>NC_083700.1:37221171-38471171 GCF_033118175.1 Dama dama | reverse complement strand
TCTGTTTAAATAGTCCAAACTCTTTAGTTCCCCTTCTAAAGCAAAACATATTAATTATAGTGAAGCTCCACAGTTAGAATTTAAATTAAGTCTTACATTGTGTGGACATAACAGCCATAAAAGAAGGAACATACCTCAACATAATAAAAGCTATATATGACAAACCCACAGCAAGCATCACCCTCAATGGTGAAAAATTGAAAGCATTTCCCCTGAAATCAGGAACAAGACAAGGGTGCCCACTCTCACCACTACTATTCAACATAGTGTTGGAAGTTTTGGCCACAGCAATCAGAGAAGAAAAAGAAGTAAAAGGAATCCAGATAGGAAAAGAAGAAGTGAAACTCTCACTGTTTGCAGATGACATGATCCTCTACATAGAAAACCCTAAAGACTCTACCAGAAAATTACTAGAGCTAATCAATAAATATAGTAAAGTTGCAGGATATAAAATTAACACACAGAAATCCCTTGCATTCCTATATACTAACAATGAAAAAACAGAAAGAGAAATTAAGGAAACAATATCATTCACCATTGCAACAAAAAGAATAAAATACTTAGGAGTATATCTACCTAAAGAAACAAAAGACCTATACATAGAAAACTATAAAACACTGATGAAAGAAATCAAAGAGGACACAAACAGTTGGAGAAACATACCGTGTTCATGGATTGGAAGAATCAATATTCTTCCATTCCTAAATGGCTATACTACCCAAAGCAATCTATAGATTCAATGCAATCCCTATCAAGCTACCAACAGTATTTTTCACAGAACTAGACCAAATAATTCCACAATTTGTATGGAAATACAAAAAACCTCAAATAGCCAAAGTAATCTTGAGAAAGAAGAATGGAACTGGAGGAATCAACCTGCCTGACTTCAGACTGTACTACAAAGCCACAGTCATCAAGACAGTATGGTATTGGCACAAAGACAGAAATATAGATCAATGGAACAGAATAGAAAGCCCAGAGATAAATCCACGAACCTATGGACACCTTATCTTTGACAAAGGAGGCAAGGATATACAATGGAAAAAAGACAACCTCTTTAACAAGTGGTGCTGGGAAAACTGGTCAACCACTTGTAAAAGAATGAAACTAGAACACTTTCTAACACCATACACAAAAATAAACTCAAAATGGATTAAAGATCTAAATGTAAGACCAGAAACTATAAAACTCCTAGAGGAGAACATAGGCAAAACACTCTCCGACATAAATCACAGCAAGATCCTCTATGACCCACCTCCCAGAATATTGGAAATAAAAGCAAAACTAAACAAATGGGACCTAATGAAACTTAAAAGCTTTTGCACTACAAAGGAAACTATAAGCAAGGTGAAAAGACAGCCCTCAGATTGGGAGAAAATAATAGCAAATGAAGCAACAGACAAAGGATTAATCTCAAAAATATACAAGCAACTCCTGCAGCTCAATTCCAGAAAAATAAATGACCCAATCAAAAAATGGGCCAAAGAACTAAACAGACATTTCTCCAAAGAAGACATACAGATGGCTAACAAACACATGAAAAGATGCTCAACATCACTCATTATCAGAGAAATGCAAATCAAAACCACAATGAGGTACCATTACACGCCAGTCAGGGTGGCTGCTATCCAAAAGTCTCCAAGCAATAAATGCTGGAGAGGGTGTGGAGAAAAGGGAACCCTCTTACACTGTTGGTGGGAATGCAAACTAGTACAGCCGCTATGGAAAACAGTGTGGAGATTTCTTAAAAAACTGGAAATAGAACTGCCATATGACCCAGCAATCCCACTTCTGGGCATACACACTGAGGAAACCAGATCTGAAAGAGGCACATGCACCCCAATGTTCATCACAGCACTGTTTATAATAGCCAGGACATGGAAGCAACCTAGATGCCCATCAGCAGATGAATGGATAAGGAAGCTGTGGTACATATACACCATGGAATATTACTCAGCTGTTAAAAAGAATTCATTTGAACCAGTCCTAATGAGATGGATGAAGCTGGAGCCCCTTATACAGAGTGAAGTAAGCCAGAAAGATAAAGAACATTACAGCATACTAACACATATATATGGAATTTAGAAAGATGGTAATGATAACCCTATATGCAAAACCGAAAAAGAGACACAGAAAGACAGAACAGACTTTTGAACTCTGTGGGAGAATGTGAGGGTGGGATATTTCAAAAGAACAGCATGTATACTATCTATGGTGAAACAGATCACCAGCCCAGGTGGGATGCATGAGACAAGTGCTCGGGCCTGGTGCACTGGGAAGACCCAGAGGAATCGGGTGGAGAGGGAGGTGGGAGGGGGGATCGGGATGGGGAATACGTGTAAATCCATGGCTGATTCATATCAATGTATGACAAAACCCACTGAAATGTTGTGAAGTAATTAGCCTCCAACTAATAAAAAAAAAAATAAATTCAAGTCAGTTCAGTTTTGCCATATGACAATCTTTTAAAAAATTTAAGATTTATGTCTCCATTTATTTGTTTTTTAATTAGCTTCAAAATTTTAGTAAATATCCTTATCTTCAAATTATTTTGTATGATGCATTTTGAGATTTCAGGACTCCTCAAAGGATCTTCCCATATTCCTAATTCCAACTCTAAATATTTGAGAAATAAAACAAATTAAAGAGAGAAGCAAAAAATGTCTCATTTTTTACGGATAGAGGTAAGTCAGACAACATAGCTTAACTTAAGACTCAAACTCATCCACTGACTGGACTGAGGTGAAATGACCACAGAAAACATTGGCAGAGAAAAAAATCTAGGAAGGCCAATGGACAGTGGTAGTCAGCTCAATGTCAAATAAGACAGAAATTATTACATGTTTGGAATTAATAATGAGAATATACTACATTTATTCAGTTCAGTTCAGTTGATCAGTCATGTCCGACTCTTTGCGACCTCATGGACTGCAGCACGCCAGGATTCACTCTCCATTCCCAGCTACTGGAGGTTACTCAAACTCATGTCCACCAAGCCAGTGATGCCATCCAACCATCTCATCGTCTGTTGTCCCCTTCTCCTCCCGCCTTCAATCTTTCCCAGCATCTGGGTCTTTTCAAATGAGTCAGTTCTTTGCATCAGGTGGCCAAAGTATTGAAGTTGCAGCTTGAGCATCAGTCCTTCCAAAGAATATTCAGGACTGATTTCCTTTAGGATGGACTGGTTGGATCTACTTGCAGTCCAAGGGACTCTCAAGAGTCTTCTCCAACACCACAGTTCAAAAGCATCAATTCTTTGGTGCTCAGCTTTCTTTATAGTCCAACTCTCACATCCATACATGACTACTGGAAAAACCATTGCCTTGACTAGACAGACCTTTGTTGGCAAAGTAATGTCTCTGCTTTTTAATATACTGTCTAGGTTGGTCATAACTTTCCTTCCAAGGAGTAAGCATCTTTTAATTTCATGGCTGCAGTCACCATCTGCAGTGATTTTGGAGCCCAAAAAAGTAAAGTCTCTTACTGTTTCTACTGTTTCCCCATCTATTTGGCATGAAGTAATGGGACCAGATGCCCTGATCTTGGTTTTCTGAATGTTGAGTTTTAAGCCAACTTTTCACTCTCCTCTTTCACTTTCATCAAGAGGTTCTTTAGTTCCTCTTCTCTTTCTGCCATAAGGGTGGTGTCATCTGCATATCTGAGGTTATTGATACTTCTCCCAGCAATCTTGATTCCAGCTTGTACTTCATCCAGCCTGTCACTTCACATGATGCATAGCAGTTAAATAAGCAGGGTGACGATATACAGCCTTGACGCACTCCTTTCCTGATTTGGAAAAAGTCTGTGTTCCATGTCCAGTTCTAACTGTTGCTTCTTGACCTGCTTACAGATTTCTTAGAAGGCAGATAAGGTGGTCTGGCATGCCCATCTCTTTAAGAATTTTGTTTGTTGTGATCCACACAGTCAAAAGCTTTGGCCTAATCAATAAAGCAGAAGAAGGTGTTTTTCTGGAACTCTCTTGCCTTTTTGGTGATTCATTGGATGTTTGGAATTTGATCTCTGGTTCCTCTGCCTTTTCTAAATCCAACTTGAGCATATGGAAGTTCATGGTACACGTACTGTTGAAGCCTGGCTTGGAGAATTTTGAGCATTACTTTGCTAGCGTTTGAGATGAGTGCATTTGTGCATTAGTTCGAGCATTCTTTGGCATTGCCTTTCTTTGGGATTGGAATGAAAACTGACCTTTTCATTCCTGTGACCACTGCTAAATTTTCCATATTTGCCATCATATTGAGTCCAGCACTTTCACAGCATCATCTTTTAGGATTTGAAATAGCTCAACTGGAATTCCATCACCTCCACCAGCTTTGTTTGTAGCAATGCTTCCTAAGGCCCACTTGACTTCATATTATAGGCTGTCTGCCTCTAGGTGAGTGATCACACCATCGTGGTTATCTGAGTCATGAAGATCTTTTTTGTATAGTTCTGTGTATTCTTGCCACCATCTTAATATCTTCTGCTTCTTTTAAGTCAATACCATTTCTGTCCTTTATTGTGCTCATCTTTGCATGAAATGTTCCCTTGATTCTCTGGTTTTCTTGAAGAGATCTCTAGTCTTTCCCATTCTATTGTTTTCCTCTGTTTCTTTTTACTGATCATTGAGGAAGGCTTTCTTATCTACCCTTGCTATTCTTTGGAACTCTGTATTCAAATGGGTGTGTCTTTCCTTTTCTCCTTTGCCTTTTGCATCTTTTCTTTTCTTAGCTATTTGTAAGGCCTCCTCAGACAACCATTTTGCCTTTTTGCATTTCTTTTTCTTGGGGATGGTCTTAATCACTGTACTGCCTCCTGTACAGTGTCACAACCTCCATCCATAGTTCTTCAGGTACTCTGTCTATCAGATCTAATCCCATGAATCTATTTGTCACTTCCACTGTATAATTGTAAGGGATATGATTTAGCTCAAACCTGAATGGTCTAGTGGTTTTCCCTTTATTCTTCAATTTAACTCTGAATTTGGCAATAAGGAGTTCATGATCTGAGCCACAGTCAGCTCCCAGTCTTGGTTTTGCTAACTGTATAGAGCTTCTCCATCTTTGGCTGCAAAGAGTATAATCAATCTGATTTTGGTGTTGGCTATCTGGTGGTAGACATGTGTAGAGTCTTCTCTTGTGTTGTTGGAAGAGGGGATTTGCTATGACCAGTGCATTATCCGGGCAAAACTCTGTTAGATTTTGACCTGTTTCATTTTGTACTGTAAGGTCAAATTTGCCTGGTACTGCAGGTTCCTCTTGACTTCCTACTTTTGCATTCCAGTCCCCTGTAATGAAAAGGACATCTTTTTTGGGTGTTGGTTCTAGAAGGTCCTGTTGGTCTTCATAGAACCATTCAACTTCAGCTTTTTCAGCATTACTAGTCAGGGTATAGACTTGGATTACTGTGATATTGAATGGATGCCTAGGAAACAAACAGAGATCATTCTGTTGTTTTTGAGATTGTATCCAAGTACTGCATTTCAGACTCTTAAGTTGACTATGACAGCTACTCCATTTCTTCTAAGGGATTCTTGCCCACAGTAGTAGATATGATGGTCATCTGAATTAAAGTCACCCATTTCAGTCCATTTTAGTTCACTGATTCCTAAAATGTCGATGTTCACTCTTGCCATCTCCTGTTTGACCACTTCCAATTTGCCTTGATTCATCGACCTAACAGTTCAGGTTCCTATGCAGTATTGGTCTTTACAGCATCGGACTTTACTTCCATCACCAGTCCCATACACAACTGGGTGTTGTTTTTGCTTTGGCTCCGTGTCTTCATTCTTTCTGGAATTATTTCTGCACTGATCTCTGGTAGCATATTGGGCACCCACCGACCTGGGGAGTTCACTTTCAGTGTCCTATCTTTTTGTCTTTTCACACTGTTCATGGGGTTCTCAAGGCAAGAATACTGAGGTGGTTTGCCCTTCCCTTCTCCAGTGGACCACGTTTTGTCAGAACTCTCCACAGTAACCCATTCATCTTGGATGCCCTACATGCATGGCTCACAGTTTCATTGAATTAGACAAGGCTGTGGTCCATGTGATCATCTTCAGTATTCATAAAATGGTCTCTTCCTCCTGAAGCATTTGAGATGAATCTTGGGAAAACTTTGAGAGAGGTTGAAATTAGAGGACAGTCTAGTAAGGATATGTTGAGAAACTGTAGTTCTGAAAGTGAGTGAAATTTGTTGCCACATTAACTCTAATAGTAGTATATGGTGAGAACTTTATTACATAATACGAGAGTTCAACCAAGTGGGACATAGGCAGTAGGGATTAAAATACAATGCTAGTTAAGTAAATTTAGAGTTGTGCCAGCTGGAAACTTTTAGAAAAGCAGAATATTGAAGGAACTGCGTATGCTGACATTTCCACTGTGTATCTGAACACATATGCATCTTTTTACAAATACAATAACCCGTTTACTAGCTAGTATGTACAGCTTGATAATGGGGAAAGACCCTGATGATGGGAAAGATTGAAGGCAAAAGGAGAAGGGGACAGCAGAGGATGAGATGGTTAGATAGTATCACTGACTCAGTGGGCATGAATCTGAGCAATCTCTGGGAGATAGTGGAAGACAGAGGAGCCTGGCATGCCACAGTCTATGAGGTCACAGAGAGTCAGACATGAGTTAGCAAATGAACAGTAGCAAAGTCCTGAAGCGAGAGACATAACCAAGAATATCTAAGTATGTCTTTAAAGCTAGTATATTGATATATATAGTCACTGTGTTATACTGACATGTCGTCTACATGGACAATAACTTTAAAATATTATACTAAGAAAAGGTTGTTCTATATAGACCCTGTTTATAGGCAGTGCTCATAAAAGTGCCAGTTATACATTTATTTTTATTAACATCCCCACCTGACATGTAATAATAATACATGTTGATGAGAAGGCTGGCCCTTGGGAAGTAAGTCAGCCCAGATGTATTAATTCAAGTTTGGCCCTGAACCATGTCGTCTTGCATAAGAATGCTGAGTTCCTCAAGTTCAGATCCCCTCAGTTCAGTCGTGTTGTAAGAGATGACCATTCTAATTTATAAAGCATAATTAGCACAGTGCCTGGTTAGGACACAGTATATGCAAAATATAACATTTAAAGCTTTAGATGGCTATGATAATGAAATGATGGTAAAGTGAACATTGAGAATTGGGGCATAAACTGCTAGGATTTTATTGCCCTTTATCTCTCATAATACACTGACGCTTGAAATTTTAAATGACCATAAAACAATAAATTACTTGGATTATATTACATAATGTTAATTAAAAAAAAAGAAAAAAGAAAAACTCAGTTTCTCATTTTCAGAATATACACAAATAGTTTTTTGAAGTATAGCAAATAAAATGAAGCCTAGCAAAAATGTCATATTTTATTATTCTTAATACTATGACAGCACTTCAAAATAAATAAAAATATACTGCAGGCATAAACTAAACAAATGTAGTTAGCATTGTTTTATATCCTAAGAGAATTAAATTTATGATTTTAACTTGAAATGGGAAAAAAAAGCCACAGAAGTTGACAGGAAGTATTTGCATATACCTCTTAAATCTGTTATTGACAGCACTTTGAAATCCAACTGTTATTATATTCTGTGAAAAATCAACTTTGCTTTCCCATAGAAACTAATTTCCAAAAGAAATATCCATGTATCATGCTATTACTCCTCTGAAAAAAATTGGATTGAAAACCTGCCAACAGCTAAACCAAAGTTTATGATATTTATTTTCTCTTAACTGCTGTAGATGTGAAAAGTATGTAAGGCTTACATCCTTAAAACCCGTTCAAGTAGAAAAAAAAAAAAAAAAATAGAAGTTTGGAATCCATGTTACCTGTAAATGTAATTGTGGTATCTACAATATCAGAAAAAAGCTTCATGCCATCAAGTATTTGCAGTGCTTTCAAGTGTTTTCTCTCTACAAAAACAGCCCATTGGAATCATAGTTCATATTAACCACTATAATACCTGAGAAAAAACTTTAATTTCTCATTTTTCACGCCAGTATGTTTATATAACCCTTGAATCTGAGGAAGTTTTAATCCAGTTTTGATTTGTAAAAGCTACTGTAAAAGATTGTCATCAGCATGACAGTCCTAGTTGTTGGAATAAAGTGTCTCTGGTAAGAGGCGATTGTTTTCATCCCTTTTTCTTTACCCAGCCAACTCCAACTTCCTTTCCCATTCATATAACATTGTCGTAAAAGGGCAGTCAAATTCCATCCTTCATCCCGGATTTGTTACCACTCTTGTTTGTCACTCATAATCCCAGATATGCCTAAGAGAATATATACATATCTATATATGTATATATATACACACACATATATATATGCACATGTATATATGTACATATAAAATTTTCAGAATATGTATATGCATAAGGGTGTACATGCCTCTTTTCAAAAAAACACTAGCTGCTTAAGACATGTGTTCAATGTTTATGCTTCCCTTTATCAGTCTTGTTTTCCCTTGGGAAATTTCACCGCTCCTAATGTTACCCTTGTTTGGCACTCCCTCACCATTGACATGTGTGATTCCCTGTTCTTATGTTCCACATTTAATCCAGAATCCACACAGTTCACATCACAGTGATTGGTTCATCCATCTTTTCCTTTGGTCTTTCACACTCAGAAAGTTCTCCTCTTGTACTACTTTGTCTGAACTCAGGACTTACAACGTGAAGTTTTAGAAACATATGCTAAGAATTAGAATAGGTAATTATATTCTGTCCTTGAGAAATAATCTTTACAGTGTTAGACATATTAATATTTCATGGTTCTATTTCAGTGTGATTTTATTCTATTTGTTTAAGCAGTTTTAAAAAGATAAACCAATTTGGCTGTAGTGGTAGAGAGGTATGTCTTTAGAAAATGATTTTTTGGTTCTGCTATTTTTCTTCAGGAATATGAAATGACTACTAACAGATATTCATATTGGATATATTTTCGCTATTCCTTTGGTGCTCAAGGCTGGGGTATCAGGTACTCTCGTAAAAAAAAAAAAAAAAAAAAAAAAAAAAAAAAAAAAAAAACCACTTATTGGTACAAAAATTTATTCCAAGGCTAGAACTTCTATTTATGCATAAAACCACTCTAATTTTCTCTTCCTTCTCTATTTCAAAGAAATTTCTATGTCTGCTCCATGACTTTGGATCTGTATCACACAGCCTGACTATTTCCCAAGCTGAGGCTTCTCAAATGACCCACTTGCATCTAGATATTGCAACCATAGACAAAGGTCATAGTATCCTGATTTATGCTGTTGGGTCAAGGTGTGTGTGTGTGTGTGTGTGTGTGTGTGTGTGTGTGTGAGCATGTGCAAAAGATTTTAAAGTATATTCACAACATCAGTAGTATTTGCAAGTAACTAAGTCAATCAGGTAGTTACCGGCTATTACTATCCTAAGGGGCTTCCCTTGTGGCTCAGCTGGTAAAGAATCCTCCTGCAATGTGGGAAACCTGGGTTCAATCCCTGGGTTGGGAAGATCCTCTGGAGAAGGGAAAGGCTACCCACTCCAGTATTCTGGCCTGGAGAATTCCATGGACTGTGTAGTCCATAGGGTCGCAAAGAGTTGGACATGGCTGAGCGACTTTCATCACTTCACTATCCTAAGGATCAGGTTCATCTCAAAACTAAAGTAACTGGAGTAATTATCTGTCTTATAATGCTTTTACATTTTGATGCACTTCCAAGTTCTAATTTTTGGCATTATCTGTTATCAGTCTGTATATGCCTTCTTAGAGATCTTATTCCACCAGGTTCACAAGTGAAAAAAAAATTGTCACTTATAATAGTGGTTCACAAATCAATCCTTCCTAACTGCATTATTGAATGTCACGTGATTTTTTTTTTTAAAGCTAACTTTAATTAAGTAATCACTGTCCAAAGAACCTTTCATATTTTAAGTTTATCCCTCAAAGTAAGTATATGAGCAAGGTAATATTTTCATACCCGTTAGGGAATTTTGGATATGAATGTTATATATATGTAATCTGCTTAAATTTCAATCCGTTTTAACCTATATTTAATTTGAAATGTTTCAGACAGTGCATTAAATCAAATAAATAGCTTAATAGTATTTTAAATATAGTGGGATTCTGCTATGGTATAAGTTTCCATGTAAGTGTGTTCCAAGGTTTATATTATATGAATGATTCCTTACTTTTTCAACATATTACATGGACAAATCAAAGACAGGCAGAAATTTGAAACCAAAGATAATTCCATAATCAGAGATAGAGAAGTCATACGTATTCCAGGTATGATTCATTTGATAAGTGTCTTTAGTAAAATAAGATTTGGATAGTAATTTTCATTTTTAATTCTTCTACCCAGAGACAACGCTGATAGTAACTTCCTCTGTATCTTTTAGCATATGCTCCTATGTGTGTGTACTTATAAATACATACATCATATTTGATACTGTTATTCAGTCACTAAGTTATGTCCAACTCTTTTGCAACCCCATGGACTATAGCCCTCCAGGCTCCACTGTCCATGGCATTTCACAGGCAAAAATACTGGAGTGGATTGCCATTTCCTTCTCCAGGGAATCTTCCAGATCCCTGCATCAAACCCACATCTCCTGTACTGGCAGGTGGATTCTTTACTGCTGAGCTACAGGGAAGCCTATCATATTTGATAGTTTGTAGTACTCAATTGTAGATATATACTCTGGTATATTCAGTTATTTAGATTTGGGTCTGTATCAATTATTTTTTGGTGAATAACAAACACACCACATATTAGTGTGTCTTATACATAGATCTATAAGTAAGTCAGATGGTCCTGGTGATTGAGGCCAGAATCAACTCAACTTTGGGTAGGTTTACTCATGTGTCTGAGCTGACCAAATTGGTTGGATCTGGACTGGCTGACCTAAAATAGCCTCAGCTGGAAAAAAAAAAATTCATATTTGTTCTTTGTGATCTCTAGTCCTTCAACAGACTACCTAGGACTTGTTCCCATGGTTGTGACAAAGATCTGAGAGAGAGTGCTGTCAAAGAAGTGTTCTAGGAGAACATAGAGGATCAAGAGTGATAGCGGAAACATATAGTTGCTTCCTTGAACCTGTACCTCCATGAAATTTGCTGTTCTCTCGTTGGTAACAGCAAGTCAAATATATAAGCACAGACTCAGTACAGTGGGATGAACATGAATAGATTGAGGTTTGAAATATTGAAGACAGTGATGAAATATATTTACATGAAGATTTTTTATTATTTCAAATATTTTTCTAAAAAACACACTGCTGCAGAAAACATCCTTTAGCCAATCTTTTTTATATTTATGCTTCCCAGGTGGTGCTAGTGGTAACGAACCTGCCTGCCAATGCAGGAGACATAAGAGATGTGGGTTTGATCCCTGGGTCAGGAAGATTCCCTGAAGGAGGAAGTGGTAATCCACTCCAATATATTTATAGCTTGATAATTTCACTTTTAGCTTGGAAGTTCCAGTACTGAATGTATTTTTTATATTGAGTTAGTCAAATCACAAATGACCAATTCTAATGGCCATGAAATGGACTTCAAAACAAAATAGGCAAAAATAGCACAATGTTCCTTGCTCTGAGTCATAAGATGTTAAGATGTTGAAAAGTACTAAAAAAAGGATATGACTTTTTTTTTTACCTGTAGCCACAGGACACTGAAAAACAGCTTTAGAAATGTTAAGAATCAATGATGTGTGAAATGCTGACATTTTCAGTATTTTGGTTCACACTGATCCATTGTTTGGAAGATGATTGCCTTCAGGATAGAATCCCCATCATTTTATGTCAAACTTAAAAAATGTTAAGTACAATACTAGATATCATCTTTACAAAATATACACAGTTGCCTAGTCAAGCAATCAGCTGCTCTGAGCTTAAACATGGTTTACCTTACCCCACCAAGAATTCTAACAGCTGTGTATTCATATTATATTTGAGACCTTGTAAGAAAATTTGTTCTTAAGAGCATGA
This sequence comes from Dama dama, assembly GCF_033118175.1. Taxonomy (NCBI): domain Eukaryota; kingdom Metazoa; phylum Chordata; class Mammalia; order Artiodactyla; family Cervidae; genus Dama; species Dama dama. The sequence goes on along the minus strand of NC_083700.1, from coordinate 38,459,196 downwards.
ATGAGTAAAATTATCCAAGCACCTCCAGTGCAGTGTGTATAGCCTGTACTTTTTTCGTTAAATCTGTTTCTGGAATACTGATAGAAACATTGACTGTAGATTACCTCTGTTTCCTTGGGGATGCTTTGTAACACTACAACCAGAGCAACATGTGTACGATAAACGAGGGGGTATGGCGTTGGTGCAGTGGAGGTTTAAAATCTACCACAAATTAAATTTGAAAAAACTCACAAGTATCTAAATAATGTGACATATATGAAATTACTTTTTATATAAAAACTAACTAAACACACACACACATATGCAGCCAGCCTAAAAGTTGTGAGTTAAATTTTATTTGTGGACTTTATTGAGGACTATAGCCCAGAAAACAGCTTCTCAGATAGCTCTGAGTTGCTGTTCCAAAGAGGTAAAAGAGGCGTCAGGATATATAGAAGTATTTTGCTGGGAAAAAATTATGTAGTTGGACATCAAAAGATTACTGCTAATGACAAAAAAAAAAAAAAGACATCTCAGTTAATGATTTTAGTGCTTTTCTTTGTATGGGAAGATTCAAGTATCTGAGCTTATTGAAATATTACTCCTTAAATATGCAACTTAATTGTCTAGGGCCAGTATCCAAAGAACATAATGCTTCCTGTTTTCCTCGATCCTGAATTTCCCTCAGGATTGTAAGGCAACATTCTTGTTTACTGGAATGGCAGGCAACATTCTCTGTCCAACAAAGTCATAAGTAACCCAAAGCAGTGATATTTCTCTGAAGTAGTTGTCTCTAAGACAAAGACTAGAATATGCTTTTGAACTGTGGTGCTGGAGAAGACTCTTGAGAGTCCCCTTGGGCAGTAAGGAGGTCAAACCAATCAATCCAAGAGGAAGTCAACCCTGAATATTCATTGGAAGCACTGATGCTGAAGCTTAAGCTCCAATACTTTGCTCAACTGATGCAAAGAGCCGACTCTAGAAAAGACCCTGATGCTGGGAAAGATTGAAGGCAGGAGAAGGGGACAGCAGAAGATAAGGTGGTTGGGTGACATCATTGATTCCGTGGACATGAGCTTGAGAAAACTCCAGGAGATGATGAAAGACAGGAAGTCCTGCTGTGCTGCCGTCCATGGGGTCACAGAGAGTTGGACATGACTGAGCGACTGAACAATAACATGCCATCTCAGTTTGTAAAGGATCATTTGTCCAAGAGAAAGTTTTTGTCAAATTTTTCTTATAGATATGCACTAATAAGAATCCTAAGTGATATACAGTAAATTGCATGTGATTTCTACTGTTGAAAACAAGATTGCAGGTCCAAAATGGAGTTGCTTATGCTAAATGCCACATCATCAGAGACTTAATTACAGTTCAGCTCTCCCAGAAATGGAATCTTAAATAGAACTGGGATCACCTGATCAGAAAAGTTGGTTAGGTAATCTGCTTGATAGACCCCTGCCATTTCCTAAAAAAAAAAACACAAAAACCCTTATTGCAAAGGGCCTTCCGTGGTAGCTCAGCTGGTAAAAACTCCACCAGAAATGCAGGAGACCCTGGTTCAATTCCTGGACTGGGAAGTTCCCCTGGAGAAGGGATAAGCTACACATTCCAGTATTCTTGGACTTCCCTGATGGTTCGGACAGTAAAGAATCTACCTGCAATGCGGGAGACCTGAGTTTGATCCCTGGGTTGGGAATATCCCCTGGCGGAGGGCACGGCAACCCACCCTCATGTTCTTGCCTGGAGAATCCCCCTGGTGGGCTACAGTCCTTGGGGTCACAAAGAGTTGGACACGACTAAGCAACTAAACAGACATTATTGCCAAGCGTTAAGTCTTTGTTTTTGCTTCCTTCTGCCTTTCATTTTGTATAGCTCTTTGGGGCTTATTTCTATCTGTAGATTGGATGCTGTTTGATTCATGAATTGTTGAATAAAGCCACTAGGGTCTTTAAAATTTATTCAGTTGAATTTTATTTTTTAACAGTGTTTATCATCTAAAGTGTGTGTTCTAGTTCATAGTTCCAGGACACCATAATTGGAATTCCTCCTGTTTGTCATTGCTGTTCCTCAGTGTGTGGTCACAGGTTTGTTTGTTTTTCATCTCAGGCCACTAAAGCATTTTAAATTACAGAACAACAATCAGTTTATTTTATTTCACATATCTTAATTCAATCTCCCATTAGGGCAGTTCTTAATTTGAGTGCAGAAGTAGAAGAGAGTTGACATTATCCTTTTCTAAACTTGTTTATGTGCTATATCTTTAATGGACTTGACTATATTTTATCATTACCTTGAAAGGACATCCAAGTTCCTATAATTTTTTAAAGATCATTAGTTTCCAGTATCACTGGAGATCATTTGTTGCCCCGAAAAACTAATATTCTCGCACACATCTTAAAATAAAAAAAAAAAACAAAAAAACACAGAAGAGCATGGCTAGAGTAAAGACTACTAGTTCTCAAATATCATAATAGTTATGCCAAATTTTGAGATGAATGGGCAACCATTATGTATAAGACATTTTGATAAATTCTAAGACACGTAAAAGAAAGTAACATATGCATAATCTATACCATTGAGATACCATATATTCACTGTATATATACCATATATCAGGGCTTCCCTTATAGCTCAGTTCATAAAGTATCCACCTGCAGTGCTGGAGACCCCAGTTAGATTCCTGGGTCGGGAAGATCTACTGGAGAAGGGATAGGCTAGCCATTCCAGTATTCTTGGGCTTCCTTTTTTGGTTCAGCTGGTAAAGAACCTCCTGCAATATGGGAGACCTGGGTTCAATCCCCAGTTTGGGAAGATACCCTGGAGAAGGGAAAGGCTACCCACTTCTGCGTATTCTGGCCTGGAGGATTTCATGGACTGTATAGTCCATGGGGTTGCAAAAAATTGGACATGACTGAGTGACTTTCACTTTACTTCACTTCACATACCATTGAGTTGTTATTATAATAACTTCTTACATTGTGGTACTATAACTAGATAATCAGGCAGTTAATTAGGCAAAGTAATGTAGAAGCTGTTTGTAGTTATAGGTTTTAATAAATGATTCATGATAATATTTAGACAGCATTTTAATTAAGGAAATAATTTTCATATAATTAAGATATATTAAATATAAATATTCATAATATGCTAAATGTATAATATATATGCTACATATATATACACACACATATAGTATATAATTAAAAATAAGAGTAGATTCTTTATCTTTACATGTCTTCAAAAAATGCACTAATATATCAGCAAATTGTATGAGGTATCATTGTTTATAGAACATCACACATAATCTATCATTAATCCTATTTCTTGCATGCATGTCTGTGCTTGTGACACCTAAACTATAGCCTGCCAGGCTCGTCTACCCATGGGATTCTCTAGGCTAAAATACTGGAGTGGGTAGCCATTCCTCCTTCAGGGGATCTTCCCAACCCGGGGATAAAACATGGGTCCCCTGCATTAAAGGCAGACTCCTTACTATCTGAGCTACTTTCTTATTTGCCTACCAATCACAGTTTTAACTTTTTTAAAGGCATTAACACATTCAGCCTAACAATATATGTTTATAACATACTCCATTTAACATAAAGCAAAAAGATTCACACACAGTTTAAATACTATTTGGGGGTATGGACCACTAATGTATTTATATGAATCTTTTGTATATATATATATATATACATACATATATATATATATGCCTAATTTGTTCTTTTTCTAGCTCACTGAGGTATAAAGTTAGGTTGTTTGAGATTTTTCTTCTTCTAAAACATAGGCATTTTTGTAATAAATTTATCTTTTAGTAATTTTTTTTCAACACACCATTGTTACTGTTCAGTTGCTCAGTCGTGTCCAACTCTTTGTGATGCCATGGGTGCAGCACTCCTGTCCTTCACCATCTCCCAGAGCTTGTTCAAACTCATGTCCATTGAATCAGCGATGCCATCCAACTATCTCACCCTCTGTCATCCCCTTCTCCTCCTGCTTTCAATCTTTCCCAGCATCAGAGTCTTTTCTAATGAGTCAGCTCTTCCCATCAATATCACATAAGATTTGTTATGTTATATCTTTATCTTTGTCTGTCTGAGGGTATTTTCTAATTTGCTTTTGATTTTTTATTTGATCCAATATTGTAGCTCAGTGTGTTGTTTAATTTCTACATATTGTGAATTTCCAATTTTCCTTCTGCTGTCGATTTCTAGGCTCATTCTATTGTGTTCAGAAAAAATACTCAGTGTGATTTCATCCTTAAATTTGTAAAAACTTGTTTTGTGACCTAATATGTGATCTATCCTGGAGAAAATTCCCTGTGTGCTTGAAAAGAATGTATCAATATATTCTGTTTCTATTGAGTGAAATGTTTTGTGTTAGAAAAATAAGATACTCACACACACAAAAAGGAATGAAATGTCTTGTGTTATACATGAAAGTCAACTCAAAATGAGTAAAAAAATTAACTGTACATTCTGGAACTGTAAAAATCCTAAAAGAACATATAGAGGGAAAGTTTCATGATGTTAGTATTGACAGTGATTTCGTGGATATGACACCAAAAGCACAGACCTCAAAAACAAAAATTTAACAAATGGGACTGCATCAAACTAAAAAACTTTTGTATGGCAAATGAAGCAAGTAATAAAAGGCAGCTCTTTAAATGGGAGAAAATATCTGTAAAGCATATATCTCATAGAGGGTTAATGTCCAAAATATATAAGAAAATACTACAACTCACTAGAAAAAAACAAACAAACAAACACAAAACTAAAATCCTATTTAAAAATGGACTAAGGACTTGAATAGGAATTTCTCCAAAGAAGAAGTACAAATGGCCAACAGATACATGAAAACGTGCTGATGTTAGTAATATCAAGGAGATGAAAATCAAGTCAATAATGAGATATTGCTTCACAAGATACTTATCAAGGTAGCTCTTATCAAGAAACAAACAAACAAAAGATGAGAAGTGTTTACAAGGATGTGAAGAAATTGGAGCCTTTGCACACTGTTGGTGGGAGTGTAAAATAGTACATATACCTCCCTCCTGTCTCCCTCCCCTTCCCACCCTTTTATGTCTGTTTCTCCATTTCTGCCCGGCAAATAAAATTCTTCAGTACCATCTTCCTAGATTCCATATATATGCACTAGTATACAATATTTCTCTTTCTCTTTCTGACTTACTTCACTCTGTATAATAGGCTCTGGGTTAGTCCATCTCATTAGAACTGACTCAAATGTGTTTCTTCCATGTCTGAGTAATTTTCCATTGTATATTTGTACCAAAACTTCTTTATCCATTCATCTGTCAGTGGACATCTAGGTTGCTTCCATGTTCTAGCTATTGTAGATAGTGCTGCAATAAGCACTGGGGTACGTCTGTTTTTTTTTTTTTTTCCATTTATTTTTATTAGTTGGAGGCTAATTACTTTACAATTTTGGTTTCCTCAGGGTATATGCCCAGAGGGGGGATTGCTGTGTCATATGGTAGTTCTACTTTTAGAGTTTAAGGAACCTGCATACTATTTTCCCTAGTCACTGTATCAATTTACATTCCCAAAAGCAGTATAAGAGGGTTACCTTTTCTCTATACCTCTCTAGCAATTATTTGTCGATTTTTTGATGATTGTCATCCTGACTGGTGAGAGGTGATACCTCATTGTAGTTTTGATTTGCATTTCTCTAATAATAAATGATGTTGACCATCTTTTCATGCATTTATTAAGTATTTTACTATACTTATTTTTACCTGTCATCTTACCTAATTGTCTTAATGATTCTAGGAATTTTATGTTATTCTTGTTTTTATCATATACAGTGATATCATTCACATTATGATGATTTGTCTCTCCCAGTAATTCTACCAATTATCATCTCTTATTATTTTAGTTTCTTCAAAAAATGCTATGAATAATTGTGATAGCTGGAATGTTTAAATTTTGTCAGAAATTGTTTTAACATTTTGTTATCCAGTATACATTTCCCTGTTGATTTTTGGCTAAAAGTCTTCAGTATATTTGTGTATTTTCTTTCTGTTCCCATGTTCCACTAGCTTATTTACCCTATTACAACATTCAGGAAGAAGAGGAGTATATAGAGTTCACTCTGCCAAATTTGCATGATTACTAAGTAATTTTATACACTCATTTGGTGACTAGAATTCCTAATTTTGCAGCAAGCCTTCTGTGTAAGATAGATAAACTATGCAACAGTACATCCAGACCTAGAAAGTTAATAGAAGAAAGCAGTAGTACTTGTTAAATAGCAATTGGCCACAGAGCATTGCATTTTTCATGCATTCAAATTACAAATCGTCCACAAACTATAATCAGAGGTAAAGTTCCTTCTGCCTAATTAAATGACCTGTAAGGAGAGTTATAAGTTGTTTTACCTGGAGTGCAGTGTGTATTGAATGTCAGAAACATGAAAGAGATTTCTGTAATTGCTCATGCTTTTATGTAACTTGCTGAATAAACACAGTAGTAACAATTTTAACTTTACACATTAATAGATTATTTCTATAGTTACTGCATCACTTGTAATACTAAATATATATTTGTGTATATATGGAAATAGCTTGTTCAGTAAGTGTTTCATAAGTGTGCATCTTTTCCTAATATCTGATTGTAAAACAGTATAATGCCATAGATTTTCTATTCAACTTAATGTACTGGGCATATTTGTTAAATTGTGTTAATTCATTGGATGCTTATCCTAATAGTAGATGAGAGGTAGTGCATAAAGCACGAAGAAAAATAATATTGTTTCTGTCCTTGTATATGTTGGTGATTTTTACAAGTCAAAATAGGTTAGCTAAATAATAAGAGTTCTCCAATTTAGATGGTGGTTCTCCATTTCAAAACATGAATTTTCCCTGGTTTTCTTTAACATAGAAGTTACCCATGCATAAGATACTCATTTGCATATATGCACTTACCAACTTTCAAGTAATACTTGTACTTTGTAAAGTGAGGTAGTTATGGGTTTATTTTCATCTACTCATTTGTCTAAAGAGATGACTGCATTGGATAACTGAAAAATTTTTGTTATCCAAGACAAGAGGAAGTATTGAACATAGAGTTTCATTATTATTATGGCAGATATTTCAGTAAACTCACACTATATGCAAATTTTAAGTTTATTTTAAGTTTATTTTTATTTTGATTTAAGTTTATTTTAAGTTTATTTTTATTTTTACTTTTATTTAAGTTTATTTTAAGTTTATTTTATTTTTACTTTATTCATGTTGTGCCAGCAAACTAGGAAATGTATATAATTCCAAACAATAATCAGATAAAGCTGAGTAATGCTACTCAATGTCAAGCATTGAACAAAGCTTTTTCCACAGTTACAAGTATAGAATATCATTCCTTGATACTTCTTAGAAACTATAAGAATTGATTCATAGAGGGCTGCTACATGCTATCTTGTGCTTGAATTAGGTGAAGCATGCCCCCAAACTGCCTGCATTCATAGAAGTCTTTAAACATTATTTTAAGCTAAACGTCCCATACATGCACATATCCACAAAATAATAACTTTACCTTGATGGTGAATCATGTTGAAAATTGTTTTTATTAATTTCATCAAACATAGAAGGGAATCATAAATTCTGTTCAATAAAAGGATAATGTTGAGAATTTGGATTCACATGCCAAGTGGATATATTAATACATTTGACAACTAGAATTGCTATAATAAAACAAATAGATTTTATTGGCAGGGCAATACTCTTGTACTAATATATAAAACTTAAGTGCCATAAAATATCTTACATTTAATGCTATGAATGTAAAGTTCAGAAAGTATGTCATTCCCATCTAGGATCTTGTACTATCTGCTAATCACAAAAAGTTAACATAAATTAATTGTATTTTAAGGCAAACTTTTAATGGAAATACAAAGTTTTGTAGCCTCATCCAATATTACTCAAAATATCTGAGTAACTAATCTTTCTCAGTGAAAATGAAACAGGAGAGTGAAAAAGTTGGCGTAAAACTCAACATTCAGAAAAATAAATCATGGCATCCAGTCCCATCACTTCACAGCAAATAGATGGGGAAACAGTAGAAACAGTAGCAGATTTTATTTTGGGGGGCTCCAAAATCACTGCAGATGGTGACTGCAGTCATGAAATTAAAAGACCCTTGCTCCTTTGAAGGAAATCTATGACCAACCTAGACAGCATATTAAAAAGCAGAGGCATTACTTTACCAACAAAGGTCTGTCTAGTCAAAGCTATGATTTTCCCAGTAGTCATGTGTGAATGTGAGAGTTGGACCATAAAGAAGGCTGAGCGCCGAAGAATTGATGCTTTTGAACTGTGGTGTTGGAGAAGACTCTTGAGAGTCCCTTGGACTGCAAGGAGATCCAACCAGTCTATCCTAAAGGAAATCAGTCCTGAATATTCATTGGAAGAAAAGATGCTGAAGCTGCAACTTCAATACTTTGGCCACCTGATGCGAAGAGCTGACTCACTGGAAAAGACCCTGATTCTGAGAAAGGTTGAAGGCGGGAGGAGAAGGGGATGACAGAGGGTGAGATGGTTGGATGGGATCACTCACTCAATGGACATGTGTTTGAGTAAACTCCAGGAGTTGGTGATGGACAGGGAGACCTGGTGTGCTGCAGTCCATGGGGTCGCAAAGAGTCAGACACGACTGAGTGACTGAAATGAACTGAACTGAACCAATGTTTATCTGTGAAATTCCTGATACTAAAATGGCTACAATGAAGATAAAGATTATTTTTCATCTATAATTAGGTTATTGATAATGTGAGAACTCTCTGGGCTTTTCTTTCTAAAACTTTTCTCTAGGAAATAAGTTAAATCTGGAGAATCAGATGTAAAATGGTGTCTTCCATCAGCAGTTGAAAGGTTAATCTTGGGCTTTTAGCTTGGCTCTGCCATTTAAAGAATTTGGAAATAGTGACTCAAAATCTTACAAGAAGAATTTGGACAAATTGAAAATCAGTGACTTTTATTGGATCTGTCAGAGACCTTAGGTTTCAGGGCAAACTGCAACCAGAAATCTGTAAACAGAGTGACATCCAAAGTCCCAGGTGAACTTTACTTACCTGGAGCAGACACCCCTGAAGTCATCAAAAGAGAGAACTATTTAAATGGTAATTTTTATGCCTTGTTGGAGGCCAGGGAAGTACCCAGGCGATCACAATCTTGTAAGAGTCTCTGTGCTTTTATGGCCTTTCCTTCAGGAACCCCATCAGGTTCTTATATGGATCCAAGAAGTAACTCCTTATGAGCCTGCCAATGGGAGAAAAGTGATCACTGTGTAGTATGTCCAGTGCCTTCTTCGTAACAGAGACCTACTTTCCAGTGAATAGTCAATTAGTGTAATCCACTATATCAAATACTTAGAAAAAATCATGTGATCATATCAACTGTAGAAAGAGTATTTGACCAAAACAGCAATGAAGAATCCACCTATTCATGATGATAGAAACTGGTGATAGAAAGAATTGGTGATAGAAAGAAATTCCTTGACTTGATAAAGAACATCTCTGAAATCTACAGCCAAGATCATAATGTCGAGAAACTGAACACTTTAGAAGACAGTTTGCCATTTCTTTCAAAACTAAAATAGTCTTATCATGTGGTCATGCATTCACATTCCTAAGTGCTTAGATAGCTATTTGAAACATGTGTAGGCAAGTTTCTGTCTTTGATGAGGTGGCTCACATATAAGCCAGGGGAGGAGCCTAGAATGATCCATGTGGTAATATATTAGTGTTGGACATATTTGTATGAATTCATGTTTTACTTAACATAGATATGAATGTTTGCATACAGAATGTTTACACATACCTGTCTATATGCAGGTTTGTATCACTTATGTATTTTCTTGCTCTGTCTGGAAAAGCCTAGAATCAAAGATTTCAGTAGCAACAAGTATACACAGTATCCAGATCTTGATTTCTAATACCATTTTCCAGGATCCGGTATTCTTAGCAAAATGACTAATTGTAGCACCAAACATGAAATATACAAGATGAACTTGAAGCATCTTATAGTGCTAAAAAGTAAAGAAGTATTCAAAACATATGAAAACTACCTGGGTCAAATCACCTGTGAATAAGACTTCCCAAGAATTTATGAATCTACTCCATCTCAAGATAAGCGAAGCATAACTTCTCAATTTTCAAATATGGACTGTGCATAATGACATACAACAACACACTCATGGATTTATGGCCATGTTGCCTGAAACAGGATGGACCCAGTTAGTGTGTCTTAACTCTGGAGGCTCTGTTCTACATGACTTGCATCCATTTTCTGAGACCAGCAAGGTGTGAAAAGAGCATGTTCTTCTCATCGAAACATACAAGATCAGTTAAAGTATCACACTATAACTTTCAACTTATGCTGTTGGCTTAAGCAAGTCTTATGACTGAATTCAAAATAAGGAAATGAGAAAATATAATCCATTCCCTTAGTGAGATCTTTAGTTACATTCCTGGAGATGTGTAGCAGGGTGAAGAAATGGTCCACTGATACAGAAAAATCAGGTAAAAACACATTGTATACTATTTACTTTCCCTTCTGTAATAAATAATAAGAAAATAAGTCAATATGTATGATTTGATTTAGATGGAGTTAATTGATCCCTGGGGCTGGAAGATCCCCTGGAGGAGGGCATGGAAACCCACTCCAGTATATTTGCCTGGAGAATTCCATGGACAGAGGAGCCTGGCAGCCTACAATCCATAGGGTGAAAAAGAATCAGACATGACTGACACGACTTAGCATGCCCACATATATTGAACAGCATGTATTAAAAAAAAAAACTGGGATCTCTGATAAAAGGACATGGATGCTGTGAGCCTTATGTTCATTATTGGTTTTTGCTAGGGGACAGATTCCCCCATAGAGCATAAATAGTGGGAAACAAGCCCCAGAGAACGGTCTCACTGAAGTGAGGAGATAGAGATTAGAGTTCAGTAAAGTTGAGGCATCTGGAATTGATGGAATAGAATAGTGAATAGAAGGAATCTATGTAGACAGAGACCCTGCACAGTTTTCTTAACTCTAATAAGGAATAGTGAACTGTACATGCCAGTGAGGCTGGGAAGGAGTTGCTGGGGTGCTACATGTAGCTAACTATATGTGATCAGCGGTCCCATCCTGGTTGAGAAAATCTTAATTAAGAAACTTTACATGTGTGTGTGCATTTTTCCTCCCCCACCTCCCCGCTACTGCATTCCTTTGCATCTCTGCAGGTTCAGATGTATTGACTGATTAATTATACCAAATACTTAAGGAGACATCAAAGCAATCCTAATAAAACTCTATCAGATAATGGAAAGGAAGGGAACATTTCCACACCTATATTATGAATTCTGTGCTTATGTAAATATCAAGCAGAGAATGAGTGCAAGACAAGAAAGCTACAGATCAATGAACCTCAGGAGCATAGACCCCAGAATCTTTAACAGAAGATTAGCCAAAACAAATCCAGCAACATATAAAAATTATAGTTCAGGACCAAGTGGGGTTTATCCAGGAATGCAAGATTGGTATAAAATTGAGCATCAAGCAGTGTTATTCAATAACAGTAAGAGCAGCAAGGCATAAGATCACCAGAATAGATACAGAAAATCACTGAAACATTCCTAAACCCATTCATGCATTATTCTTCCTCTCTTGATTTTCTGATAATCCCATGCTCCCACAAAAGCAATTTATTAATCCATTTGTCATCAAATACATGCAAGGACATGTATAGTCTTTATAAAACCTGTATCATTAATACTTAATCAGTCTTTGTGCTGCATAACTAGTTACTATTAATGCTGAATTTCTGTGTTTGTTTTGTACATTTTCATGTTTTTTTTCATAGAAGCTTTTTGTCTTATTCTAATCACTTATTGGAACTCTTTCTACTGCATATCTACTCATATCTACTGCATATCTACTCCTTCTACATGCAATGTACTCCACATACTTTCTTCTAGTTCATAAATTTTTTTCTTAATTTCTTTGTAGTTAGTTTATATGTGTGCAGGTGTGGATGTATTTGTGTGTGGTTGTGTAGTGTATGTTTACTATAATTTTGTTTTCTAGGTTGTCTTTTGTTGTTGAGTACTGTTAATAAATAAAAAGTTCACCATGTTGATCAATTTCTATAGAGAATTTATTGTGAATGATTGTTGAATATTTTATTTTCTATGTTGGTTAAAAAATTTATGTTTGTCTTTAATCTTGAAATAGAGATAATTCAGATTCTCAACAATGAACTAAGCATACATTCCTAAACTTAAACCCAGCTAGATTACCATGTAGTATTTTTCTGGTGTCCACTTGCTTTTATTTTGTTTAGCATCTTCCATCAGTCTTACTGATTATTATTAAAAAATAATCTTCCTTTCTCTACTTCTCTTGATTTCTCTGGCCTTTTTGTTGTTGTTATTTTGTCATCAAGGCTATATTGGCTTGTATAGTTTATAGGAAATTCATTCTCTTATTATAATCTTAAAAAATATGTATTTCAAAGTTTTTTTCTGAGATTTTTTTTACTATAAATTCTTAGGAATAAAATCTGATTGACATCATCTGTATAATGAAATGTATTTAGCTTTTTAAAATTTCCCATAGATTAATTGCTCATTTTCCAACATTTTCAAATTATTTTGATAGTTATTAATAATATCTTATATTTTATCCATAATGAATCTATAAATATATATATTTATCTACTAGCATTTTAGAAGAATATATGTTTTCATTCTTATTGAGAGATCAGTTTTTCTGAAGGTTTGTAAATTTTACTAGTATTTTCAAATATCCAACTACTGAATTTGTTTACTCCTTTGTTTGCATCTTTGTATTTATCTGTATCTTTATTTATAAATTATATGCTTACTTATATTATTGATGTACTTGACCAATTACTGATATTATTTATTATTTTATTTATTTACATTATTTAATGTTATTAAATAATAATTATTAATTACTTATTTATTATGATATCTTACTGATATTATTGTTGATCAATTATTGATATTATTGATGTACTTGATTTACTGAGAAAAATGGTAAAATCTTAATTTATGGTGTTAGATTTGTCAGTTTGTTCTTGAAGCATAACCATATATGCTGCCTATTTTGAGTATTTATTATTAGGAATATGCACATTTGAATATTTCTTATATTTCCTTTGAATTAGAACTTTATGAGGAGAGGGTGACCACTTTTATCTCTAATAATATTTTTGCTTTAAATTTTGTCTGCTGTTAATATGGTTCTGTCAGCATTCTAGTTGAGAGCATGTGTCAAATATTTACATTTAAAAAAAATGTTTGTGACCCTTTGTTATTACGCCTACTGTTTTAATTGGAATTATTTCAATTGACTTTTTAATAGTTTTTCCCCATGCATTCTCTCTCTCTCAATTTATCCCCTTGCCTAGCCTTGTTTTTGATGTAATGATTTTTTACTTTAACATACTACCTCTCTCAGCCTCTCTCAACACTCTCATATATGGTGATGAGAATGGACTATAACTAGTATAACCTAATCTCACATCTTACAAAAAATTAACTCAAAATAGATCATGGAATTAAATGTGAAACATAAAACTAAAAATTTTAGGGAAAAATAGCATAACATTTTTGGAATCTGTGGTTAGGCAAGTTTGTTGCCTAAACAGCAAATCTCTAATACAGTGCTGAATAGAAGTGCTGGGAGGGAACATCCTTGTCTTGATCTTTATGTTAGAAAATATTCTGTTACTCATCCTTAATATATTTTTACCTGCAGACCTTTCAGAGATGACATTTATTAGGCTGTGTCAGTGCTATTCTAATTTTAATTTGCTGAGTTTTTATAAGGAATTAATGTTGGAGGATATGGACTACGTATGTGTGTATGTTGAGATAAGTAGACTGTTTTTCTCTTTTAGATCTTTATACAGCAAATTACAGTGTAATTGTCTAATGTTAAATGACTCTTGCACTGTTGGGCTAAACTCAATTTGCTCTTGATGTATTATAATTTTAAAATAATATTTACTGAAATAATATTTACTAAATAATATTTACTAAATAATATTTACTGAAATAATATTTACTGAAATAATATTTACTAAAAATTAAAATAATATTTACTAAATAATGTTTACTAAATAATATTTACTGAAATAATATTTACTAACATGTTGTTTAAGATTTTACTTATAATTTGATCTGGAATATTGGTCTATACTTTTTTGTGATGTTTTTTCTGTTTTGATATCAGATTGTTACTGGCCTTGTAGAAAGAATGTGAAAATGTTTCTGCATTTTCGATTTTCTATAAAATTTGGGGTGGAATTATCATTTGAAAAAATATTTGACAAAATTTATCAGCATAGCCATCTAGGCCAGGCATTTTCTTAATGGAAAGGGTTTTACCTAATAATTCAATTTCTTTGATTGGTAGAAAGATGTTCAGATGTCCTATTTCTAAATCAGTTTTGGTATTTTTTGTCTTTCAGGAGAATGTGAGGGTGGGATATTTCAAAAGAACAGCATGTATACTATCTATGGTGAAACAGATCACCAGCCCAGGTGGGATGCATGAGACAAGTGCTCGGACCTGGTGCAATGGGAAGACCCAGAGGAATCGGGTGGAGAGGGAGGTGGGAGGGGGGATCGGGATGGGGAATACGTGTAAATCTATGGCTGATTCATATCAATGTATGACAAAAAAAAATAATAATAATAATTAAAAAATATATAAAAAAAAAAGAAGCTGATCTATTTCAATTTTTGTTGTCAGTTTTTTTGACATAAAATTTTTGTAAGATTTTCTTTTTAGCATTTTAATATATCTGTGGATAAGTAGTGGTTTTGTTATTGACCACGGTTTTTGGCCTCCTTAATCAGTAGAAATTTATAAAAGGCTAGACAAGAAATTTAGGCAAGGCTCTATTGGAACTCATGCTGCAGCATGAGGGAGTGAAAACAAGTGATAGGTTCCCTTGCTTTCTCCCTGCGGGGGCAGGGCATGCTGATTCCTTATATGACGTGAGGGCTGGGATGGGTGCATGGGTCAGGGCAGACAGGGGGCTTATGGGGTCTGCCCATCCCCTTGGGGGTGCTGTGTGCAGGGTACATGCTCAATGCCCTGCTTTTGCTCCCAGCTCCTCAAGAGTGGCAGGTGGGTTTTTGATCTTTTTGTATCTTTTTCATAATTTGCCCCAACATAAGTGCATGCAGTTTTTTTTTAGTTTCTTCATATTTTGTTTCAGGAGGAGTTATTATTTTCTGGGTGCAAGCACTGTAGTAAAGTGTCCCTGATCCCAGCCTGTTATCTTTCTCTATTTGTCTGTATGTAAAGTGTCTTTTCTCTCTGGCTGCTTTCCAGAATTTTTCTTTATCACTGGTTTAAGTAGTTTGACTAAATGTACCTTGATATAGTTACATTCTTTTTTCATTTGTGTTTTGGTTCCTTGGGGACTTTTGGATTTTCTGGTTTCATAGTTTTTATCAAATTTACGAGTTTTTCTTTCAGTTTCCCTCTCATTTCTTCTTTGAGATACGAAAGTATACAGATATTAGAGTTTCAAAGTTATCATGCAGCTCTCTGCTTATTGACTGATTATTATTTTTAAATACTTCTTTATGTGTTTTATCTTGGATATCTTTTATTATTTTGTCTTCAGTATCACCAATTTTTTTCTCCTGAAGTGTCTAATATGTCATTAATCCTGGCCAGTCTAGGTTTTTGTTTTTGTTTTTTTTAAATCACAGACATTGAGTTTTCATTATTAGAAATTTTATTTGAGACTTTTAAATATTTTTGATGTAACTTTTGGTTCATCTGGGATACAATTTTAAAATAGCTTTAATCTTCTAATCTGATAATTCTAACATCTGTGCCAATTCTAGATGCGTTGATTGATTTTTTCTTATCAATATGGAAAATATATTCCTGCTTCTTTGCATGCCTGATAATTTTGTGTTCAGTGCCTGACTTTGTTGAGTTTTTGTTTTGTTTTTTTCTTGGAAGCTGGATAATTTTGTATTCTTATAAATATTTTTGATCTTTGTGCTAAAATATAATTGAGCTGCTTAGAAGTTTAATTTTGTTGGGTCTTATTTTTTAAATTTATTATGCCAGACTGGAATAGTACTCAGTATAAAATTAATTATTCTCCAATTCTGAGGACAGAACTTTCTGTGAATTCTACCCAGTGTCCTATAAATTTTGAGTTTATCCAATCTGGCTAGAGGGAAAAGTCACTATTATCAACTTTATGGAAATGCTGAGCATATTGCTACTGCTGCTGCTGCTAAGTCACTTCAGTCCTGTCTGACTCTGTGCGACCTGGGATTCTCCAGGCAAGAACACTGGAGTGGGTTGCCATTTCCTTCTCCAATGCATAAAAGTGAAAAGTGAAAGTGAAGTCGCTCAGTCATGTCCAAGTCTTCGCGACCCCATGGACTGCAGCCTAACAGGCTCCTCTGTCCATGGGATTTTCCAGGCAAGAGTACTGGAGTGGGGTGCCATTGCCTTCTCCGGCTGAGCATATTACTGTTAATCAATTCAGATGCCTGTTCTTTGGCCGCAAGTAGTTTCCTCATATATATGTGTTGATCCATATTTAATTGTGTTCTTGAGGGTACCCTGCATAGATCTACGTACAGAGAAGAAACTTTCTGTATGTATCTATTGGCTGTATTGAAATATGTGTATATGCAATTACTGGACCTGCTTCTCCAGAGATCCTAAGGTACACTGCTTCTGTATTGGGGTTATTTTAGCATTTTCTACTTATGTGAGTCTAATTCTTCTTTATTTCTCTATGGTCATTCATAGTATCTTGTTTTCTTATTTTTCAGTGATTTATGTTTCAGAATCTAATAAAAATCATTGAATTTTTTAAACTACTTTTTTTTTAAAATAAATATATTTTTATTTCTGATTTTTAAATTTCTGGGTGATGACCAAACAGGCACACTTAAATTATATAACCATTGAGGAGTTGTTTCAAACATAATAACCCAAGAGGCTCCTCTGTCCGTAATTCTCCAGGCAAGAATACTGGAGTGGGTGGCTATCCCCTTCTCCAGGGCTCTTCATGACCCATGGATCAAACCTGGGTCTCCTGCATTGCAGGCAGAGCTACAGGGAAACCCAGTGGTTGTGTAAATGTTGTCCTTAAATTTATGTGAGGGTAGATTTGTTTGTAGAATTGTGTGTTTAATGTATACCTATTCATAATTCTTAGATGAGTAAGACTTTCCACATAATCTTCAGTAAGAGAAGTATACATTTCTTAATTCTGAGTTTATGTGTGTTCTCTAGTCAGGAGTCCCATTCTGCATAAATCCTAGATTTTGCCTTCTGTCTCCAAGTGGTAGGTCATTAGAGCCTGACAGCTGAAGCAGAGGTATATTCCGGCTCCAATATTTGATAGCTGTCTTGCTTGTAATGTCCCATATTGTATGGACTCTGAAAGTTTTTCTTACTTTCCTTTCTAGTCATTCATTAAAATTTTTTTTAATTCATATAATTCATTAAATTTTTTTTAAATGTGTCAATTATTTTCAGATGCACTGTATCAGGAAGTTTTTAATGAGTATCTTTTATATAAAATTGTCATAAAAGACTCAACATGATTTTCTAAGCCAGGATGAAATAATGTGCCTTATTATTCTATTCACTGGCTTTACATTGATATTTTTTAAAAAGCTTTTAATAATTATTGAGAAACTAGTTATATATTTTAATTATGGTTTTTATATTAAATATAGTAAGATAAGTTGTTACTGAAATAACAGTGTAATCTAAGTTTCAGAATGGCTAAAAATAAATACATAAGTAAGTAAATAATAAATGAAAAATAAGTAAATGTGTTTCTAAATAAAAATCTTTGGGCAAGTTGTAGAAAACTGCAATATCTTTGGGAGAACTTTAAAAAATGATATTTGACCAGATGAAGATAAGTTAATGCAACGGTAGCAATTCTATTTGACTATAGATTAATAAAGTAATATTTCCGTGTTCTTCCCTCCCCGTGGGAAATGATGTAAATGAGGAAGGCATGGAAAAGGAAGAATGAACTATGAGAGAGTATAATGTATCTGGACTGCCCCTAAGGAGGGTTAGGATTCTTTCTTCTCCTTTCTATCAAGTCCCAGTATTGCCTTTGATATTAAATCACAATTGCCTTTTAATAAAAATTTTATGTTAAATTCTCTGCCAAGCACTCCTTAAATGACAAAAGCAAATGACAGTGCGTATTCTAGATAGGTGATGTCTTTATTTGTGGGGGAACAAAAAAAAAAGCTTTGTAATAATGGCTGTCTAGCTACTCTTCAGCAAGTTAAAGGCAGAAAAACTTTACAACAAACCTTATCTTGCTGACTAGTAATGGAATCACTAAAATTTTGTCCTATTGTCCTTATTTAATCATCAAGCATTACTCCCCATATTGATGATCTACTTTGGGAAAACCTAACATATTGTGGAAAATTCTGAAAGAGATGAGAATACCAGACCACCTGACATGTATCTTGAGAAATCTGTATGGAGGTCAGGAAGCAAAAGTTAGAACTGGACGGGGAACAGGCTGGTTCCAAATAGGAAAAGGAGTACGTCGGGGCTGTACATTGTCACCCTGCTTATTTAACTTTTATGCAGAGTACATCATGAGAAATGCTGGGTTGGATGAACACAAGCTGGAATCAAGATTGCCTGGAGAAATATTAATAACCTCAGATATGCAGATGACACCACCCTTATGGCAGAAAGTGAAGAAGACCTACAGAGCCTCTTGATGAAAGTGAAAGAAGAGAGTGAAAAAGTTGGCTTAAAGCTCAACATTCAGAAAACTAAGATCATGGCATCTGGTCCCATCACTTCATGGGAAATAGATAGGGAAACAGTGGAAACAGTGTCAGACTTTATTTTTCTGGGCTCCAAAATCACTGCAGATGGTGACTGCAGTCATGAAATTAACAGAGGCTTAATCCTTGGAAGAAAAGTTATGACCAACCTAGACAATGTATTAAAAAGCAGAGACATTCTTTGCCAACAAAGGTCCATTTAGTCAAGGCTATGGTTTTTCCAGTAGTCATGTATGGATGTGAGTGTTGGACTATAAAGAAAGCTGAGCACCAAAGAATTGATGATTTTGAACTGTGGAGTTGGAGAAGACTCTTGAGAGTCCCTTGGACTGCAAGGAGATCCAACCAGTCCATCCTAAAGCAAATCAGTCCTGGATATTCGTTGGAAGGACTGATGCTGAAACTGAAGCTCCAGTACTTTGGCCACCTGATGTGAAGAGTCCACTCACTGGAAAAGACCCTGATGCTGGGAAAGATTGAAGGCGGGAGAAGAAGGGAAAGACAGAGGATGAGATGGTTGGATGGCATCACCGACTTAATGGACATGAGTTTGAGTAAGCTCCGGGAGTTGTTGATGGACAGGGAGTCCTGGCATGCTGCAGTCTGTGGGGTCGCAGAGAGTCGGACATGACTGAGCGACTGAACTGAACTGAACTGATCATATCCTTTTAATGTTTATGGTCATTTTAAATTGGTTTTACAATCTATACCCACTGTGTCAAGCACAAAATGAGTTGATAATATCCTTTGAAAATTATTCATAAATGCCTAGTGGTAGGTGTATGAAACTAATTGTTTTCTAATTAAATGTGATCTTATATAAAAAAATCAGATATATTATGAAAAAGCTATACACTTGTTTTTGCTCTGCATTTAAAAGCACACTGAAAAGATACTTAGAAGTCTATTGCATTAAAATATATATATTTTTAATTATAGGACTATGAATTTGGAAAGGACCTAAAATATTATTTAAATTTACTTTCCATTTATAGGTACAAAAATGTTTAAATTATTTACTCATCTTTCTCTGGTTAATTATTACTTCTGGAGATTAATCTAAAACAAGTTTATTAACTGCCATTTTAAAACAGTGTTGGGATTATTCATCCCATGGGTTCTAATCTGCATGGTCCCCTTCTTGGTATGGTTTATACAATTTTGGGGGGACAAGTTTTGCTTTCAGAATCACAGCTACCAAATTATATGTCAACTTTTGTCATTTGATTAAAAATATTTAATGATGTATATAATTTTTTAAAATATTTATTTATTTGGCTGCCTTGAGTCTTAGTTGTGGCATGCAAACTCTTAGTTGTGGCATATGGATCTAGTTCCCTGACCAGGGATGGAACCCAGGTTTCCTGCACTGGGAACATGGGGTCTTAGCTGCTGGACAATCAGGGAAGTCCCATGTGATGTATATAATTTTTGACATAAGAACTTTAAAATTATGCAGTGATTGCTACTTGTCAGTCACCATTCTAAGCACTTTAAATTTGTTTAATCCTCACAATAACAGTGTAAAGTGTTCATTATTACTTGTATTACTTTTTTTCACATGAGAAGTTTCTAGATATATTATAATAAAATTATACCCATAACTACTATAATGTGAGTTTAAGGGGCCCTCTGTAGGGGAGGGAAATTTTTTTCTCTCTTAAGATTCAGTTCCAGCACCTGAAGATTAAGCTAACAAAAGACAGATTAGTAGAAGAAAAGGGTTTATTTTGTGTGCTTATGAGAGACAACAAAAGAAGTAGTTAGGTGGTTAAAGTTAAAAACTTACTTACCTAATTTAGTGGAGGAAGGAAGTGGCCAGAAAAGGCTTTGATGGGAAGAACACATATATGTCCTTAAGAAAGATGAAAATGTTTTTAAAACAGATGGTAGAAAAGAAAATTTGTGATAATATTGGTCTATACTGATATGAGTGGTCTGTCATAGTTTGGGTCATAAAACTCTCCTAGAGAATGGATTTATGTAGTTTCATGTTGATGAAAAAAATTAATAGCTAATCTAAAAAAGAAATAGAGAATTTTATCTGAGCCAATCTGAGGGTTATAATCTAGGAGATAGTCTTTTAAAAAGCTCTGGGAGCTGGTCTGCCTGTTAGAGGTCAAAGCATAGTTATGGAAGCTTTCGAGACAAAGGGTTATTTAATATATTAATATCAAAGAAACATTGACAGTTTCCATAGTCCAGATATGCATGTACCAGGTGAGTTTATGGTCACTGTGACCCCTTAGAGGACTAAGGAAGGAATCTTAACCGCTAAAGAGTTACTTTGCTGGCTCCAGGAGAAAATAAAATAGCTTTTTTCCCTGCCCCAGTCTAGCAGGTAATCCTGTGTCTTTTAAGGAGATCCAGATAATGCATAATGCAAATACACAATGTACACTAAGGGGAGAGGGTGGTAACGCAAATTTCAGAGAAAGTTTTATTTAAAAACTTTTCCTGTTTTGCATATAGGGTTATCATTACCATCTTCCTAAATTCCATATATATGTGTTAGTATACTGTAATGGTCTTTATCTTTCTGGCCTACCTCACTCTGTATAATGGGCTCCAGTTTCATCCATCTCATTAGAACTGATTCAAATGAATTCTTTTTAATGGCTGAGTAATATTCCATGCTATATGTGTACCAGACTCTGTGGGAGAAGGTGAGGGTGGGATGTTTCGAGAGAACAGCATTGAAACATGTATATTATCTAGGGTGAAACAGATCACCAGCCTAGGTTGGATATATGAGACAAGTGCTCGGGCCTGGTGCACTGGGAAGACCCAGAGGGATCGGGTAGAGAAGGAGGTGGGAGAGGCGATCGGGATGGGGAATACATGTAAATCCATGGCTGATTCATGTCAATGTATGACAGAAACCACTACAATATTGTAAAGTAATTAGCCTCCAACTAATAAAAATAAATGAAAAAAAATTTTTCCTGTCGTGCTTTAAAATAATTTTATTTCATCAGTTCTCCATTTTGAGCATTCATATTTTGGTAGAAGGTTTAAGTAATTGAGTATTTGGTCCCTTGATGCCGGCAGGGTTGCTTACCTCCCCTGTTTCCATCATGTCTCTTAATGCTTGGTTTTGGTTTACTAATTCTTTATTTTCTCTTAGAGGGGTTGCCCTGGAAAGATGTCTGTCAGAGACTAATAGTCAATTCCAGAATGTCCAGTAGAACTTAACGCCAGTTTTACTTTGCTTGTGCATTGTGCATGTTTATTATTTTATGGAGAACTATAGATGTGATCAGTAGTTTCAAGTTGTTCGGATATCTTTATCTTAATAGGAGTAAGTGATATAGAGTGCAAAGGATAGGAAATAATCACTTTGTAAGCTATACAAACTGTCAACAAAATTGCCAGTAGGAGTAACAGTGTCATTAGTAAAAATTTAAGCCAAGATCCTCTTAAAGAAAACCATTCTCCCAGTGTTTCTTCTAAACTGGGAAGAGGATTATTCACAGTGGAAATTGATTTTTCACATGCATCATAAGATGAGTTATATTATAAGACTAATGAGGTTTAAAAATATAGCAGTCAATATGTACTATGACACAGGTTCTCCCTTGGGAAGCAGTTAGAGTAACAAGGCCATGCAAGTCTGAAGGACTTATTCTATTATCATGGAGATCTCCAAACTGAGCAAGATAATGGGTTGATCGCTGTCATTCTAAGCTTGCTGAGTAAATGTTGTTAAAACCTCTATGTGAATAATGACATCTTCTATTCCACATAAAGGAAGAAATATGTGGCCAAATGATCATACCTTTAGAAACCCGATCCAGTCCAGCATGTTCGCATTAAAGGCAGATTAGCAGAGATTGTTTCCAAGGTATCCTTGAATCTGAAAGAGAGCCAATCACATGTTTTTCTAACTAGCTTGGGGAAGTCAAGGACATAATTTTTTCCCAAAAATCCACTGGGTCCCTTTAGGAGCTACCCATTATGTCCCTGGTCATCTTAACCAGTCAGTTCCAAAGTAATAGCTGGTCCTCTAAGATACAGTCTGTTGAGTTTTCCGGTGCTATCCGCACTAATTTACGAAGTATTCTTGGGTTGATTTTCTTTGGTATGTTTGGTTTGCTCCCAGCAAAGAAAGACCTTCATATTTGGGTGGCCAGTTCCCAGAGTCAGCCAAATAAATCCATCCTGCAACTGGGGAATAATGCCACCACAGAGATAGGTTATTATGTTTTTAGGTTTAGCTGCAGCGTAATACTCTGATCGGGATTGAGTTACAATGAGTAAAAACAAGTATTTATGGCAAGGTTCAGGACATGTGTCATCAATTGGCCAAGTTAAGAGGGTCCTTTCTAATGATACTGGTGGTGGCTCACGTGGCACTAGAATTTCTATCTTCTGATATAAAATACCTAATGGCTAGCCAGTCTGCACCCTGGAGACATGAAACCTACCAGGGTAATCAGAAGTGCTGAACATTGGTAATTGGTCACAAATAGAGCAATTGGATTGATTTTTGATCAATCATTTTACATATGATTAAGCCCAAGAAAAACAATATATTTGGTTCATTAGCAGAAGTGTGAGCAATTATCAAAGTAATTGGAATGAAGAACTGGTCCTCAATCCTGGGTCAGCTGTCTACTTCTCCTTGTTTTCTTTCTGTCCTTTTCTGGTAGTGTAGGTTTTAGTTAGTTGAAGCCAGATGTCAGAGATAGGGCCTATAGTCCACTCTCTCTTGAGAGTCCCTTGGACTGCAAGGAGATCCAACCAGTCCATCCTAAAGGAAGTCAGTCCTGAATATTCACTGGAAGGACTGATGCTGAAACTGAAACTCCAATACTTTGGCCACCTGACGTGAAGAATTGACTCATTTGAAAAGACCCTGATGCTGGGAAAGATTGAAGGCAGGAGAAGAAGGGGACAACAGAGGACATGAATTTGAGCAAGCTTCAGGAGTCAGTGATGGACAGGGAAGCCTGGCATGCTGCAGTTCATGGGTCACAAGGAGTCAGACACGACTGAGTAACTGAACTGAACTGAACTGAGTCCATTCAGAAGAGTAGACCTTTTTCAGGTGAGAAATGTGAAACCAAGAGTTTATTCCTTTAAGTTTTGCAGCCCAGAGATTTGTAAGTAAGACCTGATATGGCCCTTTCCAATATGGCTGTTGTTCAGTAACTAAGTCATGTCTGGCTCTGCGACCCTATGAAATGCAGCACGCCAGGCTTCCCTGCCCTTCACTGTCTCCTGGAGTTTTCTCAAACTCAAGTCCATTGAGTCAGTGTGCCGTACAACCATCTCACCCTCTGTCACCCCCTTCTCCTTCTGCCCTCAATCTTTCCCAGCATCAGGGTCTTTTCCAATGAGTGGATTCTTCGCATCAGGTGGCCAAAGTACTGGAGCTTCAGTTTCAGCATTAGTCCTTCCAATGAATATTCAGGGTTGATTTCCTTTAAGATTGACTGGTTTGATCTCCTTGCTGTCCAAGGGACTCTCAAGAGTCTTCTCCAGCTCCGCAGTTCAAAAGCATCAATACCTCGGTGTTCAGCCTTCTGTATGGCCCAATTCTCACATCCTTACATGATTACAGGGAAGGCCACAGCTTTGACTATACAGACTATTGTTGGCAAAGTGATATCTCTGCTTTATAATACACTGTCTAGGTTTGACATAGCTTTTCTGCCAAGGAGCAAGCATCTTTAATTTTGTGGCTACAGTCACCATCCACAGCGGTTTTGGAGCCCAAGAAAATAAAATGTGTCACTGTTTCCACCTTTGCCTCATCTATTTCCCATGAAGTAATGGGACTGGATGCCATGATCTTTGTTTTTTTAATTTTGAGTTTTAAGCCAGCTTTTCTGCTCTCCCCTTTCACCTTCAAGAGATTATTTAAGTCCTCTTTGCTTTCTGCTATTAAAGTGGTATCATCTGCATATCCGAGGTTGATGGTATTTCTTCTGGCAATCTTGATTCTAGCTTGTGAGTTATCCAGCCCAGCATTTTGCATGATGTATTCTACATATAAGTTAAGTAATCAGGGTGACTATATATAGCCTTGCTGTACTCCTTTCCCAATTAGGAACCAGTCCATTGTTCCATGATTGTTTCTAACTGTTGCTTCTTGTTCTGCATTCAGGTTTCTCAGGAGACAGGTAAGGTGATCTGCTATTCCATTTCTTGAATAATTTCCCACAGTTTGTTGTGATTGACATAGTTAATAGCTTTAGCATATTCAATGAAACAGGAGTAGATGTTTTTCTGGAATTCCCTTGCTTTTCCTGTGATCCAGCAGATGTTGGCAATTTGATCTCTGGTTCCTCTTTTCCTTTTCTAAACCCAGATTTTACATCTGGAGGTTCTTGGTTCATGTATGCTGAAGCCTAGCTTGAAGGATTTTGAGCATAGTCTTGCTGGCATGTGAAATGAATGCAATTGGGCAGTAATTTTATCATTCCTAGTTATTACTTTTCTTTGGGGTTGGAATGAAAACTGACCTTTCCCAGTACTGTGGCCACTGCTGAGTTTTCCAAATATGCTGGCATAATGAGTACAGGACTTTAACATCACATCTTTTAAGGTTTGAAAAAGCTCAGCTGGAATTCCATCACCTCCACTAGCTTTGTTCATAGTTATACTTCCTAAGGCCCACTCGAGTTCACACCCCAGGATGTCTGACAACACCATCATGGTTATCTGGATCATTAAGACATTTTTTTGTTTAGTTCTGTGTATCCTTACCACACCGTCTTAATCTCTTCTGCTTCTCTTAGGTCCCTGATGTTTCTGTCCTTTTTTGTGCCCATCTTTGCATGACATGTTCCCTTGGTATCTCCAGTTTTCTTAAAGAGATCTCTAGCCTTCCCCATTCTATTGTTTTCCTCTGTTTCTTTCCATTGCTCATTTAAGAAGGCTCTCTTATCTCTCCTCTCTATTCTCTGGAACTCTGCATTCAGTTGGGTATATCTTTCTTTCCATTTCTCCTTTGCCTGTTGCTTCTCTTCTTTTCTCAGCTATTCGTAAGGGCTCCTTAGACAACCCACTTTGCCTTCTTGAATTACTTTTTCTTGTGGATGATTTTAGTCACCAACTCCTATACAATATTATGAATCTCCATCCATAGTTCTTCAGTCACTCTGTCTATCAGATCTAATCCTTTGAATCTATTACTTACCTCCACTGTATAATCATAAGGGATTTTATTTAAGTCGTACCTGAACAGCCTAGTGATTTCCCCTTCTTTCTTCAATTTAAACCTGAATTTTGCAATAAGGAACTGATGATCTAATCAACAGTCAGCTCCCAGTCTTGTTTTTGCTGACTATATAGAGCTTCTCCATCTTCAGATAATATATCTGATTTTGATATTGACCATCTGATGACGTCCATGTGCAGAGCTGTGTCTTGTGTTGTTGAAAGAGGGTGTTTGCTATGACCAGTGTGTTATCTTGGCAAAACTGTTAGCCTTTGTCCTGCTTCATTTAGTTCTCCAAGGCCAAACTTGCCTGCTATTCCCAATATTTCTTGACTTCCCACTTTTGCATTCCAGTCCCCTATGATGAAAAGGACATCTTTTTTTTTTTTTTTTTTGGTGTTAGTTCTAGGAGGTCTTGTATATCTTCATAGAACCATTCAACTTCAGCTTCTTCAGCATTTAAGGTTGGGGCATAGACTTGGATTACTGTGATACTGAATGGTTTGACGTGGAAATGAACTGAGATCATTCTGTCATTTTTTGAGACTGCACCTAAGTACTGGATTCCATACTCTCTTGTTGACTATGATGGCTACTCCATTTCTTCTAAGGGATTCTTAGAAGATGTAATGGGCATCTGAATTAAATTCTCCCATTCCCGCCTGTTTTAGTTCACTGATTCCTAAAATCTTAATGTTCACTCTTGCCGTCCCATACTTGACCATATTCAATTTGCCTTGATTCATGGACCTGACATTCCAGGCTCCTATGCAATATTGTTCTTTACAACATTGAACATTACTTCCATCACCAGACACGTGCACAACTATCCATGATTCTGCTTTTGTCCAGCCTCTTCATTCTTTTTGGAGCTGTTTTTCTGCTGTGGTTGTAAAGAATCTTTTATCTATGTCTTTTGCAATAGACAAAATCTCCAGGCCATAAGCCATGGTCCTTAAGGACTTCATCTCTCCTGAGAGCTTGCTGTGAAATGAGTCAGTTACTACATTTTTTATTTTCCTTCAGTGCTTTGCTAAGTCCTTGGCAATAATGTAATAGTTGGTGATGGACAGGGAAGCCTGGCATGCTGCAGTCTGTGTCATCGCAATAAGTTGGACACGACTGAAAGACTGAAGTGAACTGAATGCTGGTTCATGTATGTCTTCATCAAAGTGCATAGGCAGCCCAGTAATTATTTCAAAAGGAGACAATTGATATTTACCAAAAGGAGTAAAATAAGATGGCCACGCACCAAGAAGTTTTTTGGCTATGAAATTTGAAAAGCTTCTTGAGAGTTTTATCAATCAATTTTTAATTTAATTTTTTATTAGAGTATAATTGCTTTAGGAGATAGGGATCAAGACTATCCCCAAGAAATATAAATGTAAAAAAAAAACAAAATGACTGTCTGAGGAGGCCTTACAAATAGCTGTGAAAAGAAGAGAGGTGAAAAGCAAAGGAGAAAAGGAAAGATATACTCATTTGAATGCAGAGTTCCAAAGGATAGCAAGGAGAGACAAAAAACCCTTCCTCAGTGATTAGGGCAAAGAAATAGAGGAAAACAATGGGATGGGAAAGACTAGAGATCTCTTCAAGAAAATCAGAGATATCAAGGGAACATTTCATGAAAAGATGAGCTCAATAAAGGACAGAAACGGTGTGGACCTAACAGACATTAGGTTCTAACAGATATTAGAAGCAGAAGATATTACAAGAATACACAGAGGAACTATGCAAAAAAGATCTTCATGACCCAGATAATCTCGATGATATATCATCGCAGCTAGAGCCAGACATCCTGGAATGTGAAGTCAAATGGGCCTTAGGAAGCATCACTGTGAACAAAGCTAGTGGAGGTGATGGAATTCCAGTTGAGCTATTTCAAATTCTAAAAGATGTTGCTGTGAAAGTGCTGCACTCAATATCCCAGCAAACTCATCGAAAACATAATTCTCAATGATGAAAAAACAAAAGCTTTTCCTCTAAGATCAGGAGGAAGACAAAGATGTTTACTTTCTCCACTTTTATTCAACACAGTTTTGGAAGTTGTAGCCACAGCAATCAGAGAAGAAAAAGAAAAGGGATCCAAATTGGAAAAGAAGTAGAACTGTCACTGCATGTGACCTTTATTATGTTGAGGTAGGTTCCTTCTATGCCCACTTTTTTTTTTCCTTATCATGAATGGGTGTTGAATAAAGATGATCATATAGCTTTTATTCTTCAATTTTTTAATATGGTAGATCACATTGATTTGCATATATTAAAAATCCTTGCATCCCTGGAATAAATCCTACTTGATCATGATGTATGATCCTATTGATGTGTTATTGGGTTCTCTTTGTTAGTATTTTAAGGATTTTAGCATCTTTGTTCATCAGTGATACTGACCTGTAATTTTCTTTTTTGTGTGATATCTTTTTCTGGTTTGGTATTAGAGTGATTGTTGCCTTGTAGAATGAACTTGGATATATTCTTTCCTCTACAGTTTTCTGGAAGTGTTTGAGAAGGATAGATATTAGCTCTTCTTAAAATGTTTGGCAGAATTTGCCTGTGAAGCCACCTGATTCTGGAATTTTCTTTGCTGGAAGATTTTTAATCAGTGTTTCAATTTCATTACTTGTGATTGATCTGTTCATATTTTCCATTACTTCCTGGATCAGTATTGGAATATTATATTTTTCTAAAAATTTGTCCATTTCTTCCAGGTTGTTGTTCTTTTTTTTTTTTTGGCTTATAGCTGCTTGCAGTAGTCTCTTATGATCCTTTGTGTTTCTGTGGTGTCAATTGTAACTTCTCCTTTTTCATTTCTAATTTTATTGATTTGAGTCCTCTCCATTTTTTTCTTGATGAGTCTGGCTAAAGGTTTATCTATTTTATTTATCTTCAAAAAGAACCAGCTTTTAGTTTCATTGATCTATGCTATTGTTTGCTTCATTTCTATTTCATATATTTCTACTCTGATCTTTATGATTTTTTTTTTTTACTTCAGCTAACTTTGAGCTTTGTTTGTTCTTCTTTCTCTAGTTGTTTCAGGTATAAGGTAAGGTTGTTTATTTATGATTTTTCTTGTTTCTTGAGGTGAGATTGTATTTCTATAAACTTCCCTGTTAGAACTGCTTTTGTTGCATACCATAGTTTTGGGTCATCATGTTTTCATTGTCATTTGTTTCTAGGTATTTTTTTAAATTTCCTTTTTGGTTTCTTCAATGATCCACTGGTTATTTAGGAGCATATTTTTATCTTCCATGTGTTTGTGTTTTTACAGTGTTTTTTTTCTGTAATTGATTTCACCAATTGAGTTTTGATAGTACCATTAGTGGAGAAGTCAATGGCAACCCACTCCAGTACTCTTGCCTGGAAAATCCCATGGATGGAGGAGCCTGGTAGGCTGCAGTCCATGGGGTTGCTAAGAGTCAGACACGACTAAGCAACTTCACTTTCACTTTTCACTTTCATGCATTGGAGAAGGAAGTGACAACCCACTCCAGTATTCTTTCCTGGAGAATCCCAGGGATGGGGAAGCCTGGTGGGCTGCCATCTATGGGGTCACACAGAGTCGGACACAACTCAAGCGACTTAGCAGCAGCAGCAACAGCAGTACCATTAAACTTTTCTACCGATCCTAAAGATTGGGGATGATAAGTGCAGTGAGAATGCTTTATTACTGGTCAAATATCATAAATGGATTTAATTATTTGTGCAGTAAACTGGGTCCCTCAATCACTAGGCAACCCAGAAAGTATCCCCCAAACTGGAATTGTTTTTTCCAGTAGCCATTTACCTACTGATAAAGCCATTGCTCTCCTGCAGGGAAAACAATACAGATCATTACCAAAATATATTTATCTCCTTGAGATGGTAGAATTTGAATAAAGTCCAATTGCCATACCTCAAAACGTCCCTTAGGAAGGGAAAAGTGACATTGAGTTCCATGAATTGGTTTTCTGGGATCTTATTTAGGGCAAATAGTTTATTGGGTATATGCCTCGTGGGCTTCTGTAGCAGAACACTTCCAAATATATTGTTTTCCTTGTAAAATCACTCATTTCCCAGAAGTTGCTACTTTTAGTTGAAGAAGGAAATTCTGAGAAGACTTTTTATTCATCTATTGATTTCAAATGCCTTCAGCTTAAAATAGTTTTTATTTCAACTCTGGGGTTCCAAGTGCATGGCCATACTTCTGTACATTTACAATAATAAAAGGGACAGAAATGTCCATCACAAAACTATTGAATAACTTCACTCTTTTGCAGAACATCTCAATGTAATATGCTCACCTGTGTTCCATAATGAACAGTTTATGGTTCATGTATTCTAAATAATATAATCTACGTGCTAAGTTGCTTTAGTCGTGTCCACCTCTTTGCGACCCCATGGACTATAGCCCTCCAGGCTCCTTTGTCCATGACGATTCTCCAGGCAAGAATAGTGGAGTGGGTTGCCATGTCCGCCTCTAGGGATCTTCCCAACCCAGAGATTGAACGTGCGTCTCCTGTGTCTCTTGCATTGCAGGCAGATTCTTTATCCAAAGAGCTACCTGGGAAGCCCAATATAACCTATATATATATATATATATATCTCACAATTATTAACTTACATTCAATGTAACCTAGAGGCACAGAATTCTTTTTCCTGTTCTAGGATATATACTCAAATATCCTGTCTTGTAGATTTTGTATTTACAACTAAATATAAAGCATATTTGTGGGTTGTTGCTCAACCCTTGGGATTCAAGTCAGTTGGAGGTTTTCATGACATATTGAAGCAAGAAACTATGTAATTGCTATGTAGTTTTTTTTAATGCCCTATAAGTATAGTGAAGAAACATCTTAGTTTTCTGAAAAAATTCAATTTATGCCTACTGCAGTGAAGTCCCATATGTATCTTGGCTTGGATGCTAAACTGGGTGGTTATGTTCCCTATAAACTCACCTCTGATAATGTGACTGTTATCCTATTGAGCTTTATACAGAGGAGAAAAGTACTGGTAGATTAGTGCATGTTTCCTCAGCTGTATCAGGTATCCTGAAATGACAATCTGCAGTAAAATAGAAGAGTAAAAATAGAAATATGGAAATGGTAACAGAAATAAAGAAAGGGATGTTTGATCTCTTAAGTATTCCATAAAATATTCTTGAAGTTTCACAGAGGAGATAAACTCTAAGGGCAGGCACTGTTGTTGACAGATGTCTTCACAAACTGTGAATGACAATGGATATGGGAACTGTCAACTTATTTCATGATGCTGAGATTAAAATGGACATGAGTTTGAGCAAACTCTGGGAGACAGTAAAGGACAGGGAAGCCTGGCATGCTGCAGTCCACGGGGTTGCAAAGAGTTGGACATGACTTAGTGACCAAACAGCAACAATTAAAATACATGTTATCTCTCTGATTTCAGTAAACAATATTGTCTCTGGCTCTCTTTCTTTTCTTTTAGTTTATTGCAGATCTTTAACCCTATAGTCAGAGAGAAAATGGTTTTAAAACTGTGATAAAAATGAAGTGTCTGTACACTGATTATCATGTCATGCCTGCATTGACCAGTTTCTCAGTCATTTTCTTTATTGTATGCTTAAGTTCTGTAAATATGGTCTCATTGATTTCTCTAAGTGTTAGTTGCTCATTCGTGTCCAACTCTTTTGTGATCTCATGGACTGTAACCCGCCAGGCTCCTCTGTCCATAGGATTCTCCAGGCAAGAATACTGGAGTGGGTTGCCATTCAATTCTCCAGGGGATCTTCCCGACCCCAGGATCAAACCCAGGCCTCCGCATTGCAGACAGATTCTTTACTGTGAGCCACCAGGGAAGCCCCACAAAAAAGGAGTTAAATTAAATTTCATGTAGACGGAAATGATGTTTCTATTCTGATGTAGAGACACCCAGAATATGTCTCTCTGACATGATAATTAATTTAAACTGATTATTTTTGAGGTCCAAAAGAATCAGAAAGAATCTCTGACATTCCTCCTAACTGCCTAAAAAGAGTGTAGATTGAACACTTGCTCCAATGGAAGTGGATGGAAGGTAGCCATCGCCGTAGATAACTGTAGTATGAACTAGATGTGTACAAACAGAAGTGAAGTGAAGATGTTCAGTCATGCCCGACTCTTTGGGACCCCATGGACTGTAGCCTACCAGGTTCCTCCGTCCATGGGATTTTCCAGGCAAGACTACTGGAGTGGGTTGCCATTTCCTTTTACAGGAGATCTTCCCGACCCAGGGATTGAACCTAGGTCTCCCACTCTATAGGCAGACACTTTACCCTCTGAGCCACCAAGGAAGTCTAGAAAGGAAGGAACCTTGCAAAGTCTTAAAATTCCATTCTGTGTCCCATTGTCTCTGCATGGCCCAACAAACATTTGCTTACCAAACATTTGCTTTTCCATCTCCTTATCAATTGCCTTCCTCCCCTTTGAGGTTCCAAACCACTATTCATGTCTTTTGTCTTTAGCTGAAGATGGTATTTAAGGTGAGAGCTTCAGTCATTTTGGCAAGTTTCTCAGTTTTTCTGGCTCTCTTCCATGTGTACATGTTATTAAACTTTTGTTTGATTTTCTCCTGTTAATCTACTTTCTGTCAATTTTTAGACCAGCCAGAAGAACCTAGAAAGATAAAGGTAAATTTGTTGTCCCTGATACAATATCTTTATTGTATTCACAAACAAATTTGGGCTAACATATTGTTAAAAATCAACATATAAAATATTTGCCATAAATATACTTTATATGAAATATATTCAGTATTACCATTTATAATTATATGATTAATACAAATAAGACTGGTAAGTCCATTGACTGTTTTCTTATTGTGTATCAATGCCATTAAACATAATTTCTGGTGTTGCCCTAACACTTAGAAAAATACGATACTTGTAATAAGAGTATTATGATTAATATTAAAAATGATTTTTAAAATATTTTTAACTTTATTATAGTATCACTTGACTTAATTTTCATAGTATTCATGTGTCAAGGCCAGTCTGTTAATTAAAACTATTTTACATTCTAGCAAAATAGCAACTGAAAATTCAGTCATTTTATTCATTATTATCAGATAATCATTTTCAATAACATGTTTATTCAATCCTTATCTTAGATGACTTACTTCATGTGACAATTCTTACTTTTATTGTTGTTATTAAGGCTAAAGTATGCTCTATTTTTTAATACAAAAAAGTTCAACCAATATATTGCAAACAGTGAAAATTGTAGTTGTGATTGCTTTTGAAAGACAGATATTTTATCATTAAATTTATAAGTTAGTTTTGCTATATTTGGTTTTATTTTTAGTGCTAGTTTGACTTTCCTTTTGTAAAGGAAAAAAATACATGCTGTGGAATTTTAGAAACATGAAATTATGGAGAAGTTTAAATGCCCTATAAACACTAACATTCATAAATAATAACTAGTAATATTTTTATATGTTATATCATTGTTTTTCCATTTTTGTTGGTATGTTTTATAGTGAAGACCTTATATAAGGGCTTTCTGTGATCACATCTTCCTTCGGCAAGCTACAATCTCTGTAATCTCACTTAATTAGTAGCAAAAGTTATTTACAATAAAGGTGGTATTCTGCACACTTTTTCCTTTGGTTCCATCAAACCTAAATTTGAAACTAAGGCCATTTCCTATTTTGACTTGTTTACTTATGAACCTAAATCAAATAACCCTAAAAAAGAATTCACAACTAGGGCTGCACAGAGTACAGTTCTCCAAAAGAGTCTTGGAATACTTGGAGACATTCCTGGTGGTGACAGTGGAAGAGTGATTTAGTGTGTGGATCCAAGGAAGCTAAACATCCTGTAATGCACTGGACATTTCCTGATCAAAAGACAAACCCTTACCATTGGAAACAGTCTTTAAGAAGAGTGTTTGTGCTTTTAAGAAAAATATCTTACCTTGCTTAAGATATGAGGACGTATGTGTCAACTCTAAGCATCTTTCCTCTTCTAAGTTCTGTTTCAAATTATTTCTCAGTATGCTTCACACGTCATAATTGGGGAGCATTACATGTTTACTAACTGCACCGTAGCTGGAACATCATTCCTCTATTTTCTTGTTTATTTTGTTGTTGTCACTAGATTCAAGAAAACAGCTATATGTCCGGTTGATGTCTTTTACCAACCTTAACCTCTACCTGAAGATACTTAGTGCTTCTTTGGTGGCCCAGATGGTGAAGAATCTGCCTTCAATGAAGGAGGCTTGGGTTCTGCAGGAAAAAAAGGAAGAAGTGAAATAAACGGCATAGTAATGGTTC
The DNA here is from genome assembly GCF_033118175.1 of Dama dama. NCBI lineage: Eukaryota > Metazoa > Chordata > Mammalia > Artiodactyla > Cervidae > Dama > Dama dama. The sequence goes on along the minus strand of NC_083700.1, from coordinate 38,424,920 downwards.
TAAAAAGAAGAGTGAGTTTGGGATGTCAGGTATGTTAGAAAGAATAGGCCTTGTCATTCCTTACATAACAGGAAAAAGGAAAGGTCATATACCAATAATCAGTGATTACAGGAAATTAAAGATACTCTTCCATATTGCTATTTTCCCCAGGCTAAATCTCTCTCAAAACCTCTAAACTCTTATATTCAACTGTTTTCCCAACTTTTCTGTTTGAATGGATGTTATATTACCTCAGCCTTAAAAATAAAAAACCTAACTTGTGACCATTCACCTTGAAAACCTTTTCTGTCCACAGCCTTCCTCATCTCATTTTACCAAAACTCAGTCTTTGCATTTGCACAGATGAAGAACACTAGAGTCACCCTTGACTCCTCATTTCTTGTACAATCTAAGTTCAATACATCAGAAAACTGTAATGGTTCCCCTTTTAGAACACATAAAATATGACCACCTCTTATTCCTTCCACTGCGCCAATCCTAGAGCAAGTCACCATCATCTGTGACATGGATTACTGTAATAGTCTCTAACTGGTTCTTGCTGCTTATGTTCTTATTCTAGAGAGCCAGATTCCACTGCAGTATGCAAAATGTTCCTTTATAATATCTAAATTTGATCTTGTCCTCCTTCTGCAATGATTCTCTATGTCATGCAGGATAAATATCAGAGTTTTTATGGTGGTCTACTCTGTAGGGTTCTCTCTTCATCTGCCCCAGGAACCCTGTCTCCTTACTATTCCTCCAATAAGTCTAGGCATACTTTCCTCATACAGTATATTGAATAGGAATCTACCTTTATGTTCAGGGCTAATTTTTCCACCTCTTTCAGTCTTTTTCCTTTTATTAGAAACTATAATTAACCACACTATTTAATGCCTCCCTTCTTCAGACTTCTGATTTCTCTTACCTGGTTTTATTTTCCCTTTTGTTATTCATATAGTTGCTCCCTTTAAACAATATATTTTAATCCATTTATTAAGTTTTCTTATTGTTCAAAGCACCAAGAGATCTTATCAGTTTTATTCAGTGATATATCCTAAGTGCCTTGAACAGGGTCCAGCACAGAGCAGGTGCTCAGGAAATATTTGTTGATTGAATGAATGAATGTTTAGCTGAGAAGGGAGATTATCTGTTGAGAGTGATTAAAAGATAAAGTAGGACATGCTTTCTCCTGCAGTATCAAGTTTCCTCATTACTGTTTTATTATTAATATATGAATATGTTATGATTTCCCTGGTCCATAAAGAAAAACCTTCTTTGACCACATTTTGTCTATCTACTAAGCCTTTGGCCTTACATTGTAGCAAAACTCTAAAATTTATTTTTCCATCTCAACTTTTCCTCTATTATTCAATTTTCAACCCAAATCTCAGGCACTTACTTGGTTGAAACAGTTCTTTTCAAGCTTTCAACAACATCCGTGTAAATCTAATGATAAGTAATTAGCCTCCAACTAATAAAAATAAATGGAACAAAAATAAAATTAAGTTGACCAATTAAAAAAAAATCAAATGTTAATAACCATCTATCAGTCTTTAACATATTTTGTATTTTAAAACATTCTGTATAGTTGGTCTTGCCTATTTCTTGTGAATATTTCTCCATGCAATCCTGATTTTCCTCCTACCATTTGGAAAACTACATGTAAATCTCTTTTCTACCTTTAAATGTTGGGCAACTACATTTCTTACTATTCATGACCCTTTAAAACTACTCTGGAGGCTTTTAAAACTAATCCCATACACTTTATTATAATTTATAAGGTAAATATTTTCAAATATACATCTCTATTTACATACTCCAAACTATGGACTCATATAAGATATTGCTTAATATCTTCATTTAATTTTCTTTAATATTCGTACTTCTACCCGGTTCTCTCCTTTCAGTCTATTCCAAATAAGTGGCCACAGTCATATATTTAAAATGTAAATTAGATTTTAATTTTCTTATATATATGAAACAGTCTTTTTCATACCATACTAAGCCTTTCATAGATTAGCCTATTGCCAGCTTTCTAAAAATATTTTCTCTCAGTCTTTTCACAATATCTTCTTAAGCTGTACTGGCCTTCTTAATATCCTCACCTCAGACTTGTTTCAGTTATTGTTCATGTACCTTATGTCTCCATAGTTCATTCAGCTTATGCTCACTTTACTTTCTTAACTCTTACCTTCCTTTCTAAAATTACATCATCGCTTGCTATTATTTATAGCTCTAAATACAGCCGCAAATAATATTTTGTTCATTTGATTGTTACCTGTTTTCATTCCTCTGATAAATCATCATGTAGGCAAAGATCATGGCTGTTTTATAACTATTTAAAAAATATTTGTTTCTCTACATAAGTATAAGAAGAGGATTGCATGTCATGAGGTTTAAGATTAACAGATGTATCAAGGGCCCCAAAGACTACCTTTAAATTTGATAATTCACCAGAAGGACTCAGAAAATGGTGTTACACTAATGGTTTATAAGTATTTTTTACAGTGAACGAATCTAAATTAAAATTAGCAAAAAGAAAAAGCAAATAGGCAGTGTCTAGAAAAAAACTAGGAGCAAGCTTCCAGGTGTCTTCTTCTAATGTCTGACTCTTTGCGACCCCATGAACTGTAGCCTATCAGGCTCCTCCATCCATGGGATTTTTCAGGCAAGAGTATTGGAGTGGGTTGCCATTTTCTTCTCCAGGGGATCTTCCTGACCCAGGGATTGAACCCAGGTCTCCTGCATTGTAGGCAGATGCTTTACCATCTGAGACACCAGGAAAATCTCTTGTAATGCAATTAATGTTTAATTCTCCCATCAACAATGTGTGACAACACATGCAAAGTGTTGCCATCCAGGGAAGCTCACCCAGGCTTTGGTGTTCAGGGTTGGTATTAGAGGTCAGTTCCATAGGCATGTAGCACCTGCATGACTGACCTTAGCTACTCAGATTCAAGCCCCCCAGAGTGAAAATAGGTGAAATACTATAAATCACATAGTTAGAATAAGCTGCTTAATCCAACTTTTCTCTTAGGACCAAAGGAATAAAATACACACTTGTAATAGTAGCTATGAGCTGACCAACCAGTCTTTTATGTGAATGTACAGAGTTCAGACAACTGAGGGCTGCTGAGTTAATCCTTTCCTGCACAAAGGGAAGTAGGTTTAAATAAAAGAAGCTCCTATTAAAAAATGAGGCATAAATGTTCTCAAAGATGTACAGGTTTTAAGTAAGGTAGCCCTCACTTTGTGTAATTCTGATATGCACACAGTTCAGCTACCAGGGTTTAGATAAAATAACACCCATCCTCCAACAACGTGGTTCAGTTTTCAGCTTCAGTTCACTTCAGTTCAGTTAGTCATGTCCGACTCTTTGCGACCCCATGGACTGTAGCACACCAGGCCTCCCTGTCCATCACCAACTCCTGGAGCTTACTCAAACTCATGTCCATGAGTCAGTGATGCCATCCAACCATCTCATCCTCTGTCATCCCCTTCTCCTCCTACCTTCAATCTTTCCCAGCATCAGGATCTTTTTAAATGAATCAGTTCTTCACATCAGGTGGCCAAATATTGGAGTTTCAGCTTCACCATCAGTCCTTCTGATGATATTCAGGATTGATTTCCTTTAAGACAGATTTGTTGGATCTCCTTGCAGTCCAAGAGACTCTCAAGAGTCTTCTTGAACACCACAGTTCAAAAGCATCAATTCTTTGGTGCTCAGCTTTCTTTATAGTAAAACTCTCACATCCATACATGACTATTGGAAAAACAATTGCGTTGACTAGACAGACCTTTGTTGGCAAAGTAATGTCTCTGCTTTTGAATATGCTGTTTAAGTTGGTCATAGATTTTCTTCAAAGGAGCAAACGTCTTTTAATTTCATGGCTACAGTCACCATCTGCAGTGATTTTGAAGCCCAAGAAAATTAAATCTGTCACTGTTTCCACTGTTTCCCCATCTATTTGCCATGAAGTGATGGGACTGGATGCCATGATCTTAGTTTTCTGAATGTTGAGCTTTAAGCCAACTTTTTCACTCTCCTCTTTCACTTTCATCAAGAGGCTCTTTAGTTCTTCACTTTCTGCCATAAGGGTGGTGTCATCTGCATGTATGAGATTATTGATGTTTCTCCCTGCAATCTTGAATGCAGCTTGTGCTTCATCCAGCCCGAAATTTCACATGGTGTACTCTACGTATAAGTTAAATAATCAGGGTGACAATATACAGCCTTGATGTATTCTTTTCCCAATTTGGAACCAGTCTGTTGTTCCATGCCCAGTTCTAACTGTTGCTTCTTGACCTGCATACAGATTTCTCAGGAGGCAGGTCTTACCACAAAGTATTAACTAAAATTGCATAAAGTACATAATTTGCTACTAGTTCTTGGTCCACAAATCTGTGTGTAAACAAGACATGTGCATCATGATTAATGACCATGTCACTCAGTTTACACACAGGTAACAAAGGGTGTAGTTGTGTTGCATCTCTGTCTCACAGTGACAGATCTCCATGACATACTACAAATTGGAAATATATATATATATATACACATATATATATATAACATGTGGATATTACATATTAATAGTTTCTAGGTATCATAGCTACATATATATAAATTTTAGGTAGTAATATCTATATAGAAATATTATACTTAGGTATATAATGAAGAAGATGCTCTTGACAAGAAATTAATCAGTCATTCTAAGAAAGAAGAGGAAAATTTTTTCTCATCCAAATTTGAGGATTTTCATCTGGGATTAGCACCTCAGAAAACTCTGAGAACTATTCTATCTGTTAGAAGTCAAGTTTTTTGAGACAGAGAGCTGTACATTAAGTGATGTATTATTGACAGTTTTCATAGTGCAGATCTAAGCAGCATTGTGACTCCTTACAAGAATAAGTAGGAATGTTATCTTTTAAGGAGATGCCTTGTTGATGCTAGGAGAATGTTGCTCTTTATGGTTGAACATGCATTTCTGCTGATAGAGGAAGTTTGGTTGATGCATAACACAGATGCATAATGCACAGTGGGAGGGGAGAGGAGAGCAAAGGGCAGAGACATGTCTTTATGTTTTAAACTGTCTTCCCATAAGATATAAATTTTCTTTCTTTATAATACAGATGAAATAACTGACCATGACAGTATTGACACAGCCACCATTCAGTTCAGTTCAGTTGCTCAGTCATGTCTGACTCTGTGCGACTCCATGGACCACAGCACATCAGGCCCTGTCCATCACCAACTCCCAGAGTCTACCCAAACTTGTGTCCATTGAGTCGGTGATGCCATCCAACCATCTCATCCTGTATCATCCTCTTTTCTTCCTGCCTTCAATCTTTCCCAGCATCAGGGTCTTTTCAAAGGAGTCAGTTCTTCATAACAGGTGACCAAAGTATTGGAGTTTCAGCTTCAATATCAGTCCTTCCAGTGAATACTCAGGACTGATCTCCTCTAGAATGAACTGGCTGGATCTCCTTGCAGTCCAAGGGACTCTTAAGAGTCTTCTCCAACACCACAGTTCAAAAGCATCAATTCTTCAGTGCTCGGCCTTCGTTATAGTCCAGCTCTCACATTCATACATGACCACTGGAAAAACCATAGCCTTGACTAGACAGACCTTCGGCAAAGTAATGGCTCTGCTTTTAAATATGCTATCTAGGTTGGTCATAACTTTCCTTCCAAGGAGCAAGCATCTTTTAATTTCATGGCTACAGTCACCATCTGCAGTGATTTTGGAGCCTCCAAAACTAAAGTCTGCCACTATTTCCACTGTTTCCCCATCTATTTGCCATGAAGTAATGGGACTGGATGCCATGATCTTAGTTTTCTGAATGTTGAGCTTTAAGCCAACTTTTTCACTCTCCTCTTTCACAGACTGAAACCACAACCACAGATAACTAACCAATCTAATCACATGAACCACAGCCTTGTCTAACTCAGTGAAACTAAGCCATGCCACGTAGGGCCACCCATGATGGACGGTTCATGGTGTAGAGTTCTGACAAAATGTGGTCCACTGGAGAAGGGAATGGCAAACCACTTCAGTATTCTTGCTTTGAGAACCCCATGAACAGTATGAAAAGGCCACCATTCAAGAGACTCTCAATATGCTAGTGAAGGTGAACTTTTCAACATAAATGAGGAAAATGATTATGGTGAGAGAGTGAAAATAAACAAAAATAAGTGAAAATGACCAAACAAAAATTCATATTAGAATATTTCTCAGAGATATGTCATTATATTTTTCACGGAACTAGAACAAATAACCCTAAGAATTATATATGGAACCACAAAAGACCCAGACTTGCCAAAGCAATAGTGAGGAAAAAAGAACAAAGCTAGAGGCATAACCCTCTCAGACTTCAGGCAATGCTGTAAAGCTAGAGTAATCAAAACAGCACAGTATTGGCAAACAAAAACAAAAACAAAAACAGATATATGGATCAGGGGAGTGGAATAGAGAGCCCTAAAATAAACTTGCACACATACAGTCCATTAATTTTTGACAAAGGAGTCAAGAATACACAATGGAGAAAAGAGAGTCTCTTAGGCAAATAGAGTTGGGAAAACTGGACAGCAACATATAAATCAATGAAGTTAGAACACACCCTCACATCATAAACAAAAGTAAGCTCAAAGTAGCTGAAAGACTGAACTATAAGATGACACTATAGAAGGGAACACAGGAAAAACATTTTCTGACATAAATCACAGCAATGCTTTCTTAGACCAGTCTCCCGGTGCAAAAGAAATAAAGCAAAAATAAACAAATGTAACATAATCAAATTTATACGCTTTTCCACAGCAAAGGATACCGTAAAGAAGACAAAAAGATATCCTACAGACTGGCAGAAAATGTTTGCAAACGATGAGACCAACAAGAATTAATTCCTAAAATATACAAATAGCTCGTTTATCTTAATATTTTTTAAAAAAGCAAACAACCCAATCAAAAATGGACAGAAAACCTAAACAGACATTTCTCCAAAGAGGACATAGTTGGCCAACAAGCTCATGAAAAGATACTCAACATTGCTGTGATTTGAGAAGTGCAAATCAAAACTACAATGACGTATCACATCTTCACACTAGTCAGAATGGCCATCATTAAAAAGTCTACAAATAATAAATGCTGGAGAAGAGGTGAAGAAAAAGGAACTCTCCTACATTGTTGTTGGGAATGTAAATTGGTTCAGCCACTATGGAGACTATTGTGGAGGTTCCTTAAAAAAGTAAAAATAGAGCTACCATATAATCCAGCAATCCTCCTCCTGGACATATGTCCAGAAAATACAAAGATTAATTTGAAAAGATGTATGCATGCAATGTTCACAGCAGCACTGTTTAGAATTGCTAAGACATGGAAGCAACCTAAGTATCCATCACTGGATTAATTAATGAGTAAGATGATCTGCCCTCTTTATCTATGTGGCATATACACACATACAGTGGAATACTACTCAACCATAAAAAGAACAAAATAATCCCTAGAAATCATCATACTAATGATGTAAGACAGATAAAGAAAGACAGATATCATTTCTGTGTGGAATCTTAATAAAATTATATGAATGAACTTATGTATGGAACAGAAATAGACTCACAGATATAGAAAGCAAATTTGTGATTACTAAAGTGGAGTGGGGAGGGGAAGGGATAAATTAGGAATTCAAGATTAAGAGATACACACTATTATATATAAAATAGTTAAACAATAAGATCCTACTGTATCACATAGAAAATTATTTGATACCTTGTAATAACCAATAATGGAAAAAATCTGAAATACGTATGTGTGTGTGTGTGTGTATAATTAAATCACTTTACCATACACTGAAAACTAACAAAGCATTTAATTCAACACAAGTAAAAATAAATATCCATTACCTCTACATATTTGCTGTTTAAGAAAGTACAAAGGATAATTAGGTGATGTGATAGAGGTGTTAGCTAAAGCCATTGTGGTAATAATATTGCAGTACATAAGTGTGTCAGATCAACACAATGTGCACCTTAAAAACTCACACAATATTATGTTAGTTACAACTCAATTTTTTTTTAAGTGCAAAGGACAAAATATCTGTAGCTGATTCAAACTTAGAAGTATGACATTTTGCTAAAGCATAGAAAAGATATTGGCTTAGTATTTTAAGTTATACTGCAAGAAGAAAGCAATCATTGTATAATTCTTGATAAGTTTTTAAAATAATGAAATAAAGCATTTTTAGCCTCTTTGTTTCCAGTGTTTTAAATTGTAGTGTATTGCTTCACAGGCCAGGCTAGTGGTAAAGAACCCTCCTGCCAATGCAGGAGACTTAAGAGACATGGGTTCCATGCCTAGGTTGGAAATATCCCCTGGAGGAGGGTATGGCACTTACTCCAGTATTCTTGCCTGGAAAATCCCGTGGACAGTGGAGCCTGGAGGACTACAGTTCATAGGGTTGCGAGGAGTCAGAAATGACTGAAGAAACTTAGCATGAACACAAATACTAGTTTTATTGTATTTTTTCATTTCCGTAATGCATTTATAGCCAACAGTATAGGAATTTTTATTGTTTTAACAAAAATGTACTAAAAGTCATGGAACAATAATAATCTTCCCACTGATTATTAAAATTGCTTTGCATAGTTTCAGTGTTTACATTTTTATGATCCCGCATTACCATACAAAGTAAAAGCTGCATGTATTTAACAAAAATCATAAATTTTGCTTGTTTGCTTTTATCTATATTTTACTTAAGAAATTTCCTTTCAGGAATCTTTTCCCTTATGGATTTCTGAAGGACAAGGCTGTGACTTGCATATTTTACATAATGAGCACCAGATTGTAAAATCTGAATCAAAATAAAATGCTCCAGTGAGCATAATTTATTTGAAATGGATAAGCAATTAACATTGAAATAAGATATGAGAAAATTGAAAAAAAAATATAAATGTCTGTATTATCCTGGAGGTGTGTTTTCATTCCACTAATGCAAATATATACCTGAAACAATCAGTTTAGCTATATTCACTTGCCCCAGTTCCCCAATTCCTTACCATTTATATATGCTACCCTTTAGTCTCTCATTTTTCCTGAACTTTCCTCAGTTCTCTCTATTTATGAAACTCTGCAGTGTTTCCTAACAAAATGTTTAAGCTTTAGTCTTATTTGTAGCAATTGGATAATGTATCTAATAGAAAATTTATACATATCTTGATAACACTTACTTGAATATGATAGAACAATGTCACAATTTACCAGCTCTACTATTTCTCATGCTAAAGGGACATTCTACAACTGCAAATGAATATTGGGGCTTTAGGATATAAAACTTTAATTTTTTTCTCTAACTGTACAGATTTTTTAATAGGGTCACATACTTTCAAGGTGTTTTCTGCATATAGTGAAGGACAATAGTTGCTGTATAGACTTTTAGGGGCATTCAGTGCCATAGGTCAACCTATAACTCAGTGGTCATTTAAGATTCTAACTTGAGGCTTTGACACTTTCCTACATTACTGCAATGGACTGTATTTAATAGATTTCTAGTAATTTTTTTTAAGAAATGTATTGTTTAATATTGTATTCCCACTTGTCCTTTAAAAATATTGCAAGGACTATACCTCCTATGGCTATTATGTTAGTCAAATCCTGTGTAAGTGCAGTGCTTTGCAATAAATATGTAAATATATGTCTAGTTTAATAAGAAATAGAAAATTACTTTCTTATATTAATTGATGAATGTAAATGAATATATTTGTATCTTATTTGGTAGTCCTCTTTTCCTAATGCTTAGAATTTTTCAGTTTTTTAAATTTACCTTCAAACAATAATTATTAGGAATATTTTTGATATAGGCCATTCATTTGGTGATATAGTTTCCAGAAGTTTTTCTGTAAGAGTGATTTCTATGTGCTGTTTATTGTTTTGCTGTTCTTTATACCTATTGTTGCTTTGCCAACTATAAGAAACATTTAATTATTTAAATCATTTCAATATATGATTAAGGGAACAAAAATTTGAATTGATTGAAAACATAGTAATTGATTTTTAAGTCTATTGGATCTTTGAAGCCCTTTCCCCTTCTATTCTAGATGGTTGTAGTTGTGCAGACTTCTACATTACATACAGATTTTTGTCCTTATATATATTTTTATTGCAAATTTTCTTCGTCTTATTCCATCACTATTTGAAAAGTTAATTTTAGAAAGTTAGCAACTTGAATTCCAATACTGTGGTTGCTAGGAGAGAGGAAGGTATGAGACACAACATTTCTCTTTTGGAATTTAAAGTTTGAGTACAAAGGTTGACTAAGAAACCCACATGTCTTCCCTCTAATCTCTTTAGTAGGATGAAATTGATTTCCTCAGTATGATTTCAGTGTGTTACTGTTGTTACTGTGCAAACTCTGAGCCTTATTTCTACATGCCTTCAGCAGGAAAAAAAAAAAAGTAACTTTTTAGGTAGAGAGGTATCTGAATTTGTTACTTGTAATTTAGGTTATTCATTAGACCTTACCTTTTTTGTAATGCTAGCAATTTAAAGGAAAATGATTTTGGATGAATTCAAAGGGAAAAATTCTAATATTTCAAGGATTTTTCTGTCGGAACTTCTTAAAAATTATAATTAGTTGAAGAAATTGAAATCGCCTACTTCTCAATCTCTTTATGTATTTAGCTACCTTAAACTGAGTGTCTGCGTGTGCATATATGTACAGATATATGAAAGTTTATGAGAATTATTATATAAATGAATATATCTCTTATTTATATTGTAACTTGTCTTTCTCTTTGCAAAATCAATATGTACTGGACAGTGAGGAGTTGATTTTATTCAGGCTATTGCAATATAGAGAACATTTATTAATGATGAACCTCTCAGATAAAAGGAGGTTAATAGGCTTAGCACCAAAGTAGTCATCCATGATTCTCAGGGTAGCTATAGGGAGGAGTACACAGTGAGTCTTATCAGAAGGGTGGATGTGGTTAGTTTTTTTTTTTTTCATTTATTTTTATTAGTTGTAGGCTAATTACTTTACTATATTGTAGTAGTTTTTGTCATACATTGACATGAATCAGCCATGGATTTACATATATTCCCATCCCGATCCCCCCTCCCACCTCCCTCTTTACCTGATCCCTCTGGGTCTTCCCAGTGCACCAGGCCCGAGCACTTGTCTCATGCATCCAACCTGGGCTGGTGATCTGTTTCACCCTAGATAATATACATGTTTCGATGCTGTTCTCTCGATCCCACCCTCGCCTTCTCCACAGAGTCCAAAAGTCTGTTCTGTACATCTGTGTCTCTTTTTCTGTTTTGCATATAGGGTTATCATTACCATCTTTCTAAATTCCATATATATGTGTTAGTATACTGTAATGGTCTTTATCTTCCTGGCTTACTTCATTCTGTATAATGGGCTCCAGTTTCATCCATCTCATTAGAACTGACTCAAATGAATTCTTCTTTATGGCTGAGTAATATTCCATGGTGTATATATACCACAGCTTCCTTATCCATTTATCTGCTGATGGGCATCTAGGTTGCTTCCATGTCCTGGCTATTATAAACCGTGTTGCGATGAACATTGGGGTGCACGTGTCTCTTTCAGATTTGGTTTCCTTGGTCTCACTGTTTGCAGTTGACATGATCCTCTACATAGAAAACCCTAAAGACTCTACCAGAAAATTACTAGAGTTAATCAATGAATATAGTAAGGTTGCAGGATATAAAATTAACACACAGAAATCCCTTGCATTCCTATACACTAACAATGAGAAAACAGAAAGAGAAATTAAGGAACAATACCATTCACCATTGCAACAAAAAGAATAAAATACTTAGGAGTATATCTACCTAAAGAAACAAAAGACCTGTACATAGAAAACTATAAAACACTGATGAAAGAAATCAAAGAGGACACAAACAGATGGAGAAACATACCGTGTTCATGGATTGGAAGAATCAATATTGTCAAAATGGCTATACTACCCAAAGCAATCTATAGATTCAATGCAATCCCAATTAAGCTACCAATGGTATTTTTCACAGAACTAGAACAAATAATTTCACAATTTGTATGGAAATACAAAAAACCTCAAATAGCCAAAGTAATCTTGAGAAAGAAGAATGGAACTGGAGGAATCAACCTGCCTGACTTCAGACTCTACTACAAAGCCACAGTCATCAAGACAGTATGGTACTGGCACAAAGACAGAAATATAGATCAATGGAACAGAATAGAAAGCCCAGAGATAAATCCACGAACCTATGGACACCTTATCTTCGACAAAGGTTAGTTCTTAAGAGTATATGAAAACAGTTTGCTCCTTTGGAACAAAGAAGGGTGGGAGGGGTTCTTAAAAGTTCTTTTCTGAAAGTCTTGGGCCCACCTGATGTCCAAAACTGACCTCTGTTTTAAAGCTATTGATCTAAAAACAATGTGAGATAACATTATAATTATATATAATAATGGATCTAGCTTACAGCACTTAGAAAAAACAGTAAACTTATTACTAAAGGCATCTTCTCAGGAAAAAATGTTTCCCTGAAGGTATTACATTTTGGCAATATATATGGATAAAATTGGAATAGGAAATGGCAAACCACTCCAGTATTCTTGGAAATTTGGAAATTCTTGGAAATTTGGAAATTCTTGGAAATTTGGAAATTCTTGGAAACCACTCCAGTATGTCCTGGAAAATTCCATGGGCAGAGGCACCTGGCAGGCTGCAGTCTGTGGGGTCTCAAAGATTTGGACATGACTATAGCAACTGAGCGGAGAAGGCAATGGCACCCCACTCCAGTACTCTTCCCTGGAAAATCCCATGGATGGAGGAGTCTGGTAGGCTGCAGTCCATGGGGTCACTAAGAGTCGGACACGACTGAGTGACTTCACTTTCAATTTTCACTTTCCTGCATTGAAGAAGGAAATGGCAACCCACTCCAGTGTTCTTGCCTGGAGAATCCCAGGGACGGGGAAGCCTGGTGGGCTGCCATCTATGGGGTTGCACAGAGTCGGACACGACTGAAGTGACTTAGCAGCAGCAGCAGCATAGCAACTGAGCACATGGATGAAATGACGTTTGGTTATGTTTGTCTCTCTTGTCTTCTATGAAACAATATTTAAAATTGTGCATTTTTAATCAAGCTTACCAGCACAGTTAAATGAGGCAAAAATAATCAAATTATATATCTTCCATTACTTGTTCTTTTTAAAAATAAAAATCTGAAGTTACTTGTCATGTCAATCTTCATGTTCATCTTTTGTCAAAAACATTATCATCTTTATTGTGTAAAACTCTGAACACATCTAAAATCAACTAGCTTGTACACAAATACTAGATTATATCCTTTTAACCATATTACTCCTAGAAATTTTTATAATTTACTCTAAAAAGTATAGAAATTTATATCTCAGGTAAAATCTTATTACTAGCATAAATAATGCCTTTTAAAATCTACTCAGTATTAATCAGGAGAGCAAAACATAAAGACATTAAAATGGTAAATCACTTCATTCCAGTCACTCAGTCAGTGTCCGACTCTTTCAGTCCCATCAATTGCAGCATGCCAAACATCCCTGTCCATCACCAACTCCTGGACTTTGCTCAAACTCATGTCCATCAAGTTGGTGATGCCATCCAACCATCTCTTCCTCAATCGTCCCCTTCTCCTCCTGCCTTCAGTCTTTCCCAGCATCAGGGTTTTTCTAATGATTCAGTTCTTCGCATCAGGTGGCCAAAGTATTGGAGCTTCAGCTTCATAATCAGTCCTTCCAATGATTATTCAGGATTGATTTCCTTTAGGATTGATTGGTTTGATTTCCTTGCAATCCAAGGGACTCTCAAGAGTCTTCTCTAACACCACAGTTCAGAAGCATCAATTCTTTGGCACTCAGCATTTTTTATGGTCTAACTCTCACATCAACACCTGACTCCTGAAAAAGCCATAGCTTTGACTCGGTGGACCTTTGTTGGCAAAGTAATGTCTCTGATTTTTAATATGCTGTCTAGGTTGGTCATGATTTTTCTTCCAAGGAGCAAGTGTCTTTTAATTTCATGGCTGCAGTCACCATTTGCTGAGATTTTGGAGTCCAAGAAAATAAAGTCTGTCACTGTTTCCATTGTTTTCCCATTTATTTGCCATGACATGATGAGACCAGATGCCAATATCTTAGTTTTTTGAATGTTGAGCTTTAAGCCAGCGTTTTCATTCTCCTCTTTCATTTTTATCAAGAGACTTCTCTTCAGTTTCTACCATAAGGATGGTGTCATCTGCTTATCTGAGGTTATTGATATTTCACCTGGCAATCTTGATTCAAGCTTGTGCTTTATCCAGCCCTGGATTTCCCATGAGTTAAATAAGCAGATTGACAATATACAACGTTGACATATTCCTTTCCCAATTTGAAACCAGTCTGTTGTTCCATATCCAGTTGCTTCTTGACCCGCATATAGATTTCTCAGGAGGCAGGTAAGGTGGTCTGGTATTCCCATGTCTTTAAGAATTTTAAACAGTTTGGTGTGATTCACACAGTCAAAGCCTTTGGCATAGTCAAAAAAGCAGAAGTAGATGTTTTCTGGAATTCTTTTGCTTCATGTCCAACTCTTTGTGACTCCATGGAGTGTAGCCCACCAGCCTTCTCTGCCCACAGAATTCTCCAGGGAAAAATACTGGAGAGGGTTGCCATTTCCTTCTCCATAGGATCTGCCCAACCCAGAGATTGAACGTGGGTCTCCTGCGTTGCAGGCAGATTCTTTACAAACTGAGCCCAGGGAAGCCTAAAATAGTAAATGCTACATACTAATATAAACGTATTTTTCAAACCATACAAGAGACTTGAAGATTGAAAGTACATTTCAGGCAGTAAGGTCTATGTAGTAAGTTAATAAAATAAGATGTGGGGCAAAATGAGAATCACCACTTTTACAAGACAGAAAGGACTGAAAAAAATTGAAATTTCTACCCACAAACCCTTATTAGTTTATACATATAACTCCGCTTTAGAGAAACATTTAATACTTTTGTATTCTTATATATAGTATATAAGTAAATTTTCTGTTTACCTTTTTCTGTTTCCCTACACTCTCTCTAAATATGTTAGGCAAACAACAGAGGGTAGAAATTATTGGCTTCTAACTTAAAAAAAAAAAAAAAGACTAACTAGAAAATATAGATTTATGATCTATCCTGAAAGCAATAGTTTACTAGAAGATTAGAAATTTATAGGAACATTCACTGAATGAAAATTCACAAAATTGCTTAACCATGCTAATTATTTGATAGATGTAAGAGAGTGTGCACAAGTTTCCATTATAGGATTCTGATGCTTCAATTCAGTGCCTATGCAGCCTGAGCTCGCATGCAAAGGAATAATTGTAACTGCTGAAGCTGAAATTAGAATTAAGTCCCTGGATAAACTATATTTATGTATGTCTAAGCATTTTTATTATAGGAAAAATTTTAGAGATGTTTACGTATGTACATACAACAAAAAATACGTAAAATTTTAAGTAGTACAATGGACTCTGAATAATAATAGAAATTTAAAAGAACAAATAAAATTTGAAAAATGTAGACACATGAAAGCCATTATGTTAATAAACTCTAGCAAATATTATTATGCCATTTTTAATTTCTTTAGGATTTCATGAATTGTTTTCAATCTTGCCTCATTCACTTAAATTAATTTCAGAATAACAAAACACAATGTGACTTTACTTACAAGGTTTGGCAAATATTTATATCAATATTTATATACTTTTTTTTTTACTTCAATGAAATATTTTGATTCCTGTCTATATAGATTTTTTGTTTATTTATTCAACTATCTTTGATTTAATTCCTACAATTTTTAAGCACTGTACTTAGAATTGTTGTTTGGTTGTTGTGTCTGACACTTTGCGACCTCATGAATTGCAGCATGCTGGGCTTCCCTGTCTTTCACTATCTCCCTGAGTTTGCTCAAACTCATGACCATTGAGTCAGTGATGCCATCCAACCAACTCATCCTCTGTCGCCTCCTACTCCTCTTGCCCTCAGTCTTTCCCAGCATCAGGGTTTTTTCCAGTGTGTTGGCTCTTATCATCAGGTGGCCAAAGTATTGAAGCTTCAGTTTCAGGATCAGTCCTTCCAATGAATATTCAGGATTGATTTCCTTTAGGATTGACTGGTTTGATCTCCTTGTAGTCCAAAGCACTCTCAAGAATCTTCTCCATCACCACAGTTTGAAAGCGTCACTTCTTCAGTGCTCAGCCTTCTTTGGGCTTCCCTGATAGCTCAGTCAGTAAAGAATCCGACTGCAATTCAGGAGACCCCGGTTAGATTCCTGGGTCAGGAAGATCCACTGAAGAAGGAATAGGCTACCCACTCCAATATTCTTGGGCTTCCCTTGTGGCTCAGCTAGTAAAGAATCAGCCTGCAATGCGGGAGACCTGGATTTGATCCCTGGGGTAGGAAGATCCCCTGGAGAAGGGAAAGGCTACCCACTTCAGTATTCTGCCCTGGAGAGTTCCGTGGACTGTAGAGTTCATGGGGTCGCAAAGAGTTGGACAGGACTGAGTGACTTTCACTTTCACTTTTGAGCCTTCTTTATGGTCCAACTCTCACATCCATACATGATTACTGGGAAAAACTGTAACTTTGACTATATGGACCTTTGTTGGCCAAATGATGTCTCTGCTTTTTAATACACTGTCTAGGTTTGTCATAGCTTTTCTTCCAAGGAGCAAGTATCTTTGAATTTTGTGGCTGCAGTCACCATCCACATTGAATTTGGAGCCCAAGAAAATGAAATCTGATACTGTTCCCATGTTTTGTGCCTTATTAAAGCCACACAACTCAGGTGAGACTTGAATCCACAGGCCAGGACTGGATCCCATGGGCTAGAACTTGAACCTAGTCAAAATTCAGATAGGGACTTACCCACTATCTTTTTTTTTTGGTCTGTGCTAGGTCTCCTTTGCTTTGCATGGACTTTCTTTAGTTTTGGTGATCAGGGGCTACTCTTCATTGCTGTGTGTGGGTATCTTATTGCAGTGGCCAGTCTTGCTATGGTGTAAAGGCTCTAGGTGTGCAGTCTTCAGTAGGTGCAACATGCAGACTTAATAGTTGCAGTGTGTGAGCTCCAGGATGCAGGCTAAGGTAGTTGGGGCACATGGGCCTAGCTTCTCCACTGCATGTGAAATCTTCTCAGATCAGAGATTGAACCTTTGTCCCCTGCATTGGCAGGCAGATTCTTAACCACAGTGCCACCAGAAAAGTCCAAACCCACTGTCTTTTAATCAAGATCACACACCTGGTCTCAGGGCTTAATGAAACTCAGGTTCTTTTTGTCTTACTGAAAGAATTCAGTAAGAAAAAAAGTGATAGGTAAAAAGTGGATTCATTAAGAGAGATTCACATTCCATAGAAAGAATATGATCTGTCTCAACAGGCGAGAACAACCTTGGGGAAAACATACTCTACAGAAAGATTGTGGGACATCTCAGAAGGTGTGAGGCCTGGAGATATGGTGTGGTTAGATTTTTATGGGCTGGGTAATTTCATAGAATCATAAGTGGGAGGATTATTCCAACTATTTTGAGGAAAGGGCAGGAATTTCCAGGGATTGGGCCGCCATCCACTTTTTGGCCACGTAGACTTGGCCTCAGAACAGTCATGGCACTTGTAGATGTGTCCTTTAGATGCTAATATATTACAGTGTGCGTATAATGAGGCTCAAGGTCTATTGGAGGTCAAATCTTGGACCTAGTTGGTTCTAACCAGTTTTTGTTATGTCCTATGACTATGTCATTTTTTTAAAAAAAAGATTGTGCCCTGCCTCCTTCCTTCCTGTTTCATTATCAGTGTGAAGCTTCCAGTCTCATAGAAAAGATATACATTATGCAGGCACACCTCAGATATAGTGAGTTCAGTTCCAGACCACAACAATAAAGTGAATATTGCAATAAAGTGAGTTACATGAAAGTTTTGATTTCCCACTGCATGTGAAAGTTATATTTTACTATATTGTATTCTGTTAAGTGTGAAATAGCATTACATCTTTAAAAAGTGTGCATGTTGTTGTTGTTTAGTTGCTAAGTTGTGTCTGCCTCTTTTGTGATCCCATGAACTATATAGGCCACCAGGCTGCTCTGTCCATGGGATTCTCCAGGCAAGAGTACTGGAGTGGGTTGCCATGCCCTCCTCCAGAATATCTTCCCAACTCAATGTTCATACCTGTGTCTCTTTACCTGTCCTGCATTGGCAGATGGGTTCTTTACCACTAGAGCTACCTGGGAAGGCCCTCTGAGAGCATATCCTTGCTTAAATAAACTTTCACTTGCTTAAATAACCTCTGCTTGTCTCTGAATTCTTTCACAACTAACATTAAGTTTACCAGCAATAGATAATACCACAGCTTATTAATCCATACATCTACTGAATGGCATCTATATTGCTTCTGAGTTTTGACATTTATGAATAACGCTGCTATAACATTAACTTTTGTAAGTATTAGCATGTATTTTAAATATCACGTTTTTTGTGGGCACAAGTTTCCAATGCCTTTGGGTTAATACTAAGGAGCATGTTTGCTGGATATTATGGTAAAAGTACATTTAGTTTCTCAAAAAACATCAAATTATCTTTCAAAGAGGATGTACCATTTTGCATTCCCACCAGCAAAGCGTGAGCATTCTTCTTTCTCCACATTCTTGCCACCATTTTAGCAGTCAGTATTCTGGATTTTGGCCATTCTGATAGGGTGGCAAGAGACTCAGCATAGCCAATACAATATTGAAGAAAAACAACAAAGCTGGAGGACTTATGCTCCTGACTTCAAGAATTATTATATCACTATAGTAATCATGACAGTGTTGTAATATCAGAAAAAAAAAAAAAAAGACTAATGAAACAGAAGAGAGAACCAAGACATAGATCCCCATAAATATAGTCAAAGAATCTTTGACAAAGAGCAAAGACATCATATTTCAACAAATGGTACTGAAACAGCTGAACATCTGCATGCAAAATCAGGAATCTAGACACAGGTGCTATAGCCTTCACAAAAATTTACTCAGAATGGATCACAGACCTATTTATAACATAAAACTATGAAACTCATGTAAGACAACATAGAAGAAACCTAGAACCTTGGTTTTGGTGATACCTTCTTAAACAGAATGCCAAAAGCATACATGATTCATAAAAGAAATAATTGATTAGCTGGATTTCATTAAAATTAAACACTTCAGCTCTGCAAAAGACAACATCAAGAAAATAAAAAGACAAGCCACAGACTGGGAGAAAATATTTTCGAGACACAACTGTTAAAGGACTATTATAAAAATATATAAATAACACTTAAAACTTAACTCATTGACGCGAGATGTATTAATATATCTTTTGCTACCCAAACATTATTGACCAGAGTTGATTCAATATTCACTTTCATAAAAAATTGTTGACCACAGGCATTAATGT
The DNA here is from genome assembly GCF_033118175.1 of Dama dama. NCBI lineage: Eukaryota > Metazoa > Chordata > Mammalia > Artiodactyla > Cervidae > Dama > Dama dama. The sequence goes on along the minus strand of NC_083700.1, from coordinate 38,405,481 downwards.
TTGCAAGAATCCCCTGGTCAATAATGTTTACAGTAAAAAAAAAAAAAAAAAGAATAACTTGATTAATAATTGGCCAAATATCTTAGCAGGTACCACATCAAAAAGATAGGTGGCAAATAAGCATATGAAAAGATGCTCAATGTCACATGGTTTTTTAAATTTTCATTCCTCTGGTAACATGATTTTGAGCATCTTTTCATATGCTTATTTGCCATGTATCTTCTTCGGTGTGGTACCTGTTAAGATATTTGGTTACAGTCCAGCTGATCTAATGTGGCATTTATTGCCAGTAATTTCTTACCAGTTTTCTTCTAGATGATCTGTCCATTGATATGAGTAGGTCTCATAGTCCTCAACTGTTAATATGTTTCTGTTAGTTTCTCCCTGTATGTTTGTTAATATTTGCTTTATGTATCTAGAGTCTTCTGTGCTGGGTGTTTACATATTTATAATTGTTATATTTTCTCATTAAGTTTATCCCTTTTTCATTATGTTATGTTTTCCTTTTTGTCTTATTATAGATTTTGTTTTAAAATCTGTTTGGTCTGATACAAATATAGCTACCAAGGTTTTCTTTTTATTTTCATTTGCATGGAATATCTTTCTAATCCTTTACTTTCTGAATGTGTCTTTAGATCTTTAGTGAATTTCTTATGGGTAACATATGTATGGATCTTGTTCTTTATCTATTCAGGCACTCTGTGTCTTTTGATTAGAGCATTTACTCTGTTTACATTTAAAACAATTATATACACACATGTATTGCCATTTTGTTAAATGCTCTTAGGTTGTTTTTGAAGGTCTTTTTTGTTTCTTTCTTCTTCTTTTGTTCTTTTTCCTTGGGTTTTGTTGACTACCTCTAATGTATGCTTGAATTCCTTTTTGTTTTAGTGTGAGGTGTCTGTAGGCTCATTGGAGGTTGTGGTGGGCTTCTCCTGCAATTGCCTCTGTGACCTAGGTGGGTGCAGAGCTGCTTCCAGCCCAAGATGGTTGGGACCAGTTCCCCAGACAGCCATCTGCAATGCCCATTTGGAGACATGGCTGATGCCAGACTGCTATTGGGTGTGGTCAGCTCCCAGGTGTTAATAGGCTAGAGGGAGGATTTTCGAAGGGTGCTTCATAGCACCAGTGTTTTTCAGTAGAAATAGCTCTTTGAAATTCCCACCACCACCATTTCTATCTCCAGAGTGAGGTCCACTTGCTTCCTACTTCTCTGAGAGGTTCTTCAAGATCAGCAAGTGTGTTTGACCACGGCTTTTTTCAAACTATTGCCTTCGTTTTGGGACTCCAAGCATATGAGATTTTGTGTGTACCCTTTAAGACAAAAGTCTATTTCCTGTAGCCCTCCCCATCTCACAAACATAAGCCCCTCTGGTTTTCACAGCTAGATGTAATGGGAGCTCATTTTCCTGTGCAGGACCCCTGGGCTGGGGCACCCAGTGTGGCTATGATTTTGATATTTCTTCATTTGTGATCACCTACTTGAGGAGTCAATCCTGGCGATACTGAATCTCTGCCACTCCTACGTATCTCTCTGTGGTTCTTTCTTTGTATCCTGAGTTGTGAAAAATCTCTTTTGCTAGTATTCTGGTCATTCACATAGATAGTTGCTCTGTAATTAATTGTAACTTTTTATGAATGTGGGGGAAGAGGTGAGTTCAGTGTTTTCCTACTCAATTTTGACCAGGGCCTCCTTCCTCTAGAGTTTAGTCTTCGTGAGATCAGAGTCAATGTGTCCTTATTTACTACTCTTTTATCAGTGTCTTTCTTAATAAATGCCACATATTGGAAAACTGAACAAACATTTGTTTAAAGAATAAAATTAAAGTAATTATTACCTAACATAATATCAATTTACATTTTATATGAAATAACCAACTAGGAATATTAAAAAATACAACATTCAATCTATAGCAACCATAATGTAAAAATAGTATGATTTTCTTGCTTTAGAGTAAGCAAAATAGCTTTACTAATGGAATACATGTAAATAAGTATATTTTACAGGTGGAAGACAGTATCATGTAAATATCAGCCATATATGGAAATAATTGATTTGGTTTAGCTTTATTGATTTGGTTTAGCTTTAAATTATTCATTTTGTAGCAAAGGATGTAAGCATGCCTCTGTAGGTATTATATATCAAGAGAGAAAGACCTATCTATTCTAGTTTAATCTGATCTTTACTTTTGTTCTTCAAATTAAGTCCTTCCAAGAAAAAGTAAATATAAAAGTCCCTTAGGGTTAATGGAATAACCCAGAACACAATCCCAAAGGCATAGCACTTTCAAACCTGTTAATTTGCTGGAAACCTATACCTGTTGTCATGGAAATCATCTTTATAAAATCCATAGGTATAGATAACATAGTAGGAGCAATTTAACTGCAAATAAGATATAGAAGAATATAAAGATTAAATTATAAAAAAATTAACCAGATATCTTAATTATAATAATATAATTTTTCTTTTGTCAGTGTATTATGATCAGCTTATTTTTTTTTAATTAATTAATTAATTTATTTTTTCAGTGGGTTTTGTCATACATTGACATGAATCAGCAATAGATTTACATGTATTCCCCATCCCGATCCCCCCTCCCACCTCCCTCTCCACCCGATTCCTCTGGGTCTTCCCAGTGCACCAGGTCCGAGCACTTATCTCATGCATCCCACCTGGGCTGGTGACCTGTTTCACCATAGATAATATACATGCTGTTCTTTCGCAACATCCCACCCTCACCTTCTCCCACAGAGTTCAAAAGTCTGTTCTGTACTTCTGTGTCTCTTTTTCTGTTTTGCATAAAGGGTTGTTGTTACCATCTTTCTAAATTCCATATATATGTGTTAGTATGCTGTAATGTTCTTTATCTTTCTGGCTTACTTCACTCTGTATAATGGGCTCCAGTTTCATCCATCTCATTAGAACTGGTTCGAATGAATTCTTTTTAATGGCTGAGTAATATTCCATGGTGTATATGTACCACAGCTTCCTTATCCATTCATCTGCTGATGGGCATCTAGGTTGCTTCCATGTCCTGGCTATTATAAACCGTGTTGCGATGAACATTGGGATGCACGTGTCTCTTTCAGATCTGGTTTCCTCAGTGTGTATGCCCAGAAGTGGGATTGTATCAGCTTATTTTTACATCAGAGAGAATTAGAATGTGAATTAAATTTACAGTGACTTGGTAAATTCACTTATTTCCTCTGAAATTACAGAGACTTATAAGGGAAGTTGTTCAACACATGATTTATATTTGTTTAAAATTTGTCCTACTGAAGTAGATATGGGTATTTTCTATTAAGTCAAGTTGATTTTCCAAAAGTAAAATATGTATGTACATTTCAACAGAGCATAATTTATATTATTTGAAAATAGTGTAAGCTATTTAAGTTCATAAAATTTAATTGACCCTCCAGCAAACAAACAAACAAAAAGCATGCCCCCCACCCATCAAACCCAAGGCTCAAAGGATAAAAATAAACAAGATTGCTAAACAGAAACATGGGTATACTCACATCAGTGGTTCTTAAATTTTAGCACGCAAAGTGATGACACAGGAAGTTCATTAAAACACAGATTTCTGGGCTATATCCTCAGAGTTTGTATTTCTACTTCAGTAGCTCTGGAACTGGGTTCAGAAATTTGCATTTGTAACAAATTTTCAGGTGATATTTCTACTGCTGATTTGGGGCCACATATACAGAAGTGATGATCTTACACTCTCCCTGAGGAAGAGGTCTAACTTTAAAACTGCATGAGCTGGATTTTGATAATAACTATATCACAGATAAAAAATAAAATGGAATAATGTGAGTTTTAATTTTTAAGTATTCAGTAGATGTAGAAACAATATTTGTGGCTTCAATACTAAAATATTAATGAGAATGACACTCTTAGATTACCTGGTTATTTTTGTAGACAAGAAAAGTCTTGATCTACCAATGACTAATTCGTCTAGTCAAATCTAGTCATACCATACTGGTATGGTTTTTCCAGTAGTCATGTATGGATGTGAGAGTTGGGCTATAAAGAAAGCTGAGCACCAAAGAATTGATGCTTTTGAACTGTAGTGTTGGAGAAGACTCTTGAGAGTCCCTTGGACTGCAAGGAGATCCAACCAGTTCATCCTAAAGAAAATCAGCCCTGAATATTCATTAGAAAGACTGATGTTGAAGCTGAAACTCCAATACTTTGGCCACCTGATGCGAAGAACTGACTTATTTGAAAAGACCCTGATGCCGGGAAAGATTGAAGGTGGGAGGAGAAGGGGATGACAGAGGATGAGATGGTTGGATGGCATCACTGACTTGATGGACCTGAGTTTGAGCATGCTCCAGGAGTTGGTAACAAACAGGGAAGCCTGGCATGCTGCTGTCCATGGGGTTGCAAAGAGTCAAGTATGATTGAGTGACTGAACTAAACTGAATTGAGCTGATGTTTAAGGCAACTATTTCACAAGATGCCATTGTGAACAGGGTACACCTGGTTGAAATTTCTAAGTTTATTTTTATGAAAGAGATGTAATGCAAATTGCTAAGTAGGACTGTATTAATATTAAAATCTCATGTTCTGTGAAGACAGTTAAGAAAATGGAAAGAGAAAGCATAAGCTAAAAAAAAGCAACATTTTTGCCTAACACACATCTGATAAATGTTTCATTTCCATAATATATTAAGAGCTCTCATTAATAAGGAAACAAACTAGTTAATTTTAAAATAAAAATGAACTAGAAGATTTGAACTGCAGTTTTGCCAGAGAAGATGTATGGATGACGAACATGCATAAAGATGTTTAACACCATGATTTAATAGGAAAAAGCGAATCTAAAACAGGAGATACAACACATATTGTCAGACTCTCAGTCATCCCTGACTCTGCGACCCCATGGACTGCAACCCTTTAGGTTCCTCTGTCCATGGGATTCTCCTGAAAAGAATACTGGAGTGGGTTGTCATGCGCTCCTCCAGTGATCTTCCTGACCCAGTAATCAAACCCATGTCTCTTAAGTCTTCTACATTGGCAGGCAGATTCTTTATCACTGGCATCACCTGGAAAATCCCACAACATGTATTAGAATGGCCTAAAATGACTATACGAACTACTGATAAGGATTTGAAACAATTGGAGTTCTCATCTATTGTTGGCTTAAGTGCAAAAAGGTGTACTTTGGAGAACAGTTCTCAGGTTTTTATAAAGTTGAACATGTATTTATCATGTGATCCACGAATGCCATACCTAGGTACTTAGTCAACAGAAATAAAAAATTATATTCAAAACAAGGATCTGTAAATGAATGTTGCTGACAGCATTTTCGTAATTTCCTAAAATTGGAAATATCTAACTGCCATTAACTATAGAATGGAAAATCGCCTTTTGGTTCATCCATGTAATGGAATCCTGCTGCTGCTGCTGCTGCTGCTAAGTTGATTCAGTTGTGTCCAACTCTGTGCGACCCCACAGACGGCAGCCCACCAAGCTCCCCCATCCCTACTGAGTAATAAAAAATGAACAAATTCAAAATCTCAAAAATGTATTGCTAAGTGAAAGAAGTTGGACTCAAGAAGTTGGAAGTGCTCTGTGATTCAGTGTCTATGACATTCTGGAAAATGTAAAATTACAGGGACAGAAAAGAGATGACTTGTTTCAGGATTGAAGTTGGAGCTAGAGACTTGACTAAATGGGACAAAAAGGAAGTTTGGAGGTGATGGAAATATTCTGTATCTTGAAAATGGTGATAGTTAAATGACAGGAAAAGTTTATAAAAATTCATAGAAACGTACACCTTAAAATTATGAATTTTAGTAAATAAATTATGCTCTAATCTGACTTTTAAAATGTAATAGTTTTCTGACACTGAGTTGCATGAGCTGCAACTCAGAGATTAATCCATTATCACTTGCTTCATTTACAGTTATTCTCTCCATCCTGAGGGTTGTCTTTTTATCTTGTTTAGAGTTTCCTTTGCTGTGCAAAAGCTTTTAATTCAGTCCCATTTCTTTATTTTTGTTTTTATATTCATTACTCTAGAAGGTGGGTCAAAGAGGATCTTGCTGTGACTTATGTCAAAGAGCATTCTGCCTGTGTTTATCTAAGAGTTTTATAGTTTCTGACCTTACATTTAGGTCTTTAATTCATTTCGAGTTTATTTTTGTATAATGTGGTGGTGTTCAGTCACTAAGTTGTTTCTGACTCTTTGTGACCCCATGAACTGCAGCATGCCAGACTTCTCTGTCCTTCGCTCTCTCCTTGAGTTTCCTCAAGCTCATGTCCGTTGATTCAGCGATGCCTTCCAACCACCTCATTCTCTGTCGCCCCCTTCTCCTCTTGCCCTCAATCGTTCCCAGTATCAGGGTCTTTTCCAGCGAGTCAGCTCTTTGCATCAGGTGGCCAATGTATTGGAGCTTCATCTTCAGCACCAGTCCTTCTGTGGTGTTAGGAAGTATTATGATTTCATTCTTTCACATGTAGCTGTCCAGTTTTCCCAGCACCACTTTTTGAAGAGGCTGCCTTTTCTCTATCATATATTTTTGCCTCATTTGTCAAAGGTAATCTCTGGGCTTTCTATCTGGTTGTCTTTTTCCATTGATCTATATTTCTGTTTTTATGCCAGTACCATACTCTCTTGATTACTGTAGCATTAGTGTATTATTGTCTGAAGTCAGAGAGCCTTATTCCTTCTCTGTTTTTCTTTCTCAAGATTGCTTTAGCTGTTTGGAGTCTTCTGTGTTTCCATACAAATTGTAAAATTGTTTGTCCTAACTATATGAAAAATTCCCTTAGTTATTTGATAGGGATTTCACTGAATCTATAGATTGCTTTGGGTAGTATAGAGAATGAAGTAAGTCAGAAAAACAAACATCATGTATTAACACATATGTATGGAATCTAGAAAAATTATACTGATGAACCTATATGCAGAAAAAAAAGAGCAGAGGCACAGACATAGAGAATGGAATTGTGGACACAGCATGGAAGGAGAGGGTGGGGAAGACTGAGAGAGTGGTGTTGACATATATACATTACCACGAGTAAGATAGACAGCTATTGAGAAGCTGCTGTAAAAGACAGCAGCTGAGTGCCGAAGCTCAGCCCAGCACTCTGTGATGACCCAGAGGGATTGCACAGGGGTGGGAGGGAGGTTCAAGCGGGAGGAGATATATGTACACTTACGGCTGATTCACACTGTTGTACATCAGAAACCAGCACAACAATGTAAAGCAATTATCCTCCAGTTAAAAGTATATTGAAAATAAATAAATAAAATACAATAGGGATCGTTTGAAACAAACAGATACAGTTAAAAAACAACAACAAAACAGACCATGTATAGAGAGTACATGAGTTGAAGAGTTCAGTTCAGTCGCTCAGTCGTGTCCGACTCTTCGTGACCCCATGAACCGCAGCACACCAGGCCTCCCTGTCCATCACCAACTCCCGGAGTCACCCAGACCCATCTCCATTGAGTCAGTGATGCCATCCAACCATCTCATCCTCTGTTGTCGCATTCTCCTCCTGTCCTCAATCTTTCCCAACATCAGGGTTTTTTCAAATGAGTCAGCTCTTTGCGTCAGGTGGCCAAAGTATTGGAGTTTCAGCTTCAGCATCAGTGCTTCCAATGAACACCCAGGACTGATCTCCTTTAGGATGGACTGGTTGGATCTCCTTGCAGTCCAGGGGACTCTCATGAGTCTTCTCCAACACCACAGTTCAAAAGCATCAATTCTTTAGCACTCAGCTTTCTTTATAGTCCAAATCTCACATCCATACATGACCACTGGAAAAACCATAGCCTTGACTAGACGGACCTTTGTTGACAAAGTAATGTCTCTGCTTTTTAATATGCTGTTAGGTTGGTCATAACTTTCCTTCCAAGGAGTAAGCGTCTTTTAATTTCATGGCTGCAAAAACCACCTGCAGTGATTTTGGAGCCCAAAAAATAAAGTCTGCCATTGTTTCTCCATCTATTTGCCATGAAGTGATGGCATGGAGTGGCGAGTGGCCAAGAGGAGATACCCTACATCCGAGGTCAGGAGCAGTGGGTGCACTTCGTTGAACCGGCTGTGTGGAGATACCCCAGGTCCAAGGTCAGGGAAACCCCAGTAAGATGGTAGGCGCTGCAGCGGCTGTGAGGAGATACCCACATGCAAGGGCAAAGGAGAAGCCCCAGCAAGCAGTAGGAGGGGCGAATCTGTGTTTAGAATTAAACCCCATTCCCGCCAGAGATGCTTAGAGATCTCAAACAAACCTTGTGCGCACCAGGACCCAGGAACGCCACAGAGACTGAGGCAGTACTGTGTTTGAGCGTCTCTGTGGAAGTACAGGTTGGCGGTGATCTGCTGCAGGGACAGAGGCTCTGGGTGCAGCAGACTTGGATATGGCATAAACCCTCTTGGAGGAGGTGGCCATTAACCCCACAATAGCACTCCCAGAACTTACACAGGACTGGGAAATAGACTCTCGGAGGGCACAACAGAACCTTGTGCACCAGGACCCAGAAGAAAGGAGCAGTGACCCCACAGGAGACTGCCCCGGACTTGCCTGTGGGTGGCCGGGAGTCTCTGGTGGAGGCATGGGTCAGTTGTGGCCTGCTGCTGGGTTAGGGACACTGAGTGTAGCAGTACATGCATGGGATCTTTTGAGGGAGGTCACCTTATCTTCATTACCTCCACCATTATTTGGTCCCAGGTAAATAGCAGGGAGGGAACACAGCTCCACTCATCAACAGAAAATTGGATTAATGATTTACTGAGCATGGCCCCATCAGAACAAGACCTAGTTTCCCCCTCAGCAGTCTCTCTCACCAGGAAGCTTCCATAAGCCTCTTATCATCTCCATCAGAGGGCAGACAGACTGAAAACCACTATCACAGAAAACTAACCAGTCTAATAACATGGACCACAGCCTTGTCTAACTCAATGAAACTGTGAGCCATGCCTTGTAGGGCCACTGAAGACTGATGGGTCATGGTGGAAAGTTCTGACAAAATGTGGTCCACTGGAGAAGGGAATGACAAACCACTTCAGTATTCTTGCCTTGAGAACCCCATGAACAGTATGAAAAGTACCATCTTAGATTTATTTAATTACTTGTTGTTTGTATAGTGTACTTGCAAATGCTATTTATCTAGTTGGCTATATGTTCTTTTTCACCTTTTCCAGATAACTAAAACTTAAAACAATTACCATCATCCAAAGCAAACTGAGTTGCCAAAATAAATAAAAGGAAGAATTGACACCGGTCATATTTTTTATATCTACAGAGGGCTTCCCAGGTGGCCCAGTGGTAAAGAATCTGCCTGCCACTGCAGGAGATGCAGGAGACACAGGTTTGATCCCTGAGTTAGGAAGATTCCCTGGAGTAGGAAATGGCAACCCACTGCAGTATTCTTGCCTGGAGAATTCCATGGACAGACAAGCCTGGTGGCCTACAGTCCATAAGGTCTCAAAGACTTGGACACGACTGAGTACACACACACATAGCTACTCTGACAAATATTTTCATAAGAACCTCTTCAAACCTCTTCTTCCATTCATAAATGTTTAAAAATATAGCTTCCAGTCTTGGGGTATAGAACTCCAAGGTTTTATTTATTTATTTATTTTGATATGGCAGCTTCAGATGCAAAAGAGGTGCTTTTCCTTCTGTTTCAGAGGCACAAACAATGAAAGAGAAATAAAGGATTTTACCTAACATGGAACTCACTCATCTGAATGGAAGTTTATTTAGGACAATGTTATCATTCCACAATAAAAGAGTCATTTGCCATGAAGAATGCTACAAGATTTTGTTTAGTATATCTTATTTCATAAATATTTTTAAATCTAAGTTACAGTAGCTTTAAGTATTAACCTACATGGTTTAGCAAGTATGAGCACACACTGGTAATTTGTAAATTACAACTTTTGGGGACGTAAAGGATTCCAGTTTTTGGAGAAAGAACATAGTTTATAATAAAGTTTCAAGTTACTTTTGCCAGGAAAAATTGAAGCAACTTTCGATTAATTAGTTATTATCACATGAGGAGTAGTTTAGTTAAAGGTCACATAATTTGCTCTCCATTTTCAACCTATGATATGACACTTTGAGGCACACTCATATAGTTATGAATGATAACATACTGGAAAAGCATGTAGCAATATTATCTTATTATGCTCCTAGGCATTTATTATCTCCTTTAAACATGTTCTACCATATTTTATTACTTAAATAAAATTTTTAACTACATTAAAAGGTAAAACAAGAGTAAAGTCACATTTTTAAATTATGAATATTATTTTGTAAGTGCATTCACATAATTTTAGAAATAATATTTTTATTTTCTTCCTTTCAATAAATTACTGGCTTTGTTTTTTACCAGTATGCTTTTTTCCAATTTTTTCTATTGTGATAAAATATTTATAAGATTTACCTTTTAACCTTTTATAATTATACACTTTAGTAATATTAAATACACTCATAATGTGTGCAATCATTGCCACTGTCCATTTCCATAATGCATTTCATTTAGTAAAACTGAAATTCTATGCCTGTTAAACAATAATTGTATTGATATATTTTCCCCTTTCCCTGTTCCCTGAGAACCATCATTCTGTTTTCTATTTCTGATACTGATTACACAATGTATATCCATATTGTAGTATATTTCAAAATTTTCATCCTTTTTAAGGCTGAATTACATTCCATTTTATGTATATGCCACATCTTGATTATGCATTTCTCCAGCTATAAATATTTGCATTGCTTCTATGTTTAAGCAATTGTAAATACTGATGCCATAAACATGGGTGTGCAAATATCTCTTTAAGACCCCCTTCCAATTCTTGGAGTATATATGCAGACATAGAATTCCTGGATCAAATAGTAATTCTATTTTTAATCTTTCAGAGGACTGCTATGCTGTTTTCCAAAATGACTATACCATTTAACTTTCCTTTCAGTAGTGCACAAGGATTTCAGTTTCTCCACATCCTTACCAACACTTATTGTTCTCTGTTCTCTTGATAGGAGCTATTTTCATGCATGTGAGGTGACATCTCATTGTAGTTTTAATTTTCATTTCCCTAATTATTAGTGTTGTTGAACATCTTTTAATGTTCTTACTGACCATTTGTATAATGTATCTTCTTTGGAAATGTCTATTCAAATCTTTTGACCAGTTTTTAATTGGATTGTTTTTATTGTTGTTTTTGAGTTTCAACCTTCTGTATATAATTAAATGTTAATCCCTTATCAGATATAAAATTCGCAGACATTTTCTCCCTTTCTGTGGACTATCTTTTTACTCTATGGAGAGTGTCTTTTGATGCATACATTTAAAAATTTTCATGAAGTCCCTTTTGATTATTTTTTTCTTTTACCACCTTGTGCCTTTGGTGTCACATCCAATAAATCACTGTCAAATCCAGTGTTGTGAGGATTTTTGATATGGTTCTTCTAAGAACTTGATTTTTTTAGATCTTGCATTTAGGTCTTTGATTTTTTAATTAATTTTGAATTCTTGTGTATGGTAATGCTAAGTAATTTCCATTTCAAAAATATAGCTGACTAAAATTCATTCCAAGTGAATTATTGTTTTAAGGATATTTGCTTTAATTACTTTTTGGACTCCAAACTATTCACATAAAGAATATAGTCTAGTTAATATTATTTCTTATTGTTGAGTAATACTAAAAAATAGGGAAAAGGGTAAAAGGTAAATTTTCCTTGTAATTCTGTATTAGAATTTTATATAGACTGGGAAGGAATTATGTCATTTAAAAAGCCTCCTTCAGTGTTGGGAGTCACCTATTTAAATATTGAAAGTCATTGTTTAAATACATGTTCATTGTAGCAGCAACTACCAGAAATAATAAAATTTGAATAAATATGTGTATTAACTTATGAGAGGAAAACTGATTTTGACCTTTGGGGAATGAGTTAGACAAATACATTTGTACAAAGGAGTAGGTATATTTAGGAGATGAGCACTAGATATGTGGGTTTTAGTAATAAGAAAATATTCAAATGGATCGAAGGATTTTAAAAAAAAGAAATGGAACAACACTAATTTTCATAATTCCACTTGAAGATAGAAATGATGAAAAGCTAATTTGAAATAAATATATGAATATTTATATATATGTTTAACATGATTTATATCTTTCTAGTGCTGTTTTCAGTCATGTCCAACTCTTTGTGACCCCATGAACTATAGCTCACCAGCCCACCAGATAATGATATCTAAAAGATATAATAGCGATACCAGTAATATCCAATAATATGCCAGTAATGATACCAATGATATATTTTATATATCATTATTTCAGAGATCAAAAAGTGGTTGTTAATCTGATTGGTATCATTATTTGGTTGGTATCATTATTTAATTGATTAACCTGATTTTTGTCATTATTTCAGAGATCAAAATCTGGTTGTTTAATGTTACATATGTTCATTGTTGAACCAAGAGCATTATTGATAATTGATAAAAGTGACAACTTTAATGATTTATGTTTATAGTTAATGTAAAAGTATATACTTAATTTTTTATTAATATATTTAGGGATTTTAATTATAGGAGAAAAAGTCAATAAAAATATTCAAGACTTCAAAGAGCCTCAACTATTTAATTTCAGACTTGTCAACCTAATAGTAGTTATTGTAATGAACTCTTCTGTTTTTATATACTGCTTTTAAAAAATATAGTATAGTTTGATATGTTTTTAACTCTGTACCTTCTGACATGTGATTCTTAAACACTGTGTCTGCATAGCTTTCTCTTAGTGAAAGGAAAGTGAAAGTGAAGTCGCTCAGTCGTGTCCAACTCATTGCGACCCCGTGGACTGTAGCCTACCAGGCTCCTCAGTCTATTGGATTCTCCAGGCAAAAATACTGGAGTGGGTTACCATTTCCTTCTCCAGGGAATCTTCCCAACCCAGGGATTAAACCCGGGTCTCCCACATTGGAGGCAAACGCTTTAACCTATGAGCTACCCAGGAAGCCCAGGTTTTTCTTGGGTAGGGTTATATCTAGCCATTTCACTTTGTAGCCTTCTAGACTTCTAACATACTCTTGACGTGCTTAGAATTATTTTATAAAAAGGCATTTTGCTATGAGAGGAAATCAGGAGACTTTAGACTCTAAAATTGTTATTACTCAAATATAATGTGTATTTTTAGCTCATATAAACCAAGACACATTTATTCAAGGTGATAAGAGTCTTCCATTTACAGCATGTTACTTCCAAAGTCACCCTGATCATTAGCATCCTGTTTGTAAAATAAGTGAGAACATAGATAATCATTTGTTAGAAATTGGCAGGGAGGGAAATATGTCACTTTTGCCCACATCTCATTGGCTATAACATCATTTTTATAGTTGCTTATCTGCGTGGGATACTTGAGTACTTAGGAATATGATCTATCTCCATGTACAGAAAAAGGAAATCAATTGGGGTGAGCAAGTATCAATCTCTTATATCTCCCTTTATTTTTTTCTCACCTCATACTTCACACTGCAACATAAACACTGTAATATCTTCTATCATCACTAATAAAAATAATAGCAATAATGGTAGCAATAAAACACTCTTTAAAGACTCTAGTATTATAATAACATTTCTTCACAGAGATCCTATAGTTTCAATATTATTAGAGTTTACAAATGTGAAAATAGAAGAACTGATAGGATATTGCCAAATGTTAACAAAACTATTAATGCAGGAACTTTGAGTCAAGATTATTTATTTTCAGCATATGTAAACTGATATTCTTTAACAGTGTGATTTGGGGAAAAGTTTGTTTTAAACTTGCTGAATCAGTTTTCTTATCTGCATAATGTGGAAAAAATATATATTTTAGAGTTAGTGAATATGTACATTAGGCTATGCCTGGAAGTGGCAAAACTAGTTCTTGATGCAGAGTATCAATCACAGTTTTAACAACAATGACATTCTTGCTGAAATTCATCATGCAAGAAACAGATATGCCAATACCACCTTCACTTTTTATGTTCTAGAATCAACTGTGATACTCTTTGTATCATAACTATTGACACTGAACTTTCAATGTTGTAACTTCATAACTTCATGCTGTATGCATGAAATACTTTTTAAATGTAATGTTTTAAGGTGTGGAACTAAAGATAGTATAGTAAATTTTGAGAGATTATCATTTAATAATGCTTGAAAATGAGATTAAAAGACTTGCTCTCCTTCTCATAGCTAGCTGTATTCCCATCCTGAAGAGGATGAAAATTTTAATTGATATTAAGGATAAGGAATAATTTTTAGCAGAAATGGACCTTGCTCATGATGAATCTATATGAATAAAATATCTTAAAAGAAATAAGAAAAAAGAGCTTAGTAAGAGTTTGGTGAAGTGTTCATAAAGACAGGTCTTTTATTTAGATCTCTACATAAAACATTTAATTGGTTTCAACTGCTCTTCTGATAAGGATCTAAATCTTTAATATGGTTCTGTGTCTTATTTCATTTAGACTCTATCTACCTCTAGAATATTATTGCTCATTAGTTTCACTTATTTCCCATGTTCTAGTCATGTAATTATTTTTACCCTTCTAAGCTCACTTCTGAGTAAGATATTTGTACAAAGTTGGTGAAAAGTAATCTCACATGAGTATCTCTCTTAATACTCAGATGCCATTTTGAGTATTTAGCTCAAATGCCATTTTGTCAAAGAAATCTTGCTTTATTTATCAGATTACATTAATGCATATCATTGTGTCTAACATTTGCCTCTGATTCTACACTTTAGCACTTACCAGAATAGGAAATTATGTATTTGTATATGACTATTGAACTAATGCCTTTCTCCTATCAGACTTGGGTTTTATGGGAGCAGGGACTGTGTGATTTTCTCAGTTCCCGGCTCTTAATGTTCTAAAGGGTACATGGCAGAGTTTTGGAAATAACTGCTGAATAAATAGGTGAATCTCAAAAATATTTTTGTAGATTTTACCTTCCTAATAGTTTTCCCCTCAAAGTCTTTTTCCAATAAAATTCATGAAAAAAGGGCATTATTTTTTTGTGGTTGTACTTTAGAATACTGTTCACATTGAGTCATAGTTGAGTAATATTTCTTGGAGTTGGGCAATATGATGCAAATTAGTAAGCAGTGTGTAAACTACAAAGAATGTTGTTGTTCAGTCACCCAGTCATGTCAGACTCTGTCACCCTGTGGACTGCAGCACACTGGGCCTCCCTGTCCCTCACCATCTCCTGAAGTTTGCCCAAGTTCATGTCCATTGCATTGGTGATGCCATCCAGCTATCTCATCCTCAGACTCTCTCTTCTTCTGCCCACAATGTTTCCCAGCATCATGGACTTTTCCAGTGAGTTGGCTGTTCACATCAGTCACCAAAATACCAGAGCTTCAACATCAGTCTTTCCAATGACTATTCAGGGTTGATTTCCTTTAAGATTGACTGGTTTGATCTCCTTTCTGTCCAAGGGACTCTCAGGAGTCTTCTCTAACACCACAGTTTGAAGGCATCGGTTCTTTGGCGTTCTGCGTTCTTTACTGTCCAGCTCTCACAACCATACCTGACCACTGGGAAGGCCATAGCTTTGACTTTACATACCTTTGTTGGCAGAGTGATATCTCTCCTTTTCAACATACTGTCTAGGTATGTCATAGCTTTCCTACCAAGAGGCAATCATCTTATTTCATGGCTGCAGTCACCATCCACAGTGATTTTAGAGCCCAAGAAAAGGAAATCTGTTACTGCTTCCACCTTTCCGCCTTCTATTTGCCATGAATTAATGGAGCCAGGTACCATGATCTTAGTTTTTGTTTTTTTTTTAATTTAGCTTTAAGCTGACTTTTTCACTCTCCTCCTTTACCCTAATCAAGAGGTTCTTTACTTCCTCTTCACTTTCTGCCATTAGAGTGGTATCATCTGCATATCTGAGGCTGTTGATGTTTCTCCTGCCTATCTTGATTCCAGCTTGTAACTCATCCACCCCAGCATTTCTCATGATGTGCTCAGCATGTAAGTTAAATAAACAGGGTGCCATCAGACAGCCCTGTTGTACTCCTTTCTTAATCCCGAACCAATCAGTTGTTTCATACAGGGTTCTAACTGTTGCTTCTTGAACTGCAGACAGGTTTCTCAGGAGACAGGTAAGATGGTCTGATATTCACATCTCTTTCAGAGCTTTCCACAGTTTGTTATGATCCAGATAGTCAAATACTTCAGTGTGGTTGATGAAACAGAGGTAGATGATTTTCTGGAATTCCCTAGCTTTCTCTATGATCCAGTGAGTGTTGGCAATTTGATCTCTGATTCCTCTGCTTTTTCTATGAGCCATGCCATGTAAGGCCACTCAAGATGGATGGGTAATAGTGAAGAGTTTTGACGAAAAGTGATCCACTGGAGGAGGGAATGGCAAACCACCTCAGTACACTTGCTGTGACAAACTCATGATCTGTATAAAAGACGAAAAGATATGATACATATGAGTAGCCCAGGTTGGAAGGTTTCCCATATGCTACTGGGGAAGAGCAGAAGACAACTGCTAATAGCCCCAGAAAAAAATTGGCTGGAGCAAAGCACAAATGACACTCAATTGTGTATGTGTCTGCTGATGAAAGTAAAATATGATGCTGCAAAGAACAGTATTGAATAGGAAACTGGAACATTAGGTCCATGAATCAACGTAAATTGGACGTGGTCAGGCAAGAGATGGTAAGAATAGGCATCAACATCTTAGGACTCAGTGAACTAAAATGGACAGGAATGGGCAAATTTAATTCAGATGACCATTATATCTACTATTGTGGACAAGAATCAATAGGAGAAATGGAGTAGCCTTCATAATCAACAAAAGAGTCTTAAATGCAATACTTGGATGCAACCTCAAAAACAACAGAATAATATCGGTTTGTTTCCAAGGCAAGCCATTCAACATCATAGTAACTCTAATCTATGCCCCTGCCACCAGTGACAAAGAAGCTGATCAGTTCTATGAAGACCTAGAAGATCACCTAGAACTAACACCAAAAAAAGATGTCCTGTTCATCTTTGATTGGAATTGGATCTTTGATCCAATCTTTGATTGGGATTTGAGTGCAAAATTAGGAAGTCAAGAGATAACTCCAAGGCAAGTTTGGCCTTGGAGTACAAAATGAAGCAGGGCAAAGGCTAATTGAATTCTGCCAAGAGGATCCACTGCTCATAGCAAACACCCCTTTTCAACAACAAAAGAGACAACTTTACACATGGACATCACCAAATGGTCAGTACCACGTTAATTACATTCAAACTTTTTTTTATTACATTCAAAAAAGAATATTAAATTATAATTTGTATTGACTTGAAAATAGATATTTAAGATTAAGGGAAAGTTATATCAATTACATATTTTCAGAGAATAGGAATTCTAACACCAAAACTAATTTTACATAAAATAGAAATATTTAATGGCTAACTCTCCATTTCCAATGTAATGGTGAAAAAACAATCTCATCACCTTGCTTATCACTAGGTTGGCAATTTTTGGAACATGATGCAAGTTATATAAAACATTTAAAAGGTTTACATAATTATAGAATGCTTCTATGCTTCTATGGGTTCTCTTAAAAATCACTTTTGTGGTTATTGCAATGAAAGCCAATGAGAACTACTGTTTTTTGAGACGACAAAATAAGAAACAAATCATTTACCAAATCCTCTGGTAGCAAGATTAACAAACATAATTATGTGCCAGATTTTCATCTCTAACCTAAGCCCCAGTGAACATTTACTTTGAAGGAGTCAATAATAAATTCAAAGGGAGGATAGAATCCATAAGGTGAGAGAAAAAGATCAACATCTGGCTCCAAGTCTTCCTGTATGCAAATATCCAACCAATTACACAGACTGAGCAATTGAAAATTGAGTTTACAATCTCATTGCAAATTTTTAAAGAACTTCATACTTCAATCCTTTCATTTTTGTATGAGTTAATGTATGTTCATGTTCAAACCTGTCCTCTGAATTCTTCAGAGCTGATTTATTTTTCTAAAGTCATATGTGCCTCAGGCAGCATCCAGCTATCAGGTCTCTGCACACCTAGGAGCTAATTGGTGGAACTGCTTTCCATAAAATATTCATTACAGAAACTATTTTTAACGTTAATTTCAAAACTATTTCTCTTTTCATTTTAATCTCAAATATTACCACTGAAATTTTATGTGATATCTTTACCTACAGACAAACCCAAAAGGTATTGCAAGTTATGAACTTCCTTAGAGAAAAGATAGTGTGACTTCAGTCAGTGGCTCACTATTCTGCACTGCAGCTTGACTTTATAAAAGTTGATAGGAGTCACCAATCCCAGAAGACAGTATGAGAACTTACAATTCATTTTCTTGAAAGCACTTTGATGTTTCCATGTATAGTGTGTTTTGTTTTCTTTGAATCCTTTGGTCTTGAAAACACACACACACACACACACACACACACATACACACACAGTTTGATACTGCTATACAAAAGAAAAGCAGATCAATTTTCTTAAATTTTATTTTTATTTCTAAGTGATTGCATAATTTTAGACTTCTAAAAATATTTCACAAAAATAGCATGGAATTCAGGGATCTTGAAATTCACTCTAAATAATTTCCATCATTTAAGGAAGCAAAAGAAGCATGTCCCCAAATTCTAGCTCTAATAAAATTTATTTAATATCTAATGCTCAATTTTTCAACCAACAGAATTAGAATAATAACAGTAAAGCATCATAGTATTAATAAGATGATTAAATGGGATAATAATATATTTTACATTCTTCTAAAAAGTAAACTTTCATTAAATATTGCCAGTTTCAACTTTAGTTTGTTTTTACTGTGAACTTCAGGATTATATGTGGGCCTATGTCAGAATAAATTTTCTTTAAAAAAATATCATATTATGAAAGACCTGTTCAATTCTTGTGTAGTCACTGCCATCTATGAATATAAAAATGATTAATGAAATGTAATGTGCATGCATTCCATACACTTGGTGTCATATATATCATTTAAAGGATTTTGGGATAGAAATCCTTTAAAGCATGCTGTTTTCACAAAAGTAAAATCCTATTTTCCAAAGAAAATAAACAAGGAGAAAAAAGTATTCTTTCTTGGAGAATCCCCATGGACAGAGGAGCCTGACGGGCTATAGTCCATGGGGTCACAAAGAGTCGGACACGACTGAGTGACTAAGCACACATGGTTAAATTTAATATGCATAACCAATTGAATGTTATTCTAATAGGCAACAAAATTTAAATCTTGAAAATAGATACTTTATGCCACACTGATAATAATATCAACTAATATGTTTTCTGGATACTTTTATGCTGATTATTTCCCTTGTGTCTCAAATGAAAAGAAGATATGGATGATAAGCAGAATTAGAAAATTATTCTGTCTCCATAGAGATTATAGATGAACAGACCAGCTTTCCATAAACTTGCTTCACTTGAACTAACAATATATAACTTGTGGGTTTATTGACTAACTAATAATTAGAATCAATCATTTGCCTTTAGATATGTAAACTTCATTGTTGGAATGGACATCTTACTGATACTGACTTTGCATTTATACTGCATCTCTCATCACTAGGAATATTGCATTTGGATGATTTCTTACAATTAATTTTATACACACACACACGTATGGGTATGTATTTATTTATTCAGAAGTTGGACCCAGAGATTTGTTTTTTGACAAGGACCTGTTTTAAAGGTGATTCTGATGCATGTTAAAATTTGAGGTTTACTGCTTTAAAAAATGCACCTCTTTTGTATTTATTCATCTGTTTGTATTTTTGCATATCTTAATTCCCCTCATAACTCCTTTAGTCCATCTGAGAATAATTTTATTCAGCCTGAAGAACTGGTATTTTCGTAGTGTTATTCTACTGGTGACATTATTTTAGCTTTTGTCTGAGGGTATCATTACTTGGGTTTAATTTTGAGGCATGTTTTTAGCTGGGTATAAAATTCTAGATTTATAGATTTGGTGAGGGGAGTTCAGTTCAGTGTCTGAATTGAATTAGCAAATGCTTCAGGTGAGAAAACAATCGGTGATAATGTGCTTAGGTTAAAAATTTAAACTCACTAATTCAGATCCATTTTAGTACTGCAAATATGATTTTTAAGATTTCTCATTTAAAAATTATGTTACAACAGGGATGGTGTTCTTTTTTATTCATTCCAATCAGTAAATGTAGTTCCATTTACAATGATAATTAATAATAACTGAGGTAAATGGATTTCTATATTAAAAAGATACTCTAAGAATGAAAGTAGCAATTTATAAAGAAGCTAAATTTCTAAACCTCATATTATTACTACTATAGAATGAAGCAAATGTCATTTTTTATTTATTCTGCTTAATTATTAAGACCATTTCAATCAAATGTCTTTTTCTAAGTTAATATGGAAAAGATTTTGAGGATATCCAAAATCTATAAGATAAAGACAATTGAAGTACTTAATAAACCAAGTAAAGGAGTAAAAATTATAATCAAGGAATTCATTTTATTGATAGAGGATAAATGGATTCTTTATACCAAAATGTGTCTTCAGGAGCCAGAGTAATTAATAAAAACTTATCAATTCTTGTTGCCATTGCAAAACAAAATAAGGCTGAAGACTGTTTAAAATTGTGTAATTAATTTTGCTACAATAAGAAAAAAATCTAATTGGCATCATAGTCATTGAAATGCAATATGCAATGTATATGTACACACGCACATATATATGTATGAGCAAAGTGGAACATATATATGGGTGCTCCTTCTCTCTCTCTCCACACACACACACACACACACACACACACACGCAAAATCTGAAGTGAGTATAGTAGGGTAAAAAAAGGGTTATAACATGATATTTTATACCAAGCCACATTATGATTCACTGCAACAGTAATGAAAAGTGTATCATTTTGGAAACTCCTTGGCCAAAATGACATTATACAGTCATCTTGTCCTTATCTTTTGATTCTATTTTTCTTCTGTCCTTATAAACTGAATGATTTCTGAAGCAGATTTGTCTTTGGCTAGACTATCCTCCATAATATCACATTGTGATGGACATGGAAATGCACTAACCAGATTTCTCCTCAAAGAACTACTTGTTACCTCAGTTGTTAGCAGACGGCCTACAGGTTTCAGCTCCAGCATAATATTTAATATACCTTATATGCAGAGAACCACACTAAAGGGCATATGCTAACCAGAGCAGTCAACATCCAATGAATAGTTGAGGTATGGGTACAAAGACCCTGCTACTTTGACCTAATGTGGGTTTCCTCTGAAGGGTTACATATGCTCCAGCTCTCCCCATATAAATTTGACCAAGCCTTTGTTGAGCCGGCATTGCAGTTAAGCTTTTTCCTCTGCTCTCTGCTTTTTTTCTCCATCTTTTCCATGGGTGTTTATCATTAGGAAACATCCTGTATGCCAAACTCTATCTCAGTGCCTGCTTCTGAAAATCGCAAGCTATGCCATGTAGACCCCACTGTGATACTGCAGAAACCAACGTATGGATAGGAAGGGATATGGTAGCAGTGCATACTACGTATCACAAGTTTCCAGATATTCTACCTAAATGGAAAACATGAGGCTATGTTTTCTCTGTGCTGTGCTGTGCTTAGTCACTCCATCATGTCCAACTCTCTGTGGCCCCATGGACTGTAGCCCACCAGGCTCCTCTGTCAATAGGGATTCTCCAGGCAAGAATACTGGAGTGGGTTGCCATGCCCTCCTCCAGGTGTCTTCCCAACCCATGGATTCAATCCAGATCTCCTGCCTTGCAGGCAGATTCTTTACTGTCTGAGCTACCAGGAAAGCCCAAGAATACTGGAGTGGGTAGCCTATCCCTTCTCCAGGGGATCTTCCCCACCCAGAAATTGTACTTGGGTCTCCTGCAATGCAGGTGGATTCTTTACCAGCTGAGCTACCAGGGAAGCCATTATTAGATACTGGTAATTGAAATACTCAGCCTATTATCCAGATTTGTATTAGAAAAACAGATTTGAATATTAAACAAGTGAAAAAAGTAAGAAAAGCAGAGCCAGATATATTTGTTTTAGATACACACTGAATCTAGGTGTATAAAATTTTTGTCTGAGGAAAAACTTTTAAAAAACAAGCAAAAAATACAGCACTGATAACATGATTTAAATATTAAGAAACCCATGTAGAATTATTGATGCTTGACCTCAGCCCTCAAAATTATTTTTTCCTACCCTCTCACCTTCAATAAGTAAACCCCATAAGCATCTTAAATTAACTTATTTTAATTATCAAAAAAGTGTTTATAAATACCTGACAATGTCTTATTTATTTGCTTCCTAATTTACTTGGTACGGAATGTAAGCTCAGGAATCTTAGTATCATATGCATTACTATATCTTCATATAATGATAAGAGAGAAGTTCCTAGCGCATAGCAGACGCTTCAGCGCAATAAAGACAAAGAGATCTTAAAAAATAGGCCAAACAGAAGACTAAGGAGAAAACACAAATGAAAATATTCACATTAAAAGATGGTCAGTTTTATTACTAATCAAGGAAATTACTTAATATAAATGTTGTCATGGAAATAGCAAATATTTATGAAGGACTGGGTCAGTGGGAATTGTCACATTCTGCTGATGTGAATATAAATTGACACACTTCATTGGAAAGAAGTTGACCTAACCTAGTACATTTGAACTTATGCATACTCCATGATCTTGAGATCTTTCTTTTTGGCCTATAAACTAAATGGATCCTTATATTTTTTTTTTCTCCAAAAGATGTGTGAAATCATTACACAAAAATAATATACAGAATTGCAATAATGTAAGGAACTGAAACACCCCTCAGCAGAAGTATGGATGTTTGAGTTTTTCAAACAATATCTGACAGCTGTGAAAATAGATGACAATTACATGTATAAGGAAGGATAATTATGATAAACAAAATATAAGGTGAAAAAAATGAAATGGAAGAATGCACAATGAATTATTCAATTAATATCCTGTTCAGAATGTGCTAAATTAAGCAAGCTATTTTTTCAATGGTATATATATTTGTGATGAACTGTAAATGAAATTTGGATAAACATCATATTAGGACAGTGGTTATTTCAAGTAGTACAGAAGGATAGTGCAATAGAGATGGAGTCCACAAAGGGCTCTGTGTTTATTAGTAATCTCTGCTTCTTGAGCCGGGTAGATTGTTCATTAGAGGACATTTTATATTTCTCATAATATAGATAATTAAAGATAAAATTGCTACCTAACCTTTTGTAAAAACATGGAAAGACTTATTTCACAAAAAAGATTGGTAAATAACAATAAACATGCAAAATGTTAAAGATTCTGAATAAGTATTCTTTCTGAGGCATTTTGAATATTTAGTGAAAAATAAATCTAAAAATTATTTATTAAAATTGTTGTCTATATTTTTTCTATATTTATATCTACACTATAATTTTATTGAAATAATATCTAGGAAGTCATGAATATGTAAAATGGAAAGAATACCCTATTCATGTAATAAATGCTATTCCATCATCAATGGCAAATAGAAGTCATTTTTATACTGTATTATAAAGTCTAAAAATTAGAGAGCAGAGCAACCTCTAATCATGTATATATTTATAGTGAAGCACTGAGATAAAACTCTGAACTTATATAGTTAAACATTCTAATGAGGGGAAGAAAAGATAATGATGTAAGAGACCAATATCAGAATAAAACAGGAAGTGCTAAAGAGAGATTTTGAGAGCTAATGAAAAAGAACCACATTCTTGCCAGAAAGCTTCGTTGTGTGAGTAATATATCGTTGCATATCCTATTGCTAAGTGTGTCATAAATCCTGACCTCTCAACTGATTTTTGAGTGGAAAGTCCATTCAGTCTTTTTGGTATTACCACAACAGTGTTAGTGAATACATTTTTTTCACCCCTATCAGGGGAGACTAGAATGTGGTTCATATTCCCATGGAAAGGAAAAAGTACTCACTAATTGTCTTCCTTATGCCTGTGTTAACCTTCTATCCCTCCACTACAGTTTTGTCTGAAGGGAATTAGACTGCTCATACATTACAAAGAGCATCATATCAGTCTACTGTTTTGATGACAGCATGTTAATAATATGAGATAAACAAGATTGGCTAGTTGTTGTTGTTCAGTTGCTCAGTCACGTCTGACTTTTTGCGACCCCATGAACTTCAACATGCCAGGCTTCCCTGTCCTACACTACCTCCCAAAGTTTGCTCAGACTCATGTGCATTGAGTTGATGATGCCATCCAACATTCTCATCCTCTGTCTCCCTCTTCTCCTCCTGCTCTCAGTCTTTACCAGCATCAGGGTCATTCCCAATGAGTTAGCTCTTTGCATCAGGTAGCCAAAGTATTGGAGCTTTAGCTTCAGCATCAGTCCTTCCAATGAATAATCAGGGTTGATTTCTTTAAGATTGACTAGTTTGATCTTCTTGCAGTCCAAAGAACTCTCAAGAGTCTTATCCAGCACCACATTTCAAAAGCATCAATTCTTCAGTGCTCAGCCTTCTTTATGGCCTAACTCTCACATCTGTACATGACTACTGGAAAAACCATAGGTCTGACTATATGAATCTTTGTTGGCAAAGTTATGTCTCTGCTTTTTCATACACTGTCTAAGTTTGTCATAACTTTTCTTCCAAGGAACAACGTCTTTTAATTTCCTGGCTATAGTCACCATCCACAGTGATTTTGGAGTGGAAGAAAATAAAATCTGTCACTGTTTCCATTTTTTTTTTTTCCATCTATTTGCTATGAAGTGATGGGACTAGATGACATGATCTTAGTTTTTTGAATGTTGAGTTTCAAGCCAGCTTTTACGCTCCTTTCACCTTCATCAAGATTATCTTTAGGAGGCGGTCCCAAGATGGTGGAGGAATAGGATGGGGAGACTACTTTCTGCCCCACAAATTATCAAAAATATCATTTGAATGTTGAGCAACTTCCACAAAACAACTTCTGAATGCTGGCGGAGGACACCAGGCACCCGGAGAGGCAGCCTATTCTCTTCAAAAGGAGGCATGCCAAAATATATAAGACAAAAAGATAGGCTGCCCAAAGACATGCCAAACCCATATACCCCAAAACTCACTACTGGATATTTCATTACACTCCAGAGAGAAGAGATCCATCTCCACCCACCAGAACACAGACACAAGCTCCCACAACCAGGAAACCTTGACAAGTCACTAGTCCAACCCCACCCACAGGGAGCAGGCTCCATAATAAAGAGGAAACATGAAATTCCAGCCTACAGAGAGGGTATCCCAAACACAGTAATCTAAACAAAATGAAAAGGCAGAGAAATATTCAACAGGTAAAGGAGTATGATAAATTCCCACCAAACCAAACACAAGAGGGTGGAGATAGGGAGTCTACCTGAAAAAGAATTCAGAATAATGATAGTATAGATGATCCAAAATCTTGAAAACAAAATGGATTTACAGATAAACAGACTAGAGACCAGGATTGAAAATATGCAAGAAATGTTTAACAAGGACCTAGAAGAAATAAAGAAAAGTCAATCAATAATAAAACATGAAATAACTGAGATCAAAAGCACTCTGGAGGGAATCAACAGTATAATAACTCAGGCAGAAGATAGTATAAGTGAGGTGGAAGATACAATGGTGGAAATAAATGAAGCAGAGAAGAAAAAATAATTTAAAAAATGAGGACAACCTCAGAGACCTCTGGGACAATGTTAAATACCCCAACATTCGAATCATAGGAGTCCCAGAATAAGAAGACAAAAAGAAAGCTATGAGAAAACACTTGAGGAGATAATAGTTGAAAACTTGGCTAAACTGGGGAAGGAAATAGCCACCCAATTCCAAGAAATCCAGAGTCCCAAACAGGATAACCCAAGGCAAAACACTGCAAGACAGATATTAATCAAACTAACGAAGATCAAGCACAATGAGCAAATATTAAAATCAGCAAGGGAAAAGCAACAAATAACACACAAGGGGATCCCCATGAGAATAACAGCGACCTTTCACTAGAAACGCATCAGGCCAGAAGGGAATGGCAGTACATACTTAAAGTGTTGAAAGAGAAAAACCTACAACAAAGATTACTATACTCAGCAAGGATCTCCTTCAGATATGAAGGAGAAATCAAAAGCTTTACAGACAAACAAAAGCCGAGAGAACTCAGCACCACCAAACCAGCTCTTCAACAAATGCTAAAGGATCCTCTCTAGACAGGAAACACAGAAAAACTCTATAAACTCGAAGCCAAAACAGCAAAGTAAATGGCAATGGGATAATACTTATTAATAATTACCTTAAATGTAAATGGGTCAAATGCCCCAACCAAAAGAAAAAGACTGGCTGAATGATACAAAAACAAGACCCTTATATATGCTGTCTACAAGAGACCCACCTCAAGCCAAGGGACACATACATACTGAAAGTGAAGGGCTGGAAAAAGATATTTCATGCAAATGGAGGCCAAAAGAAAGCAGGAGTAGCAATACTCATATCAGATAAAATAGACTTTGAAATAAAGACCATGTAAAGAGACAAAGAAGGACACCACATAATGATCAAAGGATGCATCTGAGAAGAAGATATAAAAATTATAAATATATAAGCAACCAACATAGGAGCACCTCAATATGTAAGGCAAATGTTAATGAGCATGAAAGGGGAAATTAATAATAACACAATAATAGTGGGAGACTATAATATTCTACTCATACTTATAGATAGATCAACAAAACATAAAATTAACAAGGAAACACAATTTTATATGATACAATGGACCAGTTAGACCTAATTGATATCTATAGGACATTTCACCCCAAAACAATGAATTTCACCTTTTTCTTAAGTGCACACAGAATATTCTCCAGGATAGACCACATCCTGGACCATAAATCTAGTCTTGGTAAATTAAAAAAAAATTGAAATCATTTCAAGCATCTTTTATATCAACAATGGGGGGGGAGCTATTAAAAATACAAATGTATGGAGGCTAAACAGCATGCAGAATTCTAAATAGCCAACAGATCATGGGAGAAATAAAAAAGGAAATCAAAATACACATAGAAACAAATGAAAATAAAAACACAACAACCCAAAACCTATGGGATTCAGTAAAAGCAGTGCTAAGAGGAAGGTTCATAGCAATACAAGCTTATCTCAAGAAACAAGAGAAGCATCAAATAAATAACCAAACTTTCTACCTAAAATAACTAGAGAAAAAGAAAAACCCTAAAGTTAGTAGAAGGAAAGAAATCATAAAAATCAGAGCAGAAATAAGTGAAAACATAACAAAGGAGACTATAGCAAAAAATATCAACAAAACTAAAAGCTGGTTCTTTGAGAAGATAAATTAAATAGACAAACGACTAGCCAGATTCATCAAGAAAAAAGGGAGAAGAATAAAATCAATAAAATTATAAATGAAAATGGAGAAATCACAAAGTCAACACAGAAATACAAAGGATCATAAAAGACTACTATCAGCAACTATATGTCAATAAAATGGACAACTTGGAAGAAATGGATGAATTCTTAGAAAAGCATAACCTTCCAAAACTGAACTAGAAAAAAATAGAAAATCTTAACAAAACCATCACAAGCATGGAAATCAAACCTGTAATCAAAAATCTTCCAACAAACAAAAGCCCAGGACCAGATGGCTTCATAGGTGAATTCTACTAAAAATTTAGAGAAGAGCTAACACCTATCCTACTCAAACTCTTCTAGAAAATTGCAGAGTAAGGTAAACTCCCATCTCATTCTGTGAGGCCACCATCACCCTAATCCCAAAACCAGACAAACATGACACCAAAAAAAAAAAAAAAGAAAGAAAGAAAAAAGAAAACTGCAAACCAATATCACTGATGGACATAGATGCAAAATTCCGCAACAAAATTCTAGCAAACAGAATCCAACAACATATTAGAAAGGTCATACATCATGACCAAGTGGGTTTTATCTCAGGGATGCAAGGGATGCAAGGATTCTTCAATATTCACAAATCAACCAATGTGATACACCACATCAACAAATTGAAAGATAAAAACCACATGATTATCTCAATAGATGCAGAGAAAGCCTTTGATAAAATTCAACAACCATTTATGATAAAAACTCTCCAGAAATCAGGCATAGAAGTAACATACCCCAACGTAATAAGAATCATGTGTGATAAACCCACAGCAAACATTATCCTCAATGGCGAAAAATTGAAAGTGTTTCCTCTAAAGTCAGGAACAAGACAAGGGTGGCCACTCTCACCACTACTATTCAACATAGTTTTGGAGATTTTAGCCGCAGCAGAGAAGAAAAAGAAAGAAAAGGAATCCAGATTGGAAAAGAAGTAAAACTCACTGTTGGCAGATGACATGATCCTCTACATAGGAAACCCTAAAGACACCACCAGAAAATTACTAGAATGGATCAATGAATATAGTGAAGTTGCAGGATATAAAATTAATACACAGAAATCCATTGCATTCCTATATACTAACAATGAGAATACAGAAAGACAAATTAAGGAAACAATCCCATTCACCATTGCAAAGAAAAGAACAAAATTCTTAGGAATAAATTTACCTAAAGAAACAAAAGACCTATATATAGAAAACTGTAAAACACTGATGAAAGAAGTCAAATTTGACACAAATAGATGGAGAAATATACCATGTTGATGGATAGGAAGACTCAATATAGTGAAAATAAGTGTACTACCCAAAGAAATCTACAGATTCAATGCAATCCATATCAAGCTACCAATGGTAATTTTCACATAACTAGAACAAATAATTTCACAATTTGTATGGAAACACAAAAACATCAAAGAGCCAAAGCAATCTTCAGAAAGAATAATGGAACTGGAGGAATCAATCTACCTGACTACAGACTATACTACAAAACTACAGTCATCAAGACAGTATTGTACTAGCACAAAGACAAAAATATGGATCAACGGAACAAAATAAAAGCTCAGAGATGAATCCATGCACTTATGGACACCTTATCTTTGACAAAGGAGGCAAAAATATACGATGAAGAAAAGAAAATCTCTTTAAAAGAAAATCTCTGTAAAAGAATGAACCTAGAACACTTTCTAACACCATACACAAAAATAAACTCAAAATGTATTAAAATGTGAGACCAGAAACTATAGAACTCCCAGAGGAAAACATAGAAAGAGCACTCTCTGACGTAAATCACAGCAAGATCTCTATGACCCACCTCAGAGTAATGGAAATAATTGCAAAAATAAACAAATGGGATTTAATTAAACTTAAAATCTTTTGTACAACGAAGGAAACTATAAGTATGATGAAAAGACAGCCTTCAGAATGGGAGAAAATAATAGCAAATGAAGCAACTGACAAAGTATTAATTTCAAAAATAAAAAAGCAGCTCATGCAGCTCAATACCAGAAAAATAAACAACCCAATCAAAAAATGGGCCAAAGAACTAGACAGACATTTCTCCAAAGAAGACATACAGATGGCTAACAAACACATGAAAAGATGTTCAACATCACTCATTATTAGAGAAATGCAAATCAAAACCACAATGAGGTACCATTACACGCCAGTCAGGATGGCTGCTATCCAAAAGTCTACAAGCAATAAATGCTGGAGAGGGTGTGGAGAAAAGGGAACCCTCTTACACTATTGGTGGGAATGCAAACTAGTACAGCCGCTATGGAAAACAGTGTGGAGATTCCTTAAAATACTGGAAGTATGACTGAGCATTCCCACTACTGGGTATACACACTGAGGAAAGCAGAATTGAAAGTGATATGTGTACCCCAATATTCATTGCAGCACTGTTTACAATAGCTAGGACATGGAAGCAAGCTAGATGGCCATCAGCAGACGAGTGGATAAGAAAGTTGTGGTACATATACACAATGGAATATTTCTCAGCTATTAAGAAGAATGCATTTGAGTCAGTTCTAATGAGGTAGGTGAAACTGGATCCTATTATACAGAGTGAAGTAAGTCAAAAAGAAAAACATCAATATAGTATATTAAACATATATATGGAATTTAGAAATATGGTAATTACAACCCTATATGCAAGACAGCAAAAGAGACACAGCTATAAAAAACAGACTTTTGGACTCCATGGGAAAAGGCAAGGGTGGGATGATTTGAGAGAATAGCATTGAAACATGTATATTACCATCTGTGAAATAGATGACCAGTTCAAGTTTGAAGCATTAAACAGTACATTCAAAGCCAGTGCACTCGGACAACCCAGAGGGATTGCTCTGGAGGGAGATGGGAGGGGATTTTGCGACAGGTGGATACATGTACACCCATGGCTGATTCATGTCGATGTATGGCAAAAACCACCACAATATTGTAAAGTAATTAGCCTCCAATTAAAATAAATAAGTAAATTTTAATAGAAGAATATATCTTTAGGTTCTTCTTCACTTTCTTCCATAAGTGGGATGTCATCTGCCTGCCTGAAGTTACTGATATTTCTCCCAGCAATTTTGATTCCAGGCTGAGCTTCATCTAGCCCAGCATTTTACATGATGTACTCTGCATATAAGTTAAATAAGCAGGGTGACAATATACAGCCTTGACATACTCCTTTCCAAATTTTAAACCTGTCCATTGTCCCATGTTCGGTTCTAACTGTTGCTTCTTGACCTGCATACAGGTTTCTCAGGAGGGAGGTAAGGTGGTCTGGTATTCCCATCTCTGAGTTCTCCAGTTTGTTGTGATCTACACAGTCAAAGGCTTTATCATAGTCAATGTAGCTGATGTGGATGTTTTTCTGGAACTCCCTTGCTTTTCATATGATCCAGCGGATATTGGCAACTTCATCTCTGGTTCCTCTGTCTTTTCTACAACTACCTTGTACATCTGGAATCTGTGGTTCATGTACTGTTGAAGCCTAGCTTGAAAAATTTTGAGCATTGCCTTGCTAACATGTGAAATGATTGTAGCTGTGTGCTAGTTTGAACTTTCTTTGGCATTGCCCTTCTTTGGGATTGGAATGAAATCTGGTCTTTTCCAGTCCTGTGACCACTGCTGAGATTTCCAATTTGCTGGCATATTGAATGCAGCACATTAATAGCATCATCTTTTAGGATTTGAAATAGCTCAGCACTGGAGATTTTGGTTAAGACATATGCTATCTAAAAGTTTTGTAAAGCCTATGATGATTCAGGAAAAATTCCCTAACAGAATTTTCCCTAATTCTGGAACATTCTTGGCTATCTACCCCAAAGCAAAGTGTATGTTATTGCATGTTGCAATTTCCACCACTAGAAAGAGCAGTGTTAGAGGAACTTTTAATTGTGTACTTTACACATGATAATATGACTGATGCATTTGACATATGATACAGAAGACAACTAGATTTGAATGGGCCAAGAGTATCACTGTTCACTAGAGTATTGTAGTATCTGTCATGGGAAAAGATGCTAAGTGGACTTACACTGAGCTCCAAAACAAGTTTCAGAACATAGATTTCCCAGACTTCTGAAAAGAGGACACAATATTTGTAATAGAGAATTGTATACCATTGGAAAAAAATATGTGGCATTTGGTCACAAGATGTCAAATGATCATGCCCTTAATGAGTGAAGATATATCGTACCTTACATCTAAGGTAAAAATAAGAAAAGGAAAATGAAAATTAGAAGCAAAGAAACAATAAAGATTAGAGTTGAAATAAATGAAACATACTTTAAAAAGCAAATCAATGAAACTAAAATGTTTCTCAGACAGTAAACAAAGTTGATAAAAGTTTAGCTATATTCATCAAGACAAAAAGAGGAGGACTGAGTAAATAAAATTGGAAATGAAAGAGGAGGAGTTATAACCTACACCACAGGAAAAAAAAAAAATTGGTCTAATAATCACAATCGCTTAGTAGTTGATTCTGATACACAAAGTGAAAATGGAGCTCATGGTGTTGGAGAATGTTCCTTTGCTTCTAACAAAATGTAGTTTGAATACAATGTTTCATGAAAATTAGATGACTTTACAGATGTCAGGTGTAACTATTGAATGTAACAACCCACAAAGTGTTAGTGAAATAATAGAATTGATTTTTGACAAGCCAAAATGAAAATCACCAACCACAGGCATTAGTTTCTGCAAAAGTCCCCAGGATAATGAGTTAAAGTCTTATATGTAAGACACTCATATAAGGAAACATAGGAGCCATATGCTCTTTGATGTTGTTTATAGCAATATTTGGGATATTTTGGGATCTGTCTCCTCAGGCAGGGGAACAAAGGAAAAATAAATGGGAGTATATAAAAATATTTTGTTTTAATAATACAAATCTTTTGTACCTTTAGGAAGGTTTATTCCTAGGTATCCTTTTGAAGCAGTGGTGAATGGGATTGTTTCTTTAATTTTATGTTTTGTTGTTAGTGTGTAGAAGTGCGACACATTTCTCTGTATTAGTTTTGTATCCTGCAACTTTAGCAGATTCATTGATGAGCTCTAGAACTTTTCTGGTTGCATCTTTAGGATTTTCTGTGTATGGTATCATGTTATCTGGAAACAATGACAGTTTTACTTTCTCTTTTCCAATTTAGATTCCATTTATTTCATTTTCTTTTCTGATTGTTGTGGCTAGGACTTCCAAAACTATGTGGAATAAAAGTGACAAAATGGACATTTTGTCGTCTTCCTACTCTTAGATGAAATGCTTTCAGATTTTTCACTGATGAGTCACAAAAACAGAAATATTGACCACCTCACACCATAGAACAGGATAAAATGCCCAGAAATAAACCCACACACCTATGGTCAATTAATCTATGACAAAGGAGGCAAGACTATACAATGGAGGAAAGCCAGTCTCTTCAATAAATAGTGATGGGAAAACTGGATGGCTGCATGTATAAAATATCAAAATTAGAACATTCTTTAACACCATGTACAATAATAAACTGAAAATATATTAAATAATTAAATGTAGGACCAGATGCTATAAAACTCTTACAGGAAAAATAAGCAGAACATACTTCGATATATCATAGCAGTGTCTTTTCCAAGCCATCTCCTAGAGTAATGGAAATAAAAACAAAAATAAACAAATGGGACCCAATTAAACTCAAAACCTTTGCATGGCAAAGGAAATCATAGACAAATAGAAAAGACAACCCACAAAATGGGAGAAAATATTTGCAAACAGTACATCCAATAAGAGATTAATCTTCAAAATTTACGAACAGCACATGCAGCTCAATATAAAACAAACAAACAAACAACCCAATAAAAAACTGGGCAGAAGACCTACATAGACATTTCTCCAAAGAGGACATCCAGATGGCCAATAGGCACATGAAAAGATGCTCAACATTGCTAATTATTAGAGAAATGTAAGTCAAAACTAAAATGAGGAGGTATCACCTCACACCAGTCAGAATGGCCATCATCAAAAATCCACAAATAATAAATGCTGGAAAGGGTGTTGAGAAAAGGGAACCCTCCTACACTGCTGGTAGGAATGTAAATTTGTGTCGCCACTATGGAGAACAGTATAGAAATTCCTTAAAAAACTAAAAAAGAGCTACCATAGGATCCAGCAATCCCACTCCTGGCCATAGATCTGGAGAAAAACATGGTTCAGAAAGATATATGCACCCCAATATTCATTGCAGCACTGTTTATAGTAGTCAAGACATGGAAACCTAAATGTCCATTGACAGATGAATGTATAAAGATGTGATACATAAATACAATAGAATATTATTCAGTCATTAAAATGAATGAAATAATGCCATCTGCAGCAAAATTGATAGATCTAGAAGTTATCATACCAAGTGAAGTAAGTCAGACAGAGAAAGATGAATATCATATTGCTTAAATTCAGAATCTAAAAAAATGGTACAAATGAACTTGTTTAGAAAACAGAAATGGACTTATAGACTTAGACAATGGACTTATGGTTACCAGGAAGGAAGGGTCAAGGAGAAGAATAGATAGGGAGTTTGGAATTGACAGGTATACACTTCTCTATTTAAAATTGATTACCAACAAGGACCTACTATATAGCACAGGGAACTCTGCTCAAAATGGTGTAATAATCTAAATGGAAAAGTAATTTGAAATAAGAATAGATACATCTATATGTATAACTGAATCACTGCTATACACCTGTAACAAGCACAATATTTTTAATCAACTATGCTCCAATTTAAAAAATTATTATTATTTTTGGCATGGGGAAGGAAACTACCAACAAAATGCAAAAGCAACCTAAAATGAGAGAAGACATTTGCAAATGATATATTAGATAAGAGAGTGATAATCTAAATGTATGAAGTACTCATACAACTCAATATCAGAAAACAAATAGCCTAATTAGAAATGGACAGAGGACCTTAATAGACACTCTTTCAAAGAAGGCCTATAGATGGCCAACAAGCATATGAAAAAATGCTCGACATCCACTAATCATCACTAAAATGAAAAATAAATTGCAGTGGAATACCATCAGAATGGCTGTCACCAAAAGACAACAAATAACAAGTGTTGACAATGATGTGAATTAAAAGGCAATTTTTGTGCATTGTTGCTGGAATTGTAAATTAGTGCAGTCACAATGGAAAGCAGTATGAATATTTCTTTAAAATTTTAAATTAGAACTGCTTTATGAGTCATTGATTTCACTTCTGGATATTTACCTGAAGAAAATAAAAACATTAATTGTAAAAGATGTGCATGTCAGGGTTTATTGCTGAATCATTTTCTGTAGTCAAAATGCAGAAGCAAGATATGGAACCTATCATATTGATAGGTAAATAGGGACTAGGTGTGGTATGTGTGTACACACACACACTCTCACAAAGGAAAATTACCTCGACATAAAAACAAAATCTTGCCATTCGTGATAGCATAGATGAATCTAAAGATTATCATGCTAATTAAAATAAGTCAGAGAAAGATATCTAGCATATGATCTCACTTTTATGTGAAATCTAAAAAACAAAACAAACATTATGAAAATATAATGGAACCAGACTCATAATTACAGAGAATAAATAGGTGATTACCAGAGAGGAGACAGATAAGGGTGTGAAATAGATAAGGGGATTAAGAGCTACATACCTCTGGTTATAAAATAAGCAAGACTTAGGGTTGTGATATACAGCCTAAAGTACATTGTCAATGATATTTTAATAACTTTCTATGGGGATAGATCAATACTAGACTTACTGTGGTGATATTTCATAATGTATGAAAATGTCAAATCACTATGTAGAATATCTGAAACTAATATAATATTGTACATATATGTTTCAATTAAAAACAGACAAATAAAATTTAAAAATATACATCTTTAAGTTATCATGGTTCAAATTCAAATACTATCATATTGTACATAGAGAGTAATGGCTTCAAGTATATTTGTAATTTCTCCCTCCATCCTTTATGCTATTGTTTTCATATTCTTTATATATGCTATAAACATATATATATATATATAAAAAATAAATTGCTACTCTATTTCTGTGGACAATTTTCTAACAATTAAAACAGGAAAATAAAATTTAATTTTATCTCATTCTGTTTTATTGCAACACCATTCACCCCTTTTTATAGACCCATCTTTCAGTCTGGTACTGTATTCTATCTATGATAAGAGTTTTTGTTACCATTTATTTTATAGTAGGTCTGCTGGCATGGATGTTCTAGGGTTTTGTTTGAGGATTTATTTTATTTTTATATTTGAAACAGTCACTAGTTACATTGTTGTAAACAGTGTTTTGTTTTGTTTTGTTTGTTTGAACACTTTTAAGATGTCATCCCTTTATTTTTGGCTTCTGTGATTCTGATTCCCAAAATGTCTGCAACAATTTTTATCTCCATTCCTCTGTATGTAACGTTTCTTTTTTATCACATTACCTTCACATCCCCCTCCCCCCTTTTTTTTATATTTTCAGAAGTTTCAATACAATGTGTCTGGGTCTGAGCGTATTGTCTCTTTTTTTCTTTGCAGTTTTCTTCTTGGTGTTCTTTGAGCTTATTGAATCTGTGTTTTCATGCCTGGCATTTGTCTAGAGCTTTGCTGATCTTGGAGTGAGCTGACATTTTGAATGCTGGAGTAGCTGACTAAAATAAGAAGTCAAAATGAAAAATACCAAGCCCTCTAATCACTTACTCTGATAGTATACCTTGTTCCTTTCCCCCAATGGAATAATATGCCAGTTGAGGGCTGAGTGGATCAGCCCAGAAACAGGATTCTTCTCCCTGTTGAGGAAGCCTTCCTAAAAAAATGTGAAGTCTGCAGTTTTATGTACCCAGGCATCAGTGGAAAGAGGAAAGATGAGCCACTAGTGGGTGAGTATCAAGTCAGAGTGAAAGAAATGTCTTCATGTTTTCCTGATAAGATCTTCAAATGGAGGTGCCTTGGTTACAAATGCATGTGTACATTTGCAGGTGTACTAGGGTGGCTGGTGCTTTATTAGAGCAAAACTCATTTGATTCTGAATTTTAGGTTTCCCATTCTTCTGTGACTCAGAGACAGTATTTTTGCATGCTGTTCTTCTTCTCTCCTCCTAGCAGTATGCTTCTGTTATTGTAATTCACCCCATCTAGGTTGGAGATGATGTGGAGGGAAATAGTCTCTGTTCTTGAGTTTAAGACTCAGTCTCAGGAATGCGCCATGTCTGTGACTCTAGGGGATAGAGCATTCTTAGTTCTTTTCCTTCCCTGCCTGAAATTTTGGGATCGGTGCTTAATTCTACTGCCTCCCCCAGGAGGTTCCTTTATCTCTCATTCCTCATTGCTTTCCTTTATCTGAAATGGGTGGTCACCAACTAAAGTCAGAAGTATGCTCTTTCTTTGCAACACACTATTTTATGGTGGAGTTAAAGGGAAGGATCTGATCAGAATTACTTGTCCCTACCATATGGCTGCTCGCCCCTTCTATAATGGGTCTGTACCACAACTGCACAGCTCCAGGCTCTTTCTCATCTTTTCAGTGTGTTTCTAGCAGGTTTGTGGAGAAACAACTGACAAGAGTTTACAAACTGTCCCCAATTTCTGCAGCTCCCAAGGGTTTCACAGTGTCAACAGCTGCTTACTGGGGTTGCCTCTACCTCAGTTGGGTGAGTTTCAGCACTTCTTCTCTTCCTGTGGGCAGTGTATCTCCTTAAATTTTGGGTCAGTTTATTCTATAACCATAACTTTCTGATTAGATTTAAAAAGTTGTGAATTTGATGTTAGTCCAGCTCTTTTAAAGAGTGGGAGTTCCTTCTAGTTTTTTACATTCCAGAGAGGAAACTAGGAGTTCATTTTAATTCAATAAATATTTATTTTGTCCCAATGAGTATATATAATAATATATATTATATATAGTCCAAATGGCATTTCAAACAAGGTCCTGGAGGTATTTACTGAAATCTTCCATAAAACGGCCGTCACTTACATTCGTCTTGAAAAGACCAATTCTTAAAGTGTCATTTGTTCTTTCGCAACATCCCACCCTCACCTTCTCCCACAGAGTTCAAAAGTCTGTTCTGTACTTCTGTGTCTCTTTTTCTGTTTTGCATATAGGGTTGTCGTTACCATCTTTCTAAATTCCATATATATGTGTTAGTATGCTGTAATGTTCTTTATCTTTCTGGCTTACTTCACTCTGTATAATGGGCTCCAGTTTCATCCATCTCATTAGAACTGGTGAAACAGGTCACCAGCCCAGGTGGGATGCATGAGACAAGTGCTCGAGCCTGGTGCACTGGGAAGACCCAGAGGAATCGGGTGGAGAGAGAGGTGGGAGGGGGGATCGGGATGGGGAATACATGTAAATCTATTGCTGATTCATGTCAATGTATGACAAAACCCACTGAAAAAATAAATAAATTAATTAATTAAAAAATAAATAAATAAATAAAAATAAAAAAAAAAATAAAGTGTCATTTGTATGACCAAATAATTATTGGCAAATTATATAAGTAAAGGATTTAAAATATCTGAAATTCAAAGCTAATGCAAACAATATATTGATAGAAGACATCAGTGGTTTTCTGTGAACAACTAATGGGCTATATCTGCATTCTGGCGCCATTATGAAATAATTTGCAAAATGTTCATTTGATCCAGAACATGATCAATTTTAATTACTTAGAAATAGCAGTATAAATTTGGTCAATAATAACATTATAATTTTGAGATTTCCCTCCCTCTAATGAATATGTCTTATTGATATGAAACCCTGGTTACACAAATTTCAGAATAATGGTATTTTACTCAAAGAAGGTTTAAAATCTTTAACCCCAACATCAACTAAAATTAATGTATGTCAGGTAGAAACAGTAGGTGTCACAAAGAATTCCTTTCAGAATATACAAATTAGTATTATCCCATCCTGGAAGTTATCTTCCCCCTTCTCAATTATTTAAAAATATTTTATCTAATTTCAAAGAACACTTTAAAAACAATATAAACTTCCATTTTTTAAATAATCAATTTTGTGTCATATCAATTTACTAT
Organism: Dama dama; assembly: GCF_033118175.1. Lineage (NCBI taxonomy): Eukaryota > Metazoa > Chordata > Mammalia > Artiodactyla > Cervidae > Dama > Dama dama. The sequence continues at coordinate 38,366,998 of NC_083700.1, read as the reverse complement.
ACCACTTCTGTGTTGACTATTAAAAAATTCTGTAACTGATTTATTCTTTTGCAGAAATTAAGCCTGTTATCTTCAGCCTACTATTTTAGGTCAGGTGACTAGAAAGGTGAATAATACATCACTTCTAAGATCAAATAACTAATTAATAGGAGAAACATGGGGGATAAAATGGGATTCAGTGGATTAACTATATAGTAGAAAGATGGCCAATTTAATTTAGATATGTCTAAAAAGGATTGTTTACCTCTGTCCCATAATGGCTAGAGAAAGACCATAGTGGAGAGCAGAAAGAATAAGAATGTATTGAATACAGTGCCCACAGTGTTCATGGTAAAATTCAGAGGATAAAGGAGGCATATGACCCTTGACTTGGGAGACAAAAATTGATATCAGTGTTAGGGATAATACAGGCCGTTGCTTTATAACAAATACCAATCCAACCATATGAGATGTTCAAGTGGTTTACCATGTGCAATAATGTTTCCATGTGGAAACTGCCAGAAGTGAATTATGTTCTTAACATCAAAGACAGGTGTTATTCATGAAATTGCTTTGTGTTTTTTTGCAATTATATACATCAGGCTGGAAATATATATAATAAAATTAGTAAATGTTTGATAACTGCTTGACTAGCACTGCTATTCAAGAGCCCAACAAAGATGTCTAAATCCTAATCCTGGAAGCTTTGAATATATTAAACTATCAATACATGGCAAAGGAGAATTAAGGTAGCAGATAAAAAATAAGATTTTAATGACTTGTCTTTAAAATAGTAAGATTATCTTGGATTATCCAGGTAGGACCAATGTAAACAAAAGGGCCCTTATTGAGAAAGTAAGACAGAAATGTCAAGCTAAGGTGAGATGTGATTATGCAAATAAATTCAGGGTGATAGAGTTGCTGGTTTTCAAAGATGGAGGATGAAAGTCATCAGCCAAGGAATGAGGTCAACCTGTAGGTCTATGAAACGCAAAGAAATAGATTCTCCCCAGCCCCCATAAAGAAGTGTGACTCTGTTGGCACCTTTATTTTTTAGCATGGTGAAATTCATCTCAGATTTCTGAACTACAAAACTTTAAGATAATAAATTTGTGCTGTTTTAAGCTTCTGTGTTTATGGTCATTAGTTTTCTAATACAAAATCTATACAACTAATTTTGAAAACTAATACAACTGCTCAACATATTTAATTAATAAAATAAAATAACCTTATTTAATAACAGTTTCTCCTGGAGGGAGACAATGTCATGGAAATATTCTCTTTATGGGAGGATCTCATGGGAATAGAAGCCAACCAAAGCCACATAACTGAGAGGGAAATTGATTGGCTAATATGGTAGACACAATGGTCTAATGTCCAGAATTGTCTAGTGTTGGGACATTTTCATCTTTGGATGGAAGTGAATAAATATCTCTTTACTTCATCTTCAAAGAAAAGTCATCCAATTCTCATACTTAAATTATTTCACACCTCAGAAGCTCTTGAATGAGGTGGAGCCTTAATGCTCTTAGGGAGATACCCTGTGATATTTATTATGAATCATTCATTTAATACTCCCCAACATGACCAATTACTAGAGTAACTGCGCATTGGAAAAAGAAAGGTACCTAGATCTTGTAGAAGTTATTCAACAATGGCTGTAAGTAGTAACTCCTTCATGAAGATAGTTTTTTTACAGTGACTCACTAGAGTATTAACTTTAAAAATAAACTGGTATAGGTTTAATCTAAATCTGTTTGACCACATGCCCCACATTATTTGTCTGATATTTCTCCTGTTACCAAGTATATAATTGGAATTGAGAGAAAGTTCACATTTTCCCTTCAGTAAATGATACTATGATAAGAAACATCAAATGAAAATCCCTGGAGTTACCAAAATAGTAAATGAAAAAAAATCTCATATTCCTTAGGATATTTGAGACATTAATCTCATCACAGAAGCCTTGAAGAATGCTGGACTAATCCCACCACAACTCTTATTTGGATGTTGCCATAGATGGATGGATTCAGCAGAAAACCTACATGCACTGGACCAAATATGATCTCTTTATTGGAATAACTAAATTTAGCCCTTCCACTTTTTGTGAACTTGTTTTTCTGCCAGATTCTGCCCACCTCCATATATCCAAAGTCAAGTCAGTCAAGTTGCTTAGTGATGTCCGACTCTTTGTGACCCCATGGACTGTAGCCTACCAGGCTCCTCTGTCCATGGAATTTTCCAGGCAAGAGTACTGGAGTGGGTTGCCATTTCCTTCTCCAAACAGACACACAAATAATCATCTCTGTCACTTGGCCCTAAGTTTTCAGTGGCTCCATTACTGCTTGGAATGTCTACAGTAAATTCATATAAATTCTGGAAATTGTGCCAAGCCCCAGTGGGAGAGTTGCAGCAGTAGTGCTTAAGAATTTTTCAACATTGCAATACCCTCTTAAGGAAGTAAAATTTTACTTTGAGAAGAATCTCCATATCTGGCACTGATAGGGATGGAATTCCTGATGATGACACTAGTAGACAATGAAACCTATGTTGCCTTTACTTAAATTATCCCTAACCAGATATTAAAGCATGCCCATCAAAAATCAACCTTCTAATAGAAGTGATATATATGAGCCCAGATTTAGGCCTGTGGTGAAAACCTGTGTAAGTTAAGCTGCATAAGCCTGTCATTCACCTTCCTGGGACACTTCCAGCTACTGCCTTAATCTCTCTCCCTCAAACTACATGTATGGCCTCATGGGCATTTATTATAAGTTGCCTGAAAAGAATGCATGTGGATTCTACATGCCTCTGAGCCTTTTGCTGTTGCTGGCCTGAATCAGAATGTTTGAGCATAATAGTGCCAGTAAGAGGAGACATGAAAAGACGGCCATCACCCAGCACTCTCCTCCAAACAACTGATGTCTACCTCTAGAAATAGGTATGCAGAAAATTAAGGGTTGTGGATGTGGGCAGTGAGGAGAATTGGATTTGTAAGTCCATTGCGAAGTAATTTTCATGGATGAAGGAGTTATTGCATACTGAGATAAGATAGGATGTTTCTGTTTTCAAGGAAAGCTTAGTGCAGCTTGTTGTTTATATGCTAAAAGTTTGTTTTTAATCCATCTATTTATTGCTAGTCTTTGGATCTCTATTTTTCTTACTCTATTCCCAAACTTTTACATAAAATGCCTGTAGAGTATATGACTTCAATGATATTTTAATTAAAGTATCAGCATAAAGAAATTTGGGTTTGGCTGACAACTACGTAAGCGCTGAAGCTACTAGAAATATTATTTTACCATGTGTTTAGAAATCTTTGCATATCAATCCACACTTTGGGACAAAAGATTGTGATTTAAATTTGTCACACTATTTTAAGGGACTGTCCTAGAGTCTTTTTTGTCACATGACAAAGTATTTTAGGCCATAAAAGAAAAAGAAACAAAACATTATATACTTCACAAAACATGAAGTAAGAATGCCAATAAATATGTGAAAAATAGTTAATTTTGTTAGTAATCAGGAAAATCCAAATAAAAGCTACAAAAAAATGTTAAATGCCTGAGTATTAAATGTTAGAAGAATGTGGAGTGTGAAATCGACCTTCCAAGATGGCGCCCAATAAGCTCTGCTGCTGCTGCTAAGTCACGTCAGTCGTGTCCAACTCTGTGTGACCCCGCAGATGGCAGCCCACCAGGCTCCCATCCCTGGGATTCTCCAGGCAAGAATACTGGAGTGGGCTGCCATCTCCTTCTCCAGTGCATGAAAGTGAAAAGTGAAAGTGAAGTCGCTCAGTTGTGTCCCACTCTTGGCGATCCCATGGACTGTAGCCTACCAGGCTCCTCTGTCCATGGGATTTTCCAGGCAAGAGTACTGGAGTGGGGTGCAATAAGCTCTACTCCCTGGTATTAACACCATTTCCAAATGCCCTCCAAACTGAGTCAAGACTGGCGTATGTGACCAATATGATCAGGCAGAAGTAATGTGCGTCTTTTGCTACTAGGTTACAAAGGGCATTGAAGTTTCTGTCTTGCTCCCTTGGATCATTCATTCTGGGGCAAACCAGCCTACATGCCATTCGCAGGACATTCAGAGCAGCCTTGTGAAGAGGCCCAGTGGAAATGAGACACTTCGCTGTTTGCCTGCCACTTGAATAAACCACGTGTGAAGTGAATCTTCTAAGGCCTGCAAGCTTTTATGAGACTACAGTTCCGAATGGCATTTGATTGCAACCTAATGAGGGATGGAGCCAGAAATGCCCAGCTAAACAGCTGTTTAATTTCTGATCCACAGAAAATGTGAGATGATAAATCACTGATGTAATGTTAAGTCAAGTTTTAGAGAAATGTATATGGAACAGTCAGTTACCAATAGGTGAAAAAAATAACAGTGTTCATATATCTCCTTTGAAAGGGTAAATTGGTACTGATACTTTCAGAAAAGCTTTTATTACCTAATAAAGTTGAAATTATGCATACCACCGTGCTTAGAGAACCCATTCATTCTCAAATAAACCAGTGTCACGTGACAAAAATTCCATGGCAGCCTTATCCATAACAGCAAAACTGGAAACAGCACAAATATCTGATAACAATAGATAATAAATAAATGGAATATAATCATCAAATATTTTATAGTAATGAAAATAAGCAGAGTGCACATGAATGAAATTTCAAGACCTAAGCTAGATTAAAAATAATGATATAATCTGATTCTATTTATATAAATTTCAGAAATAGAAAATAGACCATACTGTTTAGAGGTACACATAAGTAGCAAAAATATAGTGCAGCAAGAACCTAGTAGCTCATCTGGTAAAGAATTTGCCTGCAATGCAGGAAACCCTGGTTTGATTCCTGGGTTGAGAAGATCTGCTGGGAAGACTAGAGAAGAAAATGGCAACCCACTCCAGTGTTCTTGCCTGGAGGGATGGGGGAGCCTGGTGGGCTGCCGTCTATGGGGTTGCAGAGTCAGACATGACTGATGCGACTTAGCAGCAGCAGCAGCCGGAGAAGAGATAGGCTACCCACTCCAGTATTTTTGGGCTTCCCTGATTGCTCAGATGATAAAGAATCTGCCCGCAATGTGGGAGACCTGGGTTCCATCCCTGGGTTGGGAAGATCCCCTGGAGAAGGGAATGGCTACCTACTTCAGAATTCTTGCCTGGTGAATTCCACGGACTGAGGAACCTGGCAGGCTACAGTCCATGGGGTCGCAAAGGGTTAGACACAACTGAGTGACTTTCACTTTCAAGAAATTGATTATTTAAGAAGGCATAATAATGAATTATACCTGACTATTTTTCAGGGAATTTTTCAGGGAAGAGAGAGGAATTTGCCTTTGAAACTGTGGTGGAAGTGGGGGGGCCATTTTTCTGCAATGGAAGACTTGGTTTCTTTTTATATAGTCACGTGGGTGTTTGCTTTATATTTCTTAAACTAGATATATATAATGAATGTACTTCTGTGTATTTTATGATGTAAATGTATTTAAAATAAATGCCATATAATACTAATATATATTAGATAATGTTCTAAAAACATTACAAATATTGATCTTTAATTTTCACAGCAACAGTATAAATTAAGCGCTTTTATTAGCTCCATTTTACATATTATGAAATTGAGACAGAGGACTTAAGTAAACAGTTAAAAGTCATACCACCTGTATGTAGCAGAGTAGAGACTCTGACTCAGGCAGTTCAGCTCTAAACCTGTGTGCTCAGGTACTAGATTTTGTTGTCTTGGTTTTTGTTTAGTTGTTTCATTGTTTGATTTTTATGGATTAGTTTGATCTGGTTTAAAGAAAAAAGAGGGTATTCCCATCTTTGTGAGAACTTAACTGTGTCTTGTAATCCTTTCATGTTTTCATGGCAAAATAAAGGCTTTGGATTAGATAAATTATTGCAAAACAAGTTTAGGAAGACAAGAAAGACGCAAATGAATGGAAGAAGACACTTTTAAGAGCAGTGCCACTTCCATCTCTTTTGTTTATGGTGCATCTATGTAAAACAATGCACATGTAAGGTTAAGTTGAAGCTTTCAAATATTGGAAAACACAAGCGTTCCTGACATTTTCTCCTAAATCTGACATATAATGGCAGAGATCACCACTTTTACTCCTGTCTAGAGATTGTCCCTAAAGCATCCATCCACATTATTTATTTACTTATTTTCTACCACAAAGCATCTTCAGGCTCCGATGATAAAGGATACAAGTGGTATTTTAATTGCAATAAGGCACATCTAGACACTGATCTTGTCCCTAAAATTTGAGGGCATATATCTTAAAAGGAACAATATCTTCATTTTATCAGAGTGACCTTTGTGCTGAGATGAGTCACAAAATGTCAGTGTATCTCAAAGAGTGGAAAGCCACAAGCAATAATAGCAGATATGGAAATATAAATAGAAATTTCCTTATTTTGGAGAAACAGTGCCTTTTTGTTTAGAAATAGCTGTTTGTGGACAATTCAGGGGAAAGTAAAGTTAAGATTTTGAACAACTCACAGGCTTAATACAAACCAAATGCACTGAGTGATTTATGTTTCATGTAGATTTACTTATAAAATAAATAAGAAACCTTCAATCCCTATCACCCAGAAGCAAAGAACACACAAATGAAAGAGAATTCAAGTAAAAATCCCTGACAATCTTGAAACATTTCCTCGTACAAATGGAAAAATGATATATGAATAAAGTCACTTTTGTGGTTCAGAAATGTAGAGAGATATAGAATCAAGAAACATTCCAAGGATTGATAGTCAAAAAAAAAAGTATTGCAACTTTCAAAAACTCTTTTTATTGCCAAATTTAAACAGTTCTTTCCTTTGTTGAACTTGTTCTTACTAGAGACAAGACTGGGAAGCACAAGGGAAAGAAAGTAGCAGATGAAAATTTTTATGTGAAATAAGGAAATAAATAAATGATTTAGCTCTTTTTGGAAACATATCTGCTTTCTGCATAAATGAGAACTATTCCTATTTCAATAGAGGCTATTTTTATTTTTAAAAATCAAGAATTTGTACAGTGAAAAGTGACTTCTCAATCTATTTTTATTGTAAATAGATATACTGCTTAGTTTGTATTTGAGTAGCCACCCCAACCTTTCCACTCAGATGCACAGATTTTCCAAATGAACAAAAGTAGGCTTACAGTTGACTTCAAAAAAGCTATGGGAAAACTTCATCATAATATGCCTTTCTAATAAAATGCAGAACATATGATTTTAGAAGAAAGGAATTATTGACACTTGCTTGCCCTCAGAATTTATACAGATATGGGCATATCTTGTCTCCCATTGAGATAATTTCAGATTATTTATTTCTATAAATCTGTAGCTTGTAGCTAGTAATGATGGATTAGATATGAACTAGAGTATATATCATTTGAAATCAATAACAGTTTTCTCAATGGTGGTAGAAATATCCATTAAAGTTATTGACTTGTTTTTTTTGAAATATTTCTCCAAGGAAGGGGTGACTGATAATATTGTTATTGTGTGAATCTGTGTGAAATTATTGTGAATTTATAAAACTAGTGAGTCTGTAAATCACTGGGTACTGGGGTCACTATGGATAAATTGTCTGCAAAATACTAAGAGAAAATAGGGCTTAGTATCAGAACTCTTACAAATGGAGTGCAGTGGATTTCTGAGTTTCACAAATAAAAACCTAATCAGTTGTTTTAAACATTTTAGTATATCCATGAAAAATATCATTGATTTTTCTATTTTGAATCAACCAGCTTTTACTTTAACAAGAACACAAGTCTTTTTGCCTTAGATAAAAGAAGTACATGCCTGCATAATCACATTTTCGTTGAGGAAATTGAATTCAAAGAACAGATAATAGAATTAATTAAATAATTTAAAATGTTCCTTCATTTTAGAGATATTTATTTTGTACTTGTGTGGTTTGAGCACTTGACATATTATTTTCAAAACAATATTTGAAAATATTAATTATTGCTCATGCCACTACCTGCTGTATTCATTCTTCTGAGTTTTAAAAGTCTTAGATTTTTTCCCTATAAGTCATAAACTGAGGAAATGAAATAGGATAGATTATTTTTTACAACTTTCTTGTCATAAACACACATATGAGCATAATAACCATGCTTTTAAGTTATAGAAAATCATCAGCTGATTAATGACAGCTTTAGAAAAATAAAACAAGTCTTTAATATTAATAATATTTATTATTTTTGTAATTACAGCCTGTGCCCTTCAGAGCACCTGTGTGATCTTCCCTTTCCATGGAATCACAAAAGTAGTTTGAGAAAAATCAAAGTTTATTCCAAGGGTCAAGATTTGAGAATTAATTTACTAGAAAAGTCCTGCTAGCACTATATAACAGCACAGCTGGCATTTGTTTTTTTGTTAATTTTTATTTTATTTATTTGTTTATTTGGCTCTACAGGTGTTAGTTGCAGCACATGGGATCTTCAATCTTTATTGTGGCATGTGGTGATTTTAGTTTTGGCATGTGGGATCTAGTTCCCAACCAGGGATTAAACCTTGCCCCCCTGCATTGGGAGTGCAAATTCTTAGCCACTAGATCACCAGGAAAGCCCCTAATTTGTTATTTTTTTTAACCTAACAAAAACACATCATTCATTCATTCATCCATCTATTTATCCAACCAAAAGCAAAGTCAAGTATTCACTATATATACCTGTATCATGGTAGATACTGGGGTAATATCCTATATCAGATAATATTCTTGCTTCTACAGTGTTTATGAACTAGTGAGAAAAATCAACATTTAACACATAATTAAATAGAGAGCTATTGGGTAGTAGGTGGTCATAAACTGAGTAATGAGGGAAAGCTTATCCAAAGTGGTAATATTTAAGATGACATCTGAGGGATACAGAGGAAATAGCCAGTGAAAGAAGGAAACTGTAAAAGGAGAAAGAGTTCCAGACTGAGAATGTAATTCAGGCAGCTTTCCTAAGGTGGGGTGAAAAACAACATTTATGAGACAGAAAAGTGTTTGGGAGGAGAGAGCTGAAAGCAAGGGTGGCAATGCCAGCCCTTGGCGGCAAAGTAGGGAAAATTTATGCAAGATTTTATGGGAATATTAAGGGTCTTTCTGTTTTCTCTAAGTAATGAGAAGCCAAAAAAAAAAAAAAAATTTGAAATAAGATCTTGACATATTCCAATTTGCATTTTAATAACATCACTGGGATTGCTTTGGAATAAATGGAGAGGGAATAGAAGTGAATCCAAAAGACATAAATGACCTGGCTCCTACATCAGCTCTGAACTCAGCCCTTCTCTTCTCCTCCATCACCCACACCAGCCACACGGGGCCTTCAGACGTTCCTGGAGCCTCCCTGGCCCTTTCCCACCTCAGGGCTCTCAGTGGCCCCTCTCTCTCTCACTGAAATGTATCTCCTTAGATTAGTTACTTGTCTTGATTCTTCAACTCTTTTTGGCTTGTTGCCTTATTAAAGAGGCTTTTTCTTACCTCATCTCTAAAATAACAACCCTGCTTCTGCTTCCATCATCCCAGTACTAGTTATCTACATCTTTTATTGTACATAATACTGAGCTTCACCAGACACAATCTTCATCTGCTCTATTCCAATGCTGTACTCCCGCACTGAGGGGTTATGCTTTGTACATAGCGGGTTTTCAAAACATAATTTATTGGTGAATGAATGAATGAATACCAATACCGAACACCTCTTTTATAAGCACTGGGAACTCAGTGGTAAATAAGACAGTCATCGCCATCAGTTCAGTTCAGTTCAGTTCAGTCACTCAGTCATTTTCAACTCTTTGCGACCCCATGAATAGCAGCACTCCAAGCCTCCCTGTCCATCACCAACTCCCAGAGTCTACCCAAACCCATGTCCATCAAGTCAGTGATGCCATTCAACCATATCATCCTCTATCGTCCCCTTGTCCTCCTGCCCCCAATCCCTCCCAGCATCAGGGTCTTTTCCAGTGAGTCAACTCTTTGCATGAGGTGGCCAAAGTATTGGGGTTTCAGCTTCAGCATCAGTCCTTCCAATGAACACCCAGGACTGATCTCCTTTAGGATGGACTGGTTGGATCTCTTTGCAGTCCAAGGGACTCTCAAGAGTCTTCTCCAACACCACAGTTCAAAAGCATCAATTCTTCAGTGCTCAGCTTTCTTCACAGTCCAACTCTCACTTCCATACATGACCACTGGAAAAACCATAGCCTTGACTAGATGGACCTTTGTTGGCAAAGTAATGTCTTTGCTTTTTAATATGCTGTCTAGGTTGGTCATAACTTTCCTTCCAAGGAGGAAGTGTCTTTTAATTTCATGGCTGCAATCACCACCTGCAGTGATTTTGGAGCCCAGAAAAATAAAGTCTGACACTGTTTCCACTGTTTCCCCATCTATTTCCCATGAAGTGATGGGACCAGATGCCATCAAGACCTTTATATTTTATTAAATGGAGACAGAGAAGTAAACATGTACTAGATGTAATGCTCAATTACAACATATACATATGAGAATGTCTCCCATAAACAGAATTTCCCAACTTATAGACCCTTAAATCTGCACGGATTGATGACTCATTTCAATGGTCTAATTCAGTCTGTGGAATATATTTATTCAGACAATATATTTACAATAATACATAATATTTAGCATGATTTCTTGTATGCTTCAAATTCAGAAGACATAAATATGGTTCTACCTCATGTGGTAAATATTAGGTGGTAAAAATGTTCATGTAAAAATTTTAATAGCATGTGATAAGAGTTAAAGAAACATACATACATATGTGTGTGTGTGTGTATATTAATATAAAGTTATGTGATTTAACAGGCAAGTAAAATAATAATCTGTCTGAAAAATTTAGGAGAAGTTTCCAGGAATATTGCTCTTAAAAGTGAGTCCTAATAGAAGATAAGATTTTATTAGGAGACAACAAGAAATACTTTCCAGTTGAGGAAAAGAATTAGCACAAATGCAAAACTGAAACTAGGAAGGATTCGGCCTAAAAAAAGATTTACAGAAGTTTGAGGCATTTGTGAGTCTGTTGTCAGAATTAATAAAGTTTAGTTGCTTGCTTCCTCTGTCAACTCTTTGAGTAGTAGTAGTAGTAGTGTGCAACTCTTTGAGACCCCGTGGACTGTAGCCTGCCAAGGTCTTCTGTTCATGGGATTTTCCAGACAAGACTATTGGAGTAGGATGCCATTTCCTTCTCTAGGGGATCTTCCGACCTACTGATGGAACCTGTATTTCCTGCATTGGCAGGGGGATTCTTTATAACTGAACCACTTCAGAAGCCCTGGAGTTAAATTAGGGTCAAATAATAAACAGCCTTATATGTAAACAATAATTTGAAATTTTGCCTATTTTCAATAGGTATCATGAGAATACTGCATTTGCTCTGACATCATGAGCAGATTTGCATTTTAAGAACCTAAATCCGGTGACATACTGAATTTAAGTTAATAAAGTTCAGTAACAGAGTCTGGAAGAACAACCATTCTTTAGATAAAAGGTTATGAAGTTGTATATCTGTTGTAAGTGTGAAAAGAAAGGTGTGAAATAAGATATATTGCAGATATAGTTAAATAGCATCACGAGAGGATAGATGAAAAACTTTTTAAGATTTCAAAACAACTATTTATGACTGGGCATTTGAAGGCGATCATTTCTATCATGCCTAGATACTAAAACCTAAACCTGTCAGGAATTGAGGAAATGCCAGAGCAAATCAGGTAGTTTCCCTGGGTAATCTGGAGCTTAAACTGATGAAATGTTAACAAGATCTACAGGTATGAAGCAAGCCTGAGGCTTGGCATTATTGCGTGTTTTGGCTGCAGGGGAACTTTTCTGTTTAGAGAGCTACAGTTCCTCATGGAGCCTGATTTGCTCCTTTCAACTTGGGGCTATGGAAGTAAGTCACAGCCCTGCATCTCCCAGAGCATAACCACTACTGATGACACCATTGTCTCCTTGAGTTGGACACATTCTCTCCCTTTCAGGTGGCCTTACATACTCATGTTCTAATCCAATTGGTGATGAGCTCATAATTTATCTCTCTAGGAGAAATCACTGTGTTTAATATCAAATCTTTGAAAGCAGCTCTAACTCTATCTACTATCCCCTATATCCCCTAAAACTGCATGAAAAAAATGTGATGGTTGCGGGGGACTTTTACCTTGCTTTCAATTTGAGTGAATAGCCTCTCTATTTTAAAATAATTTGAATGGCTATCATTTATTTAATTGAATGAGTATCAGTATTGCTTTTAGATTTGATATCTTTAAAGAAAAAGTCTCCTCATGATGATAATCTTAGCTGAACTTGGAACACTTTCAAAGAATGTGCACAACTAGTCATCTTAAATATACAGATTCCCCCAACAATACAGAGTAAGCAAGCAAAGGATACATAGTTTTGTTAATAATGGTCCAAATTTTGTTTCAGCTATTTAGTTCATCTACATCAAATAGCTTTCAGTTCTAGAATACAAATCTGCATTCTTAAATGAATATTATATCTCAGCATGTCTGGAAACATATATTTGATAGAAGGAAGTTGGTATTCTTCAGAGAAGTCTCTTATACCCGGTGGTTATAGAGGTATATATCCTTTACATTCTTCAAATTTATTGAACAATATTTACCATGCTGTTTACAAAATCGGAGGCGACAGTCCAACCAGATGTGAACATCTTATCCTACTTTGATTAAATAAAAATAATCTTGAAAAATATCTTTGTTTGCCTGGTCATCACACTATATTTTTAAAAGCAACTGATGACTGATTATTAAAGACATAGATTCACAGAATATACCCAAGGAGCAACTCAATTCAATATCGATTTCCTTAATTTCCTCATTTGATTTAATGTCTTTATAAACAGATAATTGAACAAAACTGTTTGTGTCTGTTCCCCTGCCCTAACCTCTAGCCTGGCATTAATGAGGCCAGGAAAAAAGTGACTATTAGAAACCCTATGCACAGTGACCTACGTTGTAAGGTAAATTCTGTAATGCAGGAAACCATAAAATTTCTGGAAGAAAACATAGATGGTAAGCTCCTTGAAATAGGTTTTCTTTGGGTTTGACACAAAAATCAAAGCAACAAAAGCAAAAATGAACAAGTGGGACTACATCAAATTAAAAAGCTTCATGAAAAAAGAGAGATGGGTGTATAGATTGTAATATATATTTAAATATATACTTCTGTGGCATGCTCAGAAATACTTGGGGAACTGTGAGATTTTTCTGGTCTGTGGTATGGAATCCAGGTATTATTCTCAGGTTACATAAAAATATTCAGATTTTATTTTAATATTAAGTAGGAAGATGATTTCCCAAAGTTTGGAAAACTCAGGAACAAACACGTGGACAAAAGAAAAGTTTAAAAAATAGTGATTATTTGTAAAATGCCTAAATATGTTTACTTACAAGGTTTTTAAGAAAATAAAAATTAAAAGCAACTATTTAAACAATAAGATAGGAGAAAACATAAAAGTAAAAAGAGATCATATTTTAAAAATGAAAAATAGAGATGATAAAATTAGGAAAGATAAATGAAAATCAGTGAAATAAAACATTAATAAAAATGAAACTTTAAAATATTTAAAGTAATTAGAACAGTATAAAATTATAAAAATATGTGAAAAGAAATAAAGAAGAGAACATGAAAGGAAGAGTCAAATGGGAGGGAGAAAAAGGAACTTGGATGTTAAAATTAAAGGCAGCACATACAATAGGCATGTTTCATCATTGTTATGTATAAATAGTACATAAAGTTGTTTAAGATTTATATATTTTATATATAATTCTAGCAATAGCACAAGATTGCTGAAGTCTAATTCACAGATAAACATAATTGATCCCAGTAGACTTCATAGTTTAGAGATACCAGAGGAGAAGAGCAGGAAACACCTTCCAATTGTACCCATATTTCAACTTGTTAAATTAAGAGAGGCAGAAATCTGGTCCAGGCCACCAGGAATGATCACAATTTCAACATCCTGCCTGTTGGAATGCACCTTCTATTGAAGATTCCCCAAAATGGATGCTGTGACACATGTTATTTTGATAAATATCCATGTACAAGGGACCTGAATATGAAAGTTTAAGGATTACAGGGCTCCTGATAGAAAGAGCAGAGGTAAATGCAAATCAGTCAGTTAGTCAGTTCAGTCATTCAGTTGTGTCCGACTCTTTGCGACCCCATGAATCTCAGCACGCCAGGCCTCCCTGTCCATCACCAACTCCCAGAGTTTACTCAAACTCATGTCCATTGAGTCAGTGATGCCATCCAACCAGCTCATCCTCTATCGTCCCCTTCTTCTCCCACCCTCAATCATTCCCAGTATCAGGGTCTTTTCCAAGGAGTCAGTTCTTCGCATTAGGTCTTGTAAATACAACTGTTGATTCATGATTCATGTATCATTTAAAGTTATAGATAAGATTTGAAGGGAGTGCAGCAAGGTCATGCTGGACATCAGCTTGACAAACCTGTCCTATTTTGTACCAAAATGGCATCAGCATCCAGGATGATGGCTTAAAATAAATTCTTATTGAGTTTTTAGAGGACATCAAGGTTGTAAAGAGATACTTATTACATTTAAAAAAAAAGTGAATTTGATCTTATTTTAAAAGACCTTGACAATCTTGTGATATAAAGAGGAGCTTTGCAGGCAAATTTTAACAGAAATAAATATAAAACCTGCTGTTTTTAAAATAGTATAATGATGACACAAAATGATATATAAGAGAGTTTCTATAGAAACAAATATCTGCCAGCTGATTATGTAAATTTTAGCTAAAATTTTATTTTAACTTTAAAATTCTGAAAATAAAATTACCTTAGTATTAAGACTAAAGAGACGTTATCAGAATTAACTTATTTATTCATTGCTTCAAATAATAATTGAATGCCTTATATGAACAAGATACTGGACATGAAATGGTTCAAAGAAATAATCCTATTGTCAAGGGACAAGTGATCCATTTGGAGCAAACCTCAGGGAAAAAGACTAGTTACAATATATGAGTGAAAGTGATATTAAAAAAGATAACTGTAGAGTCTTGGAAAGTCCCAAAGTAGAAGAACCCATTAGTTAAGATTCAGAAAAATTATTTTAAAAGAAATTTCATGTAAGATAATATTTGGTAAGATGGTTTTCCTGAGGAGAGGAAAAAAATGTGAAAACAAAGTGGGAAATGAGCTAACTAGAAAAACTACTAGCAGTATGTTCAGTAAAAAAATGAATATGGATTATTAAATAGAAGAATTAATATCCTGTGTGGTTTCCTGTGGCTCTTGCAACTTCCGTGATTCTAGAAAAGCTAACAAAAATCCTGTAGTTAGGAAAAAGATTTCCCTGTTCTTTCCACTCTTATCATTGCAAAAATTTTGTTGAACATTCAACTCCCAAAATTAAAAGATTTTATACATGAAATACCTAAAATGATGTCTAGTTTCCAGTTTCCTGACCAAAACTTTGGTGTGATCAGTCAATTCATTTCAGTTGCTCAGTAGTGTCCGACTGTTTGTGACCCCATGAATAGCAGCACACAGGCCTCCCTGTCCATCACCAACTCCCGCAGTTTACCCAAACTCACGTCGGTGATGCCATTCAACCATCTCATCCTCTGTAGTCCCCTTATCCTCCTGCTTTCATTCCTTCCCAGCATCAGGGTCTTTTCCAATGCGTCAGCTCTTCCCATCAGGTGGCCAAAATATTGGAGTTTCAGCTTCAACAACAGTCCATCCAATGAATAACCAGGACTGATCTCTTTAGGATGGACTAGATGGATCTCCTTGCAGTCCAAGGGACTCTCAATAGTCTTCTCCACCATCCCAGTTCAAAGCATCAATTCTTTGGCCCGCAGCGTTCTTTATAGTCCAAATCTCACATCCATACATGACTGCTGGAAAAACAATAGCCTTGACTAGATGGAACTTTGTTGGTAAAGTAGTGTCTCTGCTTTTTAATATTGCTGTCTAGGTTGGTCATAATTATCTTTTCAAGGAGTAAGCGTCTTTTAATTTCATGGCTGCACTCACCACCTGCAGTGATTTTGGAGCTCCTCAAATAAAGTCAGCCACTGTTTCCACTGTTTCCCCATCTATTTACAATGAAGTGACGGGACTGGATGCCATGATCTTAGTTTTCTGAATGTTAAGTTTTAAGCCAACTTTTTCACTCTCCTCTTTAACTTTCATCAAGAGGCTCTTTAGTTCTTCTTCACTTTCTGTCATAAGGGTGGTGTCATCTGCATATCTGAGGTTATTGATATTTCTCCCGGCAATCTTGATTCCAGCTTGTGCTTCTTCCAGCCCAGCGTTTCTCATGATGTACTCTGCATATAAGTTAAATAAGCATGGTGACAATATACAGCCTTGATGTACTCCTTTTCCTATTTGGAACCAGTCTGATGTTCCATGTCCAGTTCTAACTGTTGCTTCTTGACCTGCATATAGGTTTCTCAAGAGGCAGGTCAGGTGATCTGGTATTCCCATCTCTTTAAAAATTTTCCACAGTTTGTTGTGATCCACACAGTCGAAGGCTTTGGCGTGGTCAATAAAGCAGAAATAGATGTTTTTCTGGAACTCTCTTGCTTTTTTGATGATCCAGCGGATGATGGCAATCTGATGTCTGGTTTCTCTGTCTTTTCTAAAACCAGCTTGAACATCTGGAAGTTCATGGTTCACATCACTTAAGCCAGGCTTGGAGAATTTTGAGCGTTACCTTATTAGCGTGTGAAATGAGTGCAATTGTGCAATAGTTTGAGCATTCTTTGGCATTGCCTTTCTTTGGGATTGGAATGAAAACTGACCTTTTCCAGTCCTGTGGCCACTGCTGAGTTTTCCAAATTTGCTTACACATCGAGTACAGCACTTTCACAGCATCATCTTTTAGGATTTGAAATAGCTCAACTGGAATATCATCACCTCCACTAGCTTTGTTTGTAGTGATGCTTCCTAAGGCCCACTTGACTTCACATTCCAGGATGTCTGGCTCTAGTGTTCATGATTGATCACATCATCATGATTATTTGGGTTGTGAAGATCTTTTTGTACAGCTCTTTTGTGTATTCTTGCCACCTTTTCTTAATATCTTCTGCTTCTGTTAGGTCCATACCATTTCTGTCCTTTATTGAGCCCATCTTTGCATGAAATATTCCCTTGGTATCTCTAATTTCTTAAAGAGATCTCTAGTATTTCCCATTCTATTGCATTCCTCTATTTCTTTGCATTGATCCCTGAGGAAGGCTTTTTAATCTTTTCTTGCTATTCTTTGGAACTCTGCATTGAAATGGGTATATCTTTCCTTTTCTCCTTTGCTTTTCACTTCTCTTCTTTTCACAGCTATTTGTAAGGCCTCCTTAGACAGCCATTTTGCTTTTTATGCATTTCTTTTCCTTGGGGATGGTCTTGATCCCTGTCTCCTTTACAATGTCCCAAACTTCCATCCATAGTTCATCAGGCTCTCTGTCTATCAGATCTAGTCCCTTAAATCTATTCCTCACTTCCACTGTATAATCATAAGTGGTTTGATTTAGGTCATACCTGAATGGTCTAGTGGTTTTCCCCACTTTCTTAAATTTAGGTCTGAATTTGGCAATAAGGAGTTCATGATCTGAGCCATAGTCAGCTCCCAGTTTTGTTTTTCCTGACTGTATAGATCTTCTCCATTTTGGCTACAAAGAATATAATCAATCTGAATTTGGTGTTGACCATCTGATGATGCCCATGTGTAGAGTCTTCTCTTGTGTTGTTGGAAGAGGGTGTTTGCTATGACTAGTGTGTTCTCTTGGCAAAACTCTATTAGCCTTTGCCCTGCTTCATTCTGTACTCCAAGGCCAAACTTGCCTATTGCTCCAGTTGTTTCTTGACTTCCTACTTTTGTATTCCAGTCCCCTTTAATGAAAAGGACATCTTTCTGGGGTGTTAGTTCTAAAAGGTCTTGTAAGTCTTCATAGAACCATTCGATTTCTGCTTTTTCAGGGTTACTGGTCAGGGCATAGACTTGGATTACTGTGATATTGAATGGTTTGCCTTGGAAATGAGCAGAGATCATTCTGTCATTTTTGAGATTGCCTCCAAGTACTGCATTTTGGACTCTTTTGTTGACTATGATGGCTACTCCATTTCTTCTAAGGGATTCCTGCCCACAGTAGTAGAGATAATGTTCATCTGAGTTAAATTCACCCATTTCAGTCCATTTTAGTTCACTGATTCCTAAAATGTCCATGTTTACTCTTGCCATCTACTGTTTGACCACTTCCAATTTGCCTTGATTCATGGACCTAACATTCCAGGTTCCTATGCAATATTGCTCTTTATAGCATCAGACCTTGCTTCTATCATCAGTCCCATCCACAACTGGGTGTTGTTTTTGCTTTGGCTCCATCCCTTCATTCTTTCTAGAGGTATTTCTCCACTGATCTCCAGTAGTATATTAGGCACCTATTGACCTAGGGAGTTAATCTTTTAGTGTCTTATCTTTTTGCCTTCTCATACTGGTCATGGGGTTCTCAAGGCAAAAGTACTGAAGTGGTTTGCCATTCCCTTCTCCAGTGGACCACATTCTGTCAGACCTCTCCACCATAATGTGACCAGATGGCATGAAATAATTGAATCTGAATAAAATTTTTCAAAAAGTAGCATGGATAAACAATTGTAATGTGTAAAAATGGAGTTAAAGGGATCAGTGATTTAATTGAGACAGGGCTATGACTTGAGAAGATAATAGAAGCTTTTCTTGTTGTTGTTGTTTTTAAGGGACTAAAGGAAGAAAGACGAGTTAAGAATTATTGTTATGTTTCTCTCGAAGATAGCTGAATGAGTGGTGTGTACATTTGCTGAGGCTAGGAACTTGAAAGAAACTACGGCTTTGGACAGAAAGTAAAGTGGCAGACAGAAGTTATTGCCATCAGTCTGGAAAAACAGTGAATTTCAGGTGTCCTTGGACCAAATATACCTTTAAAACACAGAGAACTATTCAGGATCCAAAATTCAGTAGGAAGGCCAAGGGTTAAAGAAATCTAAGAATCATACATAGTTAGAAATTAATGCAAATGATGAGTGTAAAGCACTCAACAAAAGTATAGAGAGTAAGAACGAAATAGAAGTCAGAATTTGAGAGAATTCCAATAAGAAGAAAAAGCAGAGTTCAGTAGGTGGCCTGAAATGAAAAGGAGAGAACATAGGAAGAAAATAAAGAAGTGTGCTTTCCTACAAAGGGAATATAGAGTTTAAAGAAGATGAATTCACAACATATAGACTGCTAGTAAGAGAGAATGTAAATTACAAATTCTCCTTTGAATGGTTAATGGCAAGAAGTTATTGGTGTCTGTGTAGAGTAAAATTTCAGAGATTTTTGTGGGTAGAGGTTAGATTGTTGTAGGACTGAGAGTGACTGGAAGATGTAGTAGAGGCAGTGATATGTAAAATATATTAAGAAATTCAGGTGCTACTTGAAGGGGAGGGAGAGAGAAGAGAAGTGAAGGGGAAATAAGTTGATAGGGTGATATTTATTTCTGATTTTAATTGCATAATTACTAAAATTTTTGAATCATATGAAAAACAAGTATAAGAAGTACTGACAAATCACATTCTCTATATGAAAATATAAAAACATTTTAATATCAATATGTATAAAGCTATTTCAGTTTTTGTATAATAAGCCTTTATGTAAAATTGCAATGATTTACTTACTCAAAGTTTTGTTTTGAGAGACAGATTTTTTTTTTTTTTTTGCCATTTTTAAGTTGGAAATATGTCACTGGTTGTTCACTTCATTTGAGAGGAGAAATAGCCAGATGTAAAATTGTATACTGTTTCATTGACTGTGGCCAGTTGTTTGACTGGATGGTCAGGGACTTGGAAGGGACATGATTGCAAAATTTTTGAGACAGAAATTTGGGAAAGAGAAATGTTAGTAGACTTCTTTGAATGAGTAAGAAATTGGACGTAACTGTGTCCCATGTGAGTGTTCACCAAAGGGTGACTTCAAGAGGACAATTATGATAAAGTGGATAGGATGACCAGTCAGCCTCTTTCCCTATCCATCACTGTCATCACTCAATGAACTCATGAACAAAGTGCCAAGATGGCAGGGATGGAGATTTTGTATGGGGTCAACAACATGGACTTACATTCACTAAGTTCAACCTGAGTATAGCATTGTTGAGTGCCCATCCGCCAGTAGCAGAGATCAATAATGAATCTCCAATATGGCATCATTCTTTAAACTGATCAGCCAGCTACCTGGTGGCAGATTTATTTATTACACTGAATCACTTCTACTTTGGAGGGGGCAGGGTTTTGTTCTTACTGGAATTGACATTTACTCTGTATACAGATTTACCTTCCACGCAGTCAGTGCCTCTGCCCAAACTACCATCTGTGGACTCACAGAATATATCCATTAACATGGTATTCCATAGGAAGTTATTTCTGATCAAAAAAACTCATTTCATATCAAACAAAGTGTGGCAAAGTGCTCAGGATCATGGAATTTACTGGTCTTACCATATTCCTCACCGTCGTAAAGCAGCTGGCTTGGTAGAATTGCCTCTTGAAGACACAGTGACCTGGGTTCCCACCTAGCAGCAGTTAGGTGGAAATATCTTCCACGGCTGGGCCAAAGTTCTCATTATCATTCCATATATGGTTCTGTTTCTTCTATACCCATTATTCATAGGTCCAAGAATCAAGGGGTAGAAATGGAAGTAGCAACATTCACTATTACTCCTATTGATCCACTAGGAAAATTTTTGCTTCCTGAACCTATGACTTTACACTTTGCTGGCCTAGAGGTCTTAATTCCAGAGGAGTAATGCTTCCACCAGGGGACAATAATGATTCTATTGATTTGGAAGTGAAGAGTGTGACCTGACCACTCTGTCTCAAATGCCTCTGAATTAACAGTGAAAAAGAGCAAGTTATGGTGCTAGCTAGAGTGATTGACCCAGATAATGGACAATTGTACTATTATTCCACAATGAAGGTAAGAAAAGTATGTCTGGAATTCAGGAGATCCCTAAGGTGTCAGTATTATCATGCTGTGATTAAGGTCACTAGAAAATTACAACAGTCCCATCCAGGCAAGACTTCTAAATGGTCCAGATCCTTCAGAAATGGAGGTTTGTATCACCCCACCAGATAAAGGACATTGACCAGGTGAGATGCATGTTGAATGCAAAGGAAATACAAAATAGGTAGGTAGTGCCAGAAGGTAATTATTGACTTTATACCATCCCCCTGGAGAAGGATATGGCAACCCACTCCAGTATTCTTGTCTGGAGAATCCCATGGACAGAGGAGCCTGGTGGACCACAGTCCATGGGATCACAAAGAGTCAGACATGACTGAAGTGACTGAGCACACACGACTTTATACCATAGTGTTTAGGTATTAATTTGACATCATAGTCTTTAAGGTACAGATGAATTAGAAGCATAAACATCACTCAAGGGCTTTACCTCCTCTTCTGAGGAAGTGTGTTAACAGTTGTCTGCTAGCTAGTTGTATCATGTTAGGTGGAATTATGGCTTCTTTATGGTCATCATTTTGAGACTAAATATGATAAGTCAATGTATATGGATACCTATTGACAAGGTGTAGATCTGTGATAGTCAATTTTCTGTGTCAGTTTGACTGGGCCAAGGCTGTCCACACAATTGGTCAAAAAATCTTGGTGGGCTTGTACGGGTGCTTCTGGATGGGATTAATATTAAAATTGGTAGATTGTGAATCAGTTTGTCACCACCGATGTGGGTCGGGAAATTTCTCTGGCCTTTGAGTTGGATTTTTTTTTTTTTTTTTGCCTTTAGACTTGAGTTGAAATATCAGTTCTTCCTGGGTCTTGAGTTTGCTGGCCTTTGGACTAATACTACACCATCAGCTTTTCTTTTCTTAGGCCTTCTGACTCAGACTGCAATTACACTATCAGCTATCCTGGTTCTCCAGCTTGTCAGTGGTTGATTTGGGGATTTTTCAGCCTTCATAATCAGATAAGCCAATTCATTATACCTACCTATCTACTTACCTGTCTATCTACTCCATACACACACAAACACACTCACTTTTGGTTCTGTTTCTCTGAAGAATCTTGACTAATATAAGCATCTGCTTAGAACTTCACTTCTCTAAATTTTATGTCATTTTCTACAATAATTGTCACCATACCTGGTTTATGTATGAAAAAAAAATGTAGATGGTTGGATAAATTTAGGATTGGACTTTGTATGCCAAGGTGTGGGGACAAAGGAGATGATGGAAGAAAATAATTAGAGATGGACCAAAGCACAGATAAGATAATAAAAGTTATAGCATATCTGAATAACTGTATTCTGTGATACATAATGCTCTCCTTGATTCTCTTTCATGTCATTTAATATCTAGATACATCCTTTTTTTTCCTATATAAGAAACATGCATTTACATTAAACATATTTTAACTGTCTCTCATGTCCACAATATATTGGAAAAGGGCAGTTCATCTTTCTCAAAATTTCAAATACAGTGAAAAAAGTTGTCGTCTTTATACTTGTATTCCAGACCACTCAAAAATTCTTTTGTCTTCTTGAAGTGAAGTTGCTCAGTTGTGTATGACTCTTTGAGACCCCAAGGACTGTAACCTACCAGGCTCCTCCATCCATGGGATTTCCCAGGCAAGAATACTGGAGTGGGTTGCCATTTCCTTCTCCAGGACATCTTCCCAATCCAGGGATTGAACCCAGGTCTCCCGCACTGTAGGCAGACACTTTACCATCTGAGCCAGGGAAGTCTTTTGTCTTCTTGGATATTCTGTATCTTTGCTTTTGAAAAAGTGAAAGTGTTACTAGCTTAGTCTTGTCTGACTCTGTGTGATCCCATGGACTGTAGCCTGCCAGATATTGGAGTGCGTAGCCATTCTTTTTTCCGAGGGATATTACTGAACCCAGGGATTGAACCTAGGTCTCCTGCATTGCATACAGACTCTTTACCATCTGAACCACCTTAATGAACCACTTTTCCTGGTTCTACACCTATTAATAGCTTACAGTACAGTTTTTAAAAATCTTCATATTGTTTAATATGTGTTACTTGAATGGTATTGAATTCATCTGCTCTGATTTCAGTTGCAATAGCAGTCTACTCATTTTGGAATTAAAGTTCCTTGCATAATCTACATCTCGAATATTTCTAAAAATAACTTCAAAGTATCTCTTCCATATGCCAAAAGTATTTAGTTGATCTGAAAGCAAGTAATTCCACAGTCTTGAGGTTACTCACTCTGGTGATTGTACCAAAAAGTAATGCCAAGCTCTGATTTGACAAAGCCAGACCATCACCAAGACTAGTTGAAGGTGAGTTAGAGCTCCACCCTTATCTAATAGCTTAGCTACCTTTTGTTTTTTTAACATTGAAAATAGAACAATATCTATACTAAACAAGTGCTTGCATTCCTAACACACTACCGAGTCCATTTGTAAATCCTGATTTTTCCTGGATGCATACCTTTACCAAAGTAAGATGAGAGAAGATAGGTTAATGTGGTTCACTCATACGATAATTTAGAACTATCAGTTATTTGCATCCTTAATTTTTCTGCTATGTCTAACAGTAATATTCTCATTTTTTATGGCATTTATTTTTAGGGTTATACTGACCTTCTCTGAAATCTGACCTCTTCACTTACCCTCTTCAGCTCCCCTTTCTGACAAGTTTCTAGCTACTCTGTAAATACATGAATCTATACCATAGAGGGAAGGAATTATGTTACTGTTACTGGTGATCATTGCTTACCTTTCGGTACTCTGAAAGAATGGCAATTCTAACTCTTTATATTTAATCATAACTCTTGCTTTGTATGAATCATAATCAATAAAATTAGCAGAAAACAAGGGTGAACTTATTACTTATTTAATATCAATGTGACCTCCAGGAGAAAAGAGCATTCTAAAGGTCAAGCCAAAGGAATGAAAGATCCATACATCTGTTTACATAAAGTAGAAAAAATATGTTTAGGAAAAGATTACCTAAAACTCAAAGGCAATGTGTTGCGAGCGAATATCTGTAAAGCCACAGAGTAGGTAATGGTGAAGATTTTTTATGCTTAATTACTTTACATAATAAAATTTTCATGATAGACACTTAAGAAAACAGTTTCTATCACTAGTGTGCAGATAAATACAAATAAAAGTAGTGATTTTACAGAAAGGCAGATTTCAACAATGTGGCAACATTTGTACATGTGTGTTGTATATGTATATTTCTGGTTAATTTTCATTGTCTAGAAGGAAATATATAGTACTGCTGAAAGTTCAAACTGAAGTTATGTTTTGAAGGGCATTTTAGTATAATGTGTCAGTCTTCAATAAATTTTCTAATAAATGATTGATATATGTATAAATATATGCATTACACAGCAAGATTTGTAAAAACTGAAAACAATACAAATTTCTATTATAAAGTAATTGATTGAATAAGTTGTGATATAATTATGGAAAAGACTTTGAAAGAGCTTT
The DNA here is from genome assembly GCF_033118175.1 of Dama dama. Lineage (NCBI taxonomy): Eukaryota > Metazoa > Chordata > Mammalia > Artiodactyla > Cervidae > Dama > Dama dama. Next base: position 38,342,530 of record NC_083700.1, on the reverse strand, counting down.
TTGAAGAACAGTTAAAATTATAAAATTATGAAATGTTTAAAAGCATGTTGCTGAATAGAGTTAAAACACATTCACCAGTTCAAAAAAAAAAAAAGCTGAAAGTCTAAACATCAGTGTGTTAACAAAAGGTACATTTGGGACTAGGATTTCAAAATTCTTATAGGCTTTGTGTGTGTGTTTGTAAAAAACAATAAAGATAGATGATAGATGTGCATAATAATTTTCAAGGGAGTATAATCATCTCGGTTCTGTCTCATCACAACAAAGATTTGAAGCAATGGACGTTAAAGCCCTCAGCATGTCACAGCTCTTGGACAGTCCGTGTTATAGTTCTCGGACAGATCAGTTTTATTTAGAAAATAAAGGAAAATACATTCTCAAGTCGTGAGGGCATGCTGACCCAAAAGAGGTAAAGAGAAGAGGGGAGAGAGAGAATGAGTGTGCATGGGAGAGGGAACCCCCTCATCCCCGGACCTTTGGCTCCTCTTTTTATATGTTTTTTCCTCCCCCTGGGCCTGCCCTATGTAAACTGGGCTAGCCAGAAGTGCTGTTTGTTCTACCTGAGGTACTCACTCCTGTCCTCAGACCTACCTTTGTTCTATTTTCCAGGGCTTTTCCCTTCCTTGTCTTTTAGCCACTGCCATTCTGGACTCCTATTTCCTATTCTAACTACCTAACATAATCTTAATAAAAATTTTTTAAAAATGAATTAACCAAAAGTTATGGGTGTTCTTTGGAGAAAGGAATGGCAACCCACTCCAGTATTCTTGCCTGAAGAATCCCATGGACAGAGGAGCCTGGCTGACTGCAGTCCATAGGGTAGCAAAGAATTGGACACGACTGAAGTGACTTGGCTTGAAACAGCATGGGTTTTTGCTAGAAAATTCAGGTCAACGTTTTAGCCTGTGTTTTATAAACACCAGAGTAACCACAGAGCAACCGTGAGCATTCACAACACACACACACACATATATACATATATATTTAGGAATACAAAACTGAATAATTCAGAGAAGATTTAAATATTTTTAATCTCTGTGCTTGTGAATCTGTAGAGATGTTAGAAATTATGTGCAGACATTTTCACATTTCCTATTATTCTTTAAAGGAAAGGTCATGTAAAATTCCGAAATTTCATATCTTACTTTCAGAGTTTCTTTTGTCAATTTGATTGCATCAACATGCTCAACATCTGGCCAATATTCTCCATAGTTGAGGAGTTATTTCTCAAGAATAGTAAAGACTTCCTCTTGCAGTACTTTCAGCAGCTGTGAATGTCCTGAGGAGAGCATGAACTGGAAATAATTTTTGAGACGGGCATAAAGGAAGGAAGAAAAAAAAAATCATGGAGAAGTTTTTGCCTCAGGTATTCATCATCTGGCTCAAAGCATAAAAAGTGGAAAGAAAATAAAAGTCACTCAGTCATATCCAACCCCATGGACTCTACAGTCCATGGAATTCTCCAGGCCAGAACACTGGAGTGGGTAACCTTTCTCTTCTCCAGGGTATCTTCCCAACACAGGGATGGAACCCAGGTTTTCCAACTCAGGTCTCCCGCATTGTGGGCAGATTCTTTACCAGCTGAGCCACAAGGGAAGCTCAAGGATACTGGAGTGGGTATTCTATCCATTTTCCAGAGCATCTTCTCGACCCAGGAATCCAACCAGGGTATCCTGCTTGCAGGCGGATTCTTTACCAACTGAGCTATCAAGTCAGCTCAATTCTCCCTCTATGCTCAAGAGGTCAGAACTGTGGAGAGAATACTCCCCTCCCCTCCCCCGCATCCCTCACTACCACTTTAATCTTATTTGATGTTCTGGAAATTGATTAAATGAAGTTGCATATTATTCAAGCTTTAAGCATAGTGTTCTATCTCTCTTTAAAAATTTTACTGCTCACTTACTCTTACCCTTTCTGTTGAAGACAGGAAAGAATAAAACTTTGTCTTATTTTGATTATGTTGTGTTAAAATATGGAGCTGACTTAATGAAATAACCTGAGGAAATTAGTAGTCACTTCTTACTTACTGATCTTTAGAAGCAATGATGTTTGGAAAAAAGTGCCTTCCTGAATAGTCACTTAAGTTTGTTTATGTTTCCTCTGTGCAAGGTCAATCTTATGTGTAGGAACAAAAGACTGTTGCCTGTGGTGTAAACTAAGAAAGACCATGAAAAAAAAAATGTGCTTCCAATATCATTGGTTAGTAGATCTTCAGAAAAATTTATATACTATGTATTACTTGGGATTAATATGGATGATTAGTAAAATGCAAATGTGAGGGCAAGAATTATTAGCTCATTCACCTTTTATAAATTATAAGTGTATAAATCCAAGTAAGCTAGTCAGGGAACAGGTAAAAGCAAAACAAATGTAATTCCAAGGAGGTAAGATTTAAAATTTAAATACTCTATTCGTGAAAGTGGGAAAGTAAAATATTCCTAACACTCTGCTGCTGCTTATACACTTCAGTGTTTCTTCTCTTCTGACTTATCCTTCCACTTTCTTTTATTCTCATCTTTTTTCAGCTCCATTCTTAGCTGCTTCATTCTTTAAGAATTCCCTGTAATCCTCAATATTTTACCCTTAAAGGATTCTTCGAAAGGCTGTAAAATCTGTTTTGAGGACACCATTTTCTTTCAAAGTAAGTGGAAGCTATTTCATTCCCCTGTATGATAAGCATCCTCGGCCCACTCCCCCCGACCCACTCCCCCGCCTCCCAATACCCAGTGCTTAATGATCACTTGAGGTATCTATCTAAAGTTCAGATTCCAGAGTCCTCTTCAGAGAGTCTGATTTAGAAGACTGGGAGTAAGGTCAGGGCTTGAGTTTAGCAAACATCCCAGGTGAATCAGATTCAAGCAGTCAGGGTACACGGAGGAAAGCGGCCACACCTGACCCGGAGGAGGAGCCCGCCGGGGCGGAGGCAGAGGCAGCGGCTTCTGCAGAAACAGAAAATGCAAGACTAGCATGGGCACCTCGACTCTCCTGAACTGGCGTATCTGTCCAGGCTGCCTTCAAATCTCAGAGGATGATAAGCAGAAAAAAACATCCCTGAAGGTAAATTTCAGAGCTGGGCAGATTTTCTGCCTAGACCTTGGGCCTCGCCTGTGGCGGCTTACCTCTTTTTTGTTAGGAAATGCGTATTAGATTTCAGTAATTGTGGTAGCTATTGGAGTATGTTGGAGAGAAGGTGGTATAATTTTGGCCTTCAAAGGGTATAATTCATAGAAAATAAATGGTCATTATAAAAGTAATAACAATAAAATGTGAAGTTATGGGGATAAAATGTAGGAAACTTGGAAAATAAAACAAAAAAACTTATAATCATCAAGGAAGAATACCTTTAGGGTATGATATTTAACTCACATTTACTAAAGAAACTTGCTGGTTACCAGTGGGCAATTTGGTACTAGCAGAGAGGAAGGAATGCCCTTGAAAGGAAGTTATACTCTCTTTAAAAAACTCTAAAAGATATTTGCTGTGGTTAATGTGTACTCTGAGAAAGGGCAAGGACAAGAGCTCAGGCTAGAGAATACAGGAAGCTAGATCAATTGTGTACACCCTTGTTTAATGTGTTTATGGGTTAATAACTTCATTTTAAGGGAAATAGGGACTGAGTGAACCATATAAAGGGGAGTGCTCTGTTCCTCAGTTATTTCTGACTCTTTTGTGACACCATGGACTGTAGCCCACCAAGCTCCTCCGTTCATGTAATTTCCCAGGCAAGAATACTGGAGTGGATTGTCATTTCCTGCTCCAGGGGATCTTCCCAACCCAGAAATAGAACTGGCCTCTCTTGTATCTCCTGCATTGGAAGGCAGATTCTTTACTGCTAGAACCATCTGGGAAGCCCCTATAGAGACAGACCATGTTGATAATTTGCATTTTTGGAAGTCTGCCTTGATTACCTTGTGGAGAATAGTTTGGAAGTGAGCTAGCTTAATGACGGAAAAACTCTATTTTAATGATAGAAAAAAATTATGGTGAAATTGAGTAAAAACCAATTGTTGCCCAGGTGTAACTAACTTAACTGGGTGAAGATAATGGTAGTAAGAAGGGCAAAAATCAGATTAATTTCAGAAGTATTTATGACATTGCATCAAAACTACCGTGTGATTTATTGGGCTTCCCTGGTGGCTCTGACAGTAAAGAATCTGCCTGCAATACAGGAGACCAAGATTCGATCCCTCGGTTGGGAAGATCCCCTGGAGAAGGGAATGGCTACCCACTCCATTATTCTTGCCTGGAGAATTCCAAGGACAGAGGAGCCTGGCAATCTATAGTCCATGGGGTCACAAAGAGTCAGACACGACTGTCACTAACACACATGCATTTATAATACTTAAGTAACTAGTTCTTAAATGAGGGCAATGGATATTCCTATTGAGTGAAAGATAAAATTTCAGTGATTGTCTGCTAGGAAAAAAAACTTATTCTGCTTTTCCCAACCCGTGAAAAAATTATTTGTAATTAATGAGTTTATCCAGGAATTGCATTCATGCTATTTTGGTCTGTGACCCAATATTTATAATAGCCAATATACATTAGATTAGATTCATAGATCAAGTGTTCTCTGTAAAGCTGTCATCAGAGAGGTCAACCTTTGAGCCATAGTCCCTTAATTAATAAGTTTTATAAGCTTCTCATAATCCTGTCCTAAAATCCTCACATACAGTACAGCAAAAATTTAAATGTGTAATTGAATGCAGTGTTTGCAGAACAAAGTTGTGAAATATAAATAACAACACTCATTTGAATAAATTGCACACATACTCAGAACACATTAAATCTAAATGTTTTGGTCCTGAAGCAGCTTCTTTATTTACTTCAAAATAATTTTTTCTGAAGACTTACTCTTGGAAATAAAAAACATAGACTACATGGAATGGGTTACATAGTGACAGTTTAGCTTTTGTCTTCCTTTTAACTGTAAACTTGAAGTATTTTAAAGTAGTAGTTTTATTACCAGGCTGTGAACCCTAGTTAAAGCAATATCATTAGTACCTTAATCTTTTGAAGAAATCTATAGCATATTGCCTCTAACGCTATACTCACCAGCCAACCTTTCCAATAGTTATGAGAATTAAATCAAGTTGGTTTTTCTATCAGTACTGTTGAGAGACTCTCAGTGCTACTGACCTTTTCTTGATAATTGCTTCTACTTTTATCATAAATCTTCTGAGAAAGATGATTTTAACTTTCAGTGTCCTGGCTAACAGGGCTGTAATTACGGGAATTTGTTTCCCTACTCTCTGTTAAGAAAATATTGAGGTGGTCTATTTCAGCATCTAAATCCTCCCAATGACTTAAGTAAGCACTTATGTGAGTTGTTCAAGCAATAAAAGGTATATCTTGAAATACTTGTTCAGTGTAACTATTCAAATGATGTTGTCCTGGTGCACATTCAAATAACAGAAGTGGCTTTTAAAGAGCTAAAAAGCAAGGAAGTGAGCATTAAATACTTGACAGTTTGGTCCTATTGTTTCTCATTTTCTCATCTAATCTATGATGGTGCCTAAGTACTCTTGTTAAGAAACCCCAAGACAAGACTAAATATCACCTCATGAAGGCTTGGGCTCTGAATTTTTGTTCTATGAAGCTACAGGTGTATCTTTCCTTCAGGAAGTAACCTTTAGGAAGGGCTGTGAGTTGAAATTAGGATAACATGATTCAGAAGGCGAATCCTACAAAAAGTTAATCCAGACTGTTCTACGGCTATTTAAAAATCATTTGGCTCTATTTGTTGAGAAATTATGCTTGAAAAAATAGTTGAGCTCTTTAAAATGTTGAAACCATCCAATTAAATTACAATTCCTGATTCTCTAGAGCTGTGATTAAGTTCAGTTGCTCAGTTGTGTCCATATTTATGGACAGTGTCCATATTATGGATCGTTATTTATTTGTCATATTTAAAGATTTGCATATACATATATATGGGCATATATATCTGTCTTAATAGGAAACGAGTGGTTTAGCATATAGCCATTTTGCTGTATTTCCTATAACTCACATAAATATCCATAGAGAGGAAACTTTTCCTCTCTCCCAATAATTTTTCAGAGTTTCTCCGCATAGACCTCTGATTTTTTATCTTTCATTTATTCATATGTTGAGTTTGAATAAAATTATGACTTGAAATTTTGCGACAAAGCCCAGAGGACTATAGGCATGGGAACGAAATGATCAATAAAAGCCTTGTATTTTGGAGCTATTTTGTGATGACTCACTCTATTTGAGGAAGAAAGAGACACCATGGGTAAAGGATTAGATTTCCTCTGCTGTGCCTTTTGAGGGTTGAATTGAGCTGTGCAATATGTTCCATCATACTCTAAGAATATAGAAACTATGTACAAATTTTGACAAAGACACCTTAAGAGGGAAACAGTAATAGTTAACCTAAAGTCAAATGTTAAAAATGAAAAGACCATCAACAGTGTTCACACATGACAAAAAGCAGCAGTTCTCAATGCATGACCCAGCAATCCCACTTCTGGGCATACACACTGAGGAAACCAGATCTGAAAGAGACACGTGCACCCCAATGTTCATCGCAGCACTGTTTATAATAGCCAGGACATGGAAGCAACCTAGATGCCCATCAGCAGATGAATGGATAAGGAAGCTGTGGTACATATACACCATGGAATATTACTCAGCCATTAAAAAGAATTCATTTGAACCAGTCCTAATGAGATGGATGAAGCTGGAGCCCCTTATACAGAGTGAAGTAAGCCAGAAAGATAAAGAACATTACAGCATACTGACACATGTATATGGAATTTAGAAAGGTGATAACGATAACCCTATATGCAGAACAGAAAAAGAGACACAGAAATACAGAACAGACTTTTGAACTCTGTGGGAGAATGTGAGGGTGGGATATTTCAAAAGAACAGCATGTATACTATCTAAGGTGAAACAGATCACCAGCCCAGGTGGGATGCACGAGACAAGTGCTCCGGCCTGGTGCACTGGGAAGACCCAGAGGAATCGGGTGGAGAGGGAGGTGGGTGGGGGGATCGGGATTGGGAATACATGTAAATCCATGGCTGATTCATATCAATGTATGACAAAACCCACTGGAAAAAAAAAAATAATAATAAAAAAAAAAAAAAAATGAAGATCATCTTAGAAGTTATAAAACATAAGCCCGGACTCCCTTCATAGAGATTCTGATGCAGGTGACCTATGGTGCAGCCTCGTAATCTGTGGCTTGTTTCTTTTGTTTGATTGTTTAAAGCTCCCTAGGCACTTCTAACTTGGAGACAAGGCTAAGAATCCTACTGGAGGATTGCTGGAGGCAGTGATAGTCCTCCAGGAAACAGTCTAATGGCCCATCATATGCAGATATTTAAAGGCGAGAAATAAAGGAGTGCTTAAGCAACAGGACAGGGCAGTGAACTCAAAATGAGCACATATGTGTCAATGGGAAGAAAACTGCCTGGAGGCATGAAGAGTGTTTTCTATTATTGGGTGGAAAAAATGCTGAAGTTGAGTATGGACATTAGATCATCTCTTAACAGTTGATGATGTTACTTTAGTGCAGGGAATAAGATGCAAATACCATTTCACTCTTCTTCATTTTAATACATTTTAAAGCTACTAGTGGTCCTAGTGTCTGGTTGCGAATAATTAAATTTTATTTTCAAGCTTTAAATTATGTGTACATATGATGTTGTTTAGTCACTAAGTCATGTCCCATTCTTTTGGGACCCCATGGACTGTAGCCTGTCTGGAACCTCTGTCCACGGGATTTCCCAGGCAAGAATACTACAGCGGGTCGCCAATTCCTTCTCCAGGGTATCTTTCTAACCTGGAGTTTAAACCTGTGCCCCCTGCATTGGCAGGCGGATTCTTTACTACTAAGCCACCAGGGAAACCCATATTATACATAGTTGTTGTATAAACTTACATAAACTCTTCATATGGTTTAACATGTTAACATACTTGCATGATTTCTGTATGTCAAAGTGAATATTGGCATCATTATAGAATTCACTTCTCATTGACATTGTAAGTATACCATTCATTGACAACTTACTATGTGCCATGTTCTGTGTTGCATTGTTAAGATACATTCTCTTACTTAATTCTAATAATCTCTGAATTAAAAATGTGTATCTCCCATTTTGCATGTGAAAACCCAGGGCTCAAAAAATTAGGTCTGTTGCTTAGGAGATTAAAATCTTTGTATTTAACACAATCTATCTGACTACAAAATCTATGCTGTAAAATGCAAATGATTTTGATTTGTTTGGACTTATTATTATTTAAATTCTTTATTTTAATAATTTAATGGTTTTAGTGTTCTTTATTCTTATATACTTTTAAGCTATTAGTACACTTAGTCTCTTTGTGCTAATATTTAAGTTCTATTTTCAGATTTTAGGTTTACCATTTATACTCATATCTTTATTTTTTACACCTTTTATATACTTTATCTTGAATATTGACTGCATCATATGTATCAACTTTTGTTAAACTCAATTATGAACTTTCTATACATTGTTTTTGTTTTCTAATACTAATTCTTAGATTTAATTAATTTTTCAGAGTTCTTTATAAGTGTATAACAGAATTTTTTATCTCTTTATTCATTTTTCTTTAGTCACATTTTAATTTTCTTCTGATGACAAGTAAAAACATTTTTGAAAGCATCATAAGATGGAAAGCTTGACAACTAGGTATTTTAGGAGACTCTATTCTTTATTCATTCACTTACTGAGTGCCTGGTAAAGAAAATATTAGTAAACAAAGCAGAAAATACAATTCCCCTCCTGGTGAAGAAAAATGTTACAGTATGTTAGAAAGTTGCATATTTACATATTCTATAGAAACAATAGAGAGTTACTTGGAAAAATTTAAATAGGATAGCAGCATCAGCTCAGTTCAGTTCAGTTCAGTCGCTCAGTTGTGTCCGACTCTTTGCGACCCCATGAATCGCAGCACGCCAGGCCTCCCTGTCCATCACCAACTCCCGGAGTTTACTCAAACTGTTGTCCATAGAGTCAGTGATGCCATCCAGCCATCTCATCCTGTCGTCCCCTTCTCCTCCCACCCCCAGTCCCTCCCAGCATCAGGGTCTTTTCCAATGAGTCAACTCTTCGCATGAGGTGGCCAAAGTATTGGAGTTTCAGCTTCAGCCTCAGTCCTTCCAGTGAACACCCAGGACTGAGCTCCTTTAGGGTGGACTGGTTGGATCTCCTTGCAGTCCAAGGGACTCTCAAGAGTCTTCTCCAACACCACAGTTCAGGCAGCATAGGTCTCTTGAAAAGAAATTTGGGCAAAGGATGTATGTAAGTGATATTAAGAATATATATTTTAGATGAGTCAGGGGGAGGTGCGCTGGGGAGCTGAGAAATATGAAGTCAAAGAGGTAATGGAGAACCAGATCCACAGCCTGCTTTGTATGTCTGTCTTATAGGCCGTTGTAGAAATGTTGACTTTAAATGAATTGTGTGTGGAATATAAGGATGTAGTATTTTTAAATGGTTTCATATTGAAAAAATGGTGTGTCTAGCTGCTGAGCAGAAATAGGGAGGTCATTTGTGAAACTACATATTTCAAATGGTTGAAGTCTAGTTGTATTTAAGGAAGGATCAAAAGAATTTCCTGATGGATTGGATCAGGTGTGTGATAAGAAAAATGTAAGTATGCCATTAAGTTTTTATTCATTTTTATCCTTCTACCCAAGCTGATATTCATTATTTCTGTTTTACAGACTGTTTCCAGTGAATCACTAGAATTATTTTTAAGTGTATTAAGTCACTTATTGTTTGGTATATGTATTTTAAATGGCCCTCTACTATAAATAGAGAGTTTGAACTTCAGCATAATCAGAGCTAGTTTATTTATTTAATTTATTTCATTTTATTTTTTAGCAGTACATTCAGTACACATGGTCTTCTGCTATTCAGCTGAGATATGATATTCAACTATTCCACCTAATACTTCTTGCCAGGCCTGTGGAATTCTTAATAATATGGTTTCTTGTTGTTATTGTTCAGTTGCTACATTGTGTCTGACTTTGCAACTCCAAAGACTGCAGCATGCCAGGCTTCTCTGTCTTCCCTCTCTCCTAGGGTTGAGTTTTCTCAGATTCATGTCTATTGAGTTGATGATACTATCTAACCATCTCATCCTCTGATGCCCCTTCTAATTTGGCCTTCAATCTTTCCTAACATCAGAGTCTTTTCCAATAAGTCATCTCTTTGCATCAGGTGGCCAGAGTATTGGGGCTTCAGCATCAGTCCTTCCAATGAATATTCAGGGTTGATTTCTTTTAGAATTGACAGGTTTGCTCTCGTTGCAGTCCAAGGGACTCTCAGGGTCTTCTCCAGCACCACAATTCTAAAGCATCAATTCTTTGGCACTTAGCCTCTTTATGGTCCAACTCTCACATTTGTTCATGACTACTGGAAAAACCATAACTTTGACTATACAGACATTTGTCAGCAAAGTGATGTCTTTGCTTTTTAATTCACTCTCTAGGTTTGTCATAGCTTTCCTTCCAAGGAGCAAGCATCTTTTAATTTCATGGCTTCAGTCACCATCCACAGTGATTTTGGAGCCCAAGAAAAGAAAATCTGTGACTATTTCCACTTTTCCCCTGTCTATTTGCCATGAAGCAATGGGTCCAGATGCCATGATCTTAGTTGTTTTGAATGCTGAGTTTCATGTCAGTTTTTCACATTACTCTTTCACCCTCATCAAGAAACTCTTTAGTTCCTCTTCACTTTCTGCCACTAGGGTAGTATCGTCTGCAATTCTGTATTGATATTTCCCCTGAAAATCTTGATTCCAGCTTGTGATTCATCCAGCCCAACACTTCTCATGATATACTCAGCATATATATTGAATGAGCAAGGTGACAATATACAACCTTGACATACTCCTTTCCCAGTTTTCAGCCTGTCACTTGTTCCATGTCTGATTCTGACTGTTTCATGTTGGCCTGCATATGGGTTTCTCAGGAAACAGATAAGGTGGTTTGGTGTTCCCATCTCTTTAAGAATTTTTGACAGTCTCTTGTGATCCACACAGTCAAAGGCTTTAGCATAGTCAATGAAGTAGAAATAGATGTTTCTTTGGAATTCTTTTGTTTCCTCCATGATCCAACAAGTGTTGGCAGTTTGATCTCTGGTTCCTCTGTCTATTCAAAATCTAGCTTATGCATCTGGAAGTTCTAGTTCATGTACGCTGAAGCCTAGCTTGAAGGATTTTGCGTATAACCTTCTAGTGTGTGAAATGAGCTCAATTGTACAGTAGTTTTAACACTCTTTGGCATTGCTTTTCTTTGGGATTGGAATGAAAACTGACCTTTTCCAGTCCTGTGGCCATTGATGAGTTTTCCAAATTGTCTGACATACTGAATGCAGCACTTTAACAGCACCATATTTTAGGAATTTAAATAGCTCAGCTGAAATTGTCACCTCCACTAGCTTTGTTTGTAGTAATCCTTCCTAACGCCCACTTGACTTCACACTCTCAAGATGTCTGGTTCTAGGTGTGTGACCATACCATCGTGGTTATCCAGGTCGTTAAGACCTTTTATGTACAGTTCTTCTCTGTATTCTTGCCACCTCTTCTTAATATTTTCACTTCTGTTAGGTCCTTATCATTTCTACCCTGAATTGTGCCCATCTTTGCATGAAATGTTACCTTGATAGCTCCAGTTTCCTTGAATAGATCTCTAGACTTTCCCATTCTATTGTTTTCCTCTGCTCACTTAAGGCTTTCTTATCTCTCCTTGCTATTTCCTGAAACTCTGCATTCAGTTGAACATATCCCTTTCTCCTTTGCCTTTTTCTTTTCTTCTTTTCTCAGCTATTTGTAAAGTCTCCTCAGACAACTACTTTGCCTTCTTGCACATTTTTTGCTTTGAGATGGTTTTCAGTACTGCCTCCTGTACAGTGTTATGAACTTTCATCCTTACCAGATCTAATCCCTTGAATCTATTTGTCACTTCCCCTCCATAATTATAAAGGCCTAGTAATTTTCCCTAATTTCTTCAACTTAAGTATGAATTTTGCTATAAAGAGTTTTGATCTGAGCCATAATTATCTTCGGGTCTTGATTCAGCTGACTTTTTAGTGCTTCCATATAATAGAAGCTTCTATATGATCTTTGGCTGCTAAGAAAATAATGAGTTTGATTTTGTTGTTGATCACCTGATGATGTCCATATGTAGAGTTGTCTCTTGGTTTCTTGGACAATGATTTTTGCTATGACCAGTGTGTTCTCTTGACAGAATTCTTGTTAGCCTAGGCCCTGCTTTGTTTTGTGTTCTAAGGCCAAACTTGCCTGTTACTCCAAGTGTCTCTTGACTTCCTACTTTTGCATTTCAATCCCCTAAGATGAAAAGAACATCTTCTTTTTGGTGTTCTAGAAGATGTTGTATGTATTCCCAGCACTAGTCAATTTCACCTTCTTCAGCATCAGTGGTTTGTCCATAGACTTGGATTACACTGATGTTGAATGGTTTGCCTTGGAAATAAACAGATCATTCTGTCATTTTTGAGATTGCACCCAAGTACTGCATTTTGGACTCTTGTTGACTATGAGGGCTACTGCATTTCTTCTAAGGGATTCTTGCCCACAGTAGTAGATATAATGGTCATCTGAATTAAATTCACCCCTTCCCTTCCATGTTAGTTTATTGGTGTTGATGTTTACTCTTGCCACCTGCTGCTTGACCATGTCCTTGGACCTAACATTCCAGCTTCCTATGCAGTATTATTCTTTTCAGCATCAGATTTTACTTTCAGCACCAGACACGTCCACAACTGAGCATTGTTTCTGCTTCGGCACAGCTGCTTCATTCTTTATGGAGCTATTTGTAATTGCCCTCTGCTCTTCCCAGTAGCATATTAAACACCTTCTGACCAGAGAGGCTCATCTTCTGGTGTCATAATTTTTTGCCTTTTTGTACTGTTCATGGGGCTTTCCAGGCAAAAATACTGGAGTAGGTTGCCATTTCCTTCTCCAATGGATTACATTTTGTCAGAATTTTTCACTTTACCTGTCTTGGTGGCCCTTCATGGCATGGCTCATAGTTTCGTTGAGTTACACAAGCCCATTCACTATGGCAAGGGTGGAAGTTTCTTAACATCTTATAGTGTCTAATAATTACAGGGAAAGGAGCACATTCTAAAAGTGATATAGCTGGAAATATCATAAATATGATAAAAACATAAACATATAGACTCAAGAAAGCCAACCTTCAAACAGCAGGTAAATTTTAAGTAAAGTACAGCAAGGCACATTATAAAGAAACTGCCAAAATCTGTGATAAAGATATTAAAAGCATCCAAAGACAGAACCACAAAGAAACATTGATGGAAATGACAGCACATTTATCACTGGAAGCTAGACAAGCAAAAGGAGAGGAGAACAGTCTCTTTAAACTGTTGGGGGAAAAAATGTCAACATGAAATTTTATACTGGGAAAAAAATCATTAAAAATGAAGGCAGAATAAGGACTTTTTCAGACTTTCAAAAGTTGGAACAATATATCATGAGCATACCCATAGTTTAAGATGGTTAAAAAAAAAAAAAAAAAAAAAAACCCTGCAGGAACATGCAAAATGATACTTGATAGGAGTTTGAATCTATTTTTAGAGTCAGAAATGATGACTTTACTGGTAAATTATGAAATTTTCTCAAAATTTAAATATCTGTAAATGATAATGAACTAGTTAAGTGCGGACAATAACAACATATTGTGTGAAATGTATGATGCAACCACAACATTTGGGTGGGGAAATGTGCAAGTATACCAGTATAAAATTACTGAACTATAGGTTAAGTGTTATAATATCCTTTGGAAGTAAATTTTAAGATAAAGATGTATAAATCATAATGTAATCTCTGTAATCTCTAAAATAACAAAACAAAAAGAGCTGCTTAGCCAGAGATTGGAATTATACAATTTATTCAGTTATTCTCCCCCAAAAGGAAACTGGGAAAGGAAAAATAAAGAAGAGCTAGGATAATCAGAAAATAAAGAGTAAGATAATAGATTTATACCTAATCATATCACTAATTACATTAAATATAAATCATCTCAGTTCAAGTAAAAGACAGAGATTGTTTCAATAGATGTACTTTTGCAAAGTATGAAATAAAGTAAATTTTGTTCTCTGCCTCCAACCATACAAATTTTTTTAACTCAATATGAAACATTGAAGTTAATGTAAAATCTAAAATTCTAAAACTTTTGAAGAGACACAGAAGCATCCTTTGTGACCTTAGGTTGGATTAAGCAAATAATAAATTGAAAAATTAGACTTCATCAAAATTAAAACTTCCTGTTCTTCAGTAGATACTGTTAGAAGAATGAAAGATAAACCAAGGATTTAAAAAGCACTAATTATTTGTCTGATAAAAGACTTGTATCCTCAGTACCTAAAGATATTTTATAAAAGAGGATATATACTCAGTGACAAAGTGGAAGTGAAGTCGCTCAGTTGTGTCTGACTCTTTGCGACCCCACTGACACCAGGCTCCTCCATCCATGGGATTTTCTAGGCAGGACTACTGGAGTGGGTTGCCATTTCCTTCTCCAGGGAATCTTCCTAACTCAGGGATCGAACCCAGGTCTCCCTCATTGTAGACAGATGCTTTACCGTTTGAGCCACCAGGGACAAAGCAGCACATAAAAAGGCTCAGTAGTACTCGTCATTAAGAAAACACAAATAAAAACCACAATGAGATGTGGTAACACACCTACTTGAATAGGTACAGTTGAAAACATTGACTATAATAATTGCTGGAGAGTAGAGACTCAAACACTTCTGTTGAGTATGTGAAATATAATTATACTAAATGATGGGATCCAGTACAGAATGGATGCATGATTCTATTTATATAAAATTCTAGGAAATTCAAACTGTGATACAGTGATAGGAAGATCAATGGTCTCCTGGGGATGTAGCAGGAGAAATGGAGACATTAGGGAGGAAATGATTACCTAGGGCATAAGAAAAGAGGGGAGTGATGTTCATGCTCAGCATCTTTATATTGCAGTGATAGTTTCATGGGTATATACATAAGCCATAACATCAAACACTTTGAATGCCTCTGGTTTCTTAAATATTAGTTACACTATAACAATACTGGTTTAATTTTTTTTAAATATAAAGTGATTCACCTGCTTTTACTTATTTCTCCAAGTAAAGATAGTATTCTGCCTCCTCTGTCAGTGAGGCAAGATGGCCTATATTTAAATATATATATTTCAGGTACTTTTCTGATTTTTGTTAAGGAAATGTTTCCAGTAGGATTCTTTGATGTAATTCCCCACTCTCAGCCATAACGTCAT
Source organism: Dama dama (assembly GCF_033118175.1). Classification (NCBI taxonomy): domain Eukaryota; kingdom Metazoa; phylum Chordata; class Mammalia; order Artiodactyla; family Cervidae; genus Dama; species Dama dama. The sequence continues at coordinate 38,327,208 of NC_083700.1, read as the reverse complement.
AAATGCTTATGTTTCTGTTAATTGTAATTATGTATTTAATCTTTTTCTTTTATAATTGAAGCAGTGCTAAAGCATGCTTATTGATTCAGTTATTCTCAGGTCATATTTGTATACCATTAAACGTCAAGTTTAAATAGTCTCATGATATCTAATTGATCCTGTTTAATTCTGAGTGAATTAGTATGTCCTAAAACACACAAATGTGGTGATACTAAACACTAAGGGTCTTCCCCAGTGGCTGAACAGTAAAGAATCCACCTGCAATGCAGGAGACACAGGAGACCTGGGTTTGATCCCTGGGTCAGGAAGATGCCCTGGAGAAGGGCATGGCAACCCACTCCAGTTTTCTTGCCTGGAGAACTCATGGATGGGGGAGCCTGGCAGGCTACAGACCATAGGATTGCAAAGAATTGGACATGACTGAAGCAACCGAGCATGATATATTAGGTATTAAAAAGTGAAAGGGTTTTAACATGTAAACCGACTATACTCTGAAGAAAAAAAAGTGAAAGAGCTAAGGATCCCAAATCTCTTTGTGATAAAGCTCCACAAAGTATTAGGTCTTCCTGTGAGTTACTTATGCTCATTTTTATCTGAAAGCCTAGTCCTGTGACTTTTTTTTAAATGCCTTTTTTTGGTAAGGTTTAAAGTATAATCATGCAATCTAAAGCAGCATGTGCTCCATCTACCTAAGGAACTCATTTACCGAGCCCTGCCATTTGAACAGCAGGGAGCTAAGTTCCCTGAAGTGTCTCTCAGCATCTCAGGCTCACTGAGTCAAGAATAAATAAAACTCAGCTTCTGTGAAAACAAACACCTGCCAGATAAACCTAGTAATGGGTGGTTAACCATTGACAGTCCTGCCCCATCTCCACGATACTAATACTTTTTCATGCTTAAATCTCAACTGTAGCAAGCTGGGGTAGGATATTAAACTTAAAAGAAAAAGATTTCCCTTGATCATCTCATATTATTGTGTGATAAGAGAGGATAAAGTAATCCAGTCAGAATATCAATGGAGAGAATGATGAAAAGTGGAAAGAGGAAACCATCTTCAGATAAAACTACAATTCTTTTCAAATATAGACAGGGGAGCCAATGCTGGCATTTTACCTCAATACTTGAATACTATTCAAAATGACAAATTAGTTTCACTTAATTGAACCATGCCATTTTATTATAGGATTTTTTTTTTTTTGTACACAAGAGAATAAAATACAGAGTAGGAATTCTTTCAACATAAGTCTCATTCTTTAGATACAGTGTTGTGTGGGAAATGAGGTTTTTCCACTAGATAATTTTGTATCCATCGAACAGGAAAGAACGTCTAACTTTGCCTTCCTAGGTGGAATTCAGTGAGAGGTCTTTTCCATATACCCATCCTCTATGCATGAAGGGGAAGTGGAAAGCTAACAGTAAGGAGCTGGTGGAGGGTGAGGTTAGATGAAAGAGGGCAGGCTGTAGTCTCCACTTGTCCCTCAGTTTGTTTGAGTCTTCAAATTATGTAATACAGGTTACCATCAATTTCTCAACACCAAGGGCACAGCAGTCCCATGAGAATGGGTCTGTCTACTTCTCAGAGACACTATCAGCATGAGACAAAGAAGTGGGGCCATCAAAGGAATGACAACATAACCCTGACAGCTCAGAGAGTATGTGCAGCTTACTTGCCCAGTAATATCTTCCACACGAAAGGATTTATGTCAAACATGATCTACACCAGACTATAGGTGTTTAACAACTGATTGGAGGTCTTCCCTAACAAAGAAGGTAACAAGAGAAGTCAATGATGTTAATCAACAGAGAAGGACCAGGACCTAAGTGCACTTTGACCCCTCCTTTACATAATACTGTTGCCCAAAGCTTCCCATGAACTCAGTAAAGGAGAGAGGAAAACCTTCAAGAAGAGAGAAAATCCTCTTGTAAAGATGAACTTTAAAAAAAAAAAAAATGAACTTTTCATTGACTAGGTTGTGAACTAGATAATTATTTGTAATGCCTGAAATTTTTAGTAAACAAAAACAAAAATTGGAAAAAAAAAGTCACAGAATTCAACTGATAGCAGAATGAGTTAGAACAAATTGCCCTAGAGTGAGGAGTAGAAAGCAAACTTTTGTTCTTCCATTCTAAGAAAAGCACAGTTCTTGAAATTTTCACATTCTAAATATCTCCCTATTTGTTCCATTGTTTTATACTCAGAAAATTTCTTTAGTTCAGGCTTCTTAAACTCTTCTGTCAGGTCACAAATTCTTAACCTTCAGTCTCAGGTTTTTCATTCCACTGTTCACATGGGGTTTGGAATTTACTTTATGGCAAATGAAGAAATAGTAGTCATTAAAAAAAATTGCCTTCTTTTAGAAAGTATCATGATTAGTTTTTCTTTTTTTATATAATGAATGTTAAGGAATTTACTGAGAGTGAAAGTGAGAATGAAAAATCTTTATCTGTATTTCATGCTGAATGTACACTAATTTATATATAAAAAACCATTAGTTGAACCCACTACTGGTTTGGAATTCCATGAAAATTTGAGACATCAGAATAAAGTTTATGTCGACATGAAGAATATTTTTGCTGAATAAAGTCCAGTTCCTCATTTATTTAACTTAGTTATAAGAAACACTGCCTATAGAGGTATACAACTGCAAACTGTCATATAAGTATCTGTGCTGTATGTTCATTCATTTAATTTTATTTTTTAAATTTTATTTAACTTTTAATTTTGAAGTAGTTTCAGATATAAGCTTCAAAATTAGTTGAGAGTTCCCATATGCCCTTCACCTAGCTTTTCCAAACAGCATCTTGTCTAATAGGATTACAATGATCAAAACCAGGAAGATAGCACTGATATAAAACTACTAAGTAATCTGTAGATCAGATGTAGATCTTTCGATATGTCTCTCTAATGCCTTTTTTGTGTGTAAAGGCATTTGTCATGTCGTCTCAGTTTCCATTATTCTGGAATATTCTTCAGTCTATTTTTGTCTATGAACTTGACATTTCTAAACAGCACCAGCCAGTTATTTTGTGCAAATTCTATTTTTGTCTGTTTCCTCAATTAAATTCACATTGTACATCTCTGTACCATTTATTATAAAATATTTTACAATACATTCTTTCCATTACTTTATACTGATCTCCTTTCAAGCTGCAGTGGACGAAAAACTTGTGCCCTCTACCTTCCTAGGTTCCCTGACTAGGGCCCTATAAGGGCTAACTGACAAAAGATGACAAACTGCCAAAAGATGGATTAACAAAAACAGATGCAAGTTAATTAGCATGTGCAGTGTGCATTCATATGGGAGAAACACATGCTCAAAGGACTGGTTAGAACTTGGGTCTTAAATAGCAATTTAAGCATATTAAGAGATGCATTATAAACATTTCAAGAAAGAACAATTATTTTGTAGAGAAATGACAAGATGAAAGAAGTTTGAGCTTCTGGGATGGCAAACATGGAAACAAATACATAGAGAAAGCAATGGTAGATCAGGGCTAGTAGGTAACTTTTGCTTGTGTGTGCTCTTTTGAGATGTCTAACTTTTGATAACATGTCAGGGAATGTTTGACGGGAGGATTCCTACGTGCTGTCTCTCATGAGTCCTTTGTCCCTCTTCAAGCGGAACAGCATGCTGCTCCCAGGGACTGAGGTCATTGTGTGAGGCAGGCTTGGGTCTCCTTTAGTAAACATTCTCTTTAGGACAAAACTGCTTAGTCTCGTTCCCCTTTCTTGAGATATGGATTGTGTCCTGACCTTGTGACTAACATTACCCCTTGTTCCCTTGGTAACGGTTGCTGTACATTTGGTTTTCTGATCTCTATCATTCCCGAAAGAAGTTTCTTGTACCACAGCCTATATATACTCATAGGAAAATCATTAAAGCACCTTTGCTTCATCAGAGCTTAGGTCCCCAGGTCTTTTTTGTCTCTCTCTCTCTCTCTCTTTCTCTCTCTCTCTCTTTTTCTGGCTGACTCTCTGGAGCGTGGAGACCCGTCATACTCACTTTTCTGCCGGGGCTTCTAAGACCCCCTCAAGAGGGCGCCTGGTGCCTTTGTGAGCGATGCAAGTCCTGTGTCAAGGACTTTATTGGTCCTCTGCGTAAACCAAGGGATATCAGCCTCTTTCTCTCTTTCACTTTCTTATCGTCGACTCCATACCACAAGGTTCCGGTCCATTAAAGGACCCCAACAATAACACTGTCATCTCCTTCTTGGTCCTGAGGTGGGGCTAGGGGCTAGGCTTTCATCAGGAGAATTTATGTTCTGCTTTCAGGTAGTGGTGGGATGGACAGAAAGCTCATATTGGAATTGCTTTCTCAAGTTCCTTCAGCTCAGAATAATCCTAAACCAGAGTAGTTTATTTTTGGGTAGTATAGTCTGAATCCCTTTAAAGCTAATCTGAAACAGTAATAATTTATTGTATTTTAATATTTCATGTAAATGTGCTTGTTTTTTAAAAGATAGTTACCATAAAGAAAAAACTCTTGTGTGTAATTTTAAAAACATGTTAATTGAAAAAAAACTGTGCAGCTGAAAGAAGTCATTTGTAGTGTACATATTTAGAGATAACTAAGAATCAGTTTATTAATAACTGGAATTTTAAGAACATTCCATGTGTTCTTCATCATGTTTTCTACTCTATGGAAAATAAAAGCTGTATTCCTATTTTTTATTGATATTTTACAATTGTTTCTCAACTGCGTTTCATTTCTTGCTATTGTAAGTTTGAGATAGAACCTCAGTGTTGTAAAACCAAAGGGATATTTGTCTAAACCGCTTGTCCAATTGACTGATCCTTCTTAACCTTATTTACAAAAACAGATTTGTCAGGCCAGGCTGTTTATTATCATTGAATTAGTGAAGAATTTAAAATGTTTTAAATGAATGAAATGCATTTCCAGAAAAGGAGAAATAGTTCAGTTTTTCAGAATACATTTCTCCCCAGCCTGAGAAAGAGGGATCCTCTGGAGATGGGAAAGGAAGAAGTCATAATGCCCCATTATTCCCAGGTGGTTCAGTGGTAAGGAATCTGATGGCAATGTGAGAGACCTGGGTTGGATCCCTGGGCTGGGAAGATCTCCTGGAGGAGGGAGTGGCAGCCCATGCCAGTATTCTTTTGCCTGAAGAATCCCATGGATAGAGGAGCCTAGCTAGCTACAGTCCATGGGGTCACAAAAGAGTCAGACACTACTTAGTGACTAAATAGCAGCAACAACCATTCCTATAAAGTCCTGGTTGAATCAAAGAGCCCACCACACTGTATAGACAGGAGTCGGCAAACCAGACTTTGAATTGGGAGCCAGCAACAGCCAAAAACGCCAACCACAATGCAATCATTTTTAAAGCAGGTAGAGCAGCAGTGGAGCAGTACCATGCCCTCAGGGAGGCAGTGGCAGCAATGCCAGCAAATGTAATAGACGACTTCCGAAGACAATGCCTGCGGCCAGCACTGCTGTCTCTGTGGGCAGAGGTGGTGTGTCCCCACAGCCATGTCCTAGAACATAATGTTTGCTGTGACCTCTGATGTTACCCCTCTTCTTTTTCTTGCTCTCTTGTTCATACCAACTTCTGTAGCTTTCTCTGCGTTTATGTACTACTATAAGTTGTTTTTACTACTAAAATAAGCCAGATTTCTAATGTGCTCAGTCATGAATGCTGGCTATTATCCCACATGAATGGTACAACTGGAAATGTGATCCTTCTCTTCTTATTTTTTGAGGTGTTTCATACACTGCTTAATTTTCAGTGTTGTGTATTGCCTTAATCTTTGACCATCCATAGAGTTGTAAGTTTTCAATATTAATGTAAATTCAATTTACATTCAAGTTAATATATAATCACTACACATCATATCTACCTACATATATTCTGAAACACAAGTTTTAAACATATGTATCAAAACTTCACATCTGATTAAGTGTTAAGCTTAAAATACTTATTAACAGGGTTAAGAAAACTTGACAGGGTTTTCTGTGTCCTAGACTCTTGAGAAGTTCTCTCCCACATGTATTTCCTTATTTGCCCTGGCCAATTTCAGCTTTTTCTCTTGGAATGCTTCCTCCTTGAATGCATCTTGTTGGAAGCCAGTCATTATGTCATAAAGCATTCCAAGCAACCACAAGGTTTTTTGAAGGGAATCAAGCCTCTGGTCAACACCAGTAATTGAACCCATAGTTGAGCCTAAGACTGCAGTTGCTCTAGCTTCCCAGCCAACAACCACATGGATCAGAAGAATAGCCCAATAAACCAATGGCATCTTACTGAGAGAGATTATCATTTTAATTCTTAACTTGTTCTTGTTTGGTCGCTAAGTCATGTCTGAGCCTTTGCAACCCCATGAACTGCAGCATGTTAGGTTTCCCTATCCTTCACTATCTCCCAGAGTTTGCCCAAACCCAAGTTCACTGACTCAGTGATGCCATCCAGCCATCTCATTCCCTATCACCTCCTCCTTTGCCTGCCCTCAATCTTTCCCAGTGTCAGGTCTTTTCTAATGAGTCAGTTTTTCCCATCAGGTGGCCAAAGTATTGGGGCTTCAACATCAGTCCTTCCAAAGAATGAAGGTTGATTTCCTTTAGGATTGACAGATTTGATCTCTTTGCTATCCAAGGGGCTCTCAAGAATCTTCTCCAGCACCACAATTCAAAGGCATCAATGTTCTTCAGCACTGAGCCTACTTTATGTTCCAAATTTCACATCGGTATGTGACGACTGGAAAAACCATAGCTTTGACTTCCTAACATTTGTTGGCAATGTGATGTCTCTGATTTTTAATATGATGTCTAAGTTTGTCATAGCTTTTCTTCTGTGGCTGCATTAAGTGTCCACATTGATTTTGGAGCCCAAGATAATGAAGTCTGGCACAATTACCACTGGTTCCCCACCCATTTGTCATCAAGTGATGGGACCAGATGCCGTGATCTTAGTTTTTTAGATGTTGAAGTTTTTGTCTTTTTTTTTTAAGCCTTCAGTATTTTTTTAATTAATTTATTTTTTATTGAAGGATAATTGTTTTACAGAATTTTGCTGTTTTCTGTCAAACCTCAACATGAATCAGCCATAGGTATACATATATTATTCCCTCCCTTTTGAAACTCCCTCCCATTTCCCTCCCCTTCCCACCCCTCTAGGTTGATACAGAGCCCCTGTTTGAGTTTCCTGAGCCATACAGCAAATTTCTGTTGGCTATTTTACATATGGTAATGTAAGTTTCCATGTTACTCCTTCCATACACCTCACCCTCTCTTCCCCTCTTCCCATGTCCATAAGTCTATTCTCTATGTCTGTTTCTCCGTGGTTGCCCTATAATTAAATTCCTCAGTACCATTTTTCTAGATTCTGTATATATTTGTTAGAATATGGTATTTATCTTTCTCTTTCTGACTCACTTCACTCTGTATAATAGGTTCTAGGTTTATCAACCTTATTAAAACTGACTCAAATATGTTGCTTCATATGGTTGAGTAATATTCCATTGTGTGTGTATGTGTGTGTGTATCACGACTTCTTTATCCATTCATCTATTGATGGACATCTAGGTTGCTTCCATGTTCTAGCTATTGAAAATAGTGCTGCAGTGAACAATGGGATACATTTGTCTTTTTCCATTTTGATTTCTTCAGAGTATATGCCTAGGTGAGATTGCTGGGTCATATGGTAGTTTTATTCCTAGTTTTTCAAGGAATCTCCATACCATCTTCCATAGTGGCTGTATCAATTTACCTTCCCCCCAACAGAGCAAGACTGTTCCCTTTACTCCACACTCTCTCCAGCATTTATTGTTTGTAGGCTTTTTGATAAGGGCCATTCAGACCACTGTAAAGTGATATCTCATTGTAGTTTTGACTTGCATTTCTCTCCTGGCTGTTCATTGGAAGAACTGATGCTGAAGCTGAAACTCCAATACTTTGGCCACCTCATGTGACAAGTTGACTCATTGGAAAAGACCCTGATGCTGGGAGGGATTGGGGGCAGGAGGAGAAGGGGATGACAGAGGATGAGATGGTTGGATGGCATCACCGACTCGATGGACATCAGTTTGAGTAAACTGCAGGAGCTGGTGATGGACAGGGAGGTCTGGCGTGCTGTGATTCATGGGGTTGCAAAGAGTCAGACACGACTGAGTGACTGAACTGAACTGAACAATGAGCAATGCTGAGCATATTTTCATGTGTTGCTTAGCCATTTGTATGTCTTCTTTGTATAAATGTCTATTTAGGTCTTTTTTCCCCACATTTTTATTGGGCTGTTTTTCTGGCATTGAGTTCTATGAGCTGCTTGTATATTTTGGAAATTAATCCTTTGTCAGTTGTTTCATTTGCTATTATTTTCTGCCATTCTTAGGGTTGTCTTCAGAATGGGTTCACCTTGCTTATAGTTTCCTCTGCTGTGCAAAAGCTTTTAAGTTTAAACAAGTCCCACTTGTTTACTTTTGTTTTTATTTCCATTACTCTAGGAGGTGGGTCTTAGAGGATCTTGCTTTGACCTATGTTATCGAGTATTCTGCCTATGTTTTCCTTTAAGAGTTTTATAGTTTCTGGTCTTACATTTAGGTCTTTAATCCATTTCTAGTTTATCTTTGTGTATGGTATTAGGAAGTGTTCTGATTTCATTCTTTTACATGTAGATGTCCAGTTTTCCCAGCACCATTCATTGAAGAAGCTGTCTTTATCCCATTGTATTGCCTCCTTTGTCAAAAATAAGGTGCCCATAGGTGGATGGGTTGACTTCTGGGCTTTCTCTCTTATTCCATTGGTCTATATTTCTGTTTTTCTGTCAGTACCATACCGTCTTTATGACTGTAGCTTTGTAGTATAATCTGAAGTCAGGAAGGTTGATTCCTCCAGCTCCATTCTTCTTTCTCAAGACTGCTTTGGCTATTTGGGGTTTTTTGTGTTTCCATATTAATTGTGAAATATTTTGTTCTAATTCTGAGAAAAATGCCATTGGTAATTTAATAGGGATTGTATTAAATCTGTAGATTGCATTTGGTAGTATAGTCATTTTCACAATATTGATTTTTCCTACCCTGGAATCTCTCCATCTGTTTATGTCATCATTGATTTCTTTCATTAGTGTCATATAATTTTCTGTGTACAGTTCCTTTTTCTCCTTAGGTAAGTTCATTCCTAGACATTTAACTCTTTTTGTTGCAATGGTGAATGGGATTGATTACTTAATTTCTCTTTCAGATTTTTCATTGTTCATGTATAGAAGTGTCTGTGATTTCTATGTATTGATTTTGTATCCTGCAACTTTGCTAAATTCAGTGATTAGCTCTAGTAATTTTCTGATACTATCTTTAAGATTTTCTATGTGGAGTATCATGCCATCTGCAAACAGTGAGAGATTTGCTCCTTCTTTTCTGATCTGGATTCTTTTATTTATCTTCTCTGATTGCTGTAGCTAGGCCTTCCAGAACTGTATTGAATAATAGTGGTGAAAGTGGACATCCTGTCTTGTTTCTGATCTTAGGGGGAATGTGTTCAATTTTTCACCATTCAGAATAATGTTTAGTGTAGGCTTACTCAAACTACCGCACAATTGCACTCGTTTCACATGCTAGTAAAGTAATGCTCAAAAGTCTCCAAGCCAGGCATCAACAATACCTGAACCATGAGCTTTCAGGTGTTCAAGCTGGTTTTAGAAAAGGCAGAGGAACCAGAAATCAAATTGCCAACATCCACTGGATCATCGAAAAAGCGAAAGAATTCCAGAAAAACATCTATTTCTGCTTTGTTGACTATGCAAAAGTCTTTGGCTATGTGGATCACAACAAACTGTGGAAAATTCTTAAAAAGATGGGCATACCAGACCACCTGACCTGCCTCTTGAGAAACCTATATGCAGGTCAGGAAGCAACAGTTAGAACTGGACATGGAACAACAGACTGGTTCCAAATAGGAAAAGGAGTACATCAAGGCTGTATATTGTCACCCTGCTTGTTTTACTTACATGCAGAGTACATCATGAGAAGCGCTGGGCTGGAAGAAGCACAAGCTGGAATCAAGATTGCTGGGAGAAATATCAATAACCTCAGATATGCAGATGGCACCACCCTTATGGCAGAAAGTGAAGAGGAACTAAAAAGCCTCTTGATGAAAGTGAAAGAGGAGAGTGAAAAGGTTGGCTTAAAGCTCAACATTCAGAAAACTAAGATCATGGCATCTGGTCCCATCACCTCATGGGAAATAGTTGGGGAGACAATGGAAACAGTGTCAGACTTTATTTTGTGGGGCTCCAAAATCACTGCAGATGGTGACTGCAGCCATGAAATTAAAACATGTATACTCCTTGGAAGGAAAGTTATGACCAAACTAGACAGCATATTGAAAAGCAGAGACATTACTTTGCCAACAAAGGTCCATCTGATCAAGGCTATGGTTTTTCCAGTGGTCATGTATGGATGTGAGGGTTGGACTGTGAAGAAAGCTGAGAGCCAAAGAATTGATGCTTTTGAACTGTGGTGTTGGAGAAGACTCTTGAGAGTCCCTTGGACTGCAAGGAGATCCAACCAGTCCCTCCTAAAGGAGATCAGTCCTGGGTGTTCATTGGCAGAACTGTTGCTGAAGCTGAAACTCCAGTACTTTGGCCACCTCATGTGACAAGCTGAGTCATTGGAAAAGACCGTGATGCTGGGTGGGATTGGGGGCAGGAGGAGAAAGGGACGACAGAAGATGAGATGGCTGGATGACATCACCGACTCAATGGGCATGAGTTTGAGTAAACTCTGGGAGTTTGTGATGAACAGGGAGGCCTGGCATGCTGCGATTCATGGGGTCGCAAAGAGTCGGACACGGCTGAGTGACTGAACTGAACTGAGAGTTAGTTCTCTGGTAGTCTAGGGTCTTGGAGTCAGTGCTGCCACTCCAAAGGTTCAGGTGTTGATCTCTGGTCAGGAACAAAGATCCCGTTAGTGGTTTGTTATGGCATTAAGGGAGAGTAAAACAAATATTCCAAAATGAGAAAGCAAAGATGAACCCCAGACCAATGGCAGTTACAAAATTAGGCAAATAATAATTAAAATAATGGAATATACACATATACATATACACCCATGAGCAAAGTGAAAACAGTCCAACAAAAATAACGTGCAAAAAAAAAAAAATAAAATAAAAAAATAACGTGCAGTAGACTGATCTGGTGAACCAAGGAAATCAAAAAGTATATTTACCAGTTAAGAACAAAACTAACTAAAGCACAAACTGGAAAACAAAACTAAAGCAAGGAGCCAAGTGGGGAATAAAGCAATGAAAACAAAACTAACAAATATGTTGAGAGGAAAGGAAAGAAAGAAAAGAAAGAAAAAAAGATATGCAAGCTTAAATAGAGGTAGATGAAACCGATTTATGTACATTAAAGATTAACTGCAAGGGGAAAAGAACAGTAGGAAAGGCAAATGAAGGAATAAATGTAGAAAAACATAATAGGTTTTAAACAATTAAAAATTAAAATAAAGTAAAATAATGGAAGAAGAAAGAAAAAAGGGGAAAAAAAGGAAAACTACACAGACCTGCAAAACCCCAGTTTAGAGGCAGAGGTTTATAAAAGCAATAGAATGTGTAACTGAATATACATGTATACATATACACCCATAAGCAAAATCAAAACAGTCCAACAAAAATTAAGTACAATAGATTGACCCAGCAAACAAAGGAAACCAAAAATTATATCTACCAGAATAAAACTAATTACAGGACAAACTGGGAAACAAAACTAAAGCAAGGTGCCAACTGAGGAATAAAGCAATGAAAATAAAAGTAGCAAATATATTGAGAGGAAAGGACAGAAAGAAAAGAAATAAAGAATAGACATGCAAACTTAAATAGAGGTAGATAAAGAAAATTTATATGTTAAAGATTAACTGCAAGGTGGAAAGAACAGTAGGAAAAGCAAGCAAAGGAATGAATGTAGAGAAAATAATAGGTTTAAAAAATTAAAAATTAAAATTGAAAAGGAGAAAAGAAAAAAAAAAAAAACAGAGGAAAACTCAACAGAATTTCAAAAGCTCAAAGCAGAGGCAGAGATTTATGACAACAATAAAAAATGTGACTGAGAGGAAAAAAAAAAATGCTGTAAAGCTTAATTGGATTTCTTAGTGCCAGTAAAATCAACAACTGCAACAGAGGTGGAAAAAGAGGGGTAAACAAAATCCAGAAGAGTCTACACGGCAAGTAGGACCCTAGGGTCCTACTCTGCAGTTCACTGTGTCAGGCCTTTGATGGGCCAGCCTCTCTATTGTTCAGCTGCCCATGCTGGTGTGTGGAGAAAGAGAGGCTATGGTGATGGCTCCACCCACTAAGCAAGACTCAGCAGTATCACCTGGCTTCCATGGCTTCCTGGCTATCCTCCACAGGCATTTCTAACCATGATCTCCTTCCTCACATCCCCTCGATCCATCTCTCCACAATCAACACCAGCCCTGGCACAGGGATTGCTCCACGATCCCTAAACTTCAGCTCCCAGCCACTGCCCCTTCCAGGAGGCCCGTGTTCCTGCCTGGCATATGTATGGCTGCAGCAAGGACTGTCTGAGTCTCATTCCATTTAGGCTGCCACAGATCAACTGTTTCACTCTCAGCCTTAAATGTTTCTCCTCTGACACAGACAATTGCCCTGCTGTGGGGATCGGACCCCTGCTTCAGTTCCCCCACCCACCGAGGCTAGGTCCAGTCCTACTAATACTCCTGTTTTTCCTCCTAGTTCCTTCGTCCTACAGAGTTTTTCATGGGTCTATATATTCTTTTCCACTCCTGTCTGCTCTCATTTGGTGTTTGCATGCACTTCTGCATCTGAAGGTGTATTTCTGATGTATCCCTGGAAAGTGATGTACCCCACGTCCACCTACTCCGCCATCTTGTTCTCCTCCAGATGTTGAGTTTTAAGCCAGCTTTATCATTCTCCTTTTTCATTTTAATCAAAAGGCTCTTTAGTTCCTCTTTGCTTTCTGCCATTAGACTGGTATCATCTGCATATCTGAGGTTGTTGATATTTCTCCAGGCAACCTTGGTTTCAGCTTATGATTCACCCATACTGTCATTTCACATGATGTACTCTGCATATGAGTTAAACAAGCAGGGTGACAGTATACAGCCTTGATGTACTCTGCATATGAGTTAAACAAGCAGGGTGACAGTATACAGCCTTGATGTACTCCTTTCCCCATTTTGAACCAGTCCGCTGTTCCATGTAAAGTTCTAACTGTTGCTTCTTGACCTGCATACAGATTTCTCAAAAGATAGGTGAGGTGGTCCAGTATTCCCATCTCTTCAATAATTTCCCACAGTTTACTGTGATTCACATAAAGGCTTTCAAGTAGTCAATGAAGTAGATTTTTTTTTTTTTTCTTTCTGGAGTTCCCTTGACTTTTCTCTCATCCAGAGGATGTTGGCAATTTGATCTCTGATTCCTGTCTTTTCTAAATCCACGTTGTACACTTGGACATTCTTGGTTCATGTACTGCTGAAGCCTAGCTTGAAGGATTTTGAGCATTACCTTGCTGGCATGTGAAATGAGCACAATTGTGTGGTAGTTTGAACATTCTTTGGCATTGCCTTTCTTTGGGATTGAAATGAAAACTGACCTTTTCCAGTCCTGTGACCACTGTTGCATTTTCCAAATTTGCTGACATATTGAATGTAGCACTTTAACTGAGCCTTTATAGGAATTACTTAATAGGAATAGGGTGGTTCTTACACCACTGAAGCAACTCTTAAACAAACTTTGATTGCTTAATAATTAATAGGAAAATATTTAAGGAAATTGCATTTTTATTTGCAGATTTTGTCTTTACATTCTTAGTTATCTTTTGCATTACAAAGCCTTTTTCAATTTTTTTTTCTAAATGTACTATATATTCTCTAGTGGCCCTTTAATTTTTCAAAAAGTAGTATCTATTCTACCTTTATTACTAACATTGACTATCAAAGGTTTTCCTAGCATCTTTCTTGTGGGTGATTATAACATTTTTGGAGTAACTGAAAAAGGCAATACAAACCAACAAACCAATATCTTAATAACTTGAATTAATACATTACTTTTTAAAATTTTTAAAATTAAGAAAGTTATTACATAATGATAAAGTGTCTTCATATTCTTTTCTTCCTTATCTGATCACAAAGACAACTATAAATTTAACCATTAATACAGAGAATAACAGTACTTATTTAAAGGTTACCACTTTGACAAAAAGAAAAGGCATAATCTGAAAAATACCCTTGAAGTTTTAAATGTTATATTTACTAACGTGAACATTGATTCTTTCTGGCTTTTTAGTTTATTCCTGGCAATTACTTTTTAGGTTTCATATGGACCACTCAGAAACACATACATACACACATACAAAACAACAAAAAGCTTTGCTCTACCACCAACATAATTATAGCAATACCTATAGCTATTATAATCTATAATAGATTATAAAGCCAGGAATAAAATTACTTAGCAATATTATTCCTGGCTTTATAATCTATTATACTTATTGTTTGAATGTCCTTGACTATTTAAAACTGTGAAGAGCAAAACTACAGATGATCCAAAGCAAAATTCTAGTTTTGAAAAAAGTGCTTCGGTTTTTCCACCAATGACCAAGTAAATTTTTATCACTTGTCTTTTTGTAGTATTTGCAGCCTTACATCAAAGCATGTTTCCAGTTGTGCTAAGTGACACTTTAATGTATCTAAATCTGAATAAGACTTATTCTGTGCCCTTATTTGCTAGTCTTACCTGACCTTTTCCATTTGAGTTTGCAGTTGCATTATTACCACCATGCTGACAGCTCCAATTTGTTTCTTTATCTGTCATTTTCCCAACAACATTACATTAGTTCTTCAGATTGCCTAGTCTTTCTGCCAAATTATCCTAGTACTGGTTAGGTTTCTTTACAGAAACAAGGTGCTTAAACATAAATATCAGGGTTACCAAAACAATAAATATTTACAATTTACTTCAACAAAAATTTTAATATCTGATTTAAGTAATGTCATCAGATGGATTTACCTTTACTTACTCAGTCAAATATCCAAGCAGATTACTTTTTAGGCTACTGAAACTGTGAGAAATTCTTACAGCAATTTAAAAATATTTACTAACTGAAGTAGTCGCATATGGATGTGAAAGTTGGACTATAAAGAAAGCTGAGTGTCGAAGCATTGATGCTTTTGAATTGTGTTGGAGAAGACTCTCGAGAGTCCCTTAGACTGCAAGGAGATCCAACCAGTCAATCTTAAAGGAAATCAGTCCCAAATATTCATTGGAAGGACTGATGCCGAAGCTGAAACTCCAATACTTTGGCCAACTGATGCAAAGAACTGACTCATTTGAAAAGACCCTGATGCTGGGAAGGGTTGAAGGTGGGAGGAGAAGGGGGCAACAGAGGATGAGATGGTTGGATGGCATCACTGACTTGAAGGACGTTAGTTTGAGTAAGCTCCAGGAGTTGGTGATAGACAGGGAAGCCTGGCATGCTGCAGTCCATGGTTTGCAAGGAGTCAGACACAGCTGAGCAACTGAACTGAACCGAACCAAAATTTTCAATTTTTATTATCAAAGAATAGAGTTTGTTTCTTGTAATATACCAATAAATTATACATATTTAAGCATACTGAATATTTTCTCAAGTTTTCATAACTTGAAAGTTGTGTACTCAATTATGCAATTTTGTCATTATTTGTGCTATGTAATATCTATAAACAAAACCCAAAATTATATGTAGCAAATAAAATGCATGTAATAAATTACCAGGTAATCTTGTAAATCAGGAAATCAGATTTCTGAATGCTGAAAAACTGGTCACAATATTGCATACATACTATCATCTGTTATTTTCTATGCATTTGTCTATACTGTGCTTAATTCCTTATAAGTTATATTTTGTGTAAATAATGCATCAAATGAGATAGATTAATACTTTAAAGGAAATTTTTTATACAATTTATCCTTTGAATCATTCTGAAATTTGTGCAAAATAATTTAATATATTTATGGAGAAAGACATATTTTGATGTGTTTCTTTTAGTTTTTGCTATCAATTGCCTCAGTATTTTGACTCCAAGTACCATAATATTTAAACATTGTATGTGTGTGTATTCAGTCATATCCAACTCTTTGAATCCCCAGGGATTGTAGCATGCCAGGTTCCTCTGTCACGTGGATTTTCCAGGCAAGAATACTGGAGTGAGTTCCTATTTCTTCCTCCAGGGCATCTTCCTGACTTAGGGATGGAACCTGTCTCTCCTGCTCGACAGGCATGGGAAGCCCCAAACACTGTATACAGAAAGAATATTTTGTAGCATGGTTACTTTTTTCTAAGTTCATGTATCTACTTACTGTCTATAGTTATTATTACTTGATTAGTGGAATCAAAATCATTGTATTTCTTAGATTATACTTATTGATCAAAGATCAGTTATAAATTTTATGTCATAAAGTGTTAGTCACTCAGTTGTGTCTGACTTTTTGTGACCCCACGGAGCCTGCGAGTTCCTCTGTCCATGGAATTCTGTAGGCAAGAATAATGGAGTGGATTGCCATTTCTTCTCCAGGGGATCTTCCCAGCCCAGGGATCAACCTGGGTCTCCTGCATTGCAGGCAGATCCTTTACCATCTGAACCACCAGAGAAGCATTTTCTATAATATATGCATATATAATATATACATTAGTTTGTGTTACATATGATGTGGGTAACATAATTTATGTGCATATGTGCATACACATATGACTAGATCAATGGACATCGTGAGAGTTGATATCCTTATTTGCTATTAGGGTAGTATCATTCTGTTTTTCACCATTAAATAAATTAAATTATTTAAATAAATAAATTAAATAAATTAAAGTGGCAGCTGTGGATTTCTCATATGGCTTTTTATCTTGTTTAGGAGTTCCCTTCTAATTTGTATAAATCTTTGATCAGGAAGGGTTGTTGTATTTTACATACTTATCTTTTTAGTTCTAATCAATTGATCATTAAGTATTTCAGGTTGATCTGTAAGTATTTTATATTTTGAGATTATTTTGGTGGTATTATTTTTCTTAAATTCTGATTACCAAATGTTTGTTGGTAGTAAATAGAATGAAAATGACTCTAATAAACTAACTTTATATTCTACAACATCACTAAATACAACTACTTGTTCTAGTGCATTTTTTTATACCTTCCATTGGATTGTCTACACAGATAATCATATAGGTACCATGACACAGTTTAATGCATTTCTTTCAAATCAGATGCTTGTTTTCTTTTTCTTGCTTTACTGCACTGGCTAAAATTCTATTACATTGATGAATAGATGTGGTGAGAGCAGGCACCTTTTTCATATTATGATTTTAGGAGAAAAACATTCAGTTATTTATCATTTTGTATGATCTTAACTCACAGAATTTTTTTTTTTTTTGTCATATAAAAGAAGGTCACTTCAAATTCTAGTGTGCTGAGATCTGTTATCAGGAATGAATGTTGGATTTTGAAAAATGTCTTCTCTACATATTTTGTGAGTAGCAAATGGTTTTTCTTGGTAAGTTTTCAACATAGTCAATTGTATTTTTCTTTGGTCAATTGTTATTTCTTGATTTTAAATGTTAAACAAACATGCCAATTCTCTGGGAAATCCCAGTTCCAAATATATTTCCTTTTTATACATTGATTCATTCAAGATATTAAGAATATCTTTAGAAATTTTTCAAAAGTGTTATGAAGATATTGGTTTGTAGTCTACTTTTCTTGTTTGGTAGGTATCTGGGTAATTCTGACATTTTGGGATAACTTACAAAGTATTCCTTCCTCCTCATCTCTGGAAAAATTTGCATGTTTTTCATAGTATTTATCCCTCAAATGCTTGGCAGTATCAACTGGTGGCAACATCTAGATGTGAAGTGTTCTTAGTATGAAGGATTCTGTTAAAATTTCAATTTCTATAGTAGATATGAGGCTACTCATGCTATATATTTTTTTCTTAGTAAGTCCATAGGTAGTTTGGATCTTTCAGGGAATTTCCCCATCTTATCTAAATGGTAGAACATATTCTTTAAAGTTGTTTGTAACATTTACTTATTATCCTTTAATGAATGTAAAATCAATGCTGTTTCTTATGCCTTATGTAGGCTCTCTAGTCCTGGAGTTTTCTTTGTTGGGAAGTTTTCATTATTGATTCAAATTTCAAACTGTTTATTGACCTGTTTATATTTTCTGTTTGTCCTGATTCAATCTTAGGAAACTGTACATTTCTTGGAACTTATCTATTTTTTCTAGGTAAGTTTATTTACTTCTCTGATCTCGTGTTTTTCCTTGTACTAATTTTGGGTTTCTTCTTCTTTTTCTAGTTCCTTTAAGTTTAAGGTTAGATTGTTTAGATTTTTCTTGTTTCCTGATGTAAGATTTTATTGCTATTAACATCTCTCTTAAAATGGCTTTCTCTTTTTGTCTCATAGATTTTGGACCCTTTTGTTTTCGTTTTCACTTGCCTCCATGTTTTCTTTTGTCTTGTTTTGTTTTTAATTTTGTCTTTGATTTCTTCAGTAACTTATCAGTTGTTTAGTAGTATACTGTTTAGCCTCTGCATGTTTGTGTTTTTTGCAGGTTTTTTTTTTTCCCTTGTAGTTGAATTCTAATCTCACATTGTTGATATGTTTAAATCTAGTGAGACTTGTTTTGTGGTCCAGTATTCACCTGTCATAGAGGTCTCCGTGTACACTGCATATTCTGCTGCATTTGGATGGACTGTTTTATATACATCTATTAATTTTTCCTGATGTAATGTGTCATTTAAAATCGGTTGTATTGACTTTCTGTCTGCATGATCTGTCCATTGACATAAGTGGGGTATTAAAATTCTTAGCTATTATTGTGTTACTGTCAATTTCTCAATGTTTGTTAATAAATTGCTTTAAGTATATAGGTGTACTTTTTGGGGTTTGTATATATTTACAGTTGTTGTATCTTCCTGTTGGGTTGATCCTTTTATCATTATGCTATGTCTTGCTTTGTCTTTGTCTTTTGCTATTGTTCTGGAGTCTATTTTGTCTTTTAACTATTACTGCTCTAGTTTTCTTTCATTTCCATCTTGAATAATGTTTCCCGTTCCCCATTTTCAATGTGTGTATCTTTAGATCCAAAGTGAATGTCTTGTAGAAAGCATATTTATGGGTCTTGTTTTTTAATCCAATCAACCACTTTGTCTTCTGATTGGAGAATTTCATCCATTTACACTTAAAGTAATTATTGATAGGTGTTGTACTTTTGTTAATTGTTTTGTGACTGGTTTTATAGTTTTCTGTTTCTTTCTCTCTCTCTCTCTCTCTTTTTTTTTTTTTTCTGTCTTCCATTGTGTTTTGATAGTTATTCTTAGTGGTGTTTGGATTCTTTACTCTTTCCTCTGTGTATCTACCATATATTTTCAGTTTGTTTTTACCATGATATATAGATAGATAGATATCTCCTTAAATTTTACTTTGCCCATATATTTAATGTTTTGGGTGTCATATTTTACATTTTCTATGTATCCCTTTACTACTGATTGTAAATAAAGATGGTATTACTACTTTTGTCTTTGTAAATATTTGTATTACTACTGGCTTTATAAATAGTTGTTCTACTATACTTACTGTATTTTGTCTTTAACAGTGAGACTTTTTTCTTTCATAATTTTTGTTTATCTAGTTGTAGTCTTTTATTCTGCTTAGAAAAGCCACAGTAACATTTCTTGTAAAGTTGGTTTAGTGCTGTTGAACTCATAGCTTTTGCTTGTCTATAAAAGCATTTCTTCTTCCATTCTCAATGAATTCTGAATTGAATTCTTAATTCAGAATACTCTAGAGCCTTTCTGGGTTGTGTATTTTTATTTGTGGGTTTTTTCCTTTCATCACTTTCATGCAGTTTATGCTGAAAAGTTGGCTGATAGTCTTTTGGGAATTTCCATATATGTTACTAGTTGCTTTTCTCCCACTGCTTTAAGAGTCTCTATCATTAATTTTTGCAATTTTAATTATTATGTGTTTGATGTGGAGATCTTTGGTTTCATCTTGTTTGGTTCTCTAAGTGCCTCCTGGGCTAATTATACTGTTGATTCCTTCTAGCATAGTTTAAAATTTCAGTTAAAGTATTCCTTAGCTCTGTTTGGGTCTTGGTTGAGCTAGTGGTGAAGAATCCACCTGCAGTGCAGGAGACCTTGATTCAATCCCTGGGTCAGGGAGATCCCTTGGAGAAGGGAATGACAACCCATCCCAGTATTCTTGCCTGGTGTATCCAATGGACAGAGGAGCCTAGAGGGCTGCAGTTCATGGGGTTGTAAAGAGTTGGACACAACAGGCAATTTGGCTCCCCCAAAAGCAATCTTCTGTATTTTCTGACTCTTTATTAAGCATTTTGTTATGTTCATATATTCTTCTCCTGGGTTCATTAAGCATCTTTTAAATCATTTCCTTGAACTGTTTATCAGGTGGATTGCTTCACTCCATTTCAATTTGTTTTTTCTTCTAGGGTATTGTCTTATCTCTTAATGTGGAACATATTCTTCTTTTCCCTCATTCTCTGTTTATTTTTATGTATAAGGAATTAAGTTACATTTCTCAATTTTGGAGGAGTGGTTTTATGTAGCAGATGTACAATGGGACCCAGCAACACACTCTCCTCTGTTCATCATAGATTTCTGCTCTAGTGTGCCCCCATGTAGGCTGCACGGGCCCTTCTGTTGTGACAGGGCTGACTACAATGGGCACAGTTGTATGTGGTTGCTCCCTGGCCCAGTCAGTTCCCAGACCCTCCCTCAAGTAGTGACTGCCAGTCCTCTGGTGGGCAAGAACTGATCCGCAAACAGCTGGCTGCAGTTCTGGTCGTCTTGAGGCTGCTACTAGCCTGCTAGTGGATGGGTTAAGTCACTGCCACTAATAGGCTAGAGGGAGGACTCCAAAATGGTGCTTTCTAGCACCAGTGTCCCTGTAGTAGAATGAGCCTACCAAAATTGCTGCCATAAACGTTTGTGTCCCCAGGAGGAGTCCTGATTGCCTCCTGCTTCTCCAGGGGACTCTTCAAGATCAGCAGGTGTTTCTGACCCAGACTCCTTTCAAATTACTACCTCTTTGCTAGGATCAGAGGATGTGAGATTTGCATATGCCCTTTAAGAGTGGAGTTTCTGTTTAGCACAACACTCTAGCTCCCTCATATGAAAGCCTTGCTGCCCTTCAGGGCAAGATGTTCTGGGGTCTCAGCTTCTTAGTACAGGACCCTGGGGTTAGAAGCCCAATGTGGGGCTTGGATCCCTCACTCCTTGGGAAGAACCACTGCAATTGTGATTATCCTTTGTTTGTGAGTTGCCAGTTTGAGGATGTGGTCTTGACTATACCACATCTCTGCCCCTTTTACTTATATTATTGTGGTTCCTTCTTTATATCTTTAACTGTGGAGAATCTTTTCTGCTAGTTTTTAGGTTATTCTCATATATAGGTGCTCTGGAAATACCTGTAGTTGTGGTGTGCCCACAGGAAAAGTTAAACTCAGGGTTTACCTACTCCCCTGTATTGGACACATTTTCAGTTTTCTTATTATTGAATTTTCTAAAAAAATAATTAAAAGTTGAAGTATTTTAGAGTTAAGAAATACTGTGCTTCAAAATCACCATAAATTGACAATGAATTAGCTTCAAAAATATAAAAAAAATTTGTATAAGTCAAAATTTAAAAATACAACAGTAAAATGAGTGAAACTTGAGAAGTCATTTCATGAAATAGAAAACATTTCATGAAATGAAATATATTTGATTAAATATAGAAACATTTAGCTTCAGTTCAGTTCAGTCGCTGAGTCGTGTCCAACTCTTTGCAACCCCATGAACTGCAGCACCCCAGGCCTCCCTGTCCATCACCACCTGGCACCTACTGACCTGGGGAGTTCATCTTTCAGTGTCCTATCTTTTTGCCTTCTCATACTGTTCACAGGGTTCTCGAGGCAAGAATACTGAAGTGGTTTGCCATTCCCTTCTCCAGTGGACCACATTCTGTCAGACCTCTTCACCATGACCCGTCTGTCTTGGGTGACCCCACACGGCATGGCTTAGTTTAACTGAGTTAGACAAGGCTGTGATCTGTGTGATCAGATTGGCTAGTTGTCTGTGATTGTGGTTTCAGTCTGTGCCCTCTGATGCCCTCTCTCAGCGCCTACCATCTTACTTGAGTTTCTCTTACCCTGACTAAAATGAGATAAAATTTTAATCCCATTCAGCTGACAAAAATGAATACATTCGTGAAACTAAATGTTGGTGAAACTATAGATCCCCATGAATTTTGTATACTATATCATTGATAGAAATATAAATTGGTGTAGACACTTAGGAAAACAATTTGATCTCATAAACTTGAACATGTGTATAATTTACATGGAATGTCACTCTTTGCTTTATCATTTATAGAAATTATTGGTTATGTGGTACAGTACACATGCATAAGAATGTTCACATTGTTTATAATAGCAAAAAATATAAGCAAAAACCAAAAACAGTTTAGTGTCCATCTAAAATATCCTTGCCATGAATTGGCTTGGTGTTTTGGCAAACACACTTGCATGATGACACATAGATTTTAAATTATGGGTTGAGTGCAAAGTTTATGACCTACATAAAGTACTTCAGAAGATACCACACTGAGGGGCATTTTAATTAGGTCTTCTTACTCTTTAGTGTCTAACAGTGGAGGAGAAGGGGACGACAGAGGATGATATGGTTGGATGGCATCACCGACTCAATGGGCATGGGGTTTGAGTACACTCCGGGAGTTGGTGATGGACAGGGAGGCCTGGCGTGCTGTGATTCATGGGGTCGCAAAGAGTTGGACACGACTGAGTGACTGAACTGAACTGAGTAATATGTCATTATTTAGTCTGAGTCATATGACATTTCATGTAAGAAGGATAATATTTGGATGACTTAAAATATTTATTCAAGCTTAAAAACACAATTTGGATGTTAGTGAAGATGTATTTTACTTGACCTCTATGAAAAATATCCAGAGTTTACATTGCTTTGCTATCTTCACCACCCTGACTACAAATAGACAAGCAAAGATTTGTGTGAGGGTGACAACTATGCACAATTATAGTACCTCTTAAGCACATTTGGTATTTATCAATTATTATGAAGAAATTAGCAGTAATTAATTTCATATGGAATTAACAAAATATTTTATGAAATTAGCTTAAATATATGTCTATTTTATTTTCTTTTTTCCTAAATTTCCTCTTTAATTTTTTTTCCTTTCATGGAGCACTTAATTGTGAACTTACTGTTAGATATTATAAAAATATAAGATTTTGACTTGTAAATCAATTTTTATTATCTAATCACTTTATAAATTCTATAATTATTGTACTTATCTAAACCAGACTAAAAACAATAACATATCCTTTATCTCTGTATGGACAGAACACCCCTATTAAAATCACATTTATTAAAGCAGTCATGAAAAAAACTATCTTGTAAGGTGGGAAGATGAATGAGTTTAGGATTAGTCTTACTTCAACTCCTCTCCCCTTATCCATCTCCTTCAGCCAGTGACAAGGAAAGCTTTCAGTACTGGATTACCAGTGTCAGGTACCCTGGAAGAATTGTATGCTGAGGGATTTGAAAGTAGTAAATGTATGATGTGCCAAGCAAATAATTGACTTGCGAAATACAAGCAAGTAGTTGTGGTAGAAAGAAAACCATGTTATCAGAAGAATAAAAGCATGATACAATTGTATCTCCAGTTACATTGGCTGCAGTGTTGAGGACAGTAACACTTCCTTTTATAACAAATGCCTACTACAAACAAATATTATGCAAAAATGAAAATAACTTCTGAATTTTTTAAGATTTTTTCTTTTATGCTATCTGTATTATAGTCTAAATGATAAAATTTGATGTTTATAAGAGGATATATTTGCTTTTTGTTTTAAAAAATATTGATTTGATTTTTATTATAAATTCTACATTGGAATTCAGGTCTC
Source organism: Dama dama (assembly GCF_033118175.1). Taxonomy (NCBI): domain Eukaryota; kingdom Metazoa; phylum Chordata; class Mammalia; order Artiodactyla; family Cervidae; genus Dama; species Dama dama. Next base: position 38,303,240 of record NC_083700.1, on the reverse strand, counting down.
TACTAATTAAAAATTTTTAAATGTCATGCAGTGATCACTAAAACTAAAATAAGGCTTATATTTGGAAAATCATAAAAATAGCAGTACATGGAATTCTTATGTTCTCTTACCCATGGATGACATGAACATTGTTATTTTCATAATTAAGTTTCTCATGCAATAACTTGGCAAGGTGAGGGTGTCTATATACTTAATATCCTTATGGATATTGTGTAAGTTTTTATTTAATAGCATTGCCCAGAAATAAGACAGCTGATAGGATGCAATTTTATTGTCTCTCAGTGACAAATTAATACAGTTCATGGTATTAAGTTTCTATAATTAAGAAATATATAAACAATTCCCTTTGTTTAAAATTTATCAAAGAAATAAAATATCTGAAGACGTTTCCAAAGAAAATTATATTAATGAACATAATGAGAGCTTTCACATGCAATAGATATTACATATATAATTAAATACATCATGTAGTAAAGTGTTTATTAGATATTAAGCTGCCTTCCTTATAATTTTTTTCTTAAAACAGTGTGTACACCTATTTGCTATAGCACTAATGCACTAGTATTTGATATAGCAAAAGTTATTACAGACTTATTACTATGTGCAGATCATGAAAAATAAATAGATTGGTAGGACATTTTCATTACTGTTAAATGACTTACAATTACTCTATAATAATTACTCTAGAGTAACATTTACCATTAAATAAGTAAATATTGAGAACATAAATTCAGGTATAACAATTTTTTTTCTGTGTGTGCTGATGAAGGAAAAAGTCCATTTTGCCTGTATTGTTTCATTGAGGAGGTAGTATTTGGTGGTGGCCTTGAAAGATAGTAAACATACCATTATGTGGCAAATATAGAAAGGAACACAGGAAAAAGTAGTAAATAAAGTGTATAAACAAACAACTGCCTAGTCACAGTGTCTCTTATATAGAAAAGACTAAATAAAAGTAATCTCATCCTAAAATGAAAGTTTAACAAAAACTGCGGACAATTTCATTTTCTTTTAAATGAGCTAATGAAGTAGTTGTCGATTGTGTCTGACTCTTTGCAGTGCCATGAACTGCAGCCCACAGGTTTCTCTGTCCATGGAATTCTCCAGTTAAGAATATTGGAGTGGCTGGTTATTCCCTTCTCCAGGGAATCTTCCCAACCCAGGTATTGAAGCGGGGTCTCCTGCATTGCAGGTAGATTCTATACCATCTGAGCCACTAGGGAAACCCATGTACAGATGTGAGAGTTGGACCCATAAAGAAACCTGAGTGCTGAAGAATTGATGCTTTCACGCTGTGGTGTTGGAGAAGACTCTTGAGAGTCCCTTGGACAGCAAGGCGATCAGAACAATCAATCTTAAAGAAAATCAACCCTGAATATTTATTAGAAGGACTGATGCTGAAGCTGAAGCTCCAATACTTTGATCACCTGTTGCAAAAAGCCTACTCACTGGAAGAAACCCTGATGCTGGGAAAGATTGAGGGCAGGAGGAGAAGAGGGCAACAGAGGTTTAGATGGTTGGATGGCATCACTAACTCAATGGATGTGAGTTTGAGCAAGCTCCAGGAGATAAAGGACAGCAAGGCCTGGTGTGCTGCAGTTCATGGGGTATCAAAGAGCCACTCACAACTGAGTGACTGAACCACAGAACAAAAAATATAATTTATCCTAGTAATATTTAAGTGTGTATTATTTAGTAACAGAACAAGAGAAGATTTATTCATGCATTTAATTTTGTGTATTGAATCAATAATAGAGAAAAAGTTTGCTGACGGTTACCAAACAGTGGGAAAAAAATCATAGGCTTTGAAAAAAGTTTGTCAGGTAAAATTAATAAAACAAAAGTAATTTGGGGATGAATATAACTAATAATGATTTATTTTGCTGTTTTTTAAATATATTTTCTCAGGGCCTCAAATTTAAGTTTGAATGCATAATTTACAGCTTAAGCTATTTAACAAATTCTTTAGGCTGGTTCAGTTTTCTGCAGTATAAGATATCTGCTTCATTACCTCAGTTTTATTAGTTGTCATGTTCTTTTTGTCTGAAAGCATTATCTCCTCTTTATAAGTAACAAGATAATAAATTGATTCATTTTTCTTTCATTATTTTAGTTATCCACAAGTAATTTTGTACATATGATATGTACCAGGCAATAATCATGAATATGCTGGAAATATATCTCTCATATGGAAATATGCATATCCACTAATCAAAAAGCAAAAATTAATATATAAATAATCATATATAGAAATAAATATTAAGGTAGTAATAAATGGCAAAGAGGGAAAAACGTTATTTGAAAACTACTCGCTGGAAGGGATGCCAACAATAAGTATAGAAACTAGATATACTTCATGGCAAGTGATTACAGTGAATCAGCATGAAAATATCTGGCAGAACATTTGAGGACAACACTGTCCAGTGGGACATTTGGCAAGGATGAAAATGTTCAAAATGTGTTGTCTAAAATGGAAGCCAGTAGTAATGTATAACATTTGGCATTAGTAATATGGCAATTCGGCTGAGTAAATAAATCTTAATTTTTTAAATTAATTTAAAATCAAATTGCCACAAGTGGTTGGTAACTACTCTACTGGAAAAATACGACTATGGTTCTCAGGAATAATAGCTTTTTGGGTGGGAATTGGTTTGCTAACTTTGAGCAAGAGAAGGAAGATCAATATTAGTAATGTACAGTGAGCATGTTTCCAAACACAAGTTTGGAAAAGAATAGGACACATCTGACAGAGCATTCTAAGCCATGCTGGAAAGATTGCTTTTAGACCTAGAGAAAAGACTTACGGACTCAGTGGAGGAAAGAGAAGGTGGGATGAGTTGAGAGAAGGGTATGGAAACACATATAATACCGTATGTAAAACAGATAGCAAGTGGGGATTTACGGTGTGACACAGGGAGCTCAACCCAGGGCTCTGTGACAACTTAGGGGCTGGGGTAGGGTGGAAGATGGGAGGGAGATTCAGGAGGGAGGAGACATGTGTACCTCTGCTGACTCGTGTTGGTGTATGGCAGAAACCAACACAATATTGTAAAACAATCATCCTCCAATTAAAAAAAAAAAAATAGAAAAAGGAGTATGCTTTTATTCTGATTGAGATAGCGACAGGTGTTTTAAAAATTAATTTTATTGAAGTGTAAGACCTACAGGAACCATTGTAAGGCAGAGGAACCAGAGATCAAATTGCCAACATTCATTGGATCATGGAGAAAGCACGAGAATTCCAGAAAATATCTACTTCTGGTTCATTGACTGTGCAAAAGTTTTTGACTCTGTTGATCACAACAAACTGTGGAAAATTCTTCAAGAGATGGGAATACCAGACCCATCTTACCTGTCTCCCGAGAAACCTGTATGCAGGTAAAGAAGCAACAGTTAGAATCTTACTGAAACAACTGACTGGTTCAAAATTGGGAACGGAGTAAGACAAGGCTGTATATTGTCTCCCTGTTTAAGTAACTTATATTTGGAGTGCTGTTCTGTGCTAAGTCGCTTCAGTCATGTCCACCTCTTTGTGGCCCCATGGACTGTGGCCCACCAGGTTCTTCTGCCCATGTGGATTCTCCAGGCAAGAATACTGCAGTGGGTTGACATGCCCCCCTCAGGGGATGTTCCTGACCCAGGGATCAAACCCATGTCTCCTGCATTGGCAGGCGGGTTCTTTACCACTAGCGCCACCTGGGAAGCATCTTCCCTTAGTGTCTCTTCACTGGTTCCATGAGCCAGTATATGCATTTCCTCAGGACACAGGCCCCATCTCATCTCCCCTCAAAATGACTACATCATATGTGCAGTACATCATGCGAAATGCCAGGCTGGATGAGTTAGTTACAAACTGGAATCAGGATTGCTGGGAAAAACCTCAGCAACCTCAGATATGCAGATGATGCCACTTTCATGGCAGAAACAAAAGGAAATAAAGAGCCTCTTGATGAGGTGAAGGAGGAGAGTGGCTAAAAACTCAACGTTAAAAATAAACTAGGATCATGGCATCCTGTCCCAGGAAAAAGTGGAAGCAGTGACAGATTTTCTTTTCTTGAGCTCCAAAATTACTACAGCCATGAAATTAGAAGATAGTTGCTTCTTGGAAGGAGTGACAAACCTAGAAAGCATATTCAAAAGCAAAGACACCACTTTGCTGACAATTTTATAGTCAAATCTATGGTTTTTCCAGTAGTCCTGTGCAGATGTGAAAGTTGGACCATAAAGAAGGCTGATTACTGAAGAATTGATGCTTTTGAATTGTGGTGTTGGAGAAAACTCTTGAGAGTCCCTTGATAGCGAGGAGATCAAACCAGTCAATCCTAAAGGAAATCAACCCTGAATATTCATTGGAAGGACTGATGCTGAAGCTGCTATACTTTGGCCACCTGATGCAAACAGCCAACTCATTGGAAAAGACCCTGATCCTGGGAAAGATTAAGGGCAGGAGGAGAAAAGGGCGACAGACGATAAGGTGGTTGGATGGCATCACCGACTAAATGGATATTAGTTTGAGCAAACTCTGAGGTATAGTGATGGAGCAAAGCCTGGCATGCTGCATTTCATGGGGCCACAAAGAGTCTGACTAGACCTAGCAACTGAACAAGATATATATAATAAACATGTGTCTCTTAGAATCAGGGTTCATTTTCAATAAAGTAAAACCACTGACTATTTTTTTTTCCATTTATTTTTATTAGTTGGAGGCTAATTACTTTACAATATTGTAGTGGTTTTTGTCATACATTGACATGAATCAGCCATGGAGTTACATGTATTCCCCATCCCAATCCCCCCTGCCACCTCCCTCTCCACCTGATTCCTCTGGGTGTTCCCAGTGCACCAGCCCTAGCACTTGTCTCATGCATCCAGCCTGGGCTGGTGATCTGTTTCACCCTAGATAATATACATGTTTCGATGCTGTTCTCTCAAAACATCCCACCCTCGCCTTCTCCCACAGAGTCCAAAATTCTGTTCTGTACATCTGTGTCTCTTTTTCTGTTTTGCATATAGGGTTATCATTACCATCTTTCTAAATTCCATATATATGCATTAGTATACTGTATTGGTCTTTATCTTCCTGGCTTACTTCACTCTGGATAATGGGCTCCAGTTTCATCCATCTCATTAGAACTGATTCAAATGAATTCTTTTTAATGGCTGAGTAATATTCCATGGTGTATATGTACCACAGCTTCCTTATCCATTCGTCTGCTGATGGGTATCTAGGTTGCTTCCATGGCTATTATAAACAGTGCTGTGATGAACATTGGGGTGCATGAGTCTCTTTCAGATCTGGTTTCCTCAGTGTGTATGCCCAGAAGTGGGATTTCTGGGTCATATGGCAGTTCTATTTCCAGTTTTTTAAGAAATCTCCACAATGTTCTCCATAGCGGCTGTACTAGTTTGCTTTCCCACCAACAGTGTAAGAGGACTCCCTTTTCTCCACACCCTCTCCAGCATTTATTGCTTGTAGACTTTTGGATAGCAGCCATCCTGACTTGCATGTAATGGTACCTCATTGTGGTTTTGATTTGCATTTCTCTAATAATGAGTGATGTTGAGCATCTTTTCATGTGTTTGTTAGCCATCTGTATGTCTTCTTTGGAGAAATGTCTGTTTAGTTCTTTGGCCCATTCTTTGATTGGGTCATTTATTTTTCTGGAATTGAGCTGCAGGTGTTGCTTGTATATTTTTGAGATTAATCCTTCGTCTGTTGCTTCATTTGCTATTATTTTCTCCCAATCTGAGGGCTGTCTTTTCACCTTGCTTATAGTTTCCTTTGTTGTGCAAAAGCTTTTCAGTTTAATTAGGTCCCATTTGTTTACTTTTGGTTTTATTTCCAATATTCTGGGAGGTGGGTCATAGAGGATCCTGCTGTGATTTATGTCAGAGAGTGTTTTGCCTGTGTTCTCCTCTAGGAGTTTTATAGTTTCTGGTCTTACATTTAGATCTTTAATCCATTTTGAGTTTATTTTTGTGTATGGTGTTAGAAAGTGTTCTAGTTTCATTCTTTTACAAGTGGTTGACCAGTTTTCCCAGCTCCACTTGTTAAAGAGGTTGTCTATTTTAAGTATAAAGAATGACTCTCAGTTCAGTTCAGTTGCTCAGTCGTGTCCGATTCTTTGTGACCCCATAATTTGCAGCAAACCAGGCATCCCTGTCCATCACCAACTCCCAGAGTTTACTCAAACTCTTGCCCATTGAGTTGGTGGTGTCATCCAGCCATCTTATCTTTTGTTGTCCCCTTCTCCCCCTGCCCCCAATCCCTCTCAGCATCAGGGTCTTTTTCAGTGAGTCAACTCTTCGCATGAGGTGGCCAAAGTACTGGAGTTTCAGCTTCAGCATCAGTCCTTCCAATGAACACCCAGGAGTGATCTCCTTCAGGATGGACTGGTTGGATCTCCTTGCAGTCCAAGGGACTCTCAAGAGTCTTCTGCAACACCATTTTTTGGCGCTCAGCTTTCTTCACAGTCCAACTCTCACATCCATACATGACCACTGGAAAAAACCATAGCCTTGATCAGATGGACCTTTGTTGGCAAAGTAATGTCTCTGCTTTTCAATATGCTGTCTAATTTGGTCATCACTTTTCTTCCAAGGAGTAAGCGTCTTTTAATGTCATGCCTGCACTAACCATCTGCAGTGATTTTGGAGCCCCCCAAAATAAAGTCTGACACTGTTTCCACTGTTTCCCCATCTGTTTCCCATGAAGTGATTGGACCAAATGCCATGATCTTAGTTTTCTGAATGTTAAGCTTTAAGCCAACTTTTTGTCCTCCTCTTTCACTTTCATTAAGAGGCTTTTTAGTTCCTCTTCACTTTCTGCCATAAAGGTGGTATCATCTGCATATCTGAGGTTATTGATATTTCTCCCAGCAATCTTGATTCCAGTTTGTGCTTCTTCCAGCCCAGCATTTCTCATGATGTACTCTGCATATAAGTAAAACAAGCAGGGTGACAATATATATCCTTGACGTACTCCTTTTCCTATTTGGAATCTGTCTGTTGTTCCATGTCCAGTTCTAACTGTTGCTTCCTGACCTGCATACAGGTTTCTCAAGAGGCAGGTCAGGTGGTCTGGTATTCCCATCTCTTTCAGAATTTTCCACAGTTTGTTGTGATCCACACAGTCAAAGGCTTTGGTATAGTCAATAAAGCAGAAATAGATGTTTTTCTGGAACTCTCTTGCTTTTTTGATGATCCAGCGGATGTTGGCAATTTGATCTCTGGTTCCTCTGCCTTTTCTAAAATCAGCTTGAACATCTGGAAGTTCACGGTTCACATATTGCTGGAGCCTGGCTTGGAGAATTTTGAACATCACTTTACTAGTGTGTGAGATGAGTGCAATTGTGCGGTAGTTTGAGCATTCTTTGGCATTGCCTTTTTAGGTAAATTTACCAGGAGGCAAATAAGTCTTGGAAGCCCGTATTTGTACTGATTGTAAGACTTTGGGAGAGGAGTTTGCATTACATTCTCACTGTCAAATATCTTTTTTTTTCCCCAAATAAATACATTTAATATATATTTTAATTCTGTTGCCCCTCTCTGTAGTCCCTTCTTTCACCTCCTTGAATATAGAGATCTATCTATGGAAAAGCTGAATTTAAGACACTAGAATTTAGCTTTAGTGTGATATATTTATGTGGTTAATTTCCAAGTTAAATTACTACTAACTCTTCTAGTTTAGCAATGGCTTCTAAGAACAGTCCTGTCGCCACACTATGAAAGTGCAGGGTCAGTATTTATATCAGGATATGAATAAGTACTATGGTTTCTTTCACTACAAAAATGTCAGTAACAAGCTAAAACAATGGTTGAAACGTAGAGGCCCGGAAATCTTTCAGTCATTGTGTGTAAAAGCATGATTGGGATTTGTTTTTCATCAACTGTAAACAAAAAAGTTCTCTCCTGTCAGAAATATACTTGATAATACAACTTTTAAAATTATAACTGCTATGTGCATGTTTGTATAAGTTAGATTATATACACATATATCTAAGAGTTGGACACGACTGAGCGACTTCACTTTCACTTTTCACTTTCATGCATTGGAGAAGGAAATGGAAACCCACTCCTGTGTTCTTTCCTGGAAAATCCCAGGGATGGGGAACCTGGTGGGCTGCCGTCTATGGGGTTGCACAGAGTTGGACACGACTGGAGCGACTTAGCAGCAGCAGCAGCAGGATACATTTTTAGGGCTTCCCTGATGGCTAAGATGGTAAAGAATCTGCCTGCAATGCAGGAAACCCAGGTTCTATCTGTGGGTTGGGAAGATCCCCTAGAGGAGGAAATGGCTACCCACTCTAGCATATTCTAGCCTGAAGAATTCCATGGACAGAGGAACCTGGCAGCTACAGTCCATGGAATTGCGAAGAGTCAGACACACCTGAATGACTAATACACACACACATTATATATATCATAATTTAACACTTTCAATTAAAAAATAGTTGTCTATCTTGAAGACTAAAGAGTATTATGATATTCAGTGTAGCCGAGGATGGTAAATAATACCTCTTTGCTGCTGATTTGTACCATAAATTACCACAATCTTTCTGCCAGATAGTATGTTAATGCTCTTAATATTACTATAGAAATAGAAGAGCAAGAATGAGAGAATTTAATGATACAGTAAAACCTTGCACAAAACTTTGTGGCACATTCTTTATATATATCATATATATATATATATATATATATATATCTTATATCACTTTACATATATATATATCAGATTCTTTACATATATATCACATTTATGTATAGATATCACATATATACACATAAATTATTTTTTAATGGAATTTGTTCAAAACAGAATTTAAAAGAATTTCAAAACTCCTGTTTGTGGGGGCACAAAGCTATAGCAGTAATACAGTGGCTATATCTTTATGTGAAATTATGCTGCATGCATATAGCTACCAAAAAAGTATTCAAAGAGCCATTCTAGAAATTTCTCTTTGTCTGTTATGTCTATAGAAATATTACAAAGTTAATGTCACAAGAAGTAATCAAAATGTGTGCTTCCAAAAATAAAGACAATATTTACATGTATTAAGTGCTTAAATTTTCTTAAAAATTATTTTTTTCTATACTTGGTTATGATCTTTGTACTTGTTATCTCTTAATGTTTATAATTTCTGGTTTTATCTTATTCTAAGTAATTTACTTTCATACTTAATATCATGTATATAATTTTATATTTTCTTAATAAGTGTCTCACAAATCATATGTATGTTAGTTCCATGAAACATATATTCACCCATGAATAAAAAGAGTAAGTTATTTCAATATAGTTAGGACTGAAAAAATAATCTAAGTAGTCTCAGCTTTCAAGGAAAGACTCCCAGAAAAAGCCACAGGGATGACTGAGATGAAAGATAGTCACTACATTTGCTACCTCAGTCACTACTGAGATGAAAGGTAGTCAGTATATTTGTATTCAGTGGATACATAACCAGGAAGCTTCCATTGTGACTGTCACCCTAAAAAACACCCCATCAAGGCTGCAATTTAGGGATCAGGAGCTGCTGCTCCCACTCCCGCAATTGCCTCTTTAGACTCATAATGCTTGTGACCTGACCTTGGAACACTGCTGCAGAAAAACTCAATGTTTCCATGGTCAGATGGATGGTAGAAAAGAGCTGAGACAGCACGGGGCTGACCTCTGCCTCAACTCTGCTTTCCAAGTAACCCGTCTCTTTGCCTAATTTCCATGAAGAGTAGCCTGCAAGACATTCTGGGAAATGTCATTTTTAGCTTTTCATCCTGCTTGGTATAGACAGACATATTATAGAAATTTACACTCATTTTCAGTCTGAGGTTCTCCTGTCTATTAAATATTAATATTCTCATTTAATTATATTGAGAGCTCATAATTTCTGATGATACTTGTCAGATAGGTAAAGAATCTGCCTGCAATGCAGGAGACACAGGAGACATGGGTTCAATTCCTGGGTTGGGAAGATCTCCTGGAGAAGGGAATCTTAATCACTCTAGCATTCTTGTCTGAAAAATCCCATAGACAGAGGAGCCTGGTGGACTACAGCCCAGTGGATCACCGAGAGTCAGACATGACTGAGCACACCATCTCAATTTGTCTCCTGGCTCTGGACTCTTAATATCATTTCTGAAGGGAGCCTATTAGTTTGCTTGGACTGCCATAACAAAACAACAAAAGTTGGGTGGCTTAAACAACAGAAGTTGATTTTCTTACAGTTCTAGAGCAAGAAATCCAAAATCAAGATGCCAAAAAAAATTGATTTCAAGTTAAGCCACTTTTGTTTTTTTGTTTTTTGTTTTTTTTTTTTTTACTTTTATTTATTTATTTTTTTCCAGTGGGTTTTGTCATACATTGATATGAATCAGCCATGGATTTACATGTATTCCCAATCCCGATCCCCCCTCCCACCTCCCTCTCCACCTGATTCCTCTGGGTCTTCCCAGTGCACCAGGCTGGAGCACTTGTCTCGTGCATCCCACCTGGGCTGGTGATCTGTTTCACCATAGATAGCATACATGCTATTCTTTTGAAATATCCCACCCTCACATTCTCCCACAAAGTTCAAAAGTCTGTTCTGTATTTCTGTGTCTCTTTTTCTGTTCTGCATATAGGGTTATCGTTATCACCTTTCTAAATTCCATATACATGTGTCAGTATGCTGTAATGTTCTTTATCTTTCTGGCTTACTTCACTCTGTATAATGGGCTCCAGCTTCATCCATCTCATTAGGACTGGTTCAAATGAATTCTTTTTAATGGCTGAGTAATATTCCATGGTGTATATGTACCACAGCTTCCTTATCCATTCATCTGCTGATGGGCATCTAGGTTGCTTCCATGTCCTGGCTATTATAAACAGTGCTGCGATGAACATTGGGGTGCACGTGTCTCTTTCAGATCTGGTTTCCTCAGTGTGTATGCCCAGAAGTGGGATTTCTGGGTCATATGGCAGTTCTATTTCCAGTTTTTTAAGAAATCTCCACACTGTTTTCCATAGCGGCTCTACTAGTTTGCATTCCCACCAACAGTGTAAGAGGGTTCCCTTTTCTCCACACCCTCTCCAGCATTTATTGCTTGTAGACTTTTGGATAGCAGCCATCCTGACTGGCGTGTAATGGTACCTCATTGTGGTTTTGATTTGCATTTCTCTAATAATGAGTGATGTTGAGCATCTTTTCATGTGTTTATTAGCCATCTGTATGTCTTCTTTGGAGAAATGTCTGTTTAGTTCTTTGGCCCATTTTTTGGATTAAAGATCTAAATGTAAGATCAAGTTAAGCCACTTTTGGATTGCTAACTGCCTTTTCCTGGCGCCTTCACATTGCTTTTCTTCTGAGTGGGCATGGTCTCTTCCTTTTCCTGATAGATACAAGTCTGATAGGATTAAGATCCTACACTTATGACCTCACCTAACTCTTATTATTTCCTTTTGTTTGGCATTATCTCCAAACATAGTCACAATGTGGGTAAGAACTTCAACATATGAATCTTGGGGGGGGGGGTACAATTTAGTCTATAATGCTTGTGTTTAATGTTGGCCCCCTTATACCTTGCTTTAGTGTCCAACAAAGCAAAAACAATGAATATTTATATTTTATTTTTATTTTCTATATTGAAAGTTCAATAGATGTGAAGATTAGGAATATAAAGAGAGGTAATTTAATACCTACTGAGAAGTATTTTTTGTCACACTTGCACTCTTAATTCTCTAGCAGGATTTCTGCCAAAGATCAGATGACACACAATTCTTTCTCTTTAAGATGCTCAAACTAAATTTACCATGAAGTGCACTGGCATTCTGCATTCCTAAATTCACTTGGAGGGTTGAATTATCTGCCTATTGGCTGGATCAAAATTTATGCTTATAGCCGTCTCAGGATGTTCTGTATTTGATAAGTGATTCCAATAACCTGTGGCAAATGAGAAATGATATAATGCCAGGGAAAATAGAAGTATTTACTACCATCTTAGAGATTTTCTTTTCCATATTTGTTGTGACAATCAGAAATTAGTTGAGCTATGACCTCCACTTCTCTAGCTGGCCTTACTGTCCTCCCATGGAGATTTTAGTGGGAATAATTTGCTGTACTCTATATTTTACACATTCTGAATGAACATTGAGTTTAAATGAGTTGATCCCAGGCCCTGGTGTGTCTATGTATTAGGTACTGGAATTCTTCAAAAAGTGTCACATAATTGAGAGTTTGCCTTATCTCCAAAAATTGTACTACGGGTTTCCTTAACTGTAATCTTAGCCTCACAGATAAGTAGATTATTTGTGGTTCTGCTGAGGAGCTATCAACTAACTTATGAGTTATTTTCCTCATGTACAAAAAATACTGAACTTTTGATCTTCATCTGAATTTTGATTTGCCTTTATCTTAAAAAAAAAAAAGTCCAATACATAAACCTCTAAACTGTGGATCTCACCACATACTGTTTAGTTTTGTTTGTTTAAAATGGATTACAAGCTTCCTTTATATTTTATTCCTTCTATCAATTCAGTGTGAATTTTCAAAAGCAAAAGAAATAAATATGTGTTTGAATTGCCATTTTGAACCAAAATCGTAAACATCATGCAAAATGACTATATGGACACATTTTGAGAGTTGACTTAGGGGATTAATATGTTTACCAAGTATGACATATTTTAGCAAAGAGTGATACCCAGCTAATGACAGCTGTACTGCAGAAATGGAGGATGAAGCAACCACAGGGCTCAGCTGAAGGGAAAGTGCTTGTCGAAGGGGAAGGCATTCCTGAATTATGCATGACATTAACTATTGGTGACTTTATTATACATTCTGGGCGTCCCTATTAGTGTACTACTTATAGGTAAGTTCTGATATAATTTAGCAATCTTGGAATCACCTGTATATTGTGGGTATCATGACAAGACAGTTTTGACAATGGTACTGGGAAAGATTTAGTTTGTAATCAAGAGAGAGAGATGTGATTTATGCATTGAAAATGTCCTGAGAATCCTGAGCAGCTTTTATTTTCTAGTGCAATTTGCTTTTTTGTCCTTGTGGGCCATACAGTAAATAAAGCTGAGCAACATACTTTACATGTCTTCTGACAATCCTAGGGAGACCTCAATAGAAAAAGAAATCTGTAACCCAAAGAGTTTTTCCCCACCTGTGGCTAAGACAGTAAAGATTCCTTCTCCAGTGCAGGACACCAGGGTTCGATCCCTAGGTTGGGAAGATCCTCTGGAGAAGGGAATGACAACCAACTACAGTATTCTTGCCTGAAGAATTCCATGGACAGAGGAGCCTGGTGGGCTCCAGGCCATGGGGTTGCAAAGAGTTGGAGATGACTGAGCAAATAACAGTCTCACTTTGAGATACATTCTTTAGTAACATTTTACCTCAAATTAAAAAAAAAAAATATATATATATATATTATTGTTTTCTCAATAAAATAGTCTTCACCTCCTTAAGGAATGTATTTTCTTAATAATGAAAACATAATCTTTCTTGCCTCAACATAAGATTATGATATTTACTTTCTTGAAACCACACAGATTATTGAAAAGAAATCTCTATGCATATAAAACATAGAAGCAAGGTGGGCCCCATCACAGGTAAAGGCTATTCAGAGCTATCTTTGTATTTTTGCCAGATACAGATAGAGTTTAAACTGGGAGATAATAAAGCTTGTTACTAAAATCATAGTGTGTTTTTAATTTTAAAAAGTAATTATGTATTTCTGAATTGAAATGATCCAATTTTTAATTTTTATCCTTTACTTTTCCTAAAATATTAAATGAGTGATCAAGTCATATCAATTATGATTTTAAGATCATTTCCTCATTCTTTACTTTCTACTTTACTATGTTATCTTTGCATGCCTGAATGTTTATTTGGCAGTATTTTTTGTTTGTTTGTTTTTAAATGTTTTATTTTTCCTGTATAAGCTAAATTCCTTTCCAGGATAACTTTCATTCAAAACCGTTCTTCTTCAAGAACCATTCTCTTACCATCTTGTAATTGATTTTTCATACTTCTGATATTTCAGTATGACTGAAATTCACCTTCTATTATGTCATGTTGTTATTTCCTATGCCTACAGGATAAATTTCACTCTTAGCCTGACATTCAAGGCTTTCAAAAATGGAGACTAATTTATGTTTTAGAGCCCTTAGACCCTAAAATATGTTCTCCATTTAGGCTAATATGTTTAAACCACATCCTCTGAACATACTTTTTAGTTGTCTTCCTTTAATAATTGTCCCATATGTCCCCATCATCTCCATTCTCCTTTTAACCAGTGTAAATCTGGACCCCATTTCAGGAGCCAACTTAGATTCCTCTCCTTGCACATGGCGCAGTATTCCTTCCCTTCTTTGATAGTTGGTAGTAATTAATTTCTGTAAATTTTGATATTAATAGTTACCAGATTGAGTTATCTGTTCCATTGCTGTGTTCAATAATCTTCAAATTATCTTATTTTTGAAATCATCTTATATACATGTCTCATCCCTCCAATACTTGTAGTAAGCACCTTAACAGGTGCTCGGGTGTTCTAAAACACCAATTTGGCTACAGTATATTCTCAGGCTTGGTGGTTAGGAAACTGTTCTACTACAAATAAAAAAATGCATGTACCTGTACTATAAAGCATATAAAATGAGGATTGTGCAATCCAGTACACTTTGTAGCAATCATAGAATGAATGTTTACCCAGTTTATGAGATATGTGCAGTAGTGTTCTACTAGCTTGTCAAATAATCAGGATTCAGTTGATCAGTAGCTTAAATTCAATCTCTGATTGTCAATGGACTGGTTTTCTCTTCCTAATTTCAGGCCAGTGATCTATCCTGATGAAGCAAGATTGTTTCTTTCCTGTAAGGAATATTAGAATATTTCTTGCAATGAGAAAGGTGAATTTCTCATTGTTTCCAAGTCCTGTACTGCTGTCTCAAGTAGCTTGGAATCCTATGCCAAAGTCTGCAATATTCTGTTCTACTTCCCTGCTTCTACAGAATGCAGGCCCACAGGATATGTTTCAGGGGAAGAAAAGACAGACTGTGAATATGTGTGTGTGTGTGCATGTTAGTTGCTCAGTTGCATCCAACTCTTTGGGACCCCATGGACTGTAGCCCGCCAGGCTCCTCTGTCCATGGGAATTTCCTAGGCAGGAATACTGGAGTGGGTTGCCAGTTCCTTCTCCAGGGGATCTTGCCAACCCAGGGATTGAACCTGGGTCTCTCACATTGCAGGCAGATTCTTTACCATCTAAGCCACCACTCATTCTTAATCAAACACCTCTGTTAGCCACAGCCATTAAGCTACCTTCCCAGTCCCTAAATAACCAGAAGAAAAGTCCTTGCAAACATATGCTATTATTATTGATTTTTCTATTATTTGAAGTCTTTTGAAATAAATCCTTAGCCTCAGTGAGCTAGGCTACATCATGTGAAGGATATTTTATACTTAAAACAGAAGCAGTTCTTCTCCTTTCCCAAGCATACCCATAAAAAGAACAAGCTGGAACTTACATCCCCCCGAACCCTGCAAGCCCTGGAGTTTGGTTAGTGTAAATGGTCTTCCCAAGGACTTGGATTTTTCATCCTGTGAAAATTTTTTCCTCTCTCACTGGTCTCTAGCCTTGTCAAACTAAGAAATAGGGACTAAGAATTCGGGGATAGGCAACTCCTACCAAACCTTGGGTTTTAGTTGCCCACCAAGACATAGTAAAAATTGGCCTTAAGCTTCAGGATCCAAATACTGTCCTTAAACATGTCCTTTTACTGGTTGTAACCTTATTTTTATCTATTTATAATGTCTAGTTATTTACACTCCTGAAAATGTCCCCAGCATTTTAGTAGAATTCAGTTCAGTTCAGTCACTCAGTCTTTTCCGACTCTTTGTGACCCCATGGACTGCAGCACGCCAGGCTTCCTTGTCCATCACCAACTCCCGGAGCTTGCTCAAACTCATGTTCATCGAGTCAGTGCTGCCATCCAAACATCTCTGATTATAAAATTAGTAAAATTAATCAGATATTATTGAATTTTTACTATGCACCACAGCTAAGATAAATTTGTGAGGACACAAAAGTAAAAAATGTACTAAAAGTCCATTTTGTATTCTAAATATAGAAGGAAAAACTTATAAAACAACATGTATCATATAAGTTTGTTATATTATCTACTATTTCTGTGATTAATGTACTATGGTAAGAAGAAATATGAAATCCTAGAATGTATGAGTTGATTTTCTTATAGTAGAGGGATATTTGCTACCATTATCATCATCATTAACAAATAATAATAACAACAATGATAATAAAGGTTATATCAGTGAAAAATAATTCCAGGGAACAAAATTTAGGAATTCTTTTTGTAGGTAGCACTGGGAAACAATAAAACATAAACTCTAGGAAAATAGAAAGAGAAAATGGTGTAGAACAGTATACAGAGAAATAATAGAAAAAAATTATCCCAAATAGAAGAAAGATACAAATGGTTTAGTGTCAGATAGCAACAAATAAAAAAAAAAATTATGTGATTCACATCTTGGCATATAGTTGAATCTTAGAGCACCAAGAATATTAAAAATAGATTTTAAAAATCTCTACAAATAAAAATAAGGATGAGAATTGAATTCATTTCTTTTCAATTGAAAATAGTCTCAGAGTTCTGAGAAAAAAAATTTTCCAGAGTTTAACATTTGGTCAGACTGTCATTTAGATTTGCAGCTATCATGAACAAATGCTAAAACCATTTGTTTCATAATGGGGTGATGAAGCTGATAACACTACACCTACAAATTGATCTTGGTTTCAGTAAATGCAAGTCACCAGACATGTTTTTTGTGATGTGATACAATAAAAAGTATATAAATCAGGTTATAGGAAATAAAAGAGACAGAGCAACATGTTAAATTATACCTCAAAGAACGTAAAACCTTCCCAAGGACAAGCCATGTAGTTCCTTTAGGAAATAAATAGAACAAAATGGAAGAAAGGAGGATTATTGGATAATAGAAAGACTTAAGCAACAGAATCCCAATGGCAATGTGTTGGATCATGTTTGTTTTTTAATTCTAAAAATCACATGTCAAAGGGCACTTTTAAGCAATTTAGAACATTTTAATATAAACTGCATAAAACATGATATTAAATAATTATTAATTTTATTAGGTGTGATAATGTTCAGGTGACTATATTTATGTAAAAAAAAATTCTTATCAGTTAGAGTGGCACAATGATAAATGACATGATGTCCAGGAAATACATTAAAATACTCCAGAAATTTGTGTGGAGGATATGTAGTGTCAATGAGAGATTAATAAATGAAACAAGATTACTAAAATATTGATAAGTATTGAAGCTGGGTATTTAGCATGTAGTCTTCCCATGTATATATTGTTTTAAATTTTCATAATATAACTTTCATATATCTTTTGTATGTCATTTATATTATATATATACACATAGATATTTTCAAATAAAAGAGCAAAAATCTTTAGCAACTACAATATTTTTCAAACATTCAAGGAATTGTTGAAATTTTACCACTCATGGATCTTCTGAAATAATATTTAAACAAAATCAGACTTTGTAGTTAAAAAAGTGGAACAAGATAAGAAATAAAATAAAGAAAAAAATATAATCTATGATTTTTTTTAAAATTTTTGGAGGGATGACAATTAGAGAATGGAATTAAAACATGAATATAATGATCAAAAATAAAGTGTAATGCACTAGTTTCAAATGAATTGAACTGTTCTTCAAATAGACTATAAAATAAAACAGCAATAAATGGAATAACAGAGAAAAAATAGCCGAATTGATCCTGATGCAAGCAGAGGAGAAGATGTAAAACTTTAAATAATGGTATGGGTCCATGGGATTTTCCAGGCAAGAGTACTGGAGTGGGGTAAACAACTCCTAGTACCTGTCAATTTTGGATAAGGGACACAAAATTGGGAGGCATTCTTCAAAAACAAAACAAAACAAAAATGAACCAAGTTTGTATTGATATTATGTAGTGTGCTTTGAGAGAGAAGAGCATTGTACAGTCAGAACATCTGCATTTTTTTTGTCTTTGGTTCACGAAAAATTTGGTTCTATGTATTTTGCTTAGGCAGGAGAAGCCACCAGGTGTGTTTAATATGCCATTTTGGAGAAGTTCTTGAGTTGTTTAGGAAGGTCATCTTATTTAAACTAAATAGCATTTTGATGTATGTATTATTGTCCAAATTTCCAGCACCTGTATTCTTTTCCTCTTCCATGCCCTCATTTGCCCTCTGAGTTTCTCCTCCTCCTCCTCCTCCTATCCCTTCTCTCCTCACCTTTCTCTCCTCTCCTTCACATATACTTCAGAGTGAAAGTGAAGTCCCTCAGTCGTCTCGGACTCTTTGCAACCCCATGGACTGTAGCCTACCAGGCTTCTCCATCCATGGGATTTTCCAGGCAAGAATACTGGAGTGGGTTGCCCTTTCCTTCTCCAAGAGATCTTCCTGACCCAGGGTTTGAACCTGGGTCTCCTGCATTGTAGGCAGACGCTTTACCGTCTGAGCCACCAGGGAAGTCTCACTTTAAATTAAACTTTAAATATTTCTCTCATTTTAATTTTATTTTTAAAAATTATTCAAAATCTTCCCTTTTCACCCTTCTCCCTCTGTCTAATTTCTTATCCTCACCAGGTTCTACAAAATAGGTATCATTACCCCAGTCTATACAGAAAGAAACCAATAAACACAGAGGTCCAATAATTTGACCAAAATCATGTGGCATCATTTATTTTACATTACAGTTTGCCTCAGAGGCTTCCTCTCCTTTCTCTTACAATATTCTTTTAGGAAGAGGTTCTGCAATGACACTATAAGGCAATCATTTCTCAAGTTGAGCAAATCATTGCTTTTCATTTGACATGTAAATCCAAGCTGGTGAATATTGTGGCCTATAAAGAATGCTCTCCAACCTCTTTGAAATGGTAGAAAACTTTTCCATACACAAGGTATAATCCAACAGCTTCCTCCTTGTGACTACTAATATTTTCTGTAAAAGTATTTCTTGAAAAGCAGCAGCCAATGCATCCTAGAGTACAAAATTCCATGGCACATTTCTTTCATACCTGTTCCTTTTTCAGTGTTTCTTAAGGAAATCTTGAGACTGATTATGAGTCTGAAGCATATTTTGCTTCAAGTTCAGTATCTTCTTAAAACATTATTTAAATGATCTTTCCCTTTTCCCTCTGATTTCTCCTTGAATCTTTTAATTAGTTTAAATGTCAGTTGATATGCAGAACAGAAAAAGAGACACAGAAATACAGAACAGACTTTTGAACTTTGTGGGAGAATGTGAGGGTGGGATATTTCAAAAGAACAGCATGTATACTATCTATGGTGAAACAGATCACCAGCCCAGGTGGGATGCACGAGACAAGTGCCCCGGCCTGGTGCACTGGGAAGACCCAGAGGAATCGGGTGGAGAGGGAGGTGGGAGGGGGGATCGGGATTGGGAATACATGTAAATCCATGGCTGATTCATATCAATGTATGACAAAACCCACTGGAAAAAAAAAAAAAAATGTCAGTTGACCATTACATAGTTTTAATATATATAAAACTGCTTCTTTCTCTTTAACCTAGAACAAATTAAAAATGTGGTAAGTCATCCCCTAAGAATAAGGCCTTCAGTTTTTCAAATTCTTCTATAACATTACCCAGTGTTTAAAAATTAATATGCATAAATAGTCTTATTGCTTTAATAATAATAGCTAGTATTTTTGGAACTTATTTTGTGTAAGACCTTTTGATAATCATTTTACAAATTTTAATCTAATTTAATCTTTATGCTAATCCTGATTATTATTATCCTCCTTTTAAACACAAGAAAATTGAGCAGACAGGTTAACTAACTTGCCTGAGGTTACCAAATTATAAGGTAGAAGAAGCAGGCTTTGATTCCAGGCAGTCAGAATCAGATTATACTAAAGCTCAAGAAGATTTATATTATTTAATTAATATAAATCAGACAACTTAGAGTATATCATTATCTTCTGATGCTATGATAAATACTCTAACAGTTAATTTATATCTGATTTTTGAGCTATTTTGCATATAAAGGAAAAGAATCACACACATGTATTGAAATTTTTGAATTAAAATATATTTCTGTGATTAGTGCTCTTTGGAATAATTTTATTATGCTCTAGTTAAAAATTCTAATTGTAAAACAGAAGCATCTAAAATGAAATGAACAAACTAGAAAATAAAGCAATTACTTTGAAAAACTAAATATATAGAATGAGCAGCATAGAAATGCTTTTTGCATCAAGACAAGAAGAAAATGGATTCTTATAATGTGCCACAGAATCAAAACACACAGTTTCAATTTGTTTCGGTTTACATTGCTTAAAGTGAAAAAACTTCTTTTTTGAGAATTCAAATTAGAATTTACCCTTAAAGCATGAGAAAACAGGATTCAGTTGCAGTGTAATTTACTGTGTCTGTTTTCCTGAAGATGATTTTTTTAATGTCAAGCATCCAAGAAACTAGCAGAACTAAGTATTTTATGATGTGAAGACAAGGACAGTAATATCCTCAGTTAACTTGGAAGTAAATTCTTACCTTAGAAATACGTATCTCAAACTATTAATTCAGTAATTGAAAGAATGTTCAATAAAGGAAGTAGTAAAGAATTATGAAATCAGAATCTCCATTTAATAAATGGAATTTAAACACGAATTAGACATTTTTGAAATGAGCCAAAATAAATGAGCCATTTTAATTCCACAATAAAATGATATAACATAAAAATTTTGACAGGTTGAAGACTATACTTGCCATTGTACTAAATAGGAAAACTAATATTGATCATTTTCTAGAAAGACAATGGAAGTATAATTTTAGTGTTCTCCTTGCTTTTATGAAAAATCAAAGGGTGATTAAGTTCATACAATTTCACAATTTAGGAGGGATATTAAGTTTCATAACACTTAAAATTAGAAAATTATTCAGCTATACTTTTATCATTTCGTAGTCATTTTTAATATTGGAGGTTAATTAAATTTGCTGTCCCAAATCGTTAAGTATTATATCAATAATATTTTTGGAAGTCAATCTTTTTGTTTCCTGAGATGTATAATTTTGACGGCTTCAAGCTGGATAAAAGACAATAATCTTTGTCAAAAGCAGAGAGCATATGTGTTACTGGCATCTATATATTTGTATTTCAAAACTTTACCAAAAGAGGGCAACAAGTCTATAGACCATAGAAATTAACTTCCAATGAATTATTGTCACCTCACCAAGGAAACAACTCTTCATTCAGCAGTAGTGCTTGATACCCCAGGTTGCTAAAATTACTAAAGTGAGGAATAAAAGAGATAATGAATCTTCTCTGGCTTTTTTATGCTAAATCATGTGAAATATCTGCATAAATACGCAGTATGTAGTTAATCACCTAAATTATGTGGCTTCATAATATCAAATATATTAGTGTTCATAATGTTAGAAGAATCGAAAGTAAAATGTTAACTAATTAAAATGAGATTGAGTCAGTGTGAGAACTAAATCAGGAAAGTATTAGTTTTGTTCTTTCTGAATGAATGATAATATGGCTTGCTTGCTCCATGTTTTTGTTTATGGTTCCTTTAACATATTAGAATATTTTAAGACAGTTTTATTTTATAGTTCCTACAAAATGAGGTAAATGCACACACATAATTTAATTTAGTATTTAGTGTTACAGTATAGCTTTGTGTGACCATGATACATTAACCATAAATTTTTATAAATAACAGTGTTTTTATCCAAGTACCTAAATTCCAAGTTCTTTGATAAATAGAGATTTTAGAAATGCGAAACAAGGTAATAACTTCTAAATAGAATAGCAACCAGGGACCTAAGGTCAGCGATGTCATCTTTGGAAATAGCAACTTTTTTTTTTTTTGCCAAAAGATGAGAATTCCTATAACTTAGCTTTACCCATTCATTAGGAACATATTCTGATTTCAAAGGAAAATACTTTTTTTTACTAGTTTTATTGAGATAGAGTTCATACACTGTAGATTGTCACTGTTCAGTTGCTCAGTCATGTCCGACTCTTTACAACCCCATGGACTGCATTTCAACAGGCCTCCCTGTTCTTCACCATGTCCTGGAGCTGCTCAAATTCACATTCATTAGGTCGGTGATGCCATCCAACCATCTCTTACTCTGATGTCCCCTGCTCCTCCTGCCCTCTATCTTTCCCAGCATCAGGGTCTTTTCTAATGTCAGCTCTTTGCATCAGGTGGCCGAAGTACTGGCGCTTCAGCTTCAGCATTAGTTCGTCCAATCAATATTCAGGACTAATTTCCTTTAGGATCAACTGGTTTGATTGCCTTGCAGTCCAAGGGATTTGCAAGAATTTTCTCCAACACCACAGTTTGAAAGCATCAATTCTTCAGTGCTCAGCCTTCTTTATGGTCCAACTCTCATATCCATACATGACTGCTGGAAAATCCATAGCTTTGACTATATGGACCTTTGTCGGCAAAGTAGTGTCTCTGCTTTTTAATACACTGTCTAGGTTTGTCATAGCTTTTCTTCCAAGGAGCAAGCGTCTTTTAATTTCATGGCTGCAGTCACCATTCACAGTGATTTTGGAGCCCAAGAAAATAAAGTCTGTCACTGTTTTCATTCTTTCCCCATCTATTTGCCATGAAGTGATAGAACCGGATGCCACGATGTTAGCTTTTTGAATGTTGAAAGCCAGCAGTGAAAAACTCACTCTCCTCTTTCACCCTCATCAAGAGGCTCTTTAGTTCTGGTTCACTTTCTGCCATAAGGGTGAGGCCATCTGTATATTTGAGGTTACTGATAGTTCTCTCGGCAATCTTGATTCCAGCTTGTGATTATTCAGAATGACATTTTTCATGATGTACCCTGTGTTTAAGTTAAATAAGCATGCTGAAAACATACAGCCTTGATGTACTCTTTCCCAATTTGGAACCAGTCCATTGTTTCATATCCATTTCTAACTCTTGCTTCTTGACCTGCATACAGGGTTTCTCAGGAGGCAGGTAAGGTGGTCTGGTATTCCCATCTTTCAGAATTTTCCAGTTTGTTGTGATCCACACAGTCAAGGACTTTAGTGTAGTCAAAGAAGCAGAAATAGATGTTTTTTTCTGGAATTCTCTTGCTTTTCCATGATCCAATGGATGTTGACAATTTGATCTCTGGTTCTTCTGCCTTTTCTAAATCCAGCTTGAACATCTGGAAGTTCTCAGGTCACATACTGTTGAAGCCTAACTTGAAGGATTTTTTAGCATAACCTTGCTAGCACATAAAATGAGTGCAATTGTGTGATAGGTTGAACATCTTTTGGTATTGGCCTTCTTTGGGATTGGAATGTAAAGTGACCTTTTCCAGTCCTGTGGCCACTGCTGAGTTTTCCAAATTTTCTGGCATATTGAGTGCAGTCTTTTAACAGCACCATCTTTTAGGATTTTAAACCTCAGCTGGAATTCCATCACCTCCACTAGCTTTGTTCATAGTGATGCTTCCTAAGGCCCACTTGACTTCACACTCCAGGGCAGCTGGCTCTAGGTGAGTGATCACACCGTTGTGATTATCTGGGTCATAAAGATCTTTTTTGTACAGTTAGTTCTTCTTTGTATTCTTGCCACCTCTTCTTAATACCTCCTGCTTCTGTTAGGTCCATACTGTTTCTGTCTTTTATTGTGCCCATCTTTGCATTAAAATATGGATATACCTATATTTACTATGGGTGTACATATATAAAGTATGCAAGTCAGTGGTTTTTCTTACATTGACAGATATGTGGAACCATCATCATGGTCAATTTTAGGATATTTTCATCACTTCAGAAAGAAACCCCTTACCTTTTACCAATCACCCTTCTGAACCCTTAATACCCCCTAGCAGCACCTTTGTTGTTCAGTTGCTAAGCTGTGTCCAACTCGTTTGTGACCCCATGGATTGTAGCCCATCAGGCTCCTCTGTCTGATGATTTCCCAGGCAATAATATTGAAGTGGACCCTTCCCCAGAATATCTTCCCAACCCAAGAATCAAACCTGCATCTCCTGCATTGCAGGCAGATTCTTTACCATGAAACTACCTGGGGAGCCCATAAGCAGTGCCTTAAGTGACAATAAAACTACATTCTGTCTCTACAGAATTCCTCCACTGGAACTTTCTTATGAAAGATGTATAATGTACCATTTTTGTGACTGACTTCTTTGATTTTGCTTAATGTTTTCAAGGGTTATCAATGTAGAGTGTATTTATCACTTCAATTTTATGACTGACTAATTGCCAGTCACAAAATTTACCATTTTATGACTTACCATTGTATGACTAGACCACTCTTTTATCTATTACTTTGTTTATGGACATTGGGTTGTCTCCAAATTTGGACTAGTAAAAATAATGCTGTTGTAATCATTCATGTCCAAGTTTTTGGCTTGACATATGTTCATTTCTCTTCATTATATTCCTAGGGATAGAATTGCTAGATCATATAATTCTGTGTTTACTCATCTTAAGAACTGCCAGACTATGTTCTAAATTGGCTATACCATTTTACATTTTCACTGACGGTGTATGAGCGTTTCAGTATTTCCACACCCATGCTGACATTTGTTGTTGTTATGTTAGCCATTCTAGTGTGTGAGTAGTGCCTCATAGTTTTGGTATGTATTTCCTTGATACTTATGACATTTAGGATGTTTTCATCTGCTTATTAGTGAAGTACATCTATTTCTCAGTGAAATGTCTATTTAGAATCTTTGCCCATCCTTTCCCAGTTTTATTGAGAAATAATTGATGTATATCACTGTATAAGTTAAAAGCATATAATATGATGGTTTGATTTACATATATTGTGAAATGATAACCACCGTAGGTTCAGCTAACACCTATCTTCTCAATCATATAGATACAATAAAAAGAGAGGAAAAAAGGAAAAATAAATCTCCTTATGATAACTCTTAGGGTTTACCCTCTTGAAAACTTCCCCAAATATCAAACAGCAATGATAGCTATAGTTATTGTGTTATACATTATGTCCCTATTACTTATAACTGGAAGTTGTATCTTTTGACTACCTTCCTCTGACGCCCATTCCCCTCATTTCCCACTTTCCTCCTCTGGTAATCACAAATCTGATCTTTCTATGAGTTTGTTTGTTTGCTTATTAGATTCTGCATAGAAGTAAGATCATACAATATGTGTCTTTCTCTGACTTGTTTTACTTAGCATAATACCTTCAAAGTCCATCCATGTTGTTGCAGACAGTGATTTCTTCATTTTTAGGGCTGAATAATATCCCATTACAAATGAGAGTCCAGAATTATATACACATATGCTTATTTCTGGAGTGTCATTTCTATTTATACATCTATATTGTCTAGCCTTTTCAAGCACTATACTGATTTGATTTGCAGTAATTTTTAAGATCTCTAGTAAGATCTTCCAAGTTTTGAAATTGGAATGTGCGAGACCACATATTTTGTTTTTTTTTTTTTTTCATGATTGTTTTGGCTATTCTAGGACTCTTGTAGTTGTATATGACTTTTAGAGTCAGTTTGCTAATTTCTATAAAGAAGGCAGTTGGCATTCCTCATAGGGATGATGTCAGTTCTGTAGATCAGCTTGAATAATATTGCCTTATTAGCAATTTCAAGTTTTCCAGTTCTTGAACATATGTAGGATATTTTCCTATTTATTTAAATATTGAAAAATATTTTTCAATAAAGTTTTATAGCTTTCAGAGCATATGTTTTGCACTTATTTGATTATAATTATTCATAAAAATTTTATATTTTAATGCTATGTGAATTGAATTTTCTAATTTTCATTTTGGATCATTGAGTATATAGAAATACAATTGATTTTTGTGTACTGATCTTGTATCTGACAACCTTGCTAAACTAATTTATTAGCTTTTAATATTTTTAGAGGCTTTCATAGGACTTTCTATTGTCAATTTCAAAAATAATCTGTTATTTTATTAGCCAAGTAGGTTTATTTGGGGATAACAGAGAATTGCCATTAAGGACAGATAAGTTATGGTGGTGAATCATGGTCAAGTCCAAAGAGACAGCGATGTCAGCTTTTAATAAGTTTTTGGAGGAAACTGGAGAGGGTTGTTTTAAATAAAAGTTCAGTGAAGAAGAAAGGAGTTCCAAGTGGTGGAATTTTCTTATTGGCGATAAGCAGTGGTGAGTACATTCCTGCTGGAGCAGGGAAGAATCCTTCCTTTTCTTAAAAGCAGGAGATAAAATTCCTATCTGAGAAAATGACCTCCCTTGTAACAGAAGAAAAATAGCATTATTATTTTTCTAATTTTTATATTTATTTTTTAAGGACATTTGATTGACTGACTGTGTTGTGTTAATTTCTGCTGTAGAGCAAAATAATTCAGTTAATCATCATGGATAAGAAATTGGTACTGAGAGAATTTTATAGAAACAGACCTTGTGAAAATAATTCTTACCTTCCTTCTTCCTGTTGGTTATGGAGACTGCACCAATGGCTGGTGCAGGAGAGCTCTCCCTTCAGAACTTCTGACTGCATTTTAAATGAGTTTTTTTTCTTTATTTAAGTTCACACTATGTACAAGATCATGCCATTGTGAAGAGAGATAGTTTTACTTCTTCTTTTCCAATCTGGATATCTTTTATTTACTTTTCTTGCCTACATGTCCAGGCTAGAACTTTGAGTAAAATGTTGAATAGAAGTGACAAGAGTACACATCCTTGCTTTCTCTTGATCTTGGGAGGAAATCATCTAGTCTTTCACCATTAAGTATGGTGTTAGCTGTGTGTTTTCTTGTAAATACTCTTTATCAGACTGAAAAAATTCCCTTCTATTCCTAGTTTATTGAATGTATTTATCATGAAAGGATGTTAGATATTTTCAAATGCTTTTCTTAGGTCAGTTGAAATGATGATTATTTTTTTTCTATTGATATAAAGTGTTATATTACTACATAAATCCCAGTTGGTTTAAAAGTTCACTTCATATAAAATTTCTTTTGGATTAGATTTGTTAGTATTTTGTTGAAGATGTTTCAAAAGTCAATACATATTTCTAATTTTTACATTTTAGTATTCAATCTTTTATATACTGATTAAATAAAAGTGTTCCTTATTTTTCTCGTTGTATTAAAATACTCTATTGTCTTTACCTACATTTTTCTGCATGATTTCTTTTTCATTGATAAAAAGTAAATCTCATGCTGATGCTGTGAAAGTGCTGCACTCAATGTGCTAGCAAATTTGGAAAACTCATCAGTGGCCACAGGACTGGAAAAGGTCAGTTTTCATTCCAATCCCCAAAAAAGGTAATGCCAAAGAATGCTCAAACTAGAACACAGTTGCACTCATCTCACACGCTAGTAAAGTAATGCTCAAAATTCTCCCAGCCAGACTACAGCAATACATGAACTGTGAACTTCTAGATGTTTAAGCTGGTTTTAGAAAAGGCAGAAGAACCAGAGATCACATTGCCAACATCCACCGGATCATCAAAAAAGCATGAGAATTCCAGAAAAACATCTTTTTCTGGTTTATTGACTATGCCAAAGCCTTTGACTGTGTGGATCACAATAAACTGTGGAAAATTCTGAAAGAGATGGGAATACCAGACCACCTGACCTGCCTCTTGAGAAACCTGTATGCAGGTAAGGAAGGAACAGTTAGAACTGGACATGGAACAACAGACTGGTTCCAAATAGGAAAAGAAGCATATGAAGGTTCTATATTGTCACCCTGCTTGTTCATCTTATATTCTGAGTACATCATGAGAAATGCTGGGCTGGAGGAAGCACAAGCTGGAATCAAGATTGCCAGGAGAAATATCAATAACCTCAGATATGCAGATGATACCACCCTTATGGCAGAAAGTGAAGAAGAACTAAAGAGCCTCTTGATGAAAATGAAGGAAGAGAGTAAAAAGGTTGGCTTAAAGCTCAACATTCAGAAAACTAAGATCATGGCAACCGGTCCCATCACTTCATGCCAAATAGATGGGGAAACAGTGGAAACAGTGGCAGACTTTATTTTCTTGGGCTCCAAAATCACTGCAGATTGAGACTGCAGCCATGAAATTAAAAGATGCTTACTCCTTGGAAAGAAAGTTATGACCAACCTAGACAGCATATTAAAAAGCAGAGGCACTACTTTCCCAACAAAGGCCCATCTAGTCGATGCTATGGTTTTTTCAGTAGTCATGTATGGATGTGATAGTTGGACTATAAAGAAAGCTGAGTGCCAAAAAATTGATGCTTTTGAACTATGGTATTGGAGAAGACTCTGCAAGGAGACCCAGCCAGTCCATCCTAAAGGATATCAATCCAGAGTGTTCATTGGAAGGACTAACGTTGAAGCCTAAACTCCAATACTTTTTCCACCTGATGCTAAGAGCTGACTCAGTGGAAAAGACTCTGATGCTGGGAAAGATTGAAGGCGGGAGGAGAAGGGGACAACAGAGTATGAGATGGTTGGATGGCATCATCGACTCAATGTACATGAGTTTGGGTATACCCCGGGAGCTGGTCATGGACAGAGAGGCCTGCTGTGCTGCATACCATGGGGTCGCAAAGAGTTGGACACAATTGAGTGACTGAACTGAACTGAACTGAAATCTCATGCATGTGGTTTAAAATACAAATTGTTAAATAGCTATCCAAGAAATAGCTTCTCACAACTCTAATTAAATACCTATGGCCTTTCATAAATAAGATAAAATTCATAGCAAAACATAATATTCTCACAGAAACCCATCTTGGCTAGGTAGATATTTATATTTAAAGAAATAGAGGTAATTTAAATTCAGTATGTCTTTCAAATATGATGCAAATATTATCATCTTGTAAGATGATAGAGTCTTGTTTCCAGAGTGTCCTGATTACTAGATCTAATAGACAATGCCTGTGTCAACCTGAAAATTTGTTAACACTCTTTCTATTCTACCAATAATCCTTTTTTTGGTAGTCAAAATATGTTGCTTTACCCTAGCTGGTAACACCTTTTCAAAAGTATCTGAAAATTACAACTCATGAAAAATAATGTCACCCAATAAGAAAACAATCAGTGTCACATTAAGTTTGCAAAGAGTTAGCTCAAATAGTGTATTGCTGATAGCATGGATGATAAATGGAAGAGTTATAATTGTAGTGTAGGGTTTCTTATTTCTTAACTTGGTTTGTCTTATAAAGAAGAAGTAGATTATATAATATTAAAATAAAACCAGAAGAAATGCACTAGATGAATGTCTGGTAGAAGATGGAAATCCATGTGTGTGTGCAAACAGACTATTTCCCAGTTTCAAGAATTGAGCTGAAATGGCTTATGGTCATAATTTCAAAAATGGCAGAAAAAAATAATGTTCCTAGTGGATAAACTATTTTACCCAAAATTAAAAAATAAAAGGTAGGTGTGTATACACACACACACACACATATATAGCATCAGCTAATAATAATCACAGAATCAGGAATATAAATGAATAGCATATTTAATTTTTAGAGATTAAAAACTAAATTTGATTAATTTCAATTATTGAACAGTTCAGCTTCACCAATAAAAGTGTAAGCAAGCATAATATTAAAATACATCAAACTGGAAAATACAGAAAAATTAAAATCCTGATTTTCATTGACTGTACTGTGAAACATGCACTTATATTGCTAGAGAATTTAAATTATATATTTTGGCATACAAATGTAAAATAAGTTAAGGAGATATTAAAATGTTTAGACATTTAATTTTGGGAATTTGAAAGAGAAATATGAATAAAGTACTAGAGGAAAAGTTATAATACATGATACAAATAATTATACATGAGTGAAGTGCAAGTGGTGTGATCACTCACCTAGACCCAGACATTCTGGAATGTGAAGTGAAGTGGGCCTTAGGAAACATCACTAGGAACAAAGCTTGTGGAGGTGATGGAATTCCAGTTGAGCTATTTCAAATCCTAAAAGATGATACTGTGAAAGTGCTGCACTCAATATGCCAGCAAATTTGCAAAATTCAGCAGTGGCCACAGGACTGGAAAAGGTCAGTTTTCATTCCAATCCCAAAGAATGGCAATGCTAAAGAATGCTCAAATTACCACATAATTGCACTCATCTTACACGCTAGTAAAGTAATGCTCAAAGTTCTCCAAGCTAGGCTTCAACAATATGTGAATCATGAACTTCCAGATGTTCAATCTAGTTTTAGAAAAGTCAGGGGAAACAGAGATCAAATTGCCAACATCTACTGGATCATCTAAAAAGCAAGAGAGTTCCAGAAAAACATCTATTTCTGCTTTATTGACTATGCCAAAGCCTTTGACTGTGTGGATCACCACAATTGTGGAAAATTCTGAAAGAGATGGGAATGCCAGACCACCTGACCTGCCTCTTGAGAAACCTGTATGCAGGTCAGGAAGCAACAGTTACAACTGGACATGGGACAACAGACTGGTTCCAAACAGGAAAAGGAGTACATCAAGGCTGTATATTGTCACCCTGCTTATGTAACTTATATGCAGAGTACATCATGAGAAATGCTGGGCTGATTCCAGCACAAGCTGGAATCAAGATTGCTGGGAGAAATAGCTATAACCTCAGATATGAGCCTATGACACCACCCTTATGGCAGAAAGTGAAGGACTAAAGAACCTCTTGATGAAAGTGAAAGAGGAGAGTGAAAAAGTTGGCTTAAAGCTCAACATTCAGAAAACTAAGATCATGGCATCTGGTCCCATCACTTCATGGCAAATAGATGGGGAAACAGTGGAAACAGTGGCTGACTTTATTTTTCTGGACTCCAAAATCACTGCAGATGGTGACCGCAGCCATAAAATAAAAGATACTTGCTCCTTGGGAGAAAAGCTATGACCAACGTAGATAGCGTATTTAAAAGTAGAAGCATTACTTTGCCAACAAAGGTCCATCTAGTGAAGGGTATGATTTTTCCAGTAGTTATGTATGGATGTGAGAGTTGGTTTTAAAGAAAACTGAGTGCCAAAGAATTGATGCTGTTGAACTGTGGTATTGGAGAAGACTTTTGAGTGTCCCTTGGACTGCAAGGAGATTCAGGCACTCCATCCTAAAGGAGATCAATCCAGTGTGTTCATTGAAAGGACTGATGTTGAAGCTGAAACTCCAATCTTTTGGCCACCTCATGCGAAGAGCTGACTCATTGGAAAAGACCCTGACCTGGGAAAGATTGAAGGTGGGAGGAGAAGTGGACGGCAGAGGATGAGATGGTTGGATGGCATCACCGACTCATTGGATCTGAGTTTGGGTAAACTTCGGGAGCTCATGATGGACAGGGAGGCCTGGCATGCTGCAGTCCATGGGTTCTCAAAGATTTGCACACGACTGAGCAACTGAACTGAAGTACAAGTCACTCAGTCATGTCTGACTCTTTGTGACCTCATGGAGTATACAGTCCATGGCATTCTCTGGGCCAGAATACTAGAGTGAGTAGCTGTTCTTTTTTTGAGGGGATCTTCCCAACCCAGGGATCGATTCCAGGTCTCTGGCATTGCAGGCCGATTCTTTACCAGCTGAGCCACCAGGGAAGTCCAAGAATACTGGAGGAGGTATTGAACCGGGGTCTCCTGTGTTGCAGGTGGGTTCTTTACCAGCTGAGATACTAGGGAATCCCTAATACACGAGTGAGTTGTGGGTAATTTGATGCTGTCCTTTAAACTTTGTTGTATAATACTAAGTATGTTTTCATTTCTTTTAAGAGGATTGCATTGTACTGCTGGCAAAAATAAGAAAGGAAAACCTTATTTAAATAAATCTTGGTCAACTTTTTGAATGAAAGTGTAAATAAAATTTCCTTCAATGATCCTCCAAAAAAGAGTAAATACTAGTCTGATGTTACATGTTTCTATAGCATTTCTTGCAAAAGAAATGTCAATAGCACTTTGGAAATGCAAAGCGAATGAAAAAAATTCATTTTTTTTTTCAGTTTAGTGAAAGTTTCAATCTACTGAAGTTTCTATTTGTGTACATGAGAGACAGTATTGCCTAGAAGTTTGTGAGTGGAGGGAATCAGAATATGCCATTCTACAATATGTCATTTGGATTATTTTGAGCTGAAGGCAATTGAGAAACAGCAGATACCTTTTCCCTTTTCTCCTTAGGGCAGGGTGTACATTTTCCTTTATTAAGAAGTTCCTGTCCTCTTCTCCCATACCTGGAGGAGGGGGGAAAAGCAAACAAACATCACCTGAGATAAAAAGTCAGGACTATGTTGGGCCTGCACAAACAAATCTTAATAACTCACTTATTATCTTCCATTAGTTTCCCCCATATATTTGCTGTTCAGTCACCCAGTCTTTTCTGACTCTTTGCAACCCCATGGACTGCAGCGCCCCAGGCCTCCCTGTTTCTCACTATTTCCCGGTTTGCCTGAGTTCATGTCCTTTGCATCAGTGATGCCATCCAGCCATCTCATCCTCTGCTGCCCTCTTCTTCTTCTGCCCTCAATCTTTCCTAGCATCAGGGACTTTTCCAATAAGTAGGTTGTTCACACCAGATGACCAAAATACTGCAGTGGAGACTGGAGTGAAGATTCAACATCAGTCCTTCCAACAAGTATTCAGGGTTGATTTCCCCTAAGAGTGACTGGTTTGATCTCCTTGCCATCCAAGGGGCTTTCAGGAGTCTTTTCCAGCACCACAGTTCAAAGGTATCAATTCTTTGGCATTCTCCCATCTTACAGTCCAGATCTCACAACCATATGTGACCATAGCTTTGACTCTACAGACCTTTGTCGGCAGAGTAACGTCTCTGCTTTTCAACACACTGTCATTAGTTTCCTCCCAAGAAGCAATCACCTTCTGATTTCATGGCTTCAATCACCTTCTGCAGTGATTTTAGAACCGAGGAATAGGAAATCTGCCACTACTTTCACTTTTTCCCCTTCTATTTGCCATGAAGTAATGGAGCTGGATGCCATGATCTTAGTTTTTTTAATGTTTAGTTTTAAGCCAGCTCTTTCACTCTTCTCCTTCACCCTCATCAGGAAGCTCTTTAGTTCCTCTTCTCTTTCTGCCATTAGAGTGGTATCATCCACATATCTGAGGTTGTTGATGTTTCTCCTGCCTGTCTTGATTCCAGCTTGTAACCCATCCACCCCAGCATTTCTCCTGATGTGCTCAGCATATATATATATATTTTTTATTAGTTGGAGGCCAATCACTTCACAACATTTCAGTGGGTTTTGTCATACATTGATATGAATCAGCCATGGATTTACATGTATTCCGCATCCCGATCCCCGCTCCCACCTCCCTCTCCACCCGATTCCTCTGGGTCTTCCCAGTGCACCAGGCCGGAGCACTTGTCTCATGCATCCCACCTGGGCTGGTGATCTGTTTCACCATAGATAGTACACATGCTGTTCTTTTGAAATATCCCACCCTCACCTTCTCCCACAGAGTTCAAAAGTCTGTTCTGTACTTCTGTGTCTCTTTTTCTGTTTTGCATATAGGGTTATTGTTACCATCTTTCTAAATTACATATATGTGTGTTAGTATGCTCTAATGTTCTTTATCTTTCTGGCTTACTTCACTCTGTATAAGGGGCTCCAGCTTCATCCATCTCATTAGGACTGGTTCAAATGAATTCTTTTTAATGGCTGAGTAATATTCCATGGTGTATATGTACCACAGCTTCCTTATCCATTCATCTGCTGATGGGCATCTAGGTTGCTTCCATGTCCTGGCTATTATAAACAGTGCTGCAATGAACATTGGGGTGCACGTGTCTCTTTCAGATCTGGTTTCCTCAGTGTGTATGCCCAGAAGTGGGATTTCTAGGTCATATGGCAGTTCTATTTGCAGTTTTATATATTTAACAAACAGGGTGACAGCAGACAGCTCTGTCATACTCCTTTCTCAATCTTAACCAATCCATTGTTTTTTTATTAAGATCTTTTTGGACACAGTTCTTCCATGCATTCTTTCCTTCTCTTCTTGATCTCTTCAGAGTATACTAGGCCTCTACTGTTTCTGTCCTTTATTTTGCCCATCTTTGTGCAAAATGTTCCCTTGATATCTACAATTTTCCTGAGGAGGTCTCTAGTCTTTCCCCTCCTATTGTTTTCTTCTAGTTTTATGCACTGTTCATTGAAGAAGGCCTTCTTGTCTCTCCATGCTGTTCTTTGGAACTTGTGTTTAGTTGAATATACCTTCCCCTTTCTCCCTTGCTTTTCACTTCTCTTCTTTCTTCAACTATTTGTAAAGCCTCCTCAGATAACCACTTTGCTGTGTTGCTTTTTTTTCCCCTGGAGTTGATTTGTTCGCTGCCTCCTGTACAATATTACAGACCTCTGTCCATAGTTCTTATAGGCGCCCTGTTAACTAGATCTAATCCCTTGATTCTATCCATTACCTCCACTGAACGTTCATAGGGGATTTGATTTAAGTCATACCTGGCTGGCCTAGTGGTTTTCCTGCTTTCTTTAGTTTAAGCCTGAATTTTACTATGAGAAGCTGATGATCTGAGCTACTGTCAGGTCCAGGTCTTGTTTTTGCTGACTGTACAGAGCTTCTCCATCTTTGGCTGCAAAGAATGCAATCAGTTTGATTTCACTATTGACTATTTGGTGATACCAATGTGTAAAGTCATCTGTTGTTTTGCTGAAAAATGGTATTTGCTACGGTCAGTGCATTCTTTTGGCAGAATTCAGGTAGTCCTTGCCCTGCTTCATTTTATTCTCCAAGACCAAACATGCCTGTTACTCCAGGTATCTGTTGACTTCCTTCTCTTGCATTCCAATCCTCAGTGATGAAGGGAACATCTCTTTTTGGTGTTAGTTCTAGGCAGTCTTCTGAGTCTTCATAGAACTGATCACCCTAAGGTTCTTCAGCATCAGTGGTAGGGTCATAGACTTGAATTACTGTGATGTTGGATGGCTTGCCTTAGAAACAAACCAAGATCATTCTGTCATCTTTGAGATTGCACCCAAGTACTGCATTTCATACTCTTTTGTTGATTATTAGGGCTACTCCATTTCTCCTAAGGGATTCTTGCCCACGGTAGTAGATATAATGGTCATCCAAATTAAATTCACCCATTCCTGTCCATTTTAGTTCACTGATTCCTGAGATGTTGATGTTTATTCTTACCATCTCCTGCTTGACCATGTCCAATTTACCTTGATTCACGAACCTAACATTCCAGGTTCTCATATATTTACCTCCCTAAAATTTACTGCCCATGGCAGCCCAAATCTTTTTGTCCTCTGTCTTGTCACTTCACAGATTTATTGTCCTTTGTGAAGATTGTACATAGCCTTATATTCTAGCAAATGCTTTAAGTTACTCATCACTTGCCCAAGTATGCATGTTTAATATGAAGCAAAAATAAAGTTTTTTTTTTACTTGTCTTTTGATTCATGAACCCCAACATTGAACCTAAGAGTCAAGGAAGAAATCTTTTTCTATCCTACATAGGTTTTGAGTCAGACGAGACCAGTATTCAAATTCCAAACCTATCCCTCATTGACAAGGTGAGCTTGGGAAAGTTACATAATCTGTTTACTTTCAGTTCCTATCTGAAAATCGATATTATAATACCACAAAGCATTGTTGATATAGGATTAATAGAGATAACATTTTCAGTTCAGTTCAGTCACTCAGTCGTGTCCGACTCTTTGCGACCCTATGAACCACAGCACATCAGGCCTCCCTGTCCATCACCAGCTCCTGAAGTTCACTCAAACCCATTTCCATTGTGTCAGTGATGCCATCCAAACATCTCCTCCTCTGCCGTCCCCTTCTTCTTTTCCCAGCATCAGGGTCTTTTCAAATGAGTCATCTCTCTGCATCAGCTGGCCAAAGTATTGGAGTTTCAGCTTCAACATCCATCCCTCCAATGAACACTCAGGACTGATCTCCTCTAGGATAGACTGGTTGGGTCTCCTTGCAGTCCAGGGGACTCTCATGAGTCTTCTCCAACACCACAGTTCAAAAGTATCAATTCTTCAGCACTCAGCTTTCTTTATAGTCCAACTCTCACATCCATACATGACCACTGAAAAAACATAGCCTTGACTAGACAGACCTTTGTTGGCAAAGTAATGTCTCTGCTTTTCAGTATGCTATCTAGGTTGGTCATAACTTTCCTTCCAAGGAGCAAGCGTCTTTTAATTTCATGGCTGCAATCATCATAACAGTGATTTTGGAGCCCAGAAAAATAAAGTCAGCCACTGTTTCCCCATCTATTTGCCATGAAGTGATGGGACCAGATGCCATGATCTTAGTTTTCTGAATGTTGAGCTTTAAACCAACTTTTTCACTCTCCTCTTTCACTTTCATCAAGAGGCTCTTTAGTTCTTCTTCGCTTTCTGCCATAAGGGTGGTATCATCTGCATATCTGAGGTTATAGCTATTTCTCCCAGCAATCTTGATTCCAGCTTGTGTTTCCTCCAGCCCAGCATTTCTCATGATGTACTCTGCATATAAGTTAAATAAGCAGGGTGACAATATACAGCCTTGATGAACTCCTTTTCCTGTTTGGAACCAGTCTGTTTTCCCATGTCCAGTTGTAACTGTTGCTTCCTGACCTGCATACAGGTTTCTCAAGAGGCAGGTCAGGTGGTCTGGTATTCCCATCTCTTTCAGAATTTTCCACAGTTTATTGTGATCCACACAGTCAAAGGCTTTGGCATAGTCAATAAAGCAGAAATAGATGTCTTTCTGGAACTCTCTTGCTTTTTTGATGATCCAGCAGAAATTGGCAATTTGATCTCTGGTTCATCTGCCTTTTCTAAAACCAGCTTGAACATTTGGCAGTTCATGGTTCATGTATTGCTGAAGCCTGGTTTGGAGAATTTTGAGCATTACTTTACTAGCGTGTGAGATGAATGCAATTGTGCGGTAGTTTGAGCATTCTTTGGCATTGCCTTTCTTTGGGATTGTAATGAAAACTGACTTATTCCAGTCCTGTGGCCACTGCTAAGTTTTCCAAATTTATTGACATATTGAGTGCAGCACTTTCACAGCATCATCTTTCAGGATTTGAAATAGCTCAACTGGAATTCCATCACCTCCATTAGCTTTGTTCATAGTGATGCTTCCTAAGGCCCACCTGACTTCACATTCCAGGAGGCTCTAGGTGAATGTGAGTGATCACACCTTCATGATTATCTGGGTCATGAAGATCTTTTTTGTACAGTTCTTCTGTGTATTCTTGCCACCTCTTCTTAATATCTTCTGCTTCCGTTAGGTCCATATCGTTTCTGTCCTTTTTTGAGCCCATCTTTGCATGAAATGTTCCTTTGGTATCACTGATTTTCTTGAATAGATCTCTAGTCTTTCCCATTCTATTGTTTTCCTCTATGTCTTTGCATTGATCCCTGAGGAAGGCTTTCTTATCTCTCCTTGCCTGGTTCTTATTACACAGAAGTTATTTAATTTTAACATTTATTATTTTGTTTAAAAGCAAGAGAAAATTATCCTTCTGTATTAGTAACTTGGAAAATATACTATTTAGCCACAATTGAAGTTGTTCTTGAGCAGTTTGAGAGGTTAATATTAGATTTAAGAATAAGAAAATTTTGCAGTATATGATAACAGTTTACTACTTGAAACCAACTCTTAAGTCCTTGAAATTAATAATTAATTACCTTTTGAAAAATGGTTATAATATCTGTGGTAGAAAATGTTCTTATACAATGTTCCAAATATTCAAAGATAATATTGTAGAAATCATTAGGTTGCCTAGAAAACATACTTCCCTCTTTCCCTTCTTAAATGATTCTGTATACATAGTTACATCTAATGAATAGTCTTGATTGTCAATTCATGTATGTTTCATTTTCTCATCAGCTATTATTGGATCAGGAGCAGGCAGGTGATATAATCTGGCTCAACTAGAGTGAAAGGAAGGTTTTTCATTGCACATTTAGGTAAATAGTTTCCCCATCTCCCTAGAAGGTGCATAAGGCGGCACCCAAGATGGGGAGCAATTGCTCCCAATTGCCAGTATTGAAGATTCAGAGCACAGAGATTAAATAAAACCTTTTCATTGATGATATTATCAATCTGCTATTGTCCGTGTAGTTTAAATCTACCACTAGATTTCCTGGTATGTGAGATGCTCCCTGTATGAACCAGTTTGAGGAAAGATTTTCTCTTAAACATATATGTAGTGATAAATATTTTATAAGACAATGGTTCTTAAAACTTAGATAACACAAATGTTATTAAACTTTCTTTGGGAAAAAATTCACTCGATAGAAAGCTTTGCTCACATTTGATTAGTAAATCTCTAGGTATTTTAAAAATTGATGTCCTTATAGAAAAATTAAAACCAGATTTATAGGTTATTTCAAATTTAAAGGAACAAATATTATCCATGTTACATAGACTCACCTAAGATATAGTAAAATAAGGATAATTTCCCAAGTGATCTGTGAAATCATCACTACCCTAAAGCACACACCTGTCCAGTATAGATCCCTTCAAATCTGATCTAGTCTCATTTATAAGTAAAGGGCTATGAGGATCCAAATAACATGATAATATACTGAATACTGAAGCATATTAAAAGTGAGCAAATAGAGTGGTTCTAGATGTGAATGTATGGTTGGGTAATATCTCTAGCCTCTAAGGGGAACTTGGGTACCTTTCCAAACTTCATCCCAGCTGGGTGGTTTCAGATGATGGTTTAGATCAAGGGGAAAAAATGGGGACACTTTGAAAAAATTCAGTCTCTCAAGCCCTACCTGTGAAAATACCAATTCAGTAAGTCTGGTAAAAGGACAAGTTATGTGCATCTTTAATAAACAACATAGTAAATTCTGTTGAAGATTCACAATTAGATAAGTTTGTAGGTTAGATGATGAAGGCAGACAAAAGTCTCTAAAAAGTGGCCTCTTCTCTTTTCTTTTTCTCTGGTTATAGGGTAAAATTTATTAAGAAGCAGATGGGAAGAAAGTGGTGAGAGCATTATATAGGAAATAGATGATACCATCTAGATTTACATTAAGTAACATCCAAATGAAGCTTTCATAGACCCAATTTCATAAAGAGAGAAAAGTGAGAGAGAGAGAGAGAGAGAGGCAGAGACAGAGATACAAAAAATCGTTCAAATTCTCAACTTGAAATGCCAAGAGTTCATTATGAGGTTATGGTAACTTGACTAGAAACACTCAGAGTTTGATGCAGGACAAAATATTATTTGAGGTAAGAAGAAATGAATTCAGAAATTCAGGGAACAATAGAATCAGCTTAAAGATAGATTTAGATCTTTCATTTAAAAGCTGCAAGAGACTGTGTTAGGTCTATATATGGTAGGGGAGAAAAAAATACATCAAAATTTTGAAAATTCAACTTGACCTGCCGGAAAGGAAAGAAAAATAGAAATAAAAATAAAATATTCAGGGAAATAGGGTCAGACACCTAGAGCAGAGAGAGTTGCCTGAAAGAAATATTTCTGCAGCCATTGGTATGCCAAAGGTTATTCAGTGCTGGAATTAAGATAGAAGGCAAAGTTTCATAGTGGATAAGGTGGAAAATTATTTAATTTTCATCACCTCCCAGGCCCCCAGACTTAGTAAGTAAGGAAAACAGTACTTTGCTTTGGCAATCTATTGAATTTCTCTACCAGGGACATCTGGGAACAATTCCCCTGCCAGGGTCCTAAACAATTTCAGAACAAAGATGGTGATATACAGGATATTTGGGATAGAGAAGTGCAGAAAGAAAAGTAAGAGATTGACAAAGTGGGAGTTGAAGAAGCCATGAATCTTAGAGAGTTGTCTGTTACAGATGTATGTTAACCTGCTCATGACAGTGACAGAGTGTGGATACAGCCTCATTCAATTAGGCATTGATGATGTTTAAGCGTCATTGATTGACACTCAGTCCATCATAAAGCCCAGATGAAGAGGAAAAAAACCTGGTTATCAGCAGGTACAGCACTGTAAATTTCCTAATTTTACAGAAGACTTTGGCAGAGTGAGGGGCGCCCCATTCAGATTCCCCTTGAAATGATTTGCTGTCCAGCTGTGAGGAGTATGTTTACCTCACAGCCTCCAGCTGTGAGCTTCTTCTAATTCACCTTAGCACTAAAGCCAAGATTATATTATTTTTAGAGTGGGCCTTAGCCAATGACTGAGTAAGATGGTAAAGCCTACGCTAATCCATTCCTGCCCAACTTGAGACTGCTCTACCTGGTAATATTTGTTCCAGTGTTTTGATGTTATTATCTGGTGGCTTTTTTGGAGGGGGGTGCCTAATCTTGCTTTCTCCCTTTTATTTCACAGGTATTACTCTCTAGTACACATATCAAACTCCTAATACCATGTCAGCATCTGCTTCCTGGAGAAAGCAACCCAGGACAAGGAGTATCAGATGAAAGAAAAATAAAGGTTTGCTGTTGTTTTATGTATTGTTTTGTTTTCGTGGTAAGTGACAGTTTTTGCACTCTTATTCTGAATATGTTTTACATTCTTATTCTGTTCTACTACTCCAGAATATAAGAAATACTATATTAAATAAATACATTAAAAGAAATTTATCAAACACGGTCTTAGATTTTAAATGGTAGACACTGGGCAACTGTTCTGTTTTCCTTTGCAGCTTTTATCTGATATTATAAATTTTTATTACCAGTCTATCCCACTAGAATGTAGAAATCTATGCAGCCAGGGAGTACTTTTTTTTTTTTAACACTTCAGTATCCCCAGTGCTTCAGCATTACCTGTTACAAAGTAGGAATACAAAATATGTCTTATAATGAATGGGTGAATGAATGAGTGATTTGATTAGAAGCCTAACCACATTTCTATCTCTTACCACAATATAGCAACAAATCTCAAACATTTGCTGCAATATAAAGGATTAATAAATCAAGAATTTAAAATGCAGTATTATATAATTCAATAATATAAAGGGACAATTACATTAGGACACACAATTACATTAGGAGGCCAAATGTCATAATCAAGTGTTTGTACATGTATTTAAAATCACTGTGGTTATGAAAACTGTTTAACTGTCATATGAAAACATATGACAAATATGTTAGCATTGTTGAGGTGATATTTAGAAAGAGTAAAATAATTTTGGAAAAGGTCCAAACAAAAAGCAACTCTCAATCAAGGCAGCATTACTGTAGCAAAATTCTTCATATAATGAAACTATGCAAAAATAGTTTTTTATATGGGTTGAACAGAGTTAACTTCTATGCTCATATCATTTTAGGCAGACTTTATATATGAACATACTTTTGTAAATTGTAC
The DNA here is from genome assembly GCF_033118175.1 of Dama dama. Taxonomy (NCBI): domain Eukaryota; kingdom Metazoa; phylum Chordata; class Mammalia; order Artiodactyla; family Cervidae; genus Dama; species Dama dama. Next base: position 38,262,003 of record NC_083700.1, on the reverse strand, counting down.
AACTTACACAAATGTTAATTATTTAAAATCAACTTCATGGGGGTTTAATTTACATAGAGTAAAATGCATCAATTTTTAACTGTTCATTTCATTAGATGTGGACAAATGTATATACCTGTGTAACTATCACCATGATCAAGATACAGCACATTTCCGTTGCCCTAAAGAATTCTCTTGTGCACTTTCTCTCCCAACTATCCCCCCACCCTGGAGTCCCAGGCAATGATTAATTTGCTTTATGTCAATATATATTAGACTTTTATTTTCTGGGGATTCATATGAATCAAACATAAACAAAAAGTAAAATGAATGCCTTGAATACTATCCAGATATCTCATGGAATACAGAAGAATCCTTCATTCTATAAACCATGATGAACATTGCCATATGTAATATGAAGGAATTAAGGTTCAGTATTGGGCTTCCTAGGTGGAAGAGTTGTAAAGAATTTGCCTGCCAGTGTAGGAGATGCAAGAGACTTGGTTTTGATCCCTGGGTCAGGAAGATCCCCCGGAAAAGGAAATGGGAACCCACTCTAGTGTCGTTGCCATGAAAATCCCATGGATTGAGAAGCCTGGTGGGCTGTAATCCATGGGGCCCTGAAGAGTGGACATGACTGAGCATGCACGCACTGCACTGACAAGCAATATAGTTACCCCGAGTATTGTAAACAGTAAGGGATTTAATACAGGGAATTAAGTCTACAAAATTATTGGAAAGGTTACAGAACAGTTGAAGTTCTAGCTTGGGCCTATCAAAATGTTTTCTAGGAAAATTTATAATTTCCTATCATAGTGTTCCTATTTCTAAGGCCGCCACTGCAGCCATGCTCACCTAGGTTGGTAAACAATAGCAGGGCCACAGCAGACCCCAGAGAGTCATATGAGGAGCAGAGCTACATTCCTTGTTTCTTAACAGAAACCTTTAGACAATAGCACCTGATGCAGGAAAATGACAGCTTGCTTAAACAGCAGCAAATGACAGTAGGCACAGGAAGATGGCATTCATTTTATGTCTACCTTCCAAATCTGTAGCAAGATTATTTCATTAGATTAATCTAAATTAAAGTATCCAAATTCATCTGTAAGGAAATCTGTAGATTTAATCCTTCCAACGCCTGCTATACTGGGAGAGGGCCAACAGTGGGAGAGATACAGAGAGTGGGAATGGGAATGGATTTTAATTGACAATGGACAGTACACAGCAAATCTAACATCTCTGTTCTCTCCCATTAATAGTGAGTTACAGTGGCTAGTCTTATTGTGGAAGCCATGAATGCCCCTGCAAACATCCAAAATGCCCTCTAGGTAGTGGTACTACCACTGTTGAATAAAGTTGACTTAGAATGTAGTCTGCTATGGTAGTTACATTTGCTTGTAAGATTTGCTTTTCTTAGTAATATACATTAGGCTGGTGATATATTTGCTTTCTTGATACGCCAAAACAGCAAAAGTTGGGCACATGAAAGACTTGGGTTTGGGAGAAATGAAAATGTTCAATGTGCTAAAGAAAGTAAATCATATTGTGATTCATGTCTCACCTGGTGAAAAAGAAATCAGGATCACAACTGGGAAGCTCAGTGGTTCCTGGCTCAAAATCAGCAAACTAAGGATAACCTTGGGGAGGAAAAAAATATTTGTGCCTATTTTAGGGAGTTTATTTTCTCCTAAGGAAAATGAATGGAAGAAAGTCTTCAATCTGCTCAGATTTCTTTTGTAGGATAAAGGAAAAGCCATAAGATTCATACTGTTAGGTCAAAAACTGTTGTCTTATTTAGTCCTTGAATATTAACTAAAACTTCCATTTTAGCTGATGTAAATTAAAGATATGAGCTTTTCTTTCATTTAATTTTTCCAGTGATAATACTTAGAAAAACGGGTGTTGGTTGAGTTGCCAGAATCCCATGGAGAGGAACTCTCACATGAGAAACTGGTGCAGATGGGAAATGTGAAATTGAATAAAGAGACAATCTACCCCACTAATATTGCCAGGAACAGTTGCCAGATTTTTTTTTTTCTATTCTTAAAGATGAATTAAAAGTTTTATAGTAATAAATATACAGAGGGAGGAGTTTTAAAATCAACTGGCTTTGAATTTTGAATGTTTAATAAAGCCCCACATGTTCTGCCAATACTAAGGTAAAATCTCTTTCTTTTATATCAGATAGCCACTCCCCAAATAGCTCTTTGGAGAGCTCTATAATTTCAGAATTACATAATATAAATATTCACTATAATAATTTTCTTTTAAAATTCCAAATATAGTCAGTGTTTAATGTTAAATTTATTTTAGGAATTAGTATTAACATCTTAACATTTAAAGGAAGGATTATTATAAGGGTGTCATCTAACCCAATCAGTTTATAGGGAAATAAATAGGACCGAAAATTATTAAATGACTTTTCAAAGACATAGAGCATAATAGTGATAAAATTAAAAGCAAAATATATTATTTTCCCTCTGTATTGTAAAGTACATTTCCTGTATACCACCATTTGTCCAAATATTAAGACTCTGTGTCTTCCTGCTTGTGATACTAGCTTATTAATTCTGAAAGATTTTTATAATAGAGATATATTTACAACTTTGCTGAGCACATATAAAGAACTTCATATATCTACATATACTATATCAATTTCTTGTTATGAACATAAAAACATACATTTAAAATAGAAGTCTTCTCAAGTTGTATCTTTTCATAGTGAGTCAGTTCAGTTCAGTTGCTAAGTCATGTCCAACTCTTTGCAACCTCTTGGACTTCAGCACACCAGGCTTCCCTGTCCATCACCAACTCCTGGAGCTTGCTCACACTCATGTCCATTGAATGGGTGATGCCATCCAACCATCTCATCCTCTGTCGTCCCCTTCTCTTCCTGCTTTCAGTCTTTCCCAGCATCAGGGTCTTTTCTAATGAGTCAGTTCTTCGCATCAGGTGGCCAGAGTTTTAAAGCTTCAGCATCAGTGGTGATAATATAATAATTTTTAATGTTTAAAATAAAAATTGCATATTTTATCAAAATAGAAATTAATGTAATTCTGGCTAATTTAAATATAAAATGGCTTTACTAAATGATATTTGATGACACATTGAGTTTTGCCAAGTGAGCTGAAGAGCCAGAATTAAAGGCTACACAGCTGCAAAAATCATCAGAAGTTACATGACACAACTGATCCATGAAAATATTGTTGCAGCTCTATAGAAAATTAGATATAGTGCAAAGTACAGTCAAGATGACATACCTGAAACCTCTTGCAAAGGAACCTGAGACAGTGCATGTCCTCTACACTGAAAGATGCAGTTATGTAATAGGGAATTCCTGAAATACTGAAAGTAGTTCTGGCTTCCCCATGGAAATGATAGTGTGAAATGGAGATAATAGTTTATCCTTTACAGAGAGTGGATGAGGGTATTAGTGGACTCACAAAGGCTGACTTGTACTGAGAGTTCCAGAGAGGGAACAAGATGCACTGTGGGCTCTTGTGAAGGGCAGTTGAAAACATGTCTCTCAAACATCATGGTAGATTCAGAAAAGGCTTCTGAAAAAACAGTATCTTGGAGGTTAAAAAACACCTACATAATTTTTTAATATACCTAAGTTATAATGTTAGTAAATATAGGTAGTCAGAACAACATAAAAAGCACGTTATAGATTTAACAATCTGTTGATCTGTATGATAATAATAGGAATAATGGAAACAAATGGGACATTATATAAAGACATAATTTTTGTACTCCTTACATTTTTCATTTCAGTTCTGTCACTCAATCGTGTCTGACTCTTTGCAACCCCATGGACTGCAGCACACCAGGCCTCCCTGTCCATCACCAACTCCTGGAGTTTACTCAAATTCATGTCCATTGAGTTGGTGATGCCGTCCAACCATCTCATCCTCTATTGTCCCCTTCTCCTCCTGCTTTCAATCTTTCCTAGCATCAGGGTCTTTTCAAATGAGTCAGCTCTTTGCATCAGGTGGCCAAAATATTGGAGTTTCAGCTTCAACATCAGTCCTTCCAGTGAATATTTGGGGCTGATTTCCTTTAGAATGGACTGGTTGGATCTCCTTGCAGTCCAAGGGACTCTCAAGAGTCTTCTCCAATACCACAGTTCAAAAGCATCAATTCTTTGGCACTCAGCTTTCTTTATAGTGCAACTCTCACATCCATACCTGACAACTGGAAAAACCATAGCCTTGACTAGATGGACCTTTGTTGGCAAAGTCCTTACATTTTTAGAGAAAACCAAAAGAAACTGCAGCGGGAAAGCTAAAGAGGCTGCCAAAGTGGGAAACTGGATATTCCCATCAAGTAATATGAAAATAAACCATCCAAAAGAAAAAGCAAAATATAACTTTCTCATAATAGATTAACCATGTATACCCCTCATGTTAATACTGAGTCTTCAGAAAATACATCCTTCATTAGAAATTTGAGCTTCAAGTTTTATTTGGAGAGGAAAGGAGCAAACAGGAATGAAGAGATAAATATGTTTATCCCCAAATTTCTTAAGTGAACTATGTATAAGATATACTTGTGTGCTAAGTTGCTTCAGTTGTGTCTGACTGTGTGGCCCTGTGAACTGTAGCCTGCGAGGCTCCTCTGTCCATGGGATATTGCAGGCAATAATACTGGAGTGGTATGCTCCACTGGAGTCGTATGATCATTTCCTGCTCCAGGGCATCTTCCAGACCAAGGGATTGAACCCATATCTCTTATATCTACCTGCATTCACAGGTGGGTAATGAGGACCTTCAAGAGGAGTGCCAGCTCTATTGCCATTTCTTAGAGTTATTGCTCAATGCACATTTTAAATAATAGTGTGCTTAGAAACATGTTACTAGTGTCTATATTTTAAGATGCCTGAAAATACATATTAACTAATTTATATCTTTTGTGCATAATAAAATTGCAGTATTGACCACAACAAAGCAAATATCTAGTAAAATATATCATTTGCTCAATACATAGTAATCAATAGCACATCAGATTCCAGAATGAATAGTTTTAATATAATTAAAACTCTTAGGTAACAAATAGTTTTGGAAGCAGATGTAAATGTGAAATTAGGTAGAGATTTGAATCAATAAAGACACACTTTTGGAGATAAATTAGCTATGAGAAAATCTGAAAATTGAATATAGATGAATGTATAATAAAAAGGTATCTTAGAAAATAAAAATATAATTTATAGAGGGAAAAATAAACTTAGGTAAGAAAATATTTAAAAACTACTTTAAACTTTATACTTACAGTAGAGATTTTAAAAAGATATTAAATGCAGTGAAGTTGTAGAAGCTTTTTTTCTCTACCATTTTCATAGACAGTCTTGTATATTTGGTTAACAAGCACAGGGGAACACAGGTATGTCCTTATTCCAAAGACTGAAAGTAACTTCAATAATTTAATCAAAGTGTTCTCTCAAATTTTATATATAAAGGTGTTCAGTGAGCTTTAGATTCTATTATAGCAAAAATTACATAAGATGAAACAAGGAGGTCACATCATTATAGAAGAGACAGTGACATCATTCACAAAGGAAAAACAGGAGGTCAAAAGTATAACAAGAAAATGGGTTATAATGGGTTTAGAAATTTCAGGTAAGAAAAGAGTAAGAAAAAGTGTGTTTATAGTTAGTGAAAGCACTAGTGGAGGACAAAAATAAACAATATAGAGGAGGCCTTTTTTTGTGAAACTTGATAAAAACAGCACTGAGGAAAATGAATGATACTGAATAGGAAACGATCTAAAGCAAATCTTTGAAAATGGGAGATGGTTCCCCAATTACTTAATATTAGCTATAAAGAGTAGAAACAAGTCTATTTGAATAAATGACTGAGGGATATACATTTAACAAAAATAATACAAACTTTCAATAAAATATGAAAATATTCATAAATTTAAAAATTTTCAAAAACATGAAAATTACATCTATATTAAAATGTAGCTAGTTGCCCATCTTCTGTCCAAGGGAATAAGTTTTAACACTGTAGCACCTTGTGGAAGAGCAACTTGTCAGCATTTGTCAGAATATAAAGAGCACATACTACTCTTAAATACAGAAATTATGATAATTATCCCCTTGTCTTTTTTGCAGTTAATCACAAATCTCTTACCTGAAAATAGTATTTCTGTAAGATTTATATATAAAAGATGAAAACTGAGAGATCTTTATATGTGATCAGTTCCACAGGATTAAAAAGCCACTATTCCACTATTCTACTTCCCTTGTGGCTCAGCTTGTAAAGAAACTGTCTGCAGTTGATGCAGACCTGGGTTTGGTCCCTGAGTTGGGAAGATACCCTGGAGAAGGGAAAGGCTACTCACTCCAGTATTCTGGCCTAGAGAATTCCATGAACTGTACAGTCCATGAGGTCACAAAGAGTCAGACACAACTGAGTGATTTTCACTTTCTTTCACTTTCATTCCACTATTACTAAAAAAACAAACAAACAAACAAACAAACACAAAACAAAAACAAAAGCTTTCATGAAGGGCAGTATGTTTCCAGTTCTTATCACATTTAATTTAGTGTGGTTTTATGTCATGGGTTATTTTTTCTACTGTCATATTTATATTTATATTCTTTTACACAAAGCATTTTTAAATAACAGAATTCAAAATGGGTTAGTAATACATAAATGTTTGATGGGCTTGAATTTTAAAACTAAAACAAATAAATTTGAATAATTAAATTTAAAAAATTGATTAGCAAATAAAATTAAAAGCAAAATGTTACATGTGATGCTTAATTATAAGTCTTACATAAGATTTGGCATCATAAGAGTTTTTAAAATATATTACATAATGTTAAAAAACAAAGAGCTGTAAATTGAAAGTAATGTTAAAAATAGCTGTAAACTGACATTCTAAATTTAGACTTGCATAAATGTTTCTCAGCATTAAACTATATGTGGGGAAATTGAGGAAAACTGACATCAGATATTCAGATAAATTAGCAGAAAAATTTTTGATGTGTTCTTTTTGGTTACTTTCCATAAGTATAAGACAGTAGTTGCACTCAGTTAACTAAGTTAAGCGGAGGTGAGTTTATTGACTGTCAAAAAGTAAAATTAAAAAAAAAATTTGTTGAATGTCAAATGGTCTTTCATTTCTCCTCCTTGAAATTCATGTCTCTATTCTTTTTCTATATTTCATGTCTACTTGTTCTTTCAACCCCTTTGGAGTAGGGCCAGGCACTGAAGTCTACAGTGTGAATATGCCTGCTATATTGCTGTTTGATCTTCTTCCCTTGATGTGTCAGTTTCTTTGTGGGCTGCCTGCTTGTCAGACCATTTTTATTCTTCAAAACTTTATACATAATTTTTAAAAAGCTGTGCAGATCTCAGGGCACTTTATGAATCTTTCACAAGTTAATCACACTTACATAGCATAAACACTGCTGCTTATGTGCTTAACAGTATAAGGACAAACATATTTACCCATCTGCAACCAATTAGATGCAAATACTCAAATTATAGGTTAAAGAAAGGTGTTTGTGCTTCCATTTGAAATAGTAAAGTAAGTAGATTTAGAAAGATAACTCAATAAAATGCATCTAGTATTTGTAAGCATCAAAATGGAGAGTATTTTTGCTAAAATGGAAAAGCAATGCACATTATTTAATGGATCATTACACTAAGATATAAGAATCTTAGTTCTCGTGTTGTTTGACAGTTGGGTAGTTGTGATATCTTTTTACTTACAGAAAATGCATGCCTCATCCTTATTTATGTCTCTTCCTATTAAAAGGAAGATACTCTCTAATCAGACACATTTGATAAAACTTGGCACTTGTCACATGGGAAAAAGTATCCTTTTGCTCTGTGCCTCATACAATCTTAGGCATGTAATAGTCATCAAGAAAGGCAAAACATATCGTGTTATGTAGATTAAGTCATTCACCTAAAAGTCTGTTTCTTTTCTGTTATATTCATTCTTGCAAATGTAAAAATTTCATTTTTATGGCTAAGTAGTATGCCAATGTGTGTGTGTGTGTGTGTGCGTGCCAGGGTTTTTTTTTTTTTTTAATCCACTCATCTATTGTTGGAACTGAAGTTGCTTCCATATTATTATTACAAATAATACCTCTATGAACACTAGGTGTATGTATCTTTTCAAATTAGTGTTTTCATTTCCAGGAGCAGAATTTCTGGATTTTATGGAAGTCCCATTTTTAGTTTTTGAGACCCCTTCATACTGTTTTCCACATTGGCTGTACAAATATACTTTCCCACCAATAGTGAACATGGTTCTCTTTTTCCACATTTTCACCAACATTTGCTATTTTGAGCCTTTCTGATGATAACTCTGACAGGTATGAGGTGAGTTCTTATTCTGTTTTGCATTTTACTGATGATTGTTGTGAATATTTTCGTCATTAGCTAACTGTATATCTTCTTTGGAAAAATGTATATTTTTATTTGTCCATTTTAATTAGTTTTTTTTTATATTGAGTTGTTTGAGCTGTTTATATATTTTGGATATTAACCCTTTTTCAGTTAGGTCATTTGCAGATATTTTCTTCCATTCAGTAGGTTGTCCATTTATTTTGTTGGTGGTTTCATTTGCTGTGAAAAAGCATTTAAGTTTAATTAGGTCCAATTTATCATTTTTACTTTTATTTCCTTTGCCCATGAGACTGCTCAAAAAAAAAAAAATTCATACAGTTTATGTCACTATTCTGGCTTTGTTTATTTCTGGGAGTTTTATGGTTTCCAGTCTTCAATTTAGGTCTTAAATCAATTTTGAGGTTTTTTAAAAAAAATATATGGTGGGGGAAATTATTCTAATTTCATTCTTTTACATGTAGCTATCCAGTTTTTTCAACAACAATCATTGAAGAGACTATATTTTCTCAGTTGTATATTCTTGGCTCCTTTGTGATAAATTGACCATATATACAAGGGATTATTTCTTGTTTTTTTTAATTAATTTATGTTTTATTGAAGGATAATTGCTTTACAGAATTTTATTGTTTTCTGTCAAACCTCAACATGAATCAGCCATAGGTATACATACATTCCCTCACTTTTGAAGCTCCCTCCCATCTCCCTCCCCATCCCACCCCTCTAGGTTGATACAGAGCCCCGTTTGAGTTTCCTGAGCAAATTCCCGTTGGCTATCTATTTTGCATATGGTAATGTAATTTTCCATGTTACTCTTTCCATACATCTCACCCTCTCCTCTCTTCTCCCCATGTCCATACGTCTCTTCTCTATGTCTGTTTCTCCATTGTTGCCCTGTAATTAAATTCTTCAGTACCATTTTTCTAGATTTGTGTTAGATTTTTCTAGATTATGTGTTAGAATATGGTATTTATCGTTCTCTTTCTGATTCACTTCACTCTGTATAATAGGTTCTAGGTTCATCCACCTCATTAGAACTGACTCAAATGCGTTCCTTTTTATGGTTGAGTAATATCCATTGTGTATATACACCACAACTTCTTTATCAATTCATCTGTTGATGGATATCTAGGTTGCCTCCATGTTCCAGCTACTGTAAATAGTGCTGCAGTGAGCAATGGGGTATATGTGTCTCTTTCAATTTTGGTTTCCTCAGGGTATATGCCAAGGAGGGGGATTGCTGGGTCATATGGTGGTTTTATTCCTCGCTTTTTAAGGAATCTCCATACCATCTTTAATAGTGGCTGTGACAATTTACATTCCCACCAACAGTGCAAGAGTGTTCCCTTTGCTCCACACCCTTTCCAGCATTTATTGTTTGTAGACTTTTTGATCAGGGCCATTCTGATTAGTGTGAGGTGATATCTCATTATAGTTTTGATTTGCATTTCTCTAATAATGAGCAATTTGAGCATCTTTTCATGTGTTTGTTAGCCATCTGTATGTCTTTTTTGGAGAAATGTCTGTTTCCCCACTTTTTGATTGCGTTGTTTGCTTTTCTGGCACTGAGTTCTATGAGCTGCTTGTATATTTTGGAAATTAATCCTTTGTCAGTTGTTTCATTTGCTGTTATTTTCCCCCATTCTGAGGGTGGTCTTTTCACCTTGCTTATAGTTTCCTTTGCTCTACAAAAGCTTTTAAGTTTAATCAGGTCCCACTTGTTTACTTTTGTTTTTATTTCCATTACTCTAGGAGGTGGGTCATAAAGGATCTTGATTTGATTTATGTCATCGAGTGTTCTGCCTACGTTTCACTCTAAGAGTTTTATAGTTTCTTGTCTTACATTTAGGTCTTTAATCCATTTTGAGTTTATCATTGTGTATGATATTAGGAAGTGTTCTAATTTCATTCTTTGATGTGTATCTGTCCAGTTTGCCCAGCACCATTATTGAAGAGGCTGTCTTTGCCCCCATTGTATATTTTTGCCTCCTTTGTCAAAAATAAGGTACCAAGTTTGCATGGGTTGATTTCTGGGCTTTCTGTCTTGTTCCATTGGTCTAAATTTCTGTTTTTGTGTCAGTACTATATTGTCTTTATGACTGTAGCTTTGTATTATAATCTGAAGTCAGAAAGGTTGATTCTTCCAGCCCCATTCTTCTTTCTCAAGATTGCTTTGGTTATTCAGGGTCTTTTGTGTTTCCATATTAATTGTGAAATTTTTGTTCTAGTTCTGTGTAGAATGCCATTAGTAATTTCATGGAGACTGTTCAATCTGTAGATTGCATTTGGTAGTATAGTCATTTTCACAATATTGATTCTTTCTACCCAGGAACATGGAAAGCTCTCCATCTGTTTATGTCATTTTTTATTTCTTTCAGTAGTGCCTTTTAACTTTCTGTGTATGGTTCTTTTGTCTCTTTAGGCAAGTTTATTCCTAGATATTGAATTCTTTTTGTTGCAATAGTGAATGGGATTGATTCCTTAATTTCTGTTTCTGATTTTTCATTGTTAGTATATAGAAATGCAAGTGGGTTCTGTGTATTGATTTTGTGTTCTGCAACTTTGCTAAATTCAGTGATTAGCTCTAGTAATTTTCTGATACTATCTTTAGGATTTTCCATGTACAGTATCATGCAATCTGCAGTGGTCAGAGCTTTACTTCTTTTCTGATCTGGATTCCTTATATTTCTTTTTCTTCTCTGATTGCTGTAGCTAGGACTTCCAGAAATATGTTGAATAATAGGGGTGAACGTGGACGCCTTCTCTTGTTCCTGATCTTAGGGGGAATATTTTCAATTTTTCACCATTGAGAATAATGTTTGCTGTAGGCTTATCATATATGGCCTTTACTGTGTTGAGGTAGATTCCTTCTATGCCCATTTTTTGAATAGTTTTAATCATAAATTGGTGCTGAATTTTATCAAAGGCTTTTTCTGCATCTATTGAGATTATCATATAGTTTTTATCTTTCAATTTGTTAATATGGTGTGCCACATTGGTTGATTTGCATATATTGAAGAATCCTTGATTCCCTGGGATAAACCCAACTTGATCATGGTGTATGAGCTTTTTGAATTGCTGAATTCTGTTTGCTAAAATTTTGCTGAGGATTTTTGCATCCATGTTCATCAGTGATATTGGCCTGTAGTTTGTGTGTGTGTGTATGTGTATGTGTGTGTTTTCTTTGTCTGGTTTGGGTATCAGAGTGATGGTGGCCATGTAGAATGAGTTTGGAAGTGTTCCTTCCTCTGCAGTTTTTTGAAAGAGTTTTAGAAGGATAGGCATTAGCTCTTCTCTAAATGTTTGATAAAATTCTCCTGTGAAGCCATCTTGTCCCCCAAGCTTTTCTTTGGAGTGGGAAGAGTTTTTGATCACAGCCTCAATTTCAGTTCTTCTAATTGGGTTGTTCATAATTTCTATTTCTTCCTGGTTCAGTTTTGGGAGAATGAACTTCTCTAAGAATCTGTTGATTTCTTTCAGGTTATCTAATTTGTTGCCATATAATTGTTCATAATAGTCTCCTATAATCCTTTGTATTTCTGCATTGTCTGTTTAACCTTTTCTTTTTCATTTCTAATTTTGTTGATTTGATTCTTCTCTCTTTATTTCTTGATGAGTCTGGCTAAAGGTTTGTCAATTTTGTTCATCTTCTCAAAGAACCAGCTTTTATTTTTACTAATCTTTAATATTGTTTCTTTCATTTGTTTTTCATTTATTTCTGCTTGGATCTTTATCATTTCTTTCCTTCTACTAACTTTGGCTTTTTTTTTGGTTGTTGTTGTGCTTTTTTTCCAGTTGTTTTAGGTGTCAAGTTAGCTTGTCTATTTGATGTTTTCCTTGTTTCTTGAGGTACAATTGTATTGCTATAAACTTCCCTCTTAGAACGGCTTTTGCTGCCTCCCATAGATTTTGAGTTGTGTTTTCATTGTCATTTGTTTCTAGAAATTTTTTGATTTCCCTTTTGATTTCTTCAGTAACCCGTTGGTTATTTAGAAACGTATTGTTTAATCTCCATGTGTTTGTATTTCTTACAGTTTTTTCCTTGTAATTGTTATCTAGTTTCATAGTATTGTGGTTGGAGATGATGCTTGATATGATTTAAATTTTCTTAAATTTACTGAGGTTTGATTTGTGACCCAAGATGTGGTCTATCCTGGAGAATGTCCCATGTGCACTTGAGAAGGTGTATTCTTCTCCATTTGGATGGAATGCACTGAAGATATCATGAGATCAATATCATCTAATGAATCATTTAAGACTTGTGTTTCTTTATTAATTTTCTATTTTGATGATCTGTCTATTGCTGTGAGTGTGGTGTTAAGGTTTCCTACTATTATTCTGTTACTGTCAGTTTCTCCTTTATGTCTGTTAGTGTTTGTCTTATGTATTAAGGTGCTCCTATGTTGGGTGCATAGATATTTTTAATTGTTTATGTCTTCTTCTTGGATTGACCTCTTGATCATTATGTAGTTTTCTTCCTTATGCCTTGTAATCTTCTTTATTTTAAGGTCTATTTTGTCTGATATGAGGATTGTTATTCCAGCTTCCTTTTGCTTCCCCTTTGCATATGTGTCTATATGTGTCCTTATGTTTGTTTATAAAACCAGTAAAATATGTGACTGAATATACACATATACATATACACCTAAAAGCAAAATCAAAACAGTCCAACAAAAAAGACAACCTCTTTAACAAGTGGTGCTGGGAAAACTGGTCAACCACTTGTAAAAGAATGAAACTAGAACACTTTCTAACACCATACACAAAAATAAACTCAAAATGGATTAAAGATCTAAATGTAAGACCAGAAACTATAAAACTCCTAGAGGAGAACATAGGCAAAACACTCTCCGACATAAATGACAGCAGGATCCTCTATGACCCACCTCCCAGAATATTGGAAATAAAACCAAAAGTAAACAAATGGGACCTAATGAAACTTAAAAGCTTTTGCACTACAAAGGAAACTATAAGTAAGGTGAAAAGACAGCCCTCAGATTGGGAGAAAATAATAGCAAATGAAGAAACAGACAAAGGATTAATCTCAAAAATATACAAGCAACTCCTGCAGCTCAATTCCAGAAAGATAAATGACCCAATCAAAAAATGGGCCAAAGAACTAAACAGACATTTCTCCAAAGAAGACATACAGATGGCTAACAAACACATGAAAAGATGCTCAACATCACTCATTATTAGAGAAATGCAAATCAAAACCACAATGAGGTACCATTACACGCCAGTCAGGATGGCTGCTATCCAAAAGTCTACAAGCAATAAATGCTGGAGAGGGTGTGGAGAAAAGGGAACCCTCTTACACTGTTGGTGGGAATGCAAACTAGTACAGCCGCTATGGAAAACAGTGTGGAGATTTCTTAAAAAACTGGAAATAGAACTGCCATATGACCCAGCAATCCCACTTCTGGGCATACACACTGAGGAAACCAGATCTGAAAGAGACACGTGCACCCCAATGTTCATTGCAGCACTGTTTATAATAGCCAGGACATGGAAGCAACCTAGATGCCCATCAGCAGATGAATGGATGAGGAAGCTGTGGTACATATACACCATGGAATATTACTCAGCCATTAAAAAGAATTCATTTGAACCAGTCCTAATGAGATGGATGAAGCTGGAGCCCCTTATACAGAGTGAAGTAAGCCAGAAAGACAAAGAACATTACAGCATACTAACACATATATATGGAATTTAGAAAGATGGTAACGATAACCCTATATGCAGAACAGAAAAAGAGACACAGAAATACAGAACAGACTTTTGAACTCTGTGGGAGGAGGCGAGGGTGGGATGTTTCGAGAGGAATCGGGTGGAGAGGGAGGTGGGAGCGGGGATTGGGATGGGGAAGACGTGTAAATCCATGGCTGATTCATATCAATGTATGACAAAACCCACTGAAATGTTGTGAAGTAATTAGCCTCCAACTAGTAAAAATAAATAAATAAATAAATAAATAAATACATAAATAAAGTACAATAGATTGACCTGGCAAACAAAGGAAACCAAAAATTATGTTTACCAGAACAAAACTAACTAAAGCACAAATTGGAAAAAAAAAACTAAAGCAAGATGCAAATTGGGGAATAAAATAATGAAAATAAAGCTAACAAATATATTGAGAGGAAAGGAAAGAAAGAAAAGAAAGAAAGACTATATATGCAAGGTTAAATAGAGGTAGATAAAAATTTATAAACATTAAAGATAACTGCATGGGGAAAATAGGAAAAGCAACCAAAGGAATAAATGTAGAAAAAAATAATAATAGGTTTAAAAAACTTTAAAAATAAAATTTAAAAAAGGAAGAGAGAGAGAAAAGAAGAAAAACTCCCAAGAACTGCAAAAGCCCAATGTAGAGGCAGGGGTTTATAACAACAATAAGAAATGTGACAGAGAAAAAAAAGAAAAATATAGTCAAAACCTTAATTAGATTTCATAGTGACAATAAAATCAACAACAACAGAAGGGGGAAGAAAGGAAAAAAAAGATTAAAAAAATCCAAAAGTGTCTACAGAATAAGTCAAAGCATAAGATTAATAAATGTTTTTCTTGAGTCACTGCTGTCAGAGTCCTTTCCCTCCCTGGGATTCACAGTCCACCTCACCTCCCTAGGATGCCCTCCAACACAGTGCTGATCTCTGAACCTATTGTGGGGGCAGTTCAAATTCTAATCTGGTCCAACTCCTTTGTGTTCTTGTCTCCAATGTCCACAGCTATCAGAACTAGTGCGTTTTCTTTTGTGGAAGCTCTCAGTGAGCTTATATATTCCACAGACACAGAGTCTGTCTAGTTGATTGTGTGGATTTAATCTGCAGCTTGTACAGCTGGTGGGAAAGTTTTGGGTCTTCTTCCTTAGTCACACTGCCCCTGGGTTCAATTGTGATTTTATTTCCTCCTGTGCATGTGGGTTGTCCACTAGGGTTTGTTCCTGAGGCTTCCCTGGAGAATTTGGTTTGCGCCTGTGAGGGCCAGGTGTGGAGGTGGTCCAGCTGCTTGGGCTGCAGGGGTTCTGGCAGCACCAGGTACTCAGAGAGTTGGCGCCTAGGGCAGCAGGAAATATAGAGCTCTAGGAGGGTATGGAAACCAGTGTTGGCCAATATGCTCCAGTATTCTTGCCTGGAGAACCCCCACTCCTTGATAGAAAAGCCTGGCAGGCTACAATCTACAGGGTAGCAAAGAGTCAGACACTGCTGAAGTGACCCTGTGCACATAGATGCAAGACATTTTTGCCTTTGGCAGCTCTGCCCCAGGGAGAGTTGAGTGTGAAGGTGGACAGCTGCTTGGCTTGCAGGGACCCTGGCAGCACTGTGTGCAGGGACACGGACTGCCTTCTCCACAGGAGTTATGGCCCTGTCAGAGTCTTTCTTTTTGAGCCTCTCGTAGCTGGCAATCAGAAGGCCTTGTTGGCCATTCTTTCTCCATAGCTCTGCCTGTTCAGGCACTCAGAGGGCTCCCTTACCTGGGGACCATCTCTGTTGTTTGGGCAGGTCAGGCACATAGAGGGGCCCCCCTGCCTGGGGTCCCACTCTGTAGATCGGCACATCAGGCACTTAAATGGGCACCCTGGGTGGGGCCCTACTCTGTAGTTTAGGGCATCAGTCACGTAAAGGAGCACCTTGGGTACGGTCCTACTCTGTAGTTCAGTGCGTCAGGTGTTTGATGGGCTGGCTTCTCTATTGTTCAGCTGCCCATCCTGGCCTGTAGGTGGAGAGAGGCTAGGTTGATGATTCCGCCCCCTGTGCATGACTCAACAGTATTGCCTTGCTTCCATGGCTGTCCGGCTTTCCTCCACAGGCATTTCCCACCACAGTCTCCTCCCTCACACCCCCTCGATCTGTCTCTCTGCAGTCCTCACCCTGGAATTTCCCCACAATCCCTAAACTCCAGCTCGCAGCTGCTGCCCCTTCCAGAGGGGCTCTACATCCCTGTCCAGGGTATGTATGGCAGCATTAAGGACTGTCTGATTCTCATTCCATTTAGGCTTCCATAGATCAGCTGTTTCACTCTCAGCCTTTAATGTTTCTCCTCTGACTCAGACAATTGCCTGGATGTGGGGATTGGACAGCTGCTTCAGTTCCCCCACCTGCTCAGGGCAGGTCCAGTCCTACTAACACTCCTGTTTTTCCCCTTAGTTCCTTCATCCTACTAAGTTTTGCATGGATCTATATATTCTTTTCCACTGGTCGTGTACTCCTGTCCGCTGTCAGCTGGTGGTCTGCATGCACTTCTGTGTCTGAAGGTGTATTCCTGATGTATCTGTGGAGAGAGATGTACTCTACGTCCACTTACTCCTCTGCCATCCTGTTCTTATTTCTTGGCTTTCTATTCTGTTCCAATGAGCTATGTATATGTTTGTATACTAGTATCATAGTGATTCAGTAATGTAGCTTTGTAATATAGCCTAAAGTCAAAGAGTGTGGTATTCCAGCTCTATTTTTTCTTCTCAAAATTGTTTTGGCTCTTTAGGATCTGTTGTATGTCCGTACAAATTTTGAAATTATTTGTTCTAACTCTGTGAAAAATACCATTGTTATTTTGATAGGGATTGCATTGAATCTATAGATTACCTTGGATAGTATTTTCATTTTAGCAATGTTAATTTTCTTATCCATGAACTTGGTATATCTATCCATTTGTGTCATCCTCAATTTTATTCATCAGTGTCATAGATTCCTGAATATAGGTCTTTTTATCTCCTTAGGTCAATTTCTTCCTTAGGTATTTTATTCTTTTTGATATGATTGTAAATGGGATTGCTTCCTTAATTTCTATTTCTGATAGTTTATTGTCAGTGTATATATTGTTAGTGCATAGAAATGCAAAATATTTCTGTGTTAATTTTATATTCTGCAACTTTACTAAGTACATTTGTGGTATCTAAGAGCTTTTCAGTCGCTTCATTAGGATATTCTACATACAGTATTATGTCATCTGCAAATAGTGAGTTTTACTTCTTCCTATCCAGTTTGGATTCCTTGCATTTCTTTCTCTTGTCTTTCTGTGGCTAAGACTTCCAATACTCCATTCAATTAAAGTGGCAAGAGATGGGATCCTTGTAATGTCCCTAATCTTTGAAGAAATGCTTTTGGCTTTTAATCATTGAGTATGATGTTAGCTGTGGGCTTATCATATATCTTTATTATGTTGAGGTATGTTCCCTCTATATCCACTTTCTAGAGAATAATTTTAACATAAATCAGTGTTGAATTTTGTCAAAACTTTTCGTGCATCTATTGAGAAGATCATGTGTTTTGTATTCTTAAATTCGTTAATGTGGTGTATCACATTGATTTATTTTGATATTGAAACATCCTTGCATTCCTGGGAAAAATCCCATTTGCTCAGAGTGTGTGATTCTTTTAAATAATTTTTGAATTCAGTTTGTTAATATTTTGTTGAAGATGCTTGCATCTATGTTTATCAGTGATATCAGCCTGTAATTTTCTCTTTTTGTGATTTGTATGTGTATGTGGTATTTGCCTATTTGGTATCAGTGTGATGCTAACTTCAAAGAATGAGTTCAGAAACATTCCTTCCTTTGACATTTTCTATAATAGTTTGAGAAGGACTTTTTATCCTCTATGTGGCTGGAGTTTTTTTTTGTAGGTTTTTCTTTTTTTCTTTTTCTTGTTGATTTCTAGTCTTATAGCATTGTTGTCAGAATAGATGCTTCATGTGATTTTAATTTTCTTAAATTTCTCTTGACTTTTTGTTTCCTGTGACCTTACACATGAAAAATTGTAGAGACTATTCAATGTGCACTTGAAGAGAACCTACTTTCTCTGGATGAAATTTTCAGTATACATCCACTGTTTTCCTGGTATAATGTGTCGTTTAAAGCCAGCCTTTCCTTACTGATGGTTTCTATCTTGATGATCTGCTCATTGACGTAAGTGGGATGTTAGAGTCCCCGATTTATGGTTTAGTGTCAGTTTCTTCCTTTATGTCAGTTCATATTTCCTTTATGTATTTAGGTGGTTCTATTTTGCATACATATATGTAACTATTTATTATACCTTCTTGGGTTGATCCTCTGATTATGATGTACTCTTTGTCTCTTGTAACAGTCTTTGTTTTAAAGTCTTTGTCTTATATAAGTCTTGATATTCTGGCTTTCTTTTGATTTTTAGTTTAATAGAATACTTTTATTATTCCCTCCCTTTCAGTATGTGTGTGCTTTTAGATCTGGAGTGAGTCTTTTGTAGGCAGCATTTATATGGATCTTGTTTTTGTGTCCATTCAGCCACTCTGTGTCTTTTAATGGAGTATTTAGTCCACGTACATTTAAATTAATTATTGATATTTATGTACTTATTGCCATTTTTTTAAGTTGTTTTTAGTTTGTTTTTGTAGATTTCCCCGCCACTTTCTTTGTTTTTTGCACTCTTCCCTTCTGATTTGATGACTATCTTTAGTGTTGTGTTTGAATTCCTTTTGCTTTCTGTGTGTGTTATCTATTATAGATTTTCTAACCTTTGTAAAAACAATGACAACAACAACAAACAACTTCTAACTTCTTTCTCTGCTCATCCATTCTTTTCCTGAATTTTTTGATCAAGATCATTGCCTTGAACTCTCCCTTGGGTAGATCGGCTGTCTCTACTTCACTTAGTTCTTTACAGGGGTTGGGGGGATATCTTGTTTCTTCACTTGGAATATGTTCCTCTATCACTTCATTTTGCCTAATTTGCTGTTTTTTATTTCCATGTGTCTGGTTATAATTGTATCTGGTTTCCTGACCTTGGAGAAGTCTCCCTTTCTATGAGACATCTTACGTATCTCCATAGCACATTCCCCTCAGTCACTGGAACTATACGTGGACTGCTTGAGTCCTTCTGTTGTGGTGAGTTGACTACTGTGAGTGGTCTGATAGGCTTGATGGGCCTGTGCTCAAATTGGTTGGTTGTCAGGCCTTGCACTATGCAGAGATCACTAGTGGTTGGTTGTCAGGGTTGGGTCATGAAGCAGTTCACTGCAGAATTCCAGTGGGCCTCAGTGATAGTGCTGGCTCACTGTTGGGTGGAGTAGGGGCTCAGGAGATCCTTCAGATGATGTTCACTCACTAGCAGGTGAATCCAGGTCCTGGGACTAATACTGGCCCAGTGGCAGACAGATCCAGGACCTTGGGTCTGGCTTCAGGGGACATAGATCTCAGAGCTGGTGGTTGTGGCCAGTTCCTGACAGAGCTACAGGTTCAAGTATCCCAAAGCCTGCTAGTAGGCAAGGTGGGGCCCAGCTAGTCCCAGGGCTGGTTACTCTGATTGTGGGCAGGGTGATGGCCCAGGTAGCCTTGGGGCTGATGTTGGTCTGCTGATGGATTGGCTAGGTTTGCAGGCTCTGGGACTATGGTTTTCCTGGGGCTGATGTCCACCAGGTGGATGAGGGTGGTCTTCATGCTAGAGCAAGCTCACTATGGAGGGTCTGGCAGTTCTGGAGTTGGAGCATGCCTACTTTTGGGTGGCTCTGTGTCCACTGGTCTTTGGCTGCAGGTCTCTGGGGTCCTGGATCTGGTACCTGAGCACTGGCATAGAGGGCCTGGTCCTGGATCCCCTGGTGGGCAGAGTTGTTTCTTGTTGGCTGTGGGCTTAAGGGGTTTTAAGGCAGCCTGTCTGCTGGTGGGTGGATCAATGTCCTTGTCCAGTTAGTGGCAGTCTGAAAGGCATCTCATATGTAACATGTCTAAAACCAAGTTCTTAATTCTCCCATTTAAAACTTTGTTCTCTTTAGCCTTTCTCATATTAATAGCTATTCACCTTTTCCAGTTACTTAGGAAAAAAATTTTAAAACCATCCTGAACTTCTCCTGTTATCTCATCTTCATTTCATTATAAAAGCCTTCCAGTTCTACCTTAATATAGTATCCAGAATTCAATTTCTTATTGTACTTACAGTATAACCACCTCAGCCCAGACAACCTTCATAACTCACACAAAATCCTCAAATTTTAATGTTTCCATATTTCTGTTCTTGGTTCTCAAAGTATTTTCTACCATTGATCCTACAAATCTTTTGAAAATAAAAGTTAAGCCATGTAATCCCTATTCTTTAAAACTTCTCATGGCTTTCCTTCTAAGTAATAATAAAACATAAACTTCCTACTTTGACTTATCAGTCCATAAATAATTTTTCTTATTGTTAAATATATGCCTTCATCTTCTAATATCCTCCATTTTGCTAACACTTCTCCAGCTAAAGTTGTTTTCTTACTGTCCAGTTTTTCATGCTCCATGTAAAGTACCTTTTCATGTAATTGTTTTCTTTCCTGTAAAACCTGTCTCACAGATATGCCCAGGACTTCTTCAGAAAATGCCATCAATACTCTCCAAATACACTAAAGAGTTCTCTAAACACTTCTTCAAAAATATCAACAGCACTCTCCACTTTCTAGCTCCTTGCTCTGACTTATTTTCCTTTATATAATAGAACTGGGGGCTTCCCTAATAGCTCAGTTGGTAAAGAATCCTGCTGAAATGCAGGAGACCCCAGTTCAATACCTGGGTCAGGAAGATCCCCTGGAAAAGGGAAGGCTACCCACTCCATTATTCTTGGACTTCCCTTGTGACTCAGCTTGTAAAGAATCTGCCTGCAATGCAGAAGACCTGGGTTTGATCCCTGGGTTGCGAGGATACCCTGGAGAAAGGAAAGGCTACCCACTCCTGTATTCTGACCTGGAGAATTCCACGGATTGTACAGTCCATCGGGTCGCAAAGAGTCAGACATGATTGGGTGACTTTCATGTTTATATAATAGAACTGAAACTAGGTCATATATATTATATGTAATTGTTATGTTTTATTGCCTTTCTTCTCCCATTAGAGTATAAGGACCAAAAAGTACTTTTCTTCTCTTTAGGTTTTATGTATCCTCAGTTTCTATAATACATAATTGTGTCAATCTTTCTCTTTTCCACAACACCATTCTTCCTTTGTTTCTCCCTGTCTCTCTGTCTTTGTCCACGTTATTGGCTTTAGTGTTGAGTCTCTTGGAGTTTAATCCTCTTCTTATGACTTACAGTTATTTTGGCATTTTTATTATTCTATGTGTTTATTTTCATATAACAATCTGAAATATACTGAAATATGTATTTCATGTGGAAATATGTATTTCATATGATATATATTTAACATAGAAATATGTATTTCATGTGGAAATATATATGGAAATATATATTTCATATGGAAACAGTGAGAAACTTTATTTTTTGGGCTCCAAAATCCCTGTAGAGGGTGACTGCAGCCATGAAATTAAAAGATGCTTGTTCCTTGGAAGAAAAGCTATGACCAACCTAGACAGCATATTAAAAAGCAGAGATATTACCTTACCAACAAAGGTCCGTCTAGTCAAAGCTACTATTTTTCCAGCAGTCATGTATGGATGTGAGAGCTGGACTATAAAGAAAGCTGAGTGCTTAAGAATTGATGCTTTTGAACTGTGGTGTCAGAGAAGACTCTTGAGAGACCTTGGACTGCAAGGAGATTCAACCAGTTAATCTTAAAGGAAATCAGTCCTGAATATTTGTTGGAAAGACTGATACTGAAGCTGAAGCTCCAATACTTTGGATACCTGATGCAAAGAACCAACTCATTGGAAAAGACCCTGATGCTGGGAAAGATTGAAGGTGGGAGAAGAAGGGGACGACAGAGGATGAGATGGCTGGATGACATCACCAACGCAATGGCCATGAGTTTGAGTAGGCTTCAGGAGTTGGTGATGTATAGGGAAACCTGGTGTGCTGCAGTCCATGGGGTCACAAAGGGTCGGACAAGACTGAGTGACTGAATTGAACTGATACTTTGTACATACTATTTAATCACTTAGTAATTTTAGTACTTAAAGTATTTTGATTGATCCTAATAAAACTAAATGATCATTTGCAAATTTAACATTTTAATAGTTAATTCAGATATTTTAGTGATGTAATTTTTATGCATTAAACTCATGATAGTTACATATTCACTGATGATTGTAACTTTTATTACAACAAAATGATAATATTTATTCAATTTAATGATTTTTCACTCAATTGTTTTACCTCATATTAATATTAGCATTCATTATAGTTGCCTTCACCAGTATGTTAATACATTCAACACATAATATCATAACCATGAATTAAAGTTGAGGTTAATTCATAAAATAATGGCCATTGCAGAAAAACTATTGTCATTATGAAGCTTAAACTAAATGGAAAATTCCTCCTATCCATTTACTTTTTTTAAGATACCTAATTAAGAAGTAAAGCTTATTTTTGAAAAGTTAATACACAAACATATTAGAAGAGTTCAAAACTTTCAAGTTCAACTTATGTCTCTCAGAGGAACCAGTTTTACCTGTTTTGTATGTATATATTCTTGTAAAGATAATCTATAATTATACAAGTTCTTACATATATATATTCCTTTGTTCATTTTACCCAAACAGTAGCATCTTTCTTTATTCCTACTTTATGCTTTGGCTGTTATTCTACATATAAGCTGCCTTCTTTTTATAACAGTTTATTTTAAGTTTGTAAGTTTATATACATTATAAAAATATCTCTACATTTTCCTCCACCTCCCCCAACATTTTATAGTTTTGATGTCACAGATTATATCTGTATATTTTGTATATCTATTAACAAATATTTGTAGTTATAGTTGGTTTTTTTATTATTTGCATCTATATACAAGCTTTTTGATTCACCTACCACCTTTACAACATTAAATCATTCTGATTTTTACCAAATATGTACCTTTGCAAGTAGGATTTACACTTTCATACTTTTTCCTACTACTAATTAATGCTCTTTTACTTCAGCTTAAAGAAGTCCTTTTAACATTTCTTGTAAGGCCAATCTAGTGATAATGAACTCCACTAGCTTTTCTAGCTGTTTTTTTTTTTTTTTTTTTTTTGGTCTGGAAAAGTCTTTTGCTTTAACTCTGAGGGACAATTTTCCAATAGCATATTATTATTTGGCAGTTTCTTTCTTCGGTACTTTGATGCCTTCTTTTTAAGACCTAACTAGTATTTCATTGCACAGATGTACCAAATCAACCAAACCTCAATTCATGGACAGTCATGTTTACAATCTTTCTCAATTATGAACTACTACTGTGGATGGTGTGGTAAGCTTGATGGGTCTCCAGTCAAGTTAGTTGGTTGCCAGGCCCTGCCTTGCAGAGAATCCTTGATAAGATTGGTCATGAAGAACTTCACTGCAGAACCCCAGGGAGCTTTGGGGGTAGTGCTAGCTCACTAGCGAGTGAAGTTGGGGTCCAGGAGATCCTGAAGATGGTGTTACCCACCAATGGGTGAAACCAGGTCCTGGGACTGAACATCTTTTTACTTACTTATTTTCCATTTTCATATCTTCTTTGTGAAGTGTCTGTTCAGATCCTTGGCCCATTTTAAAATTGGGTTCTTTCTTACTGTTGAGTTTAAAGAATTCTTTGCATATTTGGGATACAAGTTGTTTACCAGATATACATTTTGCATAGACCTTCCCCCTGTATTTTAACTCTCTTAACATTGTCTCTCACAGAGCAGGGGTCTTTAATCTTAATAAATTTCAACATAATTTTTTTTTCTTAAATGGATCATGCTGTGGGTGCATCTAAAAACTCATGGCCAATCACAAAGTCAACTAGATTTCCTCCTGTGTTATCTTATATAATTTTTATACTTTTGCATTTTACATATAGACATTTACAGGTAATTTTTGTGAAATGTATGAGGTCTATGTCTAGATTATTTTTTCTTCATATGGATGTCTAGTTGTTCCAGCATTACTTGTTGAAAAGACTATTCTTTCTCAACTGAATTGCCTTTGCTCTTTTGTCAAAGATCAGTGGACTATATTTGTGTGACTATTTCTGGGCTCTCTATTCTGTTCGACTGATATTTGTGTCTGTTCTTTTTCTAATATATGCTGTCTTTGTTATGGTAGCTTTCAGGTTGCGTTGCATCATTCCAATTTCTTTGGTACCGTGTTGGCTATTTGGGGCCTTTGGCCTTTCCATATTAACTTTATCATCAGTTTATTGATATTTACAAATAAACTTGTTGAGATTTTGATTGAGTTACATTGAATCTATAGATCAAGTTGGGTAGAATTGACAGCTAATTTTATTGTCTTCCAACTCAAATTCATAATATTCTTTGATTTATATCTTGCTAGATTTTGTTAATCAGAATTTTGAAGTTTTCTACATGTATATCTTGTACATATTTTAGATTCATATCTGTTATTTTTGTAAATGGTAATGTGTTATACATTGCAGGTATTTATGAAAGCAGTTGACTCATATATTAACCATGTATATTGTAATCTTTCTGTAATCACTTATAGTTCCAGAGTTATTTTTTTAACTCAGATTTTCTACATGAACAATTGTTATCTATGAACAAACTCATTTTTATTTGTTCCTTTCTAATATGTTTAACATTTATTGTCTTTTTTATTGTATTAGCTATTACTTCTAGTACAATGTGGAAAAGACTGGTGAGAGGGGATATCTGTGCCTTAGCAGGAGAGATTCTGCTTTCTAAACATTAAGTATAATGTTAGCTGTAGGGTTTTTATAAATGTTCTTTATCAAATTTAGGATGTTCTCCCTTTATTCCTAGTTGGGTCAGAGGGTTGTTTTTTTTTTTTTTTTTAAGCATAATTGATTTACAGTATTGTGCTAATTTCAGGTATAAGCAAAGTGATTTAGTTATATATATATATTTTTTTCCATTATAAGTTATTACAAGATACTGAATATAATTTCCTCTTATACAGTAAATCCTTGTTACTTGTCTGTTTTACATATAGAACTTTGTATCTGTTTATCCCATACACCTAATTTATTATACCTCTGCTTCTGCTGCTGCTAAGTCGCTTTGGTCATGTCCGACTCTGTGCGACCCCACAGACGGCAGCCCACCAGGCTCTGCCGTTCCTGGGATTCTCCAGGCAAGAACACTGGGGTGGGCTGCCATTGCCTTCTCCTTGTATACCTCACCACCCCTTTATTAGCCATAATATTGTTTTCTATATCTGTATGTTACTATTTTGGATATAGATTCTTTTGTGTTATTTTTTAAATTCCATATGTAACTGGAATCATATCTGTTTTCTGTCTGACTTACTTCCCTAAGTATGATAGTCTCTCAGTCCATCCATGTTACTGTATATGGAACTATTTCTTTATTATGACCAAGTAGTGTGTATATATACATATACATATATACATAAATGTATACACACACAGCACATCTTGTTAAGCCAGTCTTCTGTTAATAGGCACTTAGATTACTTCCTTGTCTTGGCTATTGTAAGTAGTACTTCTGTGAATATTACAGTATATGTATCTTTTTGAATTAGAGGTTTTGTTTTTCCCAGATATATACCCAGGATTGGGATTGATGCATAATGCAGTGGCTCTATTTTTAGTTTTTTAAGGAATTTCCATAGTGTTCTCCATAGTGGCCCCAACAGTTTACACTCCGCCAACAATGTAGAAGGACCCCCTTTTCTCCACACTCTCTCCAGCATTTATCACTTGTATACTGTAAAATAAAAATTAATTTATTTATGGTTGCCCTGAGTCTATGTTGCTGCATGTGGGCTTTCTCTAGTTGCAGTGAGCAGAAGCTGCTCTTCCTTATGGTGCATGGGCTTCTCACTACAGGGCTTCTCATGTTGTGGCACACAGGACCTAGATATGCAGACTCGGTAGTTGTGGCTTGCAGGCTCTAGAACACAGTCTCAGTAGCTGTGGCACACAGGCTTTAGATACTCCACCGCATGCTGGGTCAGGGACTGAACCCATGTCTACTGCACTGGCGGGTGGATTCCCATCCACTGTACCACTGGAGAAGTTCCTATAGACTTTTTGATGATAGCCATGTTGACTATCTCACTGTGGGTTTTATTTGCTAATTATGCTCTGATAATTAGCTATGTTGAACATCTTTTCATGTGTCTATTTACCATAGGTATGTCTTCTTTGGGAAAATGTTTGTTTGGGTCTTCTGCCCATTTTTTGATTTTTTTTTCCCCAGCATTGAGTTGCATGAGTTCTTTGTATATTTTGAATATTAACCCTTTATTAGTTGTATCATTGAAAATATTTTCTCCTATTCTGTAGGTTGTCTTTTTATTTTTTTGATGATTTCTTTTGCTGTGAAAAAGCTTATAAGTATGATAGGTCCCGTTTGTTTAGTTTTGCTTTGGGGGACTGGGCTAATAAAATAGCTAAAATTTATGTCCCAGAAAATTTTGCCTATGTTCTCACCTAGGCATGACTTATATTTAGATTTTTAAACCATTCTGAGTTTATTTTTATACATGGTGTGAGAGAGTTCTAATTTCATTGATTTACATGTAGCTGCCCAGCTTTCCCAACAAAAATGGCTTTCCCTGCTTTTGAAGAGATTGTGTTTCTTCCGTTGAATATTCTTCTCTCCTTTATCATAGGTTAACTGACCATAGTTGCATGGGGATATTTCAGGGCCCTCTATCTATTCCATCAATCTATATTTCTGCTTTGTATCAGCACCATATTCTTTTGATTGCTGTAGCTTTGTAATATCATCGGAGAAGGTTATGTGTCCTCTTCCCTTCCAAGTTGGATACTTTGTTTTTCTTTTCTAATTTCTGGGGCTAGGACTGCCAATACTGTGTTGAACAGAAATGGTGAGAGTTGGCATCCTTGTTTTGCTCCTGAATTTAGTGGGAAGGCTTCCAGCTTTTTACTGTTGAGTATTGTATGACTCTTGGTTTGTTGTAAATGATTTCTATTATGTTGAGATATCGTCCCTCTATAATCACTTTGACGAAAGTTTTTATAATAAAGAGAAGTTGAATCTTCTTAAATGCTTCATCAATTGAGGTGATCATGTATCTTTTGTCCTTCCTTTTGTTAATGTGGCTATCACATTCATTTGCATATGTTAAACCATTCTTGTGACACTGGAATGAATTGAACTTTATCATGGTGTATGATATTTATATATTGTTGGTTCAGTTTGATAACATTTTGTTGAAGATTTTTGCATTCATATGCCTCAAAGATACTGACCTGTGACTTTTTTTTTTTTTGTAGTTTCTTTGACTGTATTTGGTATTGCATGCTGTCGCTTCAGTCATGTCCAACTCTTTGCGACCCTATGGACTGTAGCCTGCCAGGCTCCGCTGTCCATGGGATTTTCCAAACAAGAATACTGTAGTGGGTTGCCATTTCCTCCTCCAGGGTATATTTCTGATCCAGGGATTGAACTCACATCTTTTATATCTCCTGCATTGGCAGGCAAGTACTTTTCCACTAGCACCACCTATTTGGTATTAGGGTGATGATGGTTTCACAGAATGCATTTAGGCGTCTTCTCTCCTTTTCAATTTTGTTTGTTTGTTTCTTTGTTTGTTTGTTAGAATTGCCCAGTGAAGCCATCTGGTCCTGGACTTTTGTTTGAAGAGTTTGTGTTATTGTTTTTTTAATTACAAATTCTGTTTCACTTCTATTGATTGGATTGTTCAAATGATCTAATATATCTTGGCTCAGCTTTGGCAGGCTGTATATTTCTGGAGATGTCCATTTCGTCTAGGTTGTCAAATTTGTTGGCATATAACTGGTAATAGTATTCTCATGATTTTTGTATTCCTGTGGTATGAATTGTTATTTCTCCTCTTTCATTTTTTATTTTATTTGAGTCCTCTCTTTTCTTCTTGTTGAGTCTGGCTTGAGGTTTGTTGATTTTGCTTATTTTTTCAAACCACAAATCTTGGTGTTCTTGATCTTTTCTATTGTAAGTTTTATTCCCTTCCTCTTTGATCTTTATTGTTTCATTCTTTCTTCTGACTTTAGGTTTTGTTTGTTCTTTTTCTAAATCTTTTAGGTTGTATTCTAGATTGTTTGAGATTTTTCTTGTTTCTTAAGGAAGGCCTGTATCATTATGATCTTTCCTCATAGAATTGCTTTTGCTGCATCTCATTGATTTGGTAAGGTTGTCTTTTTCATTTATCTGATTTCTTCTTTTATTTTTTCATTGACAATTAGTTTCGGGGTAGTTTCATGTTGAAACTAGTTTGAATTGAAAACTAGTTCATACTGAAACTAGTTTCAGTACAATTAGTTTCCTGTTGTTTATTTTCCATGTGTGTATGGGTGTTTCCCCCGCCCCCACAGGTTGTGTGTGTGTGTGTGTGTGTGTGTGGTTGACTTCTAGTTTTATATCATTGTGATCTGGAAGGATGTTTGATACGATTTGTCTTCTTAAATTTGTTGAGGCTTGTTGTGTGTCCTTGTATGTGGTCTACCCAAGAGTACATTCCATACATTCTTAAAGAGAAGGCATATACTGGTTTATTTATTTTTGATAGTGTCCTGTCAATTTCAATTAAGTCTGGCTTGTTAACTGTGTCATTTAGGGCATGTGTTGTCTTACTGATTTTGTCTGAATTATCTGTCCATTGATATTTGTGGGGTCTTAAAATCTCCTACGATTATTGTTCAATTGCTCAGTCATGTCTGAATCTTTGCAACTCCATGGACTGCAGCACACCAAACTTACCTGACCTTTACCATTACCCAGAATTTGCTCAAACTCATGTCCATTGAGTTGATGATGCCATCAAGCATCTCATCATCTGTAGCCACCTTCTGCTCCTGCCCTCAGTCTTTCCCAGCATCAGGGTCTCTTCCAGTGAGTCAGCTCTTTGCATCAGGTGGCCAAAGTATTGGAGTTTCAGCTTCAGCATCAGTCCTTCCAATGAATATTCAGGTTTGATTTCCTTTAGGACTGACTGGTTTGATCTCCTTGTCCAAGGAAATCCTAGAGTCTTCTTCAGCATCACAGTTTGAAAGCATCAATTCTTTGGTGCTCAGCCTTCTTTATGGTCCAGCTCACATCTGTATGCCACTACTAGAAAAACCATAGCTTTGACTAAGTGGATCTTTGTTGGCAAATCAATGTCTCTGCTCTTTAATATGCTGTTTAGGTTTGTCATAGCTTTTATTCCAAGGAGCTAGCATCTTTTAATTTAATGACTGCTGTCATCATCTACAGTGATTTTAGAACCCAGAGAAATAAAGTCTGTCACTGTTTCCACTTTTCCCCCATCTATTTGCCATGAATTGATGGGATTTTATGCCATTATCTTAGTTTTCTGAATGTGGAGATTTAAGACAGCCTTTTCACTCTTTGTTTCATCAAGAGGCTCTTTAGTTCCTCTTCATTTTCTGCCATAAACGTGGTGTCATGGGTGTATCTGAGGTTATTGATATTTCTCCTGGCAATCTTGATTCCAGTATATGATTAATTCAGTCTGGCATTTCACATGATAAACTCTGCATACAAGTTAAATAAATGGGCTGACAATATACAGCCTTGACGTATGCTTTTCCCAATTTTGAATCGTTCATTTTTCCAAGTCTAGTTCAAACTGTTGCTTCTTGAACTGCATAAAAGTTTCTCAGGGGACAGGTAAGGTGGTCTGGTATTCCCATCTGTTTAAGAATTTTCCATAGTTTTTTGTGATCCACACAGTCAAAATCTTTAGTGTAGTCAATCAAGCAGATGTTTTTCTGTAATTTTCTTGCTTTCTCTATGATCCCACAGATGTTGGCAATTTGGTCTCTGGTATTATTGTCAATGTCTTCCTTTATTTCTCTTAGTACTCATTTTATATATCTAGGTGCTCCCATATTGAGTACACATATGTTAATAAGTATTGTAGCCTCTTTTGTATTAATAGTTTTTATATAATGTCCTTTTTAAATGAACTTTTCTAAAGTCCGTTGTGTCTTGTGTGAATATACCTACTCCAGTTTCTTATCATTTCCCTTTCCATGAAGTATATTTTCCCATCCCCTCACTTTTTGTTGTATGTATGTTTCACTCTGAAATGAGTATTTTGTGGACAGCATTTATAAGTTTTTTTAATGTAATATGTAACTCTGTGCCTTTTGATGGGAACATTTTGTCCTTTAACATTCAAAGTCATTATTGTAAAGTGTATACTTATTGCCATTTTATTTCTTGTCTTCAAGTTGTTTTGTAGTTCTTCATTTTGTTGTTTTTCCTTTTGTGGTTTAATGATTTACTTTTGTAGTATGCTTGAATTCTTTCTGTTTGGTTTTTGGAATCTATTACATGTTTTCAATTTGTGGTTAACATGAAGTTGAAGTATGTTGACCTATATCTATTTACTTTAAAATGATAGTCATTCAAGTTCAAACACATTCTAAAAGATGTAATTATGGGACTTCCCTGGTTGTCCAGTGGTTAAGATTTCTTGCTTTCACTGTAGGGAGAATGGGCTTGATCCCTAATCAGGGAAGTAGGATGCCCTCATGCCATGTGACATGGCCAAAAAATTAATAAAAGACCTACTTTTTAAATATATCCCTCTCTCACAGTTTATGATTTTGATATTTTACTTTACTTCTTCATGCTTATCCTTTTACTATTAATTATAGTTATAATCACTCTTACAATTGTTTTTATTATTTTTAAATCTCCATGCTGGTTCATTGAAATAATATTCAGCCTTTTACATATGTCTTTCCTATTGTGATTTTCCCTTTAGATTCTTGCTTCCTCTCTATTTACAGAAGATTTTTTCAATATTTCTTTTAAAGCAGGTTTCCTATTGACGAATTCTCTTAGTTTTTGCTTGCCTGAGAAATTCTTTGTACATCCTATTCTAAAAGTTAATGTTGCTGAGTAGAGTATCCTAAGCTGCAGGTTTTACCCTCTCAGAACTTTCAATTCCATTCTCTTCTGGCCTGCACAGTTTCTGCAGAGAAATCAACTGACAGCATTATGTGGGTTTCTTGATAAGAAACTCTTCCTTCCTTTAGAATCCTCTCTTTATCTTTCATGTTTTTCACTTTTATTTATGGTATATCTTGGTGTAAGTCTGTTTGGGTTTTCCTTGGTTTGGATCTTCTGGGCTTCCTGTACCTGGGTATAGGAAGTTTTCAACCACAATTTCTTCAGATACATTTTTGATTCATTTTTCCTCTCTTCTCCTCCTGGATCCCATAATATGTGTAAGTTGGCACACTTTATACTATCCTGTAGATCTCATATGTTACTTTAATTTCTTCCCTTCCATTTGTCTGTCTGCTCTGCTGATTAGGTATTTTCCATTATTCTGTCTTCCAGATCATGTTTTTATTCTTTTGTCATTCAGTTTACTTTTCATTGGTTTTCTTACATTGGTTTTTAATCTTGTCAAGTGAATTTTCTATTTTTGATTTGTTCATCTTTGTAGTTTTAGTTCCATCTTACAGTGATTTGCATTTCTATGAACAATCTTTTTTAATTCCTTTAGGAATTTATTATCTCCTCTTTGAACTGGGGGGTCTAGTGAACTGGTGGGATCTTTTCTTTTTTTTTTTTTTTAAATTGGGAGTAGTTTCTCTGATTTTTCATTGTACTTTGTTCTGTCTCTGTGAATTTAGGGGAAACAATTATTTACTGTGGGTAAAGATATGTTTTTAGGTGGGAGCCTCCTTTTTTTGACTCTGTGTTCAATATTTTTGGTGTGAGGTCTAGTTTTGTTATGGGTGTCATTCATAGCCTTCCTCAGAGTGTACTGGCTTTTGTCCCCTTGAGACAGAGTGTGATTGATGTTGTTGTATCTAGAGTCTGTACTATATGTGAAGTAGAGCTTCCTCTTTGCTCCATGGCTGTCACTGCCTGTCAGAGGTTGGGTCTGATTCCTGATTGCTGAAGTAGAAACTGGGAGGGTCAGGTCTGATCAGGTTCCATTGTTGTTGAGTATGTGCCCTGCCTGCCTCAAGAGAGATGATTACTGAAGCAAAGTGAGGCCCATGAGGTAACAGGAAACCTAAGCACCACTATGTAGGTGTCCCAAGTTCCATTCAGAAACAGCTCAGGGTAACATTCCTTCCTCTTTTGTGTTCATCCCAGATCTAGTGCAGGGCAGCAATGTGGAGTTGGCTATGGGTCAAGACACTGTCAATACAGGAGTTTAAGTGGCTGCACTGTTGCCTGAAATCTGTACTGTCTCTGTGATAGACAGCTCCCATAGATTTCTGCCCCAGATGTAGCACTAAGCTATGGTGTGCAGCGGGCAGAGCAAGGATCCTCTCATTTGTGGAGTGGATCACTGCATACCCTCACCCAAGGTCTGTCTGCTGGAAACTCAGTACCTAGCCACTGCATTTTTAGTTCTGGCTTCACTCAGATCACATTCCAGGCCCTCCTGTCTGTCTCTGTGTTGCTAGACTGAGTTCTCTCCCAGGTCTGTTTAGCAAAGATTCAGCGGTTAGCCACTGCACTTTTTGTGGTGCCACAGGTATGGGCACTGACAGTGTCTGCCCAGCTAGAAATGCCAGCTCCAGGTGTGCACTGACAGTCATTTCTGTGGCCAGATCACAACTTAGGTGATCCTGGCAATCACAGAGAGGTGGTCCCAACTGTCTCTGCACAGCTAGAACAAGTCTTTGTCCTGATTTCATGCCAGGCTCTGGTATGAAGTGAGTTTGTGCCTTCAGATTGGCAAGTATGTTGAGGTGGCAGCCACCAGTGCAAACACAGTTTGTCCTAATTGTCAGCAGGTCAGTATGTGTGCACTCCTTGCAAGTGAATCCAGGCATCTGCAGTCCTTTTGCAGTTATTTTCCAGCAGGCAAGGTTTCTTGTATCGTTATGCCATACACTGGGACTGGAATGGGGAGATTGTGATTCAATCTGTTACCTCACCAGTGGGAAGGTCTGCCTGTAAGGACCTTCTCTTCTTTATAGATCCCTCCCAGGAGCACAGGTTCCCACTCAATGCCTTTTTCCCCTCGTCCTATCCAATTATATGGAGATCTTTCTTTCAATTATTATTTTTTTTTTTTTTTGTATATGAGATCTTCTGCCAGTTTCCAGTTTTCTGTGAGAATTGTTCAATGTGTTGATATATTTCTGATGTGGTTCTGGGATAGGTAAGCTCCATATCCTCTTACTCCACCTTATTAATCTACCTCTCCTCCATTTACATTTTTAAAATTTTTTTATTTTTTATTGGAGTATATAAGCGCTTATCAAAGTTTCAGCAAAGTAATTTAGTTATACGTGTGTGTGTGTGTGTGTGTGTGTATTCTTTTTCAATTTATTTCCTATTTAGGTTGTAGCATAATATTGAACAGTTACCTGTGCTATACAGTTAAGTCCTTGTTGGTTATACATTTTAAATATAACAGTATGTACTTGTCCTCTAAGTCTGTGAGTCTG
Source organism: Dama dama (assembly GCF_033118175.1). NCBI lineage: Eukaryota > Metazoa > Chordata > Mammalia > Artiodactyla > Cervidae > Dama > Dama dama. The sequence goes on along the minus strand of NC_083700.1, from coordinate 38,228,430 downwards.
TTTTGTAAATAACTTCATTTGTATCATATGATATTTCTTTTTCTCTGATTTCACTTAGATATGACAGCTTCTAAGTTCATCCATGTTGCTGACAAATGGCATTGTTTAATTCTTTTAACTGGCTGAGTAATATTCCATTGTATATATGTATCACATCTTTATTCCTCTCTCCACATTCAGGTTTCTTCCATTTTTTGGCTATTGTAAACAGTGCTGCAGTGAACACTGAGGTGCCTGTATCTTTTCAATTTATGGTTTTCTCGGGATATATACAGTGAGATTGCTGGATCATATGGTAACTTTATTTTTAAATTTTAAGGAACCTCCATACTGCTCTCCACAGTGATTGTACCAGTTAACAGTCACACCAACAGTGTAGGAGGATTCCCCTCACTCCAGAGTCTCTCCAGCATTTATTGATTGTGGGTTTTTGATGATAGCCATTCTGACTGGTGATACCTCGTAGTTTTGATTTGCATTTTTGTAATAATTAGCAGTGCTGAACATATTTTCATGTGCCTATTGTCCATCTGTGTGTCTTCTTTCCAGAAATGTCTATTTAGGTCTTCTTCCCATTTTGTGATTGGGTTGTTTGTTTTTATGGTTTTAAAGCCACATGCACTGTTTGTAAATTTTTGAGACTAATCCAGACTAATCCCTTGTTGGTCATATTGTTTGCCAGTATTTTATGCCATTCTGTGGGTTTTCTGTTCATTTTGTTTATGGCTTTCTTTGTTGCTCAAAAGCTTTTGAATTTAATTAGGTCCCATTTGTTTATTTTTGTTTTTACTTCCATTATAATGGGAGATAAATTGAAAAAGATATTGTTGCAATTTTCGTCAAAGACTGCTCTGCCTGTGTTTTCTCTTAAGAGTTCTAATGAGGTGGATGAAACTGGAGCCCATTATATAGAATGAAGTAAGCGAGAAAGAAAAACACCAATACAGTATACTAATGCATATATATGGAATTTAGAAAGATGGTAATAATAACCCTATATGCAAGACAGAAAAAGAGACACAGATGTATAGAACAGACTTTTGGACTCTATGGGAGAAGGCGAGGGTGGGATGATCAGAGAGAACAGCATCGAAACATGTATATTATCAAGTGTGAAACAGATCACAAGTCCAGGTTGGATGCAGGAGACAAGTGTTCAGGGCTGGTGCACTGGGATGACCCAGAGGGATGGGGTGGGGAGGGAGGTGGGAGGGGGATTCAGGATGGGGAACATGTAAATCCATGGCTGATTCATGTCAATGTATGGCAAAACCCACTACAATATTGTAAAGTAATTAGCCTCCAACTAGTAAAAATAATTGGGAAAAATAAATAAATAAATAAAAAGTGAAAAAAAAAGAGTTTGATAATTTATGGCCTCACATTTAGGTCTTTAATTGATTTTGAAGTTATTTTTGTGTATACTGTTAAAGAGTAAATATAATTATAATATACTTTGTGGCAGGCAGTCTTATCTCCTTTGATGTAGATTAATTGATCATAGGTGCATGGATTTATTTCTGGGTTTTCCATCTTGTTTCATGGACCTATATTTGTATTTTTGAGCCAGTACCATACTGTTTTGCTGACTATAGTTTTGTAAAATGGTCTAAAGTCAGTTTGTTGTTACCCACACAGTCAAAGGCTTTGATATAGTCAATAAAGCAGAAGGAGATATTTTCTGGAACTCTCTTGCTTTTTTGATGATCCAGAAAATGTTGGCAATTTGATCTCTGGTTCCTCTGCCTTTTCTAAAACCAGCTTGAACATTAGGAAGTTCACAGTGCATGTACTGTTGAAGCCTGGGTTGGAGAATTTTGAGCATTACTTCACTAGAGTGTGAGATGGGTGAAAATGTGCAATAGTTTGAGCATTCTTTGGCATTGCCTTTCTTTGGGACTGGAATGAAAACTGACCTTTTCCAGTCCTGTGGCCACTGCTGAGTTTTCCAAATTTGTTGGCATATTGAGTACAGCACTTTCACAGCATCATCTTTTAGGATTTGAAATAGCTCAACTGGAATTCCATCACCTCCACTAGCTTTGTTTGTAGTGATGCTTCCTAAGATCCACTTGACTTCACATTCTAGGATGTCTGGCTCTAGGTGACTGATCATACCATCCTGATTATCTGGGTCATGAAGATCTTTTTTGTACAGTTCTTCTGTGTATTCTTGCCACCTCTTCTTAATATCTTCTGCTTCTGTTAGGTCCATACAATTTCTGTCCTTTATTGTGCCCATCTTTGCATGAAATGTCCCCTTGGTATCTCTAATTTTCTTGAAGAGATCTCTAGTCTTTCCCATTCTATTGTTTTCCTCTATTTCTTTGCATTGATCACTGAGGAATGCTTTCTTATCTCTCCTTGCTATTCTTTGGGACTCTGCTTTCAAATAGGTATATCTTTCCTTTTCTTCTTTGCCTTTCACTTCTCTTCTTTTCACAGCTATTTGTAAGGCCTCCTTGTACAACCATTTTGCCTCTTTGCTTTTCTTTTCCTTGGGGATGGTCTTGATCTCTGTCTCCTGTACAATGTCACGAACCTTCATCCATAGTTCTTCAGGCACTCTATCAGATCTAATCTCTTGAATATATTTCTCACTTCCACTGTATAATCATAAGGAATTTGGTTTAGGTCATACCTGAATGGTCTAGTCATTTTCTATACTTTCTTGAACTTAAGTCTTTGTCACCCCATGGACTATAGCCCACCAGGCTCCTCTCTCCATGGAAGTCTCCAGGGAAGAATTTGGAGTGGATTGCTATTCCTTTCTCCGGGGTATCTACCTGACCCAGGGATCAAACCCAGGTCTCCTGTATTGCAGGAAAATTCTTTACCATCTGAGTCTCTGGTTATCTAGTATTTTTCCTAGTTTACAATTTTCTCCTGAGTAGTCACTCTCCTTTCAAGAATGTTTTCTTCACTCCAGAGGCATTGGGTACTATTTTAAGTTTCAAACAACACAAATGGATTCTGGCTAACTTCAAAACAAAATTAGTTCATTTGAAAAATACTTGGTACCATAGAGAACTGAAGGAAAAACACAGTGAGTCAGGATTGGAAAACAAGTATGCATGAATCCAGAAAACTAAGCCAAAGTGATTTTATAGGAACATTTAGAGTGATCCAGTTGGATAATATCAACAGGAGTGTGACACTACTTTTTGAGTGATAAATAATTTTTCAACTTTCCTCACATTTTCTACTCACTTCCTCAAAGCTTTAGAGTGCATTGTTGTGCATCAGTTTGGCAGAAACTAAATTGTGAACTAAGAATCAAGCTATCAGGAACAATGGAGAAGGACCTGGCACTTTGGTTTGTAGTTGCAGCAGGTTCTTGATTTTTTTATGAGACACCCACTCAGGGATGCATCATTCCTGATATAGAATGTAAAGGATTTGCAGCTCTACCTTGGGCTTCCCAGGTGGCATTAGTGGTAAAGAACCTGCCTGCCAATACAGGAGAAGTAAGAGATGCAAGGTTCAATCCCTGGGTTGGGAAGATCCCCTGGAGAAGGAAATGGCCACCCACTCCAGTATTCGTGCCTAGAAAATCCCTTGGACAGAGGAAGCTGGCAGGCTATAGTTCATGGTGTCACAAGTAGTTGGACACTATTGAAACGACTAAGCACACACAGGGAATTTCTATAATAATAAGAATATATGGACTGCAATTTGTCAAAGACTGATAAATAGCCATTATACTAAAAAATATATATGACATGATTTTTAAAGAAAACTTATGTAGCATAGGAAAATACATGGTTTGTCAAACTTACACTATAGGAAACACAGTGTAAGGAAAAAGAAAAGTAATAAAACACTTTTTTTCTCCTATAATCAAAATTTTATTTGAAATGATACATGTAATAGAAAGGAACAAAAAATGCAACATTAATGATATACCATTTTAGAGCTTGGTTATGTGACTAGAACTTATTTGTACCATTTTCTGAATCTTTCAGTTATTGTTAACAAATACTACTACAGATATTTTAAGTATCAATTTAATACAAGGAATTCAATTATTGAAAAAATAGTTAAGTGGTTAGAGGTATCAGTTGAGTTCAGTTCAGTCGCCCAGTCGTGTCCAACTCTTTGCCCGACGCCATGAACCGCAGACGCCAGGCCGCCCTGTCTATCACCAGCTCCCAGAGTCCACCCCAACCCATGTCCATTGAGTTGGTGATGCCATCCAGCCATCTCATCTTCTGCTGTCCACTTCTCCTCCTTCCTTCAATCTTTCCCAGCATCAGAGTCTTTTCATCAGCATCAACTCTTTACATCAGGTGGCCAAAGTGTTGGAGATTCAGCTTCAACATCAGTCCTTCCAGTGAACACCCAGGACTGATCTCCTTTAGGATGGACTGGTTGGATCTCCTTGCAGTCCAAGGGACTCTCAAGAGTCTTCAACACCACAGTTAAAAAGCATCAATTCTTCGGCGTTCAGCTTTCTTTCTAGTCCAACTCTCACATCCATACATGACCCCTGGAAAAACCATAGCCTTGACTAGACAGACCTTTGTTGGCAAAATAATGTCTCTGCTTTTTAATATCCTATCTAGGTTGGCCATAACTTTCCTTCCAAGGGGTAAGCGTCTTTTAATTTCACGGATGCAATCACCAACTGCAGTGATTTTTGAGCCCAGAAAAATAAAGTTAGCCACTGTTTCCACAGGCACAGCGGCTGCGAGGGCGCACAGGTGTGGCTGAGAGGAGCTACCCCACACCCGAGGTAAGGAGCAGCGGCTGCACTTTGCTGGAGCAGCCATGAAGAGATGCCCAACATCCAAAGTAAGAGAAACCCAACTAGGACTGTAGGCACTGAGAGAGGGCATCAGAGAGCAGACAGACTGAAACCACAATCATAGACAACTAGCCAATCCGATCACATGGACCACAGCCTTGTCTAACTCAGTGAAACTAAGCTATGCCGTGTGGGGCCACCCAAGACCTACAGGTCATGGTGGAGAGGTCTGAGAGAATGTGGGCCACTGGAGAAGAGAATGGCAAACCACTTCAGTATTCTTGCCTTGAGAACCCCATGAACAGTATGAAAAGGCAAAATGATAGGGCACTGAAAGACGAACTCCCCAGGTTGGTAGGTTCCCAATATGGTATTAGAGATCAGTGGAGAAATAACTCCAGATAGAATGAAGGGATGCAGTCAAAGCAAAAACTATACCCTGCTGTGGATGGGACTGGTGATAGAAGCAAGGTCCGATGCTGTAAAGAGCAATATTGCATAGGAACCTGGAATGAATCAAAGACAAATTGGAAGTGGTCAAACAGGAGATGACAAGAGTGAACATTGACATTCTAGGAATCAGAAAACTAGATGGACTGGAATGGGTGAATTTAACTCAGATGACCATTATATCTACTACTGTGGGCAGGAATCCCTTAGAAGAAATGGAGTAGCCATCATAGTCAACAAAGGAGTATGAAATGCAGTACTTGGATGCAATCTCAAAAATGACAGAATGATCTCTCTTCGTTTCCAAGGCAAACCATTCAATATCATGGTAATCCTAGTATTAACTTCCTTTCCAGAATCTGCAGATTAACAGGCTGTGGCAACTGTTGACTCTAGGAATGTGTTGACTGTCATGGCTACAATAGAGTCTTAGCAAACTTGCTAGACTCATACATGCAGAAAGATGATCACTACCATCTTTCTCTCAACTTCTTATACAATAGTGCCTTAACAAGGGTTTTCTGTATCAGTTGTTAGATACTACACATATATTTTATTATCAACAAATATTTGCTAGTTATTGGGAATAATGATTATATTTTTAGCATGGAAATAAATGCTAACTCTTGTAGATGTTCATGTTAAATGGATTATCTCAATAAGTGGATGCTATCCTCGACAAGGGAATAGCTGAGACTACTGTTTGCATTATCTATATGTTTTAAGTATTAAATATATAGTTGCTTTATGTCAGTCATTGCTGAGAAGTGGATCAGTGGCTCTATTAAGCAATATTCAGCATTTATATTATTTTGTGTTATAGTTGGTGTACTTGTTTAATTACATATATCATGTTTAATTTTGAGAAACTTAAAATGTTAAAGCTATACATAAACATTTCTAGAGAAAAAGGCATGTTTAGTTTTTAAAATTTTGCACTACAACTATAAACTCCTAGGAACATTAAGGTCTTTATTATGATCAAAATTCTATATCAAAATGTAGTTCCAGCAGTGAGATATCAATTAAACATTTTGCTAAGGAGTGCTCTGCAACTTCACAGTGTTCTTGTCATAATTTCACAATCAGTTATAATCTAGTAAGGTGCCTACTGGCGCAGGACAGATATGACAGCAAAACTCTCAGGGGATTACTGAAATAGAAAAACATTCAAAGCAAGCTTTCAGCTGGTATAACTTTTCATCAGGAATCATCTGATAAGTCAAGAGGCTGAGAAAAAGTACAAATCCTGTCATCTTTTTGTGAACTTACATTATGAAGCTGACACTGGAGGGGGCAAGGGTAAGAGACAGGAATATGAATTGTGTCATGCCTTAAGGGAAGAAAGAGCCATAGCATTGGATTTACATGGCCTGGAGTGGTTCTCAAGTCTAAAAAGAAAGCCTGTTTTTTTTGCAAACCACCGTCTAGTTATATTTTAAATCTGCAGTGATTTTCTGTGAGATTTTGTGTGGGTTATATGACTTAAAATGGAGCATACAGTCGAATAGTTGCAAGTACTGACTCTACATGACTTGGGCATCATCTATCATTGCATATTTTTCTAAACATATAAACTGTTGGCAAGGTCTATGAACCATAGGGAAGCTCTCAGTGGCAATTTTAGAGTGAAGCCAGTCACTCTAGAGGAAATATCAGAGGAATTTTTTTACTAGAAGATATTAAAATTTACATTACTGGATCATGATGGACAACATAGAAAACAATTGCCAGGGAAATTTTCAGAAACATTTCATTACTATAAGGAACATAAAAGAAATGAATATGCAAAACTCAAATTCTACATGTCAGACAGTTTTTGGTTTTCCATTAGCCTGAGCTTAATGATAGAAAGACAAAACTGTTTTAAGTGCTCTTATGCTAATACAAATGATGGAGGAAAATGTAATGACAATTTGTAACAATACAAATGAATACTATTCTTTTTACTAAAGTAAAATTTTCTTGCCTCAGCTTCTTACAAAACACACACAGTGAGTTACTGTTCCCAAAATTGGATCTATTGTACCATACTGATACCCAATATTATGAGATGAATCGAAAGACATATAGAGAAAGCAGAAATGGGGATAAGATACTTTCTAGCTAGAATACCTACTCAGCACAGGTATCAGTGTTGTGGATTACAGAGGCCTATGGATAACAGCTGTATATGGAGCCACTGTGGAAAATGATAAAAAATAAAATGGAAATTTCTCCTACAGAAATTTTGTTCAAAAAAAGAAAATTCCATTAAGGATTCTACTGTGCTTCAGTTTAAGGAACTAATGGAAAAATATGGACTCTGGGGTCAGGAATAAAGTTCATTCAGTCCATGATTACTTAATATTGATTTTATATATTTGAACCTCAGTTTGTACCTATATAAATTTTCACTGAAGATTTTATGAGCCAACACCTACAAATTCCTTCAATTTCTGTTCACTAAATCTGATCTCCTTTCTTATTCAAAGGAGCTAACCTACTCATTATTGTCAGTTAGTTCATACCATAAAATTTATACAAAAGAATGGTGTGAGTGCTGAGTAAATACAGTTGTGGATTGTATTAAAGGATGTCCCTAAATAACCTTCTGACTGACTTATCTTTTGGAAAAAACAAACACCACTCCCCCAAACCCTACTTCTTTTATTCCTGAAGTACAGATATATGTATAATGTATCAGCTCAGTTCAGTCACTCAGTCATGTCTGACTCTTTGCAACCCCATGAACTGCAGTACGCCAGGCCTCCCTGTCCATCACCAAGAATATATATATATTCTTTGTTCCTAGAACAGAGCTTCAAAAATTATGTTTCCTAAGTGATAAGACTGCTTCATTATTCTTGTGGGTGACTCCTAAGGAGCCCCAGCAGCTTTAGGATGGGAGATGGTTTCCAGAAGAATCTAACCACACTATTAGAGGGTTTAACCTTTCAGTATGACCCCTTCAAACTCCAAGGAAGGGAGACTGAGTTCAGTCATATGGCCAATGACTTAATCTTAATGACTAGGTAATGAACCCTGAAGAAAAACAGACCACAAGCACTGGTGAGCTTCTGGGTGGTGAATGTATCTCTGTATTGGGAGAGTGGCTCACCATGGCTCCATAGGGAAAGTAGCTCCTGCCCGCTCCCTCCCAAGACCTTGACCTATTTGTCTCTTCTATTTGGCTATTCTGTGTTTTATACTTCGTGATAAACCTGTAAGTAAGCACTTTCAGTAAGTTCTATGGATCATTCTAACATATTGAACTTGAACAGGGGTCACGGGAACGCCTGAATTTATAGCTAAGCCAAGCAGTGATGTGGGTAGCTTGAGGACCCCACTTGTGGCTGGTGTCTGAAATAAGGGAAGACTTTCAGGGGACCTTGGGACTCTCAACTTGTGGGATCTGACACAAAGTTTGTATAGTTTCAGAATTTAAGAATGTTGTGTGTGATTCAACCAAAAGTCAAAGACTGGCTGAATGGATACAAAAACAAGACCCCTATATATTCTGTCTACAAGAGACCCACCTCAAAACAAGGGACACATACAGACTAAAAGTGAAGGGCTGGAAAAAAATATTTCACGCAAACGGAGACCAAAAGAAAGCAGGAGTCACAATACTCATATCAGATAAAACAGACTTTAAAATAAAGGCTGTGAAAAGAGATAAAGAAGGACACTACATAATGACCAAAGGATCAATCCAAGAAGAAGATATAACAATTAAAAATATATGCACCCAACATAGGAGCACCACAATATGTAAGGAAAATGCTAACAAGTATGAAAGGGGAAATTAACAATAACACAATAATAGTGGGAGACTTTAATACCCCACTCACAGCTATGGATAGATCAACTAAACAGAAAATTAACAAGGAAACACAAACTTTAAATGACACAATGGACCAGCTAGACTTAATTGATATGTATAGGACATTTCACCCCAAAACGACTAATTTCACCCTTTTCTCAAGTGCACATGGAACCTTCTCCAGAATAGATCACATCCTGGGCCATAAATCTAGCCTTGGTAAATTAAAAAAAGTTGAAATCATTCCAGTCATATTTTCTGAACACAATGCAGTAAGATTAGATATCAATTACAGGAAAAAAAAAAAAAACTATTAAAAATTCAAACATATGGAGGCTAAATAACACACTTCTGAATAACCAACAAATTATAGAAGAAATCAAAAAAGAAATTAAAATATGCATAGAAATGAATGAAAATGAAAACACAACAACCCAAAACCTATGGGACTAAGGGGAAGGTTCATAGTGACACAGGCTTACCTCAAGAAACAAGAAAAAAGTCAAATAAATAACCTAACTCTACACCTAAAGCAACTAGAGAAGGAAGAAATGAAGAACCCCAGGGTTAGTAGAAGGAAAGGAATCTTAAAAATTAGGGTAGAAATAAATGCAAAAGAAACAAAAGAGACCATAGCAAAAACCAACAAAGCTAAAAGCTGTTTTTTTGAAAAGATAAACAAAATTAACAAACTGTTATCCAGACTCATTAAGAAACAAAGGGAGAAGAACCAAATTAACAAAATTAGAAATGAAAATGGAGAGATCACAACAGACAACTCTGAAATACAAAGGATCATAAAAGACTACTACCAGCAGCTCTATGCCAATAAAATGGACAACTTGGAAGAAATTGACAAATTCTTAGAAAAGTATAACTTTCCAAAACTGAACCAGGAAGAAATAGAAAATATTAACAGACCCATCATAAGCATGGACATCCAAACTGTAATCGGAAATCTTCCAGCAAACAAAAGCTCAGGATCAGATGGCTTCACAGTTGAATTCTACCAAAAATTTAGAGAAGAGCTAACACCTATCTTACTCAAACTCTTCCAGAAAATTGCAGAAGAAGGTAAACTTCCAAACTCATTCTATGAGGCCACCATCACCCTAATTCCAAGCCAGACAAAGATGCCACAAAAAAAAAAAAAAAAGAAAGAAAACTACAGGCCAATATTACTGATGAACATAGATGCAAAAATCCTTAACAAAATTCTAGCAAACAGAATCCAACAACATATTAAAAAGATCATATATCATGACCAAGTGGGCTTTATCCCAGGAATGCAAGGATTCTTTAATATCCACAAATCAATCAGTGTAATACACCACATTAACAAATTGAAAGATAAAAACCATATGATCATCTCAATAGATGCAAAAAAAGCCTTTGACAAAATTCAACATCCATTTATGATAAAAACTCTCCAGAAAGCAGGAATAGAAGGGAGATACCACAACATAATAAAAGCTACATATGACAAACCCACAGCAAACATTATCCTCAATGGTGAAAGACTGAAAGCATTTCCCATAAAGTCAGGAATAAGACAAAGGTGCCAACTCTCACCACTACTATTCAAGATAGTTTTTGAAGTTTTGGCCACAGCAGTCAGAGCAGAAAAATAAATAAAAGGAATCCAGATAGGAAAAGAAGAAGTAAAACTCTCACTGTTTGCAGATGACATGATCCTCTACATAGAAAACCCTAAAGACTCTACCAGAAGATTACTAGAGTTAATCAATGAATATAGTAAAGTTGCAGGATATAAAATTAACACACATAAATCCCTTGCATTCCTATACACTAAAAATGAGAAAACAGAAAGAAATTAAGGAAACAATACCAGTCACCATTGCAACAAAAAGAATAAAATACTTAGGAGTATATCTACCTAAAGAAACAAAAGACCTATACATGGAAAACTATAAAATACTGATGAAAGAAATCAAAGAGGACACAAATAGATGGAGAAATATACTGTGTTCATGGATTGGAAGAATCAATATTGTGAAAATGAGTATACTAACCAAAGCAATCTATAGATTCAATGCAATCCCTATCAAGCTACCAACAGTATTTTTCACAGAACTAGAACAAATATTTTCACAATTTGTATGGAAATACAAAAAACCTCAAATAGCCAAAGCAATCTTGAAAGAGAAGAATGGAACAGGAGGAATCAACCCGCCTGACTTCAGACTATACTACAAAGCCACAGTCATCAAGACAGTGTGGTACTGGCACAAAGACAGAAATATAGATCAATGGAATAAAATAGAAAGCCCAGAGATAAATCCACGTACCTGTGGACACCTTATCTTCCACAAAGGAGGCAAGAATATACAATGGAGAAAAGATAACCTCTTTAGCAAGTGGTGCTGGGAAAACTGGTCAACCACTTGTAAAGTAATGAAACTAGAACACTTTCTAACACCATACACAAAAATAAACTCAAAATGGATTAAAGATCTAAATGTAAGACCAGAAACTATAAAACCTCCTAGAGGAGAACATAGGCAAAACAATCTCCGACATAAATCACAGCAAGATCCTCTATGGCCCACCTCCCAGAATATTGGAAATAAAAGCAAAAATAAACAAATGGGACCTAATTAAACTGAAAAGCTTTTGCACAACCAAGGAAACTATAAGCAAGGTGAAAAGACAGCCCTCAGATTGGGAGAAAATAATAGCAAATGAAGCAACAGACAAAGGATTAATCTCAAAAATATACAAGCAACTCCTGCAGCTCAACTCCACAAAAATAAATGACCCAATCAAAAAATGGGCCAAAGAACTAAACAGACATTTCTCCAAAGAAGACATACAGATGGCTAACAAACACATGAAAAGGTGCTCAACATCACTCATTATCAGAAAAATGAACATCAAAACACAGTGAGGTACCATTACATGCCAGTCAGAATGGCTGCTATCCAAAAGTCTACAAGCAATAAATGCTGGAGAGGGTGTGGAGAAAAGGGAACCCTCTTACACTGTTGGTGGGAATGCAAACTAGTACAGCCGCTATGGAGAACAGTGTGCAGATTCCTTAAAAAACTGGAAATAGAACTGCCATATGACCCAGCAATCCCACTTCTGGGCATACACACCGAGGAAACCAGAACTGAAAGAGACAAGTGTACCCCAATGTTCATCACAGCACTGTTTATAATAGCCAGGGCATGGAGGCAACCTAGATGCCCATCAGCAGATGAATGGATAAGGAAGCTGTGGTACATATACACCATGGAATATTACTCAGCCATTAAAAAGAATTCATTTGAATCAGTCCTAATGAGATGGATGAAACTGGAGCCCATTATACAGAGTGAAGTAAGCCAGAAAGATAAAGACCAATACAGTATACTAATGCATATATATGGAATTTAGAAAGATGGTAACGATAACCCTACATGCAAGACAGAAAAAGAGACAGAGATGTACAGAACAGACTTTTGGACTCTGTGGGAGAAGGCGAGGGTAGGATGATCTGAGAGAATAACATCAAAACATGTTTATTATCAAATGTGAAACAGATCCCCAGTCCAGGTTGGATGCATGAGACAAGTGCTCAGGGCTGGTGCACTGGGATGACCCAGAGGGATGGGGTGGGGAGGGAGGTGGGAGGGGGGTTCAGGATGGGGAACACAAATCCATGGCTGATTCATGTCAATGTATGGCAAAACCCACTACAATATTGTAAAGTAATTAGCCTCCCACTAATAAAAATAAATGAAAAAAAAAAGTTATGTGTGATTCAACTTCTGTTATTTGATGCTAACTCAGTGTAGTTGATGTCAGAAGTGAATTAAGTTGGATATTAATTTTTGTCAGAAAATTGATATTGGAATGTAAATCCCATGCTATGTAAGTTTTCTGTGTTTCTGTAGCCATATGCTAAATTACCTAACTTCAATGAGTTTCATGTTACTCATTGAAAGCTCTAGCTTCTTTTTGCTCACATTCTTTGTCATAGCATCAGTATTCTGTTATCACCTTTGGGTGACTTCTATATATATGTGTATGATCTGCCCTGAGACCTTGAGTCTCACTCTTTTAATGGTCTCATTTCTACATCTATCTCAGCTATCCTTCCCTATTAAGTACCCTTATCTCTTAATATTTTCATAATTGAAAATCAAATACTTATATATCCAATATTCACACCAAAACCATATAAATCCTTCATTGTACCTGGTTATATAACCATCCTTCAATCTCATAAAAAGATCCAAGCCTTTGAATAGTATCAACTTCTCTGCACTCATCAGCCTTTTTACTTCTCTTACTTACGTAGCTAAGTTGTGCATCAACATGAAAATATTTTGTTGTTAATATAATCACCCACTGAGCTCCAGTGTTATTCCAATATATTCTTGTTACAAACTGCAGCCTTCAGTAAATAAATGTATGGAAAATTTGTCCATTCTGTAGCTTAGCATTGGTGGAGAAAAGTCATACAACTGTATGTTAGCTCATGACATAAATTCATGACTGTTATTCCTTTTTGGGGCAATTTTTTATGACCAGTAATATAATTAATTACAACTCAGTACCTAAGATCCTCCCCACACCCTGCATCACCCTCTACTCTTTTTCCTGTCTCCTACACTGCATTATTTTCTAAGGTTCTTGTCTTTCTTTCCCAAACATAACCAAGAATAGATGATAGAATTGCCTCTTGCTGTTTTAACAGAAGCCTTACTATTCACAAATGAGCAAATCTTTTTCTATTTGCACCCATGTTTTCCTCCTTTCTGTTATAGAATCTTTTCCCTTCTACCAAAGGGCAAATGTTCCACCTGTATTATGAATTGCTTACTCTCTTACCTTAGAAACATTCCCCCTTTGTTTATTCCCACAGTCTTCTGAGTATACAGTCATTGAACTTTTAAAGCATCATTGGGATTAGGAGACAAACTTGCCCATTAACTGCTATTTTAATAGCAAACAAACTTAAAACAGCAACAACAATAAAAGCAACATTAGTCTGAATTTCATTGATATCTTTGATATGTTTGCAAAACACTCATTGTATCATCATTTCAGTTTTATTCTAATTGTTAAGCTTTTCAAAAGTTTTTTTACAACCCACTGACTTCACAACTGAATTCCTGTCAATTTTCCAAACTCTAACCTTGGCTATCATCATTCCTCTCAATCTACGTATTCTGACCTTCAACTCTGTAAAGCAAATATGCATTTTTAACTTTAATCTTATTGAAATATTAATACTGTTTAATTTTAAAATGTGTTGTTTTGAAATAATCTATCTCTTGGTTTTCCTGGTATTATGTTTGCCTAAGCTCACTAACAGGTTTTATCGCAATAATAAATGTTTCAATCACCTTTTTTGGCTGATTCTGTTTTATATATATATTTTTCAGGATATATCCTAGGCTGTTTTCTCTTGTAAGCTCAGTCCTCCAATCAGTTCTTCAGTATATATTTATAGGTGAATAACTCTCGAGAATATATACAGACCTTGCTTTTAAGCTCCAGACAAATATTCCAATGCCTACTTTGCATTTTTCCTGGGTATTTGGAAGCATCCACATTTAAAATGTTTGAGGTAGAAATTAGAATTTGCTTAGGTCACTGAAACTGTATGATACAGTTTTCTCCAAATTGGTGACACATTCTGTCTACCTATGTATTCACATCAGAAAACTGAAAATTATTCTGAGTAATTTTCTGTCAACTTCTGCATCAAATCATTAATATATCTTGTCATTTCTAGCTCCTAAATATATATCTAATTTGTTAATTTATAAGAATATCTGTGCTATGTATTACGAACAAAGCTAGTGGAGGTGATGAAATTCCAGTTGCCCTATTTCAAATCCTAAAAGATGATGCTGTGAAAGTGCTGTACTCAATATGCCAACGAATTTAGAAAACTCAGCAGTGGCCACAGGACTGGAAAAGGTCAATTTTCATTCCAGTCCCAAAGAAAAGCAATGCCAAGGAATGCTCAAACTACCGCACTATTGCACTCATCTTACACTCTAGTAAAATAATGCTCAAAATTCTCCAAGCCAGGCTTCAACAGTACATGAATCATGAACTTCCATCATAAAACAAGGTGGTTTTAGCAAAGGTAGAGGAACCAGTGATCAAACTGCCATCTGTTGGATTATCGAAAATGCAAGAGAGTTCCAGAAAAACATCCATCTCTGCTTTATCGACTGTGCCAAAGCCTTTGAATGTGTGGATCACCACCAACTGTGGAAAAATTAAAGAGATGGGAATACCTGACCACCTGACCTGCCTTTTGAGAAATCTGTATGCAGATCTGGAAAAAAGTTAGACCTAGACATGGAAGAACAGACTGGTTCCAAATAAGGAAAGGAGTATGTCAAGGCTATATATTGTCACCCTGCTTGTTTAACTTATATGCAGAGTACATCATGAGAAGTACTGGGCTGCATGAAACACAAGCTAGAATTAAGATTGCCGGGAGAAATATCAATAACCTCAGATATGCAGATGACACCACCCTTATGGGCAGAAAGTGAAGAAGAACTAAAAATCCTCTTGATGAAAGTGAAAGAGGAGAGTGGAAAAGTTGGCTTAAAGCTCAACATTCAGAACACTAAGATCATGGCATCTGGTCCCATCACTTCATGGCAAATAGGTGAGGAAACAGTGGAAACAGTGACAGACTGTATTTCTGTGGGTTCCACAATCACTGCAGACGGTGACTTCAGCTGTGAAATTTAAAGACGCTTCCTCCTTGGAAGAAAAGTTATGACCAACTTAGACAGCATATTAAAAAGCAGAGACATTACTTTGCCAATAAAGTCCATCTAGTCAAAGCTATGGTTTTTCTAGTAGTCATGTATGGGTGTGAAAATTGGACTAGAAAGAAGGCTGAGTGCCAAAGAATTGATGCTTTTGGACTATGGTGTTGGAAAACACTCTTGAGAGTCCCTTGGACTGCAAGGAGATCCAGCCAGTCCATCCTAAAGAAAATCAGTCCTGAATATTTATTGGGAGGACTGATGCTGAAGCTGAAACTCCAATACTGTGGCCACCTGATGTGAAGAACTGACTCATTTGAAAAGACTCTGATGCTGGAAAAAATTGAAGGCAAGAGGAGAAGGGGGCTACAGAGGATGAAGTGGTTGGATGGCATCACCGACTCAATGGACATGAGTTTGAGTAAACTCCCGGGGTTGGTGATGGACAGGGAGGCCTGGTGTGCTGCAATCCATGGAGTCACAAAGAGTCAGACACGTCTGAGAGACTGAACTGAACTGAACTGAGACGTTAGAAGGCTTTCCTTACCAGCATGTTGGCTGGTCTTATAATTCCTTATAATTTCTTCTAAGTTAACACTTGGATTTATATTGAAATAACGTGTATGGGGGTTCCCAGGTGGTGCACTGGTAAATAATTTGCCTGCCAGTGCAAGAGACATGGGTTAGATCCCTTGGTCAGGATGATCTTCTGGAGTAGGAAATATCCACTTGCTCTAGTATTTTTGCCTGGAAAATTTCATGAACAGAGGAGCCTGGCAGGCTATAGCTCATGAGGTTCCAAAAACTCAGACATGACTTAGCACAAACATTCATGTATGTTAAATGTCTTGTGTTCAGACACGGTGTCTTAACTTTGAACCCAGTGGCTAACTAACAGGATGCTTGTCACATACTTGTCATTTCAAAATATTCCACAAAGTTAACAAATTTAATATTCATCCCTCAAAACTGAACTATCATTATTTAAACTTTTCTGCAGAAATATGTTTTATTCCTTTTTATAAAAAATATATTCAAGAATATATAAGCCTATTTTTGTTTGTTATGTGTATGGGAAGCAGGGGTGAAGTGAAGTGAAAGTTGCTGAGTCTTGTCTGACTCTTTACGTCCTCATGGACTACACAGTCCATGGAGTTCTTCAGGCCAGAATACTGGAGTGGGTAGCCCTTCCCTTCTCCAGGGCATTTTCACAACCCAGGGATTGAACCGAAGTCTCCCACATTGCAGACGGATTCTTTGCCAGCTAAGCCACAAGGGAAGCCCAAGAATACTGGAGTGGGTAGCCTTTCCCTTCTCCAGGGAACCTTCCCGACCTAGGAATCGAACCGGGGTCCCCTGCATTGCAGGTGGGTTCTTTACCAACTGAGCTATCAGGGAAGCCTGTGAACAGGGGTGGTTGTGGCAAATAAGATTATTTTCTTTTCATTATTTGCTAATAGCAAATATAATCCCAGTACAAATTGCATTTTCTAAGGATTCTTTCTGCTTGAGGGACCTATTAACACTATCAACAG
The DNA here is from genome assembly GCF_033118175.1 of Dama dama. Lineage (NCBI taxonomy): Eukaryota > Metazoa > Chordata > Mammalia > Artiodactyla > Cervidae > Dama > Dama dama. The sequence continues at coordinate 38,211,141 of NC_083700.1, read as the reverse complement.
CACTGTTGGGGATAAAAAAAAAATCTGTGAAAGGATTTAGAACTGATTAAGCACAACAAATATTACATTTGTTTACCTATTAATAGTTGCCTCTTAACAGATCTGCCATATTTTCTAATCCTTGATTGCTACTTGTCCTGTTTTCAAATTTTTGAGGGAAAAGGCTCAGTTTGTATTTAATTAGTCCAAGAGGCTCATTTATTTTGAATTTGCTGACCTTTTTTTTTAAAACTTGGATTAATTCTTTAAATAATTTATTTTAAAACACAGAATTGAGTATATTAAGTGCCATTTTCAGAAGTTTAAATTTCAAAGAAAATGGAGATTTGTTTTCCCCAGTAATGGAGATTGTTTATCATGTGAGTCTATATCAAAATTTGGAATTATCCATGCTTATAATACTTGAAGTACATGAATGCCTACATTCTTTTCACAAATGCTTTGTGCATTCTAAACTCCAAGGCAGGCAATGAGGATATTTTTCACTCCTTTAAAGTTCACAATCTTCTATAAAAGAAAATTCAAAACACAGCATAGTGACCCCATTGCTGTGTTAAGTACAGAGACTTCCCTATCACAAGGGGAGGAATACTTAAATTGTGGAGGTTTTATTGATGTATTAAATATTGGTCATTTTCCCATATTTATCGAATTTTTTCTCAGCTTGTTACAGAGTCTCAGATAGGGAAGTTTCCTAAACACTGTAGTCAGAATCAGCTTCTGTTCTTCCCTACACCGTCCCTTCAGTTCTTTGTTCTCACTCTGCACTGGCTTCTGCAAAATCACCAGTTTCTCCAAAAGTCAGTTGGCTTCACTGGCATGAGTTTAACAAACTGGAGTCAAATCCAATACCACCTTTTGTTTAATTATATTATAATTGATATACAATGTTGTGTTAGTTTCAGGTGTAAGCAAAGTGATTCACTTATACATAACATATATTCTTTTACAAATTCTTTTCTCATAGGTTATCACAGAATAGTAAGTAGAGTTAACCTGTGCTGGTAATTTGTTGGTTATCTATCTTATATATTACTGTGTATATGTTAAACCCAAAGTCTTGATTTATCCTTCCCCACCCACGTTTCCCCTTTGATAAGCATAAATTTGTTTTAGATACCTATGAGCCTGTTTCTGTTTTGTAAATAAGATCATTTGTATTATTTTTTAAAATTAGGTTCCACATATGAATACCATCATATGATATTTGTCTTCACTTAGTATGGTGATCTCTAGGTCCATCCATGTTGCTACAAATGGTATTATTTTATTATCAACAGAGGAATGGATGAAGAAATATGTACCACATATTTCTTCATCCATTCCTTTGTTGATAGATGTTTAGATTGCTTCCACGTCCTGGCTATTATAAATAGGGCTGTAGTGAAAACTGGGGTGCATGGATGTCTAGGAGTGGAAAGTTAAGGTCATTGTGCTACCTCTATTTTTAGTTTTTAAAGACCCTCCATACTGTTCTTCATAGTGGCTATACCAATTTACATTACTAGCAACAGTGTAGGAGGGTTCCTCCCTTCTCTACTCAATCTCTCTAGCCTTTAGTGTTTGTGGGTTTTTGATGATAGCCCTTTTGACTCGTGTGAGGTGATATCTCACTATAGTTTTGATTTGCATTTCTCTATTAATTAGCCATGTTGAGCATCTTTACATGTGCTTCTTGCCCATCTATGTGTCTTCTTTGAAGAAATATCTGTTTAGGTCTTCTGCCCATTTTTTGATTTAGTTTTTTTTTTTTTTTTTTAATGATGTTCAACAAACTCAATAGCTGTTTGCAAATTTTGGAGACTAATCCCTTGTTGGTCACACACATCATTTGCAAATATTTTCTCCCAATCTGTGGGCTGTCCTTTCATTTTGATTTTTTCCTTTGCTATGTAAAAGCTTTTGAGTTTATGTTGGTTCCGTTTGTTTATTTTTGCTTTTATTTCCATTATTCTATGAGATGGCGTGAAAAAGATGTTGTTGTGATTTGTGTCACAAAGTGTTCCACTATGTTTTCCTCTAGGAGTTTTATCGTGTCCACTTTCATATTTAGGTCTTTAGTTCATTCTGAGCTAAATTTTTGTGTATGGAGCTGGAGGAGTCAGGCTCCCTCACTACAGCAACAAAACTCCAGTCATCAAAACAGTGTAGTATTGGCATAAAAACAGAAATATAGATCAATGGAACAAGATAGAAAACCTAGAAATAAACCCACACAGTTATAGTCAATCTATGCAAAAGAGGCAAGACTACACCATACTGGAAAGATAGTCTCTTCAACAACTGAGGAAACCTGAACAGCTGCATATAAGAAAATGAAATTGGATCATTCTTTAACATCATACACAAAAATAAGCTTAAAACAGATTAAATACCTTAATGTGAGACTGGACACTATAAAATTCCTAGAGGAAAACATAGGCAGAACACGCTGCCATAAATTGCAGCACTGTCTTTTTCAATCCATCTCTCAGAATAATGGAAATAAAAACAAAATTAAATGGGACCTACTTAAACTCAAAGGTTTTTGCACAATGAAGAACACAATACACAGTTAAACACAAACCCAGCCTTCTCCCTCAAAAAATTTGAAAATAAGAAGAGTAAGTAGCAATCAAAGATTAGAAAGTATGGCAGATCTGTTAAGAGGCAACTATTAATAGGAAAACAAATATGCAAAACAGAAAAAGAGACACAGATGTACAGAACAGACTTTTGGACTCTGTGGGAGAAGGCGAGGGTGGGATGTTTCGAGAGAACAGCATCGAAACGTATATTATCTAGGGTGAAACAGATCACCAGCCCAGGTTGGATGCATGAGACAAGTGCTAGGGCCTGGTGCACTGGGAAGACCCAGAGGGATTGGGTAGAGAGGGAGGTGGGAGGGGGATCGAGATGGGGAATACATGTAAATCCATGGCTGATTCATGTCAATGTATGGCAAAAACCACTACAATACTGTAAAGTAATCAGCCTCCAACTAATAAAAATAAATGAAAAAAATTAAAAAAAAAATAGGAAAACAAATGTAAGAGATACAGGTTCGATCCCTGGGTCTGGAAGGTCCCTTGGAGGAGGGCATGACAACTCACACCTGTAATCTTTCATGGAGAATCCCATGGACTAAGAAGCCTGGTGGGCTACAGTCCATAGGGTTGTAAAAGAGTTAGACATGACTGAAGTGACTGAGCATATACATATGGGCTTCCCAAGTGGTGCCAGTGGTAAATAACTCACCTGCCAATGCAGGAGACATAAGAGATGTGGGCTCAATCCCTGGATTGAGACGATCCCCTGGAGGAGATCATGGCAACCCACTCCAGTAATTCTTGCCTGGAGAATCCCACGGACAGAGGAGCCTGGTGGACTACAGTCCATAGGGTGCAAACAGTCAAACAGTACTAAAGTGACTTAGCATGCACACACAAAGTTTTTAGAATATCACAGCCTAAAGAGCAAAACCAAGCATTTATTCATATTAAAATGTAATGCAAAAAGTTTTATTTTAAATAATGCATTTACAAAACTGGATTTTACTCTACTGGTGGTATTTCTTAAAGTCCTTGTATGTTACCAGTCTCTTAAATAGTAGGCTTTAGAAGCATATTGTGTAAAGATTTCATTATTTACGATATTCCAAGATGAGAAATGCTGCTGAATACTTCAATTCACATATAACATCATAAAGTGCCTATGTGGTTGAGAAACCAGTTGCTTGTTTATAAGTCTTCTCTTTACTAATATAGTCTATCAAGATACAGATAAGTTGGTGAACAAAGGATTGGAGGACATACAGCCTCACTTCAAGTGCTTAATTAGGCCTCCAGTGCTCTCTAGAGTCAATTGATGTAGAAAATTTAGCTGCCTAAATTGAAGAAGGTGCACTAGCAGTCCTGCGTATAAGCTCAACAAGATTATGTCATTCTTTGCCAGTTAAAAAAATGTGCATAACAGACTTTTTCTAGAACATTCAACTAAGATGCTATCATTTTCAGCACGCACAGGAAAAACCCTCTAAGTATTGTTTAGCTATAGAAATTGATGGGTGATGATAAACAATTATGTAATAGAGAATTTAAAGTCTTCAGGCATGTTTTGTTTTCAAATAAAACAATGGATAAGTTGTGCTGTAGTATAGGATCAAATATATTGTTTCATACTATATCTGAAATATTATGGCATTATAAGATTGTTTAATCACACTACCGTTAGTTTTTAGGACTGTTATTATTCCTTAACAAATCATTTTTATCTGCAAATATACAGTCTCAGTGACAGTAATAACACTTTTATACAGTTTTGATTTTTAAATTCCTAGTCAAAATGTTTTATTTTTTCTTTATCCACATGTAATATTGATTTCAATGCTTCTTTTTAGTTTTATGAATTTAATAATCTTTTCTTTCATTTTTATATTAAACAAAAAATAATACAACAAATACTTTTTCACAATACCTAAACTGACAAATTAGTTGAGCCTGTGTGTGAACATTCACATTCTTATCTTTTATTTGATGGCCTAAGGGATAAGAATGGAATGAGTTCTCTCTAAAGATGCAGATAAGAGCTATTGATATATTTTTATTTGGTAGACTGCCTCATAGAAATATACCAGTAATATTCAATAAAATAAGAATTCTTTGTCTTAAAAAGCTATAACACTGTCTACTTTTATGAGTGAAGATGAAAATATCTGTTGAATATTTTCCAGAATAATTTAAATAACTATTTTCTTCCTATTATGAGTTGAATTGTGTATCCCTGTCCTAAATTCATATTTTTAAAACCTAACTCTCAGTGCCTCAAAATATGAACTTATTTGGAAATATAATCTTCAGGTTACTATGTGAGAGCCCTAATCTCATATGGCAAGTGCCTTAATGGAAAGGGAAAATTTGGAGACATGCACATAAGTAAGGGGTTTGTCATCTGAAGAGATACGAAGAGAAGATGACCATCTTCATGTCAAACAGAGAGGTCTGGAACAGATTCTTCCCCCACAACACACAGAAAGAACCAGTTTTGCTGACTTCTTGCCTCCAGAACAGAGTGAGAGAAACAATTGATTCCTGTTGTTTAAGCAGTGAAGTTTGTGGTACCTTGTTATGGCAGCTATAGAAAATGAATACAGCCTCTATGATACATATTATGTTTTAAAAAATGGAAGTGATTGCTTTGAGGGAGTGGTGATGAAAAACTCATCCTTCTATAGCCTATCTGGACGTTGGGTTGGAAAAGTTGGCAAAAATAAATTTCATTTGAGAAGAGTTTTATGTAACAATATTTTCTTTTAAAATCTCTTGAAATAGATCATTTAGAAAATGTAAATCAGGACTATAATTTGCAAAATTAGTTTTTAAATCAATTATTATGTTTCTTTTAGAAACCAAATGCATGCCTACTTTGCCTAGTTTCTCAAAGGATCATTTCAGAAGACATATGGTGAGTTAGCATGACCCATGAATGTCAGCTATTTATTTTTACAACTTGTAGAGAAAGCAGGGCTATTTTAGTAGCAGAAGTTACCAAAAGCTATTTCCATAATCTTTTCCCCAGCATTATGCATGCTAGAATGAATTAAGAAATCCTAGTTTAATCAGATATAGACAACAATAAAATTAAACCCATTATATTTAATATGTAATGCTAAGATAAGACAATTAAAGGTTCATTGATAATCTTGTATATTGTACAGTTAGACAAATTTTATCAATGATTAAGTTAGTGCAAAACCCCATCCCGTTTTTTCTGGTCTGATTTACAATCAGTATATTTCACATTTGGTACTATTCAGGAAATGCCAGTAGAGATGGGGAAAAATTTAGTTTAACATTAAATTAAATAGTTTGTGGTGACTTATAGATAAATGTTACAACTGCCCTGGTATTTTCTCAAGTTAACCTTTTAGGGCTGACAGTGGGAAAGGAGAGACAGCAGCAAATGAGAATGACAAGGTCTCATGCACCTGTTTATCTATGGCAAGTGACAAATCTATCAGTTATTTTCCAGATTAAAGAGACAAACAGTGACCCAGACTAAACTGGGATCATGTTCAAAGAGTCAGATAGAATGAAACTAGTACTTTTGTATACCTTTATGAAACATGCTTAAAATCATCCATATTTAAAATACCAATTTACAGTTATTCAGGTTATTTATTGTAATGCTTACAGTCTACTGACTTTTAAAATTATACACCTATGGCAGAGACAAAGGTGGCAAAGTAATAGGATGTACAACTCACCTCTCCAATGAATATATAAAAACTACATCTACATCTGGAACACTTCTCACTCCCTGAAAATCAGTTGGTATCTGGCAGGCAGACTCCTGTACAACCAAGACTGTAAGAAGGATACACACATAATCAGTAGGAAGGGAAGATAAGCGAGCAGGTCAAGACCTGTGTCCCAGGGAGGGGACTCAGAGGAAAATGAAGACTGCACATTTGCCCTGGAGAGTGGGCAGGCCGAGACTCAGACTGAGTGTCCCAAACCTGGGGTCATCCACAGGGCAGAAAAGCCCCTTGGCTAGGTGGAGAACCACTGGGACAGACAGAAAGGCAGGACAAGTCTAGACTCCATTTGTAAGGATCATGTAGATGCTGGCTAACCAATTTCTGGCAGCAGCCACTGTGCCACAGCTACAACTCCCATGCACACGAGCAACACAGAGGCCCAGCTTGCCTGTGCAATGGTCCCACTTGAAGGCAGGGAAAGTGAGCAGCTGAGGGAGACAGTTTCCTGCTCATAGTCACGGAGGAGCTATCTGCTCTAGCGGCCGCCAGGTTTCCTGTGACTGATTCTCTGTGCAACTCATCCCAGGGTGACCTAGCCCAAGCTCTGCTCAAACCACACCAGTGAGTATCACTGGGTCTAGGGCAGTCACAACTGGAGAAAAGACTTGATTGTGGCTTGTGGCTGAGCAGAGTTACAGATGACTGTATAGGCAACACATCAGACCTCTGAGTATGCATAGATCCCACTTACTTCAGCACTCCCCTCCTCTGGGACAAAGGTCTTGGCGTGGGAAGAGGGAAAATCATCCACTTAGAGGAAAAAGAGCTGAGCCCAACTTTCAGGGCTTCCATTCCAGCGACTTGGAATCAGATTCTGCCCCTGACGGGTCTATGACAGCTACAAGGCAGACAGGAAGTCTTACCTAAAATTCAGTCCAGCTCTAGCTCCTCTGTCTCCAGCCACACCCATTACCAAAATGATAGCTGCCACACATCCCGAGGAAAGACTTAACTGGTGTCCAATTCAAATCCAAACCTCTCACCAAGAGCACTGGGCATGTGCAGTCTGCACAGGGACACTCCCACATAAGAACACCCAATAAAGACCACCGTAAGTAACTGTTCTACCTAAATGCATAGAAGCAGAGAAAGTTAAAATTAAAAGAAAGAGGAACTACTCTCAATTGGAAGAACAAAAACCCAAATAATGAGATAAACACTTTACCCAGGTAAAGAATTCAAAACATTGGTAAATGGCAGTAAATATGTACCTATCAATTAATTACCTTAAATATCAATGGACTAAATGCTCCAATCAAAAGACATACAGAGGCAGATTGGATAAGAAAATAGTAGCTTACAATATGCTACCTACAAGAGACCCACTTTAGGGTAAAGGACACAGATGTGGGAGGGGGGATCGGGATGGGGAATACATGTAAATCCATGGCTGATTCATGTCAATGTATGACAAAAACCACTACAATATTGTAAAGTAATTAGTCTCCAACTAATAAAAATAAATGAAAAAAAAAAAAAAAGAAAGTGAAGGGATGGAGAAAGATAGTTCATGAAAATGGAAATGACAAGAAAGCAGAGGGTGCAAATCTCATATTAGATGAAACAGACTTTAAAAGAAAGACTCTATACTATTGAAAGGATCAATACAAAGAGATTTTATGCTCATCAGCATATACGTGCTTAATATTGGAGCCCCCCAAAACTTAAAACAAATACTAGCAGACATAAAGGAATTCACAGGAATACAATAGTAGTAGGAGATTTTAACACCCTGCTCTCATCAATAGACAAGTCATCTTAACAGAGAATCAATAAGGTAACAGATACCCTAAATGATAGAGAAGAGCAGTTATACCTAATTGATATTTTCAGTATATTATATCAAAAAGAAAAAAAATACATACATTCTTTTCTAGTGCACATGGAACATTTTCTAGCATTCACCACATACTCAGACACAAAACAAGCCTCAACAAATTTAAGAGCACAAAAGTTATCTCAAGTATCTTCTCTGAGCACAATGGCATGAAACTTTAATAGAAATCAACCTCAGAAAAATAAATGAAAACATACACAAAAAGTTACATGGAGACTAATCAATCTACTAAAAACATTGATCAACAGGGAAATCACAGAGTAAATTAAAAAAATACATTGAGATAAATGACAATGAAAATATAACCATACAAAATCTAAGAGATGAAACAAAAGTCATTCTTAGTGGGAAGTTCATAGCAATACAGGCCATTCTCAGAAAAGAAAAATCTCAAATAACCTAAACAACTACATAAAATAGAAAATTAAAAAAAAGAAAAAATCAGCAGAAGGAATGAAATAATAAAGATCAGAGAAAATAGAGATTTAAAAAAACAATTGAAAAAAATCAATAAAATCAAGGTCTGGTTCTTTGAAAGTATAAATTAAATTGATAAACTTCTGGCCAGGCTCACCAAAAAGTAAACAGATAAGCCAAGCAAACCTAATATTAATTATAAAAAAACGGAGACATAACAACTCATACTGCAAATATACAAAAAAAAAAAAAAAGGAAAGAAAAGCATAGGGAATACCATGAACAATTATGTACCAAGAAATTTGATAACCAAGAAGAAATGGACAAGTTTCTAGACACATCCAGCCCATCAAAAGAGAATCAAGAAGAAACAGATAATTTGAACAGACTGATGACTAGAAGTGAAATTGAGTCTGGGGGCTGAAACACACACACACACTCTCTCTACAAACAACAGTTTAAGACCAAATGGCTTTACACGCAGATTCTACCAAATATACAAATAAGAATTTATCTAATCCTTCTCAAGCTCCTCCAAAAGATCGAAGAAGAGGGAACACTTCCACAAATGTTCTACAAGGCCACCATGACTCTGATATCGAAAATAACAAAGCACCACCAAAAAAGAAAATTAGAGTCCAATATCTTTGATGAATATAGATGTAAAAATTTCCAAGAAAATACTAACAAACTGTATCTACCAACACATAAAACAGATTATATACCACAACCACCTGGGATTCATCCCAAGTTCACAAGGATAGAGCAGCATACTCAAACCAATCAATATGATACGTCATGTAAAGAAAAAAAAAACACATTATCATTTCAATATATGTTTAAAAAGCATTTGACAAAATTCTTACATCCATTCATAATAAAAAAAAAAAAACTTACCAAAGAGGGTATAAAGGGAACATATTTCAAAATAATTAAAGCTATTTATGACAAACCCATAGCTGGTATAATATTCATTGGTAAAAAAGCTAAAAGCCTTCCTGCTAAAACCTAGAACAAAATAAGGATGCCCAATATTACCTCTTCTATTCAACAGACTATTGGAAGTACTAGAGACAGTAGTCAGACAAGAAGAAGAAATAAGTTTATACAAATTGGAAGGGAAGAGGTAAAACTGTTATTTTATATATATATATGTATATATACATATATATATATAAAACTGTATAAAGACTCTACACAAAAACTTCTAGAGCAGATAAAAAAATTCAGCAAGGTAGCAGGGTACAAGATTAACATACAGAAGTTGGTATTTCTTTACACTAACAATGAAATATCAGATAGGGAATATAAAAAATATACCTTGTAAAATTACTTTCCCAAAAATAAATTATTTAGGAATAAACCTGAACAAGGAGGTAAAAAACTTACATGCTGAGAACTATAAAACATTAATAAAGGATATAGAATATGATTCAAAGAAAAGGAAAATTATCCCATAATCTTGGGTTGGAAGAATTAATATTGTTAAATGGTCACACTACCCAAAGCAACCTCAGACTTATTGGGATCCCTTCAAATTGCCCATGATGTTATTTATAGAACAAGAACAAATAATTCTAGAATTTATATGAAATCACAAAAGACCAATAATTGCCTAAATAATTCCGAAGAAAAAGAACAAAGCAGGAGACATAATACCCAGATTTCAGATAGTACTACAAACTTCATGATCAAAACCCATAATAAACCTATGGTCAATTAATCTTTGTAAAATCTTTGTAAAAGGGAGCAAAAATATCCAATGGGAAAGTCTTCAGCAAGTGGTTTTGGGAACATTGGACAGCTGCATGTAAATCAATGAGGTTAGAACATACCAACTCACCATACATAAAAATAAATTCAAAATGACTTAAAGACTTCCATAAAATTCCTAGAAGAGATCATAGGCAAAATATTTTCTGACATAAATTGTACCCATGTTTTCTTTGGTCAGCCTCCCAAGGCACTATAAATAAAAAACAAATGGAACCCAATCAAATTTACAAGCTTTTTCACAGCAAAGCAGCCCATAAAAAAAGATAAGCTACAAAATGGGAGAAAATATTTGCAAAAGATGCACTGACAAGGGCTTAATTTCCAAAATATACAAACAGCTCATATAACTGAGAAACAAAAACACAACTCAATCAAAAAATGGAAGACCTAAATAAACATTACTAAATAGACACATGAATAGATGCTCAACATCACTAATTATTAAATGCAAATCAGAACAGCAATGTGGTGACACCTCACACCCATCAGAATAGTCATCATTAAAAACTACAAATAACAAATGGCAGAGAGGATATACTGTTGGTGGAAGTGTTTCTACAATCACTATGGAAAACAGAGAGTTTCCTGAAAAAAACAAAAATAGTATTACCCTATATCCAGCATTCCCACTTGTGGGCATATATCCAGTCAAAACTAGACCCCAAAAGGTACCTGTACCTCTATATTCATTGCAACACTATTTACAGTAGCTAAGACAGGGGGACAACCTTAATGTCCGCTGACAGATGAGTAAATACAGAAGATGTGGTCCATATAGACAATGAAATGCTACTCAGCCATAAAAAAAGAACTCAGCTACTGCAAAAGCTACACCACTTGTGGTAGCATGATTCCAACTAAGAGATTAAATTGCAATGTTAAATAACTAAGTAAAATAAGTCATAAAGAGAAAGACAAACACCATATGATATCACCTATATGTGGAATCTAAAATGGGAAACAATGAACCGATCTACAAAAAAAAACAGACTTATCTTTCTGGCTTACTTCACTCTGTATGGGCTCCAGTTTCATCCATCTCATTAGAACTGGTTCAAATGAATTCTTTTTAATGGCTGAGTAATATTCCATGGTGTATATGTACCACAGCTTCCTTATCCATTCATCTGCTGATGGGCATCTAGGTTGCTTCCATGTCCTGCCTATTATAAACAGTGCTGCAATGAACATTGGGGTGCACGTGTCTCTTTCAGATCTGGTTTCCTCTGTGCATATGCCCAGAAGTGGGATTACTGGGTCATATGGCAGATTCATGTCAATGTATGACAAAAATCACTACAATATTGTAAAGTAATTAGCCTCCAACTAGTAAAAATAAATGAAAAAAAAAATGACTTATTGGACAGGACAAAGAGAATAGACTTGTGGTTACCCAGGGGTTTGGAAGAGGGATGAAGTGGTAGTTTGCAGTTGGCAAATGCAAACTATTATATACACAATGGATAAACAACAAGGTTCTACTGTATAGCACAGGAACTATATTCAATGTCCTACGATAAAAAAACATAGAAAAGCATATTTAAAAAACAATGTAAATAAAAATAAAGTTTAACACATACAATAAATAAAAAATAAAAATACCTTCTTGAGTAAGAGAATACAACAGTTAAAAACACCAGGAATATCTCCTTACCTGGTTAACAGTCTCACTGTCAGAATCTGTCTGATGTAACCACTGTAACTCTGTCATCTGCTGAAAACTTGTAAACTTTCAGGGAAACCTTGAGGGGTAAATTGCAGTTAGCTTTGTTCACTTGAGATGCATCTAGAGATTATCACACTAAGTAAAGTAAGAAAAAAACAAATACCATATGATATCACTTGTATGTGGAATCTAAAACAAGGCTATAAATGGACTTATCTTCAAAACAGAAGATATAGAAAATAAACTCATGGTTACTGGAGGGTAAGGGGCAGGAGGGATAAATTGGAAGATTAGGATTGACACATACATCCTACTATATATAAAATAGATAACTAATAAGAGCCTACTGTAAACCACAGGGAACTCTACTTCATAGTAGCCTAAATGGGAAAATAATTTTTAAAAGTGGATATTCATAACAGATTCACTCTACTGTATACTCGAAACTAACATAACATCATAAATCAACCATAACCCTTCTTATAACAGCATGTTTTCCATTTAGTAGTAATACCACTACATTTCTTCTTTCTGCCTTGTTTTCTCTTTGTGTAAAACTCATAGCACATTTTTTCTAGTTTTTTTTTTTTTTTCTTTATGACATCAGCTTCATTAGCACTAAGGGAGAATATGAGTTTCTTAAAAACCAGGTCTTTGTATAGTGTATCTTAAGGCTGTGGAACAGTGCCTAAACCATTTTAGACATTCAGTATTGTTACTAGTAACTTACTGATAAATGTGTTGATTTTCATTTGTATACTATTTTTCACTTATTAATTTAATGAAGAATTGTTTTATCTACTTTTCATCTTCATTGATTTCAAGAGAAACAAATTCCACATGTTATTAGTAACAGCTTTCTGGTCCCCATATCACTCTACTTTTGATGCCTCAGAGCCAAACACTTTTCACTCTTTTATTTTGTCACTAATTTTTTTCTGTTTCTGAACCTCCATATATCTAAATAATATTATCACATGAATACTTCTTAAAACCATCAGTTTTAGAAATGTTTTCACTTCCTGCAATTGAAGGCAAACATTAATCTATTTAATATATCACACTGCATCACCAAATCCATCACAGACATTCACATATGCATTCATACTCACACACACTAATATGGTATCTATAGTCTATAGGCTGAAAGTAGTTACTTTGTTTATAATATTATTGTTTATATTATTAAGACTACCTAAATGTCATTTGCAACTTAGATTCATAGAATTTGATTATCTTACCCTTTTTGAGCAACTTCTTGTCCCTGAAATTAATAGTTGTCTTATTTTTCATTTCCTTAATCTTTCATGTACTTATCATAAATTCAGTTACAAATACTCCTTTCATCAAACAATCTAAATCTTCTTTAGCAAACTAATTTGAAAAAAATGAAAAAAAACTGAGCAATAGTAAGGATTAAAAATTATTTGAAAATCACAGCCATATCCATTTCCTGTAGCTGCTCTAACAAACCACCACAAACTACACGGCTTAAAACAATAGAAATTTGTTTTCTCATTGTTCTGGAAGCCGGAATTCTGAAAGCAAGGTGTTGGTAGGGATATGTGCCCTCCAGAGGCTCTGGGGGAGAATGAGTTCTAAGCCTCTCTCAAAGCTGCTAGTGGCTGGTGGCAATTCTTGGCCTGCCTTGGCTTTCAGATGCATCATTCTCATCTCTGTCTCCATCCTCACTCTGCCCTCTCCTCTGTGTCCCCGTGTTTTCTCCTTTTCTGTCTTGTGCTCAATTCCTTTGCCCAAATCTGGTAACACTCACAGATTCCAGGGGTGAGTGTGAGAATATATTCTTGGGAGAGGCCACCATGCCACCCACAGTAGTAGCATTCTGTTGAAAATTATGTTTTCCCTGAAACTTTTTTCCTAAATAGAGAACCCAAGATTGTACATATTTTTAATATACAGTATTAAAATTTAATGTACAGTATTATACTTAGTGTATAGTATGCATCATATAAAATTTTATCTAACACATAAACTTCAGTTATAAAAGAAGTAAAAAAGAACAGATACATGAAACAAGTTATGAAACTATATTTACTAATGCATAACAAAATAACAGTGCTACTAGACCAAGCATCTTAGGACAGATGATATTCCTGGTGTGTGCAATGGTGTAGCAAAACAATGCAAGATACAGAACTGACACAGTGCTGTGCTTATCAAAAATGGTTCACAGAGCACATACTTCTAAGACTTCACATCATATCTAAAATAAGCAGAAAATTATTCCTCTGAAGATGTGAAAAATAAGCTCAAGCACTGTGATGTATTCATTTAATAATCTCAGTTTATCTAATACCAATAATTTGGCTTAACTAGTAGCTATGTAACTTTGATTCTTTTTAAAATGTGACAATCTATAGTAAAACAGTAAATGCAAAAATCACATGGTTGTAATCTAGAGAGGATTATGAACAAAGAACACTATACAGAGATTTGATGCCTTGATTAACCTAAAAGAAATATTGTTAGCTTTTATTTTAAACTTAGCTCTGAAAGATATTTTACTTCGTTTAGTGTTATCAATGTTTAATATTATGCAATTTATTGGGTATTTTACTTGAGAATAGAATGTTTTTCAAATTTAGCTGTAAAATTCAGTGTATATGTGGCAAATTAAAAATGTTAATATTTCTTTATGGCATGAAAGATTTGCTGATTCAAGAGGCAATCACAATTATAATTTATTACCATACTATTCCAGCAGCAAAATCCATTTGCTTATATACTGACATTTATATTGATGTCTGTTCTCTTTAATTACAGTTAAGCCATTAATAGAACATCAATTCTGCATTGTCTTTCTAGATAACTTACCTTATCTAGGTTTGTATGGTTTGTCAATTCAACTGGTTCAAGACTGCATGCCACCAGTGAATAAGACTGCTGAATGGATAATCTAATTCAGTCATTAAAAGAAAGCCCATTCTGCAATCAACATAGATCTTTCTCTTTTATAAAGATCAAGCCAGCTTTACTTTGATGAAGCATATTGGTTAGGAATTTGTCCTAAAGCTATTTGCAGAAATCTAATAAAGGGATAACAAATAAATTAAGAGTTATTTTTCTTTTACATAAAAGAAGTTTGGATGTAGGCAGCTTAGATACTGCACAGTAATTCATCCCATCTTTCTCTTTTGCAGCACTTGTCTGCCTGCTCTCAGGGAGCCTGCCAGAGTTTTGGCTTACACTAGTCATGTTTCAGGTGGCAGAATGGTACAGAATCAAGCAAATGACCCATGAAACCTCAGAGTCTTTTCCCATAAAGGAGTTTTTCCAGAAGTGTTACACCATGACTCCCTTTATGTTCTGTCTACTAAAAACATATAACATGACTAATTCATCTTGCAGGGCTTGACTGTCGTAGGCAGAATAATAGCTCCCCAAGGATATTCATATCTTAATGTCAGGAACCTCTGACTTTATTACCTTATTTGGCAAAAGATTCTTTGCAGATAATTCTAATGGAACAGAATAGAAAGCCCAGAGATAAATCCACGAACCTATGGACACCTTATCTTTGACAAAGGAGGCAAGGATATACAATGGAAAAAAGACAACCTCTTTAACAAGTGGTGCTGGGAAAACTGGTCAACCACTTGTAAAAGAATGAAACTAGAACACTTTCTAACACCATACACAAAAATAAACTCAAAATGGATTAAAGATCTAAATGTAAGACCAGAAACTATAAAACTCCTAGAGGAGAACATAGGCAAAACACTCTCCGACATAAATCAAAGCAAGATCCTCTATGACCCACCTCCCAGAATATTGGAAATAAAAGCAAAACTAAACAAATGGGACCTAATGAAACTTAAAAGCTTTTGCACTACAAAGGAAACTATAAGTAAGGTGAAAAGACAGCCCTCAGATTGGGAGAAAATAATAGCAAATGAAGAAACAGACAAAGGATTAATCTCAAAAATATACAAGCAACTCCTGCAGCTCAATTCCAGAAAAATAAATGACCCAATCAAAAAATGGGCCAAAGAACTAAACAGACATTTCTCCAAAGAAGACATACAGATGGCTAACAAACACATGAAAAGATGCTCAACATCACTCATTATTAGAGAAATGCAAATCAAAACCACAATGAGGTACCATTACACGCCAGTCAGGATGGCTGCTATCCAAAAGTCTACAAGCAATAAATGCTGGAGAGGGTGTGGAGAAAAGGGAACCCTCTTACACTGTTGGTGGGAATGCAAACTAGTACAGCCGCTATGGAAAACAGTGTGGAGATTTCTTAAAAAACTGGAAATAGAACTGCCACATGACCCAGCAATCCCACTTCTGGGCATACACACTGAGGAAACCAGATCTGAAAGAGACACGTGCACCCCAATGTTCATCGCAGCACTGTTTATAATAGCCAGGACATGGAAGCAACCTAGATGCCCATCAGCAGATGAATGGATAAGGAAGCTGTGGTACATATACACCCTGGAATATTACTCAGCCATTAAAAAGAATTCATTTGAACCAGTCCTAATGAGATGGATGAAGCTGGAGCCCCTTATACAGAGTGAAGTAAGCCAGAAAGATAAAGAACATTACAGCATACTAACACATATATATGGAATTTAGAAAGGTGATAACGATAACCCTATATGCAGAACAGAAAAAGAGACACAGAAATACAGAACAGACTTTTGAACTTTGTGGGAGAATGTGAGGGTGGGATATTTCAAAAGAACAGCATGTATACTATCTATGATGAAACAGATCACCAGCCCAGGTGGGATGCACGAGACAAGTGCTCGGGCCTGGTGCACTGGGAAGACCCAGAGGAATCGGGTGGAGAGGGAGGTGGGAGGGGGGTTCGGGATTGGGAATACATGTAAATCCATGGCTGATTCATATCAATGTATGACAAAACCCACTGGAAAAAAAAAAATAAAAATAAAATTAAAAAAAAAAAAAAAAGATTAAAGACACTGATGAGATTAAACCTAGCTCCTAGGGTGGGCCCAGTCTAATCACAAATTTTTAAAAACTAAGTATCCTACCCAGCAGGCTGAGAGAGAGAGAGAGAGAGAGAGAGAGAGAGAGAGAGAGAGAGAGATGGGACATGAGAAAATCTCAACCAGCCTTTAAAGTTAGAAGTTGGTGGTCATGTGCCAAGGACTATCTTAGACATGTTATTAGCTGGAAAACTAAAAGAATGGATTTTCCCCTTGAGCTTCTATTAATACAGGGTACCAGCACTTTGGGTTTTGCCTGTTGAAACCTATACCAGGCCTCTGACATACATGACTATAAGATAATAAATGTGTCCTGTTTTAAGCCATAAAGTTTGGGGTGATTTGCTGTGACAGCAATAGAAAACTAAGGGGGAAATATGGAGGATTAGCACCCCTAACAAAATAGGATTTTTTTGCATGAATAAGTGGCAAATGGGTACTAGATAAGCAGTAATATTATCAACCTTTCTCCACTCACTCAGCCTCCTGTAAAAAGAAAAATAATTAGAATAAAATAGAATCCCAACCAATGTAGAATGTTGCTAATCTAGAAGTTTAAAAAATCAAAACTCTAGATAATATTAGTCAAAAATTTTCAATATACCAAGATTTAATGTTTACCTTTCAGTGTTATAAATAAATAAGTTTGTTCATGTTGTTTTAGTCAATAAGTTGTGTCTGACTCTTTTGCAACCCCAAGGACTATAGCCCAGCAGGTTCCTCTGTCCATGGGATTTCCCAGGTGAGAATACTGGAGTGGGTTGCCATTTCTTCTCCAGGGGATCTTCGCCATTCAGGGATCCAACCTGCATCTTTTGCGTTGGCAGGTAGATTCTTAACAACTGAGCCACTTAGGAAGCCCAAAGAAGTAAACATCTGCACTAAATTACTAAGGGACAGTTGTAGTTTCAAATTTTTATGATTAGTACTCTATTTTCCTGTAATCCTTTATGTTTTGTCTTTCACATATTAAGGTCTTAATTTAAATATTTTCTTTGTGAAGAAGCCTCCCTTGACCATACCTGAATGGTATAAATTACCACATTCCCTCCCATTTTTCTCTCCACAACATTACTCTCTATTATTTTTGTCATAGAACTAATATTTATTACTATATGAAGTTATCTTGTTCATTCTTGCTTATTTTCCTAATTTTCCTTCTATTAATTTGATCCGGTTGGACTCATTATCTATCTTGTACACTCCTGTATCTCAAATACCTAGAACAATGCCTGGCACTTAATATGCACTCAGTAAGATTTCTTTGAATTAACAAGAAACCAAGTTGCTTCAAACTCATATGAGTTCATTTTAATTATCTAATATACATGAAAATCATATAGTTGATGTTGTATAGTCAATAAAAATATATTAGGTGTTATAAATGAAGTATGAGCTAAAAATGAGTCAAGTAGTACTTGATAATGATAATGTATTTTGCATTACATTTAAAACTTGAAAAGAGCAGAATGGACTAAGTTTTTTTTCCTAAGCAGAAGAAAAGTATATGAAAATCCAAAAACTCTGGAATTGGTCTAAAAAAGTGGTTCTTAAGTTTTAATGCTCATGTGGAGTACATGAAATGTTTAAGATGAATATTACTGCTGCCTGATCACAGTAATCTTAAAAACTAAGACCCCACTGAGAAATTGATCTAAGAAGTTTAAAAAAATGGTGAACAAGTAACTAAAATGTCATTAGAGTTTTATAAACATTATGGACTTTTTGAAAGTGAAGTGAAAGTGAGTCACTCAGTCATGTCCAACTCTCTGAGACCTCACGGACTATACAGTCCATGGAATTCTCCAGGCCAGAATACTGGAGTGGGTAGCCTTTCCCTTCTCCAGAGGATATTCCCAACCCAGGGATCAAACAAAGGTCTTCCAAATTGCAGCAGGCAGATTCTTTAGCAGCTGAGCCACAAGGAAAGCCCAAGAATACTCGAGTGGGTAGCCTATCCCTTCTCCAGTGGATCTTCCTGGCCCAAGAATAGAACTGGGGTCTCCTGCACTGCAGATGAATTCTTTACAAATTGAGCTATCAGGGAAGCCCTAAATGGAAAGAGAAATGGATAGAGATTTGTTTTAAGAAGAATAACTAGACTGAAATAATATAAAATATGGGAAAATTGAAAGACATTTCTGATGTACAATTAATAATTGTGATGGGTAATTGGATGGGGGAAAAATGTATAATTTGGAGGCTATTGCCAAGTTTTCCTCTGAGGAAAAAACTCTACAGGTACCACAACAAAGTTGAAAAGAAAAGGAAAATTTTAATTAAAAAAAAATAAACTTGGTTATTTGGTAGTGTGCAAAAATTATTTCTTAAATGGTTACTAAAAACAAACCAAAAACAAACTAAATCTTGTAGCTTTATGACCTTGTGTAACAGTCTCCAATATTAAATTTGCATGAAGTTCAGTTCATTGCTCAGTCATGTCTGACTCTTTGCAACCCCATGGACTGCAGCATGACAGGCCTCCCTGTCCATCACCAACTCCCGGAGCTTACTCAAACTCATGTCCATAGAGTCAGTGATACCATGCAACCATCTCGTCCTCTGTCATCCCCTTCCCCTCCTGCCTTCAATCTTTCCCAGCATCAGGGTCTTTTCCAATGAGTCAGTTCTTCACATCAGGTGGCCAAATTATTGGAGTTTCAGCTTCAGCATCAGTCCTTCCAATGAATATTTAGGACTGATTTCCTTTAGGATCAACTGGTTGGATCTCCTTGCAGTCCAAGGGACTCTCAAGAGTCTTCTCCAAAACCACAGTTCAAAAGCATCAATTCTTCAGCGCTCAGCTTTCTTTGTAGTCCAACTCTCACATTCATACATGACTACTGGAGAAACCATAGCTTTGACTACATGGACATTTGTCTGCAAAGTAATGTCTCTGCATTTTAATATGCTGTCTAGGTTGGTCACAGCTTTTCTTCCAGGGAGCATGCATCTTTTAATTTCACGGCTGCAGTCACCATCTGCAGTGATTTCAGAGCCCCCCAAAATAAAGTCTTTCATTATTTCCATTGTTTCCCATGTATTTGCCATGAAGCGATGGGACTGGATGTGATGATCTTAGTTTTCTGAATGTTCAGTTTTAAGGCAACCTTTTCACTCTCTCACTTTCATAAAGAGGCTCTTTAGTCCTCCTTCACTTTCTGCCATAAGGGTGGTATCATGTGCATATCTGAGGTTACTGATATTTCTCCCATCAATCTTGATTCCAGCTTGTGCTTTATTCAGCCCAGAATTTTGCATGAGGTACTCAGCATATAAGTTAAATAAGCAGGGTGACAACATACAGCCTTGACATACTCCTTTCCCAATTTGGAACCCGTCTCTTGTTCCATGTCCAGTTGTAAATGTTGCTTCCTGACTGCATACAGATTTCTCAGGAGGCAGGTCAGGTGGTCTGGTATTCCCATCTCTTTAAGAATTTTCCACAGTTTGTTGTGATCCACATAGTCAAAGGTTATGATGTGGTCAATAAAGCAGAAGTAGATGTTTTTCTGGAACTCTCTTGCTTTTTCGATGATCCAGCAGATGTTGGCAATTTGATCTCTGGTTCCTCTGCCTTTTCTAAAACCAGCTTGAACATCTAGAAGTTCATGGTTCATGTACTGTTGAAGCCTTGCTTGGGAAATTTTGAGCATTACTTTACTAGCGTGTGAGATGAGTGTAATTGTGGGGTAGTTTGAACATTCTTTGGCATTGCACTTCTTTGGGTTTTGAATGAAAACTGACCTTTTCCAGTCCTGTGGCCACTGTTGAGTTTTGCAAATTTGCTGTCATATCTTTGCTGCAGGGTTGGGGCACTGAGTGCAGGACCTGTTGAAGGAGGTCGCCATTATCTTCATTACCTCCACCATAGTTTGGTGTCAGGTCAAACAACTTGGAGGGAACACAGCCCCACCCATCAACAGAAAATTGGATTAAAGATTTAGTGAGCATGGCCCTGCCCATCAGAGCAAGACCCTGTTTTCCCCACAGTCAGTCTCTCCCATCAGGGAACTTTCTTAAGTTTCTTATCCTTATCCATCAGAGGGCAGACAGAATGAAAACCACAATCACAGAAAACTAATCAAATTTTTCACATACCACAGCCTTGTCTAAGTCAATGAAACTATGAGCCATGCCATGTAGGACCACCCAAGATGGACGGGTCATGGTGGAGAGTTCTGACAAAATGTGGTCCACTGGAGAAGGGAATGGCAAACAACTTCAGTGTTCCTGTCCTGAGAACCCCATGAACAGTATAAATTTCCATTAGTCCACATGAATTGATTTGGGCAACAGAACACTAACAAGCTTTATGCAAGTGAAGGCTTGAGAAGCACTAGCCCATACAGGATTGTTCTCTTAAAGTGTAGCCTGAATTTTCCTTGGAACTTGGCTACCATGCTATGAAAAACCAAACCCAGCAATATGGAAAGGTCACATAGAGGAGATCCTAGACTCTGACCAAAGACTTACCCTCCAGTCAACAGTGAACAGCTACTTGCCTACAAGACAACAGCTGAGGCCATCTTGGACTTTTACTCCTCAGCAGACATAATGGATCCTTGTTTTAAGTCTCTTAGCTTTGGGATACTTTGTTCTGTAGAAATAGCTGAAAAAGCAGAATTTGCCGTCTAGATGTTGGGTGATGCTATAAACAAGAACAACAAGAAGAATAACAACAAACATTAGATATTGGCTTTGGCACATGAAAGGTTGATAAATAGTATTGATAAAAGCTTTAAAGACTGGTAAGAGCTGGAAGTTCAGGAAGGACACTTTTATTGCAAACTGGAGAAAGTATAATGTGAAATGAAGAAGAAAGTATGACAACAACTGTCATCTGCAGTAATGGGGAGGACAGTAAATGTACACAGTGAACTTGTTCATCTGACTAAGATTAACAGGCAGAATCTTGAATGGTTTCCTTTACTGAGCATAATAAGTAAGTTTAGAGCAGATGAATTAAAGAAGAAACTGTTCAGTTTTAAAGTAGAATCTGGGGGAAAATGTTTAAACCAGAACTGTTTGGGTTAGAGAATAATACTGTTTTTCATTCTCTTCCTCTACAGCTAACAAAAGAATCTCAAAGGTCCTGAAGACCTCAAAGATCAAACCCAGGGTGCTACCAGTAAAAATGGAATCAGCCTTAAGTCCAGTACAGACCAGTAAGCCCTTTGTTATGATCTCAGAAAGATTTCAGGGCATTGTCCTACAGAACCCTGACTCCTGAAGTGGAGGGGGACTTATCTATAAGGGATGTGTGAATGGGTTTCTGTTTGTGATCCCATGGACTCTTCAGTCCTTGGAAATCTCCAAGCCAGAATACTGGAGTGGGTAGCCTTTCCCTTCTTCAGGGGGTCTTTCCAACCCAGGGATCGAACCCAGGTCTCTCACATTGCAGGCAGATTCTTTACCAGATGAGCCACAAGGGAAACCCTCTGTCTAATGAGTAAACCCCAAGACGATTCATAGGAAATAAATGCCAATTGTTTTCAAATGCAAAGTCTTCATGGAAACATCATAGTTCAGACTAAAAAGATGGAGACAGTCTTAAATGAAAAGATCCCTTTGAGTCCCCAATCACCACCACCCCCCCCCCCATCTTTTACAAATAGGAAGCCAACTGAGAAAGTTACTTATCCACAATTATGGGCTATATCTTATGGAAAAGGAGGTATAGGGAGCACTGAAGACTGGTTCAGAAATCCAGAGAACAGAACCAAGTAACCAGGAAATCCACTTCCAGGGAGCAATCCTCATCACCAATCAACATGCCTTTCCTGTCCCAGGAAGAAAAGGAATATTGGTAATATACAATTGATATAGAGCAGTGATTTCTAGGAACCACTGATTCACTCACTCATTTATTTATTTATTTGGCCATGCTACATAGCATATGGGATCTTAGTTCCCCCACCAGGAATTAAAACCTCAACACTTCCATTGGAAACATGGAGTCTTAGTCACTGACCTGCAAGGGAAGTCCCTCCATTCCCTGCTTTAGAACTCAACTGTCAACTGAGATTAATCTATCTTAGCCTCACCATTACTACTTTCCTGGGTCTCATCAGTTTATAGGTAGGTAAAGACTATGGCAAACCATTTCAGTATTCTTGCCTTGAGAACCCCATGAACAGTATGAGAAGGCAAAATGATAGGATACTGAAAGAGGAACTCCCCAGGTCGGTAGGTGCCCAATATGCTACTGGAGATCAGTGGAGAAATAACTCTAGAAAGAATGAAGGGATGGAGCCAAAGCAAAAACAATACCCAGTTGTGGATGGGACTGGTGATAGAAGCAAGGTCTGATGCTGTAAAGAGCAGTATTGCATAGGGACCTGGAATGTTAGGTCCATGAATCAAGGCAAATTGGAAGTGGTCAAACAGGAGATGGCAAGAGTGAATGTGGACATTCTAGGAATCGGCGAACTAAAACGGACTGGAATGGGTGAATTTAAATCAGATGACCATTATATCTACTACTGTGGGCAGGAATCCCTTAGAAGAAATGGAATAGCCATCATGGTCAACAAAAGAGTCTGAAATGCAGTACTTGGATGCAATCTCAAAAACGACAGAATGATCTCTGTTCGTTTCCAAGGCAAACCATTCAATATCACAGTAATCCAAGCCTATGCCCCAACTAGTAATGCTGAAGAAGCTGAAGTTGAACGATTCTATGAAGACCTACAAGATATTTTAGAACTAACACCCAAAAAATATGTCCTTTTCATTATAGGGGACTGGAATGCAAAAGTAGGAAGTCAAGAAACACAAATTTCTTGGAGTACGGAATGAAGCATGGCAAAGGCAAATAGAGTTTTGCCAAGAGAATGCACTGGTCATAGCAAACACTCTCTTCTAACAACACAAGAGAAGACTTTACACATGGACATCACCAGATGGTCAACACCAAAGTCAGATTGATTACATTCTTTGCAGCCAAAGATGGAGAAGCTTTATATAGTCAGCAAAAACAAGACCAGGAGCTAACTGTGGCTCAGATCATGAACTCCTTATTGCCAAATTCAGACTTAAACTGAAGAAAGTCGGGAAAACCACTAGACCATTCAGGTATGACCTAAATCAAATCCCTTATGACTATACAGTGGAAGTGAGAAATAGATTTAAGCGACTAGATCTGATAGACAGAGAGCCTGATGAACTATGTACAGGAGACAGGGATCAAGACCATCCCCATGGAAAAGAAATGCAAAAAGGCAAAATGGCTGTCTGAGGAGGCCTTACAAATAGCTTTGAAAAGAAGAGAAGCGAAAAGCAAAGGAGAAAAGGAAAGATATTCCCATTTGAATGCAGAGTTCCAAAGAATAGCCAGGAGAGATAAGAAATCCTTCCTCAGCAATCAATGCAAAGAAATAGAGGAAAACAACAGAATGGGAAAGACTAGAGATCTCTTCAAGAAAATTAGAGATATGAAGGGAACATTTCAGGCAAAGATGGGTTTGATAAAGGACAGAAATGGTATGGACCTAACAGAAGCAGAAGATATTAAGAAGAGGTGGCAAGAATACACAGAAGAACTGTACATAAAAGATCTTCACGAGCCAGATAATCACAATGGTGTGATCACTCACCTAGAGCCAGACATGCTGGAATATGAAGTCAAGTGGGCCTTAGGAAGCATCACTATGAACAAAGCTAGTGGATGTGATGGAATTCCAGTTGAGCTATTTCAAATCCTGAAAGATGATGCTGTGAAAGTGCTGTACTCAATATGCCAGCAAATTTGGAAAGCTCAGCAGTGGCCACAGGACTGGAAAAGTTCCGTTTTCATTCCAGTCCCTAAGAAAGGCAATCCCAAAGAATGCTTAAACTACCACACAATTGCACTCATCTCACACGCTAGTAAAGTAATGCTCAAATTCTCCAAACCAGGCTTCAGCAATCCGTGAACCGAGAACTTCCAGATGTTCAAGCTGGTTTTAGAAAAGGCAGAGGAACTAGAGATCAAATTGCCAATCAAACTGCTGGATCATCGAAAAAGCAAGAGCATTCCAGAAAAACATCTATTTCTGCTGAAACTCCAATACTTTGGCCACCTCATGTGAAGAGCTGACTCATTCAAAAGACCCTGATGCTGGGAGGGATTGGGGGAAGGAGGAGAAGGGGACGACAGAGGATGAGATGGCTGGATGGCATCACCGACTTGATGGGCATGAGTTTGAGTAAACTCTGGGAGTTGGTGATGGACAGGGAGGCCTGACATGCTGTGATTCATGGGGTCGCAGAGTCGGACATGACTGAGCGACTGAACTGAACTGAAAGACTGAAAAATTAGATAAGAACTTCAGATAGAATATAACTATACTTAAAAAGCTACACGTGAACAATTACCTGCAATGACTTCATCGATATTTAGACCTGATTCAGATGAAGAGATCCTGTATTCATAAATCTGAGCCCAATTCTGTAATAAAAAGATATGCATTTTTTATGTGAGAGGACTATGACCAGAGGTAGCAAAGGCACATTGTAAAAGTCTTTTCATGTTGGCAGCTCACAAAGAACCAAACCTCTTAGTATTTATATCCTGCATATACCCTTACCCTTGAGGCAGACATATCTTGTGATTTGATTATGTTTTAATCAAGAGAATACAATAGAAAAGTGATATCATGTCAGTTCAATCTGTAAGCCTTTAGAGGCTAGCATCTTCAGCTTTTGTGCTCTTAGGAACTCTGGATTATGATGTGATAAATCCAGCTATCCTGCTGAAGATACCACATGACTTCTTCATGTGGTGAAGGAGGGTTTTCTGAGACTACAAAGGAAGACAAAGGTTCAGGCATCCCAGAATCAAAACTGACTCTAGGCCTCAGCTAACCATTCAGTTAAAAGAAGAGGAATGTTGTTCACTTGCTCAGTCATGTCTGACTATTTGCACCCCCATGGACTGCAGCACATTAGGCTTCCCTGTCCTTCACTATCTCCTGAAGTTTGCTCAAACTCATGTCCATTGAAGTGATGATACCGTCCAACCATCTCATCCTCTGTCACACATTCTCCCCCTGCTCTCAGTCTTTCCAAGCATTAAGGTCTTTTCTAATGAGTTGGCTCTTCTCATCAGGAGGCCAAAGTATTGGAGCTTCAGCATCAGTCCTTCCAATGAATAATCCAAGGTTGATTTCCTTTAGGACTGACTGATTTAATCTCCTTGCTGTCCAAGGGAGTTCCAAGAATCTTCTCCAGCGTCACAATGCAAAAGCATCAATTCTTTGGCACTCAGCCTTCTTTATGGTTCAACTCTCTCATCTGCACATGACTACTGGACACACCATAGCTTTGACTATATAGACCTTTGTAGGTAAAGTAATGTTTCTGCTTTTTAATGTGCTGTCTAGATTTGTCATAGATTTTCTTCCAAGGAACATGCATCTTTATTTTCATAGTTGCAGTCACCATCCTCAGTGATTTTGAAGCCCTAGAAAATAAAGTCTGTCACCATGTCCATTATTTCCCCATCTATTTGCCATGAAGTGATTGGACTAGATGCCATGATCTTAGTCTTCTGCATGTTGAGTTTTAAGCCAGCTTTTTCACTTTCCTCTTTCACCTTCATCAAGAGGCTCTTTAGTTCTGCTTCGCTTTTTACCATAATGGTGGTGTCATCTGAATAGCTGAGGTTATTAATATTTCTCCCAGCAATCTTGATTCCAGTATTTGATTCATGCAGTCTGGCATTTCACGTGAAGTACTTTGCATAAAAGTTAAAAAAACAGGGTGACAATATACAGCCTTGATGTATTTCTTTCCCAAGTTTGAACCAGTCTGTTGTTCCATATCTAGTTCTAACTGTTGCTTCTTGATCTGCATACAGGCTTCTCAGGAGGCAGATATGGTGGTTTGGTATTCCTGTCTCTTGAAGAATTTTCCACAGTTTGTTGTGATCCACAACAAACTTTAGCATAGCAAAGGCTTTAGCATAGTCCATGAAGCAGAAGTAGATTTTTTTCTGGAATTATCTTTCTTTTTCTGTGATGTAACAGATACTGGCAATTTGATTTTTGGTTCCTTTTTCTTTTCTAAATTCAGTTGTACATCTGGAATTTCTCAGTTCATGGACTGTTGAAGCCTAGCTGGAAGGACTTTGAGCATTACCTTGCTAGCATGTGAAGTGAGTGCAATTGTGCAGTAGTTTGAACATTCTTTAGCATTGCCCTTCTTTGGGATTGCAATGAAAGCTGACCTATTCCAGTCCTGTGGCCACTGCTGAGTTTTCCAAATTTGCAGGCATATTCAGTGCAGCACTTTAATAGCATCATCTTTTAGGATTTCAAATAGCTCAGCTGGAATTCTATCACCTTTACTAGGTTTGTTTGTAGGGATGGTTCCTAAGGTCCACTCTACTTCACACTCCAACATGTCTGGCCCTAGGTGAGTGACCACATGATCATGGTTGTCTGAATCATTAAGACGTTTCTTATATAGTTCTTCTGTAGTCTTACCACCTTTTCTTAATCTCTTCTGCTTCTGTTAGGTCCTTACCATTTCTGTCCTGAATTGTGCCCATCTTTGCATGAAATGGTCCCTTGTTCTGACAAAACCTGGTTTATTGGAGAAAGGAATGGCAAGCCACTTCAGCATTCTTGCTGTGAGAAACCCATGAACAGTATGAAAAGGCAAAAACTGTGAAAGATGAGCCCACCCACCCCAGGTCAGTAGTTGTCCAATATGCTACCGGGAAAGAGTGGAGAAATAGCTCCATAAAAAATGAAGTGGATGAGCCAAAGCAGAAATGATGCCCAGTTGTGGGTGTGTCTGGTGGTGAAAGTAAAGTCTGATGCTGTAGAGAACAATATTACATAGGAACCTGGAATGTCCGGTCCATGAATCAGTGTAAAATGGATGTGGTCAAACAAGTGATGGCAAGAGTGAGCATAGGTATTTTAGGAATGAGTGAATTAAAATGGATGGGGATGGGCAAATTTTATTTCAGATGACTTTTATCTCTACTACTGTGGGCAAGAATCCCTTAGAAGAAATAGACTAGCTCTTGTAGTCAACAAAGAGTCTGAAATGCAGTACTTGGGTGCAGACTCAAAAATGACAGAATGATCTCAGTTCATTTCCAAGGCACACCATTAACATCACAGCAATCTAAGTCTGTGCTTTGACCACTAATGTCAAAGGAGCAGAAGTTGAGCAGTTTTATGAAGACATATAAGACCTTCTAGAACTAAGATCAAAAAAAGATGTCATTTTCACTGTAGGGGATTGGAATGCAAAAGTAGGAAGTCAAGAGATACCTGGAGTAATAGGCAAGTTTAACCTTGGAGTGAAAATGAAGCAGGCAAAGGCTAACTGAGTTATGCCAGGAGAATGAACTAATCATAGCAAACACCCTCTTCCAACAACACAAGAGACAGCTCTACACATGGACATCACCAGATGGTCAATACTGAAATCAGATTGATTATATTCTTTTCAGCCAAAGATGGAGAAGCTCTATACAGTCTGCAAAAACAAGACCAGGAACTGACTGTGGCTCAGATCATGAACTCCTTATTGCAAAATTCAGACTTAAATTGAAGAAAGCAGGGAAAAGTATAGTATAGCCGCATAGTATACTATGTTCTCCATAGTATAGCCGCTATGGAGAACAGTGTGCAGATTTCTTAAAAAACTGGAAATAGAACTGCCATATGACCCAGCAATCCCACTTCTGGGCATACACACTGAGGAAACCAGATCTGAAAGAGACACGTGCACCCCAATGTTCATCGCAGCACTGTTTATAATAGCCAGGACATGGAAGCAACCTAGATGCCCATCAGCAGATGAATGGATAAGGAAGCTGTGGTACATATACACCATGGAATATTACTCAGCCGTTAAAAAGAATTCATTTGAACCAGTTCTAATGAGATGGATGAAACTGGAGCCCATTATACAGAGTGAAGTAAGCCAGAAAGATAAAGAACATTACAGCATACTAACACATATATATGGAATTTAGAAAGATGGTAACGACAACCCTTTATGCAAAACAGAAAAAGAGATACAGAAGTACAGAACAGACTTTTGAACTCTGTGGGAGAAGGTGAGGGTGGGATGTTGCGAAAGAACAGCATGTATATTATCTATGGTGAAACAGATCACCAACCCAGGTGGGATGCATGAGACAAGTGCTCGGGCCTGGTGCACTGGGAAGACCCAGAGGAATTGGGTGGAGGGGGAGGGGGGATCAGGATGGGGAATCGGGAGGGATGGGGATCGGGATGGGGAATCGGGAGGGATGGGGATCGGGATGGGGAATACATGTAAATCTATTGCTGATTCATGTCAATGTATGACAAAACCCACTGAAAAAATAAATAAATAAATAAAATGAAGAGGAATGAAACCTGGCAAGACCAGCAGAACTTCCCAACAGAGCAGAGCTCTGTTTGCAGTATTATGAGTAAGTGAAGTGTTTCTTGATTCAAGCCATTCAGTTTTGTTGTGGTTTGTTATTTAGTAGTATATCACTAAACCAAAATCCATGTGGAAAATCCTTTGAAAATAAGGATATGCTGCTAAGATATAGTCGAGGCGGGACATACAGATTTGGGACCAGACTTGGCATCAGCACTTACAGAAAAGCTGACGTCATTTTAGGGTATGATACTATGACCTAGTAAAATAGGCAGAGGGGCTTCCCTGGTGGCTCAGTGGTAAAGACTCCACCTGCCAAAGCAGGAGACACAGGTTCAATCCCTGGGTCAGGAGGATCCCCTGGAGAAGGAAATTGCAACCCACTGCAGTATTATTGCCCAGGAAACCCCGTGGACAGAGGAGCCTGGGCTCCTTGTGGTTGCAGAGAGTCAGTCATGACTTAATGACTAAGCAAGCAAACAAAAATGCAGGACATAATCTCTAATGGCAGAAAGAGAGATATCTCTGATATTTAAGACGCATACATGGAAGATTTACCAAAAAGATTAAGAATTGTCAATAATTAGGAAAAGATTCATGGAAGCTGAGAGAAACTGACTGTATCTAGTAAAAAATGAAGTGCAACTCTTTTGTGCTTCATTTTGTAATCCAAGGCTAAACTTGCCTATTACTCCAGGTATCTCTTGACTTCCTACGTTTACATTCCAATTCCTTACAATAAAAATGACATCTTTTTTTGATCTTAGTTCTAGAAGGTCCTATAGGTCTTCATAACACTGTTCAACTTCAGCTTCTTTGGCATTGGTGGTCTAAGCATAGGGGACTACCAGGCTCCTCCATCCATGGAATTTTCCGGGCAAGCATACTGGAGTGGGTTGCCATTTCCTTCTCCAGGGGAGCTTACCAACTCGGGGATAGAACCCAAGTATCCCACTTTGCAGGCAGACACTTTATCCTTTGAGAGAGATCAAATAAAATTTCAGTTTGCAGGTCTACTGATTTGGCAATGAAGAGGTCATCAGTGCCTGCCATGTTAGCAATTTTAATGAAGTGTTTTCAGTTGCATATGCACTGTGCTAGATTAAGAAGGAAATGGAAGAGTAAGTGAAGGTGTGTGTGTGTGTGTGTGTGTGTGTGTGTGTGTGTGTTGGATATAAAGTTGATCATATATATTTTGGATTGGCTTTGAAAAGGTAGAAAAAAAAAGAAACTCAATGAAAGAGAAGCAGAAGAGTCAAAATGAATAATTCATTGCTCATGATCATAGAGTTGTTGGGATTCTTTTCATTCTGGGAAAAGAGGAAAGGAGTATATTTGTCTTTCTGAGTAGGGAAAGTCTCTGAGAATTGATGACTACATATGCATACTCCCTTAAAAACTTGTGAGCAAATTAACTTGCTCGTAGATGTACCATGATGTACTTTATTTTTTTCAGTAAAATTAGTCCTTGATTTTTTACACAATTGCATCAAGGTAACCTGATTTATTTTTAAAAAGTGGCAAGATAAAAGAAATATGTAATTTTTACTCAAATCAGGCATATTAAATTTTTTCTATATTTTTTTATCATTCAGTTCGGTTCGATCACTCAGTCGTGTCCGACTCTTTACAACCCTATGGACTGCAGCATCCCAGGCAACCCCATTATTCACTATCACCCTGAGTTTGTTCAAACTCATGTGCACTGAGTTGGTGATGCCATTCAACTATCTCATGCTCTCTCGCCTTCTTTGCCTCCTGCCCTCAATCTTCCCAAGCATCAGGGTCTGAGTTCAGTTCAGCCCCTCAGTTGTGTCCGACTCTTTGTGACCCCATGAACTGCAGCACACCAGGCCTATCTGTCCATCACCAACTCCAGGAGTCCACCCAAACCCATGTCCATTGAGTTGGTGATGCCATCAAACCATCTCATTTTCTGTCATCCCCTTCTCCTCCCACCCTCAATCTTTCCCAGCATCAGGGTCTTTTCAAATGAGTCAGCTCTTTGTATCAGGTGGCCAAAGTATTGGAGTTTCAGTTTCAACATCAGTCCCTCCAATGAACACCCAGGACTGATCTCCTCTAGGATGGACTGGTTGGATCTCTTTGCAGTCCAAGGGACTCTCAAGAGTCTTCTCCAATACCACAGTTCAAAAGCATCAATTCTTTGGCACTCAGCTTTCTTCACAGTCCAACTCTCACATCAATACATGACCACTGGAAAAACCATATTCTTGACTAGACAGACCTTTGTTGACAAAGTGATGTCTCTGCTTTTTAATATGCTGTCTAGGTTGGTCATAACTTTCCTTCCAAGGAGTAAGTGTCCTTTAATTTCATGGCTGCAATCACCATCTGCAGTGATTTTGGAGCCCAGAAAAATAAAGCCACTGTTTCCACTGTCTCCCCATCTATTTCCCATGAAGTGATGGGACCAGATGCCATGATCTTAGTTTTCTGAATGTTGAGCCTTAAGCCAACTTTTTCACTCTCCTCTTTCACTTTCATCAAGAGGCTCTCTACTTCTTCTTCACTTTCTGCCATAAGTGTGGTGTCATCTGCATATCTGAGGTTATTGAGTTTCTCCTGGCAACTTGATTCCAGCTTGTGCTTCCTCCAGTCCAGCGTTTCTCATGATATACTATGCATATAAGTTAAATAAGCAAGGTGACAATATACAACCTTGATGTATTCCTTTTCCTATTTAGAACCAGTCTGTTGTTCCATGTCCAGTTATAACTTGCTTCCTGACCTGCATACAGGTTTCTCAAGAGGCACATCATTATTTTTATGCAGAATAAAATATTTTTGAATGTTAATCTTTTTTTGTGGTGAAGCTGACATTATGAGCCATGTTATTTACCATTTGTTACTCAAACTTTATTTTTAAATAAAAGCACAAATTTAACTTTTGTTAGAAAACTTTGTTTTTTAAGTGCTCAGATCTCATTAGAACATTTTAACCTAGTCAAAGCTATGGTTTTTCCAGTAGTCATGTATGGATGTGAGAGTTGGACTAGAAAGAAAGCTGAGTGTTAGAGAATTGATGCTTTTGAACTGTGTGTTGGAGAAAACTCTTGAGAGTCCCTTGGACTGCAAGGAGATCCAACTAGTCCATCCTAAAGGAAATCAGCCCTTGTTAATCATTGGAAGGACTTATGCTGAAGCTGAAACTCCAATACTTAACTGATGGGAAGAGCTGACTCATTTGAAAATATCCTGATGCTGGGAATGATTGAAGGCAGGAGGAGAAAGGGATGACACAGGATGAGATGGTTGGATGGCATCACCAACTCAATGGATATGGGTTTGAGTAAACTCTGGGAGTTGGTGATAGACAGGGAGGCTTGGTGTGCTGCAGTTCATGGGATCTCAAAGAGTCAGATACGACGAGTGACCAAACTGAACTGACTGAATCCTCATATAAAAATAGCAATTCACTTTAGATCTACATGTTTTTTGCATTAAAAAATAAACCAAATAACATGAAAGATAATAGAAGAGTTCAGTTATATTAGTTTTTCCAGAAGCATTTGAAGAAAAGTTTGGACAATAAAATATTATATGTTAACTTAATCTTTCTGAATTTCACAGTAAAAAAAAAAAATCTAGTATTGTTGCTACTGGATATTCTAAATAGCAGCAAAAATATCCAACTATAGATTGAGAAAATCAAGTGGATATGGGGTATATGTATTTCTTTGCCTGACATTCTTACTAGTTTGTATTTATCAAATGGAAGAATTATAAAATTATAAGTCATGTCCTAAATTTTAATTCAATAAGACAACGGAATTATACTACAGAGGGACAAGAAGTATTGATTACTTTCCTGTTAACCACATGAATATTTCATATGCTGTGAAAGACTAGGTAGCAAGAAGTTACTCAATGTAAACTGAAATCTAAATGAGTAGGGTAAAGTACCAAGTACAGGAGCAATGGGTAAGACCCTTGGATAAACTCAGTGAAGTTGAGGATGTACTTACCCTATAACATGGCAATTTAGATTTCACTCCCAAATCTGTAAAAAAAAAAAACTTTGAGAAAAGTTTACTTATGTGCATAGAGACATAACCACAAATGTTTTACTAAAGCATTGCTTAAAAATTTTAAAAAACAATCTTTTAAATATTAATAAACAGAAAAATAAATTTTAGTAGATTCATCTAAAATGAATAAATATCATTATATGAAGCAACATGAATACACCTCTCTAAATCATCCTGACTAGCAAAAATAAAAAAAAACAACTGTATAAATGATATCATTCTATATCCTTCTTCAAAGTTGAAAATGCAGACAATGTTACAATACATGGATCTATACATAAATAATAATAAAAAAATTACCTGGAGTAAGATATACTAATTTCATGAAATTAAAAACATTTGGCAGGTGTGGAGGGGGTTGAAGAAGAATATGACAGAATGTGATAAATAATGAGAAAATAGTACAGACTAAATATATTTGCATATTTGTTTCATATTCATATTGATTAGATAAATAAATTCCAAGGCAAATACAGTAGATTATTAAGTTATGAGAAGCTCGACTGGTATAAATGAGTATTTGTTACTTTTCTCCATATGATTTTATGTGCTTAAACTATTTCACGATAAAAAGGAATCACCATTAGTAAGATGATGATGATGATAACAATAACAAAGTCACTAAAGATGTGGTGACTTCTTGCATATGCAAGAACTTCTGTGAGACTCAAAAAATAAGCACACATCTCTTGGATAATTTCGTTCTTTACTAGCTCTACATATGCAAGCAGTTTGGCAACTTTTATACTGAATATATACTTGCTAGTATGTAAAAAAGATTGATATAGTACAGAATTTTATAGTTACTCAGTTCAGAGTCTAATATCAATATGAAGAAAAATGTCCTGATATGTAACATTCTAAAAAATATCTACTTTAATGTTATTATATTCTCAGAGGATTGTGAGACATCAAATAGAAAAGTGGTCTCCTTAATGTAGCAAGGGTAAAACAAAGCCAAACCTCAAGGATCAGTTTTTCGGAGAGCAGTGAATTAACCCTCTTAGCACTTCATCCAAAAGATGAAAATTATGAATAAGTATACTGGCATATCAGAAACAATGCTATGCCCCTACATTAATCACTCTAAAAAATTATCAGTCCTTGTTTTGTGACAACCACTCGTCTAAGAACTCCCATTATACAGAAAAAATGCAGCCCTAATTGTTAGAGTTGACAGGAAATGACCGTTATGAGGCAAACCCGAGAACAAATTCAGAAGTGTGATAGATAATATAAAAAAGTAGAAAGCATTAGAAAATGAGATAAAATATAGACGTAGATATAGATAGTGATGATAGGTACAGCTGTCTTGGAAAAAGCCATGAGTTTACTAATGCAAAAGGTTTTGATTTGAGTGTTGTGTCTACCGGAAACTTAACTCTGCAACAAAAAAGGTTTTAGTTGTCAAATCAGTCCATCAAATGATAAGCCCACTGGGAAGTCTGTTGGAAAGATAGATTTTTTTTTTCCCTCAAACTGAAGCATTATGGCACCTCTGTGTGTAGATCTGAAATACATTTTAGTATAATTCCAAGTTAGTAATAATAGACTAAAGCATATTACTATTGGAAAGTGATGAGGAATTTCAAAAGGTTAAGTAATCTTTGTTCATCGACCCTTTATTGAAAATGATCACTCATGTTTTAAACTTGTTATTAACTTTATTAATCATAAAACAGTAACTTAACACATAATTTATACCATCTTTGAAGTAAATTAATAAGACAAAACTAATCTGAATATGTGTCTCTGAACTTTTATTCAATTGTTCTTTGAGAAGCTTTCCTGCTTGAACAGCTCTGAGAAACTGCCATAAATTGAAAGTCAGACACATTAAAGATGTTAGTATGAGAACAAAAAAAAAAAAAAACCAAAAAAACAAACAAACAAACAAAAAAAAGATGTTAGTATGATCTTTACTCTTATAAGATCAGTCCTTCCCCAACATCAATAGTGATGGCCTTTTCTAGATCTTGAGTTGTGATAAAAGAGGATTTTACAAAGGGAAAAATCATGACTCTTGCATAAATACAAAATTAATATATGTCAAAAATTTTGCTTAACTAATACTTGAATGAAGGAAGTAGCAAGGTGTCATAAGCTGGTTAAAATTTAATTCAAGGAGTATATGCATATCTGTTCAATGAGATATGTTAAAATAAAATTAACACGTGCAAAACTGACATTTTTCATAGGAGATGAGGAGTGAGTCATCTGCACCAGACAAAAATACTTTTCATTTCTCTGAAAGAAAATTATTTGCATCACTATTAATTTTTCTACAATGTATCAAGTTATGAAATACTCTAAAAGACTTTGATGGAGAAGGAAATGGAATACCACTCCAGTATTCTTGCCTTTGAAATCCCATGAACAAAGGAGCTTGGTGGGCTACAGTCCATTGGGTTGCAAGAGAGTCAGATACTACTAAATAATAACAAAAAACTTTGAAAGATTCAGACCTCCACAGAATGAGATAATCTGATAATTTTTGCCATTTCAAACTTCTTCAAAATTTTTTTTCCTGACCATAGCTGGAAAGGACATAGAAAAAAATATATAGAAACAACTTAGAATGTTCTATTTATTTCTTGAAATAAAGAGCAGTCAATGGAAAAAATCTCAAAATTGCCTCACTATAGTACAGTAGGGTTTAGTATTGTGGCAATCTTAGAAACTCTTTCTCCCATGAAGTATATCAGAACAGAGGGCACAAGAGAGATTTTTGATGTTTCTCTCTTTTTGCCTCTTCTGCCCTCAACTTCCTGCTATCTACTCACAGTAACCACTATGGATAGTGCTGACAAGTTGTATCAGAGACATTCTTATTTTGGATTATCAATCAAGACTTTATTGTACCATTGGTTCTGATGGACTATGAGAAACCTAAGAATAGGAATAATTGAGAACACTGGTATTGCTGCCCTTATACCAAAACTCCTTGCAACGAGAGAAGAAACCAACATGATCAAAAACTTACTCAGGTAATTTTCAAGCACTTCTGACTTAAGGGTTGGAAAGATTCCACTTTACAGTAATCCTTGACAAAGAATGGGAGAGAAGGAATTCTAAATTCAAATTTCATTTGAGAAAATATTCAATATTCTATCAACACTCTAAAAACATGCCTGTTAATATCTGTTATTTTGCCAAAGTATGAGAACTATAAATTAAAGTTTTATACATATTTAGACCTTTATATAATTATATGTAACTATAGTAAACCTATTTTGTATATCAATTTATAAAAATTTATAATAAAACTTCAATAATGAATATATACCCATCTTGCCAGTCTTGTCCAGCTTCTTCAGGCCTTGGATTTTACACTCTCAAAACATTTTTTTGGTAAACAAAATCCCTGGCACTAAAATTATTATCTGAGTAATGAACTGAAAGAAATTATTTCAGAAAGTAAAGACAGAACCTTGACATTCTTTTCACTTTGTATTTCTGTATTAATAATGCGAATTCTTCCAGAAGCAAAACTTAAAAGTTACAGGGAAGTTGAAAAAGAAAAATTTATTAATATTTTGATTTATTATTTCCCATTAAACTACACTTATACTGTATATAGGCCTTGTTGGGAAAATCGTGTATATTCTCTTTCCTTTGAGTAGAAGTTGCTCGTTTTCCTCTTTTCCTTCTTTTCCTTTCTCCTTCTTTCTTTCCCCTTCTTCTCTTGGTTTCTATATTGAACCTCTCCATAACCATCAGTTTTGCACTTGCCACCGCCTTATCAACCAGAACCCTGAGAACTAGGTCGAGACGAGTCAGAGCTTCTATTATATGACATTGATTGATGTACAGAAAATCTAATCATTGATTTAATGGTGACATGGCTCAGAGACTTGTGCCAGGACATGCATATTAAATAGTAGCTTTATACAACTGTAACTTCAGCCAACACACTTTTAAACAACCTCTATCAAAAGTGAGGCAGTTGTAGATCTTCCAGACCTCTATGGTGTGTAATGCATACATGTGTAAACAAAAACCATTTAAAATTGGCTCAAATACAATATATTCAGAATTTGGGGAGAGGTGGTAGTCTAGGTTAATTAACAGTGTCCTTTAGACCAACAGTTATTGACCATGCAAATACATATACATCATATAAGTATGTGTATTCATGTACATGTGTAACTATACAACAGTATTTTCCTGCATACAAAAGCATATACCATATATGCATATCTGTAAAGGACAAAATAGAGGTATAGAGTCCAAGTGATACGATATACTTTCTATATGAATCTATTTTGTTCCTAAGTTTTGGACAGGGCATAGAAAAAGCTGGTACTGTAATGAATACCTGTATATCTAAAAAATTTTACACCAATCTACTGCACATCTGAAATCAAGAAACAAGAGTGCAGACAGCCACAGAGAAGCCTATGTATCGAATGGGTCGTTAAGTGTGGACTTTGTCTCTTTGAAGGGCTCTGTCTCTGACTTTGATTCTTTGCCTTTGTCTCTTTGAAGGGCTTAGGCAACTCTGCCTCCTTGTGGTGCTCAGTGGACTTGCAGCAACAGTCTCCTGTGATGGCGGTGGTGGACTCACAGCACCAATCTCCTAGGGTGGTGGTGGTGGTGTTTAGTTCCTTAGTCGTGTCCGACTCTTGCGACCCCATGGACTGTAGCCTGCCAGGTTCCTCTGTCCATGGGGATTATCCAGGCAAGAATACTGGAGTGGGTTGTCATTTCCTTCTCCAGGGGATCTTCCCAACCCAGGAATTGAACCCAGGTCTCTTGCATTGCAGGTAGGTTCTTTACTGACTGAGCTATGAAGGAAGCCAAAGTTGCTCCATTGTGTCCGACTCTTTACAACCCCATGGACTATACAGTCCATGGAATTCTCCAGGCCAGAATACTGGAGTGGGTAGCCATTCCCTTCTCCAGGGGATCTTTCCAACCCAGGGATTGCACCCAGGTCTCCTGCATTGCAGGTGGATTCTTTACCAGCTAAGCTACCAGGCAAGCCCAATCTCCTGTGGATCATAACAAGTTTGGAAGCAGTTCTTAACTGTTATTGACTGTGCCTAAGCATTAAAGGCCATTTCTCCTGCTGGCTCAGACAGTAAAGAATCTGCCTGCAGTGCAGGAAACCTGAGT
This sequence comes from Dama dama, assembly GCF_033118175.1. Taxonomy (NCBI): domain Eukaryota; kingdom Metazoa; phylum Chordata; class Mammalia; order Artiodactyla; family Cervidae; genus Dama; species Dama dama. The sequence continues at coordinate 38,172,611 of NC_083700.1, read as the reverse complement.
TCTGTCCCTGGGTCAAGAAGATGCTGTGGAGAAGGGAATGGCAACCCATTCCAGTATTCTTGCCTGAGAATTTCCATGGACAGAGTAGCCTAGTGGGCTACAGTCCATGGGTCACAAAGAGACATGACTGAGTGACTGTCACTACTTTTTCAAGCATTAAAATCAAATGCTCAGAAGGTCTTTTGATTTTTATGGCCCCAGGAGTATTGGGAAGAAAAATGGAAATCATTTCTGATTAGGGTAGAGAACTGCTGAGAGAAACAAATTCTCAGTGGCTTTACATATGATTTGTTTCCCACTCAGTGTGGATATTTGTGTGAGGCAACCTCCCGTAAGTGACCCAGCCACTCAGGCTTCTACCTGGTGGTTGTGCTGTCTTCTAGGTCCTTCGGATTCTCTGCTGGCTGCCCAATCTGGTCAGCAGATAAGGAATACAGAAAATAGAAACTTGTGGGGGAAGCTTTTGAAAGCCAAACTTCTAAATAGTATATGTGATTTTCACCCATGTTCTATTCTCAAAAAACCTAGTCACTCACAAGTCATACCTATATACAATGATGGTGGAAAATAGAACCTTATTTGGCTGAGAGACAGAGAGCGAGAGAGAGAGAAATTTAGCCAAGAACTAGCTAGCCTCTGACTATTTTTATACAATTAGGTCTCATGTGTGTACAGATCCCACTCACGGATTCATGACCCTAAAAAGAAACTGAGCTAGAGGTGGAAAAAAAAAAAAAAAAAATATATATATATATATATATATATACCCTTAGAGAAAGTCACCACCAGTGATGTAAAAGACCAGAATAGAGCAGGCTAAAGATCATTATCCAGACGTCAGGAACAGCATTGATAGGCTTTCACTCAATGCAGTATCCTTCCTTAGGTTATTCATTGCTACTCCCTTGCCCAAGAGCTCATCATTCTAGAAAGTGAGGCATATCACTAAAACCCCAGGAACTCTCAGAAGAGCTGGTCAAATAAGTAGAAGGTGCTGGGGGGTAAAATATTGAGGAGTTTATTTTCTCTAAAATACATCAGTATATTATTGCTACAATGCAGTTAGTACTATGAGGAGTAAAGATGTACCATCAGAGGAAAAACAGACTTGCTCTAAAAGCAAAAGGGAAAAGGTGGAGAGGTCAGTCTGACACCAAATCTCCATCTACAAAAATAGTCTTTTACTGAGTAAAACCTTGTCTCATTGATTTTGAAATGGGAAACACAAAACCAAAAGCTTTCTAAGTGCTCCTAATATCAGGCCTATGGTTAAATTTTTAGGCTTTCCTTGTAGCTCAGTTGGTAAAGAATCTGCCTGCAATGCAGGAGACCCCGGGTTGATTCCTGGGTCAGGAAGATCCCCCGGAGAATGGAGAGGCTACCCATTCCAGTATTTTTGGGCTTCCCTACTGGCTCAGATGATAAAGAATCCACCTGCAGTTCAGGAGACCTGGTTTCGATCCCTGGGTTGGAAAGATACCCAGGAGGAGGGCACAGCAATCCACTCAAGTATTCTTGCCTGGAGAATTCAGGCAAGGTTAGCACTAATTTAGCTTCTTAACGATTTTAGAGTATTGATGCAGATCATTTTTCAAAGTACTTTGCATGTACTGAGGAGCCTGGTGTGGGGGCCTACAGTCCATGGTGTCACAAAGAGTCAGAGATGATTGACCTACTAATCACAGCACAGCACATAGTATGGTTAAATTTTCAGCTTCCGCATTCTGAAGGAAGTACTGGTCATCAGTATTGAGGGGGCGGCGGGGGGGGAATACTTTTTTTTTTTTTTTTGCCTACTGCTACCCATTGCGATTAGTTATCTGCTCTTTGCTTGCTTATCTTATTATCCTCTATGAACATCATGCACTTAGTCTTATGGCCTTTTTTTCCATTGGTGTTTGCTGCTTTTCTGTCTAAGCCATACTGCCTCTATATGGCAAGCACCTGAACCCTGACTCACTTGTGAAGATGTAATGTTATTAATAGTTCTTTGGACTGCTGTCCAGCCAGTCCTCTAATTTGGAGGATTTATACCAGGCTTAGCTTGTTTTTCCCCCACATCTCCTGTCATCTACCACACAGTCTCTTCTTCTGGAGTCTCTTTCTCCAGAAAACTGCTTTCTTGAACTGAAATTGTGGGGAGCTACAGGAAGACAGTTGACATCCCAATCATGTTTAGCAGTGACTATTCAACTTTCAGGAAATTCCTGCAAAGTTGTCACATGAACCACAGAAATGTAAATATGCTCACACCACTACTCCCATCCATATGACCCCTCTCTGGTCCATTTTATTTCTTTTAGGCCATTTTCCTAATGCCATAGCTCTATGATTTTAGAGGATAAGTGCATTTCAGGCAAACAGTTATCATCAGTCCTTGACTCACTTGGAAAGGAGAGATTTCTTTAACTCCTAAATATTATAGAAAATAAAGGAGTGATACCAAATCTTTCAGTTCAGTCACTCATTCATGTCTGACTCTTTGCAAACCCATGGGCTGCAACACACCTGTCCTTTACCAACTCCCAGAGCTTGCTGTAACTCATGTCCATTGAGTTGGTGATGCCATCCAACCATCTCATCCTCTGTCATCCACTTCTACTGCTTTCAGTCTTTCTCAGCATCAGGGTCTCTTCCAGTGAGTCAGTTCTTTACATCAGGTGGCCAAAGATTTGGAGCTTTAGCTTCAGCATCAGTCCTTCCAAGGAATACTCAGGACTGATTTCCTTTATGATTGACTGATTTGATTTCCTTGCAGTCCAAGGGACTCTCAAGAGTCTTCTCCAGTACCACATTTCAAAAGCATTAATTCTTCAGCACTCAGCTTTCTTTATGGTACAACTCTCACATCCATACAACTATGGGCAAAAAACATAGCTTTGACTAGATAAACCTTTGTTGGTAAAGTAATCTCTGCATAAAAATATGCTGTCTAGGTTTGTCATAGGTTTTCTTCCAAGAAGCAAGCATCTTTTAATTTTATGGCTGTAGTCACCATCTGAAGTGATTTTGGAGCTGAAGAAAATCAAGTCTGTCACTGTTTCCATTGTTTCCTCATCTATTTGCCATCAAGTGATGGGACCAGATGCCATGATCTTCATTTTTTGAATGTTGAGTTTTAAGCCAGTCTTTTCACTCTCCTCTTTCACTTTCAGGAAGAGGCTCTTTAGTTCCTCTTCACTTTCTGCCATAAAGGTGGTGTCATTTGCATATCTGAGGTTATTGATATTTCTCCTGGCAAGCTTGATTCCAGCTTGTGCTTCATCCAGCCCAGCATTTCTCATGATGTACTCTGCATAGAAGTTAAATTAGCAGGGTGACTATATACATTCTTGATGTACTCCTTTCCCAATTTAGAACTGGTCTATTCCATGTCCGGTTTTAACTGTTGCTTCTTGACTTGCATACAGATTTCTCAGGAAGCAGGTAAAGTGGTCTGGTATCCCCATCTCTTTAAATCTGTATTCATCAAAAAGAAGGGAAGGGTAAAGGAATGGGCAGCCCTCCCATTGTTCCACACAGTTCCCAAGGAAGATACCTGATTGGCCCATTGTGTGTAATTTGCATTTTCACGGGCTAGGTTCCTTGCAATGGATGTGTACTATGATTGTGTCATATGCTCAGTCTTGTGGGCATAATAGCAGGGTATACCAATTGTTGTTCCAAAATAATCATGGAAAACAGGAGGTAGTTTCACAAAGTAAGTGCTCTTGCAAGAGGCAAGAGAAATACTATGAAGATAAAATTAAAAATCTTTAATGCATAAAGAGAAAGAGAATATATGTGTAGACTTGAACATAGACTTCTACATATTTTATACAGTTATATAATGGTAGAGAGGAATATAAATGTAATAGAAATAGGGCTCAACTTGAAGTTAGTAGACATTTCATGTCTTTTTCTGGTTCTGCTGTTAATTCATTTCATGGCCTTATGAAAATCATATTCTCTTCTGTGAACATTTCTGTCTTCCTAAAATCAAGATCTGGGCTAAATCAGAAGTCAAACTCAATTTCATATGGGTACTAAGATTGTAACACAGATGTATGACATTGACTAGGCAGGGCTATCTATCTAGCTTCTCTTTATTTGTGAATAAAATAAACTAAAAAAAAAAATGTTCACTTTTGTTTTCTTGAACTATACAACCTTCTAGGTACATCTGCCATTTTATAAATTTTGAGAGTTTGGCAAAGACAATCTATCCAACAAATACTCTTATTCTCTCTTTCACACTAGAATTGAAGGAGCTGCATGCAGGGACTTCATTTCTCAGCCCTCCCTTTGCATCTGGGTGGCACATGGGGCTTGTTACAGCAAAGGAGTGTCAGGAGAAATGGTGTGTGTCACTTCTAGGTCATGGAATTACATAGATACAGGATTATGAAATGCGTGTACTACACACACCCTTTCTTTTCTCTTCCGCTAAATGGTCACAGATGATCTTGAAGACTCAGGGGATCTAAAAGTCACAAGATTAAAGGAAAATAATTTCCTAAATCACCACTTAGAAGAACATACACACTGAATTATAATATAAAATTTAAAAATTCAAATTATTTTGGGTTAGGTCACTGAATATTTTGTTCTTCCTCATAGAAAGTGGCCCTGTTTTAACTAATATAAAAGTAAAACGGGAAGAGTGAAAATTGTCTTTCTCAAAAATATATAGATGTGCATAGTGATAAATGGGCAAGAAGACACTGTTGTAGTGTCTTGGAGAACAGTGACTGATAGGGACAATCTTGAACCAAAGAGCACATGTAAATTTTCTGTTTTTCCCTTAGGAGTTTAAATTTCAATAACTGTGCAGTTTGTCTATTTTGTTTATTTTAATTTCCTGAGCAACTAGAAAATATTATCCAAATTGGCCATAAATAGATATTAGTTTGAATAAACAAATGAAGGAATAAATATTTTATATAAAGGAAGCAGTTGCTAAAAAAATGTAGTACACTGCTGTTACTCAATAATGCAGATTTTCTTTTGCCAGACTTTTCCTTTTTCAAGAGAAGCTGTAAATGTGAGTATTTTATGTTGATTCAAAATATCTGAAAACACTCGATGGGTCAAAGAACTCATTTCTGTGAGTTGGACTCAGCTCACTGGAAGCCAGTCTATGACCTCTGAATTGTAGTATTGATTCTCAAACTTGGATGAGCTGAGTGCTTTTGAGAATTGCTTTGGGAGCTTTATGCTAAAATTAAAAAAAAAAAAATGTTGGCTCTCCTTTCATCCTGTTAATTAGAATCTCTAGGAGTGGGGCGTATTAACATATATATATATATATATATATGTATATATATATATCTCTTAAAAGTTCCTCAGGCTACTTTCAGATAACCTGCCTAGAACTAATCCATGGAATAGTACTAGTAATCATTATATCAAATGACTCCAACTTGTATGCAAAAATTTATATTTTCTATTATGAAACATTATAAGAAGTCAGACTAAATTATGACAGAATTTTAGAACTCCTATAATTTATACAAAGAAAGTTCTTTATTATTTCATTAATATCTCAACTTTTTGTATCCATGAGAACTTCTAGAATTTCTTTCAAATTACTAAGAATCAACACATACCTAGCCTTCCTAATGTCACTATGTATTATAGGAGATAAGTTATAAAGATATTGAATAAATCTTTAATATATTCAAGTCAATATCTAATAAATGAATGATGCCTTATGTAAATTGAAAACACCAGTGTTTTGCAATACCTAAAAGTAATAGTTACTGGGTTTTTTCAGTCCACTTTCTCTGACTGTGGGCCAACTTTCATCTTAACAGAGTTGAAGCAAATATTAAAATAAATATTTTAATATTAATGTGAAAATAACACACTACCAAATACTGATTTGAAGTATCAGTAAGTAATTTTTACAAAATTTAATTTGACTAATTTAAAGAAAAATCAGTTTGCATTTTGTCTCACATTAGGGATCTTTTGGTAATAAATTATATAATATCACCTTATTATCCATATATTTATTTTAGTTGGTCATTTCCATTAAATATATTGAATGAACTGTGATAAATTTGTACATATTTAATCACTGCACTGAATCTGATGCAGCTGTATCTGACTCTAAACATCAAACATTCATTCATTTTGTAATCATTTATTGAGTCCTGTGGGGTAGCTGATCAGTATTCTAAACACAGAAGATACAAATAATGATAAACAATTATATTTCCTGCCCTATGTGAGTTTATAATATATCAGTTAAGATAGACACTAAGCCAATAATTACATAAATAATTACTGAATCACAATTGTGCTGACTGCAAGAAGATAAAGCCCAGTGGCCTGAGCACATATATTTTGGGCAGGGATAGCATATAGCTTGTGAGATCAGGGAACATACATTTAAGGAACTCTCAGACTCGAAGGCTGAGTTAGTTATCCAGGTGCAGAAGAGGCAGAGTGGAACAGAAATGTGACAAGAGAGATTACAGATGAGTGAAAGAATGTAATTAGTTAGAGTAACATTTCTGAAATGAAAGTATGAAAAACCGTGATTTTCAAAATGAGATTAAAGAAAATTCTTTACTATGTTTTAAGTTATCAGGAAGTAAAATTTTCTATTTGTGGGGATTCTTATTGCCTTTATAAGATTATTTCCTGAGTACAAGCTGGAATGTAGGGAGAGAAGAAGAGATGCAGAAATAACATTAAAGTGCAGTCAAAAAATGCAATAGAAGATGGTGACTTAGCCGATGAGTGTGGAAAGATATGTGCTGATTAAAAAAAAAAAAAATTAAGAAACAGAGCTAACATAGCACTTCCTCAGAGAAATCTAGGCTAGATCTTTCCAATCTGACTTAGGTCATCTTACAATATTTTTTTTTTCATCTTACAATATTTCAAAAGGCACAAAATTTACATAAAAATGTATAAATGCACTTATTTATTTTTAACATATTGTCCTTCACTAGTTGATAAGGTCCACAAGCACACGTCCAATGTTCTATTTGTCATTTAAGTCACCATTAATGATAGAGTTTAGCAAAGAATATTTTTTGAATTATTTTGTTAATATTGGAAAGATGATCTGATACACAGAGATAAAAATTCTAAGTTTCTGATATAAACAGCTAGAAGTGTGAGGCTTTATTCTAGAAGGGCGTGTTGTTAGGTCTGTCTTGAATGCACTGATGTTGAAGACTCTGTTTTCAGAATAGGTCTACTGAGGAAACAGCTGGACATAGGGGTCTATGATTTAAAATGGACATCTGAGAGATATACATTTGGGACCTGTCAGCATGTGAACTGTAAGAGAGATGGAGGCTAGATCATCTAAGCAGAGTTTAAGAAGAAAAAAAGGAAAATCCTGGGACAAAATCTTGTGAAACCCCAAAATGCAGAGCTCTTTGATACAAAGAGGATTGTCAGATAAAACCAATAATCCAAAGCCTGACAGGCTGGAAGAAAAGACAAAGGAAAAGAACTCTATGCTTTTTCTAAGAATCTAAAAGAGGAATGTGTTTGAAAGAGGGAGTCATTAACTGGGTCAAAGGTCTGTGAGGTCAGGTGAAAAGGTTAATTCTACAAATATTCATTGGCTTGTGTTTGTTGAGGTTATTTGTCAGGATTCTTGACTTCTTTCCTTGCCAGCCCTGGGACATGTCATTTGAATTGTCACCATTCATCTACAATCATCCACTCACTTATTAAAGCCAGAAATCAGGGTGTACTCATTGATCATATCTTTCTCTACTTCTTTTAATTGTTTTGTAATTGAAGAATTGATTTACAATGTTGGGTGGTTTCTGCTGTACACCAACGTGATTCAGCCATAATTACACATAATGCCCTCCCTCCTGAGCCTCCCTCCCATCCCTCATCCCACCCCAGGCTGGGCTCCCTGTGTTATTTATATACCAACTTCTCACCAGCCATCTACCCCATCCTTTCCTTCTCCCTGTGTCCACAAGTCTGTTCTCTATGTCTGTGTCTCCATTCCCTCCCTGCAAATAGGTCCATAAATACAATTTTCTAGGTTCCACATACATCACTTAATATACAATATTTGTTTTTCTCTTTCTGACTTCACTCTGCAGAACAGGCTTTAGGTTCTTAAGTCCTTGTTCTTTAAGAAATTCTGGGTCTTCAACCTCCAAAAGGTATCTGCATCTCTCCCTGTCTCTGACTCAGCTGACCACTGTCCTAGTTCAAGCTCTCATTATCACTTAGGCCACTCTAACTGCCCTTCCTTGTTCCTGCCCTTGCCCTCCGCACCCTTTCATTCCATTCAACATCTTAAAAGACAAAATCACATGCTAGCTCTTCTCTACTTAAAACATTTTCAGTGACTTTTCTTTACACTTAATTAAAACCCTCACTTCCTAACAAGCATTATAAAGCATTCCTGATCTAGAGCCTGACTAGATGCAATCTCTTTTCTTTCAGTGTCCTCCTTACTCACTAAACTCTGCTTGTATCAGCCTTTTAAAATTTTTTTGAAGAACACAACAAACTCTTTTTCACCTTACAGTTTTTGTCATGCTTGTGTATTTTCCAGGAATGTTTTTTTCTTCAGATATGACTGAATTTACATCTCAGCTTGTCATCTATTAATAACAACAAACAAAAACTTCTCTTGCTACTTAAGTAAGTGACCGCATTCTACACCAAATCACTTTTCTTTAAAATTTATTGCTATTTGTAAATATCAGTATTTATCTACTTTTTCTCTGTCCCATACTAGTTGTCCTGTTCACAGCTGCATTTCCCAACCCTATCACATTGTCTGCCTGAAAGTAAGCATTTAATATAGATTTGCTGATAATTAGTTAGAGCTGTGTCATTTAAGTCATGGGAACAGACTTTCTGTTGGGGTGACTAGAATAGTGAATGGCAAGTAAGACAAAATCTAGGAGAGTGGCTGTGATGGGAAAGGAGAGAATAAGAAAGTAGTTTTAAAGAGCTGTTTTTTTGAAGAAAATTTTACATACTCTTTTAATGGATATAATAGAGAGAAGGAATAAGAATATATAGGAGAAAAAGGTAATACTTGATACTGAAAGATTCCTGAGAAGGCAAGGGTGGCTGTGAAGGGGTTAACCATTAATACAGGGATAAATTCTCTTGTTAAGACAGAAGCATAAAACTTGGGAAGAGAATGGTTAGTATGTAGTCTTCCTGAACAGTTCTATAAATTTTCAGTTAGGTAATGAGTTCACTCTTGCTTCTGATGATTCTTTTTTTCCTTATTTTTTATTAAAACCTTATGGTTACTCCATCATTAGCAAATTTCAAACTGATGATCTCAGTTCAGTAGGTTAATAGAAAATCTTCCGTATATTGTTTTGCAGCTAGTCACATACATTCCTGATGCTAAATTAATGCAAATTTGTCTCACTAATTCAAAGTAAATATAGTTTCCTTATCCTATACATTGGTCTCAAAATTTTGGAGTATATTACTAAGACATTAAAGACAGGCATTGTGTTCTGACTAAATTTGGAAATGCTATTAATTCTGTATGCATAATTTCTTGTCAGAACACTTGCCAGTAAGTTTTATAAACTGATTTTCTGAACTAAAAAATGTATTTCTCATTATTTCTCAGATATTATATATAGTTCCTGATAGCTTTCATTCACACTTTCTCACACATTTAATCTCATGCCTTAAACACCTCGTGAAATCCTTATGTGAGAGGTTGTCAACTCTGGTAATTAGCAATATTGCCCTAAATTTCTACTACTGAATGAGATATTAAAATAGGGAAAAATAAACTTTTAAAAAATTCCTTGGCTTATTTAGATTTTTAGCATTAGATAACTTTATTTTCTACAGGGAGGTCATTAGATTGACTAACAGAAGGAACTAAACTCATTATTTAGGCTCAATCCTGTCCGGCTTCATGAGCTGGAAATAGTAGGTATACCCAGAGAGCAGAAACAGCTTTTTATTGTTGAGTCCTGGACATTGTTCTAGATCAGAACCGAGGAAAGTGTGTAAATGTGCAAGTAAAAACTGGATATAAGAGATATACTGCAGTTGGTTCGCTGTGAAGTTTGTGTCTTTTATGGTCATAAGTCTCTTCTTAATGAGAACTCACAAAAGAACAAGCAACACTGTATCAGAAAAAAAAATCATCAAAAAATAGCACTGATAGAAATGCATTTCATAAATGACATATGAAACCTACTTCCTGCATCAGAAAGCCATGACATTTGACTTCCAGTAACAAACAGGAAGTTGAGTTGCTCTGTAGGCCTCGAATCTTTCCTCCGCAGAGCACTCTTCTCCCTTTCACTTCAAGTCAATTCTGGCACTCACTCTTTAATGTGGTGCTGCCCTGTTGTATTTTAAAACTGTTAAATGAGTAATATACATGGACTGAATATCTATGTCCTAATAAGAAAAAAAAAAAAAAAAGAGAGAGAGAGAGATATGGAGGTTAGTGAAACAGGCTGCAGTGACCACTCTTTTAGTTTTTCCAAAGATGATAATTGTCTGTCTCCTTTGCCTCCAAGTTTTTCTTACTGTTGGTAAACACTTAAGCTGAGCCAACACTACACCTGGTACTGTAACACCGACCTCAACTACACAGTGGTCTGAGCCCTTACTTTTCTCCACATCAGGAAGTAATTGCTGCACTTTCCTATTCCATGTTATCACCAGGAATGGAAGCAACAAAAGACATCTATGTGAATTTTAGATCTATTGCTCCTTGATGACATTACATAGCAACAACCCTAAATTCTCAACATGATAAGTTATTAATACATCTTTGAGTATGTTACCTCATTTCTGTGACTATAGTTTACTGGCATAAAAAGCCCAAAAATACCCTGGTCACAGTGATATGAAGTTCAGTAATCCTATTTACCCACTAGTAGAAGCATCCTGCTCCTGGGATGTAAAACCAATAATAAAACATTCCTAAAGTAATGATATAGGAAGAACAAACTCTACAGGATAGTTAGTGGAAATAGTGGTGGGAGTGGTCAATTCTAACTTTTTGTTTTCTAGACCTATATATTCTAGCTTTGGGGGACATACAGTATATGATCTTTAGCTTAATAAATATGCCATATACCATCTGGAAGGAAGTATAGCAAACCAAGATGACACCATCTATAGGCAATTTCAAATTTCAATCAAGTTGTCCGCTTCTATGTGACACAGTGTGTAGTAGTGAATATCATGGATATGGATTCTTTATCACATCTCTCACTGTGAAATATGTTTCTTTGAGACAACATTATGCATATTTCATGTCAGTAAATAAAACATGGTGAAGTCCTAGGATTGTGGTGCTATCAAAGCACTACATGCAGGAAAAGCATGCCACCATCTGCTCTAAGAGCAGTTCCAGTAAAGATGAATTGCTGCTGCCTCCTAGAGCAGAAACACTGGGATGAGCTGACTCACGGGCCATGCTGCCGGTTCCCTCAAAGGAGAACACCATATTGAGGGCTCAGTTTTGATCTTTGCTGCTGACCAGTTAGTCTTCCGTAACAGCACTCTTGGGCTCCTCCGGTGGCTTAGATGGTAAAGAATCTACCTGTAATGCGAGAGACCTGGGTTCAATCCTTGGGTTTGATCCTTGGGTGAGAAGATTCCCTGGAGGAGAGCATGGCAACCCTCTCCAGTATTCTTGCCTGGAGAATCCCCATGGACAGAGGAGCCTGGTGGGCTACAGTCCATGGGGTTGCAAAGAGTCAGACAGGACTGAGACTAAGCCCAGTGCAGCAGTACTGTTAATGCGGAGTCCCTGATGCTGAATTAGTTCATAGTTTCCAATCTGCCATTTTGTCCTCTTCCTTCTGGGTGTGTTGCATAAACTGCCTCTATTTTATGAGGTTGAAAGTGGTAGGGTTTTAAAATTCTTCTCCTTAAAGGAAACAATAAATTGGACAGTGAAAATGGTTCAGTTGAAACAGTTAGTGAAATGAAAACAGGAAATGTGGTAGTCAATTCTTTGTGTCATTTTCATTGGCCATGGGGTCCCCAGGGGAAATCTTATTGGGGGTTGTGTCTGTTTCTGAATGAGATTAACATTGAATTGGTGGATTCAGTAAAGTAGATTGTCTTCCCCAATGTAAGTGGGCATATTCTAATCCCTGGAGAGCTTGAATAGAGCAAAAGGACAGGAAGGAAGAATCTGCCCCTTCCCCGCCCCATCTCTCACTGATTGAGCTGGGGCCTCTTATCTTTTTTGGCCACTGGACTGGCATTCATATCATCAGCTACCCAACCTTCAGACTCAGACTGAATTACACTACTAGCATTCCTGGGTCTTCAGCTTCTCATAGAACTTCTCAGACTCCATATCACATTAGCTAATTCCTCATAATAAAAAATTTCCTTTAATATCTGTAACGATGCCTATATCTACACCTGTGTCCATATTATATAATACACAGGTATCTTCATCCTACTTATTCAGTTCTCTAGAGAACCCTGTCTAATACAGGATAGAAGTTCAGCTGTCCACAGATTCTACCTAGAAAGTGTTTCAGAAAATTATGCTTTCAATTGAGAATAGTCTTTGGGCCAAAATAATAAGAGCAACTTGGATTTTTCAGAAGCCAAGTCTATGTTTATAAGGGATATTGGACAAACACATAAAACAGGAAATGAGCATAAACAAAATAACTGAAAATTACTAAGCAGATCCTATTATTGAAAATGCAATATCTCCAATAATGTATGACATTTTTCATATGACTTCATTTCGATTGCCTTTGAAAATTACTATTAATATCACCACTAAACAGGTAAGGTAACTCAGGCCCACAAGCACTTACCAACACACCTTAGATTACACATTAATGAAAGACCTGGCTGTTACTCAACTTAGGCTCTTTTTATTCCAATGCTTATGCTCTTGCTCAGTGAAAGAAACCAGACAGAAAAGAGTTCAAACTGTATGATTCTGTTTATATATTTTTTTAGAAGGCAAACTAATGTGTAATGAAAGAAAACAGATCTGGAAATCATGGGTAGAAAGGGGAACTAACTGTAAGGGGCACAACTTCTAGGAGAGAGGAAAATGCTTTTATGCTGATTGTGTTGATGGTTTCATGGGCATATATAATTGTCAAAACTCAGACTGTACACTTTAATTGTATATTTGTTTAATTGTATAATTGTATATTGTATATTTGTTTACCTAATGGTATAAATTATGCTTAATAAATGATAATTTTATTAGTAATAAGACATTAATGCATGTATTGTAAACACAAAATAGTATAAATAAAGATTACCCAGAAGTAGATTCTATTTTAGTTTTTCCATCTTTCTCCTAAACGTCAATATGTGTGTTTTTCTGAATAAATTAAAACTTTTACTAAATATACAATCAAGTAGATTTTATATTTCAGCAAATTTTGCCTAAAGAAATACATTTAGTACAAAAAAAGGTAAGTACTGAAAACTTTTCAGAAGTAAATATATTTGAAGGAAGGAAAAACCAAACCATGTTGCAAACAAAAACATATCCTCTCAAATGAAATGGATAATTTAAGCAATACTGTAATATTTTCCAGGCTTCCCTGAGGGCTCAGTTGGTAAAGAATGCACCTGCAATGCAGGAGACCCTGGTTCGATTCCTGAGTCAGGAAGATCCGTGGGAGAAAAGATAGGCTACCCACTCCAGTCCAAAATATGAAGTGACTTTACTGAAGTTAGTGCATATGCTGAGAGTATATACTGTGAAAAACAAAAACATATTTAAAATAAGAATTCTTTTTAATTGTCCTTTGTCTATACTGAACAGAAGCTATAAAAAATTCACATCACCCATTTAGTTATTTTACTACAAGTTATTCATGAGAAAAATTAATCAGTAATTCAACCAAATTTAGGTAAAATGATGTTTATACTTATTTTACTTTCTAAAAGCACAAAACAATGCAAGAGTAATTGTGATAAAGAAACCAGTCTCCATAATACACAGAACTTCAATTCACAGTAAAATAACTATTGCAGACATTTTTACATTTGCCTTCCTGTTTAAACACTATATACCAGTTACAGATCTGAGGTAGTTACTGCACAAATCATGTGACTTATGTTATGAGCACCACACTTAAGTAGCTTTTAATTATTGTGAGTACAAATCCATCTCTTCCTTTCCCATATTTCTCCCTTGGGGATATGCTCTCTTACATCTCCTACCTGTGGTCACAAGGCTCTCACCCTTCTCCCAATCTCAGGAGTAATTTTCAGGGGGTCATTGATTGTATTTGTTTATACAGAATGTCCACATTTCAGTGCGGGAAGGTACTGCTGACTGGAGACTGTCTTTCCTTTTCACAATTCAGTTCTTAGAAAGGACAAGGTTCTATCTTCTTAGTCTTTGGTATTATTTTTCCCAACACTTGTATAAATTGTTTTACAAAATTATATTATGAAGGCATTTTAATCATGGTTTTCAACAACTATTTAAAGGATTACAAATATCTTTGACATATAATCCTAAGTTAAAACAATAGTATACAATTCTGTATCCAGCCTGCAGCAGGGAAATAAAGACTAGTTCAAGGTTAAGATAAGCATGTACAAAATGAGGGGTTTTTGAAAAAAAGTATGCTTATGAGCTTTCTTTTTTTCCTTTTTCTCCCCCCAAGAATACAGCAAGATTTAATCATATTCTTCAAGTGTGTGTGTGTGTGTGTGTGTGCATGCACGCACACACACACACACACATGCGCACTCAGTTGCTTCATTCATGTCAAACTCTTTGCAACCCAATAGACTATAGCCTTTCAGGTTCCACTGTCCATGGGATTTCCTAGGCAAGAATTCTGGAGCGGGTTGCCATTTCCTTCTCCAGGGGATCTTCCTGACCCAGGGATCAAATCCATGTCTCCCGCACTACAGGTGGATTCTTATCCACTGAGCTACTTGGGAAGCCCTATTCTTCAAGTGCCATCTTTCAATTACTACTCTAGGGTCTAGGGGAGAAGGCAATGGCAACCCACTCCAGTACTTTTGCCTGGGAAATCCCATGGACGGAAGAGCCTGGTAGGCTACAGTCCATGGGGTCGCGAAGAGTCGGGCACAACTGAGACACTTCACTTTCACTTTTCACTTTCATGCACTGGAGAAGGGAATGGCAACCCACTCCAGTATTCTTGCTTGGAGAATCCCAGGGACGGGAGCCTGTTGAGCTGCCATCTATGGGGTTGCACAGAGTCAGACACGACTGACATGACTTAGCAGCAGCAGCTAGGGTCTACATTCTATTAGTCTATACTGTTAATATGGAACTTTCAGAATAAGTTGCTTTTGCCCACTGGTTTATCTCATATTGCAAAGGTTTTTACCAGGTTCAAGAAAACACAATTTAAATAACTGTATCACTCCTAACAAATATTTATGAAGGATCTACTATGTTCAAACCATACATGCATGCTCAATCACATCTGGCCCTTTGCAACCCCCATGGACTACAGCCTTCCTGACCTCCTCTGACCAGGCAAGAATACTGGAATGGGTTGCCATTTAATCCTCCAGAGATTTTCCTGACCCAGTGATCAAACCACTTCTCCTGAAAGTCCTGAATTGGCAGGTGGATTCTTTCACCACTGAGCCACTTGGGAAGCCCATGTTCAGAGCACTGCAGTGTAAATTCTGGTAATTCTAAGGTGAAATTCAGAATACCTATGAGATAGTTCAAAAACAATGCTAAGAAACAAAGAAAGGGATTTCCCTGGTGATCCAGTGGCTAAGACTCTGTACTCCCAATGCAAGGGGCCCAGGTTCAATCCCCAGTTGGGGAACTAGACCTAACATGCCACCACTGAGTCTTTATGCCACAACTTTTGCCACAATTCTGCATGCCACAACTAAGACCTGGCACAACCAAATAAATAAATATATTTAAAAAATAAACAAATACATACTTTCAATGCAACTTAAAATATTTTGAACAAGTAAAATATATTGAAATTGAGGGGTCATAAAACATAAAATATAAGTTGGATGGGGAAAATTAGTAACATTTTTGGATAACTGCATTTTCAAAGATGAATTTAATTTGACTGTTAAATAATCAGTATAATAGGAAGATTAAGTATAATGTGCAAAGGCACTCTCATATGGAGAATGGGAATGTGTTTAAGGAGACAGAAATTGTTCTACGTGGCTAAAACATAAAGTTCAAGATGACAAGTGGAAATAGATGAGCCTAACAAGACAGGAAGCTGTCAACTCACAGAGGGACATAAATGTTATAAAAATAAATTTGACCTCCTCTTGAAGAAGTTGAGAAAATTGAAGAATTTTCATCATGGGAATCACATAAACAGTTCTGTTTGGCTTATGGTCATGCTGGCAACGGTGTGTATGAACTTGAGGTAGATGAAAATTAGAGGAAAATACGGAGTAGAAGACTGTTGCAATAACTTAAATGCGAGATAATGGAGATCTGACAATGCCAATGAAGTATAAGAGAATAAATTAAACAGACTGTAGTAATGATAGTTAATATGTATAAAGTTGAAAGTGTTAGTCTCTCAGTCCTGTCTGATTCTTTGCAACTTAATGGACTGTAGCCTACCATGCTCCTCTGTCCATGGAATTCTCCAGGCAAGAATACTGGAATGGGAAGCCATTCCCTTCTCCAGGGAATCTTCCTGTCACAGGGATTGAACCTGGTCTCCCACACTGCAGGCAGATTTTTTACCATCTGAACCACCAGGGAAGCCTAATATGTATAAAGTGATCACTATATGCCAGGATTTAATATAAATATTTATAACTTATTTAATGTTCATATAATACATGCATTTATTTTTGTTCCTGTCAATTTATAGAAGAGAAAACTAAAGGACTAAAGACATGAATTAACTTGAACAGGATTACATAACTAATTCTGGAATCCAGATTTGAAGCCAGACATTTATATTCCAGAGTCCTTGCTCAGAACCACCATGCCATATCAATTTGCCTAATTGAAGAAATAAAAGATAAAGAATAAAAGACACAGTTTATTCACTAACAAGAATGGGTGGTAAAGATAATGGATAATTTATCCCAATCATTTAAGTTGTAAATGTAGATATGTCATTATTTTAAATTAACTACATATATGAAGGAGAAAGTCTATTTAAGGGTTTTAAGGCTGTAACAAGCATCTGAACCTTTCCACTGGTAACTTATTTCAAATCCTCAAAGAGTATGTATGGAAAAAAATTCAAAGAATTTCTTTAAAACTGAAGTTCATAAACTACAGTACATATCATCATTGCCTGATAAGTGCACTTGCTAAAGTTCCATTCTTTTTCATTGAGACTGAAAATAACATTTCTTTAAACTCTATATTTTCCATTGACTCCTAGAAGAATAACATAAAAATGCAAAAACAACATCATTTTTGTCACCTTGCTCATTGACTGGTAACAAGCTAATGGCTAACAAATAGCATGTAGTTAATCTTTTCTGCAGATTAATTCATGTGTACAAACAGGGTAGAGATACATTTCCAAATTAGTGTTCTGACAGCCAGTGTTCTCATGCATTTTTTATTACAGCCTGATGTACTAATGTTAGACATCCCCAGCACCTACCATCAGCAGGGAGGCTAGCAAATACTGTGAACTTCGCAGAAGTACAAAATTTCCTGTAGTAAAAAAAAAGTCTGTAGAGAGATTTTAAAGGAATGTCCAAATCCTTAAAATAATTTGAGCACAAACGAGGCTATATTTGTACAGTTGTCATCTATGCTATAAACAATGATATCATAACCTGTTTCCAGAAGCCCTCTGAATCTAAATTCTACCTCTGGGCTGACCTAGATTCTCTGAGAATACTTTCTGTGTGCTGGTTTGCCTCGCAGCTCCTATCCAGAGTTTTAGAGCTATTTGTTCACAGCACTTACTGACCTGCTCACAGTGAATTTTCTCTCCCAGTTTAGGGCTTTTCAGAATCCCAGATCAGAGGTACATGTGTTATCAAGACTCTGTGCAGAGCTGCGGTGAATATTACTTTTATACTGGTAGTAGCTGTTTGCCATTTAATTTTAAATCTACCTTCTGGCCTCTAGGAAGGACCCATCTAAATGTGTCTGCCATGAAGAACAAGGAGCATTATCACCTCTTCACAGCCTTCATCACAGTTAGGAGCTTCAGGCTATTGGATGTCGTACTCTCTCAGCCTGCCACCTAAAAACCTGGTCTGCCTGTCTTGTTTTTGTTTTTCCTACTTATTTATCTATCAGAGCAGTGTTGTACATGATGTGGTTTGTGAGAGATCCAAGCCTGGGGCTCCAATTAGATGGGGTTGAATTAAACCAAAAGCTAGGATAACTGCAATCTGTCTACCATTAATATATTAGGCTCCAAGTATGTTCACTGTTGAATAGGTGAGAAGCCAAAAGGAAAAAAGAATATTTCATTAATAACTGTTGGTATGTAAGTTAGGTTTTAATTTTTTTAATCTCCTGAAATAATGAAAACAATGGCACTTACTGGATGATGCAATGCTTTGAAAACATTGGGAAACCCACTTGGATGATTTTCAATTGTAATTCTTATACTGCACATTAAGACACATGGACTAGGGTAGAAAATATTACTTTTATTTTTAGCTAACCCCTACTTGTCTTTCATTCCACATGTTTAGATAATGGTTTAATATAAAATGTATTTACATAGCACCACTTCCTATTTGTAAAAATTTAAAAAATCAATGAAAAAAACATAAGCACTGTGTATTAGGATTCTCCAGAGAAAAAGAACAAGATATAGATACAGGTATATAGGTAAAAGTAAAGGAATAAATATATATAGACACAGATAAGAGGATAGCGATAGAGATGATAATGATAAAGATTCACTGAGATTTCTTTAAAGGAACTGACTCATGTGACTAAGGACTGAATTATTGTTGGAGGCAATCAACTAGCAGAATTTCTTCTTGCTGAAGGGAGTTTTCTTCGTTCTCCTAAGATTTTCAATTGATTGGAAGAAGCGCATCACATTATGGAGGGTAATCTACTTTACTCAAAGCAATGTTAATCTCAGTGGGGGGAAAAAAGCCTTCACAGAAACATCTAGAATAATACTTGACCAAATATCTGGGCACTGTGGCCCAGTCAAGCTGATACAAAATTAACCATCATAAGTATCATATAAATTTCAAAAGAAAATTAAGACTAGAACACATTTATTTGTCAGGATTCTTGATTACAAGATTTATTAAAAGATATGATATAACTACTTTCCCTTTAACATATAGCATTTTTTGCCTTATAGGAACATTTTTGGTTACTTTATATTCTACAATGGTTTCAGTTCAATTTGACTAAATTAAACACATGCCCACAAGCAATATAGGGTAAAATCAGAACTAATATTTTTCATTATTAAGAAGAGACATGGTGTCTCTCTCTTTTTTCATAATTTTAACAATTTGCCAAATTGAAAAATGCATTAAAATGTTCTTAGATAATGCCAAAAATCCCAACTCACCTAGACTACTAAGTTTAGCAGGCTCTTGATAAACTAAACACGCCAAGTAGCATATCCACTTCCTTTGTGAGATATTTTTAAACACCCTACCCTTGTTCAGTTTCATGAGAAATAATGGACATTATCTATAGATATTTTAACCTAGGGAATTTATAGAGAAATGGATACTAAATACCTAACTATAGTATATGTTCTTTTAAGTGAACTTTTTCTTTTATTCTGTCTCAGTTTATTTTCTGCTTAAATGAAGAATGTCTATGCCTTTTTCTGTTTCTTTATGATCCCAACGTTCTGTGCTTTACTGTCTGAATCATTAATCCATATGTCATGCTGAAGGGTAAATCTGCAGTTAAGCCTGAGGTTTATTTGAATAATTCTGTTTATTAAGGACATTAAGTGCTTCACATATATGTCTCTAATAATCTAGTCAGCAAATCTGTGAAGCTGATATTATTCCCACTGTTTATCTGATGACACCAGGGTAACATAAATTGCCACTGCTAACATTTTCGTGGTAAAGTCATAATAGGTAAAACTAGGCTAAATAAATTCTATCTCTGGGGTTATAATAGCTCAAAGGACTTGGTACTCTGACATTTTGTGGTGACATTTCTCCATATATATATATATATATATATATATATATATATATATATGGAGAAGGCAATGGCACCCAATCCAGTACTCTTGTCTGGAAAATCCCATGGACAGAGTAGCCTGGTAGGCTGTGGTCCATGGGGTCGCTAAGAGTCGGACACTACTGAGCGACTTCGCTTTCACTTTTCACTTTCATTCCTTGGAGAAGGAAATGGCAACCCACTCCAGTGTTCTTGCCTGGAGAATCCCAGGGACGGGGGAGCCTGGTGGACTGCCATCCATGGGGTCGCACAGAGTCAGACAGGACTGAAGTGACTTAGCAGCAGCAGCAGCAACATCATACACACACACACACACACACACACACACACACACACACATATATATATATGCACTATTAGTAGGATCAACATATATATATATATATATACACACACACACACACACACATATATATATATGCACTATTAGTAGGATCAACAGCTAAAATTTAGGATGTTTGGTTAAATTTGAACTTCAGATGACAGTGATGTAAGGGACACACTTTAACTTGAAAATTTTTGTTTATCTGATGTTCAAATTTAGCTTTTTATTTATTAAATCTGACAATCATTAAAATGAATGAAATTTTACATATGATAAAAAACCACTCAGTAAATACTCTGGAAACAAATCTCATCTCAGTAGATAAATTAAAGATTTTATTTTTATTTTTTAGGTACTGTAAGAGCACACAATCATAATTTTTTTGAACCTCTGACAACTCTCTTGTACCCATAGCTTCTACACTGCATTTCTTTCCACATTCTTTGTTCTCATTTTCTATGAACTTGCTTCAGTTTACTTCTCTCATGTTTTTCTTAGAGTGGCTCGAATATTTTTTTTTTGGCTTGTTTTTTTTTTAATTTACTTATTTTAATTGGAGGCTAATTACAATATTGTAGTGGTTTTGCCATACATTGACATGAATCAGCCATGGCCAAAGTGATTGTTCCTTTTTTTCTATTTGCTAATGTGACCAATCATATTGAGAGAAAAAATATTCCCAGCATTTCTCAGATTAATTACTGCTTAATATTCAAATTTATTTATAATATTTTAATTTTGTACTTTTTCATGTGCCTGATGTGGTCAGATGGCTGGTCTCCAAATTGAGGAATACTAAAATCACTATTTGTAAATTAATTGATGGCTATAAATGTTA
Source organism: Dama dama (assembly GCF_033118175.1). Taxonomy (NCBI): domain Eukaryota; kingdom Metazoa; phylum Chordata; class Mammalia; order Artiodactyla; family Cervidae; genus Dama; species Dama dama. Next base: position 38,151,365 of record NC_083700.1, on the reverse strand, counting down.
ATTTACTTGAAAATTCAGATCACTCAGATATCTGTCTAAGGAGGAAATTAAGTTATAAAACAAATTATTATTTTTGCTCAATTATTCCTTAGCAAGAGCAAAGAGCTCAGCAATTGGAACACTCAAAAGTAAACAGGTCAATGCATTTTGATGCTGGTTAAAGCACTTTGGAAAACGATGGAATTTGTTTGTATGGGACCCTTGGTTGTTAAGATATCCTCTATGAGGAAATGTTCATTAAAACACTTTACATTTTATTCCAAACTGTATATAACAAGATATTTATATTAGTTTCCTTCTGTATTCAATATGAGCTTCCCAGGTGGCACTACTAGTAAAGAATCTGCCTGCCAGTGCAGGAGATTTAAGAGATGTGGGTTAGATCCTTGGGTCAGGAAAATCTCCTGGAGGAGGACATGGCAACCCACTCCAGTATTCTTGTCTGGAGAATCCAATGGACAGAAGAGCCTGGCAGGCTATATACAGTCCATAGGATTGCACAGAGTCGAACACAACTGAGGCGACTTAGCATGGCACAGCATATTCAATGTATCAATCCCCTGAACGGACTTTAGATTTAGATTACTTTATATATAAAAGGGAACATAAGTAAAAGTACTAGGTGTTCCTAGGATCTAAGAGTTGAAATTTGAATATGACTTTAAGTATTATTTATGGAAAATATGTATTATTTCAAGTTAAAAAATTCTAATCACTCCTAAGTTATCCTTACAGTACCAAAACACTTCTGTTGATTCAATGTTACTAATAGTTTTCTTGAATCAGGGACCAACATAATTTACATGTTCCTGGAGAACCTATCCTCACTTCCTTTGACAATAATCACAGGTCTCTCTGGATACCATTGGATGATACATTCATTTTGATCAAGATTGTCAAAACTATTAAAAAAAAAAACCCCAAGATTTACAGAAATCCCAAGATTCTTAAGTCATCATTCATCTTCATGCTTCATCACCTAGACACTAAAATCCTTTGGACTTTAGATATACTTAATCTCACACATCTTTCCCAGCCTTTAATCCTTTCAATCTGGAGCTCAGAATCTCCAGTCCTTAAAATTTCCTCTCTCAATAACATCCTTGCTGATATTCCATTCATCTTCTTGTTTAATTGATAAAAACCCATCTTTTTTTCTAGAGTTGCTTGATTCCTCCTCACCTTCCTGATTAATAGTTGTTTTTTTGTTATTTTTTTTGTCTCCTTCTCCCTAGGCTTACATTGTTCCTAGAGACAGATTATCTAATTGCCTTTCTCCTCATTGCCACTTCCCAATAATTACAACTTCTTTAAAATTCTTTCCTTCATTTGAAGTTCATGATAATAATAACATCCATTTTTTTCATTTCTTTATAAATTGCCACATCATTTCTTATTTCTTCAGTATCTTACCACTTCAGTTCAGTTCAGTCGCTCAGTCATGTCCGACTCTTTGTGACCCCATGAACCACAGCATGCCAGGCCTCCCTGTCCATCACCAACTCCAGGAGTCCACCCAAACTCATGTCCATTGAGTCAGCGATGCCATCCAAACATCTCATCCTCTGTCGTTCCCTTCTCCTCCTGCTTTCAGTCTTTCCCAGCATCAGGGTCTTTTCCAATAAGTCAGCTCTTCACATCAGGTGGCCAAAGTATTGGTGTTTCAGCTTTAACATTAGTCCTTCCAATGAACACCCAGGACTGATCTCCTTTAGGATGGACTGGTTGGATCTTGATGCAGCCCAAGGGACTCTCAAGAGTCTTCTCCAACACCACAGTTCAAAAGCATCAATTCTTCGGGGCTCAGCTTTCTTTCCAGTCCAACTCTCACATCTATACATGACTACTGGAAAAACCATAGCCTTGACTAGACAGACCTTTGTTGACAAAGTAATGTCTCTGCTTTTTAATATGCTGTTAGGTTGGTCATAACTTTCCTTCCAAGGAGTAAGCGTCTTTCAATTTTATTTTACCAACTTAGTCTGATTAGAAGTAAAAATACAAACAAAAACCTTACTGTTGCTTTTTTTTCTTTACATCATTGTTGTTTTATTTCTTGGTAATTCTGATATAGTTACTTCTAATACATTCTACCTTTCTCATTCATTTACCCTAACATTACTACTCAAAAAAAAAAATATACTAATTTACTTAAACCATTAATTTTACAGAATTCTCATTGACTCTTATTTTGCCTATGATCTCAACTCACTGTTTATCTGATTTATATTGAACCAATCATATCTTTAATACCTCCTTATGTATACTTTTATCTCTCTGGAGACACATACAATTCCATTGCAAATGAAGAGTAAACCCTGAGTCTAACATTCTATTTCCTATCCTCATCTAAATAGCTAACCCATGTGTAAAAACATAAAACTACATATTCTAGTGTCAATTTAATTCAATGAACAATAACATGAAGGTGGCCCTTGGTGTTGGCTAGCAAAACTACCACTTTTTACCCAGCTAGTTCACTCTAATAATCTCTTCACTGATCATTCTATACCTATGTCTTCTCATGCCTCATGTTCTTTTCCTTATTCCTCATTTTCAAGTGATGAAAATAAAAGCTATCAAAACAGAATGTCCACCATTTCTACCAACAAAACCATCCACTGTCCCAGACTTCAGTTCTCATGTTTTTCAAAGAATAAAGAGCTGGTAGTCATATCTAGGAATACATCCTGCATTTGTTCACTGGATTCCCTTATTTTTCAGGTATTCATATGCTTCTCCTCTAATTGTTTTCACTTTCTCCCTAATCATTGATCATGCCCTACCTACTCCCATCAGCACATACCAGAGGTTCCCAAGATTTCTCATTTCATGCTCCCCTCAGTGTGCCTCACTAATTTTTTTCCAGTGCCCTAAGCCAAAATATTCCTGGGTCTGGACGATCCTCTGGAGAAGGGAATGGCAATCCACTCCAGTGTTCTTGCCTGGAGAATCCCATGGACAGGGGAGACTAGTAGGCTACAGTCCATGGGGTCACAAAGAGTTGGATAAGACTGAGCAACTGACACTAAGCCAAAGCAAATATTTACCATTTCTGTTACAAAGCAGTTCAGTTTAAATAAGTTAATCAGTGTTTATTTCCTAAAAATTTAGTACCTCATACAGTGATGACTCTATTTTGACTGTCACTTATGCCTAGGATTCTGATTTCTGTCATACTCCACATCCAAACCTACTGGCTCTAAATTTACAAAAGCTATTGTTTCTTAACTTCACAAATCAAAAATCTAACAATTTCTCAGTAGTTCCACCACTACTACTTGACTTTGAGACATCAGTATTTCTCATCTAGATTATTACAATAGCCTTTTGCTTCCACTATTCGCTGCTACGGCTCACACAGTAAGAAAAAGAAGGTCCTTTATTTATTTTTTTAAATTTATTTATTTATTTAGTTTACTTTACAATATTGTATTGGTTTTTCCATACATTGACTTGAATCCGCTATGGGTGCATATGTGTTCCCCATCCTGAACCCCCCCTCCCCCCACTTCCCTCTCCATCCCATCCCTCTGGGTCATCCCAGTGCACTAGCCCCAAGCACCCTGTATCATGCATCAAACCTGAACTGGTGATTCATTTCATATATGATAATTCACATGTTTCAATGCCATGCTTACATATCATCCCACCCTCGCCCTCTCCTACAGAGTCCAAAAGACTGTTCAATACATCTGTGTCTCTTTTGCTGTCTCGCATATAGGGTCATCATTACCAACTTTCTAAATTCCACATATATATGTGTTAATATACTGTATTGGTGTTTTTCTTACTGGCTTACTTCACTCTGTATAATAGGCTCGTTTCAACCACCTCATTGAACTGATTCAAATGTATTCTTTTTAATGGCTGAGTAATATTCCATTGTGTATATGTACTACAGCTTTCTTATCCATTCATCTGCCAGTGGACATCTAGGTTGCTTCCATGTCCTGGCTATTATAAACAGTGCTGTGATGAACATTGGGGTACATGTGTCTCTTTCAGATCTGGTTTCCTCAGTGTGTATGCCCAGAAGTGGGATTGCTGGGTCATATGGCAGTTCTATTTCCAGTTTTTAAAGGAATCTCCTCACTGTTCTCCATAGTGGCTGTACTAGTTTGCATTCCCACCAACAGTGTAAGAGGGTTCCCTTTTCTCCACACCCTCTCCAGCATTTATTGCTTGTAGGATTTTGGATAGCAGCCATTCTGACTGGCGTGAAGTGGTACCTCATTGTGGTTTTAATTTGCATTTCTCTAATAATGAGTGATGTTGAGCATCTTTTCATGTGCTTGTTAGCCATATGTTTGTCTTCTTTGGAGAAATGTCTGTTTAGTTCTTTGGCCCACTTTTTGATTGGATCTTTTATTTTACTGGAATTGAGCTTCAGGTGTTGCTTGTATACTTTTGAGTTTAATTCTTTGTCCATTGCTTCATTTGTTATTATTTTCTCCAAATCTGAGGGCTGTCTTTTCACCTTGTTTATAGTTTCCTTCATTGTGCAGAAGCATTTAATTTTAATTAGGCCCCATTTGTTTATTTTTGCTTTTATTTCCAATATTCTGGGAGGTGGGTCATAGAGGATCCTGCTGTGGTTTATGTCGGAGAGTGTTTTGCCTATATTTTCCTCTAGGAGTTTAATAGTTTGTGGTCTTACATTTACATCTTTAATCCATTTTGAGTTTAATTTTGTGTATGGTGTTAGAAAGTGTTCTAGTTTCATTCTTTTACAAGTGGTTGACCAGTTTTCCCAGCACCACTTGTTAAAGAGATTGTCTTTTCTCCATTGCATATTCTTGCCTTCTTTGTCAAAGATAAGGTGTCCATAGGTTCGTGGATTTATCTCTGGGCTTTCTATTTTGTTCCACTGATCTATATTTCTGTCTTTGTCCCAGTACCATACTGTCTTGATGACTGTGGCTTTGTAGTAGAGACTGAAGTCAGGCAGGTTGATTCTTCCAGTTCCATTCTTCTTTCTCAAGATTTCTTTGGCTATTCAAGGTTTTTCATATTTCCATACAAATTGTGAGATTATTTGTTCTAGTTCTCTGAAAAATACCATTGGTAGCTTGGTGGTGATTGCATTGAATCTATAGATTGCTTTGCGTCATACACTCATTTTCACTATATTGATTCTTCTGATCCATGAACATGGTATATTTCTCCATCTATTTGTGTCCTCTTTGATTTCTTTCACCAGTGTTTTATAGTTTTCTATATATAGGTCTTTTGTTTCTTTAGGTAGATATATTCCTAAGTATATTATTCTTTCCATTGCAATGGTGAATGGAATTGTTTCCTTAATTTCTCTTTCTGTTTTCTCATTGTTAGTATATAGGAATGCAAGGGATTTCTGTGTGTTAATTTTATATCCTGCAACTTTACTATATTCATTGATTAGCTCTAGTAATTTTCTGGTAGAGTCTTTAGGGTTTTCTATGTAAAGGATCATGTCATCTGCAAACAGTGAGAGTTTCACTTCTTCTTTTCCTATCTGGATTCCTTTTATTTCTTTTTCTGCTCTGATTGCTGTGGCCAAAACTTCCAAAACTATGTTGAATAGTAGTGGTGAGAGTGGGCACCCTTGTATTGTTTCTGATTTTAGGGTAAATGCTTTCAATTTTTCACCATTGAGGATAATGTTTGCTGTGGGTTTGTCATATATAGCTTTTATTATGTTGAGGTATGTTCCTTCTATTCCTGCTTTCTGGAGGGTTTTTTGTTTTGTTTTGTTGTTGTTTGTTTTTAGCAAATATCAACAAAACCAAAAGCTGGTTCTTTGAGAAGATAAATAAAATTGACAAACCATTAGCCAGACTCATCAAGAAACAAAGAGAGAAAAATCAAATCAACAATATTAGAAATGAAAATGGAGAGATCACAAGAGACAACATAGAAATACAAAGGATCATAAGAGACTATTATCAGAAACTATATGCAAATAAAATGGACAACTTGGAAGAAATGGACAAATTCTTAGAAAAGTACAACTTTCCAAAATTGAACCAGGAAGAAATAGAAAATCTTAACAGGCCCATCACAAGCATGGAAATTGAAACTGTAATCAGAAATCTTCCAACAAACAAAAGCCCAGGACCAGACAGCTTCACAGCTGAATTCTACCAAAACTTTAGAGAAGAACTAACACCTATCCTATTCAAAATCTTCCAGAAAATTGCAGAGGAAAGTAAGCCTCCAAACTCATTCTATGAGTCCACCATCACCCTAATACCAAAACCAGACAAAGATGCCACAAAAAAAGAAAACTACAGGCCAATATCGCTGATGAACATAGATGCAAAAATCCTTAACAAAATTCTAGCAAACAGAATCCAACAACATATTAAAAAGATCATACATCATGACCTAGTGGGCTTTATCCCAGGGCTGCAAGGATTCTTCAATATTCACAAATCATTCAATGTGATACACCACATTGACAAATTGAAAAATAAAAACCATATGATTATCTCAATAGATGCAGAGAAAGCCTTTGACAAAAGAAGACCCTTTAAAACATACATTATTCTCTTTGAAGCAATCCAGTATCTTCTCATCTAACTCAGAATAAAATTGAAAACTCTGCATGATCTCCCAAATACTCCTTTATCCCTTGATGTCATCTCCTCCCAGTCTCCTCTTCCAGCCACACTGGCCTCATTTCTGTTTCTTGCATATGTAAGCATGGTTCATCTCAGAGCTCTCATACTGTTCTCCTGCCTGATCTGTTCTTCCCTCATATAGGAATTAGGCTCATTCCCTCATTTTCCACTAGTCTTTACTAAAAAACCCATTTACTACAAGCAACTGCAGTTACTGTTCCATCAAAAATAGAACCTTACTTACTCACTTAGCATCTTCTTACCTTGATTTTTATTCACTTATTTCCATTAATCACCACATTAAAAAAGTCTATGTTCATTTATTTATATCTTGTCTATTACTGTCTGGCACCCCATTAAAAACATAAATCCTCTGAAAACAGATGCTTTCTTTTTTTTTCAATACTGTACTCTGATTCATATTAAATTTTAATAGATATTTTGATGCATGAATAGGGGGACAAATGAATTAATTTGTTGAAAACATTCAGAGGCCATATTCAGTTTGTGGTGATTGATTAGAAATTTTGGCAGCACAATGTCAGTGTAATTTATAAATATTTATTTTATTTTATTTTAATTTATAAATATCTTAGAAGAATAGGAAAGGACTTTGTATTGACTATTTTAAGTTTTCTCAAAATAAGCAGTTCTTCAAAGTAAACCAAGAAATCAGTTGTGTTATTTCCTGTAGTATAGGCAAAGAATTGCACTCAGATTTGTATTTCTAGAGCTAGGGTGCAAGGTGAGTTGTGACAGGGTTGAGGGAGAAAAGGTAAGGTCAATTAATGAATGACTTCATACATATTCCATAGAAATACTTTACTCTTCAATTTCAATGGACTTAGGAAGTCAAATTACAGATCATGACAAGTTGTACAGGAACTAGTTTTACAGCATCAACTCTTTTTACTAATCAGGCTGAATTAAGAGTCATTTACTTTCTTGTGAAAATAATGCATTTTTATGCTTTGTGTCCAGACAGGTGTTTTCCATTCAAATGCCAGTGAACCTGAGGGAATCTTGTTTTCTAATATTTTATATGGCAAAACTACATATAACAAGCTTATTAACTATTTTGATGTGAGCAATTAAGCTTTCCATTCTCATAATTAACAATGCATAGCATTCCTGGTAATGTGTTTTCAAGATCATGGCTAATTGTATCCACCTGCTAATTTTTAATGAATTTTATGGCATATATGCAGAAATTAATGGATGATAAAACATGTAAATTTATTAGCTGAGTTCAATGGCACTAGTTAAATGAGTTATATTAGGCAAATATATTTAAAATACTTAAGTGATTCTTCTTTTATTAGAGGTAGGTTTATTCACAGTAATTGAAACTTAAAGCATCTAATGACAAAGCACTATTTACAATAGCCAAGACATCAGTTCAGTTCAGTCACTCAGTTCTATCTGACTCTTTGCAACCCCATGGACTACAGCACGCCAGGCCTCCTTATCCATCACCAACTCTCGGAGTTTACTCAAACCCATGTCCATTGAGTCAGTGATGTCATCCAACCATCTCATACTCTGTCATCCCCTTCTCCTCCTGCCTTCAATCTTTCCCAGTATCAGGGGCTTTTCAAATGAGGCAGCTCTTCCCATCAGGTGGCCAAAGTATTGAAGTTTCAGCTTCAATATCAAAACTTCCAATGAACACCCAGGACTCATCTCCTTTAGGATGGACTGGTTGGATCTCGATGCAGTCCAAGGGACTCTCAAGAGCCTTCTCCAACACCACAGTTCAAAAGCATCAATTCTTCAGTGCTCAGCTTTCTTTATAGTCCAACTTTCACATCCATACATGACTATTGAAAAAACCATAGACTTGACTAGAGGGTCCTTTGTTGGCAAAATAATGTCTCTGCTTTTTTAATATACTATCTAGTTTGGTCATAACTTATCTTCCAAGGAGTAAGCATATTTAATTTCATGGCTGTAGTCACCATCTGCAGTGATTTTGGAGCCCCCAAAATAAAGTCTGCCACTATTCCCCATCTATTTGGCATGAAGTGATAGGACCTGGTGCCATGATCTTAGTTTTCTAAATGCTGAGCTTTAAGCCAACTTTTCCACTCTCCTCTTTCACTTTCTTCAAGAGGCTCTTTAGTTCTTTGCTTTCTCCCATAATGGTGATGTCATCTGCATATCTGAAGTTATTGATATTTTTCCTGGCAATCTTGATTCCAGCTTGTGCTTCTTCCAGCCCAGCATTTCTCATGATGTACCCTGCATATAAGTTAATTAAGCAGGGTGACAATATACAGCCTTGACGTACTCCTTTTCCTATTTGGAACCAGTCTGTTGTTCCATGTCCAGTTCTAACTGTTGCTTCCTAACCTGCATACAGGTTTCTCAAGAGGCAGGCCAGGTGGTCTGGTATTCCCACCTCTTTCAGAATTTTCCATAGTTTATTGTGTTCTGCACAGTCACAGGCTTTGACATAGTCAATAAAGCAGAAGGAGATGCTTTTCTGGAATTCTCTTGCTTTTTTGATGATCCAACAGATGTTGGCAATTTGATCTCTGGCTCCCATATCTTTTCCAAAACCAGCTTGAACATCTGGAAGTTATGGTTCACATACTATTGAAGCCTGGATTGGAGAATTTTGAGCATTACTTTACTGGTATGTGAGATGAGTGCAATTGTGTGGTAGTTTGAGCATTCTTTGGCATTGCCTTTCTTTGGGATTGGAATGAAAACTGACCTTTTCCAGTCCTGTAGCCACTGCTGAGTTTTCCAAATTTGCTGGCATATTGAGTGCAGCACTTTCACAGCATCATCTTTTAGGATTTGAAATAGCTCAACTAGCCTCCACTAGCTTTGTTCATAGTGATGCTTCCTAAGGCCCAACTGACTTCACATTCCAGTATGTCTGACTCTAGGTGAGTGATCACACCATTGTGATTATCTAGGTCCTTAAGATATTTTTTGAACAGTTCTTCTATGAATTCTTGCCACCTCTCAATATCTTCTGGTTCTGTTAGGTCCATACTATTTTTGTCCTTTACTGAGCCCATCTTTGCATGAAGTGTTCCCTTGGTGTCTCTAATTTTCATGAAGAGAGCTCTAGTCTTTCCCATTCTATTGTTTTCCTCTATTTATCTGCACTGATCCCTGAGGAAGGCTTTCTTATCTCTCCTTGCTATTCTTTGGAATCTGCATACCAGTGGATATACCTTTCCTTTTCTCCTTTGCCTTTCACATCTTTTCTTTTCATAGCTATTTGCAAGGCCTTCTCACAGAGTCATTTTGCTTTTTTGCATTTCCTTTTCTTGGGGATAGTCTTAATCTCTGTCTCCTGTATAATGTCACGAACCTCCATCCATAGTTCATCAGGCACTCTGTCTATCAGATCTAGTCCCTTAAATCTATTTCTCACTTCTGCTGTATAATCGTATGGGATTTGATTTAGGTCAAACCTGATTTAGGCTTCCTTGGTGGCTCAGGCGGTAAAGTGTCTGCCTGCAATGCAGGGGGCCTGGGTTTGATCCCTTGGTTAGGAAGATCCTCTGGAGAAGGAAATGGCAACCCACTCCGGTACTCTTACCTGGAAAATCCCATGAATGGAGGAGCCTGGTAGGCTACACTCCATGGGGTAGCAGAGAATCATACATGACTGAGTTCCTTCTGTCTTGCTTCTCTCATACCTGAATGGTCTAGTGGTTTTCCCTACTTTCTTCAATTTAAGTCTGAATTTAGCAATAAGAAGTTCATGATCTGAGCCGCAGTCAGTTCCCGGTCTTGTGTTTGCGGACTGTATAGAGCTTCTCCATATTTGGCTCCAAAGAATATAATCAATCTGATTTTGGTGTTGACTATCTGGTGATGTCCATGTGTAGAGTGTTCTCTTGTGTTGTTGGAAGAGGTGTTTACTATGACCTGTGCTTTCTCTAATGCACAAGACTTAGAGGCAACCTAAATATCTATTGACAGATGAATGGATAAAGAAGATGAGGTACACATATACAGTGGAATACTATTCAGCCATAAAAAGAAATGAAACAATGCCATTTGCAGCCACATGGTCAGACCTAGAGATTATCATACTAAGTGAAGTAAGCAAGAAAGAGAAAGTAGTATATGATATACTTATATGTGAAATCTAAAATATGACATCCATGTACTTATCAATGAAAGAGACTCACAGATCTAGAGAACAGATTTGTGATTGCTAAGATTTGGGCAGGGAGGGATGGATTGTTTGTTTGAGAATAACAGATGCAATCTACTGTACATAGAATGGATAAACAAGGCCCTACTATTTAGTACTACTATATAATTGCTTTCATTTCATATGTTAGTAAGGCTGTGCCCAAAATCCTTCAAACTAGGCTTCAGCTGTATGTGAACTGAGAATATCAGATATTAAAGCTGGGTTTAGAAAAGGCAGAGGAACCAGAGATCAAATTTCCAACATTCATTGCATCATAGAGAAAGCAATGGGGTTGCAGAAAAACACTGATTTGTTCTTCATTGACTATACTGTGTGGATCACAAGAAACTGTAAGAAATTATTAAAGAGATGGGAGTACCAGACCACCTAACCTGTCTCCTGAAAAACCAGCATGCAGTTCAAGAAGCCACAGTTAGAACCTTAAATGGAACAGCAGATGGTTCAAAATTGGAAAAGGATTATAACAAGGCTATATATGGTCATCCTGCTTATTTAACTTATACACAAAATACATCATGCAAAATGCTGGGATGGATAAATCACAAGCTGGAATCAAGATTTCTGGTTGAAATATCAGTAGCCTGAGAAATGCAGATGGTACTACTCCAGTAGCTGAAAATGAAGAGGAACTAAGGAGCCTCTTCATGAGGATGAAAGAGGAGAGTGAAAAAGCTGGTTTAAAATTCAACATTCAAAAAACTAGGATCATGGCATCTGGTCCCATTGCTTCATGGAAAATACACAGGGAAAATGTGGAAGCAGTGACAGATTTTATTTTCTTGGGTTCCAAAATTGTTACGGATGGTGACTGCACACGTGGAATTAAAAGACACTTTCTCCTTTGAAGGAAAGTGATAACAAATCTAGATAGCATATTGAAAAGCAGAGATATCACTTTGTTGACAAAGATCTGTATAGTCAAAGTTATGGTTTTTCCAGTAGTCATGTACGGATGTGAGAGTTGTACCATAAGGAAGGCTGAGAACCAAAGAATTGATGCTTTTGAATTGTGGTGCTGAATAACACTGAGTTCCTTGGACTGCAACAAGATCAATCCAGCCAATCCTAAAGGAAATCAACTCTGAATATTCATTGGAAGGTTTGTTGCTGAAGTTGATGTTCCTATACTTTGGCCATCCAATGGGAAGAGTTGATTTATTGGAAAGTATCCTGATGCTGGGAAAGATTGAAGGCAAAAAAGAGAAGGGGTGGTTAGATAGCATCACTGACTCAATGGGCCGGAATTTGAGCAAACTTCAGAAGATAGTGGAAGACAGGGGAGCCTGATGTGCTGCAGTACACGGAGTAACAAAGAGTCAGACGTGACTTAGTGACTGAACAACAAGAAACTGAACAACAACTGCATAGCACAGGGACCTATATTCAATATCCTGTAGTAAACCATATTGGAAAAGAATATGTAAAAGAATATACCTGTAAGTTTGTGTGTGTGTGTATCTGAATCACTTTGCTATAGAGCAGAAACTAACAGCATTGTAAATCAACTATACATCAAATTAAATAAATTTTAAGCTATGTGCTGTATCAAAGAGGAAATAAACACTACATGTAAAAGTAGTGTGCATAATAGGGTAATGCCTATAAAATAATTAGATTCATAATTATTAAGGGGAACAAAGCTATAATCACACACTTACCATTATCACTTAGCATTAAATGATTCATTAAATATGAAAGAATGAAGAAAATATTCAGTTCACTTCAGTCAGTCAGTCACTCGTGTCTGACTCTTTGTGACCCCATGAATCACAGCACGCCAGGCCTCCCTGTCCATCACCAACTCCCGGAGTTTACTCAAACTCATGTCCATCGAGTCAGCAATTCCATCCAGTCATCTCATCCTCTGTCGTCCCCTTCTCCTCCTGCCTCCAATCCCTCCCAGCATCAGGGTCTTTTCCAATGAGTCAACTCTTCGCATGAGGTGGCCAAAGTATTAAAGAAAATATTATTATGTCAAAAATTGTTAGAATTTTTTTTTTACTTTTCTAACTTCAAAAAAGTTAGAAAAGTAAAACAAAATAAATCCCCACTTTTATAAAAGAATAGAGGGGAAGTAGTAAGAAAGAGAGAGATTGAGGGGAGGGAGAGAGGGAAAGAGAAAGGGAGAAAGGAGGAAAAGAAGAAAGGAAAGAAGGTAGGTCAAAACTAAATACAGAAAGAAGTGATAGCATTTTAAATGAAATTGAAGAACTAAGTACTTAAAATAACAAAATATGTCTGTTTGTGTAAATTATTTCTACACAAGTTAGAATATAAAACAGATACATAACAAGAGCGGCTTCTCTGACAGCTAAGTTGGTGAGGAGTCTGCCTGCAATGCAGGAGACACCAATCCGATTCCTTGGTCGGGAAAACCTACTGGGGAAGGGATAGGCTGCCTGCTCCAGGATTCTAGGGCTTCCCTTGTTGGCTCAGCTGGCAAAGAATCCACCTGCAATGTGCAAGATCTGGGTTGGATCCCTGGGTTGGGAAGATCCCCTGGAGAATGGAAAGGCTACCCACTCCAATATTCTGGTCTAGAGAATTGCACTTTCATATAACGAGAGATAAACATATATTTTTCTAAATATGAGGAAAAACAAGAAGTAAAACACATGAAAAACTACCAAATATAAATGTTAATACAATCCATGTTTTATGTGTAATTAGAATTAAATAAATATTGGATTTAACAGATCAACAATACAAATAAAATTATTTACAAAACAGAAATAGATTCACAGACATAGAAAACACAACTCATGGTCAAAAAAGGAAATGCTGGATGGGGAGAGGGTTAAGAGGTTAAATCACGAGTTTGGGGTTAACATATACACACTACTATATATAAAATAGATGAACAACAGGACCCTCTGTATAGCATAAGGAAATGCATTCAATGACTTACAACACAATAAAAAGCAATCTGAAAAAATTTGTGAATATAGTTATACATAGCTAACTGAATTACTTTGCTGTGTGCCCGAAACTAACAGAATATTGTAAATTAACTAGACTTCAATTTAAAAGAATGTTAAAAAATGGAGCAACCAAACTTGGAAAGAAAGGAAACAAAAGTATCAAATTGGAAAATAATGCAATTACTCCTACAATTAGGTCAAGGTGAATATCACCCATCTTTATAAACATTAATAGGTCACCTGAAATAATTCAGTGTTTGTGACTAACATACAATTTTTGGAAATTAATATAGTTCCCATAAATGATCTAAAACTCTTTCAAACCAATAGAAAACATTTTTTATAGTGAATTATTAAGGAAATCACATTGAAACTTGAGTCAAGTCAAAAATAACTGTTCTTGAAGGGGGAGTTCAAGATGGTGCATAAAACGTGGAGGTAACTTCCTCCCACAAATACATCAAAAATACACCTTTATGTGGAACAACTGTCACAGAAAACTAATTGGAAAGAAAGATCCCCATGTAATCAGGGAGGACAGAAAAGAAAAAGCACTGGGTTGCAACATGGACCTCTGGGACTGGGAGGCAATCTGCAAAACATGATCCTTAGGGCTTCTACTTGAAGTGTAGAGAAGACCCTGCCCCCTGACAGGGCAGCAACACCCACAGAGCAGAGAGGAAGACCCTTCTCACATCCTGCACAGGCTTTAAATACCCCAAGACCAAACACATCCCACCAAGGATATAATAACCAACGCACTCTGAGGAAACCTACAGCTGGCATCCATACCAAAACCAGCCTTCAGACCAAAACTACTGGACACAAACTGTCTAGACAGAGACTCTTTCACGTAACAATGCCCTTTCAAGACAATAGCAGATAACTATTTCTTCTAAATTCATAGAGACAGAGAAAGTTAAGTAAAATGAAAAGGCAGATAAACTAACCCAAATTAAAAGAATAAGAGGAATCAGCTGAAAGAATAAATAACAAAGCAGACCTCACAATCTATTATACTCTGAGATCAAAAAGGAGGTGATAAAAATACTAAAGGAATTAAGATTATTGATAGAAAATGCAGATCAGTGTAACAAGGAACTAGAAACTATAAAGTCAAACAATTCAAAAATAGACAATTCAATTGCTGAGATAAAAAGCAATCCAGAAACAGTGTATATCAAGCTATATGACACAGAAGAACAATAGTGATCTGCAAGACAGAATAATGAAAATCACACAATCGGAATAGCAGACAGAGAAGGAAAAAAAAAAAGAACAATGTGTAAGATCTGTAGGATGATATGTAACATATGCCCAACTATGCATAATAGAGGTCCTAGGAGGAGAGGAGAAAAATAAGGGGATCAAATGTTTAATGAAAAATTATGGCTTAACATTTCCTAAATATAAAGGAGGAAATGGATACTCAGGTATTGAAAGCACAGACAGTCCAAACCAAGGTGGACTCAAATGAACCCACATCAAGACCCATCACAATTAAAATAGCAAAGTTTAAGCAAGAGAAAAACAGCCATATATCCGGGAATCCCTTTAAGGCTATCAGCTGATTTCCCTGAAGACACCTTGCAGGACAGAAGGAAGTGGCATAATACAAAATTATGAATGGGAAAAAGCTGCTTCCTTGGATACTCTACCCAGAAAGATTATAATTTAAAATAGAAGGTGAGATAAAGCATTTCTCAGATAAGCAAAACCAAAAATAATTCAGCAATAGGAAAGATACCCCAAAAGAAATATTGAAAGATCTTTTTAAAAATAGTAATGAAGCAAGAATCTATAGAAAGGAAAAATCACAATAGGAAAGGCAGGTATATAAAAATATTAAATATTACTTAAATACCAATACATAGATTGAAAAAATATTTAAAAGTAACTATAATAAAAATTAATAGTAAAAGGATAAGCTCATAAAATAGGACATCAAAATCACAAAATGTGAGGGAGAGGAATACAAAAATTTAGAACATTTAGAATGTGCTTGAATCTGAATGACTATAAAGCAAGTAGATATAGTTATGGATAAACATACTTGAATGCCATGGTAACCATAATCTAAAATATATAATAGATTCCAAAAACCAAATAGAAAAGAACTTGAGCACAATACAAATGAAAATCATCAAACCAGAAAAGGAATATCAAAAAAAAAAGAAGACATATAAAACTACAAATACAACTGGAAAACAGGTGGTTAAATAGCAAGAAGTACATACCTATTAATAATAACTTTAACTGTCAACTGACTAAATGCTCCCATCAAAAGACATAAAGTGACAGACTGGATTAAAAAATAACCTACAATATGTTGCCTACAAGAGACTCATTTTTCTGGGACTGAATATGATGGGATGGAAAAGGATTATTTCATGCAAATGGAAACAATAAAGTGGGGGATAGGAATACTCATATCAGACAAAATAAACTTTAAAACAAAGGCCAAAAAGAAAGACAAAGAAGAGCACTATGTAATGATAAAGGGATCAAAACAAGAGGAGGATATCATACTCATTAATATGCATGACCCAATAGAGAAGTACCCAAATAAATAAAACAAATATTAACATACATAAAGGATGATTTGACAATAATACAACAACAGTGGGAGTTTTTAACACCCCACTGACATCAACAGATTATCTAGAAAGAAATTTAGTAAGGCAACAGAGGTCCCAGAGGCTTCAGCATGACATGAACCAAGAACTTTCAGATGTTGAAGCTGGGTTTAGAAAAGGTGGAGGAACTAGAAATCAACTGCAAACATTCACTGGATCATAGAAAAAGCAAGAAAATTCCAGAAAAACATGTATCTCTGTTTCATTGACTGTGTCAAAGGATTTGACTGTGTGGATCATAACAAACTGTGGAAAACTCTTAAAGAGATGGGAATACCAGACCTTCTTACCTGTCTCCTGAGAAACCTGTATGCTGGTCAAGGAGCAACAGATAGAAGCTTGTATGGAACAACTGACTGGTTCAGGGTTGAGAAAAGAGTATGACAGGGCTGTCTGCTGTCACTCTGTTTATTTACCTTATATGCACAGCTCATCATGAGCAATGCCAGGCTGGATGAGTTACAAGCTGGAATCAAGATTGCTGGAGAAATATCAACAATCTCAGATATGTGGATGATGCCACTCCAACGGCAGAATGCGAAAAGGAACTAAAGAACCTCTTAATGAGGATGAAAGAAGAGAGTGAAAAAGCCTGCTGAAAACTACTAAAAAACCCAAAAACTAAGATTATGGCATCTGGGCCCATCACTTCATGGCAAATAGAAGGGGGAAAGTTGGAAGCAGTGACAGATTTCCTTTTCTCAGGCTCTAAGATCACTGCAGATTGTGATTGCAGCCATGAAATTAGAAGACAATTACTTCTTGGCAGGAAAGCTATCACAAACCTAGAAAGTGTGTTAAAAATCAAAGACATCACTTTCCGACAAAGTTCCATATAGTCTTGGCTATGGTCCTTTCAATAGTCATATGGTTGTGAGAGGCAGACCATAAAGAAGGTAGAGCACCAAAAAATTGATGTTTTTGAACTGTGGTGCTGGAGAAGACTTGTGAGAGTCCCTTGGTCAGCAAGGAGATCAAACTAGTGAATCTTAAGGGAAATCAACCCTGAAAACTCATTAAAAAGACTGAAGCTGAAGCTCCAATACTTTGGCCACCTGATGCAAACAGTCAGCTCACCAGAAAAATGCTGATGCTGGGAAAGATTGACAGCAGAAGGAGAAGAGGGCAACAGAGGATGAGATGGCCGGATGGCATCACCAATGCAATGGACATGAATCTGTGCAAAATATCTGGGAGATGGTGAGTGACAGGGAAGCCTGACATGATGAAGTCTATGGGATAGGGAAGAGTTGGACACAATTTGGCTACTGAACAACAATAGCAAGTAGGGACAAAATGGAAAAAAGTCACAGACTTTATTTTCTTGGTCTCCATAATCACTACAGACAGTGACTGCAGCCATGAAATTAAAAGATGCTTGCTCCTTGGAAAAAAAGCTATGACAAACCTGGACAGCATATTAAAAAGCAGAGACATCACTTTGCCAACAAAGTTTCATATACTAAAAGCTATTATATGCAGAGTACATCATGAGAAACGCCGGGCTGGAAGAAGCACAAGCTAGAATCAAGATTGCAAGGAGAAATATCAATAACCTCAGATATGCAGATGACACCACCCTTATGGCAGAAAGTGAAGAGGAACTAAAAAGCCTCTTGATGAAAGTGAAAGAGGAGAGTAAAAAAGTTGCTTTAAAGCTCAACATTCAGAAAACTAAGATCATGGCATATGCTCCCATCACTTCATGGGAAATAAATGTGGAAACAGTGGAAACAGTGACAGACTTTATTTTGGGGGGCTCTAAAATCACTGCAGATGGTGACTGCAGCCATGAAATTAAAAGACACTTACTCCTTGGAAGGAAAGTTATGACCAAACTAGACAGCATATTAAAAAGCAGAGACATTACTTTGCCAACAAAGGTCTGTCTCGTCAATGCTATGGTTTTTCCAGTAGTCATGTATGGATGTGAGAGTTGCACTACAAAGAAAGCTGAAAGCTGAAGAATTGACACTTTTGAACTGTGGTGTTGGAGAATACTCTTGAGAGTCCCTTGGACTGCAAGGAGATCCAACCAGTCCATCCTAGAGGAGATCAATCCTGAATGTTCTTTGGAAGGACTGATGTTGAAGCTGAAACTCCAATACTTTGGCCACCTCATGCGAAGAGCTGACTCATGTGAAAAGATCCTGATGCTGGGAAATATTGAGGGCAGGAGGAGAAGGGGATGACAGAGGATTAAATGGTTGGATGGCATCACCAACTCAATGGACATGAGCTTGAGTAAACTCTGGGAGATGGTGAAGGACAGGGAAGTCTGGCATGCTGCAGTACATGAGATTGCAAATAGTCAGACATGACTTAGTTCCTGAACAACAAACAAAAAGTGTATTCCACAAGGTAGCAGGATAGTAGATTAACATAAAGAAATCTGTTGTATTTTCCTACATTAATAATAAAATATCAGAAAGTAAAAAAAAAAAAAAAAAAAACTCCTGTTTAAAATCACATCAAAAAATTCTTAGGAATAAACATTTATTTATTTTTTTGATGAAAGACCTACATGCTGAAAACCACTTGACAATGATAAAAGAAATTCATGAATCAGTGGAAATGGAAATATATACCATGCTCTTGGATTGAAGAGTTATCATTAACATTGACATACAATCCAAAGCAATCTATAAATTTATTGCAATCCCTATCAAAACACCCATGACATTTTCCACAGAAGAACGAATAATCCTAAAATTTGGTGTCAGTTGTTCAGCCATGTCCTTCTCTTTGTGACATAATGGATTGTAGCCTGCCAGTCTCCTCCTTGTCCATGGAATTCTCCAGGAAAGAATATTGGAATGGGTAGCCATTACTTTCTGTAGTAATCTTCCCAACTCAGGTATTGAACCCAGGTCTCTTGCATTTCAGGCAGATTCTTTACCATCTGAGCAACCAGGGAAGCCTTAAAATTATATGAAACTACCAAAGGCCCAGAATTGCTAAAGCAATCTTGAGAAAAACATCAAAGCTAGAGGCATTATCCTTATTTCAGATAATGTTACAAATCTACAGTGATGAATACAGTGTGGTATTGGCATAAAAGCAGACATACAGATAAATGGAATAGAGAGTCCAGAAATAAACCCATGTACTTACTGCAATTAATTATATAACAAAGGAGGCAAGAATATACAATGGAGAAAAGGCAGTGTCTTCAACAAGTGGTGTTGTAAAAGACAGTGTCTTCAACAAGTGGTGTTGTAAATGCGGGACAGTTAAATGTAAATCAATGAAATTAAAACAGTCATTTATACCATATACAAAAATAAACTCAAAATATTTAATAGAAAACATGATTACCATGCAACTTCTAGAAGACAACATAAGCAAAACATTTTCTGACATATATTATAGAAATATTTTCTGAGATCAGGTGCCCAAGGCAAAATAAATAAAAACAAAAATAAATAAATGGGACCTTAATGAAACACAATATTTTGCACAGAAAAATTTCAACAAAATGAAACAACAAATGGCAGAATGGGAGAATATATTTGTAAATGACATGACCAACAAGGGGGTAATATCTAAAATATACAAACAGCTCATAACAACTCAATATTGAAAAAACAAACAACCTAATGCAAAAAACAGACAGGGAACCTAAATAGACATTTCTCCGAAGAAAATATACAGATTTCCCACAAGCACATACAAAGATACTCAACAATGTTAACTTTTAGAATAATGCACCTCAAAATCACAATGATGTATCACCTCATACCAGTCAGAATGACCATCAAAACGTCTGCAAACAATAAATGCTGGAGAAGGTGTAGAGAAAATGGAATTCTCTTACACTGTTGGTGGGAATGTACGTTAATGCAGCTAACATGGAAAATGATATAAGAGTTCCTTAAAAATAATAAAAATATAGAGTTACCATATGATACAGTAATCCTATTTTTGGATATGTGTATGAAAAGACAAAAACTCTTAATTTGAAAAGATACATTCACCTTGACATTCATAGCAGCGCTATTTACATTAGCTAAGACATGGAAACAACCCATGTGTCTGTCAAGAGATGACTGGCTTCAGAAGATGTTGTACATATGTACAATGGAATATTTCTCAGCTATGAAAAAGAATGAAATATTGGCAGTTGTAGTACATGGTCAAATCTAGAAATATTATACTTAGTGAAGTTAAATCAGGCAGAGAAAGACTAATATTATATGATATCACTTATATGTGGAATCTAGATAATAATGTAAGTCAACATATATACAAAAGAGGTGGACTTGGAGACACTGAAAACACATTTACTGTTATAGATGGAGGGAGAAAGTAAGGGACAAATTGGCAGTATGTGATTAACAGATCCAACTACTACATATAAGATAGATAAGCAACTAGGATTTATTGTATAGCATAGAGAATTCTATTCACTATGTTAAATAATCTATGTGTGTGTTAGTTGCTTAGCCGTGTCTGACTCTGTGCGACCCCACGGACTATAGCCCACCATGCTCCTCTGTCCATGGGATTCTCCAGGCAAGAATACTGGAGTGTGTGGCCATGTCCTTCTCCAGGGGATCTTCTCAATCCTGGGATTGAACCTGGGACTCTTGCATTGCAAGCAGACTCTTTACTGTCTGAGCCACCAGGAAATCCCATAATAACCTATAATGAAATATAATCTGATAATGTATATAACTGAATCACTTTGCTTTACACTTGAGAAACATATAATATTGTAAATTAACTATACTTCAATTTTAAAAATGTTAAAAATAACTATCCTCACAATTATTACATGATTTTTTTCTAGAAATTACACCTGAATATAATAGATAAAAGTTTATAGTGCATGTATGCTTTTCTCCCTCTGCCACACACAGAGGGTGGCATTTGTGTATATTTGTAAGCACCCACATGTGCATATATGCATGAAGGAAACAAAACCACAATGTTCAGTTAATTTCACATTTATCCTAGGAAAACATCTAATAGGAAAAAAAATATTGTAAAGGAATGAAGAACTTGAGATGGCCTCTAGTTCCTTTACGTCTGTGGGATTTTAAAATCCAAAGCAGGATTAAAGGAACACATCTAATTTATTTCATATATCAAAGTTTTTACAAAAGCCATCATGATGTTCCCTTATTTGTTCCAATAATAATGATTAAAGGAGTGAGAACTTATTTCTATAGCTCTCAAAAATTTATAGCACATAATAATATCCCTCATCTTGAGCATTAGGAACTGAAGCTTAGAGAAGAACCTGCTGAAGGGTGTGTGATTAGTGACACTGAAGTCAGTGACCTATCCGTCAGAGCATGTTTTGAAATCAACTGAGGACTATTTTGGCACTTTACAATTTAATATGCAATAATTCATACTAAGAATACTATAACAAAGTTTGTGTGTTTTAGATTTATTACCTCTCATACCCGGAAGCATCCTTTTTTGACTGTTCTGTGATAAAGGAGGTATGTAAATACCTCCAGCCTGGTGTGCTGCAGTCCATGGGGCTGCAGAATCAGACATGACTGAACGACGAAACAAAAACCCC
The DNA here is from genome assembly GCF_033118175.1 of Dama dama. NCBI lineage: Eukaryota > Metazoa > Chordata > Mammalia > Artiodactyla > Cervidae > Dama > Dama dama. The sequence continues at coordinate 38,129,478 of NC_083700.1, read as the reverse complement.
TTTGCCACCTAGCACTATGCTAAGCAATATTAGTAGAGGACATTGGAGGGACACAAGAGGAGGAAGGGCTGTTCTCTTCCTGGCAGCTGTTTGTTTCACTTGCCAGATTTCTACATATGATGTTACCAGAAGTAGGCTTCTGAGTTCACAGATTTATGTCCGTTTCTAGCGGACAACTTAGCACACTTCTTTTCCAGCACTTAGCTCAAGAAAGTGCCCGATTCTCTCACCTATGAGTTTTCTGGAACAACATATCTTTCTCTAGTTCTTGACTTCAGCACACTATATTTTCTCTGAAAGAAAGTGAGGTGAAAGTCTCTCAGTCCTGTCTGACATTTTGCAAGTCCATGGAATTCTCTAGGCCAGAACACTGGAGTGGGTAGCCTTTCCCTTCTCCAGGGGCATCTTCCCAACCCAGAGATTGAACCCAGGTCTCCCACATTGCTGGCAGATTATTAACCAGCTGAGCTATCAGGGAAGCCTAGCTCTCAGCAACCACTGACTTGTTCTCCTTAATCTGGTTCCTTCATACAGGAGTAAGAAGCAATACCCATCAGTCACTAAACTTCTCTGGTATTTCCCACGGCAGCTTTCCAGTAGAATGCCACAGGTAAGGCACTTTCCCATGGAGAGAATTGCTAACATCTCTACAGGTAAGTTTACAGTGAGTTTTCTTTGTTTTTAAGACAAAGACTCTTTCCCCCCCCCTTTTTTCTTTACAACAGTTTCAAGTTAACAGCAAAATTCAGAAAAAGATACAGAGACTTCTCATATTTCCCTGACCCTAAACACACAAAGAATGCTCAAACTACCACACAATTGCACTCATCTCACACACTAGTAAAGTAATGCTCAAAATTCTCCAAGCCAGGCTTCAGCAATACGTGAACCGTGAACTTCCAGATGTTGAAGCTGGATTTAGAAAAGGCAGAGGAACCAGAGATCAAATTGCCAACATCTGCTGGATCATCGAAAAAGCAAGAGAGTTCCAGAAAAACATCTACTTATGCTTTGTTGACTACGCCAAAGCCTTCAACTGTGTGGATCACAATAAACTGTGGAAAATTCTGAAAGAGATGGGAATACCAGACTACCTGACCTGCCTCTTGAGAAACCTGTATGCAGGTCAGGAAGCAACAGTTAGAACTGGACATGGAACAACATACTGGTTCCAAATAGGAAAAGGAGTACATCAAGGCTGTATATTGTCACCCTGCTTATTTAATTTATATGCAGAGTACATCATGAGAAACACTGGGCTGGAAGAAGCACAAGCTGGAATCAAGATTTCTGGGGGAAATATCAATAACGTCAGATATGCAGATGATACCACCCTTATAGCAGAAAGTGAAGAGGAACTAAAAAGCCTCTTGATGAAGGTAAAAGAGGAGAGTGATAAAGTTGGCTTAAAGCTCAACATTCAGAAAACCAAGATCATGGAATCTGGCCCCATCACTTCATGGAAAATAGATGGGGAGACAGTGGAAACAGTGTCAGACTTTATTTTTTGGGGCTCCAAAATCACTGCAGATGGTGATTGCAGCCATGAAATTAAAAGACACTTTCTCCTTGGAAGGAAAGTTATGACCAATCTAGACAGCATATTAAAAAGCAGAGACAGTACTTTGCCAACAAAGGTCCATCTGGTCAAGGTTATGGTTTTACCAGTGGTCATGTATGGATGTGAGAGTTGGAATGTGAGGAAAGCTGAGTGCCGAAAAATTGATGCTTTTGAACTGTGGTGTTGGAGAAGACTCTTGAGAGTCCCTTGGACTGCAAGGAGATCCAACCAGTCCATCCTAAAGGAGATCAGTCCTGGGTGTTTATTGGAAGGATTGATGCTGAAACTGAAACTCCAATACTTTGGCTACCTCACGCGAAGAGTTGACTCATTGGAAAAGACCGTGATGCTGGGAGAAGACCGTGATTGGGGGGAGGAGGAGAAGGGGGCGACAGAGGATGAGATGGCTGCGATTCATGGGGTCGCAAAGAGTCAGAAGACTGAGCTACTGAACTGAACTGAAACACACAAAGCCTTCCTCATTAGAAACATCTTTCACCAGACTGGCACATTTGTTAACACTGATGAATTTACACCGATACATCATAATCTGTAGCTTACGTTAGGTCCAAGTCCATAGCAAATATTAAGATTTACTCTTGGAGTTGTCCTTTCTGTGGATTTGGGCAAATGCATCCATCACTACTGCATCATACAAAAATTTTTTTTTTTTTCCACCCTAAAAATCCTCCATGCTCTGCTCTTTCATCCCTCTATTCCTCCTAACTACCCCTGGAAACTACTGATCTCTCTACTCTCAGTAATGTTTGCCTTTTCCAGAATCACACAATATGTAGCTTTTACATATTTGGCTTCTTTTTACTTAATAATATACATTTAAGTTTTCTCCATGCCCTTTCATGTCTTAATAGCTCTTTTATTTTTAGTGTTGAGTGATATTCCTTTCTGGATGTGTCCATTTATTCATCCATTCAACTGCTGAAGGACATCTTGGTTGCTTCCAAGTTTTGGCAATCATGTATAAAGCTGCTCTAAAAGTATCCATGTGCAGGTTTTTGTATGGAACTAAGTTTTCAACTCCTTTGAAGAAATCCAGAGAGCACAATGATAAGAGGATGCTCTGTTTTGTAAGAAATCTCAAAATTGTATTCCAAAGTGACTGCATTCCCACCAGCAATGTATGAGCGTTCCTGTGGCTCCACACCTCACTAGCATTTGGTGTTGTCAGTGTCCTGGAATTTGCTCATTCTAACAGGAGTGCAGTAGTCTCTCAATGGTTCAACTTACATTTCCCTAGTGACATGTGATGTAGTGAATCTTTTGCAGTCTATATATCTTTTTTGGTGAGGTGTCTGTTAAGCTCTTTGATCCACTGTTTAATTGGATAGTCTGTTCTCTTATTGAGTTTTATGTGTTCTTGATGTATTTTGGAAAACAATCCTTTATTGGCTGTGTCTTTTGCAAATATTTTCATCCGATCTGTGGCTTTTCTCTCATTATCTTTACATTGTTTATTGCATAGCAAAAGTTTTAAATTTGAATAAGTTGAAGTATACTGATTATTTCATGGATTGTACCTATGGTGCTGTATCCAAAAAAATTAATCATACCCAAGGTCATTTAAGCTTTCTCATTATGTTTATCTTCTAGGAGTTTTATATGTTTACTTTTTATACTTAGGTCTATAATTAATTTTTAATTAATATTTGTGAAGTAAGTTCTGTGTTGAGATTCATTTTTTTTTTTTTTTTTTTGCATGTGGATTGTCCAACTGTTCAAGCACCAATTTATTGGGGAAAAAAATCTTTTTTTTTTCCCATTATATTGCCTTAGATCCTTTATCAAAAAATAAGCTGACTGTATTGAAGCAGGTCTATTTCTGGTCTCTATAGTCTATTCCATTTTTCCCCATATTTTTTTAATCAACATGCCTTTCAATTGGTTACTATAGTTTTATAATAGGTATTGAAATTATGTAGTGTCACCCCTCTAACTTTGTTCTTCTACTTTAATATTATTTTGGCTACTCTGTGTCTTTTGCTTCTCCATATAAACTTTAGAATCATTTTTTTTCAATACATAAAAAATGATTTGTTGGCATTTTAACTAGGACTGCATTTAATCTATAAATTAACTTGCAAAGAACTGATATCTTGACAATACTGCCTTTCTATCTATGGACATGGAATATCTCTCCATTTATTTAGCTCTACTTTAATTTCATTTATAGCTTTCCTTATACAAATCTTTTACATATTTTAGTAGATTTATATCTGAATGTTCATACTTTGGGTGCTAATTTAAATGTTATTGTGTTTTTAATTCAAATTCTAATTGTTCATTGTTGGTATATAAGAAAGCAATTCACTTTTGTGCACTGACCTTGTATGCTGCAACCTTTGTATAATTACTTATTAGTTCTAAGAGGTTTTTTGGTGATTCTTTTGGATTTTATACATAGATGATCATATCATCTGTAGGGAAGACCAGTTAAACATCTTTCTGTTTAATATGCAGACATTTTATTTCCTTTCCTTTTATTGCATTAGCTAGAACTTCCAGTTCAATGTTAAAAAGGAGTGGTAAGAGAAGTCATCCTTTCCTTCTAACTTCAAGTTTCTCATGAGTACCTATTATTTCAGTTGTAGGATTTTGTCAAAATTTTTTCAACTCCAGTAAGTTCCCTGACATTCCTAATTTGCTGAGGGTTTTGTTTTTTTTTTTTTAAATCATGAATGGTTGTTGAGTTTTCTCAAATGCATTTTATGCACCTATTGATATGATCATGTGATTTTTTTTGTCTGTTGATGTGATAGATTATAGTAGTCAATTTCTGATATTGAACCACCCTTACATAAATGGGATAAATTCCACTTTGTCATGGTGTATAATTCTTTGTATACACTGTTGGATTTGGTTTGCTAATATTTTGTTGAGGATAGTTACATCTATATTCATGAGAGATACTGATCTACAGTTTTCCTTTCTTGTAATGTCTTTGATTTTGGTGTTAGGATAGTGCTGGCCATGCAGAATGAATGAGGAAGCATTCTCTGCCTCTGTGCTTTGGGGCAGACTGCAAAGAATTGGCATCTTCCTAAAATCTTGGCAGAATTCACTAGCAAATCTGCCTGAACTGAGAGTTGTTTTTTCTTTTTGTAAATCAACACTTTGCTTTATTTTTTATTTTTAACTGGAGGATAATTGCTTTACAACATTGTGCTTTTTTTTTTTTTGGTACAACATGTATCAGCTATAAGTATATATATATATATCCATCCCCTCCCTCTTGAGCCTCCCTTCCAGGAGTTTTCTATTTTAGAACATTGTTGTTTGTTGTTTAATTGCTAAGTTGTGTCCAACTCTTTGTGGCCATATGGACATAGGCTGCCAGGCTCTTCTGTCCATGGGATTTCCCAGGCAATAATACTGGAGTGGATTGCCATATCCTTCTCCAAGGGATCTTTCTGACCCAGGGATTGAATCCCTGTCTCCTGCATTGGCATGTGACAATTGGATTAAAGTTCTACTGAGCACAGCTTTGCCCACCAGAGCAAACCAGTTACTCCCACATCTAGTCCCTCTCACCAGGAAGTTTACACAAGTTCCTTAAATAGCCTCATCTGATGGAGGGCAGACAGAAGAAGCATGAAGAACGACAAACCCATGGCTGCCAAGATGAAGACAGAATGAAAATAAATGAAGATAGCCTGAGACCTCTGGTTCAACATTAAACACACTAACACTCACATTATAGGGGTCCCAGAAGCAGAAGAGTTGGAGAATGGACCTGAGAAAATAGGTAAAGAGATAATAGCTGGAAATGTCCCTAACATGGAAAAGAAAAAAGTCAACCAAGTCTAGGAAGCACAGAGAGTCCCAGGGAGGATAAACCCACAGAGGAACACACTGAGGCATAGTAATCAAACTGACAAAAATTAAAAACAAAGATAAAATATTGAAAGCAACAAGGTAAAAATGACAAATAATATACAAGGGAAGTCCCATAAAGTTGTCAGCTGATTTCTCAACAGAAACTCTGCAGGTCAGAAGGGAGTGGCGTGATATATTTAAAGTAATGAAAGGGAAGAAATTGCAACCAAGAAAAAGTCTACCCAGGATGTCTCTAGTTCAGATTTGATGGAGAAATCAAAAGCTTTACAGACTAGCAAAAATTAAGAGAATTCAGCATCATCAAACCAGCTTTACAACAAATGTTAAACAAACTTCCCTCAGTAAGAAACACAAGAGAAAGACCTGCAAAAACAAACCCAAAACAATTATTAATGGTAATAATATCATACATAGCAATAATTCCCTTAAGTGTAATTAGACTAAATAAACCAACCAAAAGACATAGGGAGGATACAAAAGCAAGACCCCTGCATATGCTGTCTACAGGAGACCCACCTCAAACCTAGAGACACTTACAGACTGAAAGTAAGGGGATGGGAGAAGGTATTCCATGTAAAGGAAATAAAAATAAAGCTAGTGCAGCAATACCCATATCAGACCAAATAGACTTTAAAGCAGAGACTGTTGTAAGAGACAAAGAGGGACACTACGTAATGACCAAGGATCAATCCAAGAAGATATAACAATTATAAATATATATGGATCCAACTTAAGAGCATCTCAATATGTAAGGACAATACAAGCAACCACAAAGGGATAAATTAACAGTAACAAAATAATATGGGGGACTTTCACACCCTGCTTTCATCAATGGACACGTCATCCAGACAGAAAATAAGGAAACAAAGGCCTTAAATGACACATTAGACATGATGGATTAATTGATATTTGTAGAGCATTCCATCCAAAAGCAGCAGACTACACAATCTTCTCAAGGGCACATGGAACATTCTCCAGGATTGACCACATGATAGCCACTAGTCAAGACTTGACAAATTTAAGAAAACTGAAATCATAACAAGCGTCTTTTCTGATCACAAAGCTGTGAGATTAGAAATAAACTAAAAGAAAAAGAAAACTATAAAAAGCAATATGCTACTAAACAACCAATTGATCACTGAAGAAATCAAAGAGGAAATACAAAAAAATACCTAGACAAGTGAAAATGAAACCACAATGGTCCAAAACTTATAGGATGTATCAAAACCAGTTTTAGAAGGGAAGTTTATAGCAATACAATCCTACCTCAAGAAACAAGAAAAATCTCATACAATTTAACCTTACAATAACCAGAGAAAGGAGAACAAACAAAACCTAAAGTTAGCAGAAGGAAATAAATCATTGAGATCTAGCAGAAATAAATTAAATAGAGACAAAGAAAACAATTGCAAAGATCAATGAAACTAAAAGTCAAGTCTTTGAAAAGATAAACAAAAATTGATAAAACTTGGTGGCTCAGGTGGTAAAGAATCTGTCCACAATGCAAGAGACCCAGGTTCAATCCCTGGTTGGGAAGAGCCCTTGGAGAAGGGAATTCTCCAGTATTCTTTCCTGGATAATTCCATGGACAGTGGAGACTGGTTGTGGTTGCAAAGAGTCAGATACAGCTGTGAGACTCACACACACACACACACACACACACATTAGCTAGACTCATCAAGGAAAATAAGGGAGAAGAGTCAAATCAATAAAATTAGAAATGAAAACAAGTTACGACTGACTCCACATAAATACAAAGGATCATAAGACTATGATGAGCAATTCCAGGCCAATAAAATGGACAAACTGGAGGAAATGAACAAATTCTTAGAAATATAATTTCCCAAGACTGAACCAGGAAGAGATAGAAAATATGAACAGACCAATAATAGGCACTGAAATTGAAATTATGATTAAAAAACTCCCAACAGATGTGGGAGGGGGGAGGGAGGCTCAAAAGGCAGGGGACATATATATACCTATGGCTGACTTATGTTGATATATTGCAGAAATCAATACAATATTGTAAAGCAATTATCCTCCAGTTAAAACAAAACAAAACAAAAAACAAAAAACTCCCAACAAACAAAAGTCTAGGACCTGGTAGCTACATAGGCAACTTCTATACTTCTATAATGCATTTAGAGAAGAAAATTAACACCCATCCTGAAACTGCTCCAAAAAAAAAAAAAACAAAAACAAAAACAAAAAAACAAACTGCAGAGGAAGGAAAACTTCCAAACTCATTCAATGAGGCAACCATCACCCTGCTATCAAAACCAGACAAAGATACCACAAAGAGAAGAGAAAATTACAAGCCAACATCAGTGATGAACATAGATGCAAAAATCCTCAATGAAATACTAGCAATCTGAACCAAAAAATACATTAAAAAATCATACACCATGATCAAATGGGATTCATCCCAGGGATGTCAGATTTTTTCAATAGCCACAAGTCAAGCAATGTGATACACCACATCAACAAACTGAAGAATGAAAACCATATGATCATCTCAACAGATGCAGAAAAATCTTTTGACAAAATTCAGTACCCATGTATGATAAACACTCCAAAAATGGACATTGGGTAACATACCTCAATATAATAAAAGCCATACATGACAAACCTATAGCTATCACCATACTCAATGGTGAAAAGCTGAAAGCATTTTCTGTAATATCAGGAAAAAGACAAGAATATTTACTGTCACTATTTCAACATAGCTTTGGAATTATAGCCATGGCAATCAGAGAAGAAAAAGAAGTAAAGGGAATATAAACTGGAAAAGAAGTTCAACTGTCACTGTTTGCAGATGAAACTGTTTGCAGATACATAGAAGATCCTACAGACAGTGCCAAAAAACTACTAGAGCTCAATGAATTTGGTAAATTTTCAGGTCACAAAATTAACACACAATATCTGTTGTATTTCTATAAACTAACAGTGAAAGATCAGAAATAGAAATTCAAGAAACAATTCCACTTACTACAATTTCATTTGTTACATCAAAAAGAATAAAATAGGAATAAAATTACCTAAGAGGACCTGCAATGCAGGAGACCTGGGTTTGATCTCTGGGTGGAGAAGATCCCTGGAGAAGGGAATGACTGCCCACTCCAGTATTCTTGCCTGGAGAATCCCATAGACAGAGGAGCCTGGCAGGATATAGTCCATGGGGTTACAAAGAGTTGGACACAACTGCGTAACTAACACACACATAACACACACAAGACAAAAGACCTGTATTCTGAAAACCATAAGACTCTGATGAAAGATATCAAAGAAGACATGGATAGAAAGATATACCATGTTTGTGGGTTGGGAGAATCAATATTGTCAAAATGACTATATTACCCAAAACAATCTACAGATTCAATGCAATACCTATATAATTATCAATGACATTTTCCACAGAACTAGAACAAAAAAATCTTAAAATTTGTGGGAGACAGAAAAGATCCCAAGTTGCTAAAGCAATCTTGAAAAAGAAAGATATAGCTGGAAGAATCAAGCTCCCTGACTTCAGACAATACTACAAAGCTACAGTTACCAAACTGCTTTCCCAACATTGTATAACCTTGCCTCCTTTAAGACAGATTAATTATCTGTAGATTCATAGGCTTATTTCTGGCACAAAAACAGAAATATAGATCAATGGAACAGGATAGAAAACCAGAAATAAACCTATGCACCTATGGATAATTAGTCTATGACAAAGGAGCCAAGATTACAAAATGTTGGAAAGTCTCATCAACAAATGGTGCTGAGAAAACTGGACAACTACATTATTAAAAACAAAATTATATCACTCTTTAACACCTCAAAATAGATTAACTAACTAGATGTGGGATTGGGCACTATAAAACTCCTAGAGGAGAACACAGAGAGAATGCTCTCTGACATAAATTGCAGCAGTATATTTTTCAACCTGTCTCCCAGAATAATGGAAATATAACTTGTTATAGCCACTCTGGAAAACAATGGAGGGTCCTTAAAAAATCTAAAAATAGAGCTTCCATATGACCTGGTAATCCCCCACCTGGGCATATATCCTGAGAAAAGCATGATCTGAAAAGATACATACACTCCAACATTTATTGCAGCACTATTTACAATAGCCAAGACATGAAAGAAACTTAATTGTCCATCGACAGAGGAATGGATCAAGAAGACATGGTACATATACACAATAGAGTATTGCTCGGCCATTAAAAAGAATGAAGTAATGCCATTTTCAGGAACATGGATGGATCTAGAGATTGTCATTCTTGGTAACATAAGTCAGGCAGAAGGATGAATATCTTAGACATCTCTTATATGTGGAATCTAAAATGAAATGATATAAAATCACTTACAAAACAGAAACAAACTCATAAATTTATAGAATGACCTTGCAGTTGCTGCTGGAAAGGATGAAAGGAGAGGAAAATAGGGAGTTTGGGAATGACATGTACACACTGCTATATTTAAAATGGATAACCAACAAGGACCTATTGTATAGCACTTGGAACTCCTCTCCCTGTTATGTGGCAGCCTGAATGGGAGCAGAGTCTGGGGGGGCGGGGGATGGGGGAATGGATACATTGTATATGTGTGGCTGCCTTCCTGCTGGTCACTGCAAACTATTACATTGTAAATCAGCTGTATCCCAATGCAAAATAAAAAGCTTTAAAAATACAGTTGCAAAGATGCATAAGTCCTTAATTTCTTAGTCTTTTCTATAATTAAGCATTATGGTTATTACTTTTTGTATCAACCTGTATCACCACTTTTGAGCATCTAAGTAGCAGAAGGTAGTAGCTGTCTCCCACTGTCACTGTCTCCCTTATTCCATAGTAATAAAATAAAAATGTTCACATTTCAGTATGGGAAGTTTTTACTGATCTGTTCTTAAGCTCGCTGATTCTTTCCTTGGTTCTGTCTAGTCTACTGATGAACCCAAAGGAATTTTTCATTTTTATTACAGTTTTTGATTTCTAGAACTTTCTTGTGACTTGTTTTCAGAGTTTCCATCTCTTTACTTATAATACCCATGTTATTATATTTTATCTACTTTTTTTGAATTGCATTTCTTAACATATTTATTTTAAATTTGTCTGAAAATTTCAAAACCTGTACCATAAGCCTAGCATCGATGCTTGCTTCATCTCATTCTTCAATCATGTTTTTTTTTTCTTTGCCTTTTAGCATGACTTTAATTTTTGTTAAAAAGCCAACTATAATGCATCAAGTAATAGGAACTGAGACAATAGGTTTTAGTAGGAGGACTAGGAGTTAGTCTGTGTTGAAAGTTTGTTATAGCACACACACACTGTGACTGCCAGAGGCTTCACATTCCTCTGACGTCCTTGATTTTACATCTGCTTTTGACTTTGGGTTTCCATGAGAATGCCTCCTCCGATCCTGCACCTTGTAGCTCTTTCAGCTATAGTCCACCTTCATTATAGTAGAGCTCTGTTGTTAAGGTGTGGGAGAGGGATAGCATTCTATCATATCATTAGTAAATCTCATTCCCTTAATGATACTGTGTTTCTGGGCTGCAACTTTTTAAATTTAGTTTTAATTGGAGGGTTATTACTCCATAGGGGCTTCCCTGATGGCTCAGACAGGAAAGTGTCTGCCTGCAGTGTGGGAGACCTGGGTTCGATCCCTGGGTTGGGAAGATCCCCTGGAGAAGGAAATGGCAATCCACTCCAGTACTCTTGCCTGGAAAATTCCATGGATGGAAGATCCTGATAGGCTACGGTCCATGGGGTCACAAAAGAGTTGGACATGACTGAGTGACTTCACTCATTGCTCCATAATACTGTGTTGGACTCTGTCATACGTCAGCCACAGGTATACATATGTCCTCTCCCTCTGGAACCTCCCTCCCATCTTTCACTCCATTCTACTCCTCTAGGGTTTCACACAGCACCTGATTTCAGCTCCCTGCATTATAAAGCAAATTTCCACTTACTATTTTACACATAGTAATGTATACATTTCCACATCACTCTCTAAACTCGTCCCACACTCTCCTTCCCCCACTGTGTCACAAATCTGTTCTCTATGTCTGTGTCTCCACTGCTGGCCTGCAAATAGGTTCATCAATACCACCTTTCTAGATTCTATATAAATGTGTTAATACACAATATTTTCCTCTTTTCATTAGGACTGACTCAAATGTGTTCTTTTTTATGGCTGAGTAATAATCCATTGTGTATATGAACCACAATTCTTTATTCATTCATCTCTTGATGGACATCTAGATTGCTTCCATGTCCTGGCTATTGTAAATACTGCTGCAATAAACATTGTGGGTATGTGTGTCTCTTTCAATTATGGTTTTCTAAGGGTATATGCCAGTAGTGGGACTGTTGGGTCATATTTAACTGTAAATGAAGCAACTGACAAAGGATTAATCTCTAAACTATATAAGTATCTCATTACAGCTCAACATCAGGAAAACAAAGAGACCAATCAAAAAATGAGTAGATCTAAGCAGACATTTCTCTAAAGACATACAGATGGCTAATAAACACATGAAAAGATGCTCAACATTGCTCATTATTAGAGAACTGTAAATCAAAACTATAATAAATGGTTAGAATGGCTAGCATAAAAAAAATCTACAGTTAATGCTGGAGAGGATGTAGAGAAAAGGTAACTCTCTTGCACTGTTGGTGGGAATGTAAATTGATACAGCCATCATGGAGAACAGTATGGAGATTCCTTAAAAAAAAACTGGGTTGTGATTTTCACAAGCATTTCTTAGTCCTGCTTCTCTTAGATGAGACAGGAAGGCTAGAGGAGCTGAAGTGAGAGAAATGCCCCTCTCCTCCAGGTGGCATCAGACTGGTAGAGTAGGTTATTGTGATGGATAATTCTGTGAGAATATTTCACAATGGTTCCTTTTCTTCTACTCCTGCTAAAGTCACCAAAGGATCTTTCTTGGTTGTTCACTATAAGAACATGGTGGGGTACCTAAGAGTAAAACCCACAAAAAGTGGAGTCTCCCAAGACTATGGTCCTTGAAGATTTTTTCTCATAAACTAGTCCAGCTGTTTTTAACTCTCTGAATTTGCTTGTCTTTCCAGATTTCAGGGATGCAGTTTGCCCCGCAACCTCACTTTTCTGATGGGTTTAAAAAAAGTCATTTTCAGTTTGTTCAGATTTTTTTATGTGAGCACATGAATGATGAGTTGTAATGCCTTCACATACTGGCACTGGAACCAGAAGTCAAAAACCTATGTTGAAATCTGACTGTTATACTCAGTCCAGGGAAAGTTAGATGGTGAGTTTCACTGAAAGAACACTGGTTTAGGAAACAAAACCACATAATCACTAGTCTTTTTTCCCTCATTTAAAGCTGTATGGCTTTCTCCAAATTATAAGCTTTACAAATTTTCCTCAACAAGAAAATAAATATAAAATTCTGATAGAAATATCTGGCAGTTTGTATCCTGGTACAATGAAAGAGTGGGCAGGGGGATCTAGCTAGGTGTCTGACTAGCTCTTTCTCTGCCTTGCTGGTTAGAGCTTCAGCATAATTTTGAAATGGCAGATGACAAGGTTGGAAGAAATGCAGGGAAGACCAAGAGAAATGTGGCTTCCTCCTCACAGAGAGCCAGATTTCAGTTCTCAGTTGGCCATATTCATGGCACCTAAAAGCTAGGGTGACCAACCACTGATGTGTGGGCACAAATGCAACTGTGTACTGCACAGCCATATGGTTATCTCATGGCAAAAGGACTTAAACCAGAAAGAAGCACATCAAATGACTTTAAAAAAGAAAAATGTAATATTCCTGGTCAATTCTAACTTTCTATTTGCAAAGATGAAGAATTAGACTCTCTCATTAAAGCTATAATTGCTCTCATTCCACCACACACCTGTAGGTTTGTGGGAGAAAAGGACAATAGAAAACAGTCTAAGCAATACCTGGATTCTTTATTATCTCAGGATTCTAAATATTCTAACAGTTGCCGAGTCTCGGTGATTCCAGGGAACTGAATCTCTGTGAAAAGCACAATTCTGTCCTTCTGTCAAGTAAAATTTTACTTGAGCAAACTCCAAATTCTATTTTGAGCAAGTATAATTAGCTTTCTGACCAGCCTAATTTTTGCATTCTAGTCTCAACAAATATTTAAGTGTTACTGTGGCTTGAAAGAAGCTATTGATTCTGAAGTACTGGGTTTTGATCAAGTTGACTATTTTTTAAAACCTGTTTGTATTTTAATTATGATGCAGAACTTAGAGTAACAAATATTTGGTTTTGTACAGACATTATTTCTATTCTGATACCTAAGCTCAATAAAAGTTAAACCCCCAGACCTCCCTATATATACATATCAGGGTTCTTATACAAGAGATGGAAGGAAAGTAAAATGGAAGTACTTTTAAACTACACTTTAAGTTTTAGCAATGCATGTGAAATATATTCTTAGAAAAAGGTAATAGTCTCAGGGAAAGATTTACAACATTTAAATAAATGTTTTAAAATTGCATTAAAGGAACTAAAATATTCCCAAAGTAAACAGAACATTGTAGGTTCTGTTGAACAATGTATCTGTCATAATGTCTAAGCAACAGGTCATGGATCACAGGCAGTATTCCAAATTTAAACATGGCTCATTGCAAATATTATAACAGTGTCATAGGACATAATGAATACTAAAATAGAAAGGAGAGGCTATACTGCTGCAAAAATAGGTCTGTAAATCTTGATCTCAGAAGTTACTCACTGAATCACCCTCCAATGTTGCTCCTGCAGAGTGAGTTATTAAAGTTGATTACAATTATTTACCTAGTAAAGAAAAATAGCAGAAATCTTTTGGTTTTGTTATCCTCTTTTGCTTTTATTTTTTTCCAACACACAGAGTGATGGAACTGTAGTTAAACTGCAAATGCTTGGGGAATATTTTGTATCTGTGAATTGTTTTTATCAGCTATATGAGATCTCATTTAATTCTAACAACTGTAAAATGAAATGTGATCATAATTATCAAAATTAGCAGTACTCCTAAAAATGAAAATTACCTCTTACTGGCTACATAATATGTAAAATGGAATCCAAATTTATGGTTTTAACAATATGGCAGATAAGATGAATATCCAAAATGAAGATGTAATATAAAGATTGAGTTTAACTAGGCCAAGCATAGATCATCTGAATATAATCTTCTAGACCGAGAGTCAGCAAACTTAATCTCTAACACGTGTGTGTGCTCAGTTGCTCAGTTGTGTCTGACTTTTTGTGACCACATGGACTATAGCCTGCCAGGCTCCTCTGTCCATGGGATTTCCCAGGCAAGAATACTAGAGTGATTGCCACTTCCTTCTCCAGGGGATATTCCTGACCCAGGGACTGAAACTGCATCTCTTACATGTCCTGCATTGGCAGGCAGGTTCTTTAGTACTGCACCACCTGGGAAGCCTTATTCTCTAACATGCCAAGTAATAAGTTTTAGGCTTTGTGATTCATCTGGTTTTGGTTGCATCTGAATTCTAATGTTTAGGGTGAAGATAGACAAAGACAATGTATAATTAAGCACGGCTGTGTTATAATAAAATTTTACTTATGGCTACGAAACTTAGAATTTCATGTAATTTTCACTTGGCCAAAACATACTATTTTTCTTTTTTGAACTATTTTTCTTTTGAGTAGTTTCAACCATTACACTTTAAGCTCCCATGTGACAAATACAAGGGCCTTAGTTTGCCAACCCCTGTTTAGATTTTTAATAATTCTCAGTGTTTTGCCAGTAAATTACTTTTTTAAGTCCCTCATTGTATAACATATTGTATTACACATTAGATTATGAAAAATCTAGAGATACAAGGCATCTGAACACATGATCCTCATGTATTTCTTCACTCATGGTGTAAGGACATATTCATGTTTTCAGAAATTATTTGTGAAGCATTAATATAGGTTAGGCACCATTCTGATATTGGAGGTGTGAACAAAGCAAGTGAGTTGTTGCTCATGGGGGAGGTTAAATTATAGAGGTGAGAGGCAGACTACTAGAAAACAGATATATAATAGGACACCAGGTAATAACTATGAAGAGTTATAAACTAAAATCAGCATCAAAGTGGAAATAGTTAATGAGTAGTTTGTTAACCAAATGGGATTATTAAGGAAGGCCCTAAGAAGGTAGACTTTTGATTTAAAGGAAAAAAGAAGGAAAGAGTAAGTCCTGGGATAGATGGAGAAAAGCATTGAGGAAGACGTCTGCTCCTTGTTTTTGAAGAAAAGTCGAGAGAGGCCATGTGGTTGAAAAATGACAAATGAGGTATAAACTGATAGAAAAGGTAAGTGAATTATCAGAGACTCAGTTCAGTTCAGTTCATTCACTCAGTCGTGTCCGACTCTTTGTGACCCCCATGGACTGCAGCATGCCAGGTCTCCCTGTCCATCGCCAACTCCTGGAGCTTACTCAAACTCATGTCCATTGAGTCTGTGATGCCATCCAACCATCTCGTCCTCTGTCATCCCCTTCTCCTCCTGCCTTCAATCTTTCCCAGCCTCAGGGTCTTTTCAAATGAGTCAGTTCTTTGCATCAGGTGGTAAAAGTATTGGAGTTTCAGCTTCAGCATCAGTCCTTCCAATGAATATTCAGGACCAATTTCTTTTAGGATGAACTGGTTGGATCTCCTTGCAGTCCAAGGGACTCTCAAGAGTCTTTTCCAATACCACAATTCAAAAGCATCAATTCTTTGGCACTCAGCTTTCCTTCTAGTCCCACTCTCACATCCATACATGACTACTGGAAAAACCATAGCTTTGACTAGATGGACCTTTTTTGGCAAAATAATGTCTCTGTTTTTATCAGAGGCTAGACTATGCAAAAATACTCTGGGCCATAATAAGGACTTCAGATTGCACTCTCAGTTATGAAACTGTTGGACATTTTTGAGCAGAAGAATTATATTTCTATTTAAAAGGATGATTCTGGTTGTTCTCTGAAGAGTGGTAGAAAACAATCTAATAGAGGCTGATCCAGGTAAGAGATGAGAGTGGTTTGTACTAAGGAGTTAGGATTAGTAGTGGGAATAGTGAGCAGTCACAGGAATCAAAATGTTTCTTATTTCCCCAAATTATTATTTTTAAAAATCCCAAATGAGCATATAAATTATTAACTATGAGTACCCTGCACATTGTTTTTAGATTCTCAGAAGACACAGATAGAAAAGATAGACAAAGCTAGACCTATATACATATACTAACTTATAATTTAGTATAATTACTTCCACAGATCTGATTTCAAGCCACTAACATGAAGGCACTTAAATCAATGTTGTGAAGACTTGGTGACAGTCAGCCTGTCATGCTGGTGTGATCATATCCTGTACATCACTGATTCCTTCCAACAACACATATTGAGATGCTGTCAGAGTTTATCTGAACAGTACAGTTATTGAATATTTGAATAAATGTGTTTTAACCTCCAAGGTAAATATGCACATCCACATGAAATTTGGGGAAATATGAAGAGAAAATTTCAATATAAAGAGAGAAAAAAATAAAGTAAATGTATATGGGCCTTGGATAAAACACCAACATTATAAATGAATGTGTTGCTTAATTTCTGACCAGAGTCCCCAGATGTTTTGGCCTCTTTAAGTTACATTCTAACTGGACGCTTGATCTCATTTCAAGCCATACATCAGGCATACATATAAATGGAAACTGGCGTATATACTGTCTTGATGTAAAACAGAGGATAATATAATATGAACAAAAATGCAGGCAGCTCGAACCACTTAAAACCCCTAAAAATATATTGTAAGTGCTAGAATTTATATTTCTTAGTTCATGCTCTGTGTGAGATGAATAGCCATATCTCTTTTAATTACCATCAATTTTGATAACACAAAATTCAACCTCAGTTTGATCTACAGAGGGCTGTTGCAATTTTTGCCTTAAAATATATTTATCTTTAAATATTAAAAATAATTATACAGTTTTTGCCTTAAATATATAGTTCTTATCTTTGAATATTAAAAACAATTATATATTAAGTCTATCTAAAATTTCCTTTACAAATGGAGGAAAGTACATATTGTTTACAAATAAAGAGAACTAAAAGGCTCACTATAAATAAACATGTAAATATATCAAAGAGTGAAAAGCAGTGTTTTTCATAAGGTAATGCAGAAGATGTACAAAAGTTAATAACAAGGTCACATTGTTTAGCAATTTATGGTTTTGAATAGAAATTTTCCAGCAGTCATAAAATCCAACGTGTACTCAAATTTAATCACTCTTTACAAGAATACTTGTGTATTTCTAAGAAAGATTTTCCAGAGACATACAAACTAATATCTGCAAATTAATGCCACATGGGTTCCTGACCTCTGTCACAAGATTATAAAAGCTTGGTTTCATAACCAATAAGGGATTATGCACAGGATGAATTTAATCTGAGAACTACAAGAGAGAACACAATCTTGTTTTGAGTGTATGTTTACCTCTAATAATTTGAAATTTCTTCAAAGAGCTGTATGTCCTTGGTATATTTTCAAATACTAGGAGAACTCCAAAGTGAGTGTACTGGGGACTTTTAGAAAAAAGAAAATGAGGAAGAGGAAATTTGAAACACAAACAACAAAGGGAATTGTGAATGAAAAACAGAGTGTGACCTTGTGCCTTGGCTCTAATGCCCCCAAGGCTGCACTTTGAACAGAACTCAGGGCTCAGGGCTACTGGCAGTGCTCCATTTAAAGGAGAACAAGTCTAAATCCTAGGCACATAAAGCTTCTTCTATAAGTGAACTTTCTAGTCACTAAGCAGGCAGCCTCTAAGACCCGTTAAAGTAGGTTGCTTTCTTCAATATGCAGCACATATTGGAAATGTGAGATGTGAGGAAGGCAAAATTATAGTTTGTTTATTAATGGGAAAAAAAAGTAGAATTCACAACAAAATTGATCCTTCTTATTTATTATCTGTTCTCTCTGTTGACCATGTTTCAAATGCAGAAGCCTACCATATTATTCCTAAAATCTCCTTCTGTAATATTTCTCTTCCTCTGTTACAGAGTTCCCAATGTTTCCTTTCTTCTCTCAAATAGTTATGCAAATATACCCTAGTTCTGGCTCCTGCTCTTTGTCTAACCCCTAAACTTTTACAGAATTCGATATTTTCAAAGATTTTTTAGGAAAAAAGATTAAGCAATTAATTGGTTTAATAACTATAAGCCAAATTCATGACTGGAATTTTAAATAATTCAAAAAAAGAAGCATAGCCTACAAGAGTCATCCTAGACTTTAGAGTCTGCAAAAGAAAACTGGTATTAATCAAATAGCTCTTCAAGTAAAGTAACATTGCAAAGGTAGCTGGTGCCGTGAATGCCATATTAGCATCTATTAGTGAATGATGTACTCAAGAAGGACAAGAAAGTTTTCTCTTTGGGAATGATGACTGGAGTTGGGTATAGATATGAAGATGTTAATTTGAAGAGGAAGGAGGTAAGGGGTATAGAAGTAATCACAAGTGTAGATTTTCTATAGTTAGAGGGACCTAGAATGGAAAGAAAGATGGGATTTGAGAAATGAATATATGTAAACTCTTGCAAAGATTTTTGAATCATGTTTATAGAAAGATTTTTGCCTTAAAGTAGTCATGTATGGATGTGAGAGTTGGACTATAAAGAAAGCTGAATGCCAAAGAATTGATGCTTTGAAACTGTGGTGTTGGAGAAGACTCTTGAGAGTCCCTTGGACAGCAAGGAGATCCAACCAGTCAATCCTAAAGGGGACTGGTCCTGGGTGTTCATTGGAGGGACTGATGTTGAAGCTGAAACTCCAATACTTTGGCCACCTGATGCGAAGAGCTGACTCATTTGAAAAGACCCTGATGCTGGGAAAGATTGAAGGCAGGAGGAGAAGGGGATGACAGAGGATGAGATGGCTGGATGGCATCACCGACTCAATGGACACGGGTTTGGGTAAACTCAAGGAGTTGGTGATGGACAGGGAGGTCTGGCGTGCTGTGATTCATGGGGTCACAAAGAGTCGGACACAACTGAGTGACTGAAATGAACTGAAATGGGAAGTCACTGAACTCTTTCAAGCAGGAAATACTATATAATTATAATTACGTTTCAGAAAGATTTCTCTAGTGTCAGTGAAGATGTAAAAACAACAACAAGAATAGGCAATAACTGATACAACTGATCACTTAAAACACAGGAGTAGTCTTAGAAAAAGATGGTGGGAGGTTAAATAACACTGGGGTTTGGAGATGAAAAGAGATACATGGATAAAAATAATCCTTCCTTATGTAACCACAGTGTTGGCATTTTGTTGATCTATGGTTTAAATTCACCTTTTAATATTGTTTTAATTTATGGGTAACATTTGTGTACTTTTTAAATGTATAATCTATATTCTAAACTAGATTATACATAGTTTAAAGGCAATGACAAAACATTTCATTTCATGATAGGTAAAAAGGGAGTTGCAGAGCTCCATGTGTCAGGAGATAAGTCCATTCTTGAAATACCCACATGAATACCAGCCCAATCTGCCTAAGATACTACCAGGACAATTCCCACCAAGGTCATCAAACAGATCTTCACTGCTAGGCTTGCTCACATGCTACTCTTTTACGACTTGTTGCCTGTTTCCATTTCCCCCAATTTTTTCACTGTACCTTCTGAATTTCACCTTCTATGATATCTTCTTTCTTTCTTCAGATAATTGTTCTTTCCTTCTGACTGAAATCTATAATGCTTGAATATTGTAGCCTCACATTTTTATTCAATTTTATTATAATCCTTGATTATTAAACAATATATAAAATAAATTGTCAATAATCTTTCCTCTTAAAAACCGAGCTTCCTCTCCTGAGTCACGTGCTCCATCTGCTCACTCCCTGATGTTAACTTAGGCTTGTCCTTTACAACTAACAGTAAGTCCCTCCAACATATAATTTCCAAGGACAGCATTAAAAGCTCCCTGGCACACTCCCTTTCTTACTCCTAGCCACACCCCACTTGCAATCTTCATTGATTGATTTTGTCAGCTATCCTGGTACCACAACCTCATAAAATCCTCACATCTCTCCTCATCCAGCCTACACAAATTGCTATATATTCAGTTCTTTGCATGCACCCTTATTCCTTTTTATCTCTGTTATTCTGGCCTGGCAAAACACCAGTCTGTTAAATTCGAATTTCTATTTTACAACTTCTCAAGATAGCTAAACACAGCTGGGAAAAAACTGCCATCTCAATGACTGATCTTACTTTATTTTTATGACCACCAACATGAAATAGACACCTAGTACAATTCTGCAATATTTATCCAATTCTGTAATATTTACTGAACACATTCATTCTTGTACAAAATCCTCTCTCTAAAATTTGATAACCCCATTCTTCATTCATAAGTGATAGAGGTGCATAAAACTTTCAACAAGAGGATAGAAATAATTAGAAGATGGTTTCCACCAAATCTCTCCACATGTTATATCAATGTATTTGCATCTTTAAACATATACTCTGATATTCCTTTTCTTAGAAAGGATGACTCTCTATGTTCCACTTTTGGACAAATCCCATTCCTCTCTTTTCTACTTAAGGGAATCCCAAGGGTGATTTTTGCTTCTTTCTTCTTTATGACTAGTATTGATCTTTTCCTGGATTATTTATATCATCATATAAGCAGCATTTAATATCTCCCTGGCTTCCCAGTGGCTCTAGTGGTAAAAGAACCTGCCTGCCAATGCAGGAGATGTAAGATACACAGGTTTGATCCCTGGGTTGGGAAGATGTCCTGGAGAAGTGTATGGCAACCCACTCCAGTATTCTTGACTGGAGAATCCCATGGACAGGGTAGCCTGGTGAGCTACAGTCAGTGGGGTTGCACAGAGTTGGACATCTCTGAAGTGACTGAGCACTACACTGCTTTATGAAAAGCCTTATTTCCCCCATTATCATTCTCCAGTTAGTACTTCTGTTCTGTACTATTCTTTATATTTCTTCATAATTATCTTCTAAACTGATTACAACCGATTTCACTTCTCTCATTCTCTCTTGATGTTGAATGATTCAAGATTGTTCTACCACACTACTAAATGTTCTTGTCAAGCTTAACAACATTTGTCATAATAGCAAATCCATTGGACAAAAATTAATGATTGCCTCATCATCCCTTCCCAAACTTCTAACTGCCTTTATGAAAAATCAATTTAGATATTTGATATGCATCTATTGAGAGAATCTGCCAACCTTCCGATTTTCAACACTTTATTAAAAGTCTGCTTAATTTTTTCCCATTGTAGGTAAAAAACAAAAACAAAAACAAAAAAAACTTCTAGAATTATTGACCCTTTCCCTCAATTACTTGCATTCACTTTTACAAAAATAAATTTATTTAAGTATTTCTGTATGTGTTGTGAGGTATGCAGGGAGTATCATACAATATTTATTCATCATGGGGCATATATTATTATAAACTCTACCTATAAATTTCTAGGCTTTACAAAGAACTGGCCACCTAAATTAACCATGCCTAAATATCTGCTTTTAAATTTTATTTTATTTTTTTTTCTTTTTTTATTTATTTTTTTTATTATTATTATTTTTTTTCCAGTGTGTTTTGTCATACATTGATATGAATCAGCCATGGATTTACATGTATTCCCAATCCCTATCCCCCCTCCCACCTCCCTCTCCACCCGATTCCTCTGGGTCTTCCCAGTGCACCAGGCCGGAACACCCGTCTCATGCATCCCACCTGGGCTGGCGATCTGTTTCACCATAGATAGTATACATGCTGTTCTTTTGAAAAATCCCACCCTCACATTCTCCCACAAAGTTCAAAAGTCTGTTCTGTATTTCTGTGTCTCTTTTTCTGTTTTGCATATAGGGCTACCGTTATCACCTTTCTAAATTCCATATACATGTGTCAGTATGCTGTAATGTTCTTTATCTTTCTGGCCTACCTCACTCTGTATAATGGGCTCCAGCTTCATCCATCTCATTAGGACTGGTTCAAATGAATTCTTTTTAATGGCTGAGTAATACTCCATGGTGTATATGTACCACAGCTTCCTTATCCATTCATCTGCTGATGGGCATCTAGGTTGCTTCCATGTCCTGGCTATTATAAACAGTGCTGCGATGAACATTGGGGTGCACGTGTCTCTTTCAGATCTGGTTTCCTCAGTGTGTATGCCCAGAAGTGGGATTGCTGGGTCATATGGCAGTTCTATGTCCAGTTTTTTAAGAAATCTCCACACTGTTTTCCATAGCGGCTGTACTAGTTTGCATTCCCACCAACAGTGTAAGAGGGTTCCCTTTTCTCCACACCCTCTCCAGCATTTATGGCTTGTAGACTTTTGGATAGCAGCCATCCTGACTGGCGTGTAATGGTACCTCATTGTGTTTTTTTTTTTTTGCTATTATTTCTCCTTTTTTTTTTTTTTTTTTTTGATTTTTTTTAAAACATTTTTATTATTATTATTTTTTTTTTCCAGTGGGTTTTGTCATACATTGATATGAATCAGCCATGGATTTACATGTATTCCCAATCCCGATCCCCCCTCCCACTTCCCTCTCCACCTGATTCCTCTGGGTCTTCCCAGTGCACCAGGCCGGAGCACTTGTCTCGTGCATCCCACCTGGGCTGGTGATCTGTTTCACCATAGATAGTATACATGCTGTTCTTTTGAAATATCCCACCCTCACATTCTCCCACAAAGTTCAAAAGTCTGTTCTGTATTTCTGTGTCTCTTTTTCTGTTCTGCATATAGGGTTATCGTTATCACCTTTCTAAATTCCATATACATGTGTCAGTATGCTGTAATGTTCTTTATCTTTCTGGCTTACTTCACTCTGTATAAGGGGCTCCAGCTTCATCCATCTCATTAGGACTAGTTCAAATGAATTCTTTTTAATGGCTGAGTAATATTCCATGGTGTATATGTACCACAGCTTCCTTATCCATTCATCTGCTGATGGGCATCTAGGTTGCTTCCATGTCCTGGCTATTATAAACAGTGCTGCGATGAACATTGGGGTGCACGTGTCTCTTTCAGATCTGGTTTCCTCAGTGTGTATGCCCAGAAGTGGGATTGCTGGGTCATATGGCAGTTCTATGTCCAGTTTTTTAAGAAATCTCCACACTGTTTTCCATAGCGGCTGTACTAGTTTGCATTCCCACCAACAGTGTAAGAGGGTTCCCTTTTCTCCACACCCTCTCCAGCATTTATTGCTTGTAGACTTTTGGATAGCAGCCATCCTGACTGGCGTGTAATGGTACCTCATTGTGGTTTTGATTTGCATTTCTCTAATAATGAGTGATGTTGAGCATCTTTTCATGTGTTTGTTAGCCATCTGTATGTCTTCTTTGGAGAAATGTCTGTTTAGTTCTTTGGCCCATTTTTTGATTGGGTCATTTATTTTTCTGGAATTGAGCTGCAGGAGTTGCTTGTATATTTTTGAGATTAATCCTTTGTCTGTTTCTTCATTTGCTATTATTTTCTCCCAATCTGAGGGCTGTCTTTTCACCTTACTTATAGTTTCCTTTGTAGTGCAAAAGCTTTTAAGTTTCATTAGGTCCCATTTGTTTAGTTTTGCTTTTATTTCCAATATTCTGGGAGGTGGGTGATAGAGGATCCTGCTGTGATTCATGTCGGAGAGTGTTTTGCCCATGTTCTCCTCTAGGAGTTTTATAGTTTCTGGTCTTACATTTAGATCTTTAATCCATTTTGAGTTTATTTTTGTGTATGGTGTTAGAAAGTGTTCTAGTTTCATTCTTTTACAAGTGGTTGACCAGTTTTCCCAGCACCACTTGTTAAAGAGGTTGTCTTTTTTCCATTGTATATCCTTGCCTCCTTTGTCAAAGATAAGGTGTCCATAGGTTCGTGGATTTATCTCTGGGCTTTCTATTCTGTTCCATTGATCTATATTTCTGTCTTTGTGCCAGTACCATACTGTCTTGATGACTGTGGCTTTGTAGTAGAGTCTGAAGTCAGGCAGGTTGATTCCTCCAGCTCCATTCTTCTTTCTCAAGATTACTTTGGCTATTCGAGGTTTTTTGTATTTCCATACAAATTGTGAAATTCTTTGGTCTAGTTCTGTGAAAAATACCGTTGGTAGCTTGATAGGGATTGCATTGAATCTATAGACTGCTTTGGGTAGAATAGCCATTTTGACAATATTAATTCTTCCAATCCATGAACACGGTATGTTTCTCCATCTGTTTGTGTCCTCTTTGATTTCTTTCATCAGTGTTTTATAGTTTTCTATGTATAGGTCCTTTGTTTCTTTAGGTAGATATACTCCTAAGTATTTTATTCTTTTTGTTGCAATGGTGAATGGTATTGTTTCCTTAATTTCTCTTTCTGTTTTTTCATTGTTAGTATATAGGAATGCAAGGGATTTCTGTGTGTTAATTTTATATCCTGCAACTTTACTATATTCATTGATTAGCTCTAGTAATTTTCTGGTAGAGTCTTTAGGGTTTTCTATGTAGAGGATCATGTCATCTGCAAACAGTGAGAGTTTTACTTCTTCTTTTCCTATCTGGATTCCTTTTACTTCTTTTTCTGCTCTGATTGCTGTGGCCAGCACTTCCAACACTATGTTGAATAGTAGTGGTGAGAGTGGGCACCCTTGTCTTGTTCCTGATTTCAGGGGAAATGCCTTCAATTTTTCACCATTGAGGGTGATGCTTGCTGTGGGTTTGTCATATATAGCTTTTATTATGTTGAGGTATGTTCCTTCTATTCCTGCTTTTTGGAGAGTTTTAATCATAAATGAGTGTTGAATTTTGTCAAAGGCTTTCTCTGCATCTATTGAGATAATCATATGGTTTTTATCTTTCAATTTGTTAATGTGGTGTATTACATTGATTGATTTGCGGATATTAAAGAATCCTTGCATTCCTGGGATAAAGCCCACTTGGTCATGGTGTATGATTTTTTTAATATGTTGTTGGATTCTGTTTGCTAGAATTTTGTTAAGGATTTTTGCATCTATGTTCATCAGTGATATTGGCCTGTAGTTTTCTTTTTTTGTGGCATCTTTGTCTGGTTTTGGAATTAGGGTGATGATGACCTCATAGAATGAGTTTGGAAGATTACCTTCTTCTGCAATTTTCTGGAAGAGTTTGAGTAAGATAGGTGTTAGCTCTTCTCTAAATTTTTGGTAGAATTCAGCTGTGAAGCCATCTGGTCCTGGGCTTTTGTTTGCTGGAAGATTTTTGATGACAGTTTCGATTTCCTTGCTTGTGATGGGTCTGTTAAGATCTTCTATTTCTTCCTGGTTCAGTTTTGGAAAGTTATACTTTTCTAAGAATTTGTCCATTTCATCCAAGTTGTCCATTTTATTGGCATAGAGCTGCTGGTAGTAGTCTCTTATGATCCTTTGTATTTCAGTGTTGTCTGTTGTGATCTCTCCATTTTCATTTCTAATTTTGTTAATTGGTTTTTCTCTCTTTGTTTCTTAATGAGTCTTGCTAATGGTTTGTCAATTTTGTTTATTTTTTCAAAAAACCAGCTTTTAGCTTTGTTGATTTTTGCTATGGTCTCTTTAGTTTCTTTTGCATTTATTTCTGCCCTGATTTTTAAGATTTCTTTCCTTCTGCTAACTCTGGGGTTCTTCATTTCTTCCTTCTCTAATTGCTTTAGGTGTAGAGTTAGGTTATTTAATTGGTTTTTTTCTTGTTTCTTGATGTAAGCCTGTAATGCTATGAACCTTCCCCTTAGCACTGCTTTTACAGTGTCCCATAGGTTTTGGGTTGTTGTGTTTTCATTTTCATTCATTTCTATACATATTTTGATTTCTTTTTTGATTTCTTTATGATTTGTTGGTTATTCAGAAGCGTGTTATTTAGCCTCCATATGTTTGAAGTTTTAACAATTTTTTCCCTGTAATTGAGATCTAATCTTACTGCACTGTGGTCAGAAAAGATGACTGGAATGATTTCAATTTTTTTGAATTTTCCAAGACCAGATTTATGGCCCAGGATGTGATCTATTCTGGAGAATGTTCCGTGTGCACTTGAGAAAAAGGTGAAGTTGATTGTTTTGGGGTGAAATGTCCTATAGATATCAATTAGGTCTAGCTGGTCCATTGTGCCATTTAAGGTTTGTGTTTCCTTGTTAATTTTCTGGTTAGTTGATCTATCCATAGTTTTGAGTGGGGTATTAAAGTCTCCCACTATTATTGTGTTACTATTAATTTCCTCTTTCATACTCGTTAGCGTTTGCCGTACATATTGCGGTGCTCCTATGTTGGGTGCATATATATTTATAATTGTTATATCTTGTTTTTTGATTGATCCTTTGATCATTATGTAGTGTCCTTCTTTGTCTCTTTTCACTTCCTTTATTTGAAAGTCTATTTTATCTGATATGAGTATTGCGACTCCTGCTTTCTTTTGGTCTCCGTTTGCATGAAATATTTTTTTCCAGCCCTTAACTTTTAGTCTGTATGTGTCTCTTGTTTTGAGGTGGGTCTCTTGTAGACAGCATATATAGGGGTCTTGTTTTTGTATCCATTTAGCCAATCTTTGTCTTTTGGTTGGGGCATTCAACCCATTTACATTTAGGGTAATTATTGATAGGTGTGGTCCTGTTGCCATTTACTTTGTTGTTTTGGGTTCACATTTATAAAACCTTTCTTCCTGTCTAGAGAAGATCCTTTAGCATTTGTTGAAGAGTTGGTTTGGTGGTGCTGAATTCTCTCAGCTTTTGCTTATCTGTAAAGCTTTTGAATTCTCCTTCATATCTGAATGAGATCCTTGCTGGATACAGTAATCTAGGTTGTAGGTTATTCTCTTTCATTACTTTTAGTACGTCCTGCCATTCCCTTCTGGCCTGGAGGGTTTCTATTGGTAGATCAGCTGTTATCCTTATGGGAATCCCTTTGTGTGTTATTTGTTGTTTTTCCCTTGCTGCTTTTAATATTTGTTCTTTGTGTTTGATCTTTGTTAATTTGATTAATATGTGTCTTGGGGTGTTTCACCTTGGGTTTATCCTGTTTGGGACTCTCTGGGTTTCTTGGATTTGGGTGGCTATTTCCTTCCCCATCTTAGGGAAGTTTTCAGCTATTATCTCCTCGAGTATTTTCTCATGGCCCTTCTTTTTATCTTCTTCTTCTGGAACTCCTATGATTCGAATGTTGGGGCGTTTCACAGTGTCCCAGAGGTCCCTGAGGTTGTCCTCATTTCTTTTGATCCTTTTTTCTTTTTTCCTCTCTGCTTCATTTATTTCCACCATTTTTTCTTCTACCTCACTTATCCTATCTTCTGCCTCCGTTATTCTACTCTTGGTTCCCTCCAAAGTGTTTTTGATCTCATTCATTGCATTATTCATTTGTAATTGACTCTTTTTTATTTCTTCTAGGTCTTTATTAAACAGTTCTTGAATCTTTTCAATCTTTGTTTCCAGGCTATTTATCTGTAACTCCATTTCGTTTTCAAGATTTTGGATCATTTTTATTATCATTATTCTAAATTCTTTTTCAGGTAGATTCCCTATCTCCTCCTCTTTTGTTTGACTTGGTGGGCATTTTTCATGTTCCTTTACCTGTTGGGTATTTCTTTGCCTTTTCATCTTGTTTAGATTGCTGTATCTGGAGTGGGCTTTCTGTATTCTGGAGGTCTGTGGTTCCTTTTTGTTGTGGAGGATTAACCCAGTGGGTGGGGTTGGACGATTGGCTTGTCAAGGTTTCCTGGTTAGGGAAGCTTGCATCAGTGTTCTGGTGCATGGAACTTGATTTCTACTCTTTGGAGAGCAATGGAGTGCCCAGTAATGAGTTTCGAGATGGGTCTATGTGTTAGGTGTGACCTTGGGCAGCCTGTATGTTGATGTTCAGGGCTATGTTCCTGCGTTGCTGGAGAATTTGCGTGGTATGTCTTGCTCTAAAACTTATTGGCTCTTGTGTGGTGGTTGGTTTCAGTGTAGGTATGGAGGCTTTTGGACAGTCACTTATCACTTAAAGTTCCTTGTAGTCAGGAGTTTTCTGGTGTTCTCAGGTTTTGGGCTTAAGTCTCCTGCCTCTGGATTTCAGTTTTATTCTTCCTGTAGTCTCAGGACTTCTCCAACTATGCAGCCCTCCTTTCGAAGACAATGGGCTGCTTTTCTGGGCGCCTGATGACCTCAGCTAGCGATCAGAAGTTGTTTTGCGAAGTTTGCTCTGCGTTCAGTTATTCTTTTGATGAATTTGTAGGAGAGAAAGTGGTCTCCCCGTCCTACTCCTCCGCCATCTTGGCTCCTCCCTCATTGTGGTTTTGATTTGCATTTCTCTAATAATGAGTGATGTTGAGCATCTTTTCATGTGTTTGTTAGCCATCTGTATGTCTTCTTTGGAGAAATGTCTGTTTAGTTCTTTGGCCCATTTTTTTGATTGGGTCATTTATTTTTCTGGAATTGAGCTGCAGGAGTTGCTTGTATATTTTTGAGATTAATCCTTTGTCTGTTTCTTCATTTGCTATTATTTTCTCCCAATCTGAGGGCTGTCTTTTCACCTTACTTATAGTTTCCTTTGTAGTGCAAAAGCTTTTAAGTTTCATTAGGTCCCATTTGTTTAGTTTTGCTTTTATTTCCAATATTCTGGGAGGTGGGTCATAGAGGATCTTGCTGTGATTTATGTCGGAGAGTGTTTTGCCTATGTTCTCCTCTAGGAGTTTTATAGTTTCTGGTCTTACATTTAGATCTTTAATCCATTTTGAGTTTATTTTTGTGTATGGTGTTAGAAAGTGTTCTAGTTTCATTCTTTTACAAGTGGTTGACCAGTTTTCCCAGCACCACTTGTTAAAGAGGTTGTCTTTTTTCCATTGTATATCCTTGCCTCCTTTGTCAAAGATAAGGTGTCCATAGGTTCGTGGATTTATCTCTGGGCTTTCTATTCTGTTCCATTGATCTATATTTCTGTCTTTGTGCCAGTACCATACTGTCTTGATGACTGTGGCTTTGTAGTAGAGTCTGAAGTCAGGCAGGTTGATTCCTCCAGCTCCATTCTTCTTTCTCAAGATTACTTTGGCTATTCGAGGTTTTTTGTATTTCCATACAAATTGTGAAATTCTTTGGTCTAGTTCTGTGAAAAATACCGTTGGTAGCTTGATAGGGATTGCATTGAATCTATAGACTGCTTTGGGTAGAATAGCCATTTTGACAATATTAATTCTTCCAATCCATGAATACGGTATGTTTCTCCATCTGTTTGTGTCCTCTTTGATTTATTTCATCAGTGTTTTATAGTTTTCTATGTATAGGTCCTTTGTTTCTTTAGGTAGATATACTCCTAAGTATTTTATTCTTTTTGTTGCAATGGTGAATGGTATTGTTTCCTTAATTTCTCTTTCTGTTTTTTCATTGTTAGTATATAGGAATGCAAGGGATTTCTGTGTGTTATTTTTATATCCTGCAACTTTACTATATTCATTGATTAGCTCTAGTAATTTTCTGGTAGAGTCTTTAGGGTTTTCTATGTAGAGGATCATGTCATCTGCAAACAGTGAGAGTTTTACTTCTTCTTTTCCTATCTGGATTCCTTTTACTTCTTTTTCTGCTCTGATTGCTGTGGCCAGAACTTCCAACACTATGTTGAATATTAGTGGTGAGAATGGGCACCCATGTCTTGTTCCTGATTTCAGGGGAAATGCCTTCAATTTTTCACCATTGAGGGTGATGCTTGCTGTGGGTTTGTCAAAACTCTCCAAAAAGCAGGAATAGAAGGAACATACCTCAACATAATAAATGCTTTTAAATTTTAAATAAATGTATTCCTTAATATCTCTATGTATCCTCAGGTGGTGCTAGTGGAAAAGAACTGTCTGCCAATGCAGAATATGTAAAAGGCACAGATTTGATCCCTGGATTGGGAAGATCCCTTAGAAGAGGAATAGCAAACCACTTGGAGCCTAGCGGGCTCCAGTGCATGGGGTCACACAGAGTCGGACATGGCTGAAGTGACTTAGAGTGCACATATGTCTAAATATTATAAGTTTGATCTATATACATCATATTGGTAAAGAGGACAGGATTTTTAAAAGATATATTACCATGTCATAAACTCAAAGGAAAGTGTGCAAATTATAGTGTGCAGCCAAATATATTATCAAAAGTAAAAACACCCATATAACTATCATCCTTGTTAAGAAAGAGAAAAATTACCTGCACCCTAGAACGTGCCATGCCTTTCTCAATAACAGTAACCTCTCTTTTTACTTCTAGCATTACAGCTTTTTTTTTTAAACTTTACATAATACAATCATGCAGTGAATATTTATCACTTCTAGCTATTGGCATAGTACCAGCATAACCAATTACTCAAAGCCCATGACTTAAAACAGGTATCTTTTAATCTCACATAAAAATCTAAGGAATGGCTGAGGGTTAGCTGATAAGAGTATGGGTTTAACTAGTAGATTTTCTTAAAAAAATATGTACCTGGCTGATTTTGGCTCCTCACTGCATGTTAGCCTAAATTATGCCAGTGTGAGTTCATTACTGTCTAAGCAGAAGGAGCAACAACTACATATGGGACACTCATCACTTGGCAATGGTAGAATTTCAAGAGGGCAAGCCCTACTAGATAAACACATTTTAGACTTTTCTTCATATCATGTTATTAAAAGTCATGATTTGGTCAAATCATGTCACAGGGTCAAAAGCAAACCTTTGGGGGGTGGGGGGTAATACAGTACACTTCATAGTGAGAAGAACTGCCAAGTTTTATGACAAGGATACAGGGATGAGTAAAGAACTGAAGTCAGCAATTCAATATATATAATGTGTCTCTTTCGTCATAGTTATTCTTACCTCTCTCCACTATTACTATAAAATATCCTTGCTCTATCATGGCCAACAAAAATCTAACTGAATCATGTCTTCAAGTTTTACATTCTGTATAAGATACAGTCACCCACCTCCAAGCACAAAATGCAGACACAATGATGGAAAGGGACAAAATTGCTACAGTAAACTTTCCCATTCCAAACAGAGAAGAATACATTCCACATAGTAATTTTTGCTCCAAAAGTTTTTTGACAACAAACTTGAAAATCTGACAAGCACTCTAAACTCCAGTTCCTCTCTCTGGAAGGGTTTCACTGATGGCTACCACTGATGGGTAAAGAATCCACCTAAAATGCAGAAGACATAGGTCCAATCCCTGGGCTGGGAAGATGCCTTATAGAAGGAAATGGTTAACCCACTCTAGTACTGTTGCCTGAAAAATCCCATGGAGAGAGGAGCCTGTTGGGCTGAAGTCCAAAGGGTTGCAATTAATCACTGCTTCTCACGAAAGCCTTCACAGTCAAGTCTTTTCCAGTAACTAGATCTTGTAATCAAGGTCATCTTTTCTGTTATTTTCCTTGGCCCTTCCTAAAAGGAACACTAGGTAATGTGGTACATCTTTTGAATATGAAGCTTTCTTAGCCTGCCTCTTTTCTGTACAAACTTGTTGGCCCAGAAGTTGCATTAAATCCAGAAGAATCTTGCCTCCTTAAGTACAGACAGTGTTTTCTTTTTTTTTTTTCCAGTATATATAGTTCTAAGCTTCATTGGTTCTCAAAATATTTAATCTCATGTAGTATCATGTTCCAGTAATCAGAGCCAGTTTCTTTCACAGAAATACTGGCCCCTCTAGACTCAAAAACAGGTATTTTGGGTGCATTAGGTAACTGAACATCTAATTCTGTTGTCTGCTACTTCTCTAGATATTTTTAATCACATCAATTTGATTCCCTGTGCACTCAAAGATTTTTGATGAAATGACAAACAAAGTAAAAAATTGGGAGATTAAATTCAGTCTGATGGTTTTTTTTTTTTTTTTCCCCAGAAAAGGCACTAGCAAATACCAGATTCATTTATCCATTTTCCATTAAGATAATTTGAAGCTGAGTCTCAGGGCCTGTGGTAGCCAACTTAGTTTCAGTTTTCATTATTCTTAGAATATATTTCTACTTGGTCCCAATCAAATATGGTAACCAGGGATTCTCTCCTGTTCTTTAGACTCTGATGTCCAAATATTATTTCCTATCTACCATATCTGTCAGCAGTTCTCCTCAACTGCTCAGCTTAATTACCTTTTGCTCAATTAGAATAGTTTAAATCAGAAATCTAAGATCATGGCACCTGGTCCCATCACTTTATGGCAGATAGATGGGGAAACAGTGGAAACAGTGACTGATTTTATTTTCCTGGGTTCCAAAATCACTGCAGATGGTGACTGCGGCCATGAAATTAAAAGACGCTTACTCCTTGGAAGGAAAGTTATGACCAACCTAGATAGCATATTAAAAAGCAGAGACACTATTTGCCAACAAAGGTCCATCTAGTCAAGGCTATGGTTTTTCCAGTGGTCATGTATGGATATGAGAGTTGGACTATAAAGAAAGCTGAGCACCAAATAATTGATGCTTTTGAACTGTGGTGTTGGAGAAGACTCTTGAGAGTCCCTTGGACAGCAAGGATATCCAACCAGTCCATCCTGAAGGAGATCAGTCCTGGGTGTTCACTGGAAGGACTGATGTTGAAGCTGAAACTCCAGTACTTAGGCCACCTCATGTGAAGAGCTGACTCATTGGAAAAGACCCTGATGCTGGGAGCGATTGGGGGAAGGAGGAGAAGGGGACGACAGAGGATGAGATGGCTGGATGGCATCATCAACTCGATGGACATGGGTTTGGGTGGACTCCTGGAGTTGGTGATGGACAGGGAGGCCTGGCGTGCTGCAGTTCATGGAGTGGCAAAGAGTCGGACAGGACTGAGCGACTGAACTGAACTGAACTTAAATCAGAAATCTATAGAATAAATGGGGCCCCAAAATATAGGTTAAAATTTTTATTTTGTAAGACTTTGGTCTAGTAATTTTCTTTCTTCTTCTTCTTTTTTTTAATCTTATTAGCTCTCCAATTCAGTTTGCTCAGTTACGTCTGACTGTTTGCAATGCCATGGACTGGAGCACACCAGGCTTCCCCATCTATCATCAACTCCTGAAGTTTACTCAAAGTCATGCCCATTGAGTCGGTGATGTCATCCAACCATCTCATCCTCTGTCATCCCCTTCTCCTCCCACTGTCAATTTTCCCAGCATGAGGATCTTTTCACATGAGTCAGTTCTTCACATCAGGTGTCCAAAATATTGGAGTCTCAGCTTCAGCATCAATCCTTCCAATGAATATTCAGGACTTATTTCCTTTAGGATGGACTGGGTGGCTCTCCTTGCAGTCCAAGGGACTCTCAAGAGTCTTCAACACCACAGTTCAAAAGCATCCATTCTTTGGCACTCAGATTTCTTTATAGTCCAACCCTCACATCCACACATCACTACTGGAAAAACCATAGCTTTGACTAGATGGATCTTTGTAGGAATAGTAATGTTTCTGCTTTTAAATATGCTGTCTAGGCTGGTCATGACTTTTCTTCCAAGGAACAAGCATCTTCTGATTTCATGGCTGCAGTCACCATCTGCAGTGATTTTGGAGCCCCCCAAAATAAAGTCTGTACTGTTTCCATTGTTTCCCATCTATTTGCCATGAATTGAAGGGCCCAGATGCCATGATCTTGGTTTTCTGAATGTTGAGTTCTAAGCCAACATTTTCACTCTCCTCTTTCACTTTCATCAAGAGGATCTTTAGTACTTCACTTTCTGCCACAAGGGTGGTGACATCTGCATATCTGAGATTTTTTATATTTCTCACAGCAATCTTGATTCCAGCTTGTGCTTCATCCAGCCCAGCATTTTTCCTGAAGTACTCTGCTTATAAGTTAAATAAGTAGGGTGACAATATACAGCCTTGACATACTCTTTTCCCGACTTGGAACCAGTCTGTTGTTCTATGTCCAGTTCTAACTGTGGCTTCCTGACCTGCATACAGATGTCTCAAGAGGCAGGTCAGGTGGTCTGGTATTCCCATCTCTTTCAGAATTTTCCACAGTTTGCTGTGATCCACACAGTCAAAGGCTTTGGCATAGTCAATAAAGCAGAAATAGATGTTTTTCTGGAACTGTCTTGCTTCTTTTTTTTTTTTTTTTGATGATCCAACAGATGTTGGCAATTTGATCTCTGGTTCATCTGCCTTTTCTAAAACCAGCTTGAACATCTGGATGTTCATGGTTCACGTACTGTTGAAGCCTGGCTTGGAGAATTTTGAGCATTACTTTATACCATATGAGATGAGATGAGAGTTTGAGCATTCTTTGGCATTGCCTTTCTTTGGGAAGCTCTTCAATACCTTCAAATTATTTTTTTCTTTCCATCTAATTCAAGTTTTCTCGTTATTCCCTATGGGAGATTTTCCCCATTATTGGAAGGAAATAAGCTTTTTTAATCATATTAATAGCTATACGATCATAAGTAAATAGTTCACTTTTGGAAGACTGAGCTAGCTCATATTTTAAATATAAATACACATATTCCATGGTCTTTATCAGAATTATAAGGGGTAATATTTTAAATACTGAACTGTAGATTTTATGCTTGCTGTAATATAAAGGCCTAATAAATGTTACTAATCACTATTATTACTCATTTTAGTTAATAAACTCTATATTATGTATCTTATTCAACTTTTAGTTTATTTTTTTTAATGTATGATATACAGTGGAAAATGTATTCCCCAAATTGAACTTCTCATAATATCTTGTTAATATCATATCATCATCTTATTTGATCTAGGAATATAAAATAAAGTAGTAAAAGATAAGCCATGTCTTACTCTTCTGTGACCTCATGGACTGTAGCCCACCAGGCTCCTCTGTCCATGGAATTCTCCAGGCAAGAATACTAGAAAGGTTTGCCATTTCCTTCTCCAGGGGATATTCCTGATGTAGAGATAGAATCCAAGTCTCCTGCATTGCAGGCAGATTTGTTACCATTTGAGCTACAAGGGAAGCCTGGTAAAAGATGAATCCAATTTTGTTGGATTGAATAACAGGACGGATGGGTGGCCACTGAGATTGGAAAAATTGTAATTAAAAGAGGTGAGGTGCCAAATTCCAGGCTGTTCCCCAGTGATCTATGATTATTATATAAATGTGATATGTAAACTCTTCCCATATGAGAAGGGCTAGCTTGTGCAAATAGAAGGATATTGTGGAAATGACAGTGCTACTTCCAAGGCTAGTTCATAAGAGACATTACTGGTATTTTCCTTATTCTTTCAGGACAAACTCACACCACAGGAAACTAAACATCATGTCTTGAGGGCACACATGTAGCCCTATAGAAAAGCATTAAATACACGCTGGGAGGAATTTGGGAGCATACATCAAGAGTGAACCTGCAACACATGTCAGTGAACTTTCCTGGAAATGAGTCTTCCAGCTCCAGTTAAGCCTTCAGATGAATGTAGCCCCAGGTGATATCTTGACTACAAACCTGTACTAGAAACACTAGGATGACCCATTCTTGTATGAGACAATGTTCATTGCTTTAAGCTTCTAAGCTTTGGGGTAACTTCTTTTGCATAAATAAATAATGAAAATGTCATGTTTTATGGGGGGAAAGTTTGGCTTTGGACAATGTAGCAGATATCTGTGGTCCAACTCCATATGTGAATAATTTCCCAAAGGAATAAATATAGGTAGAAAGACCAAAGTACAAGAACAGAGTTATGATGCACTCTGACTATATAGATTATATATGTTCCAGATTACAACAATATAGGTTATTTTTTGCTTCTAAATAAAATACAAACTCTGATACTTTTGCCTATTCTGTACTTTTTTTTTTCATTTTGCTACTGCATAAAATATACATGCTTGCGTATTGGTAAAAATTTCCCGGGGCAAGAGGGAACTCACAGAATGCATCTATATGTGTTTTTAAAATAAATAAATGTGGATGATTCCTTTTGAGTACAAGTCACATTCAAAATCTCCCATTGGGAATGACTAGAAAATCTGGACTGAATAGGAAAAAAATATCTGTTTGAAGGTATAGGAGAGTTAATGAGAAAACATTGTTGAGTCAAGGTCTGGAGAGGAAAGAAACCCAGAATTGTGAGCCTGTATACTGGGATCACTTTTATTTTATAGATATCTGACTGGGACTTTCTGACCTTTCTTTCTTCCACTCTGAGAATTGAAATCCCAGTAACCACCATCATCAGCACATTTATTCATTTGATTAATTCCATATTTCATTGAAATTGGTTTCAGAATTGCTTCTCCACTTACCATTACTATAAGAATATCTACTAAAAAGATGTCAGGATTTCTTGGCATTTTGTTCTTTAATCCCCACAGCCT
The DNA here is from genome assembly GCF_033118175.1 of Dama dama. Taxonomy (NCBI): domain Eukaryota; kingdom Metazoa; phylum Chordata; class Mammalia; order Artiodactyla; family Cervidae; genus Dama; species Dama dama. Next base: position 38,092,858 of record NC_083700.1, on the reverse strand, counting down.
ACCAACCCCAGACTCAACATATTCAATCGAATAGTACATATGTGCTTCTAAATTATCTAAGTTTTGTTTTATCTGCTTATTTTCTTTCTTCCCTTTCTCCCTCTCTGTCATTCCCTTCCTTCCTCCCTGTCTACCTTCCTTTCTCTCCTTCAATGTGGTTAGGGCATTCATTTGAAATATACTTTTAAGGTTCATTTCTTTCAGTTTGCTTTTAGTTTGAGGTTTTTTCCCCTCTTTCCTTAATCTTACTGATTTATTTTATAGGCACAATATTAACATGACTTTAAAAGTGAAAGTTGTATAAAAAGGTATACTTTGAAAAATAGCTGATCATTCACTTTTGTGTCCATCTACCCAATTCCTAGGGGCTTCCCAGTTGTCTCTGTGGTAAAGAATCTGCCTGCCTATGTAGGAGACATGGGTCAGGAAGGTCCCCTGGAGAAGGAAAGGCCAACCCACTCCAGTGTTCTTGCCTGGGAAACTCCATGGACAGAGGAGCCTGGAGGTGCTACAGTCCATGGGGTAAAAGAGCCGGACGAGGCTTAGAGGCTGAGCACAAGGAGCATGACCCCATACCTACCCCATTCCTTGTATGTATTATGATGTGTCTTTATAATGTTTCTTCTTATAATGATAACCAGTTATATGTCCATTTTCTTATTTTCATTTACTTACAGAAAACATACCATGTATATTCTTTTCCACTTTTAAATTTTTCTTTGTTCACTAAATCACATCACTTGAAAACCCCTCTAAGTCTGCTTCATATAGCTTTTCATTGTAACTTTTGTAAAATTGTATTAAAATGCATTTCAATTACTAAAATGTACCTCTTTTACATTGCTTCTGTTGGATATCCAATAGTTACTTCAAACTTTCAAACTTAAAATCATAAATGTATAAAATAAATCTTGCATAAAAATAAATGCATTAAGATAAATCTTAAATACATCATCTGCATTTGAGATGATGCTTTTGTTCCACAAAATTCCCAAGGACAAATTCAATTTTTACATGTAATCTTTGTAAATATATAGACCGTTGGATAATTACTATTTCTTTCCTGCCATTCTGCATTTACTAAATTTTATTCTTTGTAATATTTTTATTCTTGGGATATGTTATTCATCCTATCACTACTATCCCAGTTCTCAACACTTCCATCTGTATTATCTTCCTTGATAGCTCATTGTTTTGGGGATTCTCCCTCCATTTTAGTCTAATTTACATTTGCTTGTCAAACTATGATTTTTAGAATATGCTTTCTTAAATTCATTGCATTCACAACCTATAATATCTCTTCACTATTTATTTCAACGTGTTAAAGTGTCACTCCCTAGATGCTAATGATCCTTATTTTGGGGTTTTTCTTAATTATGCCAATTATTATCTATAATTTCTCACATTTTAATCACATACTGTATGTTCACTTTGGCCTAATTTTGATTAAACTATTCCTATAAACTGAATGCTCTCATCTGATAATCTAAATGGATCATGTTTCATGATTCTCCTGTAACTGGTCTTGACCACATTCCTTTGAAATTCAGTTACATTCCTCAATCACTAAGGTATCATGTAACTGCATAAAAATATTATGTTCATCTCTATAAGTTTATGAAATAGATTATGTGAAATATTTCTTTTCAAATACTTCACAAAAAGCTGTTATTAACACATAATTTCCTGAATAATTAAAAATATATTTCAGAAGTACTTGAGTTATAATTCATTGTAAAATTTTAAAATTATTTATGCATTTTCTTTATGTTGTTTTTATTAATATGGACAGAAAGTCATTTTGCCTATTTCCAAGCAACTGTGGACTTTGAGATTCTATTTTAAAAGTTTTACTGTTAATAATTACTGTTATTAATATGAAAACAATTATCTTGCAAGACTGATTTTTTTTTTTCATCCTTATGAGTATGATATATATTATGACTGAGAAATAAACAAAGATCAACTTCGCTGGAAAATAGAACACAAAGACCTGTATGCAGAAAACTATAAGACACTGATGACAGAAATCAAAGCTGACACAAACAGATGGAGATATAGACCATGTTCTCAGATTAACAGAATCAATATTGTAAAAATGACTCTATTGCCCAAGGCAATCTACAGATTCAATGCAATCCTTATCAAATTACCAATGATATTTTTTCACATAACTAAAAAACAATTTACAATTTATATGGAAACACAAAAGATCTCATATAGCCAAAGCAATCTTGAGAAAGAGAACAGAGCTAGAGGAATCAGGCTCCCTGACTTGGACCATACTACAGATCTGGGAAAACTAGACAGCTATACGTAAAAGAATGAAATTAGGACTTCCTAACATCGTACACTGGAGAAGGCAGTGGCAACCCACTCCAGTACTCTTGCCTGGAAAATCCCATGGACGGAGGAGCCTGGTAGGCTACAGTCCGTGGGGTCGCTAAGAGTCGGACACGACTGGGCGACTTCACTTTCACTTTTCACTCTCATTTTTCACTTTCATGCATTGGAGAAGGAAATGGCAACCCACTCCAGTGTTCTTGCTTGGAGAATCCCAGGGATGGGGGAGCCTGGTGCGCTACCATCTATGGGGTCGCACAGAGTTGGACACGACTGAAGCGACTTAGCAGCAGCAGCAACAGCAACATCATACACAAAAATAAACTCAAAACAGATTAAAGACCTAAATGTAAAACCAGACACTATAAAACCCTTAGAGGAAAAAATAGGCCGAACATTCTGTGACATAAATTCCATCAATATCATTTTTGATCCACCTTTTCGAGTAATAAAAATAAAAAATAAACAGTTGGGAACTAATTAAACTTAAGATCTTTTACACAACAAAGGAAACCATATATAAGACAAAAAGACACCCTCAGAATGCGAGAAAATATTTGCAAGTGAAGAAACTGACAAAGGATTAATCTCTAAAATACACAAGCAGCTCATGAAGCTCTCTATTAAAAAAAAAAAAAAAAATCCAAAATGGGTGGAAGATCTAAACAATATTTTCCCAAAGAAGACATATAGATGGCCGAGAGACATGTGAAAAGATGCTCAACATCATTCATCATTAGATAAATGTAAGTCAAAACTACAATGAGGTATCATCTCACACTGTTCAGAATGGCCATCATCAAAAAATCTACAAACAATAAATACCGGAAAGGGAGTAGAGAAAAGGGAATCATCTTCCACTGCTTGTGGGAATGTAAGCTGATACAACTACTATGGAGGACAGAATAGGGTTCCTTAAAAACTAGTAATAAAACCACCATATGACCCAGCAATCCCATTACTGGGCATGCACCCTGATAAAATCATAATTCAGAAAGACACATGTACCCCAATGTTGACTGCAGCACTATCTACAATAGCCAGGACATGGAAGTCACCTAAATGTCCATCAACATATGAATGCATAAAGATGTGGTACATATATACAATGAAATATTACAGCCATAATAAAGGAATGAAATTGGATCAGTAGCAATGTGGATGAATCTAGAGTCTGTCATGCACAGCGAAATAAGTCACAAAGAGAAAAATATCATTTATTAATGCACATATATAGAATCTAGAAAAATGGTACTGATGAATCTATTTTCAGGGCAGGAATAGAAATGCAGATGTAGAGACAGATTTGTGGACATGTTGGGGGGAAGTTGTGGAGGAGGAGAAGGTGGGATGAATTGAGAAGCACTGACATATATACACAACCCTGTGTGTAAAATTGATACTCTCATTTGTAAAATTACTTTTGTAACACCCTAATAGCTAGTGTGAAACTGCTATATAGCACAGGGATCTCAGATCAGTGCTCTGCAATGACTGCAGAAGGGGTAGCCAAGAGGGTCAAGGGGGTAGAGTATATGTGTACATATAGCTGATTCACGTTGTATGGTAGAAACCAATTGTTGCAAAGAAATTATATTCCAATAAAAAAAATCTTTTAAAATTAATCATAAAATAGCTGTAAAATGAATCATTCTATTTCAGTTTTAAAAATAGCTGATAACCCTGCTATGCCTATTTTAAAGCATTCACCTATTTCAGCTTGGTGTTTTCATTATGCTCAGGAACTACTCTTCTCCAGATTGCTTTTAAGTGTTTGTGTTAACTACTGAACTAACAGGGACTCATATCTTCATCATTATTTAAATTTTTGGTTGTATAGCTCTTTATTTGCTCTTCTTCAATAAATACCAATGAATTTTCTGTTTGAGTTAAGTTTTTCTAGCTCTCCTTATTGTTATCACTATGCAATAATGTTATGAAAAATATCAGGTTCGGGTTAAGAGAAAAATATTTAAATGCCATTTATTCTATTGTATAGTGAATTTTTAATAATTTGGTTTTTCCCCACTAGTATCAACAATAGATGGGTTTATTGACAAGTGTATGCAACCTTTGCTGCATCCGAATAATCTAAGGATATGTAAAATAAATGCCAAAGGAGATTGATCAAGATGAGAAGTAATACTGGAGTTCAGTGTGACTTGAGGTCATCAGTAAAGAATTGTGGAGGACAGGACGAACTTAAGCTCAATTTTGAAGGAAGGATAATATTTAAGTAATCGGAAAAGGATGAGTATGACATTTCCAGTGAGCTAAATGACAGAGTAGGTAACTTTGGGAAAACAATAGGATAAGTTTAGGGAGTCCAAGGAACAGATTTTAATCCATGAATGCCAAGTGCAGGAGTCTGGACTCCTGATGCAGGCCTTCAAATCTGATCTTTCAGATGCTTAGTAGTAATTTCAAATAATTAATATGTTGATATGATATATGATGAATTTTAGTGGCAATAAACCAGTTAAGAATCAAGTGTGAAATGTGGAATGCCTGAACTAGGGTGTATGCTAAATTCTCATTACAATTGCACATTCAGACCCCATCTTTAGTTTCTGCATTTACAGGAAAAGTACAGTCTTGCTGCATTTGTAAAAGAGTATTAATCAAAACTTCTTTTCCTTTCAGTGCAGTTATCTGTAACAGATGAACACCAAGACCTTAGTTCTATTACTTTAAAAAGGTCTTGACCACCTGATAAAACCCATTACAGAAAATTCTACTTGTAATGGATACCATGTTGCCTCTTCTAGACAGATAAAGTGCAATAAATCTAAAATTCTCACTATAGTAATTATAATTCCAGAGAAATTCTCAGATTGGATAAAGTGACAAAGTAACTTCTTATTTCTGGACTTTGAACAAAGGAGAAAAAGTTAATTGACTAAAATGATAGAGTTTACCTTTAAAATGAAAGCACATTAACCTATAAAGTCAGTCTAACCCATTGAAAATAAATGATTTTACCTTTGTGTTTGTACCGTAGAAATCTCTTGTGGGAAAGAAATATCATTAAACCATAAATTGTGAGGTTTGACCAAATTCATCAGTAATGGTTAAATAAATCCACTTTCATGGCATCCACCCAAATATTGCAGGCATACAAACATGTGTTTCTAGCTTAAAATTGTTGGAACGTCATTAGAAGTATATTACATATATTTTAATAATTCACTCTCATCAGAGCAGCACAATGAACGCTAAGCAATAAGGGGAAAGGGTTGAGAAAATGAGTCTAATTGTTACTGGAGTTGCTACTAGACCCCTGCTCAAAACCCACCAGCCCCTCCCTTGAACAGGAACTAACATGCATCTTTAAGTCTCAGGGTCTGGACACAAAGATAGGAAGCTATTGAAAGAGAAAAACTAAAACTGGATAGAACCAGCTGAAACCAAGATGGCAACAAATCTGACCTCCGACAGACCCCAGTCTCATTCTACACTGATTCTCCTACCTTAAGTACTGCAGGACACACATATGCATGACCACAACTGGAAGTCACAGAACAAAAAAGGGGAGAAATGAGGCACCCTATTTCCAGGAAAGCTGAGTCTCTTTCCCAAAAAAGTAATGCACGTGTCTCCTCATCATTGGAGAGGGAAATTGCAACCCACTCCAGTATTCTTGCCTGGAGAATCCCATGCACAGAGGAGCCCGGCAGGCTACAGCCCATGGGGTTGCAAAGAGTCAGACACAACTTAGTGACTAAACCACCACCGCCCCATCATTAGTCTCATTCTGCTCCCCATTGTCCCTGCTTCTTAAAAGCAAATCTCTCACCATTAAGGCAAAAAGTTGGTTTGTGGACTTGTTTCCTGTTTTTCTATCCTCTGGCGATTGAATAAAGCTTGTACTGCTTCAATCTCAGCTTCAGTTTCATTTGTGGCCATGTGAACTCAAACAGAAAAAAATACCTTCCCCACAGAGGCAGGGGAACTCGGGTGAGACAGGGGTCCATACAACCTAATGAGCTAACATGATGTTTGCAACATATCAAGGACTATGGAAATACATTAAAGTTGTTTCAGACTACATATTTGAGCATATTTGTTTTATTACAGAGTGGTTTTACTTAAAAGTGTATTTCAATCTATTCAATGCTTATTGGCAAGTGAAAGGCTCACTCCATTATAAACCCCGGCAGTTTTAATTAAAAAAAAAAAAACAAAAAACTGCCTACACTACCGTGCTTTTCCTAATCAATATATAGCCCACATTCCAAGACTTGTTAACATAATGTTTAATGTAAATATTGCATTTAAATTATCTGAAACTTATAGTTAACTCAAAGAAGCATATGGTGAAAAAAAATTGCTTACTAAACACATTAGGCCAGTTCATTATTAGTCACTCCTAGCCCCTAGCAAGCACCCAGTACTTAGTAAAGTGCCAAATGTATGTAAGTTATTAATATTATTTTATCTAGCTTCCCACAGCTACAAAATGAGTTGAATAAATGTAAGCATTAGAATCACAAACTTCTCTGGTTTAAGAGATGAGCAAAAGTTGACTGCCTATAAATATAGAATATTTACTGTAGAAACAAATGAAAAAATAGTTTGTGTTGAAAGTGAAACTTGAACTTTTGAGCAACTGTTGAGTAATGTATGAGTAATTCTTATGTAGTAGAGAAAAAACTAAGCAAAATAGTAATGCTGTCACTTTTTAAGAATAGCTTCCTGTCTCCACTGAAGTAAGATCAGGGTATGAAAAACTAGTTCATTCTCTATTTTACTGGTGAGGCAGTGGAGACCACCAGAGGATATTTGAACTTTCAGCCTTTAGTACTGTACACAAGAAGCTTGGAAATCACCACTGTGTCCTAACAAGTAAAAACCAGAACAAACGGACAAATCAACGACCCTCTTAGATCCTTTAGAGCAGTGGTCCCCAATTTTTTTGGCACAAGGGACCAGTTTAGTGGAAGACAATTTTCCAAAGATGTGGTGGTATGTTTTCAGGATGATTCAAGTTCATTACATTTATTGTGCCCTTTATTTCTGTTATTACTATATCAGCTCCACCTCAGATCATCAGGCATGGATCCTAGAGGTTGGGGATCCCTGCTTTAGAGAAATGAAGTCACAGGGCAAACCACTGCCCCCCAAATGGAGTGAATACAGAAAATCACAACTTACTGGAGCAGAGACACCATATCTGAAAGCTTGGCAGGAATCGCTGATGAGGAAAGGAAACCTGAAATGCAACTGAACTGAAGGAGGCTCCAGGCAGACAAGTCTGAGGGTTTAAAACTCCTGGGGATCCAGTTCTAGCAGGTTCCCTAAATATTTTTGTGAGTTTTACTTCCAGGAGTTTGACCAGGTCCTCAGAATGAGTATCAGAGAAAAGTCTCTGTCTGGCAGGCAGAGGAGGAAAGAGTCATTTTGAAATCCGCCAGAACACTCTGCTCTTAACAAGGGTTGCCTTCAGGAGAAACTAGCTGGCTAGAGCCTAATCTAATGAAGTTTTATCAAAGCAAGCTGATCTAGAGAAAGGTACATACCAAATGTCAGCTGGATCTAGCCATCCAATCCCACCTAAGTGGGATGGGTTGGTGCAGAGAATCACGTGTGAGGTTCAGAGGACAGGCTCACTCAAAGATCGCCACCTACTCTTAGGACTGTAGAATGTTTCCTCTTCCTTGCACCTCACTACCAGTTCCTACAGGTCTATTTAGAGCAGATCCTTGTACATCATGTCCAGCTATAAATGCATATTAAAAGGCAAGAAAACACAGTCGGAAGAGAAGAGTAAGCATCAGAACCAGACTCAGACATGGTACCATCATTGGAGTTATCAATCCAGAGATTTAAAATGACTATGAGAAATATGTTCTAATAGATAAACCAGACTAATAAAAGACCAGATAAGTAACGAAAGCAGGGAAATGGAAATTCTAAGAAAGAAATCAAAAGAAATGCTAGAGGAGGTCAAGAGCACTAACAGAAATGAACAATGTCTTTGGTGCACTTATTAGTAGACTGGACACACCTGAGACAAGCAACTGAATTGAAGATGTCTCAGCAGAAACCTCCCAAACTGAAAGCAATTGGAAGAGGGAAAAAAAAAAAAAAAAAAGATTGAAAAAACAGAGTGCATAAGAACAGTGGGGCAACTACAAAAGGTACAATGTAAGTGTTATAAAAATACCAGAAGGAGACTATTTTAGCTTGAAAATGATAGTTTTAGTCACTCAGTCATGTCCCACTCGTTGCAACTCCATAGACTGTAGCCTTCCAGGCTCCTCTGTCCATGAAATTCTGCAGACAAGAATAGTGGAATAGGTAGCCATTCCCTTCCCAACCCAGGGACTGAACCAAGGTATCCTGCATTGCAGGCAGATTCTTTACTTTCTGAGTCACCAAAATTTAGGCCTCTTAACGCCAGTTCGGTTTTTTAATTCTACCCCACTCATGTGCTTCCCCACTAACCTGTTCCCTCAAATTGCTGGCTATTCATAAGCTCCTCCTGGAATTTTCTTTGAAAATGCCTAGTCCTTCAATATACTAATATATACCCATGCACAACCAAAAGAACATCACACGGATTAAACTTTGCAGTGTATGCATGTGTGCTAAGTCACTTCAGTCTTGTCCAACTGTGTGTGACCCCCATGGACTATATAGCCCACCAGGCTCCTCTGTATGTGGGTTTCTCCAGGCAAGAATAATGAAGTGGGTTGCCATACCCTCCTCCAGGGATCTTCCGGACCCAGGGATTGAACCCGCATTTCTTACATCTAACCTGCATTGGCAGGCAGGTTCATTACAAATAAGAGTTAACAGGTTAACAAACAAAATATTTTATTTATTTTTTAAAGCATGAAAGTGTAAATCAATATATGTTCATTTAGTTGCATAAAAAGAGAAGGCAACCAAAATGAACAAAAAGAAGAATTTGCTTAACATACTCAGGATTTCCTTGCTAACATTCCACAGGAAACTGAAATAGTAGCTTATTTCCTGTTCTTAAATATTTAAAAAAATATATTTGTCACTTGTACTTCCTGGAAAGTAATATTTACATTATTGCAAAGTAATTCAGCCATTCCCAGCTGTGGATTTTGATTGCTGCTATTATAATGACAATGAAAATAAAACAAAACTTGTCAAATTTTAGTTATAGAATAGCTGCCAGTTCCTAGTATATCAGAAAGCATAAACTGTTCCCATAACTTTTGGCTTTGGGATGGATTAATTACTCAAAATGTATTTTACCTGAACTTGGGAAACATATGTTAGAGACACATATTATGTGGTTTGAGAAAAGGAGTGGTAGTGAGTAATGTTTCTTATTTCCAAAGTATTGCTTATTCTTGTGTTCCTGAAGATAGTTTTATTTTCTGTAAGATTACACTGCCTTGCAAAAAGCACAGTTTTCTGAAAGGGCCATGAATTTTGGAAGTCACCTTTTAATACAGGTAGTTGCTTAACGTATTTCAAGGTTATGCCTGTAAAATATTTATGAAAATAGCTCTCATATCACTGCCTTCTCAAGTCTCCGTTAAGTATAGATGTCTTAGGGGAGAACAAGATATTTTCCTAATTAGAAAACTTTATGGTTCTTGGGTAACTGGCAGTATTGGAATCAAAGAGCATCTCAACTACTGTCCATGAGTATCCTACTCAGTGCATGTCATTTTAGTTAATGAGGAAATTTTTGAATTCCAACGGAAAAGATGTTTAATGAGCCCATTCTTGTTAATACCCCACAACAATTATTACTAGCTTTTCCTGAGAGCCTTGTACTAGGCCTTTTATATGTATTATGTGCAGGTTTTGTAACAGCCCTGCTAGACAGATAAATAGATAGGTATTAAATCCATTTGTAGATAAGGATATTTAAACTTGATGATATTAACTTAACTTGATCAACCACAGGTCTGAGCATTTTACTAATGTCTTTAGGACAAGATTATGGAAAAGCGCTTCTAAATAGGATCAGCATGGATAGCTCCTTATAAAAATATATACAATGAAAAGATATATAATTATTTTCCCACCATGATGCCTGGTTTACTCCTTCTGGCTAAGGCATCACAAACATTCAGGGGAAAAAAAAAAAATTACATAGGTAGGGAGAAACCATTAACCCTTGAGCTTAAATATATATTTTTAGATCTCCTAAGAGAAAATCAGAGTCTGAGAGAAATAGGTGATACATGGATCTTTTGTGAAACAAATAAAAAGAATCCACAGTTCTGGAGCAGTGTGTTTCTATCTGAGGTGCCCCGGTGATGTCCCAGAGTTGCCTGGGGGCAGGGGAGCAGGTAAATAAACAAATGGTACCTGAAAATATGCGGTCCACTGGAGAAGGAAACGGAAAACCACTTTAGTATTCTTGCCTTGAGAACCCCATGAACAGTATGAAAAGGCAAAAAGATATGACATTGAAAGATGAACTCCCCTGGTCAGGATGTGTCCAATATGCTACTGGAGAAGAGTGGAGAAACAATTCCATCAAGATTGCAGAGATGGAGCCAAAGGGAAAACAACACCCAGTTGTGGATGTGACTGGTGATGGACGTAAAGTCCAATGCTGTAAAGAGCAATATTGAATAGGAACCTGGAATGTTAGTTGCATGAATCAAGGTAAATTAGAAGTGGTCAAACAGGAGATGGCAAGAGTGAACCTCGATATTTTAGGAATCAATGAACTAAAATGGACTGGAATGGGTGAATTTCATTCGGATGACCATTATATCTACTTCTGTGGGCAAGAGTCTTTTACAAGCAATGGAGTACCCCTCATAGTCAACAAAAGAGTCCAAAATGTAGTACTTGGGTGCAATCTCAAATATGACAGAATGGAGAGAAGATGGTGGAGGAGTAGTGGACGTGGAGTACATCTCTCTCCAAGGATACATCAGGAACACACCTTCAGACACAGAAGTGCATGCAAAACACCAGCTGAGAATGGACGGGAGTACCTGACCAGTGGAAAAGAATATATAAAAACATGCACAACTCGGTAGGATGAAGGAACTAGGGGGAAAACCAGGAGTGTTAGTAAGATTGGACCTAGCCTTGGTGGGTGGGGGAACTGAAGCAGGGGTCCAATCCCCATATCAGGGCAATTGTCTGAGTCAGAGGAGAAACATTTAAGGCTGAGAGTGAAATACCTGATCAGTGGCAGCATAAATGATGTGAAAATCAGACAGTCCTTGCCGCAGCCATACATACCCCAGACAGCAATGCTGGTCCCCTAGAAGGTGCAGCGGCTGGGAGCTGGAGTTTAGGGATTGTGGAGCAATCCCAGGGCGAGGGCTGCTGTTGACTGTGGAGAGACAGATTGAGGGAATGGGAGGGAGGAGATCTGGGTGGGAAATGCCGGTGGAGGAAAGCCAGGCAGCCATGGAGCAAGATGATACTGCTGAGTCACACGAAGTGGGTGGAGTCATCACCATAGCCTATCTTTCCCCACACTCCAGCATTGCAGCTGGACAATAGAGAGGCTGGCCCATCAAATACCTGATGCACTGAACTACAGAGTAGGACCCCCACCCAGGGTGCCCCTTTAAGTGCTTGATGCATCGAACAACAAAGAAGGACCCCAGGCAAAGGAGCCCTCTAAGCGCCTAAGCAGGCAGAGCTATGGAGAAAGACTGGCCAAAGAGGCCTTCTGATCACTGAGAAAAGAGGAGAAGCAAAAGACAAAGGAGAAAAGAAAAGATATACCCCTTTGAATGTAGAGTTCCAAAGAATTGCAAGAAGGGATAAGAAAGCCTTCCTCAGTGACCAATGCAAAGAAATAGAGGAAAACAATAGAAAGACTAGAGACCTCTTCAAGAAAATTAGAGATGCCAAGGGAAAATTTCATGCAAAGATGGACTCAATAAAGGACATAAATTGTATGGACCTAGCAGAAGCAGCCGATATTAAGAAGAGGTGGCAAGAATACACAGAAGAACTGTCCAAAAAAATCTTCATGACCCAGATAACTATGATGGTGTGATCACTCACTTAAAGCCATACATCCTGGAATATGAAGTCAAGTGGGCCTTAGGAAGCATCACTACAAAGAAGGTAGTGGAAGTGATGAAATTTCAGTTGAGCTATTTCAAATCCTAAAAGATGATGCTGTGAAAGTGTTGCACTCAGTATGTCAGCAAATTTGGAAAACTCAGCAGTGGCCACAGGACTGGAAAAGGTCAGTTTTCATTCCAATCCCAAAAAAGGGCAATGTCAAAGAAAGTTCAAACTACGGCACAATTGTACTCATCTCACGTGCTAGCAAAATAATGCTCAAAATTCTCCAAGACAGGCTTCAATAGCATGTAAACTGTGAACTTCCAAGATGTTCAACCTGCATTTAGAAAAGGCAGAGGAACCAGAGATCAAATTGCCAACTTCTCTTGGATCAGAGAAAAAGCATGTGAATTCCAGAAAAACATCTGCTTCTACTTTATTGACTACCCCAAAGCCTTTTACTATATACATCACAACAAACTGTGGAAAATTCTTCAGTAAATAGGAATACCAGGATGCTTTACCTGCCTCCTGAGAAATCTTTATGCAGGTCTAGAAGCAACAGATAGAACTGGACATGGAACAATGGCTGTTTCTAAATGGGAAAAGGAGTACATCAAGGTGGTGTATTGTCACCCTGCTTATTTAACTTATATTCAGAGTACAGCATGTGAAATGCCAGGCTTGATGAAACACAAACTGGAATCAAGATTGCCGAGAAAAATATCAATAACCTCAGATACACGGATGATACCACCCTCGTGGCAGAAAGAGAAGAGGAATTGAAGAGCCTCTTGATGAAAGTGAAAGAGGAGAGTGAAAAAGCTGGCCTAAAGCTCAACATTCAGAGAACTAATATCATGGAATCCAGTCCCATCACTTCATGAGAAACAGATGGATAAACAATGGAAACAGTGACAGACTTGATTTTGTTGGGTTCCAAAATCACTACAGATGGTGATTGCAGCCATGAAATGAAAAGACACTTGCTCCTTGGAAGAAAAGCTATGACCAAACTAGACAGCATATTAAAAAGCAGAGATTTCACTTTGTCAACAAAGGCCCATCTAGTCAAAGTGATGGTTTTTCCAGTAGTCATATGTGGGTGTGAGATTTGGACTATACAGCAAGCTGAGTGCCAAAGAATTGATACTTTTTAACTGTGGTTTTGGAGAAGACTCTTGAGAGTCCCTTGGACTGCAAGAAGATCAAACCAGTCAATCCTAAAGGAAATCTGTCCTGAATATTCATTGGATGAACTGATGCTGAAGCTGAAACTCCAATACTTTGGCCACCGGATGCAAAGAACTCATTGGAAAAAACTCATTGGAAAAGACTCTGATGCTGGGAAAGAGTGAAGGCAGGAGGAAAAAGGAATGACAGAGGATGAGATGGTTGGATGGCATCACCGACTCGGTGGACATAAGTTTGAGCAAGCTTTGGAAGTTGGTGATGAACAGGAAAGTCTGGCGAGCTTCAGTCCACAGGGTCATAAAGAGTCGGACAAGACTAAGCAACCGAACTGAACTGAACCGTGGGCTAGCGGTTCCTCATTTGGGCTTTCCAAGTGGTGCTAGTGATAACGAACCTGCCTGCCAACGCTGGAGACGTGAGATACGTTGATTTGATGTCTGGGTCACGAAGATATCCTTTAAGAAGGCTTAGCAACACACTCCAGTATTCTTTCCTGGAGAATCAACTGGACAGAGGAGCCTAGCAGGCTACAGTTCATAGAGTCTCAAAGAGTCAGACATAACTGAAACAACTTAGTATGCATTCATGTTCCTCATTTACTTTATTTGGAAAGTCTTATTGAATATTTTGAGGAAGGATTTAGTCAGGGGAAATAATGTGAAAAACATAAACTTAAGGAATGAGATGTGGACAGAATGTGAATCAGGCAATCAGTAGATTTAGGAAGAAAACACAATGAAGGGGGATAATTTGCTTGCATCCAAATTTTCCTGGACTCAGGCTGATAGGTACTCATCACCCGGTGAGAGGAGGGAAGAAATACCAAACCTAAGAGTACATAGTGACAGTTCTGCCATTACTTCTCAAACTCCTCTTGGCAATGTATTTTTCACTGTCTTTATCCACAGCTTAATTTACTGTTATAACACAGAGGCAAAATTTTCAATGTTATCATCAAAACAAAACTGGGTTACAATCCCTGATCTAGGACCACAAAGCTGTCCTGCACTTTGTATACACTGTACAAAGATCCCAACCAAGGGCACAATTGGAGGTAAAAGGCAGTTGTGACTCAGCTCACCAAGCCTTACTCTGTGGCTCAGGAATTCATCCTCATGGAGGAAGAAGTATTCTTTTCTCACTTACACAAAGGCGTATCATATAGGCTAGATATCACCCTGCTCTGTGCAACAGCAGTCCCCCACCCCACACACACATAGTAATGTAACATCCTATAAATTTAGAATCTTATTCCTTGTCGTGTAATAGCATAAGCATAATGATTTTTTTATTCTATCTTTACATTTTAGTATTATTCCTAACACATCGTATATGATCTCTAAATAATTTTGGGTTCTTATTGAATGAATCTTCCATGTGGTAAATTTAGTTCACATAATTCTCAATATAGAACTTTAAAAAATGTATGTGTGCTTATGGACTTCAGGGTTTTTTATGCTAAACAACAAGATATTTGATGCACTATATGAATTATATAAATTAAAAAGTATATTTAATTCACACTGAATCCCAGTTTAAAATTAGATTGTTTTCTATTATGTACTGCTTGTCTGAATTTTTTAAACACTGTGATGTTCTCCAGTGGCATAGAATGGTAAAACATAAAAGTCACAGCAAAGTGGTTTAGTCAAATCATGTATTTGACTAAGAGACCCTAGACTGGAGAAGGATGAGGAAGTTTCTACTAGGTGGTGGATTTCACGTCCACTTTTAATCAATGTATTTCACTTTAAATTACACCACTCTTTGATTTAGGTATTTCATTCTAAAGATGAGGTAACTGAGTATGAAATAACTTAAATGACTTAGTAAAAGTTACTCATAAGTGCCAGAACTGGAAAGTCCAGTGTTCATATGAGACTAATTTTTCCAGTTGGTATTTTACTTATACTGATGATGCTTTCACAATGATGAAGTATTTTGTTTACTTGAAAATTTCAGCTAATTATCTCAATGGTTTTCCACACAACAGAAAATGACCAATCTGAGTGATGATATTTTTCCTAAATTAAATGGCAACCCACTCCAGTATTCTTACCTGAAAAATCCCATAGAATGAGGAGCCTGATGGGCTACAGTCCAAAGTGTTGCAAAGAGTCAATATAACTGAGCATACTTTTCCTCTATTAGGTGATTTTTTTTTTTTTTCATTTAACTGAATGCATTGTTTTGCATGGTCCAGAGCCAGTCTCTAATATCCCATTGATTCCATGTCCATGAGGTAAAATACCAAGACACATTTGAATATAGACCAAGAACAATTATTATCAGTCCTCATAAAGTATTTTATAAGTCTTTTAATAAAAATGGTCATCTTTTCCTAGTTTTTGTTCATGCAGGATACTTGAGTTTTAATTGTTTAAAAATGCCTATCTCCTTCAAACTCTTTTTCTCTATTGCTATTTCTCTTAGCTAAGTTTTATTTTTTAATTCTACTCTGTAATTCTAAAATACATTATATACTCTTTTCCAAAAAAGCTATTAATATTAAATCATGAATGGAATATATATTTTAAAAAATAAAAGATATTAAAACATGCCAAATGATAAATCAGTTACACATATATATACATGTTTTATAAGACAAAGAAATAAAACAAATAATTTAGATTTCTCTCCATAAATGTATGTGAAAGATTATATGTGTGTGTGTATGTTTTCATTTTGTTTCAAAAAAGTCAGAATTAAATTGCAACTGAGCATAGAGGTGAGAACTTTTCTTCAAAGACAATAAATAGAAATGATGACTACTTGCACAATATTCAAATATCAAATAAGGTCCTAACCAGGTAGCTTAAGTATGAATACATCTTGATTTCATGCAGAACTGGTAAAATAAGTTTAATAACTCAAGTAAATCTCACACTACTCCAATCATCTGTCAGGTTTTTCAAACTTAATTAAGTTATTTCTGCAAATACAAACAAATTTATGAAGCAATCTTAGTCATTCATTTCAATGGTGTTTAGCATGTTTGTGGGAAAAAGGTACTATGTTTTGCTATTATGTTTTAAAAGATGACTATTTCTAGACATAGATTTAGGCTTACACACACACACACACACACACACACACACATAGATATCATGTATTGTAAATAATGTTACAATGAACATAGGGGAGAATATATAATTTCTAATTAGTGTCTTTCTTTTCTTAGGGTAAATATCCATAAGAGGAATTGCTGGATCATATGGTAGTTCAATTTTTAAGTTATTGAGGAACCTCCACACTATTTTCCATAGTGGCTGTACCAATTTATATCCCCACCAAAATATGCATGATGGTACCCTTTTCTCCATACCCTTGCTGACACTTGTTATGTGTTGTATTTTTGATGATAGACAAACTGAGAGGTGTCAGGTGATCTTTCACTTTGGTTTTGATTTGCAGAGCCATGTTAGTTTAGTGCTATGAAGCATCTTTCCATGTGTCTGTTGGCCATCTGTATGTTTTCATTCAAAAATGTCTATTTGGGTCCTCTGTACGTTAAAAAAAATTAAGTTGTTTCTTTCGATATTGAGTTGTAAGAGTTCTTTCCATATTTTGAATATTAAAAGCACAGCTCAGTGCTCTGTGATGACCATAGATAGGTGGAAAGGGGGATAGGAAGGAGGCCCAAGAGGGAAGGGATATATGTATAAATATAGCTGCTTCACTTCATTCCATAGGTTAAGAAGAGGTGGCAAGAATACACAGAACTATACAAAAAAAAAAAAAGGACCTTAATGACCCAGATAACCACGATGGATCACACACGATGGTGTGACCACTCATTTAGAGCCAGACAACTTGATGTGCAAAGTCAAGTGGGCCTCAGGAAGCATCACTATGAACAAAGCTTGTGGAGGTGATGGAATTCCAGCTGAGCTCTTTCATATCCTAAAAGATGATACTGTGAAAGTGCTGTACTCAATATGCCAGAAAACTTGGAATACTCAGCAGTGGCCACATGACTGGTAAAGGTCAGTTTTCATTCCAATCCCAAAGAAAGGCAGTGCCAAAGAAGGTTCAAACTACTGCACAATTACACTCATTTCACATGCTAGGAAAATAATGCTCAAATTCTCCAAGTGAGGCTTCAACAGTACATGAACTGAGAACTTCCAGATGTTCAACCTGGATTTAAAAAGGGCAGAGGAACCAGAGATCAAATTACCAACATCCACTGAATCAAAGAAAAAGCAAGAGAATTTCAGGAAAACATCTGCTTCATTGACTATGCTAAAGCCTTTGACTGTGTGAATCACAACAAACTGTGGAAAATTCTTAGAGAGATGGGAATACCAGAACACCTTACCAGCCTCTTGTGAAATAAGTAGGCAAGTCCAGAAGCAACAGTCAGAACCAGATATGGAAGAACAAACTGGTTCCAAATTGAGAAAGGAGTTCGTCAAGACTGTACATTGTCACCCTGTTTATTTAACTTATATGCAGAGTCTAGTTCAGTTCAGTGGCTCAGTCATTACCAACTTGTTGAGACTCCATGGACTGCAGCAGGCCAGGCTTCCCTTCCATCACCAAGTCCCAGAGCTTGCACAACTCATGTTCATTGAGTCGGTGATGCCATCCGACCATCTCATCCTCTGTTGTCCACCTCTCCTCCTGCCTTCAATCTTTCTGAGCATCAGGGTCTTTCTTTTTTTCTTCTTCTTTAAAATTTATTTATTTATTTTAATTGGAGGGTAATTACTTTACAATATTGTGATGGTTTTTGCCATACATTGACATGAATCAGCCATAGGTGTACATGTGTCCTCCCATCCCAAAACCTACTCCCATCACCCTCACCATCCCATTCCTCTGGGTTGTTTCAGAGCACTCGCTTTGAGTGCCCTGTTTCATGCATCAAACTTGAACTGGTCATCTATTTCACACATGGTAAGATACATGTCTCCATGATATTCTCTCTAATCATCCCACCTTTGCCTTCTCCCAGAGTCCAAAAGTCAGTTTTTTTATATCTGTGTCTCTTTTGCTGCCTTGCATATAGGGTTATTGTTACCATCTTTCTAAATTCCATATATATATGGAATTATATATATATATATATGTTAATGTATTGTATTGGTGTTTTTCTTTCTGACTTACTTCACTCTGTATAATAGGCTTCAGTTTCATCCACCTCCTTAGAACTGACTCAAATTCGTTCTTTTTTATAGCTGACTAATATTCCATTGTGTATATATATACCACAACTTCCATATCAATTCACCTGCTGATGAACATCTAGGTTGCTTCTGTGTCCTAGCTATTGTAAACAGCACTTCAGTGAACATTGGGGTACCTGCATCTCTTTCAATTCTGGTTTTCTTGGTGTATATGCCCAGCAGTGGGATTGATTGCTGGGTCATATGGCAGTTCTATTTCCAGTTTTTTAAGGAATCTCCACACTGTTTTCCATAGTGGCTGTACTAGTTTGCATTCCCAGCAACATTCTCCAGCATTTATTACCTGTAGACTTTTTGGTAGCAGCCATTCTGACTGTCATGATATGGTACCTCATTGTGGTTTTGACTTGCATTTCTCTGATAATGAGTGATGTTGAGGATCTTTTCATGTGTTTGTTAGCCATCTGTTTGTCTTCTTCGGAGAAATGTCTGTATATTTCTTTGGCCCATATTTTGATTGGGTCAATTATTTTTCTGGGATTGAGCTGTTTGTATATTTTGGCAATTAATTCTTTGTCGGTTGTTTCATTTGCTATTATTTTCTCTCATTCTGAAGGCTGCTTTCACTTTGTTTATACTTTCCTTCACTGTGAAAAAGCTTTTAAGTTTAGTGAGGTCCCCTTTGTTTACTTTTGTTGTTATTTCCATTACTCTTGGAGGTGGGTCATAGAGGATCTTGCTATGATTTATGTCAGAGAGTATTCTGCCTATGTTTTCCTCTAGGAGTTTTATAATTTCTGGTCTCATATTTAGTTCTTTAATCCATTTTGTGTTTAATTTTGTGTATGGTATTAAAAAGTATTCTAGTTTCATTCTTATACAGGTGGTTGACCAGTTTTCCCAGTACCACTTGCTAAAATCTTTGAATCAGGTGGCCAAGTTATTGGAGATTCAGCTTCAGCATTGGTCCTTTCAATGAATTTTCAGGACTGATTTCCTTTAGAAGTGACTTTAGAATTGAGAGTACATCATGTGAAATGCCAGGCTGGATTAGAATATGCAGAGTACATCAAGCAAAATGCCTGGCTGGATGAAGAACAGGCTGGAATCAAGACTGTCAGGAGTAATATCAATAACCTCAGATATGCAGGTGACACCACTCTTCTGGCAGAAAGCAAAGAGGAACTAGAGTTTCTTGAAGAAGGTGAAAGAAGAGACTGAAAAACTGGCTTAAAACTCAACATTCAAAAAACTGACATCATGGCATCTGGTCCCATCACTTCATGGCAAACAGATGGAAAAGCAATGGAAACAGTGACAGATTTTATTTTCCTGGCCTCCAAAATCACTGCAGATGATGACTGCACCCATGAAATTAAAAGACACTTGCTCCTTGGAAAAAAAGTTATGACAAACCTAGAGAGAGTATTAAAAAGCAGACACATTACATTGCCGACAAAGATCCATATAGACAAAGCCATGGTTTTTGCAGTAGTCATGTATGGATGTGAGAGTTAGTTGGACCTTAAAGAAGGCTGAGCACTAAAGAACTGATTCTTTTGAACTGTGGTGTTGGAGAAGACTCTTGAGAGTCCCTTGGACTGCAAGAAGATCAAACCAGTCAATCCTAAAGGAAATCAATCCTGAATATTCACTGAAAGGACTGATGCTGAAACTGAAGCTCTAATACTTTGGCCACCTGCTGAGAAGAACCCACTCATTAGAAAAGAACCTGATGCTGGGAAAGATTGGAGGCAGGAGAACAAGGGGATGACAGAGGATGAGATGGTTGGTTGGCTTCACTGACTAATGGAAATGAGCTTGAGCAAGCTCTGGGAGATGCTGAAGGACAGGGAAGCCTGGCATGCTGCAGACCATGGGGTCACAAAGAGTCAGACAAGACTGAGCGACTGAATAACAACAAGAACACAACATTGTACAGTGATTATACTCCAATTAAAAAAAAAATAAAATCAAGTGACCTGTATAAAGGAGAAACAACAAACTCCTTATCAGATATATAATTTGAAAATACCTTTTCCCATTCAGCTGATTGCCTTTTCATCTTATCAATGGTTTCCTTCAATATGCAAGAATTTTCTAGCCTGATGCAGCCCCATTTGCTTATTTTTGTTTCTCAGATGGCTCAGTGTTAAACAGGAGACACAGGTTCAATCCCTGGATCAGGAAGATCCCCTGGAGGAAGAAATGGCAATCCACTCCAATATTCTTGCCTGGGAAATCCCACGGATATGGGAGCCTGGCAAGCTACAGTCCATGGGGCCATAAGGAGTCAAATATTACTGAGCGACTGAGCATAGCACAAAAAAGCAAATAAAATTAAATAAAACCAAGCAACATCAAAGTAATAACAGAACCCCACAGAAAATGATTTTAAAGATAGAAACGTTGTTCAGTTCAGTTGGACCAGAGTTTTATAGGCTTATGTGATGAGCAATAGAGCTAGGGTTGGAAACAGTTGTTCAGATCTTGAATGTTAGATGTTATAATGTAGAGGAATACGCGGAGGGTCAGGAATTTGGTATGCAGAGGGCTCAGCAATTCACTTAACTATGACTGGCAGACTTGTGAGGTGGGAAACTTAGATAGGAAAAGCCTAGAAAGGAGTATAATTTGAAAGATATGCCAGGAATTCAGGATCAACTTAACAACCTAATAAAAGTCTATATTGAGCAACAAGAGTGAGAAGAGAATGGGGAAGAAAACAGACATGAAAAAGCATAAAATATACATGAATTGTGTGTGTGTGTGTGTGTGTGTGTGTGTGTGTGTGTGAAGGAGTAAGGGTAAAAAAGGATACACTTTGAATTTAAGTGTGAATACCTTAAATTGGATAATGGATAAATGGTGGTATCATTTCAAGATGACATAAGAAGGAGTTGGTCTTTGGGGAGTCCAGACTGAACACTCACAAAAACCTCATATAATTTTAGGGCTGGGAGAAAGATGAGAACTCAACTAGGATAATTATTTATCTCACATATTAAAAAATGAGGCTCAGAGAAATGGTTTGACTAAATCCTAAGACTATTAGAAATTTGGAAACATGTTGATCTTGAGGGTTCAGCAAAGGGGCGGTGGAGACACCCTATAAGGCAGTAGGACACAGCTGATGACAGCAATAAAATTACAGTTTATTGTGAGAGTAAAATGATCACCTTGCCACAGTAAAAACTTTGAAAGAAACCTACAGAAGAACAACTGTTACTAAAGTGCCAGGAGTTACAAGAATATCATATTATAATTTTAGGAAAACTAATTTTCTTATGACACCTCCGGATTACACATTGTAAAGAAAACTGGGAAAATAAAACTATTTTAAACCTCAGAAATATTTCCTGCTGTTCTGTTACACTGAGATTAATTGCAAGTCACACAAGTTAAACAGTACAAAATCTTTTACAGAACACATGGAAGGTTTCACATGCCCTAAAATAAAAGGCTATAAATGTGACATAATACACTCTGCTGGAGCAATTTCTGAATACTTCTATCATAAAGTAATTTTCTCCCACTTCAGCTTCCCTAGCAAAGTGACAAGATAAAATTGGTTTCTTAAGCCATCATTTCAAGGGATGATATAATTATCTCATTTTAAAACTGAAAAAATATAAAGGAGTGATGCTGTTAGTAGCTTTCATGTCTCAGAAAAGTTTCAATAAATTTGCATACTACAATTAAGAAATTGCTACAAGGGGTAAATGAAATGAATTTATAAATAGTAAAATTTGTCTCCAATCAAATGTTTTAATCTTTGTAGTTATATTTTTAAGAATACCTGTGTCGTTTCCCATAAATATTATGTTTTTAATAAACATAGCCATTATATAAAATGAGGTGTTAATTTCCATCTTCATAAAATATTTCATATAATTCCCAAATATATATAATGACCAAAATGTTGATATACTTAGAACTTATAACTCTCAATTTTAAAATTTCTGCTACTAATATTGATAGAAACAAAAATATGAACATGAAAAATAAAAATTTCAAAAATTTTATTTTGGAAATATTCATGTCACTGTTAGTGATGCTACCCTGCATAAACTTTCAGCATCTCAAGTAGATGAATGTATATGGATGTACCCACTAATATGTCTGTTGCACAAAAACAACCAGTTGTTTTTCCAAGGGTATCTGAATATTGAATCATCTAAGAACGGAGAAAGAGAGGATGAAGAAGAACAGGAAGAAAAAGGAGAAGTAAGAGGAAGGAATAAAGTGAGGAAGGAAGGGAGAGAAAAATGAGCGAAGGAAGAAAGAAGTCACAAAATCTGGTTACTTTACCTGTTGTAACCAAAGCGGATAAAGGTCATTCAACACTCAACTTGTGTTTTTGAACATTCTAAGAGCTTCATCTTAGAATTCTATGCCTATTCTATTCTATATTCTATGCCTATAATTAGAACTATGACCCAAACATAATGGACACTAGAAGAGGAAAACAGGTTTAGGGAATGAATATGTGCATTGACTCTGTAGCAGAACCTTGATTATCCAGATTAATACCTCTTTTACACCCTTTGAGTATGGCCTTTCTCTTCCATGTAGCTAATCCATATCTATATGCCTTGGGCTTTGATCAAGGCTAGCTATGAAGAAATTCTGCTATTATTATCTGTTAAATCAATCATATCAAGAATATTTACTTTTATATTAAACAAGAAAAACACTTCTCATTTGAATAGTAATGTATATGGAGTGACAAAAGATAGAATCCAGTGAACTTTTCCATATACTAATAAATTGACACCCACCCATTCTGCCCTCCGAGAAGGTCAGTTAAGTCATTAAAAATCATATTATATGATTGTTCTCACATACCATGGAAAGAATATAATATGTACTTGCCTGGAATCATAATATAAAATGAATAAAAATAATTAATCATACTGCATAGTGTTCAACAGTTTTTATTTAGAAAAAGCTTCATGTATGAGTGCTTCAAATATTTTTTTTAGTTCTTTAGAACTGTTTACAGTTTTTTAAGCTTTAGATTTATGTTAATTTATTTACTTAAGCAGTAACCTCATTTTTCCTAAAATTATTTTTCACTGTTGATTGCTCTTTTATGTTCTTTATAACATATTCAGCTACATAAAATCACAAAACTGGCACACTTTTAGTACAAATGTCAGATCCATCAAGGACTGTTATTAAAATAGATTGATTCTAAAGGCAACTCCCCTTTGAGAACATTTTAGATTAACATTCTCTTGAAAAAATTAAAGAAAATTATAACTATAAAATATGATGACCAGTGGAACTGTTATGTATCATATCAAGTAACACTATTTAGTTATTCTTAAGATGGTTTGAATATTTTAAAATTTCCCATTGCAAACATATGGCATACCATGCAGAATAAGATATAATACTTACTAGATATTTGTACTCTCACAGACAAATAGAAATTCCAAGTAAAACTATTAAAGGTAAAAAGTATGTCCTTTTGTATAATATCTGTCTTATTTGAAGTTTAATAATAATAATAATAGCAGTAGACTATATCCCACTTCCCAAGGCTAAGGAGAAAATTTAAATTGCATTTTTTTGGTATCTGGAACATAACAGTAACAAAAGAACACTCAACAGTAAAAAAGTACTTGCTCATGATCTAGGGAAAATAAGAATACTTTCTCCAATTTTTACATGAGAGTTAAGTTTGATTGTATATTGAGACTTTATTCTGTGAAAACTTTTTATAATATTTCTATGTTTTATATTTAATCAGACTTTTGGTTTTCTGTCTAAAAAATTATAAATACTATGTATATGAGATAGTTTGCCTGCATCTAATATCAACACCTCATTAAAATTAAAGAAATTTTCTAATATTACATTCACAAATACTATGTGTTACTGAAAATGGCCTGCTCATTTGAAAATTTTGCTACCTGCCAATGCCACTACTCCTAAGCCTTGTAAACCATCAAATAGTCTTCTGCATAAATAAATGATTTCTTTAGAAAAATATTTACTTAGCACTATGTGCCATACCATGTTAAGAACACAAACAAAAATAGTTGTAGGCAATTGATTCAATAATAGCATTTTCCTTTTCTATTTTTCATTCCTATAATATACTTGGTGTTCTCAGAATAACTACAGATGACTCTTTGAAAAGAAGGTTTCATAGTCCATAGATAAATCATTTTTTCATGTCATTTCATTTGTCAGTCATTCAAACATATGCTGAGATAATTGTAATATACCAAATGTCTTCTAGTGTGACAAAAATTTGATAAAAATGGCAATGTCTCAGTCCTCAAGTTCTCACTACCTAGAAAAGAAACATTATAATATATATATGTGTATATATATATGGCAATGGCATCATAATTATATATTATATAAATATATTATTTATGTGAAGTAAATTAAATGAAAATATATAATGCATATAATTATATACATATGTATATCATAGATGAAATTGAAATACTGATTACCTCTATTGGGATAGGTCACAAAACGTTTCAGAAAAGATAATAAAACTCAGCAGGATATTGTAGTTCAAATATGAGCTATCTAGTCCTCAAGATAACAAAATAATTTAAAAACAGAAGCATTTCAGTATCTCTAAGGTATCTCATCACCTGTGGATGTAGTTATAGATGACTCTGAATGTGCAGACTAAAGCAAAATCATGAAGCACAATTTAGATCATGCTAACATGATTCTGAGCAACTGACTCATATAGCCATGTTTCATTTAAGAAAGCTCTTTTAAAGTTTGAATAGAGAGAATGAATTGTAGGGAAGTGATATAATTGTTATTCTGCTTATAATAACCCACTTCTAAATTTCTTTTTTGGGTGTGACAGTTATCACTTTCTAATGTGTGCTATAATTTATTCATTATTTCTATTGATTTCAAGCCCTCAAGTGTGAGGCTGGGATCTTTACATACTTTACCGATGTTTTGCAGGTACCTAGAAAGTACATGGCCTAGTATGGGCCATTGTTTAATCCTTCCTCTATAAATAAAATGTATGAATTGTACTAGTTTATAAGTTTTTGATTTATTTTGTAATGACAATTCTTTGAATAATCATAGAATATTTTATCTGTTGTTGGGCTTTCTAAATATGTAAGCGAGTTATCATCAAAGGAGATAATTTTCTCTGATATGCAATATTTGTATAAATGATTGTTATTTTTGTCTAACCACATTCATTAGTATATCCTAAATAACGATAGTCAGTATCCTTGTAATTTTCTTGACATTAAAGAAAAATGTAGTTAACATTCAAAAGTTTTAAATTATGGTGAGGACTATGGTAATTTTCAAGAAAAGCAAGGACATTTGTGTGGCAGGAAGATAACAAATCATAATTATGAGATAGATATTTTTAAATGTATCATACTTGGCTGTCATATACTCTTCTGTTATGTTCTACTTTTTTCCTCTCTATTTGGTTTGTATATCTTCTATCAACCTTCTATTTATATTTGATCATCTTATGTCTCTAATCTTATCTCTATTTTCACCTAATATTCAAAATGTCTACTTGTCTGCTTTTTTGTGATATTCACTAGTTTGTTGTATTTCTAGATCCCATGTATATGTGATATATGACTCACAGATGCAGAGAACAATTTAGTGGTTACCAGAGGGGAGCAGTAGTATAGGAGTGGGGGTGGAAAGTACAAACTATCTGGTATAAGATAGTCTCAAGCATGTATTGTACAACACAGAGAATATAGCCAGTAATTTTGTAATAACTGAATATGGGAAGTAATCTTTAATATCAAAGAAAAACAGTCTACCTTTTTGTCTCCCAGAAGTGACTTTCTGCTAGAGCTTTATGCTTGTACCAATAATTGGTAACTGCTTATCTAGAAAAGTGTCTACAATCTACTGGCATGAAAATTTCATATTGCTAGAGTATTAGACTACTTCAAGATATTTCTGTTGCTTTCAAATAATCTCAAAGAGTATTTTGCCTGTTTTTTTCTAGGTGATGACATACATGCATTAATCTACTCCCAAATAGTCCATCTTCTAGGAAGTGAAAATTCTGATATATCTGATTTACCTGAATGGTTTGTCAGTAAGAACAGAAGATGGAAGACCAAGTGGAAGATTGCAGTAGTGAGCAAGAGGTTATGATGACGCTAATGTATTCCAAGGTTGCAGAAGAGACAATATTGGTGAGTCATCAGGTTTTGAAGGCAGGACCAACAAGATTTGCTGATAGATTTGATGAGGTGAAAGAAAGAAGAGAAGTATGATTCTAAATTTTTGGTTTAGTCAACACCTGAGTAAATAAACAATACCCACTGGCCTTAGGGAAACAGGTGAAGAAGAAAGTTTAAAAAATGTAAATAATTTAGTTCTGGGATTATGTGCCTATTCAAAATCCAAGGGGAATTACTGGGACAGGCAGTTGAATATACATGGCTTCCCTGGTGACACAGACAGTAAAGAATCTGTCTGCAATGTGGAAGATCCAGGTTCAATCCTGGGTTGGAAAGATTCCCTGGAGAAGGGAATGGCAACTCACTCCTGCATTCTTGCCTTGAGAATTCCATGGACAGAGGAGGTTGGTGAGCTACAGTCCATGGGGTCACAAATAAAAGTTGCATATACAAGTCTGGAATCCAAGAACATTAAGACCTGGAGTAATCCTATAGATATAATATTTAGGATTGTATTTAGGTAATTAGAAGTAATCCAAGGAAATCATATAGACAGAAGGGATGGCAGGACACAGTACTTAAACAAACAAAAAGCACTTCAAGCAGGTCAAAGAAGGATCTGATAAAGAAGACAAAGTTGGAATATCTAGTGGTTATATGGGTAATCAGGAGAGAATGAAAATTCAAAAGGAATATGAAGAAAGTGTTTTAAAACGGAAGGAGTGATCTACTGTATTAAATGTTGCTGAAAAAGACTGAAATTTGATCAGAGTATGTGATGCTGAGATCATAGTTTGGCTCACTAGTGCACTAGTGACAGGTCGACTCTAGACTTGACTGGATTGGCTCTAGAGAAAGAGGAGTTTTACTTTAAATAAGAGAGAAATATAACTAACAGCAATTGAGTTAAAGGGAGGTTTTATTTTGTTAGTTGGAAAATAATAACAGCATGTTCTGTTGCTGTTGAAAGGGTCCTATAGATAAGTAAAATGTGATGATGTTGGATAATAAGATAATAATGAAAAAAGCATAGTCCTCAAGGCAAGTGGAATTGCTGCCCTTGGGGAACATGGACAGTTCCTATGCTATAATGGGAAGAAAGTACAGTACGTGTGGTTCAGTTATATATAGCTGAGGAATTGCTGGTGATGTGTTTTTATCAACGAAATAAAGAGCAAGTTTATCGATATCTGAAATGAAAGCATGTGTTACGAGGTTTTTGAAGAGAGTACAAACTATAAAATACCTACGGGAGTAGAGAGTAAATGGTTTAGTAAAATATAGTAAGATTGCTTTTGGCACTAAGGGCCTATATGAGATGCTTGGTCATGAAGTTAACATGGCTGTGTTTTCCCTACACACAATTTGAGAGTGTAACAGATTGTTTTAACAGATTTTAAACTCCCTTTGCTTTCCTGGAATAAAATCTACTCAGCTTTCTTAACAGAAAATAATTTTCAGAGTATCTAATATCTACTTATTTTTCTTTTGGTAGTAGAATCTACCACATTTGTCGTAAAAATGGCCATTAGATCAAACACTACAGTTTTTACTCCTCCCTCAGCTAACTGTGTTTTCATGGCAGAATTCAGGATAATGGGCTATGACAGGTTTAAGTTTCAGTTGATTTAATTAAAAACCAAGAACCCTGTCCTTGACTTTCTTTGTACCACTGGCTGCAAATAGCAATAGCTGATAAACACCAAAGGTCCTGTGTTATGAAGGGCATTAGTGTCCTGCTAGGCCGTGTCACTAGAGGAGCCATGTACTGTAACATTTAAAACAAAAGAAATGAACATTTATTGTTTTGAGCCACTGTATTTTGTGGGGTCTTACTAGAAGTTAATGTAATAAAATAGTATATCATTTTTGTAAATTATTTTCTAATGTTTAATTAAAATATTTATGTTTATGGTCATAAGCAAAATATAAGCATTTTTTTTCTAATTTAGTATACCAGTTTTGCTATTACATTTACATATTAGTTTTCTAATATTGACTGGCTTGTGCATATATTTATGTCCTGTATCACTGAAATAACATTGTATTATCTGTACTTTACTAGGTAGCTGGAACTTGATTTTGGAAATACCTGTTCCAAATGCCTGTTTTAAAAGATTAATTTAGAATCTTTTTTTTTTTTTCAACTATAATAGCCAGGTTAACTACAGGTATTTCTCAGGTAAATTTTGCTATTTTTTGCTAAAATATCAATAGTTTCTTTTAGGATTTCTGATTTATCATAATTTTTATTCTTTTTCTTATTATAGCTGACATTTTTACATTTCCAAAATATCTTTTTTTTTTTTTTGCTCCCTCTTTTTAATCTTATTGATCCATTCATTCAAACAATCAGACTGAGTTTAGGATTTCTTTGTTGCCCATTTCATTAACACCAGACATTTACCTCTTGTTTCCTTTAAAAATGTATTCTAAGTCTTTTCTAATTTCTAAGCAAATAATTTAAGTATAATCTCATATTTTTATAAATTCTAAACAAAATTAATTTGTTCAGGAATATATGTTGAGACTCCTTGAATACCATCTCTTCTGGGTCTTATGTTGATTCTTCATGTCTGCTGTATCTGGGAACTTCTAGGTATTCCATAATTAATGTAATATTACATGTTAGTAATAACTAACAGTTTTTGTTTAGCTAATTAGCTCCTCCATAGCACTCAGGTGACAGAAAAAAAACAACCAATGATTGATGGAACTCATCTTTGCATGTTAATCACATTTTTCCTCCTGTTCAGGGTTTCTACAAACCTAGCTTTCTCCAGATCCCAAAACAGCTGTTCTGATCCTCAACTGATTAGCTTCTCATTGTTTGCAAAGAATAAAACATTCCTAGGCCAATCCACTGTTACAATGGAGCAGGACCATTAAGATTGCAGTAGCTCTTAGCTTGCAGAGGTAGAACAAAGCTGGATTAGCTTTGTGGGCAAAAAATCAAGAATGAACATATAAATGGTCACCTGTGTTTGTGAATACCCCCCTATGTCTAACCTACCACGATTGGTCACTTGGTCTATGACTATCTAAACTCACCTAAGTGGTTATAAGATTTTTTTTACTACAAAAGACATTCAGATTTCCTCTGTTAAAAAATGCAGTTTAAAACAATGAAGTATCATCTCACGCCAATCAGAATGGCTGCCATCAAAAAGTCTACAAACAATGAATGCTGGAGAGGGTGTGTAGAAAAGAGAACCCTCTTACACTATTGGTAGAAAGGCAAACTAGTATAGCCACTATGAAGAACATTTGGAGATTCCTTAAAAAACTGGAAATAGGACTATCATATGACCCAGCAATCCCACTGCTGGGCATACACACCAAGGAAACCAGAACTGAAAGAGATACATGTACCCCAACGTCCACTGAAGCACTGTTTACAATAGCTAGGACATGGAAGCAACCTAGATAGCCATCAGCAAGCAAATGGATAAGGAAGTTGTGGTACATATACACAATGGGATATTACTCAGCTATAAAAATAACACATTTGAGTCAGTCCTAATGAGGTGGATGAAACTGGAACCTATTATATGGAGTGAAGTAAGTCAGAAAGAGAAACACAAATACAGAATATTAAAGCATGTATATGGAATTTTGAAAGACGGTAATGATGATCCTATATGCAAGGCAGCAAAAGAGACACAGATGTAAAGAATAGACTACTGGACTATGTGGGAGAAGGTGAGGGTTGGATAACATGAGGGAATAGCATTGGAACATGTATATTACCATATGTGAAATAGATGACCAGTGCAAGTTCAGTTCATGAAGCAGCGCACTCAAAGCCAGTGCTCTGGGACAACCCAGAGGGATGGGGTGGGGAGGGAGGAGGGAAGGGGGTTGATGGGAGGATAGATGTGCACCCGTGGCTGATTTCTGTCAATGTATGGCAAAACCCACCACAATACTGTGAAGTAGTTATCCTCCAATTAAAATAAATGAATTAAAACAAGAACAACAAAAATACCACTTTTAAAGTCAGATCTAATCTAGTTCTAAGGCAATAACAGCTAATGCCCTTGAAACTGGCAATCCAGATGTACTTTTTGAAGCGAATTCATATAAAACTAGACAGATCACAATAGAATATTTCTGCTATTCATTCAGAATGTGCTTCCATTAAGAAATAAGAAAATTAAAGTCCAATAAAATCATGCATCTATATTGACATAGCTATGTTGATACAATTGTAAATTTATAGATAAGAAGCATCTAAATATTCTATTTAAGAAGGCAAAGGGTTTTTCATAACATAAAATTCATTTTAAATGATTGTTAAAAATGTATGAAAAAGATTTAAAATTTTTTGTAAGATAATTTTATTAAATCAAAATGTAAACACTACTAAGATCTCAGTATAAATAAAGGATAACAATTTTAAAACCTTATTCCCTCCCTAAAATGAACTACTAGAGTTAAATTTTTTCTGATTTCAAAATATATTTTTAAATGTATAAAACTTAGTTTTAAACCTTTTAACAAGTGTGTAACATTGATAAATATAAATTCAAGGGTGCTTAGCAAAATCTTGAAGCCATTATTCTAATATACTATGTGAATCTTTTCATATTTTATATATGTAAGGAAGCACATATATAGGCATGCTTTTAAAAAATAATTTTCTACTGATCTATTATATTTTCCACAGGACTACAGGGAGATGTCTTTATTATCACTGTATATATCTGTTGCCTAGGTAAGTGCTTTTTACTTGCAAGGTCAGTAAGGACTTTTTAAGTAAATTAAAAACCATTTTTTATGTTCACTGGTTTGTCAAGAGTTAAATTAATATTCCTAATCTACTTTTACTAATAAGATACAATTTTTCCCATTTTTTTCACTGAAGAATAAAACACAAGTGTTTCTTTTGGGATTTTCCTTAAAGGTTTGTTTCCAAGATTACTTGGCAAAATCATTCATCTACAAACATAATATTTCTACAAATGTTTAATAAGATTTTACAATAACTTTTTCCTAGAGTGTGAAAAATGAAAATCATAATACCCTGTGGATGTGATAGGAAACCAAGTATTTCTTTTTGGATTGGTGCTGTGGGAATAACACAGTCATATTATGCCTTTAGGAGATAATGTGTTGACTATTTGTTTATTGCTGTTGTTGTTTAAGAAATAAAGTTTACATTTATATACTTAGTCTTTAAATTTTTAACTTAAAGTGCTACATTCCACCTAATTTCCTGAAACCTAAATAAGCTTAAAGTAACAAATCACTCTATACTAATTTAACATTTTTTTCTCATTTGAATTTTGAAATCCTAAATTATATTTTAGAAGTATAAAGAAAAACAGAGTGACTACTGAAGTATAACTTTTCTGATCAAGCATGCTCATTTGTAAACACAAGTGCTATAACATAAGATGGGTTAATAGAGCATTGAAAAAAGTTATAGATCTCAAGAAACCATAGTACAAGTCTTTTAGATAAAGTCAAATAGAAGAAAATAATTTGGGAAAAGTCATGATGGAAACATGATTTTTGAAATATTTCAAGAAAATCAATGATAAATTTTTAAAATACTAATTGGATCTCTATATGCGTGAGATGAAACTAAATATTCTAATCAATATGAAAATTGACTTCTACAAATTATGCCAGAATATTCTTCACTTGATTTATGTATAGGCTGTATCATTTCTATAGATTTTTGCTTAACAGCTGATTTGTTCATTTTATCCTACAGATTTTATTAATAATTATCATGGAGGCCTGTGGTAATAGCTTCAAATGATTCTTCCTTCTTGATATTAATGCACTTGTGTGATCCTCTCTCCTTGGTGTGTGGGCCATACTTAGTGATCCACTTTTAAAAAATGAGAAATGCAAATATGTCACTTCTGAGAGACAGCTATAAAATATTGCTACTTCTGTCTTGCTCACACCCTCTTCTGCCTTTTCTTGTATGCTTTCTCTGATGAAGCCAGTGTTAATGCTGTGAGTTGTCTGTGCTGAGACACATAGAGCAAGGAGCTGAGCGTGGCCTCTGGCCACCAGTCAGTGAGGAACTGGATCCTTCAGTACAACAACCTCCAAGGTACAACAACCACAAAATAAGACTGTTGTGCCTTCTGATGAGATTATAGATCAACCAACATTTTAACTGTAGCTTTGGAATGGACCCTGATACAAATCACGCAGCTAAGTCACATTTGGATTCCTGACTCCTAGAAACTGGAAGATAATAAATGTGCTTTTTAAAACCTCTATGTTTTGAATAAATGTGTTATTCAACAATAGATAACCAATACGATGATTTTAAAATTTTAGTTTCGTAAACTCAGTAAAAATCTATGAAAAAACTTAGGTGTGAAGCTGAGGCTAAGGAATTTCAGTAGATTCCATTCTTCTTTTCTGCTGTAATTCAATGTGTTTCATCCTCAACCTAAAGCTTGAAGCAAGATGTATGTTTCTAGCAGGGTCTAGTGTTCTTGGATACAGAACAAGCAATCGCCTGAATCATTCTCAATATGTTTTTTCCTAGGTTTTTTTACACTAAGAAGCTACAGCTTTTGTCATATCATAATGATCCATTTGCTCCCTGTGTTTAGAAACAAGTTACTCCTAAAGAGCCTGTTAATGACGCACTATACATGGAATGCGCTTCACTGGTGACTCAGACAGTAAAGACTCTGCCCACAGTGTGGGGGACTTGAGTCTGATCCGTGGTTTGGAAGATCCCCTGGAGGAGGGCATGGCAACCCACTCCAGTATTCTTGCCTGCAGAATCCCCATGGACAGAGGAGCCTGGCGGATCACAGAGTCAGATGAGACTGGCGACTAAGCACAGCACATATATGGAATATGGAATGAAGACTTCACTAATTATTCTATTTTTAAAAGAATAATTTTATGAAATGGACTACGTATTTTAATTTCTAATGTTGAACAATCTTTTCATTCTAAGAACTCTCAGTTCTATCATAAAAGGTTAATCTACCAAATTCAATTAGCTCACAATTCTGCATTTGTATATCAGCAATTTTGTGCTCACTAAAAAGCATCTGATACATGTGTAGACAATTTCAGTGAAGCAAAATATTTTAGAATTATATACTCTTATGTCTTATTTGGGGCTTCCACTGAACAGGAAGTAAGGAATCTGTTGATGAGGATGAAAGAGGAGAGTGAAAAAGCCGGCTTAAAACTCAACATTCTAAAAATGTAGATCATGGCATCTGGTCCCATCACTTCATGGCAAATAGAAAGGGAAAAAGTGGAAACAGTGACAGACTTTATTTTTTCTTGGGCTCCAAAATCACTAAGGATGGTGACGGCAGCCATGAAATTAAAACAAAAAACAAAAACATTTGCTCCTTGGAAGAAAAACTATAAAAAACCCAAGCAGCATGTTAAAAAGTAGAGACATCGCTTTGCTGACAAAGGTCCATATAGTGAAAGCTATGGTTCTTCCAGTAGTCATGTAAGGATGTGAGAGTTGGACCATAAACAAGGCTGAGTGCTGAAGAATTCATGCTTTTGAACTGTGGTGCTGGAGAAGACTCTTGAGAGTCCCTTGAACTGCAAAGAGATCAAACCAGTCAATCCTAAAGGAAATCAATCCTGAATATTCATTGGAAGGACTGATACTGAAGCTCTAATACTTTGGCCACCTCATGTGAAGAGCTAGCTCACTGGAAAACACCCTGATGCTGGGAAAGATTGACAGCAGAAGGACAAACGGGGTGGCAGAGGATGAGTTTATTTAGTAACCTTACACAGTTGTGAAACCATCTTCACCATTTCACCATTCAGTTTTAGAAAATTTCCATCATTCCAAACAGCTCACTCCTGTCCTGTATCAGTTCCTGGTTCTGTCCTCAACCTGACAATCACTATCCTGCTTTATGTCTATATAGAACTTCTTTTCTGGATGTTTCATATATTGAATTAAAAAATAAACAGGATTTGCAACCAGTTTCTTTCATTTGGCATACTGTGTCTTAGACTCATTTACACAATATGATGAATAATGCATATTGTGTTCCTTTTTATTGCTGAATAACATTCTGTTATTTCTTTATACCAGTTTTTCTGCCCATTCACCAGTTTCTGGACATTTAGATAGTCCAAATTCTATTGTGCCATTATGAACATTTGTGTATAAGAATCTGGTGTAGATAAACATTTGTTCATTTTATGTAAATTCCCAACAATGAAATAACTAGGTTATATGGCAAATCTATGTTTAACATTTTTAAAATAAATATCAAACTTTTCTTTAAGATGGCTGTACCATCTAATATTCCTAACAACAATGCTTGAGGACTGTAGCTTCTCCAAAGCATCTTAACATTGTTATGTTTGTCTTTTTATTTATTATAGTCATTTTGTGGGTATATTAATATAATGAGTGTACATTATACTTTAATTTGTATTTTCTTAATGACTGTTGGTGTTGAGCATTTTTCATGTGCTTATTACACTTGACACATATTCTACAGTAAAATGTCTATCCTCCAGTGAATTCATATCCTTTTCTCAATTTTAAAATATGGTTCTTTGCCTCATAAATCTCTAAAACACTATATCTTTCTCTTTTTCTTGCTGTTCTTTAGACTTGACGATTTCTATTTCTTTGTCTTGAAATGTGCTGGTTCTTTTTTCTGCCATTTCAAATCTGCTTTTGAGATCATCTAGTTCAAAGAATAGCAAGGAGAGATAAGAAAGCCTTCCTCAGTGATCAATGTGAAGAAACAGAGGAAAACAATAGAATGGGAAAGACTAGAAATCTCTTCAAGAAAATTAGAGATCTCAAGGGAACATTTCATGCAAAGATGGGCTCAATAAAGGACAGAAATCGTATGGACCTAACGGAAGCAGAAGATATTAAGAAGAGGTGGCAAGAATACACAGAATAACTGTACAAAAAAGATCTTCACGACCCAGATAATCACAATGGTGTGATCACTCACACTCACCTAGAGCCAGACATCCTGGAATGTGAAGTCAAGTGGGTCTTTCACTACGAACAAAGCTAGTGGAGGTGATTGAATACCAGTTGAGCTATTTCAAATCCTGAAAGATGATGCTGTGAAAGTGCTGCACTCAATATGCCAACAAATTTGGAAAACTCAGCAGTGGCCACAGGACTGGAAAAGGTGAGTTTTCACTCCAATCCCAAAGAAAGGCAATGCCAAAGAATGCTCAAACTACTGCACAATTGCACTCATCTCACACGCTAGTAAAGTAATGCTTAAAATTCTCCAAGCCAGGCCTTAGCAATATGTGAACTGTGAACTTCCAGATGTTCAAGCTGGTTTTAGAAAGGCAGAGGAACCAGAGATCAAATTGCCAACATCCACTGGATAACTGAAAAAGCAAAAGAGTTCCAGAAAAGAAAAAAATCTATTTCTGCTTTATTGACTATGCCAAAGCCTTTGATTGGGTGGATCACAATAAACTGTGGAAAATTCTTCAAGAGATGGGAATACCAACCACCTGACCTGCCTCTTGAGAAACCTGTATGCAGGTCAGGAAGCAACAGATAGAATGGGACATGGAACAACAGACTGGTTCCAAATAGGAAAAGGAATACATCAAGGCGGTATATTGTCACCCTGCTTTATTTAACTTATATGCAGAGTACATCATGAGAAACGCTGGGCTAGGGGAAGCACAAGCTGGAACCAAGATTGCTAGGAGAAATATAAAAAACCTCAGATATGCAGGTGACACCACCCTTATGACAGAAAGTGAAGAAGAACTAAAGAGCCTCTTGATGAAAGTGAAAGAGGAGAGTGAAAAAGTTGGCTTAAAGCTCAACATTCAGAAACTAAGATCATGGCATCCAGTCCCATCATTTCATGGCAATAGATGGGGAAACAGTGGAAACAGTGTTTGACTTTATTTTTTTGGGCTCCAAAATCACTGCAGATGGTGATTGCAGCCATGAACTTAAAAGACACTTACTTCTTGGGGGGAAAGTTATGACCAACCTAGAAAGCAAATTAAAAAGCTGAGACATTACTTTGGACTGCAAGGAGATCCAACCAGTCCATCCTAAAGGAGATCAGTCTTGGGTGTTCATTGGAAGGACTGATGTTGAAGCTGAAACTCCAATATTTTGGCCACCTGATGCGAAGAGCTGACTCATTTGAGAAGATCCTGATGCTGGGAAAGATTGAGGGCAGGAGGAGAAGGGGACAACAGAGGATGAGATGGTTGGATGGCATCACCGACTTGATGGACATGGGTTTGGGTAGACTCCAGCAGCTGGTGATGGATAGGGAGGCCTGGTGTGCTGTGGTTCATGGGGTCGCAAAGAGTCGGACACGACTGAGTGACTGAACTGAACTGAACTGAAGAGAATTGTGTCTTTTATTTTTATTCTTTACAGCTCCATAATTTTCTTCTGCTTATTTTAGTAATTTATTTTATGTCCTGTAATAGTGGCATCATTATTATCATGATTTTAATTCTTTGAAGATGATTTCCAATAGTTTTTTCAATGTCTTTATAATATTGATTTAAAAAATCTGCTATCTTCACTATCAAAACAGTTTCATCGAATGCCCTTACTTGAATATGTGTCAGACATCCTGATTTCTTTGCAACTGTCTTAACTTTTGTTGGGGTTTCTCAGGTTTCATGACTGGTAAAGAATCCACTTGCCAGGGAAGGAGACATAAGAAATGTGATTTTGATCCTTGGGATGGGAAGATTCTGTAGAGGAGGAAATGGCACCCCGCTCCAGT
Source organism: Dama dama (assembly GCF_033118175.1). Lineage (NCBI taxonomy): Eukaryota > Metazoa > Chordata > Mammalia > Artiodactyla > Cervidae > Dama > Dama dama. The sequence continues at coordinate 38,055,304 of NC_083700.1, read as the reverse complement.
ATTCTTGCTAGGAGAATTTGGGTTGCAAACAGTGAGATGTGACTGTCTGAGAATTACTACTAACTTTTGTTGAATAACTGAAAATTTAGATATTATATTTTAGCAACTTTGCATTCTGGTTATTCTCCTATTGTTTTTGTTACTGGGTTTTGCAGTGTTGTTATTATTTAATAACTTTACTGAACTAAATCCATGGAATCTCATGGTATCTGGCCATAGATGTCTCTAATCAGATTTCTTTTAAATTTAAATTCAAGTAGTCACTGGGCAGAGGCTGTGCTCAAATACTTCTAGTGTGAAAGGCTTATATCGTCTGCTGATGGATATATGTTTGTATGCCTGTGGGTGGGCAGATGGTGATATTCAAGGTACTTTTCAAATGTGTCTCACTTTTACTTTTAGCTGACCATTTTATAGCTTCTCTGAGATTCTCACCATCAGGAATATATGGTTAAGTGAGATCCTCTCCATTTTCTCCTGAAAATGCAGTCTTCCAATCAACTACTGGATAAATAGCAATCTTACCATGACCCTTAAGGCCACTTTATGTTCTGGATCTTTCATTTCCATTTCTAGCTCCTCTGTTAGTCCATTGCTTGCCTCAATCAGGATCGAATCCCTGCCTCATGGATCTGCAGATTTTTACATTAATTTGTCCTGAGATCACTAACATTACCAGCTTAATGCCCATGCCTCTACAAATGAATTGGGCTCCCTCTGGTGGTGAAGCTGTTGTCTTACATGGCTGGTCTTTGGTAGTACTACTTCAATGGCTGAAAGGGAGCTCGGAGGATGAAAACAAGTCTCTAAGGTTTCCCTGGTGGTTCAGGTAGTAAAGAATTTGCCTTGCAGTGCAGGAGACTGGGCTTCGATCCCTCAGTCGGGAAGATCTCCTTGAGAGAGGAAGGCTACCCAACCCAGTATTGCCTGGAGAATTCCACATGGACATTTGGAGCCTGCTGGGATGGTGAGCCTAGTCCATGGGGTTGAAAAGAATCAGACAAGACTGAGTCACTAACACTTTCACTTCAAATAGTCTTTAGTAAGAATATTGCATTCTCACACTGTTTTTATTTAACCATAAGTTTAATAATATTCTTGCATAAACAATTCTCAATATTTGTATTTCTTGGCACAGCAACCCACTGTAGTATTCTTGCCTGGAGAATTCCATGGACAGAGGAGGCTGGAGGGCTACATTCCATGGGGTTGCTCAGAGTCAGACACAACTAGAGCAACTTAGCATGCACGTCAACTATTAGAACTTGAATATATATTTGTATTTCATCCTTTCATCCAGTTTTAGCACTGTTTTCAGAGAGATTTACTGAGCAACTCATTCCATTATGTCAGATGTCCCAAAGGTAGGTCACTGCTCCTTCCAGTGGGTGTATGTTATTTCTAATGACTGTAATATTCTGGTATCAGTCTTTTTTCTCAATAGTCTATAGATGGTATCTTACAATTTCTTATAATGTAGTATTGTTGATAAATTCAGTATTAGTACAAATCTCTTTCCTGTTTAGAATCCTATTTTTCCCTTACTGAATTGTATACACTCCTTGTAGTGTATATTCTTTGTTTCTGGCATTTGGAAACTTCATCAGAGTTTAACTCACAGAGTCCCCTTTTACATGTATTTCAAATACAAGTGAAATATTTCAAAACTTAAAGTGAAATAAAGTAGTTCCCAGATAGAAAAGATGAAAAACCTCATCACCTGCAGACCTGCATTACAACAACAAACGTTAAAGGAAATTCTTCATGTAGCAAGAAAGATACCAGATAGAAATGTGGATCTACATGGATATATATAATAGAATGGAGAACTCCCCAACTGGTAGTCATGTTGGTACATGTAAAACATTTTTGTTTATAACATTTTATTTATAATTATATAAATTACTTATAATTTTATGGTAAATTTTATAGTATTATATAATTTTATATAATGCACATATTATATATCTATTATGTATAATATATGTAGTATAACTTTATTGTAAATTAATTAAAAATTATTGATAGTTTCCACAAAAATGATATTGATGCTATATGAGGTTTATAATACATAAGGTAGGAAAAAATAGTACAAAGGTCAATAGGTGAAAACTGGAATTATATTCTCATAAGGGTTTTATACCAAGCATGAAGTGATATACCATCACTTGCAGGTAGACTATGATAACTTGGAGATGTAGAGCATAAACTCTAAAGCAAACATTTAATTAAAACTCAATTGCTGGGGGAGGAGCCAAGATGGCGGAGGAATAGGACGGAGAGACCACTTTCTCTCCTACAAATTCATCAAAAGAATAACTGAATGCAGAGCAAACTTCACAAAACAACTTCTGATCACTAGCTGAGGTCATCAGGCGCCCAGAAAAGCAACCCATTGTCTTCGAAAGGAGGTAGGACAAAATATAAAAGATAAAAAGAGAGACAAAAGAGCTAAGGACGGAGATCCGTCCCAGGAAGGGACTCGAAATAGAGGAAGTTTCCAAACACCAGGAAACCCTCGCACTGGCGGGTCTGGGGGAAGTTTTTGAATCTCGGAAGGCAACCTGACTGGGAGGGGAACAATAAATAAAACTCACAGATTACGTGCCTAAAAGCAACTCCCAGCAGAAAAGTACCCCAGACGCCCGCATCCGCCACCAGCAAGTGGGGGCGGAACGGAGAGGAGTGGGCGGCATTGCTTGGGGTAAGGGCCGGGCCTGAGTGCCCTGAGGACAATTGGAGGGAGCTTTTGTGAGTTACCAACTTAAACTGTGGGTCAGCAAAAGAGAGAGAGAAAATTAACCAGCCCGAACACACTACTGGCCGTTCGCGAACAAAGCGACCGAACAAGTCCAGAGAAGAGCTCGCAGGCTGTGGACCGACCCAGCCCCGCCGGAGGCAGGAGGCAGGGGGAAGGGGAAAGGGGCAGGCTCAGCCCCAAAGACCGCATCCCCTACCGCACTGCAAACAGGCCCCCAGTTTCTAATCAAAGACCTCCTGAGATTCTGGATGGTCAACATCCGCCGGGAGGGTCGCGGCGAGACAGAGGGCGCAGGCACCCGCCCAGCACGGGCGGGGACTGGGGCTGGGGACGCGGAGGGCAGAAGGCGCGCCGCACCCGGGGGGAGTGCGCCTGTCAAGCTTCTGGCTGCCTGAGACGCTCGCTGGGACGGGGTAGGCACAAAAAGCAGGCGCGGCTTTTTGTTCCATGCTTTTGTGGAACACCTGAGGGCTGGAACCGCGCACAGTGCAGGGCACGCTGCATATAGAGCAGCCGGGAGCCTGAGCAGCGTAGACGGGGAAATCAGCACTAGCCCCTCCCCGCAGCGCCAGCCCATCCCCGCAGCGCGACGGAACTAGCAACCTGAATAAGAGACCACCTCCGCCCGCCTGTGTCAGGGCGGAAATTAGGCACTGAAGAGACCGGCAAACAGAAGCCAAATAAACAAAGGGAACCGCTTCAGAAGGGACTGGTACAACAGATTAAAATCCCTGTAGGTAACATCGACTACACAGGAAGGGGCCTGTAGATATCGATAAGTGTAAGCTGGAATGAGGAGCTATCTGAAACTGAACCAAACCCACACTGACCGCAACAGCTCCAGAGAAATTCCTAGATATATTTTTACTTTTTTTTTTTAAAGAAAAAAAAATTTTTTTTCTTTTTTCTTCTTTATTTTTCATTTTTTCTCTTTTATTTTCTTTTAAAATTCCCTATTACCCCTCCCCCCCGCCATTACTCCTTAACTTTCATTTTCAGAGATTTTTATGATTTTTTTTAATTAGGAGAAAAAAATTTTTTTTCTTGTGTTTTTTTTTTCTTCCTGTTTCTCTTCTATTTTCTATTTTTCTTTTTCTCTTATTTCCTTTTAAAGTCCTCTATTACTCCTCTACTACTCCTTAATTTTCATTTTCATTACACTATAACCTTACAAAAAAAAAAGAGAAGCCCTATTTTTAAACCAAACTTCATATATATTTCTAAAATTTTTGTGTGTGTGTTTTGGTTTTTGTTTTTAATATAGTATTTTTAAGAGTCTAACCTATACTCTAGATTTTTAATCTTTGTTTTTCAGTATATGATATAAATTGTGAACATTTAAGAATCCAATATTCAGTTCCCATTTTTATTCAGGAGTGTGTTGATTACTCTCTCCCAATCTTGACTCTCCGTTTTCTACCTCAGAACACCTCTATTTCCTCCTTTCCCCTTCTCTTCCCAATCCAATTCTGTGAATCTTTGTGGGTGACTGGGCTACGGAGAACACTCTGGGAACAGACAGCTGCGTAGATCTGTCTCTCTCCTCTAGAGTCCCCTTTTTTCTCCTCCTGCTCATCTCTATCTCCCTCCTCCCTCTCCTCTTCTTCATGTAACTCTGTGAACCTCTCTGGGTGTCCCTCACAGGGGAGAATCTTTTGCCATTAACCTAGAAGTGTTATTATCAGTGCTGTATAGTTGGAGAAGTCCTGAGACTACAGGAAGAATAAAACTGAAATCCAGAGGCAGGAGACTTAAGCCCAAAACCTGAGAACACCAGAAAACTCCTGACTACATGGAACTTTACGTAATAAGAGACCGTCCAAAAGCCTCCATACCTACACTGAAACCAACCACCACCCAAGAGCCAATAAGTTTTAGAGCAAGACATACCACGCAAATTCTCCAGCAACGCAGGAACATAGCCCGAACGCCAACATACAGACTGCCCAAGGTCACACCTAACACATAGACCCATCTCAAAACTCATTACTGGGCATTCCTTTGCACTCCAGAGAGAAGAAATCAAGTTCCATGCACCAGAACACTGACGCAAGCTTCCCTAACCAGGAAACCTTGACAAGCCAATCGTCCAACCCCACCCACTGGGTAAAAACTCCACAATAAAAAGGAACCATAGACCTCCAGAATACAGAAAGCCCACTCCAGACACAGCAATCTAAACAAGATGAAAAGGCAGAGAAATACCCAACAGGTAAAGGAACATGAAAAATGCCCACCAAGTCAAACAAAAGAGGAGGAGATAGAGAATCTACCTGAAAAAGAATTTAGAATAATGATAATAAAAATGATCCAAAATCTTGAAAACAAAATGGAGTTACAGATAAATAGCCTGGAGACAAAGATTGAAAAGATGCAAGAAATGTTTAATAAAGACCTAGAAGAAATAAAAAAGAGTCAATTAAAAATGAATAATGCAATAAATGAGATCAAAAGCACTCTGGAGGGAACCAAGAGTAGAATAGTGGAGACAGAAGATAGGATAAGTGAGGTAGAAGATAAAATACTGGAAATAAATGAAGCAGAGAGGAAAAAAGAAAAAAGAATCAAAAGAAATAAGGACAACCTCAGGGACCTCTGGGACAATGTGAAATGCCCCAACATTCGAATCATAGGAGTCCCAGAAGAAGAAGACAAAAAGAAAGGCCATGAGAAAATACTCGAGGAGATAATAGCTGAAAACTTCCCTAAAATGGGGAAGGAAATAGCCACCCAAGTCCAAGAAACCCAGAGAGTCCCAAACAGGATAAACCCAAGGTGAAACACCCCAAGACACATATTAATCAAATTAACAAAGATCAAACACAAAGAACAAATATTAAAAGCAGCAAGGGAGAAACAACAAATAACACACAAAAGGTTTCCCATAAGGATAACAGCTGATCTATCAATAGAAACCCTCCAGGCCAGAAGGGAATGGCAGGACATACTTAAGGTAATGAAAGAGAATAACCTACAACCTAGATTACTGTACCCAGCAAGGATCTCATTCAGATATGAAGGAGAATTCAAAAGCTTTACAGACAAGCAAAAGCTGAGAGAATTCAGCACCACCAAACCAGCTCTTCAACAAATGCTAAAGGATCTTCTCTAGACAGGAAATGTAGAAAGGTTGTATAAATGAGAACCCAAAACAACAAAGTAAATGTAACAGGACCACACCTATCAATAATTACCTTAAATGTAAATGGGTTGAATGCCCCAACCAAAAGACAAAGATTGGCTGAATGGATACAATAACAAGACCCCTATATATGCTGTCTACAAGAGACTCACCTCAAAATAAGAGACACATACAGACTAAAAGTTAAGGGCTGGAAAAAAATATTTCACACAAATGGAGACCAAAAGAAAGCAGGAGTCGCAATACTGATATCAGATAAAATAGACTTTCAAATAAAGGATGTGAAAAGAGACAAAGAAGGACACTACATAATGATCAAAGGATCAATCAAAAAAGAAGATATAACAATTATAAATATATATGCACCCAACATAGGAGCACCGCAATATGTATGGCAAATGCTAACGAGTATGAAAGAGGAAATTAATAGTAACACAATAATAGTGGGAGACTTTAATACCCCCACTCACAACTATGGATAGATCAACTAACCAGAAAATTAACAAGGAAACACAAACCTTAAATGACACAATGGACCAGCTAGACCTAATTGATATCTATAGGTCATTTCACCCCAAAACAATCAACTTCACCTTTTTCTCAAGTGCACATGGAACCTTCTCCAGAATAGATCACATCCTGGGCCATAAATCTGGTCTTGGAAAATTTAAAAAAAATTGAAATCATTCCAGTCATCTTTTCTGACCACAGTGCAGTAAGATTAGATGTCATTTACAGGAAAAAAATTGTTAAAAATTCAAACATATGGAGGCTAAATAACACGCTTATGAATAACCAACAAGTCATAGAAGAAATCAAAAAAAGAAATCAAAATATGCATAGAAATGAATGAAAATGAAAACACAACAACCCAAAACCTATGGGACACTGTAAAAGCAGTGCTAAGGGGAAGGTTCATAGCGTTACAGGCTTACATCAAGAAACAAGAAAAAAACCAAATAAATAACCTAATTCTACACCTAAAGCAATTAGAGAAGGAAGAAATGAAGAACCCCAGGGTTAGTAGAAGGAAAGAAATCTTAAAAATTAGGGCAGAAATAAATGCAAAAGAAACTAAAGAGACCATAGCAAAAATCAACAAAGCTAAAAGCTGGTTTTTTGAAAAAATAAACAAAATTGACAAACCATTAGCAAGACTCATTAAGAAACAAAGAGAGAAGAACCAAATTAACAAAATTAGAAATGAAAATGGAGAGATCACAACAGACAACACTGAAATACAGAGGATCATAAGAGACTACTACCAGCAGCTCTATGCCAATAAAATGGACAACTTGAATGAAATGGACAAATTCTTAGAAAAGTATAACTTTCCAAAACAGAACCAGGAAGAAATAGAAGATCTTAACAGACCAATCACAAGCGAGGAAATCAAAACTGTAATCAGAAATCTTCCATCAAACAAGAGCCCAGGACCAGATGGCTAAACAGCTGAATTCTACCAAAAATTTAGAGAAGAGCTAACACCTATCTTACTCAAATTCTTCCAGAAAATTGCAGAAGAAGGTAATCTTCCAAACTCATTCTATGAGGTCATCATCACCCTAATTCCAAAACCAGACAAAGATGCCACAAAAAAAGAAAACTACAGGCCAATATCACTGATGAACATAGATGCAAAACTCCTTAACAAAATTCTAGCAAACAGAATCCAACAACATATTAAAAAGATCATACACCATGACCAAGTGGGCTTTATCCCAGGAATGCAAGGATTCTTTAATATCCACAAATCAATCAATGTAATACACCACATTAACAAATTGAAAGATAAAAACCATATGATTATCTCAATAGATGCAGAGAAAGCCTTTGACAAAATTCAACACTCATTTATGATTAAAACTCTCCAGAAAGCAGGAATAGAAGGAACATACCTCAACATAATAAAAGCTATATATGACAAAACCACAGCAAGCATCACCCTAAATGGTGAAAAATTGAAAGCATTTCCCATGAAATCAGGAACAAGACAAGGAACAATCACCACTACTATTCAACATAGTGTTGGAAGTTCTGGCCACAGCAATCAGAGCAGAAAAAGAAGTAAAAGGAATCCAGATAGGAAAAGAAGAAGTGAAACTCTCTGTTTGCAGATGACATGATCCTCTACATAGAAAACCCTAAAGACTCTACCAGAAAATTATTAGAGCTAATCAATGAATATAGTAAAGTTGCAGGATATAAAATTAACACACAGAAATCCCTTGCATTCCTATACACTAACAATGAAAAAACAGAAAGAGAAATTAAGGAAACAATACCATTCACCATTGCAACAAAAAGAATAAAATACTTAGGAGTATATCTACCTAAAGAAACAAAAGACCTATACATGGAAAACTATAAAACACTGATGAAAGAAATCAAAGAGGACACAAACAGATGGAGAAACATACCGTGTTCATGGATTGGAAGAATCAATATTGTCAAATGGCTATTCTACCCAAAGCAATCTATAGATTCACTGCAATCCCTATCAAGCTACCAATGGTATTTTTCACAGAACAGAACAAATAATTTCACAATTTATATGGAAATACAAAAAACCTCGAATAGCCAAAGTAATCTTGAGAAAGAAGAATGGAACTGGAGGAATCAACCTGCCTGACTTCAGACTCTACTACAAAGCCACAGTCATCAAGACAGTATGGTACTGGCACAAAGACAGAAATATAGATCAATGGAACAGAATAGAAAGCCCAGAGATAAATCCACAAACCTATGGACACCTTATCTTTGACAAAGGAGGCAAGGATATACAATGGAAAAAAGACAACCTCTTTAACAAGTGGTGCTGGGAAAACTGGTTAACCACTTGTAAAAGAATGAAACTAGAACACTTTCTAACACCATACACAAAAATAAACTCAAAATGGATTAAAGATCTAAATGTAAGACGAGAAACTATAAATCTCCTAGAGGAGAACATAGGAAAAACACTCTCCGACATGAATCACAGCAGGATCCTCTATCACCCACCTCCCAGAATATTGGAAATAAAAGCAAAACTAAATAAATGGGACCTAATGAAACTTAAAAGCTTTTGCACAACAAAGGAAACTATAAATAAGGTGAAAAGAGAGCCCTCAGATTGGGAGAAAATAATAACAAATGAAGCAACAGACAAAGGATTAATCTCAAAAATATATAAGCAACTCCTGAAGCTCAATTCCAGAAAAATTAACGACCCAATCAAAAAATGAGCCAAAGAACTAAACAGACATTTCTCCAAAGAAGACATACAGATGGCTAACAAACACATGAAAAGATGCTCAACATCACTCATTATCAGAGAAATGCAAATCAAAACCACAATGAGGTACCATTACACACCAGTCAGGATGGCTGCTATCCAAAAGTCTACAAGCAATAAATGCTGGAGAGGGTGTGGAGAAAAGGGAACCCTCTTACACTGTTGGTGGGAATGCAAACTAGTACAGCCGCTATGGAGAACAGTGTGGAGATTTCTTAAAAAACTGGAAATAGAACTGCCATATGACCCAGCAATCCCACTTCTGGGCATACACACTGAGGAAACCAGATCTGAAAGAGACACGTGCACCCCAATGTTCATCGCAGCACTGTTTATAATAGCCAGGACATGGAAGCAACCTAGATGCCCATCAGCAGACGAATGGATAAGGAAGCTGTGGTACATATACACCATGGAATATTACTCAGCCATTAGAAAGAATTCATTTGAATCAGTTCTAATGAGATGGATGAAACTGGAGCCCATTATACAGAGTGAAGTAAGCCAGAAAGATAAAGATCATTACAGCATACTAACACATATATATGTAATCTAGAAAGATGGTAACGATAACCCTACATGCAAAACAGAAAAAGAGACACAGATGTACAGAACAGACTTTTGGACTCTGTGGGAGAAGGCGAGGGTGGGATGTTCCGAGAGAACAGCATATATATTATCTATAGGGAAACAGATCACCAGCCCAGGTGGGATGCATGAGACAAGTGCTTGGGCCTGGTGCACTGGGAAGACCCAGGGGAATCGGGTGGAGAGGGAGGTGGGAGAGGGGATCGGGATGGGGAATACATGTAAATCCATGGCTGATTCATGTCAATGCATGACAAAACCCACTGCAATGTTGTGAAGTAATTAGCCTCCAACTAATAAAAGTAAATGAAAAAAAAAAAACTCAATTGCTGATATTAAAATTGAACTATGAAAAACAAGCCACATTATGGCAAAAAATGGGAAAATGTAATGTATCAGAGTTCTCCAGAGAAAAAGAAATCAGGAGTCATATATATATATGCTTCCTTGGTGGTTCAGATGGTAAAGAATCTGCCTGTGATGTAGGAAACCCAGGTTCAACCCCTGGATTGGGACGTTTCCCTGAAGAATGTGTGTATGCATATGCATTATATATGTACATATATTATCTAAAAGATAAAATAAATATATTTGTTTTAGATTAGGGATAGACAGAGATTTATGTGAAGAATTTGGCTCATGATTCTGAGGCCTGACAAGTGTGCAGTCAGCAGAGCAGGCCACAGCAGGCTGGAAATTTTGGCAGCAGTGGATATTGCAGTCTTGAGTCTAAAGGCAATCTGAAGGAAAAATTCCTTACTTTTCGGGGACTACAGTCTTTAAGAACTTCACCTATTTGGATGATGCCCAACCACATTATGGAGGGTAATCTTCTTTATTCAAAGTCTACTAATTTATGTTAATTGCATCTAAAAAAATGCCTTCACCACAACATCTAGACCATTGTTTTATCATACAACTGGGCACCAGAGCCTAACCAAGTTTACAGAGAAAATTTAACCATCACAGAGAACAAATAATAGATGTGACAAATAGAAAATAAATAGCAAGGTAATAGATCTAAACTTAACCATATTAATAATCACATTAAGTTTAAAATAGTACAGACACCCTGATTAAAAGGCAGAGATGGTTACAGTAAATAAAACAGCATGATCCAGCTATATGCTATCTTCAAAAAACCCACTTTCTTTATAAAGGTACACATAAATAAAAGTAAAAAGATGAAAAAGATACCAAAATGACACAAGTTGAGAGAGAACTGGAGGAGTTATATTAATATCAGACAAATTATTTTTCAGAGTAAATAATATTATCATGGATTAAGAAGGTAATGTCATAGTGATAGAAGACAGAAGCATATTAACATTAAGAAATCTTAGCCATCCCAGACATTTATGCATATAACAGAGCTTCAAAACATATGAAGCAATATTTGATAACAGTGCAAAAGAAATGGGAAAATGTAAAGTTGCAGTCTCTCTCACCAATAGAACTATAGAGAAAATAATTAGTGATATGAGACACAAATAACTTGACTTAAAACCACTTGACTTGGTTGATATTTACAGAACACTCCATCCAACAATACAGAATACATACTTTCTTCAAGTGCATATGTAATATTATGAAGATTATCATATTCTGGATAATAGACATCTCAACTGATTTAGAAGATACAAATCATACCAAGTACTTCCCACTAATATAACAATACACTACAATATTAACCTAGAAATCAACAATAAAAAAGATCTCTGGAAAAATCCCCAAATGTTTGGAAATTTGATAATAACACATATGTTGCTTCAAGATCTCTTCAGGAGCTACTGTGTGTAATCTGAAACCATCCCCTCTACTCAGCTGGCAGGGAAAGACTGAAGCAAGAGGCATGCCACCCCAGAGTACAGGTGGCAGTTTTAGTAAGCAAAACAACTTAGAAGGCTTAATCTCATGTGGCTCAGTAGATCTCTGCACCCACCTTAGAGTTTATATACATTCTTTCTACATGTTCAGTCATATGCACAGAAGAACTGAACTAGGTTCAGTCATATAACTGTCCAGAAAGCCTCAACACCACATTTCTATTTCAAGGCTGTATCCTTAGAGCAGCTTCTGGGAGCAGAGAAGGCAAGTGAACACACATTTCAAGAGGAGCTATGCAGAGCCTTTGATTGCCCAGGCTCAGCTTGAGGGTTAACTGGAAGTTAAATCTTTTTGGTGGCCTCCTCCAACACCATATGGGCTTCCCTCATAGTTCAGTTGGTAAAGAATCCACCTGCAATGCAGGGGACTCTGATTTGATTCCTGGGTCAGGAAGATCTGCTGGAGAAAGGATAGGCTACCCACTCCAGTATTCTTGGGCTTCCCTTGTGGCTCAGCTGGTAAAGAACCGCCTGCAATAAGGGAGACCTGGGTTTAATCCCTAGGTTGGGAAGATGCCCTGGAGAAAGGAATGGTTACCCACTCCAGTATTCTGGCCTGGAGAATACAGTCCATGTGGTCCCAAATGGCCAGACATGACTAGGCAACTTTCACCTTCACTTTCCAACACTGTGGATCAATCAAGAAAACAAATGAGAAGTCAGAAAGTTTATTTTACTTAGATGAAAATAAAAACATAACACATCATATTCAATGGAATGCCACTAAACCACTGTTTAGAGAAAAATTTATGGTACTAAATCCCTATTTTAGAAAAGATCTTAGGTTGACTCTTAATTAGTGATCTTATCTTCCATCTAATAAAAGTATAAAAAGAAAAGTAAATTAAACCAAAAATAAATATTAAAAAAATGCTAAAAATATTAAATTTAATATTAAAAAATTTAATATTAAAATTTAATATTAAAATTTAATATTAAAAATATTAAAAAAATTAAAAACAATGAGATTAAGGCAAAAAAACAAACAAAAAAAACAGAGAAAGCAATGGTTCTTTGTAAAAATCAACAAAGTTCAAAATTTATAAAACTTTAGAGGACTGGAAGAAAATGAAGAAAACACAAATTAACTAGTATCAGTAATGAGATAGGTGAAATGATTACAGTTTATACATGGTGGCTCAGATGGTAAAGAATCTGCCTATAATGCAAGAGACCTTGGTTTGATCACTGGGTCAGGAAGATTCCCTGGAGAAGGGAATGGCAATGCATTCCAGTATTCTTGCCTGGAGAATTCCATGGACAGAGGAACCTGGTGGGGTACAGTTCATGGGGTTACAAAGAGTTGGACACGACTAAGTGACTAACACTTCCACACTTTCAAAAGAATAATAGGGAAATGGTCAACATTTTCTTTTCCCAATAAATAAGACAATTTAGATGAAATGGAAAAATTGAATCCCTGAAAGACACAAACTACCAAAGCTATTCAAGAAGTAGATCTGAATGGCACTATATCTATGAAAGACACTGAATTTATAGTTCAAAATTAATGAAGAGAAAGCATCAAACCCAAATAATAATTTCATTGATGAATTCTGTCAAACATTTAAAGAAGAAATAATACCAATTTTATGCAAACTCTTCAGAAAATTGAAGTAAATTGTAATTACTAATTTACTCTATGAAGCCAATATCACCCTGATACCAATACTAAAGCTCTTGTAAGTAATTAAAACCTCACACCAATGAACATGTATGAGAGAATTTGCAACAGATTTTAGCAAACTGAATCAAAAATACTTAAAAGAATGATGTTTCATGAGCAAGTGCAGTTTATAACCAAGAATGGAAGGTTATTTAAACATTAAAAATCAATCAGTATAATTTATTATATATATAAATCTATGACCACTCAAGAGAGAAGTTCAGTTCAGTTAAGTCACTCAGTCATGTCCAACTCTTCATGACCCCAAGGATTGCAGCATGCCAGGCTTCCCTGTCCATCACCAAATCCCAGAGCTTGGTCAAACTCATGTCCATTGAGTTGGTGATGCCACACAACCATCTCATCTTCTGTCATCCCCTTCTCCTCCTGCCTTCAATCTTTCCCAGGATCAGAGTCTTTTCAGATGAGTCAGTTCTTTGCATCAGGTGGCTAATGTATTGAAGCTTCAGCTTCAGCATCAGTCCTTTCAATGAATATTCATGGTTTGATTTCCTTTAGGATTGACAGGTTTGTTCTCCTTGAAGTCCAAGGGACTCTCAAGAGTCTTCTTCAACACCACAGTTCAAAAGCATCAATTCTTCAGCACATTTTCTTTATGGTCCAACTCTCACATCCATACATGACTACTGGAAAAACCATAGTTTTGACTATATGGAATTTTGTCAGCAATGTAATGTGTCTGCTTTTTAATATGCTGTCTAGGTTTGTCATAGCTTTTCTTCCAAGGAGCAAGCGTCTTTTCATTTCATGACTGCAGTCATGATCTGCAGTGATTTTTTCGGAGCCCAATAAAATAAGGCCTGTCACTGTTTCCATTTTTTCCCCATCGATTTATCATGAAGTGATGGAACCAGATACCATGATCTTCAAGAGACAAAATACACAGTAATTTGTTTACACAACAATAGCAATTGGTCTAATGATAAACTGTCTGGTAAGAAGTAAACATAACTCTAAAGAATTTTCTAACAAATATAGAAGCAGTCACTTCCCACAGAAACAGGGTAGGGAGGAGCCCCTGCCTACAGTTCAAAGACCCAGAATGCAATGGAGATGGCAAAACCGTGATTTACTGAATGGCAGAGCAGCCACCGTTAGACAGCACTGACAGAATTCCCTAAAAATCCATCCTCTGGAACTTACCAGAACCCTGTCCTGTAGGCTAGTAGGGGAAGTGCTTCATGGGGGATTTTCTACTGGGACAGTTGGCTGCTATATATAAAATAAAAATAGGAAGAAGAGGAAATACAATGGCTAATATATAAATATATATACATATATATAAGAAATTAGAAAATATACATAGCTACTATAGTTTTCATTTCTGTAATTGTTCATGAGGTCTGAATATCTATGCCTTTCTTCTTCAGCTACTCTTCCAGTATGTCCTTTGTCCTCAGAACATCTACTAGTCAGGGTTCTTCATCTAATGTGGAAAACTAAACCTTCATTCTACAAAGGTTTGAGCCCTCATTGCACCAACCTTTTTGATTGCTGCAGTTTTTCATTAACATGTACTATTAGACATGGATAAGAAGTACCCCCAGAAAATCCCCTGAGATCCAAATATAGTTTGCCTTGACTTAACTGTATAGACAACACATTTTCACTTAGCAGTCTAGATCAATCACAATAGCAAGTAGTTTAACCACCCCCCCTTTTTTTTCCTGTTTATTTAGTTGCATAAGGAGCTCCACAAATCCAGGTGGTATTCTCATCTTTCAACTTAGTGGAACCATTGTTGTGTACCCTGGCAAGGATCATCCCACCTTAAGAATTAATATCTCCAAAGAAATAGAGCTCAAAGTTATCAGATAGAAAATGAATATGCTCTACATGGGTTGAGTTTTAGGTACACTATGACAGGAGATTGAATATATATGACACAGGGATCCCAGCCTGGCACTCTATGTGAACTACAGGGGTGTGATGGGAAGGGAGGAGGCTCAAGAAAGAAGGGATATATGTATAATTATAGCTGATTTCCTCCCTGGTATTTCAGTTGGTAAAGAATCTGCTGGCCATGTAGGAGACCCAGGTTCAATCCCTGGGTCAGGAAGGTCCCCTGGAGAAGGAAATGGCAACCCACTTCAGTATTTTTGCCTGAAAAATCCCATGGACAGAGGAGCCTGGTAGGCTATGGTTCATGGGGCTGCAAGAGTCAGACATGACTTAGCAACTAAACCACAACATAGCTGATTCCCATCATTGTATGGCAGAAATCAAGACAACATTGGAAAGTAATTATCCTCCAATTAAAAAATAAATTTTAAAGAAGTAAAGAAAAGGAATACACTTTATGGAAGATGATTTTGAATCCTTCAGGTACATCAAGAACAAAAATAATACATTGTACGAAATTAAACATGATAACTTGGCTAAAAAGTAGGAGAGAGATAAGTTGCTTTTTATAGGAAATATGTAAATTTGTTTGTAACTAAAGAGTACATTATGAGAAATGCTGGACTGGAAGAAGCACAAGCTGGAATCAAGATTGCAGGGAGAAATATCAAAAACCTCAGATATGCAGATGACACCACCTTATGGCAGAAAGTGAAGAGGAACTAAAAGGACTCGATGGACTTGAGTTTGAGCAAACTCCGGGAGTTGGTGATGGACAGGGAGGTCTGGCATACTGTGATTCATGGGGTCGCAAAGGGTTGGACACGATTGAGTGACTGAACTGAACTGAACTGAAGGAGTATGTCAAGGCTGTATATTGTCACCCTGCTTGTTTAACATGTGCAGGCTACATCATGAGAAACACTGGGCTGTAGGAAGCATTAGCTGGAATCAAGATTGCCGGGAGAAATATCAATAACCTCAGATATGCAGATGACACCACCCTTATGGCAGAAAGTGAAGAAGAACTAAAGAGCTACTTGATGAAAATGAAAGAGGAGAGTGAAAATGTTGGCTTAAAGCTCAACATTCAGAAAACTAAGATCATGGAATCTGGTTCCATCACTTCATGGCAAATAGATGGGGAAACAGTGTCTGACTTTATTTTTTTTGGGCTCCAAAATCACTGCAGATGGTGATTGCAGCCATGAAATTAAAAGATGCTGACTCCTTGGAAGGAAAGTTATGACCAACCTAGACAGCGTATTAAAAAGCAGAGACTGTGGTACATATACACCATGGAATATTACTCAGCCATTAAAAAGAATTCATTTGAACCAGTCCTAATGAGATGGATGAAACTGGAGCCCATTATACAGAGTGAAGTAAGCCAGAAAGATAAAGAACATTACAGCATACTGACACATGTATATGGAATTTAGAAAGGTGATAACGATAACCCTATATGCAGAACAGAAAAAGAGACACAGAAATACAGAACAGACTTTTGAACTTTGTGGGAGAATGTGAGGGTGGGATATTTCAAAAGAACAGCATGTATACTATCTATGGTGAAACAGATCACCAGCCCAGGTGGGATGCACGAGACAAGTGCTCCGGCCTGGTGCACTGGGAAGACCCAGAGGAATCGGGTGGAGAGGGAGGTGGGAGGGGGGATCGGGATTGGGAATACATGTAAATCCATGGCTGATTCATATCAATGTATGACAAAACCCACTGGAAAAAAAAATAATAATAAAAAAAATAAAAATAAAAAAATAAAATAAAATAAAAAGCAGAGACATTACTTTGCCAACAAAGGTCCATCTAGACAAGGCTATGGTTTTTCCAGTGGTCATGTATGGATGAGAGAGTTGGACTATAAAGAAAGCTGAGTGCACAAGAATTGATGCTTTTAAATCATGGTGTTGGAGAAGACTCTTGACAGTCCCTTGGACTGCAAGGAGACCCACTCAGTCAATCCTGAAGGAGATCAGTCCTGGGTGTTCATTCGAGGGACTGATGTTGAAGCTAAAACTCCAATACTTTGGCCACCTGATGTGAAGAGCTGACTCATTTGAAAAAAAGCCTAATGCTGGGTAAGATTGAGGGCAGGAGGAGAAGGGGATGACAGAAGATGAGATGTTTGGATGGCATCACCGACTCAATGGACATGCTTTGGACTGTTGGCAAAGTAATGTCTCTGCTTTTTGATATGCTGTCTAGGTTGGTCATAACTTTTCTTTCAAGGAGTAAGCATCTTTTAATTTCATGGCTGCAATCACCATTTGCAGTGATTTTGGAGCCCAAAAAAATAAAGTCTGACAGTTTCCACTGTTTCCCCATCTATTTCTCATGAAGTGATGGGACCAGATGCCATGATCTTAGTTTTCTGAATGTTGAGCTTTAAGCCAACTTTATCACTCTCCTCTTTCACCTTCATCAAGAGGCTTTTTAGTTCCTCTTCACTTTCTGCCACAAGGGTGGTGTCATCTGCATATCTGAGGTTATTGATATTTCTCCCTGCAATCTTGATTCCAGCTTGTGCTTCTTCCAGTCCAGCGTTTCTCATGCTTTTGGACTCTGGGATTTGGTGATGGACGGGGAGGCCTGGCATGTTGCGGTTCATGAGGTCGCAGAGAGGTAGACACGACTGAACGACTGAACTGAACTATATGATATAATTAATAAATACTAAGTCTTCCTGATTTAAAAAAAAAAAAAATGACAGGAGCCACTCTCATTTCAACATCTTATTTCCCAGGTCTAGGGACCCTGGCTACAGGGGAGACAGCATTATATAAGGAATTCTAATTAAATGTATATACTGTATCTTGTAAGCAGAATCTCATTCTTTTGGGTGGTTCTCTTCCAACTCTTGCCAAAATGAGCCTTCAGTATGCCACTATATTTTTCAATTAGGCCAGTTTCTTCAGTTTATAGAGTATATGGTAAAATCAATTAATATCTAGAGTATGAGCCCACTGCTGCACTTCTACTCTGAAATGAGTTCCTTAATCATACCCAATGCTGTGTGAAAGGACATGAAGCACAGGGGTCTTGGTCACCTGGAGTTCAATGATTAGGCTTTTAGTCTCTACCAACATCTATTGTTGGTAGAGTAGCAAGTCTGAATCTGATTTGCAAAAGAAGACTAGTTATCTGCTGAAGATGGCACAGATTTTGTTCAAAAACCTAGAGGTCTTCTCTGGGATTTTCTATTTTTGCTTGCCAGGGGCTCATATAGAATGCCTATATACCATGTATATTACAAACATTATTATATCTGTTAAATAATAAGGCCCAAGAATGGCTTATACTGAAGTCTAAATATGCTATGGTGTCTTCTCTTTTTCTCGTACCCATTGATAAATGGAAATCTTATGAGTAACTCTGCAGATAAGTCAACGTAACACACTGAAATGGAGTATATATTACCTAAAAAAATCCAAAATGGCCTATCAAATATTGTGAGAAAAGAAAATATCTTTTCTCATATTAGATGGTGAAAGGTGCAGCAACTGGTTGTTCTCTTTAAAGGGGGTATCTTGACATGTTCCATACCGCTGAAGTATCAGAAAGTACACTGAGGAGGCAGGCTCATGAAATTTGGAGTATACATCACTTCTACCCTCTCCTAGGCATACTTTATATGCTACTCCTGCTCATCAGATCCAATCCGTACAATACCACTAGGATTGTGAATCACCTAGATGTTTTGTGAAGATGATCAAGATCTATAGGTGATATTATACAGAGTGAAGTAAGTCAGAAAGAGAAAGATAAATATTATATACTAATGCATATATATATGGAATCTATAAAGATGGAATGGATGAATTTATTTGCAGGGCAGCAGTGGAGAAATAGACAGAGAGCAGACTTATGGAAATGGGGTGGGGGGGGAGGAGCAGGTGAGATGTATGGAAAGAGTAACACGGAAACTTACATTGCTGTATGTAACACAGATGGCCGACGCGTATTGCTGTATAATTCAGGAAACTCAAACAGGGGCTCCGTGTCAGCTTAGAAGGGTGGGATGGGGAGGGAGATGGGAGGGAAATTCATGAGGGAGGGGACATATGTATACCAATGGCTGATCCATGTTGATGTTTGACAGAAAAGAATAAAATTCCATAAACCAATTATCTTTTGATTAAAAAATAAATACAACTTAAAAAAAAGATCTATAGGCTCTATTATCTCAAGGACAAGAAAAATTAGCATAGCTCTGAAACTACATTCTGGAACAGCACTGATGACCCTTTCAGGTAAAAGCAAACTGCTCTGGTAATCCCTGCAAATTAATACAGGAAAGAAAGGATTAGTCAGGTCAGTAGATGCATGCCAAATGTCAGATGTTGTGGTAAGCTGAATAATGGTCCCTAAAAGATGTCCAAGTCTCCACCCTGGAACCTACAAATTGCTTACTTTATATGGCAAAAGGAATGCTGTAAGTGTGTAAGAATCTTGAGATGGGAAAATTATCTTGGATTATTCATATGGGTTCAATGAATGTAATCACAAGCATACTTATAAGAGGGTGAAAGAGGGATCAGAAGCAGAAGCTCAGCTGGGGAAAAGATGTAATACAGTAGCTTTAAAGATGGAGAAAAGGGCTATATACCAAAAAACATATAGGTGACTGCTAGAAGATGTAAAAGAAAAGGAAGAGACTCTCCCTTAAAGCTTTCAGAGAGAATATAGCCTGCAGACACCATGATTTTAGCCTACTGAGACTGATTCTCAAGTTCTGATCCTAAGAATTATAAGAAGATACATTCATATTGTTTTCAGTTGCTACGTTTCTGGTAGTTGGCTAGAGCAGATCAAAGAAACTAAAATAATGGCTATGTTGATTTGTTCCTGTGAAGATGCCACATTTACAATTGAGTACTATTAGGTGATAAACCCCCTCCAACTATCCTACCCACCCCAACCCACCCCTCAAGCTTCTACATTTCCTTCTCCAAATTATGCCAAGTTGCTCTGGTAATTGAGTCTCATCAACTGTAATCTACTTCTGAGTCCAAGTTTCAGTCCACCAACCAAGTTAACTGATACAGTCACATCAAGCTGCACAAGCTAACATTTACTCCAGACTCTTCCCTGGTGGTGCAGAGGGTAAAGCATCTGCCTGCAATGCAGGAGACCTGGGTTTGATCTCTGGGTCAGGAAGATTCCCTGGAGAAGGAACTGGCACCCCACTCCGTTACTCTTGCCTGGAAAATCTCATGGAAGAGAAGCCTGGTAGGCTACAGTCCATGGGGTTGCAAAGACTCGGACACAACTGAGTGACTTCACTTTCACTTTAGTAAATACACTGACTACAGGCATAACAGATAAAAGAACAGGTATTACTTCTAGGGCTGAGACAGAGCATCCAAGAAATAGCTCCCTCTCATAAAACACACACATAGGCCTTGGGTTTTGGAGAAGGCAAAGATATGGCTCACAGAAGAGCAGAGAAATTGCTATGGTGATGATTCTGCCAGAAATCTGCTCCTCAGGGTGGTGGTGAAAGCTATTTATGGGGAAGTAGCTCACCAGGGTATCAGAGGAAAGCTGTTGGTTGCTAGATGCTGCTGGCTTCCTTGCAAAGCAGGAACCAGATTGTGGAGAAAACCATAAGCACTGTAGGAGCCCGGTGTTAGAGCAAGCCTGGCACACTTGGAGGAGCGTGCCAAATGAGCACAACAGGGACAGGAAATCAAACCTTTCTTCTCCACTGTCTTTTTCCCTCCACTGATAGATCTTGTGTCGGGTGTTAACAGGAAAATATTTAGAAGTGTCAGATTCATTTTCACAGAGCAGGCAAAAAGGGTGAGTTTATAGCTGAGAGATAATAAGTCAATAACTGGCATATCATATTGAAAAACTAAAAATAAAAAATGATTGGATCATGTTAATATATGCAGTTTATGCAACCTCAGTTTCCAGTGTTTTATAATATTAACCCTTGTATGTCTAGAGAAAAACTTAGAATGATATATTCCATATATATATGTATATATATATGCTTTATTTAATGAATATTTTCTGTCTACTCTTAGTATGATATTCAAACAAAATATTGCCAAAGTATTGTCATTCATTTTCTTAGCCACGTTATTGAATTCACAGCATTTACAAATTCATAATGCTATTTCTTCCATTTGTTCTGCTATTTCTAGCTGTAAGCTCAATTTTAAATTAGAAAAAAATATGCTTATATAAGTGTTACAAAATTGCACTTGCAGATCTTCAGGCACATTTTTCATAAATAAAAATAAGCATATTTCAGGCAGAATCCCAAAACAGAAAAATGATGGAATTTGATCATGGGGGAAATCTCCTTTGGCTAGAAAGAAACTAATCACACATTCAGAAAAGAAACATCCATATTTTAGATGCTTATTTATAAAAAAATGCATGGTACATTCTAAAATAATACAGAAGACAAAAGCTATAGGAGATAAGATTACACAGTGTATACACTGGCACACATTATGTACATAATTTCTGATAATAATTTTTTTGGGGGAAACCATTAAAGGTTGACACTGAGATGAATGTTTCCTAGTGATAGAAGATAATTATTTTTTACAATAAATAATATAATCAATGTTGTTTGATTACTTTTAATTCAAAGCAAAAATCTTGCTGGGATATATATTTATGCCCCAGAGTATCATTTAAAAAGTATTCTATTAATATACAATTATTAGATATGAGTAACTAATGAACTGGTTAAAATGTACAACTTTAACAAGATTAGGTAGGAGGATGGTTTGCTGCTTAAACAGATACTATTTTATTATACTGTAATGTAAAAAGACTGGCTTAATATATCAGAAAACTTTGTTTCCTTTAAACCAGTGTAAATGTATGACTCAGATTATTAACATTATTGACTCTAAATTTTTATCTGTTAATAATTTGGGAGAAGTTTTTTTTTTTTTTTCCTGGCAAATGCAATGAGTTTAAATAAAAGACTAACCTGTAGAATATTTCTGTCATAGAATAGATTCATTATATATATGTTATAAATTTCTAATCATCAGAAATTATAGTTTGCAAATTGTCTCTGAAATGTCTTTCAGATTTGAAAAGAAAAAATACTATATATATATATAGTATAGTATATATATATAGTATATAGTATATATATAATATACATAGTCCTTTTTTAATAAAAGCCATATATATTATTCTGAGAAATATATATTTCATCTGCACAATAAAATAATAGGAAGAAAGGTAATAAATGAATAAAATATTTACACAAAAAGTTGTTTACATAGGTAATAGATCTTTTGATGCTACAATCTTGTTTGTAAATTATGAAAGGAACATGGATAAGAACATTCTTTTCTATTTTAATTAGCTGTCATTAAATATTTTCCATAAATCAGCTTTCTTATGAATACATCTGTGTACATTTTATTATTTTCTTTGTAGACAGTATAGAGGCCAGTGATTTCATACTAATAAGGAACCAAGCAAATACTATGAATGCTGATGGAATTAGAAATGATGGGAATTATGAGCATAATCACCTTCATTTTAGCCTTACAGAAAGAAATTGTGAGTCAGAGCATTGCATAGCCCACAATGTAATGAAAAAAAGCATCTGAGCTGAATGCCTGCCTACTTCACGAAATTAACTAGTCAAGGCTGAGTCACTACCGCCACCCAGGTAAAAATTCAGTTCTACTTGATACTTGCTGTTACAAAATTAGAACAATAGAAAGAAGACATAGGCATCTATGAAACCACAGAGCTTCCAGTTAACTTTTTATTTTAATAGGTTAGTTTCCAATTGCTGCCTTAAAGGGAACTGTAATTCATCATCTATACCACTGCCATTTAAATGGCAGGAGTATTATTATCATTCCACTTATTTTCTAAATTTGGAAATAAATATAACCCTATGAGAAACAAATGCCATTATCTTCCCCAGTAGTCATTTCATAAGAGAGAGATCTCCAACTATGATGAAACCAATTTAAGTTTCTGCTAAAAAAAAAAAAACAAAAAAACAAAACTTGATTAAATGAGTTTATATTCCCTTCCCACTTGTTTTAAGGGACTATAAGTCTTTTAGAGAAGAGTTTCTAAGAGTTTTCATTTCTGAAACAGTTTTGAAATGATACACTCCTAAATTTAAGTCAAAATTTAAGTCTAAGACAAGATACTCTTGTCTAAGAGTGATAGAATTTTGTGATGGAATTTATAGACCGAATTAAAGTTCACAGTAATTGAGAGTACAAAAGTTTAAGTAAAGTCTAGAGAATTAAGCCAAAATATGTACTTCTTTAAATAAAGTTTGCATAACTATTGTTATATTTTGCCTTGTATATTTTCTCTTATTTTCTTCTACCTAAAGTCAAAACAAATAAATAAATTATAAACCCTGGAACAGGAAATTTAAGTGAATAAAGCAAATTTGTCCTTGAAATTGCCTCACACCACTTTAAGAAGTTATATGAAACATTTGGCTAAAGTAAAAGAATGGACCTATTTCAGTGCCAACAGGACTCTACCCCACCTACGTTTCAATGTAAATTTTACCTACTGAAAAAAAACCTAGTGCTTTGAAGAACCAAAAGTACCTGAGCTTTCAATTAAAAACCAGGAATAAGTGATTAAAGAAAAATAATTAGAATATAATTAAGATATATATATTAAATTATTTCAAAGGTATCAAATTATAGTCTACAGACTGTTTCACTTATATCAATTATTTTAAAAGTTTCTGTAAAGAAAAAATGTGCTTTATATCTATATGTTTAATGAGAATACTTTAAAAAATTATCTTTTATAACAATGAAATCTTGATAAAAATTTAAGAGTTACTATTTAGATCACTTGGTCATATCATACTCTCTTAATAATTATTATTATAATAACTATTATTATACATACATCCTCCTATACCCTTTGGTGGTGGTTTAGTCACTAAGTTGTATCTGACTCTTTGTGATAACCATCAACTAGCCTGTCGGGCTCCTCTGTCCATGGGATTCTCCAGGCAAGAATACTGGCGGGGTTGCCATTTCCTTCTCCTGGGGATCTTCCCAACTCAAGGATCAAACCCGATCTCTTGCACTGTGGGCAGATTCTTTACCAACTGAGTTATGAAGGAAGCCCCAAAATATATAAAATTATATATTTATGAAGTTATATAAAATTATACATTATATGTATAAATAAACTATACATATTGATATATGTGTATTAGCTAAACAAATTATTTAATATAATAACCATATAAGTAGAGTAAATAAATTATTATGTTATATGCATAATGTGTACCTTATAATTACTAAACATATATATTATATATAACTACTGATTACATGGTGCTTCTCAGGTAGCACTCGTGACAAAGAACCTGCATGGCGATGCAGGAGATGTAAGAGACTCGGGTTTGATCCCTGCGTTGGGAAGATCCCCTGGAGGAGGAAATGTCAACCCACTCCAGATTCTTTCCTGGAGAATCCCATGGACAGGGGAGCCTGGTAGGCTATAGCCCACAGGGTCACAAAGAATTGGACATGACTGAAGTGACATAGCATGCAGGTATTGATTACATATTCTCCTATATTCTTTATGTATATAAAATCATAATGTATAAAATTATATATTAAGAATAGGTTATCTGAGAAGGTAAAATTTCAGCAGAGACTTGAATGAATTTTGTGAGCCTTTGAAAAACTGGGGAACGAGAATTCAGGTAAAGCAAGTGGCAGGGTTCAAGGGGCAGAACTCAGGTCGGTAGTGGTCAAGGAAAAAGAAGGCCAGTGTGACAAAAGCATAACTTGTGAAATAAAAGAAGTAGAAAATCACAATATAAAGAAAACCAGATTTTAGATTTTTAGGGCCTTATATGCCATAGTAAGGATGTGTATTTTATTTTACATGTGATGGAATTCTTTGCAGAATTTTAAGGATGGAAATCATGGAATGACATATCTTTATAGGATCACATTGACTGTAAAATATTCTACAATCATCTAGGATTGACAGCAGTGAAAACAGTGAGAAAGTTCTTTCAGTGGTGATATTCACTGGACTGAAGTAGTGGAGAAACCAGTGAATGGTTAGAGTCAGCTTCTTTCCATTCAAATATTTTCAGATAATGTAATCAATATATTTTGCTGAAATGATATAGGATTAAGAGTCAAAGTTAACACCAAACTCATTTTAGCAAATGTTTCAATGATTTTTTAAAACTGATTTAGGGAGAACTCAAGGAATAATTTAGTTTTTGGTCTAGAAAGCTTGGAAAAACAGACTTCTAATCAGATATTAAGACAAGAGAAACCAAGACAATTTTTAAAAAATCCATGGAAATTTAAAAGTTTTTCATCTCCTATAATAGCCAGGAAAGGAATGTCAGGCTGAATCTGAGAGTAAGAGAGAGTGAGTTAGATTGCCAGTTAATGCCCCCCTCCCCCACTCCACATTCCAAATCTCCTGTGCTCAAAGAAGGATGTGAGTAGGGAAGAAATAGGACCCTAAAACATGGGGTGAGGAAATTTAGGCAGACATAGGTAAGGCCAAGAGTATCAAACTCACAAATTCCCCCAAGCCTCCCTTGCCACTAGAGGTGGACATCCCTTCTCTTTTTGAAGGAACCAGTCCTCTTCTATGTGAAAGACTTCCTGGAACTTCATCTGGAGAAGTTGCTCCAAAAGTTGAAGATTGTTTTCCTCAGAATCTACCATTACCATTCTTGTTGCCCCCAAGCCTTCAGTGATATTCTTCCCAGAATACCCTAGCATGACAGATAAAGGCCAATGTGTGGAAATAGCCTATATAGGAAAGACAGGATTTCACAAATCTATTCTGTTAGGAGTATGAGGTACATAGTGAGGATATTATAAGGGTGAGAGAGCAAGTTGGACAAAATAGAAGGCCCAATCGGCTGCATTCCTTGTCATTAGTCATTAGTGTACCTTATCCAGAATTTTAAATTTAATGGATTGGACCGAACACCTGGGAGAGATGTAATTATTTGAGATGTAACTATGCTAGTCAATTAAGGCCTGGACTCAATATGACCTACAGTTAATGAGGTAAAAATCTGGAACTTTCCTGGCACACTATAAAAGAGTTCTAAGGCTTAGGAAATGGGCTCTACCACAACCTAGTCATTATCCTGACCCCGTCCCACGTTGTGGAGGGAATATTTACAAAATTATTTTTAGGATGGATAAAACTATAGGGAATACTGCAATATCCTGCTGGTGCTGGCAGGAGCTGTTGACACCTCCAGGGCCACAGGGGAATGTGTTTATATGAAACAAGAATTAATGAGATGAAAAACACCTAATGGAGACTTGTTTTTTTAAGTGAGCTGGCTTACAACAAGCTAGACAAGCTCATAATGAGATATTTTGAAATGAATTATTTGAGAGTTGTCTGTTGTGATCTCTCCATTTTCCTTTCTAATTTTGTTGATTTGGTTCTTCTCCCTTTGTTTCTTGAAATTAATTATTTGATTGAGAAAATTACAATTGCATTAGAATGTGTCACTTCTGCACTTAGGACTTGCCTTCTAAAATCATGGTTTCTCTCTCATTCCAGACCTCTCTCCAACCCTGACGTACACAAGGTACTTGTTTTATGAACTTTAATGTTTTATTTTCCATTTTCATTTGAGTTTTATTTTAAAATCTATATCTAGAATCATATCAAAATGGAGATAATAGTCTCTACTGCATAAGGTGCTTGTAAGGAATAAAAGACATAATACCGGAGAGTGTTTTGCCTATGTTCTCCTCTAGGAGTTTTATAGTTTCTGGTCTTACATTTAGATCTTTAATCCATTTTGAGTTTATTTTTGTGTATGGTGTTAGAAAGTGTTCTAGTTTCATTCTTTTACAAGTGGTTGACCAGTTTTCCCAGCACCACTTGTTAAAGAGGTTGTCTTTTTTTCCATTGTATATCCTTGCCTCCTTTGTCAAAGATAAGGTGTCCACAGGTTCGTGGATTTATCTCTGGGCTTTCTACTCTATGACCCACCTCCCAGAATATTGGAAATAAAAGCAAAAATAAACAAATGGGACCTAATGAAACTTAAAAGCTTTTGCACTACAAAGGAAACTATAAGTAAGGTGAAAAGACAGCCCTCAGATTGGGAGAAAATAATAGCAAATGAAGAAACAGACAAAGGATTAATCTCAAAAATATACAAGCAACTCCTGCAGCTCAATTCCAGAAAAATAAATGACCCAATCAAAAAATGGGCCAAAGAACTAAACAGACATTTCTCCAAAGAAGACATACAGATGGCTAACAAACACATGAAAAGATGCTCAACATCACTCATTATTAGAGAAATGCAAATCAAAACCACAATGAGGTACCATTACACGCCAGTCAGGATGGCTGCTATCCAAAAGTCTACAAGCAATAAATGCTGGAGAGGGTGTGGAGAAAAGGGAACCCTCTTACACTGTTGGTGGGAATGCAAACTAGTACAGCCGCTATGGAGAACAGTGTGGAGATTTCTTAAAAAACTGGAAATAGAACTGCCATATGACCCAGCAATCCCACTTCTGGGCATACACACTGAGGAAACCAGATCTGAAAGAGACACGTGCACCCCAATGTTCATCGCAGCACTGTTTATAATAGCCAGGACATGGAGGCAACCTAGATGCCCATCAGCAGATGAATGGATGAGGAAGCTGTGGTACATATGCACCATGGAATATTACTCAGCCATTAAAAAGAATTCATTTGAATCAGTCCTAATGAGATGGATGAAACTGGAGCCCATTATACAGAGTGAAGTAAGCCAGAAAGATAAAGGACATTACAGCATACTAACACATATATATGTAATCTAGAAAGATGGTAACGATAACCCTATATGCAAAACAGAAAAAGAGACACAGAAATACAGAACAGACTTTTGAACTTTGTGGTAGAAGGTGAGGGTGGGATGTTTCAAAAGAACAGCATGTATACTATCTATGGTGAAACAGATCACCAGCCCAGGTGGGATGCATGAGACAAGTGCTCGGGCCTGGTGCACTGGGAAGACCCAGAGGAATCGGGTGGAGAGGGAGGTGGGAGGGGGGATCGGGATGGGGAATACGTGTAACTCTATGGCTGATTCATATCAATGTATGACAAAACCCACTGAAATGTTGTGAAGTAATTAGCCTCCAACTAATAAAAAAAAATAAATTAAAAAAAAAAACAATTGGAAAAATATGGATTCTACAAAATATAAAGTATGTGAGCATAATATTAACCTTAAAAAAAAAAAAGACATAATACCTGCAAAGTACTTAGAACAGTTTACTCAATAAATCTCAACTCTTTATTAGCACTAATAGGATTATGTTTATTACAAAAGCTGCAGTATCAGCTAGATCAGTCTTTTAAGTTTCACCTGATTGTATCATTTCACTTTTATCTCCACATTTATATTACAATCTGTCTTAAATAAATAAAATCATATCTAGCTTTCTAGATCTAAATAAATTAGCTCAAATTCAATTAATTAGTACTTCTTTTTATATTATTCACTTGGCAGCTTAATTATTTTTTATTGCTAAAATGATTTTTGTATATATGGCTAATAATTATTAAAGAAAACTGGAACTCAACAGTAGATAGAGTGATTAAAAAAATCATTTTATTCAGGAAGTATCACAGCAAGCGAGAGACCTCA
Source organism: Dama dama (assembly GCF_033118175.1). Taxonomy (NCBI): domain Eukaryota; kingdom Metazoa; phylum Chordata; class Mammalia; order Artiodactyla; family Cervidae; genus Dama; species Dama dama. Next base: position 38,026,446 of record NC_083700.1, on the reverse strand, counting down.
GGATAGAATTCAATTCCATTTATGACATGGACAAAAGGAAATGTAACCAGGCAGGGTGGTGATCACTGGATGAAAAATCAAGAGAAAATATCAAGATTAGGGGAGATTTCAGTTAAATAGATTAGCAGGATTCTTGTAAAAGATAGGCAAGGGTGATCAGATATCACTTGGAGGATGGTGGGAGATGTGGAATTTGATCAGACATCAAGGGTGGGGGCTTCTGGCTGGACTGAAACCAGCTAAATTTGAGCCATGTATGCCCCAAAGGACGGATGCCAAAGTCAAGACTTAGAGGAGTTCGAGGAGCCGCCCTGAAGTTAAGTCAGAGATTAATAAGTGGACACCCAGCTTCTGAGTCCTGAGGGCAGTCAATCGGGAAGATTCTAGATGCTGGGTTGGAAGCATCTTTGGTGGAGTTAGTGAGGATGGCAGCGGCAATTCAGTGGATATCCTTCGTGTGCAGTTGAATATGTTTGATGATGGCACTTGGGTGTTTCAGCAAACTTTCTGAGTGTTCCATAGCAAGAGGACTGAGGTTTCTCATAAATGATCAGTTTTTGTGATTTTTTTTTGAAATTCATCAATTCAGCTTCAGTTTACAGGGTTTCAGGAAAAAGGCAGCTTTAGTTCTGAGGCATGCCATATCATGGGAATGAGAGAAAAATTGGAAATGCTATTAATAATTACTAACAGAATTAGTTAGTAATTGTGGATTTAGAAAGGGCAGAAGAACCAGACATCAAATTGCCAATATCCATTAATTAGATCATTGAAAAAGTAACAGAGCTCCAGAAAAACATCTACATCTACTTTAACGACTGTGCCAAAGTCTTTGACTGTGTGGATCACAGCAAACTGTGAAAAATTCTTAAAGAGATGGAAATACCGGATCACTTTACCTGTCTCCTGAGTAATCTGTATGCAGGTCAAGAGGCAACAGTTAGAACCAGCCATGAAACAACCAACTGGTTCCAAATTGGGAAAGGAGTATGTCAGGGCTGTATATTGTCACCCTGCTGACTTAACTTCTATGCAGAGTCCATCATGAGAAATGCTGGGCTGGATGAAGCACAAGCTGGAATCAAGATTGCCAGGAGAAATATCAATAACCTCAGATATGCAGGTAACACCACCCTTATGGGAGAGAGTGAAGAGGAACTAAAGAGCCTCTTGATGAAAGTGAAAGAGGAGAGTGAAAAAATTGGCTTAAAACTCAATATTCAAAAAACTAAGATTAATGGACATGAGTTTGAACAAGCTCCGGGAGTTGGTGTTGGACAGGGATGCCTGGTGTGCTGCAGTCCATGGGGTCACAAAGAGTTGGACACAATTGAGTGACTAAACTGAACTGAACAGAATTAGTACCAGATCAACTTACAGGTAAATAAAGAAGTAGAAAGTAATATAGTTTACGAAGTGGAAAAAAAGTACCTTAGAGAAAATGAACAAAATTATAACCTAATAATCTACATGTGTCTTATAGTTTCCCATTGAATCATTTAAAAAAAAAATTGTCTCCATAGTCACCCTTTTTGATTCCTGTTTATCAAGTAAGTGTGATCTCATCAGATTTGGCCTGATTTTTTAGACAAGGGGAACAAGAATGATAACTGACCAGATAAGCCTTTTTTAAGTTTGCTTTGCTGAAACTTTCCATAAAGAATCTCAGATTAGACTTTTAAAAGCCTTTTGAGCCTAGTTCACCACATCAAGAACTCACAACCAAATTTTGCATTACCTACAGATTTGGGTGTATTTGCTTTTTCTTGATGGCCCAAAACAACCTAACCTTCCTGGGCCTATGAGGAGGTAACCTTCAGTATTCACCTCTAAGGCTAGGAATCCTATAAGCCAGGTACCTGGCTAGTTTTTCCAAAGGTGACTTATAAGCATTGGTTCCATAAAATCAACCTTTTATCTTTAAACCTATCTGGTCACATCCGGATCTTTGCATTATTTTCAAATATGGTATTTCAGGAAAATTTTGGCAATATAATTGATATTTCTAATTATATCCTGTTACAAGGAAGAGAGATTCTCATTGAACTTCCACAAATAATTATATTTTTAATGAAAAAAAAGAATACGTAATTCTAGTTTTCAAATTCTGGAGGAGCAGAGTGAAAGACAAATGTTTGATTTTTGTTTATAAAAGTATAATCTACTGATTTTTTAGATCTTAAGAGAAAAGTGAAAGTGAATGTTGTGCAGTTGTGTCTGACACTGCGACCCATGGACTATACAGTCCATGGAATTCTCCAGGCCAGAATACTGCAGTGGGTAGCCTTTCCCTTCTCCAGGGGGATCTTTCCAACCCAGGGATCAAACCCAGGTCTCCTGCACTACAGGCAGATTCTTTACCAGCTGAGCCACAAGGGAAGACCAAGAATACTGGAGTGGGTAGCCTACCCCTTCTCCAGGGGATCTTCCTGACCCAGGAATCAAACCGGGGTCTCCTGAAGAAAAGGGTGCCTTATATACATAGAACATTAAAGAACTCTCAAAAGCAACATCTTAAAGAAAAACTGTAATCATCTTTTATTAGTCCATTCAGTAGCATGTAATTTATTCTTATTCTGCCTGATCTTGGGTTAAGAGTTTTATGACTTGATTAATTCTTCACAGAATTAATATGTGGAAATATATTAATTATATTTATATATATATATATATAATTAATATATGGAAATCTGTATTCAGTCCAGTGCTATGCTTTTAGGACTAAACAATGCTGTCAGAAGGCTGTGCATCAGATATCTGTCATAGTCCTTTCAGTGGTCCCTGACACAGTCACTTGCTGTTGAAGAGGAAGCATTCTGGCCTTAACTGAATCAGCAAATTCATTCAAAGAGAATCAGAGTAGGACAGAGAATATATGTGGGTGGGAAATAAAAATGGCCATGGTCATGTCAAACGATATGGCCATTCACAGGACAAAAAACAATCTGGTCATTTCCATGATATAAAACGTTTACAAATAATAATTGGAATTGTGACTGATAATATCCTACCCAAACGATCATGGGTAATGACAAATTTCTATGAAATTCATAAAATTTCTAAAATACTTATATTAATAATGTTTACCCATGTCAATATAACCTGGGGTAGGTTAAGGCACCCCTTCTTATGTGATAATGCCTTTTTATGTAATTCAACATATCAAATAAATCAAATTAGCTTAGAATCTCTTTTTTTAAATGTAAGGGAAAAAATCCTTTAGATTTTTCCAAGAGCTCTCTGGGAAATTTGAAAGTCAGTTTGAGAACAAAAAGGGTTAATTTAGAAATTGACTTTGGAAAGTTGTCAAAATGTCAAAATTTTTGAATACTTGATTAAATGGTATCACAGATCACTATGAAAAAAATATTTAGTTTATCTTAAATAACTGAGAACATAATTTAACGTAAATCACAGGAAAATATTCTAATAAGATATAAAATCTTAGATTTCTAGATAGATTACTTCAAAAGCTATAGAGAAATATTTCATCATCTTTTATTAATAGTAGGCAAACAATCCAAGAAAACTTTGCTGTTTTAACATTAAGAAAACCAAACTCTAGTTTTGTATCAGTTCACTACTGAACTCACTTAAAACAAAATAAAACAGGACTTCCCTGGTAGCCCAGTGGATAAGAAAACACTTGCTGATGCAGAGGACACAGGTTTGATCTCTGGTCCAGGAAGATTCCACATGCTGCCAGACAACCAAGCCAGTGCACCACAACTAAGCTTGAACACCCAGAGCCTGTGCTCTGCAACAAGAGAAGCCACTCCCACACCACAACTGGAGAGCAGCACCCGTTATTCACAACTAGAGAAAGCCTGTGCGCAGCAACAAAGACCCAGTGCAGCCAAAAATAAATAAATCATAAAAAATTAAATAGTTAAATTAAAACAAACAAGCAACAACAAAAAAAAGCAAAAACCTATTGACTCCTTTTCTAAGAGTTCTTTCCCACAAAACTTCCACATCATTATTTTTTTAATACATTCATTTAAGGATTATTTTCCCCCTGTATTTTCTTCTGTCTCATTCTAAAATGACAAGTAACTTCTTTTTACAGAAAGTTACAGGAAGTGGACAATTGTGAAATGTCTGTCACATACTAGGATTTTGTAGCAAACTGGCAAATTTTACAAATACAGAATATCACAATTGTTATAGGTTTACGCTTCCTCATGGTACACCTTATCAAAGTGACAAGAGGAATATGTTTATTACATATATATTTATTAACTGAACAAAATATATTTGGCTTCTCTATGCAATCACTCACAGTCACCTAGAGCCAGACATCCTGGAATGTGAAGTCAAGTAGGCCTTAGGAAGCAGTCCAACAAACAAAGCTAGTGAAGGTGATGGAATTCCAGTTGAGCTATTTCAAATCCTAAAAGATGATGCTGTGAAAGTGTTGCACTCAATATGTCAGCAAATTTGGAAAACTCAGCAGTGGCCATAGGACTGGAAAAGGTCAGTTTTCATTCCAATCCCTAAGAAAGGCAATGGCAAAGAATGCTCTAACTACTGCAAAATTGCACTCTTCTCACACATTAATAAAGTAATGCTCAAAATTCTCCAAGCCAGTCTTCAGCAATACGTAAACCATGAACTTCCAAATGTTCAAGCTGGTTTTAGAAAGGCAGAGGAACCAGAGATCAAATTGCCAACATCCACTGGATCATCAAAAAAGCAAGAGAGTTCCAGAAAAAAACATATATTTCTGCTTTATTGACCATGCCAAAGCCTTTGACTGTGTGGATCACAATAAACTGTGGAAAATTCTGAAGGAGATGGGAATACCAGACCACCTGACCTTCCTCATGAGAAACCTGTATGTAGGTTAGGAAGCAACAGTTAAAACTGGACATGGAACAACAGACTGGTTTCAAATAGGAAAAGGAGTATGTTAAGGCTATATATTGTCACTCTGCTTATTAAACTTATATGCAGAGTACATCATGAGAAATGCTGGGCTGGAGGAAGCACAAGCTGGAATCAAGATTGCCAGGAGACATATCAGTAACCTCAGATATGCAGATGACACCACCCTTGTGGCAGAAAGGGAAGAACTAAAGAGCCTCTTGAAGAAAGTGAAAGAGGAGAGTGAGAAAGTTGGCTTAAAGCTCAACATCCAGAAACTATGATCATGGCATCTGGTCCCATCACTTCATGGCAAATAGATGGGAAAACAGTGGAAACAGTGGCTAACTTTATTTTGGAGGGCTCTAAAATCATTGCAAATGGTGATTGCAGCCATGAAATTAAAAGATGTTTACTCCTTGGAAAAAAAGTTATGACCAACCTAGACAGCATATTAAAAAGCAGAGACATTACTTTGTCAACAAGGGCCCATCTAGTCAAGGCTATGGTTTTTCCAGTGGTCATGTATGGATGTGAGAGTTGGACTATAAAGAAAGCTGAGTGCCGAAAAATTGATGCTTTTGAACTGTGGTGTTGGAGAAGACTGTTGAGAGTCACTTGGACCACAAGGAGACCCAACCAGTTCATCCTAAAGGAGATCAGTCCTGGGTGTTCATTGGAAGGACTGATGTTGAAGCTGAAACTCCAATACTTTGGCCACCTGATGCGAAGAGCTGACTCATTGGAAAAGACCCTGATGCTGGGAAAGATTGAAGGCAGGAGGAGAAGGGGATGACAGAGGATGAGATGGTTGGATGGCATCACCGACTCAATAGACATGGGTTTGGGTAGACTCCGGCTGTTGGTGATGGATAGGGAGGCCTGGTGTGCCGCAGTTCATGGGGTTGCAAGGAGTTGGACACAACTGAGTGACTGAACTGAACTGAATTGATACCATATAAAAATAAAACCCCAAAAGTAGGTAAAGTTAAAATGATGATAAGGGTTTCGGTAGTTTTCTTACTTAGAGATTATTCAAATATTTAGTGACTATTTCAGCTTAATTTAATTTAGCATTGGCATAATGTTTCAAGCTTCCTAAAAAGACTTGGAAATTGTATTCACACACATACATTATAACATTAAACAAAGCTAGTCATCATCTCAAGCTATTTCCCTGTTAATTATTTCTTCAGAACATTCATGTTAAACAAGTATCACAAAAGCAAGAAATAAAAAAACTTAAATATAACATAAACATGTATTTTATAATTTATAATTTTTATAATTAAGTGCTAACAACTTAGAAAACATAGTTTTTTAAATTAAACTAATAATATCAAACTAAGCATATTTGTCAAACATTTATGAAGGCATGTGACTTTGAAAAGCATTTGAGTTCCTATATTTTGAGGAGTTTTGCAATATTTAATAATATCTCTAAGCCAGTTTAAATATAAATCTTTTAAAGGATTTCATAACTTAGTGTGGTAATACCGTCCAGAGGTAGAAAAATACCAGATACACTATATATGCACACATAAATATACATACAGATGGAAACAGGGATCCTACTCCTTTTATTCTAAAATTTAACAGTGTTCTAATTTCATTCTTTTATGTTCAGCTTTCCAATTTTACCAGAGCCATTTACTGAAGAGGCTCTCTTTCCCCCACTGTATATTCCTACCTCCTCTGTCAAAGAGAAGGTGACCACAGGTGCATGAATTTATCTCTAGACTTTCTATCCTGTTCTATTGATCTATATTTCTGTTTTTGTGCTAGTATTATACTGTCTTGATGACTGTAGCTTTGTGGTATATTCTGAATTCTTGATTCTTCCAGCTCTGTTTTTATTTCTCAAGATAGCTTTGGCGCTTCAAAGTCTTTTGTGTTTCCATACAAATTGTAAAATTTTCTGTTCTAGTTATGTGAAAAAACACCATTGGTATTTGATAGAGATTGCATTTAATCTGTAGATTGCTTTGGGTAGTATAATCATTTGTACAATACTGATTTTTCCAATCCAAGAACATAGTATATGTCTCCATCTCTTGTGTTTTTTATTTCTTTCATCAGTTACTTATAGTTTTCTGCATACATGTCTTTTGTCTCCTTAGGTAGGTTTATTCCTAGGTATTTTATTCTTAGTGTTGTAATGATACACGACATATATATATGTCATGAACTTAATTTTCTGAATGTTGAGTTTTAACCCACCATTTTTACTTTCCTCTTTTACTTTCATCAAGAGGCTCTTTATTTCTTCTTCGCTTTCCGCCATAAGGGTGGTGTCATCTGCATGTCTGAGGTTATTGATATTTCTCCCAGCAATCTTGATTCCAGCCTGTGCTTACTCCAGCCCAGCGTTTCTCATGATGTACTCTGCATAGAAGTTAAATAAGCAGGGTGACAAGATACAGCCTCGACGTACTCCTTTCCCTATTTGGAACCAGTCTATTGTTTCATGTCCAGTTCTAACTGTTGCTTCCTGCCCTGCACACAGATTTCTCAAGAGGCAAGTCAGGTAGTCTGGTATCCCCATCTATTTAAGAATTTTCCAGAATTTGTTGTGGTCCACACAAAGGCTTTGGCATAGTCAATAAAGCAGAAGTAGATGTTTCTCTGGAACTCTCTTGCTTTTTTGATGATCCGACAAATGTTGGCAATTTCATTTCTGGTCCCTCTGCCTTTTCTAAATTGAGCTTGAACATCTGGAAGTTCATAGTTCATGTAAAATTGAAGCCTGGCTTGGAGAATTTTGAACATTACTAGAGTGTGAGATGAGTGCAATTTTGCGGTAGTTTTAGCATCTTTTGCATTGCCTTTCCTTGGGATTGGAATGAAAACTGACCTTTTCCAGTCCTGTGGCCACTGTTGAGTTTTTCAAATTTGCTGACATATTGAGTGCAGCACTTTCACAACATCATCTATTAGGATTTGAAATAGCTTAATTAGAGTTCCATCACCTCCAGGAGCTTTGTTTGTTGTGATGCTTCCTAAGCCCCACTTGACTTCACATTCCAGAATATCTTTCTAGGTTGGTGATCACACCATCATGGTTATCTGGGCCATGAGATCTTTTTGTATAGTTCTTCTGTGTATTCTTGCCACCTTTTCTTAATATCTTCTACTTTTGTTAGGTCTAACAAATTTCTGTCCTTTATTGTGCCCATCTTTGCATGAAATTTCCCCTTGGTATCTCTAATTTTTCTGAAGTGATCTCTAGACTTTCCCATTCTATTGTTTCCCTCTGTTTCTTTGCATTGATCTCCGAAGAAGGCTTTCTTATCTCTCCTTGCTATTCTTTGTAACTCTGCATTCAAATGGGTATATCTTTCCTTTTCTCCTTTGCCTTCAGCTTCTTTTCTATTCACAGCTATTTTTGTGGTCTCCTCAGACAACCATTTGCCTTTTGCATTCCTTTTTCTCGGGGATGGTCTTGAACCCTGCCTCCTGGACAATGTCACGAACCTCCATCCATAGTTCTTCGGGCACTGTGTCTATCAGATCTAATCCTTTCAATCTATTTGTCACTTCCACTGTATAGTCGTAAGGGATTTGATTTAGGTCATACCTGAATGGTCTAGTGGTTTTCTCCACTTTCTTCAATTTAAGGCTGAATTTGGCAATAAGGAGTTCATGGTCTGTGCCACAGTCAGCTCCCAGTCTTGCTTTTGCTGACTGTGTAGAGCTTCTCCATCTTTGGCTGCAAAGAATATAATCAATATGATTTTGGTGTTGGCCATCTGGTGATGTCCATGTGTAGAGTCTTCTCTTGTGTTGTTGGAAGAGGATGTTTGCTATGACCAGTGCGTTCTCTTGGCAAAACTCTATTAGTCTTAGCTCTGCTTCATTCTGTAATCTAAGGCCTAATTTGCCTGTTACTCTAGGTATTTTTTGATGTCCTACTTTTTCATTCCAGTCCCCTATAATGGTTGTGGGTATTACCTCTTCTTTAACCATGGTGGCTCAGACAGTAAAGAATCCACCTTCAATGGGGAAGACCTGGGTTTGATCCCTGTGTTGAGAAGATCCTCTGGAGGAGGTCAGGGAACCCCACTGCAGTATTCTTGCCTGGGGAATCTCCTCAGACAGAGGTGCCTGGCAGGCTACAGTCCGTGGGGTTGCAGAGTCAGAACTGACTGAGCAACTAAACACAGTACAGCACAGCCACTTGATAGAATTCACCCATGAAGCCATCTGGCTCTGGGTTTTTACTTGTTGGAAGATTTTTAATCACAGTTTTAAATTCAGTGCTTGTTACTTGGCCCTTGATATTTTCTAATTCTTCCTGATTCAGTTTTGGAAGAGTGTACTTTCCTAAGAACATAGCCATTACTTCCAGGTTGTCTATTTCATTGGTATATAGTGGCTGGGAGTAGTTTCTTATGATTATTTGTATTTCTGTAGTGTCAGTTGCAACTTCTCCTTTTTCATTTTTAATGTTATTGAGTTGTCCCCCTTTTTGCCCTCAATTAGAACACTTGTGAACACCATACACAAAAATAAACTCAAAATGGTTTAAAGACCTAAATGTAAAAGCAGACACTATAAAACTCTTAGAGGAAAACATAGGCAGAACACTATTTGACATAAATTACAGCAAGATCTTTTTGCAGCCACCTCCTAGAGTAATGAAAAAAAAAAAAACAAAAAAAACAAATGGGACCTAATTAAACTTAAAAGCTTTTGAACAGCAAAGGAAACCATAAACAAGATGAAAAGACAATACTCAGAATGGGAGAAAATATTTTCAATGAAACAACTGACAAAGATTGATCTCCAAAATATACAAGCAGCTCATGCAGCTCAATATCAAAACAGACAGCCCAATCAAACAAATGGGCACAAGACCTAAACAGACATTTCACCAAAGAAGACACACAGATGGTCAACAAACACATGAAAAGATGCGCGTCATCACTCATTATTAGAGAAATGCAAATAAAACCTTCAGTGAAGTATCACCTCACATTGTCAGAACAGCCATCATCAGAAAATCTACAATCAATCAATGTTGGAGAGGATGTGGAGAAAAGGGAACCCTATTGCACTGCTGGTGGGAATGTAAACTGATAATAATTACTATGAAGGATGGTATGTGGTTCCTTAAAAAGTAGGAATAAAACTACATATGACCTGCAATCCCACTACTGGGCATATACTCTGAGAAAACTATAATTCAAAATGATACATGTGCCCCAATGTTCATTACAGCACTATTTATTAAACACAATAGCTAGGACATGGAAGCAACCTAAATGTCCATAAACACATGACTGGATAAAGAATATGTAGTGCATAGATACAATGGGATATTACTCATCCATGAAAAGGAATAACAGAAGGTCATTTGTAGTGGTGTGGATAAACCTAGAGTCTATCACACAGAGTGAAGTCAGAGAGAGAAAAACAAATATTGTATAGTAATCCATATATACAGAATCTAGAAAAATGGTACTGACTAACATATCTGCAGGGAAGAATAGAGACACAAACATAGAGGATGGACTTGTGGACACAAGGCAGGAAGGTGAGGGCAGGATGAATTGAGAGTGTAGCACTGACACGTATGCATCATTATAAGTAAGACAGATAACTAGCGGGAAGTTGCTGCATGGCAGACAGAGCTAACTTTGGTGATGACCTAGACAGGTGGAGTAGTGGGTGGGTGGGGGGGGGGGCGCGGCTCAAGAGGAAGGGATACATGTATACATATAGTTCAGTTGCTCAGTTGTATCCAACACTTTGCAACCCCATGGACTGAAGCACTCCAGGCTTCCCTGTCCATCACCAACTCCCAGAGCTTACTCAAGCTCATTTCTATCAAGTCGGTGATGCCATCCAACCATCTCACCCTCTGTCCTCCCCTTCTCCTCCCACCTTCAATCTTTCCCAGCATCAGGGTGTTTCCAATGAGTCAACACTTCACATCAGGTAGCCAACACTTCGCAACAGGAGATTCAGTTTTAGCGTCAGTCCTTCCAATGAATATTCAGGACTTATATCCTTTAAGATTAACTGGTTGGATCTCCTTGCAGTCCAAGAGACTCTCAAAAGAGTCTTCCCCAACACCACAGTTCAAAAGCATCAATTCTTCAGTGCTTAGCTTTGTTTATAGTCCAACTCTTACATCCATACATGATTACTGGAAAAACCATAGCTTTGACTAGGTGGACCTTTGTTGGCAAAGTAATCTCTCTGCTTTTTAATATGTTGTCTAGGTTGGTCATAGCTTTACTTGAAAGGAGTAAGCATCTTTTAATTTCATGACTGCAGTCACCATCTGCAGTGATTTTGGAGCCCAAGAAAATGAAATTTCTCACTGTTTCCATTGTTTCTCCATCTATTTGCCATGAGCTGATGGGACCACATGCCATGATCTTAGTTTTCTCAATGTTGAGATTTAAGCCAACTTTTTCACTCTCCTCTTTCACTTTCATCAAGAGGCTCTTTAGTTCTTCTTCACTCTCTGCCATAAGGGTGGTGTCATCTGCATATCTGAGGTTATTGATATTTCTCCCAACAATCTTGGTTACAACCTGTGCTTCATTCCACCCAGCATTTCGCATGATATATTCTGCATATAAGTTAAATAAGCAGGGTGACAATATACGGCCTTGATGTACTCCTTTTCCTATTTGGAACCAGTCTGTTGTACCATGTCCAGTTTTAACTGGTGCTTCTTTACCAGCATACAGATTCCTCAGGAGGACGGTCTCATATTCCTGTCTCTTTAAGAATTTTCCACAGCTTTTTGTGATCCACACAAAGGCTTTGGTGTAGTCAGTCAGTCAGTCACTTGGGTCTCTCAGTCTTGTCTAACTCTGTGACCCCATGGACTGCAGCACACTAGGCCTCCCTGTCCATTGCCAACTCCTGGAGTTTTCAAACTCATGTCCATTGAGTTGGTGATCCCATCCAACCATCTCATCCTCTGTCATCACCTTCTTCTGCCTTCAATTGGCATAGTCAATAAAGCAGAAGTATATGGTTTTCTGGAACTTTCTTGCTTTTTTGATGATCCAGCAGATGTTGATAATTTGATCTCTGGTTCCTCTGCCTTTTCTAGATTCAGCGTGAACATCTGGAAGTTCACTGTTCATGTACTATAGAAGCCTGGCTTGGAAAATTTTGAACATTATTGCTAGCGTGTGAGTGCAGTTGTGCAGTAGTTTGAACATTCTTTGGCATTGCCTTGGAAAACTGACCTTTTCCAGTCCTGTGGCCCCTGCTGAGTTTTCCAAATTTGCTGGCATATTGAGTGCAGCACTTTCACAGCATCATCTTTTAGGATGTGAAATAGCTCAACTGGAATTCTATCACCTCCACTAGCTTTGTTGAAAGTGATGCTTCCTTAGGTCCACTTGACTTCACATTCCAGGATGTCTGGCTCTAGGTGAGTGATCACACCATCATGGTTATCTGGGTCATGAAGATCTTTTTTGTACAGTTCTTCTGTATATTCTTGCCACTTCTTCTTAATATCTTCTGCTTCTGTTAGGTCCATACCATTTCTGTCCCTTTTGTGCCCATCTTTCCATGAAATGTTCCCTTGGTATCTCTAATTTCCTTGAAGAGATCCCTAGTCTTTCCCATTCTATTATTTTCCTCTATTTCTTTTTATTGATCACTAAAGAAGGCTTTCTTATCTCTCCTAGCTATTCTTTGACACTTTGCATTCAAATGGGTATATATTTCCATTTCTCCTTTGCCTTCAGCCAGTCTTCTTTTCACAGCTATTTGTAACTACCTTTTTGCCTTTTTGCCTCCTTGAACAACCATTTTGCCTTTTTGCCTTTCTTTTCCTTGGGGATGGTCTTGATCACCGCCTCCTGTACAATGTCACAAACCTCCGTCCATAGTTCTTCAGGCACTCTATGAGATCCAATCCCTTGAATCTGTTTGTCACTTCCACTGTATAATAGTAAGGGATTTGATTTAGGTCATGTCTGAATGGTCTAGTGATTTCCCCTACTTTCTTCAATTTAAGTCTGAATTTGGCAATAAGGAGTTCATGATCTGAGCCACAGTCAACTCCCAGTCTTGTTTTTGCTGACTGTATAGAGCATCTCCATCTTTGGCTGCAAAGAATATAATCAATCTGATTTCAGTATTGACCTCTGGTGATGTCCATGTGTAGAGTGTTCTCTTGTATTGCTGGAAGAGGGTGTTTGCTATGACCAGTGCATTCTCTTGGCAAAACTCTGTTAGCCTTTGACCTGCCTTATTTTGTACTCCAAGGCCAAATTTGCCTGTTACTCCAGGTATCTCTTGACTTCCTACCTCTCATTCCAGTCCCCTATAATGAAAAAAACATCTTTTTTGCATGTTAGTTCTAGAAGGTCTAATAGGTCTTCATAGAACTATTCAACTTCACCTTCTTCAGCATTACTGGTCAGGGCATATGTATATAAATATTTATAGCTGATACACATTGTAGAGCAGAAACTAATATAACATTGTAAAGCAAGTATACGCCATTTTGTTTAATTAAGTAAAATTTTAACAATGCATGAGATGAACAGAGTAATATACCCTTATCCTTGCTTTACTTTATGTTTGTGTGTGAATTGTTTATTGGAGCTTCCCTGGTGGCCCAGCTGGTAAAGAATTTGCCTGCGACGCAGGAGACCCAGGTCGGGAAGATCCCTTGGAGAAGGAAATGGCAACCTCTCCAGTTATTCTTGCCTGAGGAATCCCATGAACAGAAACCTGGTGGGCTACAGTCCTTGGGGTCACAAAGAGTTGGTTACAACTGAGTAACTTAACTTTCTCTTTCTTTCTTGTGTTTATAACAGATAGAACAAGTTAAGAGTACCTGTTCAATGTGAAAGCTACAGCCTTTAACCAATATTTATGAAGATGCTTTTTAAGATTTTCTTTGGCCTAATAAGTAATCTTTTGGAGACTGTGGGCTTTGTTTTAGGTAAGAGCCTAAGGGAACAATAAATAGCTCTGGATGTTTCCAAAACTCATATGAATAGGTAAGGTATCCAGTGTGTTTCTATGTAGTCTTTTTTCTCTTTTGTTTCATTCATCCTCAAAAACTTGCTTTGGGGGGTTCCTTGGTTTCTTGAAAGATATGATGTGGGCAGGTAACTGAGGGGGTGTATAATGGGAAAGGAAATGTCTGACAAAGGGATGGAGGAGCTAGAGGTTTGAAGCAGGATATAACAGAGAACTCAAGGGAGGTTAAGGGAAGACTGAAGGTGATAAAAAGAGAGAGGAACAGAAGATGGGAAGGGAAAGTTCCTCGTGGTTCCAGTTTTGGGAGATCTTAAATCCCAAAGAAATTACTGATGCTTTATGTTATTATTTGTAAAGTTATATCAACAACAAAGGGAAAAGGCCGATGGTGCATGAAGTCAATGTGGTTTCAAGGATGTGGTTTTCAGTTACTAGAGACATTTCCACGGTAAAAGCAGGACCAAGAGAACAAAGAGGCCTCACAAAGAGATAGGAAAACTTCTCCAGAACAGGAGCTGGAGATTGAGTTTCTACATCAGACAAATAGAAAGAATTTTCCAGACCAAGGAGTCAGGAAATGAATTCTTACTTGAAACAATGAGCCAAGAAAAATTTCCAGTCTATGAGTCACTGTGTGAATCACCACAACAAACAAAGAGCTAGCAAGAAAGACTTTTCTCTAGCCCAGTAGGTATCTTTCAAATAAGGAAGCCTGGACCTCTAATCCATCTTCAGAGAATAACTGGAATCTTAGGAATCAAAATCTGTCTTTACTGTGCTTCAGTGGACCATCATTCAGAGCACTGGTTTGGGAGACAGACTCACCAACTGATCCCTGATCAATCACCCAGGAGTGAAGACAAAGGCTTCAAAGGCATGCATTTGGGTTCCTGGGTGAGAGGTCCTGGTGTCAAATGGTGAAGTTGATCCTATCCAAGTCATGGCACCACAACTGTTCAAGATAACCAGAGCTGCATGTGTGTGGTCAGTCACTAACTCATAGCCAACTCTTTGCAACCGAATGTACTGCAGCATGTTAAGCTTTTTTATCCTTCACTATCTTCTGGAGTTTGCTCAAATTAATGTCCATTGAGTCAGTGACGCTATCTAACCATCTCATCCTCTGCCATCCTCTTCTCCACCTGGACCATGATAAAAACAGATATTATTCAGCAACTACTGTATTTGGGCAAAAGAAATCTCAATATAGAATTTAGTTCAATCCAAATACAACATGGAAAAGAAAGGAATGGGATGGGACTCAGTGGGTGGGAAATTTCTAAGAGGAATCATCAGAGTAGGGGTGAGGATTCTGCTTAAACAGGATTCTTATTAAAGGTAGGCCATGGTTGTCAGATATCACCTGGGGTATGGTATGCATAAAGAATTTCATCAGGTAAGATATCAAGGGTGGGGTTTCTGGCTAAACTGTTCTAAGGAGGATTCTGGCTAAAACTGGGCCATGTAGGTCCAACAAGAATGAAAGGCCAAGGTTCAGGCCTCGAGGTCTTAGAGGAGCCTACCTAAAATTAAGTTATGGAGGGATCTTGTTATTTCTCTAGCACCATTTTGAAAAATGTCTTATTCTCATAAACATTTTAACCAAATAATATAATACACATGCATAGGAAGGATTAGCAAAGACCAATTAACAACCCTCAACATTCTCATGTTCTTATTCCTACCACAAGCTAAACACTGTAACACTGACTCACTGAGGAAAGAAACATACAGAAAAGAGAAAAATATGGTAATTTTTATAACACAGAACCTTTATGACATAGAATCATTACAACCTAGAATCATCAAGCTTGAAAAACAATTAACTTGGAGGATTTACAATGCCAGACATGAAGATTCATTATAAACTGTAGCCCAGAAACAGAACCACTTATATATGGTAAACTGAATAATGACAAAGCTATCACTGTGATGCAGTGAGTGAGAAAATGGATATTCTTTTCAATATGTGGTGATGGGATCACTTGAATATTTATATGGGAAAAACACTCCTGTTCAAGTTCCAGTGGATCATAAATGTAAAATGTGTTTGTACAAAGTGTACAGTGTCCTGTATATATCTTCTACTTTGAAATGAGCTTACAAAAAGTTTTAACAGGAGTGGAACTTTTCAGTTAAGGACTTTTGGTATTGAAATCTCACTTAGCCTAACTGCTTATAATTAGAATCTTAGGGCAATAATAATTTGTATAATAATTCCATGTTTTCAAGAACATCATACTTAAAAGGTAATTATTTTGGCTTTCATAATATTGCTAAAATAGTCATATTATTATAACTTAAACATCTAAATAATTTGATTCTAATTCTCTACTATTTCTTCTCCAAAGTCAGTTTAGGTGCGTTCATTTTCTGGGTCTACTTCTGAGTTTCCACTGATATTTCTGAGAGTGATAGTTCAAATGATTGAAGTGCATGTAGACACTGTAAGGCAAATGTTTGCTGGATGGCTCAGGAAACTCAGACAAGGGCTCTGTGTGAACCTACAGGGGTGGGATGGGGAGGGAGACCGGAGGGAGCTTCAAAAGGGAGGGGATATGTGTATACCTATGGCTGATTCATATTGAGGGGTGACAGAAAACAGTAAAAGTTCTGTAAAGCAATTATCCTTCAATAAAAAATAAATTAATTAAAAAAAAGAGGCTTTATTCTCCCCATTGAAACTTAAGAGAAGCTGCTTTACTTTCTCACTTTTCTTAGAGGATTTACTTTAGAAAATTTAACAATTTATTTTTTTTCTTGCAATCTCTTTGAAATATATTCAGATATCTTTAAAACTGCTAAGGACAAGCCTTAGAGCATTGTCACCCAGAAATGTCTTTGTCAAGAACCTGAGAAATATGTCTTCAAAAGGAAATCAAGGAACATACTGCCCCTACCTCTCTATTTCTATCAGAGGGTTGTAAACTAAACTTGTGGGCACCTTTCTCCAAAACTATCTCCTGTCAAACAGATAGGGTTTTATGTTTCCTTTGAGAAAGTCAATAAACTGACACAGACTGTCATCCAATTACTAGCTGAATTTAGGATGAATTACGTATGGTGGGTGATGTTGGCAAATCCTCTCACTTGAGGACTAGATACTGTTTATCTTGAAAACAAGTAGACAATGGGTATATACTTGACTATTTACAGGGTGAGATGTCTTTCTGTCTTTGCAATCTCCTTAGCAGATTGCCTCTGATAGGCATCACCTTCTGGTTCAATGTTTACTCATAATGAAACTGTTTCTTTCTCTTCTAGTTTTGTGGAAGTTATCAGGGATAATAGGAGATTTAGTTTTAACCGTATTTCCCCAACAACACATTTCAACCATATATTTCCTTTGATAACTATTTCTTCTTTATTTTACATATTTTACAATCAATGTGAAAGCATTTTGAGGTTTTCCTTGGGGGAAAGGAAAATATCAGTCTAATATCCCTGGTCAAACAGTGTACATATGCTGACGTTACAGCATGTAACTTTTTCAAGTATATCACTCTGAAGGATACAGGGAATATTATATCTATAATTGTTTTCACTATATTCTATGAGATTTCTAATTCTGTCCTACCTTATGGGTTTTTGAATTACACAATATAAAAGATTACTATCAAAAACATAACATGATACTCAGGTAGAAAAAGACAAAATTCACCTTCATATAGAAAGAATTATGTTGTTTTGAAAAAATATTATTTTTAGGATTATGAGTTGCTTTCTCAAATAAACTTTTATTTTAAAATAGTTTGCCTTACAAAAAAAATTATTATAATACAGGGAGTGCCCATATACTACACACCTAGTTTCCTCCATTACTATATTACTCTATGATACATGTGTCACACTTAATGTACCATAAGTCCACACTTTATTCAGAATTCTTAGATTTTATTTAATGTACTTTTTCTGGTCTAAAATACCACATAACCTTTAATTACTATTTGATCTTTGGTATCTCTTGGCTATGGCAATGAATTAATTTGTGATGCTTTTTTGTTTTTAAAAGGAATAGAAATATAGAATTGCTTTAATTTTGTTCTTATAAAGAGAAAGCAAAGTAAAATCCCATACTGTTGCATCATTCTGGACTGAAATCTTGTGTCCCCCAAGAAATTCATCTGTTGGAGCCCAATACCTAATGTGATGTGGGGACTACTTAGAAGTGGGTGGGGCCTTTATGAGGCAATTAAGTTTGGAGGATATCAGGGTGGGTAGAGCCCTCATGATGGGATTGGTACCATTTTAAGGAGGTGTCCTGAGCTCTCTCCCTCCATGTGAGGAGGACACAGTGAAAACACCATCTATGAAACTGGAAGAGGACTCTCATCAGACTCTGAATCTTCTGGCATCTGGACACCTCAGACTCTAGAACTGTGAGAAATAAATGTTATTTAAGCCATCTAGGCTATGGTACCTTTGTTACAGCAGCTCTAACTGATGAAAATAATCACCTTTTTTTTTTTTTATGTGAAATCTTAAATTGTCTTTACTCCATTGAACAAATAGTTAATTTTTAAAAATGGCATCTGCTGATACTATCAAAGAAATTTACAATACTGGATTTTAAAAACTTGTTCATTACAGATAACTCAATATATATTAAATAACCACAAAAATACCAAAATTGAGATAAACTGTTCTACACTGATATAAATATGATTCTAGTAAGGCAAGATAATTTTGTACTCTTTCATATGGTAATAATTAAATTCATAAAATTATTATTTTAGATGTGCAAATTCCAAGCCAAGTTGACTTACAATGACTTGCATAATTATGAGCACTATTTCATTGCAACCTTCCAATTACTTCTGTCAATAGAAATGTGGTTACTGAACTGTATTTTTTTCATTCTCTACCCAAATCTTTACATTATTATCCCCAATAGATAAAAGGCTTGCTGAACAAAGGGTACTCTTTAGCTAGAAAAACATTGAGGTGGATTTTTACCTGAAATATTCTTCTGGTAAACAATTTTAAAATATTTTAGACTTTTACTTGAAGGTTTTATGCCTAGTGAAATACAATTAGGGTCAATGTTTGTTTCGTAGTATTTCCTCTGAGAATACAACACTCTTACTGTTAGAATTCTTAGAGACAGAGCTCACCATTACATTCTTGATGTGTTTGCACTTGCAGGTAGGCACTAATTTTGGCCAAGAGGCTGTGAGTAAAAAGGATGTGTGTGTGTGTGTGTGTGTGTATATATATATATATAGAGAGAGAGAGTACTGTTCACTAATTTGTCTGCTAGTATGTGGCTCTACTGGAGAGGCATTTCATAGGTTTTGGAAAATAATTATGTATTTTCAAAAACTATACTTTGTGCTATTACCTGTCTCTACCAGTTAGATATAACAAATTTTAGAAAGTAATTGTGTATTTTCCAAACTAAAATTTACCAGTGTTATGGGAATAAAAGAGAGTATGTATGCTGTGGCTTCGTGAAAACAAATTAACCAAGAGATCACAGTCATATAACAGAATGTAGGTTTATTTTTTCCTAGGGTAAAATCAGATGTGGGTTTGCAGCTTTATTCCTTGAGAATACTCTATCTGTAACACATGGCTTTGAAGGCCCCTTCTAGGAAATAAGGGCATTATACAACAGGGATCTCAGTCAGTAATTGCCACAGCACATGCAAGTGATATGTATCAAGTCCACTCACAGACATGTTTCATATTTGAGGGCCTTTACTTAGGACACTAACGCCAATCAGAAAAGCAAGTTATCATTCCCGAGTCTAAGCTCATACTGCTTCCTGCACAACAGACCAATAATGGAGAGATGAGCTACTAGGGCAAGGAAGAGTGATTTTGTTTGGAAAGCCAGCATATCAAGGAGATAGTGGGCTAGAATCCCAAAGATCCAACTTTCCCGAGTTAGAATTCAGGCTTCTTTTACACTAAAAAGGGAGGGAGTAAAATTAAGACCAGACTCCAGAAAAGTGAAAGTGGCTCAGTCGTCTCCAGCTCTTTGTGACCCCATGGGCTATACAGTCCATGGAATTCTCCAGGCCAGAACACTGGAGTGGGTAGCCTTTACCTTTACTCCAGGGGATCTTCTCAACCCAGGGATCGAACCTAGGTCTCTCATATTGCAGGCAGATTCTCTACCAGCTGAGCTATCAAGGAAACCCAGACTCCAGATCAGATGTGTTAATATATTTCTGCTTGTAGCCATTCACAGGTGAGCCTGGTCAGGGTGTCTCTTATAAGCTAAACAAAGATATTTGAACTTAATGCTTACCACCTGGGAAGTAGGAGTCCCAGAGATGGGCAGTTATGTATAATTTAAGCTTGCAAACAACATCCCTTTAGTGGTTAACTTGTAATAGAATACAAAGTTTCTTCCCTATTATTATGGGAGACCCTGATAGTGAAAGAGAAATTCTAGTGGAGTCATTTAGACCATTAGCTCAACAGTTAGATTGAGCAGGTTAAAATACCTATACTATCAACTCTGCCTATTCCTTTGTGGTCTCTTGAACAATAGTTTACCTCAGTTTCTTCATATATAATAACATCCAATTAATATTACCGCTCTAAAAAAATTATTGAGATTGACCATAGCACTGTGCATGGAAGCAAAAACCATTTATTTAATGAGTATTAGATACACATTTATTAGGATTCTGCAGTGGCTCAGTGGTAAAGAATCCTCCTGCCAATGCAACTAAAATTCTAAAATATTTTAAAACTATTTACTAGAAGAATATTTCAGGTTAAAATCCACCTCAGTGCTTTTCTAAAGATTACATTATTATCCCCAATAGATAAAATGCTTGCTGAACAAAGGGTAATCTTTAGCTCGGTCTGGAATATCCCCTGGAGAAGGAACTGGCAACCTACTCCAGTATGCTTCCTGGGGAAGCCCACGGACAGAGGGGCCTGGAGGGCAACAGTCCATGGGGTCGCAAGAGTTGGATGCGACTTGGAGACTAAACTAAACTACAGAAGTAATAAATGGGTGGTGGTGGTTTAGTCGCTAAGTCGCATCCAACTCTTGGCAAACAGGTTAACTCATAACAGTGGTCCAAAATCAAGTAAACATTTAAAATTTCTGTCTATGGATGGCAAAAAGTTGTTTAGAAACTTAAAATTTTAAAAATAAATTTGAAGTTCATATCTTCACTCAGTCATTACTTAACCAAGAGCCTAACTCTTTGCAGGTGCTCTCACGGCCAAAGGGACCTTGTGGAATAAAATAAACAAGGCCTACTACAACACTAGAGGAGGTGGAGGGGGAGAAATTAAATAGCCCAAAGGAATGGCCACAGTGAAAAGGGGACTTGATCTGATCTGACGTACACTGCATCACAACTAGTCTTGAGCAGGACTCAAGGGCCGAAGTGGGAGTTTATGACGCTGGGAAAAGAGCCGCTTAGGTTGGACTTACCCTCCTTCAGTCCTGGCTTACCTGGGCTTCCTTTGAAGAAAGGAGAGAGACTTGTGGGCGTTCCGGCTTCACTTCTCAGTCAAAATCAGCCTCCCGCAGGACAGACACACCCACGGCTCCCACAGGTGGCGCATGCGCAGCTGACCACTTGACCGCGGGGAAGGCGTGCTGCCCGCGGGCCACACGGCTCTTCCAAGCTCGGCAGAGGGCTGCGGGGTGAGGGGACGGCTACCTCCACCTGCTGGCCTAGGACAGACGTGCCCAGGCCATCACACCTTTTACCAAAGTCTCTGGGCAGCCATGCGGGGTTTATGCGGAGCAGCCGGCTGCCTGTGCCTATGAGAGACGGACAACTCTGTGGGGACGGTAGGTTGAGAGCTCACCTGCTGCTCCCCAGAGCCAGGCGTGGTCCAGGCAGGGTCGGTGGCTGAGCTCTGCTTGCAGCGGTGGTCCTCTAGGACTGGTAGACCATTCTCAGCACCACTTTCCGGTTGACCCTGGGGCAGCCTCTGAAGCCAGTGGTCCTTAAGTTCTCTTACCGAAAGTTGACTTTGGGTCCCTAGTTGTGCTTCCTCCATCCTGACTGTGAGAGCTTCCAGAGGTCACGGTCCATCAACTGCGCCATCCCAGCGTCTTTATCCCAGGTCACGAAGTCCTACATCAGCATTCCACTGGGAAGGGCAAGGCCTGGTCATAAAAGTCAGACTCTTAGGACGCCAGGGCCCAGGCAGTGTCGGGGTAGTAGATGAAACATGTTTTCTGCTGGCTGAGGTGCCAGGGAAGAGTCACCTCCGTGCTGCCCCTGGACCAGACAGGTCCGGATGCCCTTGAACTGCATTCCCGGAGGACCTCCAGTTCAAAGCCACCAGTGCAGCAACCAGAACAACACTGTGGGGAACATTTACAAGCAGAGGAAAGAGTAAGTACAAAAACCCTAAGGGGAGAACGAGATTGGTGTGTGCAGGTACAGAATGGCAATCAATGCGGCCAGACCATGGGGAATCAAGAGAATAATAGAACAGAGAATCAGGCAAGGACCAGATTATGTAACATTTTAGAGACCACAGTAAGGAATTTGCATTATCTTTTGGTTGACTTGGGAAGCTGTTGGAGGGTTTAAAGCCAGTAAGGGATCTGCTCCCAGTGGCTCACTGCTGTGGATAATGTGCTCTGTGTGTGTATGGAGGGCAGGGAGCAAGTGTAGAATAAGCTTATCTATAAGATGGGATCAAGATGTATTTAATGAGTGGATGTACATGAAACTCATAGACTAGTGCTTAGTGTATAATAGACACTCAGCTTCTCTGTCCATGGGGATTCTCCAGGCAAGAATACTGGAGTGGGTAGCCATTCCCTTTTCCAGGGGATCTTCCCAACCCAGGGATCAAACTCAGGTCCTCTGCACTACAGGCAGATTCTTTAACATCTGATCCCTCAGGGAATCCCAAACACTACAAAACTGTATGCTAAATAAAAATAATGCCTTATTATTTGTTTTCAGAATTACAAATACACAGTGCTTTTGACTTTCAAAAAACAACCACATGATCTGAAACAGGCCATCAAAGGGATAGGTTATCTTTAAGGTGGGGGATGATGGGAGATGGGCACATTCTATCTGTGATTATTGAACTCATTCTTTCTTCAGGTCTACTTCAGTTATTATCTGTACTAGCAAAATTTGTAAACCAATAACTTGAAGATAACTGTTACTGTGCCCAAATTTGCATTAAAATAACTGATTACAAATTCCATCAGGACAAGTATTCTCTATTTTAAGTCTCCCAAGGTACCTAATAAGATGCCTTATATTTGGATAGACATCCTAAATGGTCTGGCATTAGAAGGGAAACATTGAAATTGAAACAGTGTTAGAGTATTTGAGGACTGTGAACACTAAGTGGATGTTTAGGAAAAAAAATTAAAAAAATCATAGAGTCATATATGTAAAAGCCAGACATTTAACAATTAGTCTTACAGATACTATATCTGAAGATACTCTATTTTACATTGAAATATTAAAAATTTTGCATTTAATTTTAGCACTTTATAAATCAATTAAACAATATATAAATCTATATATATATATTTTTCTGATAAATCTAGCTCTTGAAAATTATCTCTTCACAGAGCTCATGAGTGAGTTTCATTAATTCAAATGGAAATTTTGCATATATTGTACATCAAGTGGAGATGAAGTTCTTTTTATGTTTAACTCTCTAATTCAGTACTGTACATTAATTGTTTTGATGTATGATACAAAGTATGGATTATGCTTAATGTACAAAGCTTTGAAAGATGAAAAGCATAACAGAAGCTTAACAGTTATGCTCCCTTAAACAGAAAGGTGAACACAATGGAGAGAAAGAAAGAAATACGAGTATTTTACACAGAGTTAAGGAGGATGTGTGTGAAGCTTTTTATAGTGAGAGAGTTAGGGCAATGATGAAAGGGGCAGCCTGGAGCATTCTTCCAGGGAAATTTTTTTCAGCTACTTAGTACTCACTTAAAGCTTCCTGAGATACTCCTTGTTCTCCATACATACAGTATTGAAAATGTTTTATTTTTTGTTTCTCAACTCTTACAGGTTGATGATGGTTTAAGAGTAGTTTACAACTCAATTCTAACTGGTGTTCCTTTTGCCCCTGTGTCCCTGTTGGCAGCTGGAGTGATCACAGAGAAACAAAAGTAAGGGCGTGATATTCCTCTGCTCGGAATACTCAGATCCCTTCCATCAGATTCAAAGGTCTCGCATTAGCCCCAAAGCCCTAAATTATTCAGCTTCTATTTCCTATCTAACCAAACCACCTGCTTCCTTACCCCTATATCATTTCCACTGTTTCAAACACAGTAGGCATGTAACTGATTTAGGGTCACTACTGTCTGGCCTACTCTTCCCACAGAGTGTGATTCATTGATTACTTCCTTCCCGTCTTTGAGTGAATCACCTCAAGGAAGATTTTCTCTAACCATACTATTTAACTGTTTATAATTACAATTCCCCATCATCCTTTCATTCTTTATTTCTGCCCTACTTTCTATTCCTCCGTAAATTTATTGACAGATTACTGTTAGAGTACATATTTTATTGATTTGTCTGTGAGTGTATATGTGCACATGTATATGCTGGGTGTGTGTCTACAATCTCCAATTTAAGATTCATGAAAGCAAGATGATTCTTTTTTCTCTGAGTCATAAATTCCCTGTAATATTTCCTGGCATATTTTAAGTGTGCAATATATATGTGTTGAATGAATACTTGGTGAATAAATAAAAGGATCATCCTAGAAAGAAATCAATTTGAATCATTAGGTAGTAAAGTTTCACTTTAAACAGATCTCATCCTTATAATTTATATTTTGAGAATTTTTTATATTTTTATAATTTCTAGTTCTTTTCTGTTGTTTTAGTTAAAATATCTGTAATAGTCACATACAAGAAAAAAAATCTGAAAATGATGTGACTTGATGAGTTTGTAATGTCATGATTTTCTTTGAGTCTTTATAAAATATGACTATATAAAAATGAAAGAATAGGAGAAATTTTTTTCACTTATTTTTGTGTGTTATTTGATGTGCAATTTGTTTTCTATAATTAAAAATTATTCTGTTTTATGAATTGTACAAAGCATGTACATAACATAAGAAAAATAGACAATATAGTCAGCTTGACTGATTGGCAGAGCAGTGTTCCTTTCAGAGTAGTTTTGAAGGGGGCAGATAATAGCTTATTACAAAAACTGACTACCTTCCATTGTGGGAAATTTAACTAATTAATAGTATTTTGGCTAAACATAAATTTAATTATTTTTACAACTTCATGTGAATCTATAATTATCTCAAGATAAAATGATTTTAAAATTAATTTTACCTAATTTCATTTTTACTTATCCATTTAGTAAATATTTTTTTAGCAGCTACTGCATTTCCCACATATGTCACAAGTGTCCAGAATAAGTATGGTGTATGAAACCTGGTGCTAGAATTTTGAAAAAACAAAAACAATGTCTGTGTTCTCATGAAGAGTTTATAAGAGTTCTAGAAGAAAATAAAGTGGAATAAAATGTAAGATATCAGTAGGTGGTACCAGTTTTGATATGATGATGATGAAAATTATCTCTAAGGTGAAAATATTTTAAAATAAAGGGAGTGTGCATCTCATATATCTGAGTGAGAATGTTTCAGGAAGAGAAACTGTCAACTGCAGGTATAGAAAGCTGCAGACAATGGTTTGGAGTTTGGGGCTGGAGACATAGCTTCTGTCAACAAATGTGTATGAATCATTCCCACTCTTTCATTTCATCTGTGTCTTTGGGACTTTTGACAACAGAACAAGCTCAAAATATACAAGAGTGCATAGAAGGTAGAAATTTACTCTTTCATAATATGGAGCTTGTTGTGTATAGTCCTAAGGTGATGTGAGGTAGAGAAGCTCTAGAGACAGCAATGGAGAGATTCAGCATTTCTCCCTTATTACACATTCCTCACAGTTACATTCCGCC
The DNA here is from genome assembly GCF_033118175.1 of Dama dama. NCBI lineage: Eukaryota > Metazoa > Chordata > Mammalia > Artiodactyla > Cervidae > Dama > Dama dama. The sequence goes on along the minus strand of NC_083700.1, from coordinate 38,000,701 downwards.
TATTGTAATGGGGAAACAGGTTTCTGTCTGCATAATAATTATAGATATATTTTTAACAACTGGTTCCTGGTATAATTTACTTCAGAGCAGATTGAACAAACCTGGCTCCTTCAACCTCACTTTGTATCTGGTTACAGTCCTCTTTTTTCAGTTGTATAGTCCACTTTTTACCTCTGCATTGCTTCCATATTCTGTTACTTCATTCCTCTATTGCCTTGCATATGTCTGTTCTTACACACACCGGTATAAACACGCTCTTATATGAACGCTGCTTTTCACATGAATTGCATTTCATACTGCATTTAAGCTTGGTTTAAGCATGTCAAAAGCAATAATCACATATTTTCATCCCTTTATGATTGGTAAAATACAATACATTTGACACTTGAGAGTGTAGCAAATATTTGTTACATGAAGTAATGTTAAGTTAAACACACTAAACACATTGAGGCAGACAAGTAACTCCCAGAAACTGAGTTGTTCCTTTTGCACTAAAAGTTAAAACGTGAATGACAATGATTGTGTATGTGTATGTGCGCTCAGTTGTGTTCAGTTCTTTGACACCCCATGGACTGTGGCCTACCAGGCTCCCCTGTCCGTAGAATTTTCCAGGCAAGAATACTGGAATTGGTTGTCACTTCCTTCTCTAGGGGATCTTGGAGGGATTGAACCTGCATCTCTTGTGTCTCCTGCATTGGCAGATAGGTTCTTTACCAGCTGAGCCACTGGGGAAGCCTGGCAATGATAAAAATCATCTTTTCACTTTGTTCTGCCTATCTTTGTGCCAGCTAATTGATAGAAGGGCACATTATCCCCTTTAGTCCTTATACCAATCTTAGGATGTGGATACTATTATCATTCCCATTTTACAGATAAGAAAACTTAGCCATAGAAAAAGTAAACAACTTACTCATCTTCATTCATTTAAAAACAAGAGAAGTTAGACCATATAACATCTGATTCCATAATTTATATTTATAAACCTATGCTACTAAATAGACTGGAAGATTTTGCTTACAATAACAAAATCCCTATTTCAACCTGCTTAGAAACACTTATAAACAAAAACGGTCTCAAGTAGAGCTAGATTCAGTGAAAAAAAATTATGTAGCCTCTGTATCCTGTTGCTAATGTCCATTTGCTCCATCTCAGGCAGATTCTTTTCTTTATACTGTATATTGAGCTCCTAGCAGCTTCATCCTATATTCTATATTCATGATCCCTTAGCAACATCAGTTATAAAAGGGACATCATCTTTTCTAATGATTTCTTTTTGTATCACAAACTAGACCTCATACATAGATACATAGATACATACATACATACATACACTTCAATCCTAAAGAAAATCAGTCCTGAATATTATTTTGTTTCCCCATTTATTTTTTATTAGTTGGAGGCTATTACTTTACAATATTGTAGTGGTTTTTGTCATACATTGGAAGGACTGATGTTGAAGATGGAGCTCCAAAACTTTGGCCACCTGATGCGAAGAACTGACTTATTGGAAAAGACTGATTCTGGGAAAGATTGAAGGCAGGAGGAGAAGGGGATGACAGGATGAGTTGGTAGCATGGCATCACTAACTCGATGGACATGAGCTTGAGCAAGCTCTGGGAGTTGGTGATGGACAGGGAAGCCTGGTGTGCTGCAGTCCATGGGTCTGCAAAGAGTTGGACATGACTGAGCAACTAAACTGAATTGAAGACTTCAACTAAACTGAACTGAAGACATAAGGGAAGGAGAGATCAGTGAGGAAGGCCATTTCAGATTGGTAGGTGGCACATTTAATAAGCAAGGAACCTTATACACTGAAGCTTGTTTTGGGCAGCTTCAAGAAGAGTGGATCTCCATACCTGCCCACAGGCTTAACTGAGTTCAGTCATATATATCATCCAGATGGTCTCAACAATATCTCACTCTCTCAAGGCTGCATATTTGAAAATGGTTCCAGATGTGGGAATAATGAACAGAATGTAAGTTCCAGGGACAGGGGAGGGGCTGAGGAACCCCCAGTTGCCCAGGTCCATGTCCTTGATCGGTCTGTGGTTGCATCCTCTCCATTGTTGATGAGTCCAAGCTCATGATGCTTGTTGTACCAGTAAATACTGAAACAAGTTCTTGAGGCAAAGAGTAGCAACTTTACTCAGAAAGCCAGCAGATCCAGAAGATGGTGGACTAGTATCCCAAAGAACCATCTTCCAGAGTTAAGAATTCAGACTTTTTTATACTGGAAGGGGAGGGAGTGTGATTGACCACTTGATGCAGACTTCTTGATGCAGGGATCCTTTGTTCTTCCAGCTGTTCATGAAGGTTTGGTCATAATATTCCTATAAGCTTCCAACAAGGCAAATGGTATTCTCTGTTTTGCAATGTTTTATTTCTGTATAAGTGGAAAAGTGTTACATACCTTTAAAGGTCAGAGCTTTGAAAATGGGCTATCCTGTGTATTTCAAGCTGCAGACAACATTCTTATAGCAAAAGCAATGAAATACAAAGATTCAAAGAAATAGATCCTTTATGGAATCAGATTTGTCCTTCCCTAGTATACCATGACCTCCTCCAAACTTTATGCTTCTTCTGCAGAAGTCTTTTCAGGTCTGAATGGTGTGATTAGGGCCTATTGTCCCTGTCTGAACTGTGGTCTGTGATATAAAAGGCTCAGATGGGTCAGCTTTCAGTTACAGGCCCACTGTGAACTACAGGTAAGGTAAATACTCTACCCTCTCATCAAGTAAACATATACATTGAGGGTTGGGGAGAGATTTTAAGTGAAATTTGTGCTGTTTCCAGAAGAAGGGTCAAACTGCATTGAGGGAACAAAAAGTATGTGTGCCTATTATAGATAAATAATGATTCATTCAATTCATGTAGATAATTAAATGCCTAAAGTAGAAGTTGAAATTATATGTTCTAGATAATAGGAAACCTTCATCATGAATACAAAGAAATGTTTTCAAAGAATTCTACAGACTCTTAGAGGAAAGGCAATGAGTCTATATTTTTTTACAGTTGTATCCTCAAAATTTAGAATTGTACCTGGCACAGAAAGACTGCATTATATATTTGCTGATTGGAATTAATATAACTCACTTGAACAATAGGCAGGATAATGAAGGAGAAGATTAAGGACATCACTTTGCTGACAAAGGTCTATATAGTCAAAGCTATGGGCTTTCCAGTAGTCATGTATGGATGTGAGAGTTATACCATGAGGAAGACTGAGTGCTGAAGAATTGATGCTTTCAAATTGTGGTGCTGGTGAAGACTCATGAGTGTCCTTTGGACAGCAGGGAGATCAAACCAGTAATTCCTAAAGGAAATAAACCCAGAATATTCGCTGGAAGGACTGATGCTGAAGCTGAAGCTCCAATACTTCGGTCACCTGATGCGAAGAGCTAACTCATTACAAAAGACCCTGATGCTGAGAAAGATTGCAGGCAAAAGAAGAGGGCAGCAGATGATGAGATGGTTAAATAGCATCACCGACTCAATGGATGAATTTGAGCAAACTCTGAGAGAGTGTAGAGGACACAGCAGCCTGGCATTTTTGCTGCAGTTCATGGGGTTGCAAAGAGTCGGACACAACTTAACAACTGAACAATAACAACAATCCTGTGAGATATCACAAAAACATTTCAGTCTAATCTTACCTTTTGTCTTTCTTATCCACTCTCAGAATTTTAAACCAATTTTAACAAATTGAATAATATGAATAAATGAATAATATGAATAAAATGAATAAGAATGGTAAGAGTGGACATCGTGGACCATGACAAAAGTCCCAATCTTATTCCTGATCTTTATTGAGTATGATATTAGCTGTGGTTTTGTTGTATATAGACTTTGTTATGTTGAGGTATTTTTTCCATAGCCATGTTGTTTGAGAGTTTTGTTATGAAAGAAGGGTGAATTTTGTGAAATACTTTTTCTGCATCTATTGAGATTATCATGTGATTTTTATCCTTCACTTTGTTATTATGACATATTACACTGATTGTTTTGTAGCTGCTGCACCGTCCTTGCATCATTGGAATGAATCCCACTCTACCATGTTGTATGATTCCTTTAATATCCTGTTGAATTTGTTTTGCTAATATTTGTTGAACATTTTGCATCTATGTTCACATCAGGGATATTGTCTTGTTATTTTCTTCTTCTTCATTTTTTTTTTTTTTTTGTAGTATCTTTGTCTTCTTTGGTATCAGGGTAATGATGGCCTTTAAAATGAGCATAGGTGTATTGCTTGTTCTTCTATTTGTTGCAGGAATTTGAGAAAGTTGACATTAGTTCTTCTGTAAATTCTTGGTATTATTCACCAGGTTTGATTTCCTTACTAGTAATTGGTCTTTTCAGATTTTCAGTTTCTTCCCGATTCAGTCATTGTAGGTTTTATGTTTCCAGGAATTTATCCATTTCTTTTTGGTTGTCCAATATGTTGCTTTATAATTTTTTCATAATAATTGCCCATTATCCTTTCTTTGTATTTGTGTGGTATCAGTTGTAATGTCTCCTCTTTCATTTATAATATATTTATTTGTGTCTTCTCTCTTTTATCTTGGTAGGTCTAGCTAAAGTTTTGTGCATATTGTATGTCTGTTAGACAGTTCTTAGTTCCATTGATCTAGTTTATTAAGATTCTAAGCATTTTAAATTCTAGTTCAGTAACACTTGTTTTGTGTCCTGTTATGATCTATCTTGGAGAATGTTCCATGTGCTTTTGAGAATAACCTGTATTCTTCTGCTGTTGGATACAATGTTCTGTAATTGTCTGCTAGGACTACCTTGTCTAATGTGTCATTCAAGTCCATTGCTTCTTTATTGATTTTTTTGGTTGAATGATCTATCCATTGTTGAAATAGAAGTATCTAGGTTCTTTACTATTGTTGGATTACTGTCTATTTTTCCCTTCATATATGTTAATACTTTCTTTATATATTTAGATGCATGTATATTGGGGAAACAGTTATTAATGTTATATCCTCTTGATGAATTGATCCCTTTATCATTATATAATGATCTTGTTTGTCTCTTGCTATAGTTTTTGGCTTAAAGTCTGTTGTGTCTGATATGAGTATTACTACCCCTGCTTTCTTTTGGTTTCCATTTGCATGGAATATATCTCCATTCCTTCACTCTTAATCTATGTTCATCTCTAAATTTGAAGTGTGTCTCTTATAGGCAGCATAAGCTCATTTGTTTTTCCACTCAACTACTCTATGTTTTGATTAGCAAATTTACACTTAAGGTAATTATTAGTAGGTATGGACTAATTGTTGCCTTTTGTCTGATATATCTAGTCTATTATTGAGCCCTCAACTGAATATTTCAGTTCAATTATTGTTTTCTTCAGTGCTTTGATTTCTATTTGGTATTTTGAAAATATTTTCTTTCTGTTAAAGTTCTTATTTTGTTCATACATTGCTCTTCTTAACTCAGTGAGCATATTTATGACTGATTTTGAACTCTATCAGTTTAATGACTTATTTCTGTTTCATTAAGATCTGTTTCTGAAAATGTATCTTGTTATTTTTTGAGGGGAACATGCTCTTTTGTGTCTTCATTTTCCTTGAATTTGTGTAGGTTTCTGTGCAGTAGATAAAACAATGTTAGTCTTGTAGGGCTGCAGGTTGTGGCGGGTGCTGGTTCTCATGTAGGGGATGAACCTTGTCAGTCAGCTCAACCCAAGTATCCTTTGTCTCAGATACACTCTTTGTTCTTAGTGGCCCCCAGTAGTTGAGGATGTGCCAGGACTTGTCAGTGTCCCAAAGGGAAGAATCACAGTCACTGCCTAGATGCAGACTTATTGGAAATCAGACCCACAGGCAGCAACTGGGATAGGAGGTTTAAATGCCTTCCAGGAGGGACTGGGAGATGAAACTTCTTGCCTGTTCCTTCTGTTCTGAGCCTGAGTGTATAGCCACAGGGATGGGGATACACTTGTGCCTATTAAGTACTATTTCATTTGCTACTGTCCTGTGGGCTTCATGAATGGAAGCCCTATTGGCTGTAAGAGCCAACTGATCTGGATATTCATCTGCAAAAGCTGCAGCACTGGTGTGTTACAAACTCCTTTCAGGGAGATACAGGTGACAGCTTGCACTATAGGGAGCTTGACCATGCACTATATGTAGAATACCCCTTTCAAGAAAAGCCTGGGAGATGGGTGTTTTTATCTATTCCCTCTCTGCTAAGCCCTGGGGAGATAGCTGGTTAAGAAACCTTTTTTAGTTTGCTATAGTCCTTGAGACTCAAGAGTGAAAGCCATGTTAGATATTCAGTTCAGTTCAGTTGAGTCACTCAGTCTTTGCCACCCCATGAATCGCAGCATGCCAAGCCTCTCTGTCCATCACCAACTCCAGGAATTTACTCAAACTCATGCCCATCGAGTCGGTGATGCCATCCAGCCATCTCATCCTCTGTCGTCCCCTTCTCCTCCTGTCCACAATCCCTCCCAGCATCAGGGTCTTTTCCAATGAGTCAGCTCTTCGCATGAGGTGGCCAAAGTACTGGAGTTTCAGCTTCAGCATCAGTCCTTCCAATGAACACCCAGGACTGATCTCCTTTAGGATGGACTGGTTGGATCTCCTTGCAGTCCAAGGGACTCTCAACAGTCTTCTCCAACACCACAGTTCAAAAGAATCAATTTTTCGGCGCTCAGCTTTCTTCATAGTCCAACTATCACATCCATACATGACTGGAAAAACCATAGCCTTGACTAGACGGACCTTTGTTGGCAAAGTAATGTCTCTGCTTTTTAATATGCTGTCTAGGTTGGTCATAACTTTTCTTCCAAGGAGTAAGTGTCTTTTAAATCCACGGCTGCAATCAGCATCTGCAGTGATTTTGGAGCCCCCAAAAATAGTCTGACACTGCTTCCACTGTCTCCCCATCTATTTCCCATGAAGTGATGGGACCATATGCCATGATCTTAGTTTTCTGAATGTTGAGCTTTAAGGCAACTTTTTCACTCTCCTCTTCCACTTTCATCAAGAGGCTTTTTTAGTTCCTCTTCAATTTCTTCCATAAGGGTGGTGTCATCTGCATATCTGAGGTTATTGATATGTCTCCTGGCAATCTTGATTCCAGCTTGTGCTTCTTCCAGCCCAGCATTTCTCATGATGTACTCTGCATATAAGTTAAATAAGCAGGGTGACCATATACAGCCTTGACATACCCCTTTTCCTATTTGGAACCAGTCTGTTGTCCCATGACCAGTTCTAACTGTTCCTTCCTGACCTGCATATAGGTTTTACAAGAGGCAGGTCAGGTGGTCTGGTATTCCCATCTCTTTCAGAATTTTCCACAGTTTATTGTGATCCACACAGTCAAAGGCTTTGACAAAGTCAATAAGCCAGAAATAGATGTTTTTCTGGAACTCTCTTATTTTTTCGATGATCCAGCGGATGTTGGCAATTTAATCTCAGGTTCTTCTGCCTTTACTAAAACTAGCTTGAACATCTGGAAGTTCACAGTTCACATATTGCTGAAGCCTGGCTTGGAGAATTTTGAGCATTACTTTACTAGCGTGTGAGATGAGTGAAATTGTGTGGTAGTTTGAGCATTCTTTGGCATTGCCTTTCTTTGGGATTGAAATGAAAACTGATGTTTTCCCGTCCTGTGGCCACTGCTGAGTTTTCCAAATTTGCTGGCATATTGAGTGCAGCACTTTCACAGCATCATCTTTCAGGATTTGAAATAGCTCAACTGGAATTTTATCACCTCCGCTAGCTTTGTTTGTAGTGATGCTTTCTAAGGCCCACTTGACTTCACATTCTGGGATGTCTGGGCTCTAGGTGAGTGATCACACCATTGTGATTATCTGGGTCGTGAAGATCTTTTTTGTACAGTTTTTCTGTTTATTCTTGCCACCTCTTCCTAATATCTTCTGCTTCTGTTAGGTCCATATGATTTCTGTCCTTTATCAAACCCATTTTTGTATGAAATGTTCCCTTGGTATCTCTAATTTTCTTGAAGACATCTCTAGTCTTTCCCATTCTGTTGTTTTCCTCTATTTCTTTGCATTGATCGCTGAGTAAGGCTTTCTTATCTCTCCTTGCTATGTTTTGGAACTCTACATTTTTCAAATGGGAATATCTTCTCTTTTCTCCTTTGCTTTTCACTTTTCTTCTTTTCACAGCTATTTGTAAGGCCTCCTCAGATGACCATTTTGCCTTTTTGCATTTCTTTTCCATGGGGATGGTCTTGATCCCTGTCTCCTGCACAATGTCACAAACCTCTGTCCATAGTTCATCAGGCTCTCTGTCTATCTGATTTAGTCCCTTAAATCTATTTCTCACTTCCACTGTATGGTCATAAGGGATTTGATTTAGGTCATACCTGAATGGTCTAGTGGTTTTCTCTAGTTTCTTCAGCTTAAGTCTGAATTTGGCGATAAGGAGTTCATGATCTGAGCCAGAGTCAGCTCCCAGTCTTGTTTTTGCTGACTATATAGAGTTTCTCCATCTTTGGCTACAAAGAATATAATCAATCTGATTTAGGTGTTGACCATCTGGTGATGTCCACGTATAGAGTCTTCTCTTGTGTTGTTGGACGAAGGTGTTTTCTATGACCAGTGCATTCTCTTGTCAGAACTCTATTAGCCTTTGCACTGCTTCATTCCATACTCCAAGACCAAATTTGCCTGTTACTCCAGGTGTTTCTTGACTTCCTACTTTTGCATTCCATTCCCCCCCAATGAAGAGGGCATCTTTTTTGGGTGTTAGTTCTAAAAGGTCTTATAGGTCTTTATAGAACTGTTCAGCTTCAGCTTCTTCAGCTTGGGGCATAGACTTGGATTCCCATGATATTGAATGGTTTGCCTTGAAAATGAACAGAGATCATTCTGTCATTTTTGAGACTGCATCCAAGTACTGCATTTTGGACTCTTTTGTTAACTATGATGGCTACTCCATTTCTTCTAAGGGATTCCTGCCCACAGTAGTAGATATAATGGTCACCTGAGTTAAATTCACCCATTCCTGTCCATTTTAGTTTGCTGATTCCTAGAATGTTGACATTCACTCTTGCCATCTCCTGTTTGACCACTTCCAATTTGTCTTGATTCATGGACCTAACATTCCTGGTTCCTATGCAATATTGCTCTTTACAGTATCAGACCTTGCTTCTATCACCAGTCACATCCACAACTGGGTATTGTTTTAGCTTTGGCTGCATCCCTTCATTCTTTATGGAGTTATTTTTCTACTGATCTCCAGTAGCATATTGGGCACCTACCGACCTGGGGAGTTCCTCTTTCAGTATCCTATCATTTTGCCTTTTCATACTGTTCATGGGGTTCTCAAGGCAAGAATACTGAAGTGGTTTGCCATTCCCTTCTCCAGTGGACCACATTCTGTCAGACCTCTCCACCATGACCCGGCCGTCTTGGTGACCCCACATGGCATGGTTTAGTTTCATTGAGTTAGACAAGGCTGTGGTCCATGTGATCAGATTGGCTAATTGTCTGTGATTGTGGTTTCAGTCTGTCTGCCCTCTGATGCCCTCTTGCATCACCTACAGTCTTACTTGGGTTTCTCTTACCTTGGACGTGGAGTATCTCTTCACGGCTGCTCCAGCAAAGCACAGCCGCTGCTCCTTACCTTGGACGAGGGGTATCCACTCATGGCTGCCCCTCCTGACCTTGAATGTGGAATAGCTCCTCTCGGCCCTCCTGCGCCCACGCAGCTGCCACTCCTTGGACGTGGGGTAGCTCGTCTCGGCAACCGCCCCTGACCTCGGACGTGGGATAGCTCCTCTCGGCCGTGTTAGATATTAGAGCCCAGTAATCCAGGTACCTGTCCCCTAAGTGGCTATAAACCTGGGACTAGAGTTAGGGTTTATAGCAACAGTGTATTTCAGCCTTCCCTATCCAATTTGTTTTGATGTGGGTATTTTCTTATTCACCCAACATGTAGGAGTTGTTTAGTGCATTTCTCGATTTCTCTCAGAGGTCATTATTTTGTATGTAGCTTTACATTTGATATGTCCATGGGAGAAAAGTTCAGGAACCTCCTATGTCACTATCTTGGTTAACCTTCCTCCAAGAAAACTCTAAAAATAATTTTCTTTTAAAAAAATTATTTACTTTAATTGAAGGCTAATTACAATATTATAGTGGGTTTTGCCATACATTTACATGAATCAGCCACGGGTGTATATGTGTCCAGTGTTGCTTCTTTAACTGGAATTCATACTCTCAAATTCTCCTATTTATTCTATCCAATTTTTCCTTTTACTCATTATAGACTCAGTGGTCATTCATTTCAATGATGTTTTAATTTATATTCTGAGTCTGCTTCTCTTTACCTATTACTCAAATCCTGGTCTGGAGTAGTTTTTCCCATCTGCTTTCTCTTCCCTGGACCTCTTGCTTGTCATGGTAGAAAATCTGATATTGTTGTTGTTGCTCTTTTTGAAGATTTTATGTTTAGCCAAGAAGAGCACAAGAAGTAGAGGTCTTAAGGAAAAGCCCCTGGGCAGTGTAGAGCAATGGGTAAAATGGTTACACTCAAAGTGACTGAGTCCCTGTTTTGTGGCTTTTTGTGTTGTGACAGTAATATCTAAACTTTGTGGATAAAGAAAAGGTAAAGAGAAGTACATTTTATAGAAAAAATGTGGGATAGAATTTTGTTAGTATTTAGAAGTTATTGTTGAGAGGATAATGAGTCAAAGATTGCTCAGAATCTTTTAGATTGAAGTCAGAATGTATAGTGTCCAACAAACAAATCCAGACTTTGTAAGGAGAGATGCTGCTTGAAATAATTATTGCAATGAGGAGGATGGGACTGTTGAAATAGAGGGAGTACAATTGCATTAGGGAGAACACACTGGACATAAGCTCTGAAAAGGTCTGAAGAGTTATGTAAAGTGGGGCTTTACTGTATAGAGGGAAGTAAATAAGGCTAGAAGGAACTGAGAAGAGGATGAAAGAGTGACATGATAGGATAATAGATCAGGGAATGTTTTAGTCTAACATAAGTCTGTTCTTGGAAGAGGCTACTAGGAAGGCTAGTATGCTGGCTCAAACTGAGGGTGGTAAGAATTCGGGGACCTGGGGAAGGAGAAAATCTCAACCAAAGTTTGAATAATAAACATTTTATTCTGATTAATCAGTGGGGACCAAACAGTTCAGCTAATTATTTATGAGGCAATATATGGAGACTTGGAGGGTCAGTGTTTAGCCTTGTCTTAGGTTACACAAGGGGAGACACCCATGAATCTCATGTAAGTCATATAGGGAAGGGTGGTTCTGTGTAATAAGCCATTTCCTGGAACACAGGATTGTGGGAGAATGTCTTAGCGTGTTCTGTTTTCTAGCATCACAGGGCTTGGGTAAAGTTCAATATGGCCGTTGGAAAAACAGAAGAGAGGGTCTAAATTAGAAAAGAGAGGTCTAGCTTTGTACATTATTAGTAAATTATCTTAGTAAAGATGTACTCTAGATGGTTGATAAAATAAAGCTTTGTTGAGAGGAGAGGGTTGAAAATATTGTATCTGAAGCCATTACCCAGGACTTAAAACATTTTGTACATTTTTTCGTGAATGAATAAACAAAAATGGGTAATATTATCTATAGTGAGAAATCAGGTCTAGGAATTATCTTATTGATTCAAGAAAGAATTTTTTTTTTTTGTATATTTGACATTTTTTCCTTAGAGCCTTAATAGATATCTCCAAAGGAATTCTCAGTTGTAGTCATGCTATGCACTAACTCTTCACACTTAAAAAAAAGTAACACTGATTCTCCTTAGTATCCTCAGATCAGTGAAAGGGGCTACTATTCACTAGACTTGTTGTGCACAAAGCTAAGAATTATCCTTGCTTCATTTCTACTCCATATTCAATCTGTCAACAAGTACTTGTGAGGCTATCTTCAAATATGTGCTGAATTTGATTACATGCCCTCACTTTTTCTGTAACCTTCTGGGTTTGTACCATGATTCAGTGCCAGGAGTACCATAATAACTGTTTTTTTTTTTTTTTTTTTAAACTCCAATTTGGTTCTCTTAGACTCTGTTATCCACCTAGCAGCCAGAATGATCTTTTAAGAAGTTTAATCACATCATCCTCTGTTTTAAACCAATTTATGACTTCCCACTGCTCTCAGAATAAAATTAAACCTCTTCTTATGGTCTATGAAGCTTTACATAAAAGCTCTCACTACATAACTGTGGGACCTTTTCTTTTACATTCTTATTCTTGCTCACTAGTTTGGTTCCTAACTGATCTTCAAAATGCCACGTGTTACAGGTGTATAGGAAATAGTCCTCTTCTCTCTGTCTAATAAATCCTTCTCCAGATTATCTTTTATCCTTCTGTGCATTTCCTTCTCTTATACACAGTTATATTCTGATGGTTATTTCGCCATTCACTGACATTTCCCTTAACCTAATTTATTAATGTTTAAGTGTTTCATCTGAGCCTCATTTTCTCATCTGTAAAATGGAACTCAGGGTGCCTACATTAAAATTGTAATTAAATGCAATAGAAAATTGCATAGGATCTTTTCCAGAACGTGATAACATTAATCAGTATTGTCATCTTCAACATCACATCTATGAAAAAAGTATTTTACTAATTTATATCCATTCTTGAATTTGTCTCCCCTAGAATAGAATGAAGTCCTACGAGGCTGAAGACTTCGTCTTTTTATATCCTTTACAATGAGTCAAATAAAATATCAGGCACACAATGAGGAGTCAGTAAATATTCATTGAATGAATGATTTTTGTGAGAACTATAGTCTAATCATCCCCTCTATATGTGTGCTTTTAGTTTTCAAAATGCACAGGTATTCTCATGTCATTCAGGTGGTGGTATTTGTTTTAAGAGAATGCAGGTGAAGTCAGGGAGAGAGAAAACCAACAGTGTATCAAAAGGGCAAGATATCACAGAGCACTGGAAAATCATTTATCACCATTCAAAACATAAAAGTAGCTCCAGTGACCCATAAGCAGCTCTAATGACCCAGACAGTAGATATAGTAAGCCAGTAATTTTGCTGATACCTTTGAATCAGACATCTATTGCTTTTTGGTCTAGTAACTTGCCACACTCATGACTCTTTCTTCCTTTGTCTGCTATTATTTCTCCTTTTAGGACTTCTTAACTACTTTCCTCCTTCTACTGTATTATCTGTTTAGCTTTGCATTTAAACTCTTTGATATAGGTGTGATTGTAATATAATGATCTTTTGTGGGAAATGATGACATTTTTGATTGTCTATTTGATAGCCATCACCCACATTTCTTACTGACAGTAGCTTTATTTGGTTTAGACAACAATATTCAGCTGTGGATATTACTCATCACTGTTTTAGTTCAGTCCTGCATGTCTGATTCCCAGTGAAATCAATTGTGAGTGAGAAATTAGGGATTGCCTATTAGAGAGCTTTGAGAAAGGTTTTATTTCCTGAAAAAATTGAGGATGTCATGAGGACAACTTGCTTTTGCTCCTATTCCCTTCCATTTTTTTCTGCATATTCTTGGAACGACATAATGCCTGAAACTATGACAACAATCTTAAACCATGAGGTTTCAAGCCTTAGATTTAAAGACAATATGCTGAAGATGTGGAGGCAATGCTAAATATAGTTATGTGCTCAATGCTATTCTTAAATGTAATACTTGACTTGGTGCTATTCTTGATTAGTCCTGGAATCACTGATATCCAGACATCTGGTTAAGTGCACTATCCATTTCCCTGAGGTTGAAGCCTCCCTAAGCCGTCTTTTTTTTTTTTTTCAACAGAACAAATCTGATACACCCACACCCACACATGCACATGCACAACCTAAGGAATTGATTTCTCTAGACAGGACACTGAAACATCATGGAATGCCTTTAATATTCTAGAATAATGTTTCATCTAATGCTTTGTGAACATAACAGGGTCACAAGATTCAAAACATGGCCAGTAATGTATAAAGGGCTGTTTATAACCTCTCTGTTCTCAAAAGATGACTGTTGGAAGAACAGGGACTTAGAGATACTCCTTATATTTGGTTCTGAGGCATTCTGACATATTATTTGGAAAAGCTGAAGAACCAACCTTTTTATGTAACACCCATAATAGATCACAAAACAGCGCAAATGTCTAACATACTCCTAGATGAATATTTGTCCTGTGTTTCCATACCTCATGCTCCCTTACTCAACTTTATATAGACCTCTAGTGTGAGAAGATGACTCAGAACTTTTGTCTTATAGAAGAAAGGTAGAATGTTTAATATACAGAAATTAAGGAGATACAAATTACTGAGTGAAAAATAAAGCTTTGCTCCCATGCCAAATACTAGAATGCAAACATCAGAACATAATGTAGGGTGATTAATAGACAGTGTGTCTATACATATAAATGTATGTTTTTCAACCCCAAATCACCAGTATACGGCCAGTCATCTATTCTATATCTAAATACACAAATAGTTCATTAAAGGACTTTAGACTTAGTGGAATGTGAAAAAGACCAATCACTAGTCTATTCTGCTTTTGAATATTTTAAATTGACTTGTTCCTATTGTCTAATACACTGAGTTAATTGAATGTTTTACCTCTCTCCTTCATAAGTAGTAACAAGTCACTTAAAGCAAATCCGATTATTCTACTAGATAACCCTTTAGGATATAGTTTTTGTGTATGTCTCAATCAAGTGTAGTACTTCTTTGCAAAGAAGAAAATACTCTCAACGGAATTGAATTATTAGCATTTCCAACAATTGTATTTTAAAAGTATGTCAGAAAGTGACATAAAAGTACTAGTCACAGTCATTCATGAAGCCGTATTATAAAGTGGCCTATCACATTTCAAACCCTTCATTTTGTCATTCTTAAAAGTAGTATTCTTCCCCCAAAAGAGGAGGTGGGGGACCTATCACTAAAATGCCATGACAGGCGGACCGTTGCCACATTCCCTGTGGTGCTGCAGACTACAGAGGGTGTGTTGGAGACCCACAGTGACAGTGGGGGATTTATATACCCAGGTGTTCTGTATATTTTAAATAAGTAACTGAGGGCATCAAGTTATAAACAGCATTTATTAATCTGTTAAATATTTAGAAGAAAGTAGCATATAAATATATACCACATATGATAACTTCTTAACACATATCCATAATACTTTAGGAAATGGCAAATTCTGGTCATTTCCCATCAAGAATAAGTTTCAAAACTGAAAACTGAAACTGTGCAGGTACGGAAAACTCATCTTCCTCTACAAGAGGCACTAAGAAATCTGTTCATTGAATCCATCCTGTTTACTATACCTGTGTTAGAAACAAGTTACCCTTAAAATATGTTTTAACATGTTATGAGATTGAGATATGAGATTACAGACAAGTGAACATACAACTGTACAACTTGATGAATTGCCACAAACTAAAAGCACTCATAATATACATAAAATGCATAAACCTTAAATGTACAACTCAATTTTTTTTGTATGGTAGTACATTTGCAATAACCAACCAGATGGATACACAGAACATTTCCCACAGCACTCAAGATTCTTTCTTTTGTTTCCCAATCAGAACATCTTCAGAGCTAACTAATTATTCTGACTTCTATAGTCATAGATTGGGGCTTCCCTGGTAGCTGAGCTGGTAAAAAGAAAATCCACCTGTATTGCAGGAGACCCGGGTTTGATTTCTGGGTTGGAAAGATTCCCTGGAGAAGGGATAGGCTACCCACTCCAGTGTTCTTGCCTTGAGAATCCCCATGGACAGAGGAGCCTGGTAGATTCAGGCTCCATGGGGTCATGAACAGTCGGACATGATTGAGCGACTGAGCAAAACACAGTAGCATAATCATAATTAGGGATTTTTATGGCTCCATTCTTTTTTTATTCCATTTTTTTCCTCTCAGTGCTTATGTTTATATTTTTTGTATTGAGATATCTTCTGTTTACTAATTCTATATTCTGCTTGTAAATTCAAGTGCTTAATTGTATTTTATAGTTCTAAAATATCCATTTGGCTTTTTAAATAGGTTTTAATTTTCTGTTGAAATTCTCAAGGTTCATATTTTTTTCAGTTTTTCCCTATTTTTTAAGCATTAATCATAAATTAAAAAAATTATTTTCCAGATTATCCCTGCATTTGCTCCTCTTTTTATCTCTCTTTTGATTTTTGATCAGATTCTTAAACTCTTTACATTAATGGTGATTTTTTTTAAACTATGTGGCTAGACAAAGAAGTGGCAAACAATATTTTCCACAGAGACAGTTTTCCTTTGAGGCTGAGGATCTGCTCACTTTGATTCAATCAGAGTTGTGGTGTTATTTTGGTAAGACCCAGCTCACTTTGTTCTTCAGGGTGACTCTCCTGGCATTTTTAAAAATGCTATTTATTTATTTTGACTTCATCTTGCAGCATGTAGAATCTTAGTTCCTCAACCAGGAATGGAACCCAACCCGCTGCAGTGGAAGCCTGGAATCTTAACCAGTGGACAACCAGGGGAGTCCCCCTTCTGGTATTTTGAAGACCCCTCCTGGGTTTCTGACACCTTAGACCTAAGAGACTACAGGAGTTTCAGTTCTGCCCATGATGATTTTGTGTTTAGGTTTTTGTCCTTCAGTCCCACAAAGCTTCAACTGTGATAAAGGGAAATTTTATTTTTCATGGTAGATTTCTTCCTTCTACTGAAACTTTGTCTCCTAAATGCTGTTAGACAGCTCAGCTCTCTAGTCTCCCTAGCTGCTCTCAGAAGTCATGGTTAGAAGTAGAGCTGAATTTGGGGCTCTGCTTGCTTGCAATCCATCATACCAACTGTTCTCATCTGCAAAAACCTCATTGCTTTTTCTTTGCCCCAGCAGTAAAGACTTTGCCTGGGCCAACCTAGATCTTCAACCTATGCGTAGAATAGGCAAATAACTCCCTATTTTAAGTTCATCTGGTTTTTGATCGATTCCACAGTTCTTCAGTTTTCTTTTTTTGAAAATAGTTTATTTATTCATTTATTCTTCTTTGGAGGGTAATTGCTTTACAACAGAGTGTTGGTTTCTGCCATACATCAACATGAATACGTAAACATGTGTCCCATCCTTCTTGATAAAATAGAGTTTTAAAACTTATTTGTCTTTTGAAGCAGTTGAATTGAGTATTGGCCAGCATGAACTTTAACATGTTTTACCATGATAATGATAACTTTTCATGTAAAGTTTTATACTAAAATAGATTATCTTTTTGACTCCTCCCTCTTAAGACTTTACCTGCTCAGAGTACTGTTTAAGAAATATAACTTTTTGCTTAGGAACTACATGGGTTTTATTATTTCACTTTATATCAGTGTTATATATTGGTAAATACTCGTCAGTTTTAGGGAACACATTTACTAAGAATATCTTATGTGGCCAAGATTTTATAATGCATGCTTTTCAAGTGATAATTTGTAATTGGAATTAACAAACAGATTTTTATTTTAGCCATAGAATTTTACAAGATAGACAATATGAAATCTTCATAATTGAAAAAATTATTAGGTCTTTTTCATGACAACAGTTTTAATTCTTTATAAAATTTAGAGTGACGTATGCTTAGCTTTTTTTTTTTAGCAAAAGATAAAATCCATCTTATTTCATCCTTACTCCTTAACTTTTCACTGAATTAAATATTAAAGCTGGTGACATACTAAACTGACGCCATCTGCTCTGATGCCAGAATTTCAACATTGTGACAACAATGTCATATCACATATAAAGACTGATATATTTGGGGAAAATTAAATAGCATAAAAAGAAATGTTGAAACAATTAGTAAATGTGTTAGTGAACATTTTTAAAATGTGAAAGGTAAATGGATATTGGCTTTAAGTATGATACAGTTTTAATTTCTTAATTTTCTCTACAATGAAAACACACATGTGTTAACCATTTTAACAGTAGAATTTTAATCAAAATAAAATGTTTTTCTGGGGCAGTAGATTTGTTCTGTCTATATAGCTTTCTATGTGATATGATTTCAGGTGCTACATCTCAATAATAATTGGTCCACAGAGGAAAACAGACCTGGATTTAAGCTTGATGACCCCACAGGGAAAAAGAAAAAAACTTGTACCAGGTGATGCTAGTGGTAAAGAACCCACCTGCCAGTGTAGGAGACATTAAGAGATAAGGGTTTGATTCCTGGGTCAGGAAGATCCCCTAGAGGAGGGCATGGAAACCCACTCCAGTATTCTTACCTGGAGAAACCCATGGACAGAGGAGGCTGGTGGGCTACAGTCCATAGAGTTGTACAAGGAGTTAGACATGACTGAAGCGACTTAGCATGTCTGCACACACCAGTTAAAATAAATATTATTATTGATAAATATTATAATTTTATATAAATGAAGGACTATGGCATGTACTGAGAGGTACTAGGCAAGTATAGTCACTTATAGTTCATTGGTCTTAACTTCAGAGGCAGTCTCGTACCTATTAATAACACAATGTGAATTAAAAAGCAGAGACATTACTTTGCCGACAAAGGTCCATCTAGTCAAAGCTATGGTTTTTCCAGTAGTCATGTATGGATGTGAGAGCAGGACCGTTAAGATGTTGGAGTGCTGAAGAATTGATGCTTTTGAACTGTGGTATTGGAGAAGACTCTTGAGGGTCCCTTGGATTGCAAGGAGATCAATCAATCTATCCTAAAGGAAATCAGTCCTGAGTATTCATTGGAAGGACTGATGCTGAAGCTGAAGCTCCAATACTTTGGCCACCTGTTGCGAAGAACTGACTCATTGGAAAAGACCCTGATTCTGGGAAAGATTGAAGGCAGGAGGACAAGGAGACCACAGAGGATGAGATGGTTGGATGGCATCACTGACTCCATGGAGGTGAATTTGAGCAAGCTCTGGGAGATGGCGAAGGACAGGGAAGCCTGGCGTGCTGCAGTCCATGGGGTCACAACTAGGCGGACACAACCAAACGACAACAACAACAACAACAACATGAATAAGACACAGAGAGTGTTTAATGCCAAAATGCATGTACAACCACAAAGTGAAAAAATCACCTTTGAAGTAGACATTGATTAGTATATCAAAAAATGAAATTAGAAAATAGATTCTTCAGGTCTGTTGCCATCAGTGACAGAGGATATCTGGGAAGGATTAGAGAATCTACAAAATCAGTGTTAATTTTAAAATGCATTTAGATTGATGCAAATCACTTTTTTATGAAGTAACGTTAATTATTTAGTGTTAACATTTTAATAAAACTGAAATTACAATAGGCCATATAGCATTTCATATTTTACTATAAAAATGTAAAGTATTTTATTTCTAGTAGGGTTATACAGATAACGTAATACTATATTTCATGTTAGTTAGTACAAAGAACCCACAGCTGATCAACAGATTTTTGAGAGAAATAAATGGTGCTTATTTTAATTCACTAAGTTTTGAGGGGATTTTCTATGCAATAAAAGGTACCTAAAAGAATTCAGATTAAAAAAAGATAAATCATAATAATTATAATAAAATTTAATCAAACGATGAAATAATTTCCTTAAATAATATGTGTGTGTGAGTATGTTAGTCCCTCAGTCGTGTGTGGCTCTTTATGACCCCATGGACTGTAGCAGACCAGGCTCCTCTGTCCATGTTATTCTCCAGGCAAGAGTACTTGACTGGGTTGCCATTCCCTTTTCCAGGGGATCTTCCCAATGCAGGAGTCGAACCTGGGTCTCCCACTTTGAGGCAGATTCTTTAGCATATGAGCCACCAATATACCAATAAATTTGAAGATATAGATACAATGGAAACATTCCTTGAAAATATAAATTGACAAAATCCTATAAAGGAAATATAAATATTAAAATAAATAAATATAAATCAATCCAGGCTCAGATGATTATAAACATGAGCTCTATGAAATTGTAAATTTGTTCCAGAAAATAGAAAAATCAGGAAACTCAACTATTCATTTTGTATAGTAAGTATAATCTTTGATACTATAACTAGACAAATATACTACTGGGGGAAATAAACTGATTTCATTTATTAATATGAATGAGAAAATCCAAATATAAATGTTAAAATTTTACATCATGACCAAGCAAGACTTATTCCAAGAACTGAAAAAAAATAGTGTTAATTATTTATATAATATTGTTATATGTAATTATGTATATATAGGCTTACTCATATGGGCTTCCCCCAGTGGCTCCAGTATTCTTGTCTAGAAAATCCCATGGACAGAGGAGCCTCGTGGGGATAAACTCCATTGGGTCACAAAGAGTAGAACACAAAATTGGCAAACAAACAGCAGCATCAGACTCACTAATATAACCATAGCAATATTCTGAAGGAGGAAAATAACACATTATAATCTCAATATTTGTACGAAAATATCATCTGAAAATTTTCAAAATATAACTAAGATTAAAAATTTTAGAACTATGAGGTAGAGAATAGATTTTCCTACTCTATGAAAAAACTCAATTATTAAGGATAACATAGACACATTCTAGTTAGACCAGGTATAAAACACATAGATTCACACTATCTGTTTGCTCTTCTTTACAATATTGGATATCCTGTTGAACATTTTAATTAAAGAGAAATATAAAGTATTCCATTAGTTTCCCAGGGTTGCCATATCAAAGTGGTGCCACAAACTAGGTGGCATAAACAATAGAAATCTATTATTTCACATTTCTGGAGGCTAGAAGCCTTGGATCAAGGTGTTGGCAAGGTTAGTTCCTGTTGAGGGTGGTAAGGACAAATGTATGCCATTTCTCTGCCCAAACTGGTGGAAGTCTTTGGTGTTTCTTGGCTTGCAGAGATATCACCCTTCTGCCTTGCAAAAGTATCACCCTTCTGCCTTTATCTGCACATAGCATTCAACCTTATGCCTGTCTTCATATTTCCCCCCTTTTTTTTTCATTTATTTTTATTAGTTGGAGGCTAATTACTTCACAACATTGCAGTGGGTTTTGTCATACATTGACATGAATCAGCCATGGATTTACATGTATTCCCCATCCCAATTCCCCTCCCACCTCCCTCTCCACCCGATTCCTCTGGGTCTTCCCAGTGCACCAGGCCCGAACACTTGTCTCATGCATCCCACCTGGGCTGGTGATCTGTTTCACTATAGATAGTATACATGCTGTTCTCTCGAAACATCCCACCCTCGCCTTCTCCCACAGAGTCCAAAAGTCTGTTCTGTACATCTGTGTCTCTTTTTCTGTTTTGCATATAGGGTTATCATTACCATCTTTCTAAATTCCATATATATGTGTTAGTATGCTGTAATGTTCTTTATCTTTCTGGCTTACTTCACTCTGTATAATGGGCTCCAGTTTCATCCATCTCATTAGAACTGATTCAAATGAATTCTTTTTAACGGCTGAGTAATATTCCATGGTGTATATGTACCACAGCTTCCTTATTCATTCGTCTGCTGATGGGCATCTAGGTTGCTTCCATGTCCTGGCTATTATAAACAGTGCTGCGATGAACATTGGGGTGCACGTGTCTCTTTCAGATCTGGTTTCCTCAGTGTGTATGCCCAGGAGTGTGATTGCTGGGTCATATGGCAGTTCTATTTCCAGTTTTTTTAAGGAATCTCCACACTGTTCTCCGTAGTGGCTGTACTAGTTTGCATTCCCACCAACAGTGTAAGAGGGTTCCCTTTTCTCCACACCCTCTCCAGCATTTATTGCTTGTAGACTTTTGGATAGCAGCCATCCTGACTGGCGTGTAATGGTACCTCATTGTGGTTTTGATTTGCATTTCTCTAATAATGAGTGATGTTGAGCATCTTTTCATGTGTTTGTTAGCCATCTGTATGACCAGCCATTTTGTATTAGGACCTAATGACCTCATCTTAACTAATTACATCTGCAAAGATCCTGTTTCCAAGTCAGCTCATATTCTGAAGTAGTGAGATTTAACATTTAAATTTTAGGGGATGCAGTTCAACCTATACTGCTGCTGCTGCTGAGTCACTTCAGTCATGTCTGACTCTGTGCGACCCCATAGACGGCAGCCCACCAGGCTCTGCTGCCCCTGGGATTCTCCAGGCAAGAACACTGGAGTGGGTTGCCATTTCCTTCTCCAGTGCATGAAAGTGAAAAGGGAAAGTGAAGTCCCTCAGTCATGTCTGACTCTTGGCGACCCCATGGACTGCAGCCCACCAGGCTTTTCTGTCCATGGGATTTTCCAGGCAAGAAGACTTGAGTGGGGTGCCATTGCCTTCTCCGATTTAACCCATAACAATGCTCTAATTTGGAAAGTACATGAAAAACATAAAAGAAATAACAGATCTATCTATAGAATGAGAGATTTCTCTTAAGTTTCCCAGATTTTTAGGTGTTATTATCTAGGTATAAGCTAGATATCACAGATATAAGCTGATACTCAATCTGGGAGGCACTTGGAAAGGAAAGAGATAAAGTAGAAGGGGAAGTGAGGCAAGAAAAGTTGTGAACCATTGCTCTTTGGGTTACTCTTTCATGAGAAGTGACAAAAAGCAGTTGCAGATTGGATGTCTGCTTAGTGCTGTGGGATTTTGTAGAAACCTTGCAACTGGAAGTTTTGGTGCCTTCCACACAAGAGATAAAGGAGGTAGGATTTTCTTACTAGTTACCTCTCGTCTGAGGTATCCCATTGATCAGTGTTCAGCCTTTGGGAGCTACATTTCTCACCATTCTGATTTGCATATCTAGCAAAACAACTATTTTATATAACAATAATCTGATGTGATAGTCCTTCTTTAGGCAACAAAATTATGATTAGATTCATTTATTAAAATGGGTATTCTAGTTGTAAGGTTTAAATTATCATATTCACTTTATAAATGTAATTTAATTTTGTAATTATTCTCTGTGCATTTTATACATTCCATATACTAATATTGTAATATCACTAGAACATTATGAAACCATAATAAAGATTTATTTTAAACTTTTATTTGTGAAAACCATACTGAGTAGCTATTAAACCTGAAAAAAATAGTCCTCTGATAATCTCCCTTTGTCATGTGAATTAGGTTTTTAACCATTGCTGAAAAACTTTCTGTGATGCTATATCTTTAATTCTTAGAGAATCTTCTCTGAGTGGGGGGCCAAATAGATATATCCTTTGGACTTCAGTGGTAATAGGCAAAGAAGTAGTAACTTGGGTATTTTGGGCCAAGGCTGTTTTATTATTATCTTATACATTACTCTTTTAGTTATCATTAGATACTACCTTCGGAGAAGGCAATGGCACCCCACTCCAGTACTCTTGCCTGGAAAATCCCATGGATGGAAGACCCTGGTGGGCTGCAGTTCATGGGGTCGTGAAGGGTCAGACACGACTGAGCGACTTCACTTTCCCTTTTCACTTTCATGCATTGGAGAAGGAAACGGCAACCCACTCCAGTGTTCTTGCCTGGAGAAACCCAGCGACGGGGGAGCCTGGTGGGCTGCCGTCTATGGAGTTGCACAGAGTTGGACATGACTGAAGTGACTTAGCAGCAGCAGTAGCAGCAGATACTACCTTAACCTATTAACATTAAAAGATTTCTAGAAATACTAGATTGTACAACCACTAATCCTTGAACAGAGAAAAATAGTTAGCATCTAGTTCAAAGAGGGATTTCTAAATATGCTATTATATTCCTCAAATTACATCCTATTGTTTTAAATATGTTATATATAATCCTCATGCTTCTTTAAACATTCATATCTAGGGATAGAGAGATTTTAAAAGAAAGACTTGATATATTCTGCATAATTCAGCAGTTAATTTTAGTAGGCTTATTATTTTGAAAATGTCTAACCATTCCTTTAACCTTTAATTGCAGTAGTCTTTATATGACACCTGTTGTCATCATGCAATTATTATCTAAAATAAAACAAACAGTAAAATGAAATAGTGTGCATACTTTTAGTCTAATCTGTCTGTTGCCAAAAGCAGTGGTCCAAAGGGATCAGTTTCTTTACTTCCTTGTTTGCCAGAAAACATAAAGATACAAGATAAAACTGTGTTTCAATTAAATTTCAAAGAAAATCAAAGTCATTAGATTAGCGTAGACCACACAGGGTTCTTATGAGGAAACTTTTGAAAGAAGTGTCATGCTAAATCCCTTATAATATATTGACTTTGCCAACCTTAGTCCACGTGGCAATTCTTCCATTCTGCAACCAGACTGTTTCATGTAGAGATTAACCCAGTGATCCTGCACTTGAAAGGGAATGCTCTGGGACTTAATTTATATTCAAGCCTCACTGTTCTTTGGGGAAAGGCTGGGTAATCCATACAAATTGCCAAGAGATGAAACCAAGAACAGAAATGGAAATGACAAAACTGTCATGTATTTAACTACTTTTGGAAATAAAACTAAACAGAAATTGATTAAATATGCTACTGTGAGCTCTTTAAAAAATCATGGCTGAAAAGAATATAACATTCTCATGAAAACATGGAAAATTTTGGCTATTAATTAGTATTTCCTAGTGAGAGCCACTGACTAGAAGGCTACCCAATATTTTATGTTTGTAACTAGAGTTAAATATTGATTCATTTATTTAAAAAAACTGCAAAGTTGTTGTTTTTAAAACACTGTATGGGAAAAATGTCCCTTAATAAAACAATGAGAAAACAATAGTGTATTGTATCAATGCAATATGAAATGTATGACTTCATTAAATGAAACTCCTCTTGTCACAGGTCTGTAATTTTGTTCAGGTTCAGGTTCAGTTCAGTAGCTCAGTCATGTCTGACTCTTTGCGACCCCATGGACTGCAACACACCAGGCCTCCCTGTCCATCACCAACTCCCAGAGTTTACTCAAACTCAAGTGCATTGAACCAGTGATGCCATGCAACCATCTCATCCTCTGTCATCCCCTTCTCCTCCCCCTTTCAATTTTTCCCAGCATCAGGGTCTTTTCAAATGAGTCAGCTCTTCACATCAAGTGGCAAAATTATTGGAGTTTCAGCTTCAACATCAGTCCTTCCAATGAATATTCAGGACTGATTTCCTCTAGGATGGACTGGTTGGATCTCCTTGCAGTCCAAGGGACTCTGAGAGTCTTCTCCAACACCACAGTTCAAAAGCATCAATTCTTCAGCGCTCAGATTTCTTTATAGTCCAACTCTCACATCCATGCATGACTACCAGAAAAACCACAGCCTTGACTAGATGCACCTTTGTTGGCAAAGTAGTGTCTCTGCTTTTTAATATGCATTTTAATATGTAATATTGTTATATCTATTCAATATAAAAATACATAGCGGGAAATAATTATCCAATATTATGAAATGATATCTTAAAGCATATAAATGAAACGAATGTGAAGCATATATGAAATGAAAAAAGCATTTTATGTTGAAAATCTTAGTATGTAAATAGATATATCTTCAAATATGTATGTAAATAAAGTACTTCTCTTGATTCTAAATATCACTTTTATGTGATATACCTATACTTCAATACTGAAATTTTTCATTATAAACTTAAAAACACATTTCATCATTAATAAACTTTGAGAAACCATGTGCCAGGTATATCTGAATGTTTCTAAATTATAGAAAATGAATGGGATACTCCAATAATGAGCCTAAAATATAGTGGGACAGAAAGATTTTCATGTGATGATTCACAGTCAAAGGAATGATCAGATAATTGGTATCAAAAGGATACAAACAATGTCATAACATTAATGATGAGTGGAATTTCAGGCTGAGGGAATGCTGCACAGAGAAAGGAAAGCTATTCTTATATTCCAGATTCAAGGGTGGCTGGAGACTAGAGTGTGAGTTTGTGTCATATTGTCTCTTGAAGTGGAACGGTAATGGCCTATGGAGTTAAAAGATCTAATTGAAGTTTTGGTTACTTCTTATAAACCAGTTTCTACGAAAAGCATGCCAAGTTGCTACCCTTATCACATTACAGCTATATCCTACTGAATAATAGATTCTCACATCTTCTGACCAGTATGAATACTGCTTTACTATGTTGGCCACACCTCCACTTTCTCAGAAGCTTTATCTGAGCAATTCATCCAAAGATGCCTTGACAAGTTTGTGTATTGATAGGAGATAAACACAATAGAGTAATTGGACACACTTTCTTGTCCTGTGGGTCTGAAAGTCATGGCTATGTGTAACAGGCCAAGATCATAGCTTTACATATCACCAACTGTTGGACATTCAGACAATTGTTAAAACAAATTAGATAAAAATAAGGCTAGAGTATTTGAAATGGAAAATAGATAATTTTCTTGATATCTCTATTATTATATATATATAAAATCCTAAAAAATCCTTAAACAACAGCTATTTACCTGCTTACTAATAGAATGAATAATTTAGAGTATTTTAAGATTCATTGGATCTAAATGTGTTTGTTTTAATTTTAAAAAATTAGAGGAAGGACATTTAAGTTCAGTAGAAATTAGTATAATAAATTAGAGTTCTGCAAGGCATAACCTCATTCCCTACCATTGAAGAAGCTCTGACAAAAGTGCAAAGCTTGATCCTTTTTCTGTCATTACCCTCTCTTCCAGTCCTGCCTTAGTGAATTTTTGCATAAGCTTTTCTTCTGCCAAATGTTTACTGATTATACTCTGTAATCTCCTAATTATATGATTTTACTAGACAAAAATTTTTTAAATTTGAATTTAAACAATTTTGAATTAACAGATTTGATATGATTTAATACTTTGTATAAATATTATCTGTATGTTATATTTTACAATCTACTATGTAGACATATATGAAACAAAGCCTTGCTCAACTAGAGTTGCCCACATGATAAGCAATTTAGTCACAAATCAGTGTTTCTATGTTATAGATTTGGAACATCTACCCTTGAGCCTTGCAGTCAAAACTACAGATACTTGTTAGGTTCTCCAGTCTTTCGAAACAAAAGTGGTTCATTCATTCATTAAAAAATAGTTTAATAGCTTATTGCGAGATAGGGACTGTTTAGGCTAATAGGGAACTAGAAATAAATGGAGTATGCAACAGCTCTGCCCTTACCAAACATATTCTATTAAGGGGAGGAAATTGATTTCCCTTACAATCTTCTTACACTGCTTTGGTATGTGTGTGTGTGTGGTAGGGGGGGATATACCTCTAGACATAGAGATGGATAGATAGATTAATGTCCTATTTCTGTAGATTATTTCATCCAATAATATTTCAATAGGACTTTTTGGAATACGTAATATATTGTGGAACCTGTTTTAAACTACTGTTTGATTGCTTTATTTGCAGCATGTGCCTGTCTCACTCTGTGTTGTGAGGTTACTTTGTCATACCTCAACCACTCTGCTCTGCGGCTGTCTGTATCCTTTGGTCCCTAAGTTTCTCCCACATTGATACTGATCAGTTGCCCTTGAAAGGCTGCAAGTTTCCTATCATCTCTCAACATTATTCACTTTCATTTGCCATTAAAAAAAGATATTTTGTAAGTGATCTAGAGGTTGTCATTCCTCTCAGACTGATGTTTAGACTCTTACCAAAATTCTCTGTCTTTTTAGTTCTCGGTAGTATGGAACTGAGACTTACTGATCTTCACACTGGGATATTGTCTAGTATAATTTGTGTTTAGTCACTAAAAAGTGAAATTAAGATCAATTACTCTAGTAAATTGGGGCTTCCCTGATAGCGCAGTTGGTAAAGAATCTGCCTGCAATGCAGGAGACCCCAGTTAGATTCCTGGGTCAGGAAGATCTGTTGGAGAAGGGATAGGCTACCCACTCCAGTATTCTTGATCTTCCCTTGTGGCTCAGCTGGTAAAGAATCTGCCTGCAATGTGGGAGACCTGGGTTCAATCCCTGGGTTGGGAAGATCCCCTGGAGCCCACTCCAGTATTCTGGCCTGGACAATTCCATGAACTGTATAGTCTGTGGGGGTCACAAAAAGTCAGACATGATTGAGTGACTTTCACTTTCACTTCACTTTAACTCTGGAAATTTAGTATAAGTTCCCACATATATAATTATAGAAACATTTGAGGAACGTAAATTTCTGAAATCATCTACTGAAAACATGAAAATAATGTGCAACCCTACTTTGTTTAAGAGAAAAAGATATATGCTTAATCCCCTCTAAATGAATATTGAATATTTTATTCAGAACCATCAAAATTATATCAGTGAACTTTATAACTTTTCATAATGAATTTATAAACATAAATTTAGATATATTCATTAATCGTGTAGTATATATATTGAATTAATTAAAACAAAATTACAAATAATACGTGTAAAATGTAATACAATGATAAATATTGATCTATAATGCAACCTAATATTAAAGCTAAGATCTGTTTTTATAGCTAATTCAAAGAACCAGTGTTCCCATCACTCGCTGATGTTGTTTCTGAATGTAAGTGAAGGTTAGATGGTAATATGGATTAATTGAGTTACTTGTTATTTTATATGCTTCTGTTGCCAAGACAGAAACTGTGACAGCTTTAATCACAGTTCTATATACTGTACCTAGCATGGTGTCTGACGTTATTCAAGGAGCTCAATAGATAGTGAATGAATGATAAAATAAATTTGGTTCTGTTTGTAAAATGAAACATATTCAATATAAATTCTGAGCATTTATATAAAATATGAAAAGAAGAAATATAGGTACATGGAATTATGTCAGTAGTTTTATTGAAAATTCAATGTGCAGCTACTTTCTATAGAAACTCAGGATACAAGATATTTAAGAACATAATTTGATTAGAAGCAGACATTAATTCCAGAATCTCACAGAGACATTTTTTTCTAAAGTCATTACAGATAAACAAATGGAAATAAACCCCAGTGCTATTTGTGTGTAAAGTGAAATAACTCAACTCACACTGAAATTTAGGTTGGTGCAAAAGTAATTGTAGTTTTACATTGTTGAACTTTGAACTTTTTTTACATTTGTTGAACTTTACATTGTTGAACATTACTTCTTAAGTAAATGTGCTTATGTTATACATTCATTTTAATGCACATTTCTGGCTTTATTTTTTTGCTAATAACATTACATGCTGTTTATATTTATTTTAGACTACAGAAATGGTAGACAAAAAGCAAATTTGAGTGATTTTTTTTTTTATTCAAGTTCAAAATGGGTTGTAAAGCAGTGGAGACAGCTGCTGCTGCTAAGTCACTTCAGTCATGTCCAACTCTGTGACCCCATGGACGGGCCACCCACCAGGCTCCCCTGTCCTCAGGATTCTCCAGGCAAGAATACTGGAGCGGGTTGCCATTTCCTTCTCCAACGCATGCATGCATGCTAGGTCACTTCAGTCGTGTCCAGCTCTGTGCGACCCTGTGGACAACAGCCCACCAGGCTCCTCTGTCCATGGGATTCTCTAGGCAAGAATACTGGAGTGGGTTGCCATTTCCTTCTCCAGCAGAGACAGCTAGCAGCATCAATAATACATTTGGCCCAGAAACTGCTAATGAACATACAGTGCAGTAGTGGTTCAAGAAGTTTTGCAAAGGAGGCAAGAGCCTTGAAGACTAGGAGTGTAGTGATCAGCCATTGGAAGTTGACAGTGATGAACTGAGGGCCATCATTGAAGCTGATCCTCTTACAGCTACTTGAAGAGTTGCTGAGGAAGTCAGTGTCAACCATTCTACAGTCATTTGGCATTTGAAGCAAACTGGAAAGGTAAAAAAGCTTGATAAGTGAGTGCCTTGTGAGCTGACTGAAAAAAAAAAAACATGTTTTGAAATATCATCTTCTTTTATTCTACACAGCAGCAGCAAACATTTCTTGATCAGATTGTGACATATGATGACAATCAACAATGACCAGCTCTGTGGTTGGACTGAGAAGCTCCAAAGCACTTCCCCAAGCCAAACCTGTACCAAAAAAAAAGGTCATGGTCACTGTTTGATGGTCTGCTGCCCATCTGATCCACTACAACTTTCTGAATCCTGACAAAACCATTACCTCTGAGAAATATGCTTAGCAAATCGATGAGGTGTACCAAAAATTGCAGTGCCTGCAGCTGGCATTGTCAGTAGAATGTGCCCAATTCTCCATGAAAATGCCCAACTGCAAGTTGCACAGCCAACATTTCAGAGTTGACTGAATTCAACTATGAAGTTTTGACTCATCCACCATATTCACCTGACCTCTCACCGACCACCACTTCTTCAAGCATTTTGACAGATTTTTGCAGGGAAAATGCTTCCACAACCAGCAGAACACACACACACACACAAAAAAAAGATTTCTAAGAGTTTGTTAAATCCCGAAGCATGGGTTTTGATGCTACAAGAATAAGCAAACTTATTTCTCATTGACACAACTGTGTTGATTGCAATGGTTCCTATTTTGATTAACAAAGATGTGTCTGAGCCTATTTATAATGATTTCATGGTCCAAAACTACAGTTACTTTTGTACCAACCTAATAGGTGCAAGAGGGGGCAGCTTATGTGTCTATGTGTCTGTTAGTCTGTGGGAGGTACTAGGAAGATAAACAAGGTAATAAATTTGCTTGCTTACTCACATCCTTGATATCACTTGTAGTTAACTTTATTTTTTTATTACTTTACCAAAAGAGTTCATGTTCGGTCAAAGTGGAAAAAGAGGTAAATTACTAATAAAACTCTACATTCTAGAATTTTTTGCACATGTTTGTAATCAGTGAGGTAAATTATCTAAGGACAAGAATTTTACTAATTGTGTACCTGGAAAACAAATGTCATCAGTAAACAAATAATGACTGAAAAGAGGTATTTTTCCTTTTTATTAGCTATGTATTAACCTATAGATTGAAATTGAAGCAGAGATTATCATCAATAAAATGCTTAACAGTGACCAAAGAAGACTTTCATGTCTTCCTGATGATCACCTTTACCTTATAATTTAAAAAATATGTAGGGACAATCCTTATTTAACATCAGTTCATTAAATATCAGTGAATAGAAGGGGACGACAGAGGATGAGATGATTGGATGGCATCACCGACTCAATGGACATGAGTTTGAGCAAGCTCCTGGAGGTGGTGAAGGACAGGGAGGCCTGGCATGCTCTAGTCCACGGGGTAGCAAACAATCGGGCATGAATGAAGGGTTGAACAATATCAACAACATTCATATATGCATGAAGATGCTGATGTCACAAAGGTGCCTAGAAAAGGCAAGTATTTCATAAGAGTTTAATCCAATCTTGAAATTTCTGAATAGAGCAATAAGAGAATCATGTACTCAAGAACTTTAATGGACCATATTGTGTCATTTAACATTCAAGAATCCATTGAACCCATGAATCAAGAAGTCATTTTCATGCCTACCTTAATAATTTTCTTTGGAGCATATGACTATTTTTAAGCAATTACAAAACTCAGGAACAGAATAGCAGAAGAGTATCAGAAAATTTTTAAAAGACTTTTAAAATACAAATTTATTTTATATAAATTATAAAAAATAATTTTATTATATAGAAAATATAGTTATATGTATAATATATATTTTATATATAATATCTAAATAATACCATTTTTAAAAAAACTTTAGTTCTCAAATATGAGATTTCTACAGCATGTGGCAGATGTCTTAAAGTGTTCATTCTATATCAGGAAGTAATCATTAACATATGACATATGCAGTTGAAGACTCTAAAGTAAGACTTGATTGAAAATAAAGAATTATTAATAGCATCCTCACAGGTGAATAGGAGTTATTTCCCAGATAGAATGTGTAGGGATAGAAGAGAGGAAGCAGAGAGCTGAGGTACCTCAACATAGAGAGACTAGAATGAACTGATTTGGTCGCATTAAAGTACTGACAAAATTCATATATACATTTGTTCAAATCACAATTCGGCACCCTCAAAGAATGACACTCATTTTATACTAAGATGAATGCTGATATAAAATGCAGATCTCTGATGTGTAAATATGAGATTAAGTGTTAATGTGCATTTACAGAAGCAGCAGAGGACCCTGGCAGGCTGCTGTCCATGGTGTCGCAGAGTCGGACATGACTGAGCGACTAAACACAGCACACCTTCACTTTTCATTTCAAGTTTCTTTGGTGGCTCAGTTGGTAAAGAATCTGACCGCCATGTGGGAGACCTGGGTTCGATCCCTGGGTTGGGAGGGTCCCCACTCCAGGATTTTTGCCTGGAGAATCCCCATGGACAGAGGAGCCTGGCATACTGCAGTCCACGGGGTCACCAAGAGTCGGACATGGCTGAGCGACCAAGTGCAGCATAGAAACAACAAACAGTTTAAAGTATCCTTGTTACAAAAGTTGATAAGAACTTGATATGATTTATGCATTGCATGAGAACTAATACAGTCTTTTTGATATATTTAATAGTTTACCTTTTTCTCAACATTTATTCAACTAATCTCCAAATTTGAACTTTATTTATAATAAGTAATAGAAAATTTTAATAAAGTAATTTAAAATGTATCTCAGGAACATTGAATATTTCTATAAAATATCTAAAAGCTATTATTAAGAGTCATGAATAAAGCGGCATATGTGATACATATGCAATGCATATTTACATTTTTCTAAATATAGAAACTGACTTATTACTCTATAGTCATTGCTTTCTGGAAGAAAGGTTTTTATAATTCAGTAAGAGTTCATGAAATGGAGGAAGTATGGAATTTGTCATCATTCAATTGAGAAATTTCAGTTAGTGCCTAAAGTTAGTCAATGTTCATCGCAGCACTGTTTATAATAGCCAGGACATGGAAGCAACCTAGATGCCCATCAGCAGATGAATGGATAAGGAAGCTGTGGTACATATACACCATGGAATATTACTCAGCCATTAAAAAGAATTCATTTGAACCAGTCCTAATGAGATGGATGAAGCTGGAGCCCATTATACAGAGTGAAGTAAGCCAGAAAGATAAAGAACATTACAGCATACTGACACATGTGTATGGAATTTAGAAAGGTGATAACGATAACCCTATATGCAGAACAGAAAAAGAGACACAGAAATACAGAACAGACTTTTGAACTTTGTGGGAGAATGTGAGGGTGGGATATTTCAAAAGAACAGCATGTATACTATCTATGGTGAAACAGATCACCAGCCCAGGAGGGATGCACGAGACAAGTGCTCCGGCCTGGTGCACTGGGAAGACCCAGAGGAATCGGGTGGAGAGGGAGGTGGGAGGGGGGATCGGGATGGGGAATACATGTAAATCCATGGCTGATTCATATCAATGTATGACAAAACCCACTGGAAAAAAAAAAAATAATAATAATAATAAAAAAATTAAAAAAAAATAAAATAAAATAAAAAAAAAAAAAAAGAAAAAAAAAAAAAAAAAAAAAAATCTATTTTAGTTTCAATAAGAGTTAGTAGCCTAATATTGCCGATTCATTATGTGTTTAGTTTTAACTTAAATTTTATGCCCATAAATTATATACTTTGCACTTATACTATTATATATTGGTTTTCACCAGTCCACTTTAGATCATTTTGAAGAGTATGTCCTACCAGTGATTATGGTTATTGGCCAAATATTTCCAGTTCTCCTCCCTTCTAGTCACATGTTAGATGTGCATTTTTTGATTTTGTTATAAAATTTTGTAACTATGTGAATGAATATAGCTAATAAGAATGATACTTCCAGACTGAGCATTTAATTATTATTTTTTTATTCTTTCCACAACCTTCACCCCCGCCCCTGGCTTGGTCATGATAACTAGCAATGTTTAAAGTTGTGCCTACTCCATCATCCTGAGAAAATTCTCTTTCCATCTTTGATACAGTATAGCATAATCAACAAATAAATTTGTGTTGTGTAAGCTAGTAAGATTTTGATTTTTTTTGTCATTGATGTTACTATAGCATGATTCAGGCTTCCCAGGTAGCACTAGTGGTAAGAACCTGCCTACTAATGTAGGAGACATAAGAGAAACGAGTTAGAACCCTGGGTCAGGAAGATCCTCTGGAGGAGGGCATGACAGCTCATTCCAGTATTCTTACCTGGGGAACCCCATGGACAGAGGAGCCTAGCAGGCTATGGTCCATTGGGTCGCAAAGAGTCGGACACAACTAAAGTGACTTAGCACATAGCATGATCAGCTGATCCTTATGATACAGAGATTGGTACTGAGACAGGGTGATGCTGCTATAATAGCATCAATTATAGACTGTGTGGTAAGCAAGGAAAAAGCTATACTTAGAGGATTGGAGAATGGGATTTTTAATGCAGTGGCAAAACACTTGGTAAATGTGTTGCCTGAAATGGTGTTAAGGAGTTATTTTCTAAAATAAGAGGTTAGAAAATAGAAGGCTAGTAGCCTTTGCTCATTGCTATTGGCTGTATTTACAAAGTACTACTAGGAAGAGACACACATGAAATAATTGGTTGTTGTTACAAAGAAAAATGAAAAGAAATAGAGGGTTCAGAGATTTGGCGGCTGAGTTAGAGGAGACAACTGCTCCCATCTCCAATGTGTAAATAAAAATCTGAAAAGGTTTTGAGCAACAAAGTCTACTTAGAACTTACCCTTCTGCATAATTGAGATCACTAGTCATATTCACACTCATTTTCTCATTACTAAGCCCTCTTAATTGTGTGAGGTAATGTCCAGGAAATTCTTACAGGGGAAGGAATATGGCTTTTTTTCTAAAAATTGATAGGCTCCATGTGCCAGAATATTTTTTTTTTCAAGTTCTAGAGAGGTATGTCTCCAAAAAAATAAAGAAAAGTACTTTGCAAAACTATTACCACATTAAACTGAGTAGAATCTATTCTAATAGGAAGTTGGCAAAGCTTGTGGAAAGCACCAAAAAAAAAAAAAAAAAAAAAAAACCCACAGAAATGGGATTAGGGCTTTTTGTGACCTAAAATCTCAACAACCTTTGACAACCTTCTGGATATGATACCCAGAATTTATGTAGAAACTAGCATTTATCTCCCCTACTTCCTTAACTCTGGTTTGATGCAGGAACTGGGTGGTCCCTTGAAAAGTGAGGGAAGGTTAACACATTTTGAGTGTGGGAAGGAGTGTAAGTGGATCTTTTGATAGCCAGGGAGGAGAACTATAATAGTTACTGTTTACCAAATATCTGTTTTCCCTTTTGGGGAAAAAGCAGGGATTTAATTTTTGAACCTGCTTGTTCTTGAGTGGGAACAACTGAGTTGTTCTAGCCTATGATTTTCACATAAACATAAGTGATGCATGACATTCTCATGTCAGGAGTTTACTTAAACTAAAGACCTTGGAATAACATTTCTCCTGGAATGGCATTGAACAACATTTGATGGAGGCTTCTCTATCAGTTTTGTTCGAGGACGGATGATTAGGAAACTGCCCATCCTCCACCCATTACTGACTTTTAGTAGACACAAAACATAAAGGTGAGAAGTATACTTCTGTTTTATGCTGTTGAGATTGGGGAGTATTTATGATGGAATATGATCAAATCTTTGGTTACTGACATAGGGAAGTGTGTTAGTTTGGCAAATTCTCCATTCCCACTGAAATCAATCTTTCAGAGGTCCAAGTAGACCATGGAAATTAAGTCCTCCTTATATAGTAAGAAATAATTACAGTACTTCCCATACTGTTAAATAGAAATTGGATTAGGGTGATGTTTCCTTATGTTTTATTCTCAAATAAGGTCTAGTGGCTTATTATGAGAGGTCACATAATTTTTGTGACATTACTATGAAGGAATGCTTTAGTAAACGCCAGAACTTATAGACAGGGAGAAACAGGAGCCCTACATTATTTGTGACAGAAAGTTAGATTCTGAGCAATAGCTTCCTTGTACAGTAACTGTGCCTTGGCATCTGTACTCTGAGTCTTCCTGTATTATGATTGGAGAGGCTGAATTTTTTAGTTCAAATTATTTAGTAAATTACAGAGTATAAACTTAGAATTGTTCACCTAGGATAAGATTTTCTATAGATCTAAAGGTACACTGACCAGGTGAATAGTCTAATATTTAATAAAAGTTTTTAGGTCAGAAAATACATTTAAATGCCAAAAACATATTGTAAAGTCATAGGTGTATTACTCCAAAGGTTTCCTAGTTCTCAGGTATAGCTTTGATAGACAAAAATTTATCTTATGGACTAACAGGAAATTACAGAACTTTGACCAAATTAAAATAACATTCTTACTCATGGTTGTATGGCCTTTGTTGCTATGGAATTTAAAAATAAAATATAAAAGGAAAACAAGTCTGAGTCTGATTAGAAAGGCAGCCTATTTCAATTTCACTGTTTACTCTGGTTGAGGAATAAAATAACAAGGAACTTGCAATTGCAAAGTGAGAGAAAAGATAGGATGCTGGATAATTTTGAAACATTTTGAAAGAGCAAGAAGTCAGATTGCCTTTTCTGCCATTTTTGCTTGAGGAAACATCATTTCTTGTTAGGCCACTGTCCATAGAGCTGGGAATGATGTTCATTCCCATTTGGGCTATCATTACTACAGCCGTGCTGATGGAGGAAATGGACAACAAGTTCTCTTGAGCTGAAGATATTTTAACCTCCTTTCAAAAATAGTTTGTATAAACTCCTACATGCTTTTAAATAGAAACAGTATGAATCATGAATTGCTTTGACATGAATTCAGAAATTATAAAAACACTATTTTAAATAAATTTTTAGGATCCTGGAGTAAAACTCTTAGACTTGATGGTGTTTCACCTTTGCATGAATAGATCACAGTTTGCCAAATAAAGGAAGAAATGTGAAAAGGTCAAGAGATTTTTCTGTGTAGAGTGTTTGGTGAAGGGCTCTAGTGATGGCAGTTACTGAAGAGAAATTTCCTGCAAGGAAGGAGATTACTTGTGTTCAGTACCAAGATGTCTGTTAGGTTTTATAAGTAAGTAAATAAACACACAAAATCATCCTTTTGGGATGTAAAAGGATAAAATTAAAAGCAGAGATGATAAAGGCATACTACCCATGGGAATATAGAATTGGTAATCATTAAGGAGGGGAGAAGAGTTATGGTACCTGAAAATAATTTAAAACTCTAAAGACCAAATACTGCACATGCAAAACTTACTTAAATTTTAATAACAATAAAAGCAAAGTAAAAACATTAGCCTGAGAAACAGTCAGCAGGGCTAGCTCAGGAGTCAAGTTTTCTCTTTAGAGAAACAGAAATGATTGGGTTAGCCTTGAAATGATCTGTCTTTTAACAGGAAGATGAAACGTAATGTTTGATTTCTAAGTCTCCTAGCTACCTCGATAGAAAATTAATGCCTGTGCTATTGGAGCATTTTTTGTTCCTGAAATGTATTTCACTGAATGTAATGACATTATTAGGATTTATTTTTGATTCTTTGATTAAAAATAGGCATGCATAATCCTTATGGATTATTGTTATGCTGCTGAACACATCAGTGACACAGATAAAATGCCAGTTGATAATTATTTGGGATACCTTGTTTTTTATACTTAAATTCTTCAGGAAATAATGCTATACAAATATGTGAAAAATAATTTCCAGAATAAAATATGCCTTGTTCTTGTGGGCAAAGACTATATTTATCTGTTTTTATTAGTCTGATCAAGGTCATATGTGTTCAGGTCAGTAGCCTGTCAAATATAGATGTTAGACTCTCTCTGTTTGAAGCTAGACTTGCAAGAATATTCATCCAATAATTTTTCTTCTTTTAGCTTAGTAAAAATCATTGTTTTAAATTTTATCTAGAGGCCTTCTCCTAAATTTCCATTTAAAATATACTATTTTATTTTGTCTCATTCAGAAAGAGAATCATCCATTCAAAAATTGCTTATTGAGAATTAGGCATTATGGTAGATTCTAGGAAAATTATTCTCAATTCAAAAGACATGGAAACTGGATTCTGGAAATATTATTCTCAAATAGAAAGATGCAGGACTTACCGTCTAGTTGTGAAAAAAAGGAAGTAATAATAAATACATTTTTATCTGTGATAAGATGTTAAGAGACAAGTTACAGAAAACTTGCATGTTAATTACTTATTTAGGGAAATTTTATTTATGCTGGAAATCTGAATGTAGAATTCTTTGACAATAAAATGGGGAGTATGCCAGAAAAAGAAACCAGCATATACCAAGCACTCATGATATAAAAGACACTGAAGGATATAATTGAGGCATAGCCAGTGAAGGGAGAATGACAGAAGCTGAATTTGGAATTGGGCAGGTGATTGGTTACACAGAGCCTTGACCAAGAAATCAAAATGAGAATATTTACATGCAAACACACGCAAACGTCAGGATAATATGAAGCTGAGGATGTTTATGTGTGTATATATTTGTTTAAATTATAGGTAGAACCTAGACTTCTATAGTGTTGACATTAGTCAAAAAAAGTCTGTGTAGTTGGAAATGAAATAAGCCATGACAGTGTTATTATAGACAAGTCGGTTGGCCTTGTTAGCAAAAAGGAATGAGAAAGAAGTGGAATTGGTATGCAGCTAGTTCAGAGAAATTCAGAATGTTTTCTATTCTCTTTGTACTGGGAATGAGAGAAAAGATGCATGAGAAAATATTTTCTTAGAAAGTGTTAGATTCCTTTCTACCCCAGCCCAACTCATGAAGGCAAGGAGAGCTGAAGGACTCATTTATTTCTTTTTATAACAAGCTATGACCATATAGATATATTCAACTGGTGAAGGAAACAAACAAAGATTGAATTCTAGGTTTCTACTCAGATGTGTGTGTGTGTGTGTTTATATATATGTATATATATATACATAAACATGTATACATATATATATACGTATATATGTGTATACACACACACATACACACACACCTCTAGGTTGCGTAGAACTCTGTCTCTGTGTGTGTGTGTGTGTATTTGGGGAAACAGAGGCCTCTGCATACCTCATTTTATTGTCCTTCACTTTATCTTGCTTTGTAGATACTGTATTTCTAAATTGAAATTTTGTGGCAACCTTACATTGAGCAAATTTATTTGTATCATTTTTCTAACATTATTCACTTCATGTCTCTGTGTCACATTATGGTAATTCCTGTAATATTTTAAACTTTATTATATTTGTATGGTGATCTGTGATCACCAATGATCTTCAATGTTACTATTGTAATTGGAGAGCTCTCATATAAGACTGCAAACTTAATGAATGTTTTGTGTGTTTCCACTGTTCCTCTGCCTTTTCATACTGTTCAGCAAGGCAGAGGAACAGTGAAAACACATAAAACGTTCCTTAAGTTATGAAGAAAAGCTAGGGTCAACCTAGACAGCATTTTAAAAAACAGAGGAATTGCTTTGCTGATAAAGGTCCATCTAGTCAAAGCTATGGTTTTTCCAGTAGTCATGTATGAATGTGACAGTTGGACCATAAAGAAAGCAGAGCATCAAAGAATTGTTGCTTTTGGAACTGTGGTGTTAGAGAAGACTCTTGAGAGTCCCTTGAACTGCAAGGAGATCCAAGCAGTCAATCCTAAAGGAAGTCAGTCCTGAATATTCACTGGAAGGACTGATGCTAAAGCTGAAGCTCCAATACTTTGGCCACCTGATGCAAAGAACTGACTTATTGGAAAAATTCCTGATGCTGGGAAAGATAGAAGGCAGGAAGAGAAGGGGATGACAGAGGATGAGATGGTTGGATGACATCACTGACTCAATAGACATGAGTTTGAGAAAGATCCAGGAATTGGTATTGGACAGGGAAGCCTGGCATGCTGCAGTCCATGGGATCACAAAGAGTCGGACACTGAGCGACTGAACTGAACTGAACTGTTCGTCTGAGTGGCTATTCCCCCCTCTTTCTCTCTCTCTTTGGGCTTTCCTATTCCTTGACACACATAATATTGAATTTAGGCCAGTTAACAAGCCTACAATGCCCTTTAAGTGTTTGAGTGAAATGACGAGTAACATATTTCTCACTTTAAATCAAAATGAAGAAATGACTATGCTTAGTGAGAAAGACATGTCAAAACCTGAGACAGACTGAAACCTAAGTCTCTCTTGCCAAAAGGTTAGCCAAGTTTGAATGAAAAGGAAAAGTTTTTGAAATTAAAAGTGCTACTCCAGTGAACATGAATGATCAGAAAATGAAACAACTTTATTGCTGATATGGAGAAAGTTTTAGTTGTCTGGATAGAAGATCAGACCAGCTACAACATTCCGTTGAACTAAAACCCCTAATCGAGAGCAAATCCCTAAGTCTCTTCAATTTGATGAAGGCTGAGGAAGGTGAGGAAGCTGAAGGAGAAAAATTTGAAGGTAGCAGAAGATGATTCATAAGGTTTAAGGAAACACACCATTTCCAAAACATAAAAGTGCAAAGTGAGGTAGCAAGTGCTAATATAAGAGGGGCAGCAAATTATACAGAAAATCCAGCTGAGATAATTAATTAAGGTAGCTATGCTAAACAACTGATTTCCAACATTGATGAAACACCCTGCTAGTAGAAGATGCCATCTATGACTTTCATAGCCAGAGAGGAGAAGTCAATGCCTGCCTTCAAAGCTTGAAAAGACAGGCTGACTTTCTTATTAGGGGCTAATGTAGCTGGTGATTTTAAGTTGAAGCTAGTGCTCATTTGAAAGTGAAAGTGAAAGTCACTCAGTCCTTTCGACTCTTTGTGACCCCATGGACTATATAGTCCATGGAATTCTCCAGGCCAGAATACTGGAGTGGGTAGCCTTTCCCTTCTCCAGGGGATCTTCCCAACCCAGGGATCAAACTCAGGTCTCCCACATTGCAGCCGGATTCTTTACCAACTGAGCCACAATGGAAGCCCATTTACCATTATGGAAATCTGAAGAATTACACTAAAATGACTTCGTTCATACTCTGTAATTATAACAACAAAGTCTGGATGGCAACACATCTGTGAAAGAATGATTTACTGAATGTTTTAAGTCACTGTTGAGACCTACTGCTCAGAAATAGATTGTTTTCAAAATGTTACTGCTCACTAACAATGCACCTGGTCACCCAAGAGCTCTGATGGAGATGTGCAATGAGATTATTGTTTTTATGCCTGCTAACAAAACATCCATTCTGCAGCCCATGCATCAAAGAGTAATTTTGATTTTCAAGTCTTATCATTTAACAACTTATTGACCAGAGACTTATTAATATATCCTTTGTTACCCAAAATGTTATTGACCAGAGACATTTCAACATTCACTTACAAAACAAATTGCCAGCCACAGGCATTATTTTCTGCAGAAATCCCCCAGTCAATAATCTGATAAGAAGTATGTTGCATAAGGCTATAGCTGGCATGGATAGTGATTACTCTGATGGATCTGGGCAAAGCAGACTGAAAACCTGGAAAGGATTTGTGACCCTAGATTACACTGAGGACATTTATGACTCATGAGAAGAGGTCAAAATATCAACATAAACAGAGTTTGGAAGAAATTGATTCCAGTCCTCATGGATGACTTTGAGGGGTTCAAAACTTTAGTGCAGGAAGTACTGTAGATGTGGTGGAAATAGCAAGAGAACTGGAATTTTAAGTGGAGACTGAAGATGTTACTGAAATGCTGCAGTCTCATGATAAAACTTGAATGGATGAGGAGTTGCCTCTTATAGATGAGCAAAGAAAGTGGCTTCTTGAGATAGAATTTATCTCAAGAAATTTATCTTCAATTTATCTTCATCTCCTGGTGAAGATGCAGTGAAGATTGTTGAAATGACAATAAAGAATTTATTTTTTTTTTCTTTTTTTTTTTAACAAGTTTATTTTACAGGACATATAAAAATTGTGACTGTAATTGGCTCATATATCCTACCAAAGTACACATGGAACATTTATAAAAATTAGACACATAATAGATCATAAAACAACCTCAGGGCTTCCCTGGTTGCTCAGTGGAATGATTAACAAAGCAGGGACAGGCTTTGAGGGGGTTGACTACAATTTTAAAAGATGTCCTACTGTGGGTAAGATGTTATCAAACAGCAATTGCATACTATGGAGAAATTTTACGTGAAAGGAAGAGTCAGTCAACACAGCTAAACTCATCACTGTCTTATTTTAAGAAATTGCCACAGCCACCCCAACCTTTACCACCACTCTGTTCAGTCAGAACCATGAACATCAAGGTAAGACCCTCCACCAACAAAAAGATTACACTTAGTTTAAGGCTCAGATGATGGCTAGCTTTTATAGCAATAAAGTATTTTTAACTAAGGTATTTTTAGCACATAATTTTAACACATAATGCTTCTGCACACTTAATAGCCCATAGCATAGTGCCAAGAAAACTTTAATGTGCACTGAGACCAAAACAATTATGTGACTCTCTTTATTGAAACATGCGCTTTACTGCAGTGGTCTAGAACTGAACTCATCATATCCTTTAGGTATACCTCTGTTTCTTTTTTTCTTTGTTCCTCTTCTTCTAGATTTATTGAGATATAATTGACATATAGGACTGTATAAGTTTAAGGTATATGGCATAATGATTTGACTTACCTACATCATGAAATTATTATAACAGTAAATTTAGTAAGCATCCATTTGTAATAACAAAATTAAAGACATTAATAGAATATTTTTCCTGTAATGAGAACTCTTAGGATTTACTTTAACAACTTTCATATATAACATACAGCCCTGTTAATTATATGTATCATATTGCAAACTGCGCCCCTAGTACTTACTTATATAACTGGAAGCTTGTACCTTTTGACTGTCTTCATCTTGTTTTTCTTATATGCTATTCCTCATCTTCTGACTTCATGTAGAAGCACCAGCAGAAGAAAAAACTGAAAGTAGAGATTTCTTCTATGTGAGAGTAGTTATCCTGACATTAAAAAATAGAAATATCTAATAGATAAAAAAAATCAAAGTATATTATATTACAGTGTTCTTTCTTTTTTTTTTTTACTAAAACATGACACAATTTCCTATATACTCAAAAAATAATTTCTAAATATCCCCAAATCTAACTTAATTATAGAATGATTTCTCATATAAGTCCGTTTATATTCCTGGTTAGGTTTCATTCATGGAATATTCTTTATGTGTGTTTAAGGGAATATGGTGTACTATGTAGATCTCTCAGCATTATATTAGATCTACATAAAAGAATGTATCAATGTAAATAATGCCCTGAGTTTATCCAGTGTTCTTTCTACCATGAATAAAAACAAAACAAAACTTGGAAAAGTAGAGAAGAGGTGAGATTAAGTGTAACAATAAGGAAGTTCCATGCATAATTGCCTTGCCAAAGTTTTAAAGACTATTTGTTGTTGTTGCTGCTGAACTGCTCTGAACTGTTGTTGTTCAGTTGCTCTGTCATGTCCAACTCTCTGAGACCCCCATGGACTGCAATGGCAGACTTCCCTGTTCATCACTATCTGCTGGAGTTTATATAAACTCATGTCGATTGAGTCGGTGATGCCATCCAACCATCTCATCCTCTGTCTTCTCCAGTGAGTCAGCTCTTTACATCAGGTGGCCAGAGGATTGGAGCTTCAGCATCAATCTTTTCAATGAGTATTCAAGGTTGACTTCCTTCAGGATTGATTGGTTTGACTATTAGCTACACCAAAAAGAAAGAGAATTCTATGGTGCATGAGTTATTAAGTTCTTTGCATAACATAATGAATATTACATCTCTATGACCAAACTGTTTTTGATTCTACATCTAATATTGAAGAAAATGTCACTTGATACTTCACTAGATCAGCTGATCAATCCAACTGCTTCTATACGTAAATTATGACAATAAGATTTATTAAGTTGGATAAAAATTCTATTTCCAGTGAAATTCTTAAAGAACTTTCAAAATTGTTATTTGAGCTGGGTGTTAAAAAAGAAAGATATATCTATTAAGATACCAGCACCAGAAAGATAAAGAACATTACAGCATACTAACACACATATATATGGAATTTAGAAAGATGGTAACGATAACCCTATATGCAAAACAGAAAAAGAGACACAGAAATACAGAACAGACTTTTGAACTCTGTGGGAGAAGGTGAGGGTGGGATGTTTCAAAAGAACAGCATGTATACTATCTATGGTGAAACAGATACCAGCCCAGGTGGGATGCATGAGACAAGTGATCGGGCCTGGTGCACTGGGAAGACCCAGAGGAATCGGGTGGAGAGGGAGGTGGGAGAGGGGATCGGGATGGGGAATATGTATAAATCTATGGCTGATTCATATCAATGTATGACAAAACCCACTGAAATGTTGTGAAGTAATTAGCCTCCAACTAATAAAAAAAAAAAAAA
The DNA here is from genome assembly GCF_033118175.1 of Dama dama. Lineage (NCBI taxonomy): Eukaryota > Metazoa > Chordata > Mammalia > Artiodactyla > Cervidae > Dama > Dama dama. Next base: position 37,956,607 of record NC_083700.1, on the reverse strand, counting down.
TACCAGCAAAGGAATTAATTTGTCTACAATATTAACTAAACTTTCAGTTCAGTTCAGTTCAGTCACTCAGCAGTGTCTGACTCTTTGTGACCCCATGGACTGTAGCACAACAGGCTTCACAGCCCAATACCAACTCCTGGAGCTTGCTCAAACTCATGTCCATTGAGTCAGTGATGCCATCCAACTATCTCATCCTCTGTTGTCCTCTTCTCCCACCTTCAATCTTTCCCAACATCAGGGTCTTTCTAGTGAGTCAGTTCGTCACATTAGGTGGCCAAAATATTTGAGCTTCAGCTTCAGCATCAGTCTTTCAATAAATATTCAGGACTGATTTCCTTTAGGGTTGACTGGTTTGACCTCCTTGCAGTTCAAGGGACTCTCAAGTGTCTTCTCCAGTGCCACCAATTCCAAAAACATTGATTCTTCTGCACTCAGCTTTTTTTATGATCCAACTCTCACGTAAATACAAGACTACTGGAAAAACAATAGTTTTGATGTGATGCACCTTTGTCAGCAAAGTAATGTCTCTGCTTTTTAATATGCTGTCTAGGTTGGTTATAGCTTTTCTTCCAAGGAGCAAGCATCTTTTAATTTCATGGCTGCAGTCACCATCTGCAGTGATTTTGGAGCCCAAGAAAATGAAGTTTATCACTATTTCCATTCTTTCCCCATTTATTTGCCATGAAGTGATGGGTCTGGATGCCATGATCTTAGTTTTTTGTGAGTTTTAAGCCAACTTTTTGACTCTCTTCTTTCACTTTCATCAAGAGGCTCTTTAGTATCTCTTCACTTTCTGCCATAAGGGTGGTATCATCTGCATTTCTGAGGTTATTGATATTTCTCCTGACAATTTTGATTCCAGCTAGTGCTTCATCCAGCCTGGTATTGAGCATGATGTACTCTGCATATAAGTTAAATAAGCAGGGTGACAATATATAGCCTTGATGTTCTCCTTTTCCGATTTGGAACGTGTTCATTTTTCCATGACCAGTTCTAACTATTGCTTCCTGACCTATATACAGATTTCTCAGGAGGCAGGTAAGGTGGTCTGGTAGTTCCATCTCTTTAAGAATTTTCCACAGTTTATTGTGATCCACACAGTCAAAGGCTTTAGCATAGTCAATGAAGCAGAATAGATGTTTTTCTCGAATTCTCTTTCTTTTTCTGTGATCCAGCAGATGTTGGCAATTTGATCTCTGATTCCTCTGCCTTTTCTAAAACCAGCTTCAACATCTGGAAGTTCACGGTTCATGTAATGTTGAAGCCTATCTTGGAGAATTTTGAGCATTACTTTGCTAGTGTGTGAGCTGAGTACAATTGTACGGTAGCTTGAACATTCTTTGGCATTCCCTTTTTTTAGGATTGGAAGGAAAACTGACCTTTTCAGTCCTGTGGCCACTGCTGAGTTTTCCAAACTTGCTGGCATATTGAGTGCAGCACTTTCACAGCATCATCTTTTAGGATTTGATATAGCTAAGCTGGAACTCCACCACCTCCACCAGCTTTGTTTGTAGTGATGCTTCATAAGGCCCACTTGACTTCTTAGTCCAGAATGTCTGGCTCTAGGTGAGTATCACACCATCTTGGTTATCTGGGTCATTAAGATCTTTTTTGTAGAGTTCTTTTGTGTATTTTTGCCACCTCTTCTTAATATCTTCAGCTTCTGTTAAGTCCATAACATTTATGTCCTTTATTGTGACCATCTTTGCATAAAATGTTCCCTTTGTACCTCTAATTTCTTGAAGAGATCTTTAGTCTTTCCCATTCTATTGTTTCCCTCTATTTCTTTGCAATGATCACTGAGGAAGACTTTCTTATCTTTCCTTGACATTCTTTGGAACTCTGCCTTCAGATGGATATATCTTTCCTTTCACTTCCCTTCTTTTCTCAGCTATCTATAAGGCCTCCTCAGACAACCATTTTGCCTTTTTGCATTCTTTTTCTTGGGCGATGGTTTTAATCACCACTTCCTGTACAATATTATGAACCTCCATCCATAGTTCCTTCCTCAGGCTGTCTGTCTATCAGATCTAATCCCTTGAACCTATTTGTCACTTCTGCTATATAATCATAAGGGATATGATTTAGGTGATACCCAAATGGTCTAGTGGTTTTCCCTACTTTCTTCAATTTAAGTCTGAATTTTTCAGTGAGGAGATCTTGATCTCAGCCACAGTCAGTTCCTGGTCTTGTTTTTGCTGATTGTGTAGAGCTTCTTCATATTTGGCTGCAAAGAATATAATCAGTCTAATTTCGGTATTGACCATCTGGTGATGTTCATGTGTAGATTTGTCTCTTCTTTGTTGGAAGTGGGTGTTTGCTATGACCAGTGTGTTCTCTTGGCACAACTCTGTTAGCCTTTATCTGCTTCATTTTGTACTCCAAGGCCAAACTTTCCTGTTTCTCCAGGTATTTTTTGACTTCCTGTTTTTGCATTTCAGTACCCTGTGATGAAATGGACATCTGTTTTTGGTGTTAGCTCTAGAAGCTCTTGTAGGTCTTTATAGAACTGTTCAACTCCAGCTTCTTTGGCATTAGTGGTTGGGGGATAGACTTGGATTACACTGATATTGAATGGTTTGCCTCCCTTCCAAAACAAGCAAGAGATCTTCCTGTGATCTTTGAGATTGTACCCAAGAACTGCATTTTGGACTCTTTTGTTGAACTGATCTTTACTGAACACTTGCTGTGTCCCACACACTATCCTAAGAACTTTTATTTATACAAAGTCAGTTATTGCTCAAAACCCTATGAGGTATGTATTTTATCATTCACTTACTTTCTGAAGAGCAGAAAGTTGAATTAATTTGTCTCAACTGGGCTGGCTCAGAAGGTAAAGAATTTGTCTGCAATGCAGGAGACTTGGGTTCAATCTCTGAGTTGGGAAGATCCCCTGGAGAAGGGAATGGCAACCCACTCAAGTACTCTTGCCTGGAGAATTCCCTGGGCAGAGTAGCCTGGTGGGCTGTAGTCCATGGGATTGCAGAGAGTTGGACATGACTGAGCAACTAACACATAGACACACAGCAAATTAAGTGGTCAAGTACAGAATTCAAAAAGTGCATTCTGTCATTGAGCCATGGTAAGCACTTCAACATGGTTAAGGTACAGAGAAGAGCATTTTGTAAATTAAAAGAAACCCACACATTTAAGCTGTATATTTATATCCTAAACAGTGTGCACACACGCACACACTCCAGTGGTCCATTGGATGTCATAAAGTATATAAATCCACCTCCATGACTTATTACATGTGTGGTTTTGGAGAAGTTCTTTTATTCTCACTTGTTTCAGCTTCCTCATCCATAAGATAGATATGATGTTTACATTTACCCTACTGGAGTTTTGTAAGAATTAATGAATTAATATATGAAAAACCCTTGAAGCAGAGCCTGGAATATTCCAAGTGTTCAGCAAATCTTAGTTTATGAAGATGATTGTTATGATGATAATGAAGATATATCAACATACTTAAACATGGAATAAACATTATTTTGTTCCTTTAAGCCCTATAGCCAAATAATTTTGTGTAATACTTTTTACTCTAGAATCAGAACTCCCGAACTCAATTGCATTTGCCTAATATTGGCCAGTCCTAATCTCATTTTATTTCAAAGATCTTTCTGAATCTACTATTGTTTTTGTAGCAAACACTATGTGTTTTATCTCCACTTCAAACTCAAGCTAACAGAAATTGGGGTCTATATTCTGCTTATAAATGTGAATCATATTAAACATCTAATAGATGCTTAATAATGAACAATCAAAAAATAGGATAACCCCAATATTTAAGTGTGACTGCTTAGTCAGTCTAGGTCATCTCAGGTTATGAAATAATATGCACACAAATGAGTTTTATAAAGTTTAGACACCATGACTTTACAAAAGTACACATAGCATAACCTGCCAGAATTTCATATATCTTGAAAAATCAGGTCAACTGATACTTATTTTAAAATACCACAAAATATAAGCCCTCAGTGAACAGAATTTCAGAAATGTTCTTTCTGATTGGACACAGGGAAGAAAGGGCATAACTTAGAAACAAAATCTGTAGTTGAGGTTAATCGTGACTTGTGAGGATCTATTTCATAAGTAAATGCCTGTTCCATACTATTTTATCTATTCTGGATGTGGAAGCTGTGAGCTTTAAGTCAGGTCAAGAAAAAAGAAAAAAATAAAATAAAAAGAAGGAAAGCTATTTCTTAAAAAAAAAAAAAAAAATCTAGGCCACATTTGGCTTCAAAAACTTCTTTGCTCATTTATTTGACTGTTGGCCTAAATTTAAAAAGTCAAATTTCAAATAAAATAATCTTTCTTTGTATCAGTTTTTGGGCTACAAATGAGGACAAAAAATACTGTTTTGACATTTATGTCTTCATGTCTCTATTATATCTCTATTGTTTACTCCTCATACTCAAATCTTAAAACCATGTGTCCAACTGTAGTTCAAAACTCTTGATTTAGAAATATTGAATTTGTAATGAATTCATTTATTTAATAACCATTTATTGATTTTGTGTTAAAGCGAAGTGAAAGTCATTCAGTTGTGTCCGACTCTTTGCAACCCATGGACTGTAGCCAGCCTGGCTCCTTTATCTATGGAATTCTCTAGGCAAGAATATGGAGTGAGTTGCCATTTCCTATTCCAAAGGATCTTCCCAACCCAGGGATCAAACCCTGGTCTCCTGTATTGCAGGCAGATTCTTTACTGTCTGAGCCACCAGGAAAACCCACATGAGGCTTCAGAGGGGTCATTTAAGATCTATTTCATCTTAATTAAATCATAGGTACTTTAGTTTAGTAGAAAAGAATCAACATTCATGCCTATTTTATATATGATATGATATCTAAGAATCAAGGTGCTTGGCTTCATATTCAAACCACCTCAGCACCTCATTTTCTTAACTGTAAGACTCGGTGGTAGTTATTTTTTTTTTTTTTAATTGATCTGAGACTTTGTTTAAACATCTGCAGGAAAAGGAATAATGATATTTACCTCAGAATTGCCTGAAGGCCAAAATGAAATGATCTAACTTGAAAGGCTGGTATCATGCCTGGCAAATAATAGTTATTCAGTAAATTGTAGTTGCTATTGATATCATTATTGTTGTGATTACTCTACATACAGGAAAAAAATGTTCTCACCAATGCGCAAAAGTAGATTTCGCTGTATCTCATCATCTGCTAAACCCCAAACTGGTATCATGGGACATGTGTTCTCTGAATCTAGAATGCTCAGTCAGTATATTTTTCTCAAATCAGGCTTGGATGTTATTTATCATGGTCCAGGAACCTTTGGCTAAATAGTAAAATTTCACTCATAATACCTTCAATATATGATAATGGGAAATAGCAACAAAACAGACAGGCAAGGTAGAGTATCAAATACCATTTGAAGTACAACAGAAGACATACAGCAGGCAGGATGGTAACTTATGTCATGTTTATCTGGAGTGGGCTATCAATTATTCCCTGTCTTGGCCATGGCATGAATTCTTGGTTCTATATATGTTTATCTCTATTTCTGAAAGGTTTTTTTTTATTTTGCTCAATTTATCTATGACTATATCTAAGAGGAGGAAGTGGAGCTGGTGACTGTTTAGCAGAAATCTTGTTCTTGTCTGTTTAAGAACTGGGAATTTTGTTAGGGGTGAGCTATACTAGGCTCATGTTTCCAGGTTAATGTATCTCTGGGACTGTAACTCCCTTAAAATTCAGTAAAATGCCACTAACTTTAATAACTTAAAACTCCAGGAACTACAAATACAAATCTCAAATCTTGGCAATAGTCCGTGTTCTAAAATCTACTTTGCCTGATAGTGATATAGCTCATTTATCCATTTTTAAGGAAAAATGTTCATGTTATATCTTTTCATCTTTTAATTTTTAGCTCAGCTACAAAGTTGTATTTAATATGGGTTTACTGTGGACAGCATATGGTTGGATCTTCATTTGTAAGTAAAAATTATCAGTCTCTGCTTTTGAGTTGAATTGTTTGTGAAATTTAATCAACTTTAATTGATTGATGTAGTTGATTTAGTCCTGTATCTCACTAAATATTATTTTCCTATACATTTTTTGGTGCTGTTCTGCTCCATTCCTACCTTCATTTGGACTAATTAGTTTTATGAGTCTATTAATCTCAACTGTTAATTATTAACTAGAAATTCTTTTGCACTTTGTTTTTGGTGGTTGCTTCAGGGTCTATAATGTACATCATAAAATTATCACAGTCTGCTCTCAAATAATACTGTAACACTTCAATTATAGTGTAAAGACTTTATGACACTGTAATTCCACTTTCCCTTCCCATCCTTTGTGCTGTTTTTATCATGTATTTTATTTCTACGTATGTCATATATCTACAAAAGACACTTTGCTTTATCCAGTGAATTACATTTTAAAAGAAAGAGACTTTTAAATGGAAAAAAATTATCACACATTTATTATTTCTAGTATTACTGAATTTAAATCCAACTTTCTGTTATTATTTTTCTTTTGCAAAATCCCTTTCTTTAAATTTTTGTATTGTATATTTGCTGATAAGTTGATTAGTGTTTGATTATCTGAAAGAAGTATTTATTTCTTATTAAAATATGAATTTATAAATGCATAAAATAAATGTACATGTTTAAGTATATAGTCTGATAGGTATTGTTATATGTATACAGTCTAGATAATGAACTTTCCCGTGAAACTGTTTTTCTCATATTCCTCCTTACTGCCTTTTACAACTCACTCTGATCACTAGCAACTATCAACCTACTTTCAGTTGCTATGGATTAGTTTGAATTTTTTACAATTTTATATAAATGGATTCTTACTGTATATACTTTATCTGGCATCTTCAACTCAGTATAATTACTTTGAAGTTCATCCATTTTATTGCATAAAGCAAATTGCTGAGCATTTCATTCCATCAAGGAGTAGAAGGACTGAATGGTCGAGTTGGTGTGAATTTAACTTTTTAAGAAACTGTCAAATTACTTACCACTCCAACAGAAGAATATGAGATTTCCAGTTGTTCCACATTCTTGGTGACATGTGATGTGGTCAAGTCTTTTTAGTATTAAGCCTATTATGTTTTTAGGGATATCTCATTGCAGTTTTATAGCTAATATGGACCATCTTTTAGTATACTTATTTGACATCCATGTGTTGATTTGATTAAATGTGTCTTTTAATTTTTTCGCCCACTTTTAATTGGTTTGTATGCCTTCATTTTTTATTTTTGAATTTTGAGTTCTGTATATATTTTGAATATATGACCTTTACAATTGGATTTATTGGGTTAGAATATATTTTCTCATAGTCTATGCTTTGTTTTTTTTTTTTGTTGTTGTTGTTGTTGTTTTTTTTGTTCTCTTAGCAGTGTCATTTAAAGAGTAGAAGTTCTTAATTCAGATAAACTTCAGTATATTGTCTTTTATAAATTATGCTTCTGGTGTTGTACCTAAGAAATCTTTGCCTAACTAAAGTTCACAACTTGACTCCACGATGGCTGAGTAGAAGGATGTGCGCTCATCTTCCTCTATGAGAACTCCAAAATTACAACTTGCTGCTGAACAACTGTTGACAAAAGAATATTAAATCCCACCAAAAAAAGATACCCCATGTCCAAAGGCAAAGGAGAAGCCCCAGCATGATGGTAGGAGGGGTGAAATCACATTTAGAATCAAACCCCATACCCACCAGAGATACTCAGAAGGCTCAAACAAACCTTGTGTGCACAAGGACCCAGAGACCCCACAGAGACTGAGACAGAACTGTGTTCAGGGGTCTCCTGCAGAGGTACAGGTCAGTAGTGGGCAGCTGGAGGCGCAGGAGCTCTGGGTGCAGGAGACCTGGGTATGGCATAAGCCCTCTTAGAGGAGGTCGCCATTAACCCCACCACAGAGCTACCAGAACTTGCACAGGACTGGGAAAACAGACTCTTGGAGGGTAAAAACAAATCCTTGTGTGCACCAAGACCCAGGAAAAAGGAGCAGTGACCCCAAAAGAGACTGACACAGACTTGCATGTGAATGTCCAGGAGTCTCCAGCAGGGGTGTGGGTCGGTGGTGACCTGCTGCAGGATTGGGGCCACTGAGTGCAATAGTGCCTGCATGGGACCTTTTGAAAAAGGTTGCCATTATCTTCATTACCTCCACCATAGATTGGCCCCAGGTCAAACAATGTGGAGGGAACACAGCCCCACCCATCAATAGAATATTGGATTCAGGATTTACTGAGCATGGCCCCATCCATCAGAACAAGACCCGGTTTCCCCCTCAGTCAGCCTCTCTGATCAGGAAGCTTCCATAAGCCAAGAGGGCAGACAGGATGAAACCAAAATCACAGAAAACTAAGCAATCTGATGGTATGGATCACAGCCTTGTTTAACTCAATGAAACTATGAGCCATGTCATGCAGGGCCGCCCAAGACGGATGGATCATGGTGGAGAGTTCTGACAAAACGTAGTGCACTAAAGAAGGGAAGGGCAAACCACTTCAGTTTTCTTGCCTTGAGAACCCCATGAACAGCATGAAAAGGCCAAAAGATAGGACCCTGAAAGATGAACTCACCAGGTCAGTAGGTGCCCAATTAGCTACTTGGAGATCAGTGGAAAAATAACTGCAGAAAGAATGAAGAGATGGAGCCAAAGCAAAAACAACACCCAGTTGTGGATGTACTGGTGATAGAAGCAAGGTCCGATGCTGTAAAGAGCAAAATTGCATAGGAACCTGGAATGGTAGGTCCATGAATCAAGGCAAATTGGAAGCGACCAAACAGGAGATGGCAAGAGTGAGTGAACATTGACATTTTAGGAATCAGTGAACTAAAATGGACTGGAATGGGCGAATTTAATTCAGGTGACCATTATATCTACTACTGTGGGCAAGAATCCTGTAGAAGAAATTGAGTAACCATCATAGTCAACAAAAGAGTTCGAAATGCGGTACTTGGAGGCAATCTCAAAAACGTCAGAATGATCTCTGTTTGTTTCCAAGGCAAACCATTCAATATCACAGTAATACAGGTATTTGCCTTGACCAGTAATGCTGAACATGAAGACCTACAAGACATTCTAGAACAACCCAAAAAGATGTCCTTTTCATTATAGGGGACTGAAATGCAAAAGTAGGAAGTCAAGAGATACCTGGAGTAACAGGCAAATTTGGTCTTGGAGTACAAAACATAGCAGGGCAAAGGGTAGCAGAGTTTTGCCACTGGTCATAGCAAACACCCTCTTGCAACAACACAAGTGAAAAACTACACATGGACGTCACCTGATGGTCAGTACCGAAATCGGATCGATTATATTCTTTGCAGCCAAAGATGTAGAAACTCTATACAGTCAGCAAAAACAAGACTGTGCTGACTGTGGCTCAGATCATGAACTCCTTATTGCAAGAGTCAGACTTAATTGAAGAAAGTGGGGAAAACCACTAGACCATTCATGTATGACCTAAATCAAATCCCTTATGATTATACAGTAGAAGTGACAAATAGATTCAAGGGATTAGATCTGATAGAGTGTCTGAAGAACTATGGACGGAGGTTTGTGACATTGTACAGGAGGCAGTGATCAAGACCATCCCCAAGAAAAAGAAATGCAAAAAGGCCAAATGGTTGTCTGAGGAGGCCTTACAAACAGATATGAAGAGAAGAGAAGAAAAAGGCAAGGAAGAGAAGGAAAGATATACCCATTTGAATGCAGAGTTCCAAAGAATAGCAAGGAGAGATAAGACAGGCTTCCTCAGTGATCAATGCAAAGAAATAGAGGAAAATAATAGAATGGGAAAGACTAGAGATCTCTTCAAAAAAAAAAAAAATAGAGATATCAAGGGAACATTTCATGCAAAGATGGGCACAATAAAGGACAGAAATGGTATGGACCTAACAGAAGCAGAAGATATTAAGAAGTGGCAAGAATACACAGAAGAACTATACAGAGAAGAAGTTCATGACCCAGATAACCACGATGGTGTGATCACTCACCTAGACCCAGATATTCTGGAATGCAAAGTCAAGTGGGTTAGGAAGCATCACAATAAACAAAGCTAGTGGAGGTGATAGAATTCCAGTTGAGCTATTTCAGATCCTAAAAGATGATGCTGTGAAAGTGCTGCACGCAATATGCCAGCAAATTTGGAAACCACAACAGTGGCCACAGACTGAAAAGGGTCAGTTTTCATTCCAATCCCAAAGAAAGGCAATGCCAAAGAATGCTCACACTACCACACAATTGCACTCAACTCACACACTAGCAGAGTAATGCTCAAAATTCTCCAAGCCAGGCTTCAACAGTACATGAACGGTGAGCTTCCAGATGTTCAAGCTGGATTTAGAAAAGGCAGAGGAACCAGCAATCAAATTGCCAACATCTGTTGGATCATCAAAAAAGCAAGAGAGTTCCAGAAAAATATCTACTTCTGCTTTACTGACTACACCAAAGCCTTTTACTGTGTGGATCACAACAAACGGTGGAAAATTCTTCAAGAGATCAGAATATCAGACCACTGTAACTGCCTCCTGAGAAATCTGTTTGCAGGTCAAGAAGCAACAGTTAGAACTGGACATGTAACAACAGACTGGTTCCAAATCGGAAAAGGAGTACATCAAGGCTGTATATTGTCACCCTGCCTATTTAACTTATATACAGACTACATCTGAGAAATGCTGGGCTGGATGAAGCATAGGATGGAATCATGGTTACTGGGAGAAATATCAATAACCTCAGATATGTAAATGACACTACTCTTATGGCAGAAAGGGAAGAAGAACTAAAGAGCCTCTTGATGAATGTGAAAGAGGAGAGTGAAAATGTTGGTGTAAAGCTCAACATTCAGAAAACTAAGATCATGGCTTCTGGTCCCATCACTTTATGGCAAATAGATGGGGAAACAGTGGCTGACTTTATTTTTGGGGGCTCCAAAATCACTGCAGATGGTGACTGCAGCCATGAAATTAAAAGATACTTGCTCCTTGGAAGAAAAGCTATGACCAACCTAGACAACATATTAAAAGGCAGAGACATTACTCTGCCAACAAAGGTCCATCTAGTCAAAGCTATGGTTTTTCCAGTAGTCATGTATGAATGTGAGAGTTGGACTATAAACAAAGCTAAGCGCCAAAGAATTGATGCTTTTAAACTGTGGTTGGTGTTGGAGAAGACTCTTGAGAGTCTGTTGGACTGCAAGAGAGATAAATAAATTCGCCATGTTATCTATTTTAAGTTTTACTGTTCTGTAGCATTAAATATGCTCATGCTGTTGTGCAGTCACTTTCCAAAACTTTTTCATTTTGCACACCTTAAATGGTGTATTCATTGAGCAGCAATACTCCAACCCATACCAATCCTTGGTAACCAACAATCTATTTTTGTCTCTATGAATTTGATTACTTTGTTTACTTCATATATATGGAACCATACAGTATTCTTCCTTTTGTGACTGGCTTGTTTTCCTTAGTAAAATTTCCATAATCTGCTTCCTTTTTACATCTGAATCACATTCCATTGTATTATACACCATATTTTGTTTTCTATCCATCCACAGATAGACATTTGGGTCTCTTCAACCTCTTGGCTATACGAATAATGCAGCTTTGAAAGTGGGTATCCAATTATTTCTTGAAGACCTTGATTTCAAGTTTTTTGGTTATATACACTAAAAAGTAAAATTTCTGGATCATATGGAAATTCTCTATTTAATTATTTGGGGAACAGCCATACTCTTTTCCATAGGGATTATACCAGTTTACATTTACACCAGTAGTATGTGAGAGTTCCACTTTCTTTACATTTTCACCAACATTTCTTATTTCGTTGTTATTTTTTTTTAATAACAGTTATCCTAATGTGTGTGAAGTGATCACATTGTGGCTACAGTCTGTGGAGTCTCAAAGAGTCAGACACAACTGAATGACTAACGCCATGATATGTTCTTTACACATTCTGAATATTAATCCCTTGTCAGAAGTATGTAAGCTGCAAATCATTTTCCCCCTTTTGTTTATATCCGTCTCACTTTGTTGTGTCCTTTGATACACAAAAGTGTTTAATGTTGGTATCATCAAATTTAGCTATTTTTACTTTTATTGCCTATACTTTCGTATCACATAATCACTACCTCATTTAGTGTCATGAAACTTATTCCTATGTTTTCCTCTAAGTGTTATAAGTTTAGCTCTATCACTTGGCTCTTTGATCCATTTTGAATTAATTTTTGTAAGGTGTAAGAGAAGAGTCCAGTTTCATTATTTGTATTTAGATATTCAGTTTTTCCAACACTATTTGTTGAAAACTGTCCTTTTCCCACTGTATGCTCTTGACATCTTTATCAAAAACATTCAACCATATGTGTGAAAATATATTTTTATTTTGTTGGTCTATATGTCTGTTTTATTGATAATACTATATGATCTTAAGTATTGTAGATTTGTAATTTTGAAATCAGGAAGTGTGAGTCCTCCAACTATCTTTTTCATTTTCAAGATTGTTTGGTAATTCAGGATCCCTTGAGACTTCTTATGAATTTTAGGTTAGATTTTTTCTGTTACTTCAAAAGAACACTGTCGGGATTTTGATAAATATTACATTACATATGTATATCACTTTGTGTAGTTTTTGACATCTTAACATTGACTTCCATCTGAATTGTCTTTCCATTTATTTGTATCTCTTTTAACACTATAATTAAATTTTTGTAGTTTTTGTTTTTACATTTTGCATCCATGATTAAGTTTAATCCTAAATATAGAATTCTTTTTGATGCTATTATAAATGGTATTATTTCTTAATTTCCCTTTTGGATTGTTCATTGGAGATTTTTTATTTTTTTATATAGTTGATTTTCAATATTATGTTAGTTTCAGGTGTTTATGTTGTTATGTAAATGTTATTCAGGTCATGTTTGCTAACAGTTTTTGTTTTGTTTTTTCTTGTTTTGCCTTCTATACCTACTAATTTTATGCTTGATATTGTATCTATTATTGAGAGGAATGTTAAAATATCCAACTCTGTTTGATGAGTTACAATGTCATTAGTTTTTGTTTCATTCTTTATTAGGCATACAACTGTTTAACATTATTGTGTCCTCTGAATTAAATGACCCTCTCCTGTCATTATAAAATGACTCCCTAAAAACAGTGATCTAAATTAAAATGACAGTTGATAAGGGAGTTGGTAGCATTTCTAAGTATGGAAATAGGAAGACAAAAAGGTAAAACAAAGATAGATTCAATCCTAAATACAATAATAAGTCCAGGGAACAAAATAACTGTTACATCATGACTATTTTAGTCAAGTAAGAACTTTTCTGGCCCCCAATAAGCATCCTGATTTTTTTCTCTCTGAATTATGAAGAAGTAGAAACCAGAGTTTGCAATGTGAATGACAGAGTATAGAAGAACAAATTTTGCAAAGAAAGAGGCCTGTCATAACTCCATTTTCCATAAAGGAGTGTACTCTGCCAAAGCCCAAGTTGAAATGTAAACACTCTTTCATTAGAGTTTTTAAACTTTAATTATTCATTTGGACTGGCATTAACTACTGAAATGACACTACTTTTGTGACTGGAAATGATTGTAGGAATTTATGTTATCTTAGAAGTCTATATAGAAGCTATGGAACTTTCTCTGATTTTCTTAAAAAATAAGAAGTAGATTTGATTGCACTGTGGAAGACAAAAAAGAAAAGTCATTTCTGGCTTTCTTTCACAATCTTTCTTTCAATCTAACATTTACATTTATTATGATGTCTTTCCAATTTTGCCTTTGGCTTTTCCTGGCCTCCCTTGGTCTGACTACCTCTTATTTGATGCCAGTTTGTGTAAATTCTAGTAAACTACTTCCTTTTCATCTTTGAAGCATCTTTAACTGTCAATGAGATGACAGAGTTTAAGTCAAGTCAGGAAATGAAGCTCAGAGTCCAACTATTACTGGCTTTTCTTGTAAAGCAATTAGCAAGGCTTTTGATTGAGGAACTTTGCCTTGCAGAGGAGGTTATTACCAGGTTACTAATAAAAGAGTTTCAAAGAGGCCTCGAAAAGCATCCTCCTTTCCACCTTTTTGCCTTTCTATTCTTCAGTTGACAATAAAAAATGAGTTTAGTTATATTAACATCATGCTAATCACATTCATTTATTCAAGCTGCTTAACATTGTGCCTAATTACCATGAAGCACAATAAGGATTAGTCACATTATTAAATATGCGCAATAATTTTGCTGTAAATTGTATTTGATTAAAACCCTAAATCCTGCTCATATGTGTTCAGGCATCATATTATGTTGCTCAGGAAGCAAACTTAGCTACTCACAACTTAGGAAAGAAAGCCCATACCTTCCTTCTTTTTTGTCATTTTCTATTATTCTGCCACCGGGAAGTTCTCTAAATGGCCCACATGGCCTTTTATTCACAGGTAGATGGTTTTAGTATGCTGAGGACATGTGGAGGCAGTAGCTTCTTGATAAAGCTATTCTTTTGAACTTATCTTATCTACCATCTCTTTAGGCCATGGGATTTCTCAGGCCGTGCCATAAGCTTCTTTATTTTTCATTCAGGGAGAATGTAGAGCCTTCTTATCTTTACTCATGACTTTATGTTACACCTGTATACAGAAGTTATAAATCTTTATCTTCTATTTGTATTGCTTCTCTCCCTTTCTGTTTCTCAACTCTGGTGAATCCACATCTCCATTATGAAGAGTCAGAAACATTTCCAAATTAATGTGTCCAAATGCTCCACATGAAACTCTCCAACCCCATAGTTGCTATTATCTCAGTGAACAGTACCACTTATTTCATGCATTGAAAAGGTATTAATTCAGAGCCTGCTATATAAGAGGTGTTGATTTAGGTGCTAGGTAATAGCTTTAAACAAAAGAATGATCTTTGCCTTTAGGGTGTTTATGCCCTAATATGTCCAGTCTTTCAACAGACAATAAGTCTCTTGCAAATTCACTTTCACTATAACCTTATAGATTTAATCTCCAACTTAAATATCAAATGAATCTATTTCTCTTGTTTTCTACTGCTCCCATGGTTGTTCAATATCCTACTTTGAATTTTTCAATGGTTTCCTATTTTATTTACACATAATTTCTACCATAACCTTTAAGGTCCTGTAAAATGTAGCCCATACTAAAGAGGGGGGAAAGAGAGACAAATGAGCAAGGAAGAAAAAGATCTTTCCTTTTTTTTTTCATTTCTTTTCTGTGGAAACCTAGGTAACTTTGTAGGGCTTCTCAGGTGGTGCTTGTGGTAAAGAACAGGCCTGCCAGTAGAGGAGATGCAGATTCAATCTGTGGGCTGGGAAGATCCCCCGGAGTAGGAAATGGCCACCCACTCGATAATTTTACCTGGGAAATCCCAAGAGCAGAGGAGCCTGGTGGGCTGTAAAGAGTTGGACACAGCTGAGCAAGTGTGTACATGCTCATGTGCACACATGCACACACCGATAACTTTATAATTATGTATTTTTCTGATTCTTTCTTGCTATCATAATATATTCTTTTGTGGATTTCCATTATTTGTAAATGAATAAATGTTAACACACATTATTCTCTAGTGAGGATAGAGACTAGATTTTTGTGATAAGAACACTCATATGTTTAATAAAATCACTCTAACAAGAATTCTTGGTACTTAAGAAGACAGAAGTGTCTCTCTTATGAAGGAGTCCAGAGATGAGCTTTACATGGCTATTGAGGCAGCTCTATCATCCTTGGTATGCTGGGCTTCCATGTCCAGGTTCATGGTGGTGCTTGTTTTCCTCCTTTTTCCATTGAGGAAGGAGAAATAAATGGAGGAAAGGAAACTTTCATTGTTAAATAGTACCATCTGAAAGTTGCACAGGCATCCCATTGACCTAAACTTGGCCACATATCTACATCTAGCTACAATAAGATGCTGGAAAATATAGCTTTATTTGGGTAACCATCTTGCAGCTAAAATATGTTGGAGGGATAGATTGATGTTCCATCAGTAAGAGAGACCATGATTCCTGGAAATGAATCAGTAGTCTCTATCCCAATTAGATCTTTTACAAATTTTCCTTTGCATTATTTCTCCTTCTTCTTCCTGCTTTTCCTTTTGTGTTTTAAGCATGAAGCATAGTGTATTAATCAGTCAGTGTGCATGATCAATGAATATTTCAAGAAGGACCTCTTTGAGCTGAATTTTTAATCTAGTGAATCATAATTTTTAAAGTATAGCACATTTTAAATTCTAAAAATAGTAGTTTATTTATAGAATGCAAGAAGTACAGAAAATATTGCTGTGAAATTGGCACACATTGTATCTTTGAATAAGAAGATGATGACTAAGCTTCGTGCAAATTTAATCTCACTCCTCATCTTTCTTTATGGATTTCTAAGTAAAGATGATAGTGGGAAGTCAAGTTGTAGATTCTCAATACACCACATATACTTAAATAATTCAGATATGAAAAATAAATAAAGTCTCTAGGTATTATTAAACAAGAAAAAATACCTCAACCCTATGCCATGAATTTTAAGATGCAAAAGTCCAAGGAAAAGAGAAGAAAGATTCTAACACATAATAGTGACACTTTTTATAAACCTCCCACTTATCAAAAATGGAATTGATATGTCAAGAGGATCTACAAAATTGTTGATACATTTACCTACATTCTAATAGAAATTGATAGGTTGGTTAAATGCACATGATGGCAGAAGAAAAACTGCTGTCGTAATGTTAGGCAAAATGAAGAAAGTGAATGTATAGAAGTAGCTTCATCCTGAATTCAAAGAGTTATCCCCATCCTGAGAGTATTTCTCTATAGAAATAAAATAGTCTTCTTCTAGGTAGAATAAAACATCTTATTTTCTAGGTAGACTAAGATGGCATCACCAACTCAATGGACATAAGTTTGAGCAAGCTCTGGGAGTTGGTGATGGACAGGGAAGCCTGGCATGCTGCAGTCCATGGGGTTGCAAAGAGTTGGACATGACTGAGCGACTGAACTGAACTGAGGTGGAATAAACCCAGGAAAAGATATTTAATGAAATCCTAGAAAAGACAACATAGTTATCATCCAAGGTAGCTCTAGCTGACTTCTGTCCTTCTCTATAGTTGACTTTGGTTTAGGGGACAGAGTAGATTCTCAGCTTGTAAATAAGAAGTGAACACAAACAAATCTCAAATTATGTGGAAAGTTCAAGAAGAAAAAGCCATCCATAGATCAAAGCCAGTATATAATCTGCATTGAACTCTCATGAATAAGATAAAACCATATGGCTCAAATGAGGGAAAGGTATAAGGTGACAGCAAATATATTAAAGAAAAGGGAGAGGATATCTAAAAATTAGATATCTAGCATAAATATCTAGCATAAAATAATATGTAATTCAACAAACAGAAGAAAATTCCCCAGTGCTAACTTCATAATGTAGAATTACTTAATGAGATAGTGGATTTTGTGAGGAAGGTAGAGCTGAGACATTATACATTCAAACAACAGAATGAGATTAAAATGTAAATTGAAAAACTGAGGAAACAAGATGAAGACAAAAATACCATTAATATAGAACCAGAATAAAAAAAAAGAAAAGAAACTAAAAGGAGGCAATAAACTCCACTGACTTTTTATTTACTGACTGAGGAAAAATTTTGAGTTAACTGAAAATCAAAGATAAGAAAAGATAAAAGAGATCACATCAATTCACAAAAAATTTAACATAGAAGACAGGCACAATCATTCAAGGAAAGATTGATTGAAATCCCCAGTGCATGGAACAAAAACGTAATCTGCTATATGACTGGAGAAAGTTTTATTGAAATTAAGAAAACATATTTGTAAACTAGAAGGACATAGAAAGTTCCAGGAAAATTTGGTTTAACATGGTTGACACTAAATATATCTCCTTGTCAGTTACTGACATTTATTTATTTTGTGTGTGTGTGTGTGTGTGTGTGGTAAAGATTTATTAAAGTATGAAAGAGAGACAGCTTCTGACACAGACATCGGAAGGGGGGCAGAAAGAGGGCCCCCCTGCTGCTGCTGCTGCTGCTAAGTCGCTTAAGTCGTGTCTGACTCTGTGCGACCCCATAGATGGCAGCCCACCAGGCTCCCCTGTCCCTGAGAGTCTCCAGGCAAGAACACTGGAGTGGATTGCCATTTCCTTCTCCAATGCATGAAAGTGAAAAGTGAAAGTGAAGCCGCCCAGTCATGTCCGACTCCTAGCGACCCCATGGACTGCAGCCCAGCAGGCTCCTCTGTCCATGGGATTTTCCAGGCGAGAGTACTGGAGTGGGTTGCCATTGCCTTCTCCAGTTACTGACTTTTAAAAAGGAAGATATGTTTACTTGGGTGTCCAGGTAAGAAGGGATAGGGCTGAAAATTTTTCTGGTCTTAGAATTGTCCACATAATATTCAAAGCCTAAAAAATTTAGATACAAAGAAGAATTTGATAACATTAAGCATTCCATTTTTAATAAAAGAAGCAGAAATCTTTATATTGTCACAGATTTTTTACATGTTATGCTTAATATAGCAGTAGGAAAGAGACGAAAAGTATACATGTTTAAGGCTCTTAGAATTATATCTCACTGCGTAAAAACTATAGCTTTGGCTATGATATTTAAGATTAATAACAAAGATACACTTTGTGCAATGCCTGTGTGATTAAAGTGAATATAAGCTTATTATTTTAAGTCTAAAACAAACAAACCAACAAATAAGACTTTGACAACTTTGAAAAGTAGAATGGAAAATCACTGATTGTGCTTTCTTCTCTCTGAATTTGTGAAGGTGCTCAGGTTACAGCTTTCCTTTTATATCTTGACATTTTTGTAGCTTGACAACTAACTGAAGAAGTAGTCAGTGCTGGGATATGGCATATTTTCTCTACATAGACCTAGCTAATTTTTCCATGTTTATTATTGCACTTTAATTTTTAAAATCCTATTCTTCATAAGCTCTTTTTTAAAAATATAAGTTTATAGAGCATTTTCCCCCCAAATAACTTGATAACAGCTTGCAGACAGATCAGGTAATCAAAGATCTGTCTCCAAGTACAAGGAACCTATTTTCTACCCCATTATTGGTCCTCTCACAGGAATGCATGCTTCACTGGTGGCTCAGCTGGTAAAGAATCCGCCTGCAATGCAGGAGACCTGGTTTCGATCCCTGGGTTGGGAAGATTCCCTGGAGCAGCGAAAGGCTACCCACTCCAGTATTCTGGCTTGAGGAATTCCTTGGACTGTATAGTCCATGGGGTTGCAAAGAGTTGGACACAACTGAGTGGCTTTCACTACAGGAATGCACACTCCCACATTAAGGGGATATGTGAAAATGGGCAACAGAACTTTAGCTCAGAAAGTCTTACAGCCTGTTTTACGTATGCCATATTTGTGTCTTTCCTGTTCATTTTCCATATTTTGGAATTGTTTTCTAGATTTAGCAGAATGCCACATAGCTTGAATCATAACTTCTCAAACTCATTCTGAGAATGTGACATCTTTACTCATTACCTGCTCTCATCACAAGAAGTGCATAGGAGATACTCTTTCCCTTGTACCAAGAAATATAAAAGGTGCTTCCGCTCATCACCTGTCAGGTTAAAAGTCTATTAGAAGACCTGAGTGTGGCACTGAGGCAGAAGCTCAGCAGTATAAATCAGACCAATATGAAAATAGGTCAGTAGTGCCTACAGTGGGCACATGGAAGACCAGCAGTTACTTCATTCACAGAGTCACAGCAGATACTAAACTCATGATCAGAAGACTGGGTATTGAGTCTGAATCCACTGATAAGGTGACTTGATAACAATTTCCTGGTAGAATAGGGCCAATGCTTCAGATAAATGTCAATTCCTACATATTATAATAACCAAAATAAAGGTGAAAGTGTTAGTCGCTCAGTCATGTCCAATTCTTTGCGACCCCATGGACTGTAGCCCACCAGGATCCTCTGACCATTGCAATTCTCCAGACAAGAACACTAGAGTGAGTAGCCATTCCCTTCTCTAGTGGATCTTCCCAAACCAGGGTTCAAGCCCAGGTCTCCTGCATTTCAGGCAGATTCCTTACCATCTGAGCCATCAGGGAAGCCAAGTTGACTTGATGAGGATTTACTTATAGACAGAGGAAGCCGAGGCTTCAGGTTCCTGCATTTTATAGTATCCAAAGGAGGGAGAAATTAAAACAACACATTTTGCCAATAATGCTTAACTGAAAACACTTGGAGTAGTGTAGTACAAAAAACAAAAAACAAACAGTCAAGAAGGGTGCCCATGGCAGATATCCCATGAAAACAATTCTGTTTCTATTTTGGAATTGTGGGCCATCTTAGCTAGACATAGCTATTTACTTCACATAAAATACTGGAACAAACTGCGCTTTTATAAATTCTTTGCCAGTAAAATAAACATTTCCCTTTGAGGTCTACATTTGGGCTGTTTGGGTGTTACCAAATAAAAACATTAGTTTATTAAAATGTGTGTTATTTGGAAGGTGTGCTTTAGTGAAAAATATGGTTCATATTCATTTTTGATTTGTTTCTTACTTGTTTTAAGGAAATTATCATTGGCATCATGATCAAAAAGTATTTTCTTAACATACCTGGATCTTGGTACTGGCTATGGCTCATATGATATATAATATTATACAATATTAAAAATATTGTATATATTATAAATATTAGACAAAATGATGTAAACAAAATTTTCTCCTCTGTATAAAGGAATCCCTTTAACAACTAATAATTCATTTAACAACTTTAATTTTGTGATAGTAAGAAGTGATTATATATGTGATAGCTCCTTCTAAACTATGCCACTCTCTGAAGTACTAGTATTAATTTTAATGATAGTTGTTTTTGAGCAACTTTAGACAGTTAACATAATTAATTTAATAATTACTGATTACTAAAAGATTTAAAAAAAACTATCAAGTTGAACACCAACAGACATGCCATTCCTTCCTAGAGAAATCATCTTTTCAAAGCCAATATTATAGTGGTTGGAAAATTGCCACTGTAAAGAGTCCCCTTGAGAGGTTTTTGTATACATCTATTTTCTAAGATATCACTCTTATTTATTTTTTAGTAATATGCATTTATGTAGAATCTCTGGACTTATTAGCATATAATTTTAAAAGAAATATTTATTTATTATTTATTTTTGCCTGTGGCTACTCTCTAGTTGTGGTACACAGGCTTCTCATTGAAGTGGCTTCTCTTATTGTAGAGTACAGGCTTTAGGGCACACAGGCTTCAGTAGTTGTGGTACACAGGCTTGGTTGCCCCACAGCAGGTGGGATTTTCCTGGACTAGGGATCGAACCTGTGTTCCCTGCATTAGCAGGCAGATTCTTAACCACTGGACCACCAAGGAAGTTTTGCATGTCGTGTTGTAAATAGTAAAGCCATCTTGTCCCTGTCAAAACTAGTGATCTCAATGCTTTCGCTAATCATGACAAGTTTTTACTAATTCCAAAATAATGTGTTCCTTTATTAGTCAATAAATCCATTGATAGAGCTGTTTATTTCAGAAATTTTTCATTATTTGCTAGATACAAAGTTTGATGAAAACTACAAGAAGCTCCTAGAAATAATAAAAATATAAGAGAAACATACAGAAATGTACTGTATATCTCTATACTTGCAATGAATGATTAGAGATAAAAATAAAAATAATTTCCAATAGTATAAAAATATGCTTATTGAGTTTTCTAAACCAGGACATGTAAAAATGCCCCCATTTACTCATGTCTTCTTTAAATTTTCTCAGTGTTTTGCCATTTTCAGTGTATAGGTATTGCATATTTTTTATCAGACTTAACCTCAACATATTTCATATTTGTACCTCCAATAAGTTGTGCACAACCTGTACACTGAAAACTATGAAATATCAGTGAGTGAAATTTTTTAAAGATCTGAATAAATGGGACTATAGCTAGATTATATGTCTAAAAACCCAATATTCTCAAGATATCAGTTCTTTCCAAATTAATTGATAGATACAATTCAATCTCAGTAAAAGTCTCAGCAGAAACTTCAAGATTTACTATAAACCTGTAGGAATAAAGACAGTATGGTATTGGTGAACAAATAGAGAAATACATCAAGGAATCATAATAAACAGCCAAGAAATTGACCCATCTAAATACCATCAACTGATCTTTGACAAAGGAACAAGGCAATACGATGGAATAAAGAGTATTTTCAACAAGTGATGCTCAAACAACTGGACATTCAACAGCAAAAAAAAAAAAATATATATATATATATATAAATCTAGACACAGACCTTATAGTTTTAAAAATTTACTCAAGATAGATCTTAGACATAAATGTAAAATGCAAAACTATAAAACTCCTAGACGATATCAGAAGAAATAGGTTTTGTGATGACTTTTTAGATACAACACCAGAGGCATGAAAGAAAACAATGATAACCTGAACTTCATTAAAATTAAAACCTTATTCTATGTGAAAGACACTTAACAAGGGATTTAGAAGACAAGCCACGGACTAGAAGAAAATATTGGCAAAAAACATATCTGATAAAGCACTGTTGACTAAAATGTACAAAAAACGCTTAAAACTCAACAATGAGAAAACAAACAACCTGATGAATAATTAAGCCAAAGTTCTTAACAGATACCTTGCCTCAGTCGTGTCCAGCTTTTTGTGACCTCATGAATTGCAGCCTATCAAGCTCCTCTTGTCCCAGGCAAGAATACTGGAGTAGGGCCATTTCCTTCTCCAGGGGATCTTCCCAACCCAGAGATGGAACTCACATCTCCTGCATTGGCAGGTGGATTCTTTACAACTACTGCCACCTACAGATGGCAAATAAGCATATAAAAAGTTGTCCCACATCATCTATAGTATCATCATGGAAATGCAAATTACAAGAATGAGATACAATCTTACACCTATTAGAAATGCCAAAATGCAGAACACTGACGATACCAAGTGTTAGCAAGTTTGTGTAGCAACAGGAACTCTGATTTGTTGCTAGTGGGAATGCAAACTTACAGGTACTTGGGAAAACATTATGGTGGTTTCTTGCAAAACTAAATATACTCTTACCCTATATTTACTCAAATGATTTGAAAAGTTATGTCCATACAAAAACTTACACACAGATGCTTGTAGAAATTCTATTTCTAACTGCCAAACTTGAAAGCAACTATGGTGTCGTTCCATATGTGAATGGTTAAATATTCCAACAAGAAAATGGTGTATTATCCAGCACTAAAAAGAACTGAACTGACAAACCATAAAAAGAAATAGAGAAAACTTAAAAGCATATTTTTAATGAAAGAAGTTAATCTAAAAAGACTATATATTGTATAATTCCAACTATATTCTATTATAGGCAAGGCAAAAACAGAGCAACCAGAAAATGATCAGTGGTTGCCAGGGATTAAGGTTATGGGGAAAGAAGGGGAAATAGATAAAGCACAGAGGACTTCAAGGCAGTAAAACCATTCTGTGTGATACTACAATGGTGTATACCTATCATTATGCACTTGTCAAAACACATAGAATGTATAACACCAAGAATTAATCCTGATGTAAACTATATGTGGACTCTGGGTGATAACAATATACCAGTTGAAATTCATCTATGGTGACTATTTATTTCTCTGGTGGAGCATGATGGAATGGGAGAGCCTGTCAATGTACAGAGGCAGAGAATATAGAGAGAATTTTACTGTGAACCTAAAACTACTCTAAAAAAAAAAGTCTAGTTTTGGAAATTGATGAAAATTGATTCTAAAATGTGTATGTAAATGAAAATAAGCAAGAATAACCCAAACTAGTAAGGTGGAAAACTAATGTTACCTGATTTCAAGATTTGTTTTAAATTTCCTTAACCAAGACAGCATTATTGGCATAAGATAGACACATTGAATAATGAGACATAGCATAGAGAGTACATAAATTGCCCTACATATGAATGACTAATTTTCAACAAAGGTGCAAAGGCAATCAAGTGGTAAAAATTATTTTCAACATATAAGTAGAATAATTGGATATTCATATGCTTAAAAATAAGCTTCAATAAAAACTTTGTACCATACAAAATAATTAACTGAGAATGAATCAGAGATCTAATATAATACCTAAAATTTCAGAGCTTTTAGGAAAAAAAATATTGGAGAAAATATTTGTGATTTTGGCTTAGGCAAATAATACTTAACACTGAGTAATACTTAATACTTAAATAATGATATAACACTGAAAGCATGATCCATGAAAAGGAAACTGATAAATTAGTTTTAATCAATAATTTAAACCTCCTGTTTTCAATAGACAGTGTTAACGGAATGCATAGATGAATTACAGATTGAGAGAAAGTTCAGTAAGTTATTTATTTTCAATTCCTAAGCACATAACATAATCATCATCATCTAAAATCTACTATTTACTTTTTTATTACCATATGCCTGGTATTGTGCTAAATGTTTAACGTGCATTATTTCATTACATCTTTTGACCACTCCTATAAGGAAGATACAATTTTCTTTATTTCACACATGAGTAAAAATATTTGAAGGATTAGGTAAATTGCTTTGGGTCAAAGAATTAAAACATCTGAATATGAATATGTATCTAGTCTTTTCTTCCTGTACTACTTGACAAAATAAAGGCCCACAATTACTGACTGATATGTAATAATTCTTGAATAAATGAATGGAATACAGTGAGTAATGAAGATTGGCCCTGGCCACTCAGAAGTCAGAAAAATAGAGCTTAGTCAGTGATTGAACGGCAACACACCGACTAGTCCAGAGCACATTGTTTTACACGTGTGTCAGTCTTAAAATTCCAGCTTATTTTTATTTGCCCCTTCCTCCCTCACTCCCACACTGCCAATATAATATATCTTCTTCCTTTCCTTGCTTTTCCTTCTACAAAATGGTGCTAAATTGCCATTTGCTCCATAGTCACGAGGTCGTGTCTGACTCTTTGAGACCTCATGGACTATAGCCTGCCAGGCTCCTCTGTCCCTGCGATTTTCCAGACAAGAATACTGGAGTGGGTTGCCATTTCCTTCTCCAGAACTTCCCTTTAGGAGGCATTTTGATGCCCTAAGCATCATTTATCAGTACATTAATGTGTCACACTGCTCACCAGATCCTCACTAGATTTTAAACACACATGTGCAAACTACTGAAAAATGGAAGATACTAACTTTTATGGGGTTTGCCCTCCCTCTTCTATTTGGAAATGTTTATTGAAATGTCTACTTTTCTTCCCTAAGGATAAAAAATAGAGGGATTCATAAAATTGGATCTATTTAGACTAAATTCTTTCCAAACAGTTTTTGAAGATGCAGTTAAGATAAATACAGTTAGGATTTCTTAGGGACTACTACTATGGATAGGGCTTCCCAGGTGGTGCTAGTGGTAAAGAACCTGCCCGCCAAAGCAGGAGACATAAGAGACACGTGTTCAGTTCTTGGAACAGGAAGATCGCCTGGAGAAGGGCATGGCAACCCACTCCTGTATTCTTGCCTGGAGAATCCCATGAACAGAGGAGCCTGGCAGCTACAGTCCATAGGGTCACAAAGAGTTGGATAAAACTGAAGCAACTTAGCACATACTACTATGCATGAAATTATTTAGAAAATATGGCTATGCCCAGATGGATTGTGTTTACTTCTTACTCTCATAAGCAGTTCCCCACCTTTCTGAATGTGTTAACACAATGTGAATTTCACTTTACTAATGAAATCAAACCTGAAGGAATACGAAATAATGGCTCCTAATTGTGCCAGAAAGATCTTCCCGAAATAGCCCATTTTCCAAATAGCATCTGCTTTGGTTTCATATTAAGGCTGTCAGCAGTTTTAAATCATATCTATGGCAGTGTAAATTTCATTGTATTTCTACATTCTGTAAAATATTGGCTGACTTTCCCAAGTGAAGCTCTTATTATATCTAGCAGAATCCAAGTAATTAAAATTGCATTTTCCACTCATTTTGATTTCATCTTTCTCAAGGTGTTTTTTTCTGACAAAAAATAATGCTTTCAATTTACTTATAGATCAAAATATTCTAGTAGAAACTTTCACCTTTGCAGAATAGGTTTTACATTGCAGCTTTATATATTTTTGTTTTGGCCCTTAAAACTAATTCACAGGATATAAAAGAGTAAATTATTTGTCCTGTTTAGGAATGCATGGGAGAAAAGAAGCTTGCTATCTGCCTAACCTTCATGTACTTCTCTTCCTAAACTCAGACTTGTTAAACATCTGTCCTGGGTAAAAAGTATTAATTTTGTTATTACTAAAAACACTTTCAGTGAGAGAGATACCTGACAGCAGACTGCTCAGAACAATAGGTGGCTAATTTGTTTAATACAGACAAGAATCAACCTAATTAAAAATAAAATTAAATAAAATACAGCCTTAGTAAATAAAGACAAAACATATGAACAATTTGACATGAGAAATATGTTTATATATAAACATATGGAAAGTTGTTCAACTTTGCCAGTACTCATTTAAAACTATAATTAGATTAATCTCCCATCTGCTAAATTAACTGGCATTAATAGTAATAGTTAATACAAGTTAAGAAAATGGTGAGACCATTTACTTTGTTACTGTTGGAGCATACAACCCTCCACTTATTCAAGGTGTTTATTAAACACATATTATGTGCTAGGCATTGATAAAACATCACTAAACAAGAATAATAAGGTTCCTGCTGTCATGGAAAATGTCTATAATGGGAAATGTTAAATGATTAAATAAAAAAAATAGTTACAAATTTCTTCCCATCTTAAAATATACCTTTTTCCTATTTTAATTCAAATAAAGTTTAGAATTTGGTAATACATTTCTTTGATTGGATTTCATTTTGCAATCATGTATTGAATATGCAAACAACTTATAAGACAAGATTCTTCCCTTCTGCAGATATTGACATAAATGAATTAGTTAATTTATTTGAGGAATTGCCATGATTTCTCCAAAATAACATTCAAAATAATGTACAGAAAAATCTTTGTTGTCTAAATATTAAAAATACTCTTAATGTTGTTGTTCACCATCCATTTAGATCCTTAGTTTAACATTCATATGAAAATTAAATTGTAACGACAATTAAGATTAAGCACTTAGCAGTTCACCTAATCCAACATTACATTTCCTGTAAGTCCTCTGGGTTTTGAAGGTGCATTTTGTACTTTATTATGCATTGGTCAGAGGTGTGTAGAGGAATTATATTGTTTATGTGATTGTGTAGATGCACCTGTTTTGAATTAGTTTAGAAAGTATGCAATGAGCAGACACAATAATAATAACAACATTCACTGACACATTACAGTCCATTGGCAAAGTGGTACTGGTACTAGGATAGTTGGGGGATTTCAGGGAGAAAGATATTATCTTAAGAGATATCATTCCTACTCTAAAGTCTACCAAAGTATGATTTTATAAAATCTGGAAAATTTTAAAAATACACATTACAGAAGTAATCATTGAAGTGTGATTTAAAAATAGAAAAAAAATTTATACATTTCAGTTTTGTTAAGATTCACTATCTAAGCCTAAATTTAAACATAAGTCATTGTCTTTCATTTTCATTATCTCTTTTGTGTCAGTATAAACTTATAAAGTCTTTTTGAGAGTCAATTTAGTGATATTCAGCCAAATATTACATAAGAGTATATTTTGACTCCCAAACACTTTGTACATAAGTCTGTTCTATAGAAATATGTAATTGCACTAGGGTATAAAAAGTGAAGGTGTTAGTTGCTCAGTTGTGGCTGACTCTTTGCAACCCCATGGGCTGTAACCCACCAGGCTTCTCTGTCCATGGAATTCTCCAGGCAAGACTACTGGAGTGGGTTGCCTTTCCCTTATCCAGGGGATCTTTCCGACCCAGAAATCGAACCTGAATCTCTTGCAGTGCAGGTGGATTCTTTACCATCTGAACCACGGGGGAAATGTATATGTATATCTGTTTATATGTCTGTGTGTACAACAGTTCTGAAAACTTGGAACATTTCAATGTGCATCAATCATGAGTAAAAATGTGCAGTAATCATTAATAAAACATTTTAGGATGCCCAATATTTAGATAAATATGTAGTCAATAAAACAAATAAGATCTACCTAAATATTGCAAAATAGAAAGAGCCTTATGACAAAGAAATATATATATAACATATGCATGCTTGCAGGCTAAGTTGCTTCAGTGTTGTCCATGCGACCCCATGGACTGTATGTAGCCTGCCAGGCCTGCCAGCATGGTCAGGCAGGGTCTTTACCACTAGTGCCACCTGGGAAGCCCTACATAATATACATATATTGTATTGCATGAATATATTTTATTTTATACATTTAAACATACACACAAACATTCTATTTCCTTATAAAATTATTTTCTTCATGCATAATAGCTATATTACCTGTATAGAGATAATAAATCTTCAAACATGAGTGCATTCCTCTAGGTGGGAGGATTAGTGGGTGTTAAGAGTGAGCTTTGATATAAATTCATAATCCTAAACATGCACTTAAAACTGTAAAAGCATTAAGGATGATTACAGCCAGAATGCGGATTCTGGGAAAGTGATGACTGGGATGAGTTATTTTTAGTTTTCTCTGTTTGTTTCTGTGTGGTTGAGTATTTCATAGAGAGTACTTTCACATATACCTATATATTTAAAAAGAACCAAAAATATAACTGTTAGTGTTATTTTTTAGAACTTAATTTATTAATTTGACACATTAAATACACATACTATTAATGAAAAAAATTGTCCACTCTCACCTATCTCCCAGTCTTATTTTGGTAGATCAGGAAGTATATACACTATTCCACCAGCTGCTCTAGATTTAACTTCTTTCCTTATCCCATTTCCTCTTCTTAATGGAAAAGTGCATGGTGGAGAGGGGAATTTTTATGTTTCCTATTTCTTCATTTAAGTCTTTTGGAATACTTGTATTAATCAATTAACCATAGTGAGAAATGACAGCCAAGGTACAGATTGTTAGATATAAAATTCAGTAATTCTATGCATCCAAATATATATATTTACCTCCCAACTCTGCGTTCTTCCCTCTACTCTGTAAAGGAAATACTTTTTATAAGTCAGTGGTTCACAAACTTAGCATTCGTCACTTAGCAGGCTTCGCAAAACACAGATTTCTGAGTGCCTGTATTGGTGTCTATGATTAATTTTTTCTAGATTGGAATGGTTTGGTTACCATTTAGTAAGTCCCCAGAAGCCTGGCAGACTACAGGCCATGAGGTTGCAAAGAGTCGGACAGGACTGAGCTACTAACACACATACACGCTCACAGATGATGCTGAGGCTGAATTCAGACACCATACTTTGATGATCAATGGAATAAGTAAAAGAGAAGGAATAATTCCAGATGTCATGGAATTTGTAATCTAGGGTTGTATTAGTTTTCTATTACTGCTATAACAAATTACGGCGAATTTTACTGGCATAAAACAACACAAATTTATCTTAAACTCTTCAGGTCAGAAGTCTAAAATGGGTTGGCAAGACCATGTTCATTCTGAATGCTTGAGGTGAGATTTCTTCTTTTTTTTTTTTTAAGTTTTGAGGGACTTCCTACATCCCTCGGCTCTTGACCCTATCTTCAAGGCACAATATTTTCCACATCTCTCTCTCTCTCTTTCCCCTGCACTTGTCATTTGTCATCCTTTCTTCTCTGGTTCTGATCCGCCTGCTTTTCTCTAATAGTCACTTGGTGATTACATTGGACCTACTCCAAAATAATCCTTCCATCTTCCTTATCATTTGCTCTGTGAAGCAACATAGTCAGAGATTCTTGGGATGAAAATGTGGATATGACACAATTCTGAACCATAGAAAGTCATACTTGTAGGTATGGTGGCAATTTGAAAGTAGCATTCAACCAAAAGATTATGTGTATAGAGACCCAGGTTCAATCCCTGGGTCAGGAAGATCCCCTGGAGAAGGAAATGGCAACCCACTCCAGTATTCTTGCCTGGAGAATTCCATAGACAGTGGAACCTGGTGAGTTACAGTCCTTGGGATTGCAAAGAATAGGAAACAACTAAGCGACGAACTTTATATGTATATATGTAATGCTTTTAGTGAACCAGGCAACAAATCAACTGTACAACCTTGGCTAAATCAATAGATCTCTTTGAACATTTATTTCATTGGAAATGGAGTGATTGATTTTGTTATTCTAAAATAACAAATAGTTCTTAATTTGATTCCACAACTAGAGACTAGCTCTGATGTTTTTATGACAGTCAAAGGTAAAATATGTGCTAATTTAAAAAGAGCAGATACTTTAGATTTCAGAGTTTCTGTCTTTATATTTCAGTATATGTGTCTTTTCTTTTATAACGTAATTTGTTTGTACAATTATGCTATGTTCACCCGAAAAAAAATATTGCTTTTCTTGTAGCAAAAGCCCATGGGAGAAATGCACTTTAGATGGCATCTAATGTGTAATCAAGTATATAGAGATTGCAATGATAAAAAAGAAAATACTAAATTCATAATTTACATTCTTTTAACAGATCTTCAGAGCACTGTGCAGTAAAGAGAGCCAGGGGTTTACCAGTTCTCAAGCTGAGGCACAGTGTGAAGAAGGCTTCTTGGAGCAGTGTGGAGAACTGGATGGCAAGGTAAATTGGTTAAGGGGCTGAAAAACAAACTGTGAAACTTTGTAAATTTTTTCTTAGTGAATTTTTAATCAAAATTCAAATGGGAAGAAGATTGCATCAGAGAATCTAATTCAATTGTGGTAATACCATTCACAAGCAGAGACATGGTGACACTATTCATGTACGGCAATTTGTTTTACTAAATTCCAAAGGGACTGAAATGTTCCATCAACATCCCAAATCATTAGTTTAAACATGTAAATGTTTTTGTGTAAAATAGAAGGTTTTAATGTTTCTACTCAAATTTGTGTAAATGTAAGATTTGCTGTAGCAACATGATGGTGTTTTCAGTATATTTTTAACCATTATCAAGCACCACTAGAGGGCAGGGTTATTTCTCAATTTTACCTAAATTTATTTCCTTAATATGAGATTAACAAAATACCATCCTATTTACATTTTTCTTAACTTTCTGAAAGGCAATTTTTATATGATAGCCCATTCAGATTAATTTCATTCTAGTCATTTAAGAAGTCCTTTAAAAAAAAACCTTAAATTCCATCCTACTTGACAAAATGTTTTATACTTTAAAAAAAGGACATCAATAGTTGAAGAACAGATGATGCTGTTTTAAGTCTGAACAATCCCTGGTTTGTTCAAGTATAGGAAAAGATGCTTTTTTTTGTTTGTCTTTTAGTCAAGAAGGACACTACAGGGAATAATAGTGAAATTATATTACATTGTCAAAGTATCATTTTAGATTAAGTAGTCATTAAATATTTCTTAATTTTTGACCGTTTTAGACCCTGAGGTTAGACATAGTAAGACATGTTATTTAAGATATTATTTTCTTTTGAAAATTGACCTTAACTCTCCTTTACAGAGATGAATTTGAGCACTTCCTTTGTGCCTCTGTCCTTAGCTCCATCTCAGAATGTAAAATATTGTGCTAGAATTGCTCTCACAAGACTTGTGAGCTCTTTGAGTACAGATCCAAGATTCTGTCCACTGTAGGTCAGCAAGCAAAGTAAGCCTTGCCAGAGAATAGATACTCAATAGCAATTGGTATCTTTATTATAATAATGATAGAAAAAAACCAAGGAAAAACTAATCATTTACTATGGTAATATCTGCATTGTGTATGATTTTATTTTATTCAATTTCAAATCAATATAGTATTGATTTTAAAATGATGTATGGAGAAAAGTTAACCAACAACTTGGTTCTCAATTAAGTCTTCAGCAAACATTTTTTAGGGACCTAATAGGTTTCTTATATTATGCCCAGTGCTGGGTATAAAAAGATTTTAAAAATGTAGTCTAAGCCCTTAAAGGACCAGTGCAAGAAAAGCATATAAAACAGATACCTTTAATGTTTGTGAGATAAAGTTTTTTTATTAACTTATGAGTGATTTTCAGACCAGCTAAGAAAAAAGCATCATGTTCAGCTTTTGGATTATGCAACTATACCAGCAAATGGAGAACCAATGTTTTGCCAAATGATTCTGTAATATAATAAGTTCAAGCTATATCATAAAAATGTGTAATAAAAAACATGATATCAAACTAACAAAAGTGTCTTGGGCAATGATAGTCTTTAAGAAGTGCTACTTATTTGGCCTGCCAGCCCTGGCCTCAATATCTTATTTGAAAATGGCCACAGAGTCCATCAGATTCAAAAATTCTTCTTGCTTATACTGGAAAATAATTCAGAAGATTTCAAGGATATCTGTATTATGTGTATTTATTTTTTAAGGGTTTGCTTATACTGTATATATACTGTATATACTTTGTAACATATATTCAGAAATATATGTAGACACATTCATGCACATGCACATAATAGCAACTACAAATACTTATTTAGCTTTAATGTTAGGAGATTTTATGTGTAAAATGCTCAAACCCTTCTTTGTAAATATCTGATGAAACTGTAAGCCAGATATGACTAAGATACATGTCCTAATTATATTCTAATTCAAATTTTCTTATTCTCTCTTAATTTGTTTTCTGTCATTTACTGAAATTCATGTCTCCGTGACGTTCAGTTTATACACTCTTTCCTATTATTTGGATATATTTTTGTATCAGAGCTTTGTCTCCTTTTATCTGTTGTAAGTTTATATTTTAGGCTACAGTCTTCAGATGCTGTGTTTTTTCTTTCCTTCCAAATACTTCTGTTTATCTTTGATCTAGTACTGATTTATGAAAATTCAGGAAGATTGAGATGAAATGGTACTCCGTAAAGTTTACTCTAAACAGGAATTGAAGTAAAATTTAATTGGATTAAGCAGATTAGGGGGGAAAACACAAAATAGTGGCTTAGTATTGAAGAAGCTTATTAAAAGAACAGCTTGAGTATACTGGGAATAACAACAATAACAACAAAGCTGTAATTATTAAGTATTATAATCAGAGATTTTTAAATTTCAGTGTTAATCAGCTCTCTGATTAAAAGGAGAAGGAAAAATCTTTCTCTTTTGCCAGGACATTTCATGGAGTGACAGTTACTTTCTGAGGGTGACTAAAGTCTCTTTACTCTGAATTTTAAGGACTTTACTTTATCCTGACTTCCCATTTCACAATGTCCTTTACAAATAGCAAGAGTTAGAACTTCTTTGAGGTCCTCAACACTTGTGATATATATAATGTATTAAATATATTTTTAATACATTGTCATATAACTATATATCTATATATACTTTAATATATTATTATCATATAACTATATATATCTCTATATATATGTGTATGGGGGAAAGCTTGATGGTATATTCAGTTTATTTTCTTTCTGCACTATCTTGTTGTACATAGGAAATACCTATTTTTCTAGATTAATCAGCTCTTACTAATTGTGAACACTGAGAATGATTGCTCTTGTCCTTGAGTGTATTTACTAGCATATGGGGATAAATATTTAGAGCCATACAAAGGGATTTAGCCTTGTGATTCCCATTATTGTGAAGAAATGTAAATGTTTACAGTATATTTATCCAATGATGTTTGTCCTAGAACTCAGTATAATGAAATGAAACAACTATTTTAAAATAAAAGTTATCTGTAGCTTTGAATAATTTTGTGACTTAACTTGATATAGAAGACATTTATAGCTTCCTACTTATCTTTAGTATCTTATCTTTAGTATCTTACGATGCACTAAAATGTAATCAGTCTAAATATAGTCAACACTCCTGAGAGACAGACAAAATTGAGGTAATGAGTAATCCATAAATGTTTTAAAGAAATGTGAAATTTTTTAAAAATGTGGATAAAGAAGACTTGTTAATTATAATTCTCCACCTTGTTCCATAAACAGAGAACCAGCATGAGAAATTTTGCTGACTTTCTTTTTTAAAAAAACACAGTATGTTACACACACTCTGCCAGTGTAGAAATGATTTCTAATTAAGTACATTTTCCTTAAATGATATGTTCTGAAGACTTATCATGTTAGCAAGATAAGGGTAAATTATTAGCATAATAACTGTTTTCAGGGTAAGAAAATGATGCCATTTTTGCTTTCTCTCTTTTTAAATTCACAGTCATAATTTGAAGGGATTAAAAGCTCTGTTTTTTAAATATAGGAAAACAACAGCTCTTCAGAGACTAGCTCAGACATTGACATTATTCTTCTTGTTATGAACTTGGCTGCTTTGAACATATTTCTGGTTCTGCAACTTAGCTGTGTTTATATCAGTTCATTGAGATAAAAATACTCCCAGAATAGGAAAGCTAGTTATAAAGTATTCTGCAGGTGGATTCCTGCTTTGTCTGATCTGCTTCAAGGAGCTTGATAGGAGTTCCTTCCCATCAAACACTGCCCTCGCTACCTGGGGGGAGAAGTTTTGCACATCTAGCCACTGTATGCGTGTCACTACTAGTGCCTTCATCATAGGGTACTTTAATTAGTTACACAGCTACTTCTTCCACTAGACAGTAAACTCCTTGAGATAGGGAATGTGTATTAAATCTGTGTCTCCCCCAACACTCTTTTTGACATAAAATTCTACTCATTAGTCTTTGACTATTTATATCATTTTCACCAAGGTTTGTCTATATTCATAACCCTATCTTGAATTTTGTTAGAAAATGTGGCTTAGTTAAGAACCTGCATTTTTAGTAAAAATTAAAATTACATCGACTAAATCTAACTCTCTCTCATTGACATAGGGGACTGTCTAAATATAATTCTAAATCATTCTATACTGTTGTAATTCAGGTCTTGTATAGTCATTTATCATAGAAAAACAGATTTGCACAATTGACTCTCATGGTATTTCAATTTTCAGAATGTACTTAACTGTTTAGTTTCCTAGTAAAGCTATCTGTAGCATAAAATATGTATGTGAGTGTATGTGTATGTGTTTTTGGCCTGGACAGAATTATGATGTCTATAAATTAATAAATGAACTGCATTATTGCTTTAGAATAACAAAGTTGGGGAAAAAGATTGGAAATGCACATTTATGAAAAAAGACTTTATTTCATAAAGAGAAAAAGTAAAGATATCTTACATACACGCATACACACCTGTTGTTTTAATAGTGGAGAAATGCATTAGTAGGGAATTGAAATTGCCAAAGCCAGGAAATTGATATGCACGTAGGTTAGCATAAAACACAAACACACTTAGTGGTCAAATGTTTTTTAAACACCATTCCCCACTAAAAGTTTATAGATCTCCTTGGAGAAATGATTGATTCTAAGGCTAGAGTAAGGAACTGCAAAATAAGCCTGTACATCTTATTGTTCCATAAAATGATAATGATTTTATCATGATCATGGATTCTGTGGATTTCCTAATACCCTTTTTCCTTTAAAAAGGGTTCAGTGAAGATGATTTCTTTCTGCTCCATGGTATAAGGGGTTTCAGCTAAAAAGATTTGCTGACTGGTAACAAGAATCATCTGAAGGCTTATTTATTCACATTTCTGGTGGTTGATTCTGAGTTAGCTCAGATTCAGGACCTCACTGTGGATTCTCCACGCCCTTGCTTTCAGTTCCTCATGGCACAGTGGCTTGATCCTAATAGCAGTTGTACCAGGAGAATCAGAAAGATCTCTCATCCAGAAATCACAGAGCCTACACAAGTACAAGGAGAGGAAATAAAGACTTTTCCCCCCACTTCCTCCTCCTCCAGACCAAAACCATACATTCCCTGAGGAATATGAAACTCACATTGTAAGAAGATCATGTGAGATGGAAGAGATACTGGGTTGTCCTCATCTTTAGAAAATAACCTTCTTTATGTGTAATGCTATTTAACAGATTTTGATAGTTGTGCTGTGGTTTTATAAGACAAACACCTTAAATGTAGAAGTTTATAGTTAAATATTCAGGAGTGATGGAGCATCAGATCAGCAAATTACACACAAATGACTCAGGAAAGGTGTCTGACAGAAATGTTCAATTCTTACAAAGTTTCTGTTAGTTTGTAATGGTTTAAAAGCCAAAAGTAAGCAAACAAATAAATACCTAAATTTGTAAGTGGAGATTTCCAGGAGGATCTAATTGATACCAGTTTGTAATATGGAAATGGAGAAAGATTATACCTGTTAGAGGGTGGGGGATTGGGAGAGAGTTGTAGATTGCTATTCACAGGGGAATATTAAACTGTAATGACAAGGATGTGACTATAAGGGTTTAGTTAAATGTGAATATTTGAATCATATGTTCAATGGCATTCAACCATAGACACATTCTTTTCTCTACCTTATCCTCCACCAAGCTATGTGGAAATGCATGGGAGAGTTCTTTGTCATTAGAATGAATTGGGGAGGCACTATTAGAATTTAGTAGGGACTTTAACAGCAAGCATGCTTCTCTAGGAATTGAATTGTGTATCCAGAATGCCCTAGTGCTACCTTCAAAGTATACTGGCTGGGTGAATACTTGAATTAAGCAGAAGAGTTAACATAAATATATTTTAAATAATTAGAATTATTTTTCATTAAGCAGTAGAAATAGAACATTGTTTTTTATGATATGCAATCAGGCATTCATAATGGAAACATAAGTACAATCGATAATTTGATTATTCCATCTCAAAAGTTAGAGTGGTATCTCAAATAGCACTTTTATTGCCATGCTAATATTGGACAGTAAATCATAGTTGTTAAAGGTACAGGTTTTACGGCAGATCGTGTTTCTGTTACTTACTAGTTTCGTGACCTTGAGCAAAGTATTTGTTTTATTTTCCTGTGAAATAGACTTAATGCCTTACAATATTGTTGTGAGATAATAGACTTAAAGTGCTTAGCACAGTAAGTTCTTATACATCTAATGCATGACAGATATTACTGTGAATAATCGTAGTATTCACAGTTGTGGTGATAACAATGAAGACAGGAACAGTAAATAGAGGACTTCCTAAGTTTCATCTAACTGTTATTTTATAGAAATGTCATAGTACTCCTGAATGGGGGAATTGAGTTTTTAGCTCCTATTCAAGTAGAAAATAGCTTACCCTGTCAGTAAAGTTTAAAATTGTTAAAAATGTTCTTTCTTTACCAATTTTTCAGGAAAAAATATCTAGCCTTTTAAAGGTAATGTCATAATAGGAAAGTTTGAAAGAAAGGTTTTTCAGGTTAGAAAGAGAGAATTGAAATCATACATCAGAACTATCTTTCTTAGCTATACTGCTTAAGTGTTTTAAGTCCCTAAATGAATGCGAAATTATGATTGCTATTAGACTCCACATTTTATTCTCCAGAACAACACTATTCAATATAATGATAGTCACATATGTAACATTCAATTTGACAGCAGCCATATCATAGAAAAAGTAAAAGGGAAAAGTTAATTTTAACAATATATTTTAACTCAAAATGATAAAAGCATTATTTCAACATGTGTGTGTGTGTGTTAGTTGCTCAGTCGCGTCCAACCCTTTGTGACCCCGTGGACTGTAACCTACCAGGCTCCTCTGTCTATGGGATTTCTCAGGCAAGAACACTGGAGTGGGTTGCCACTTCCTTCTCCATTTCGACATGTAATAAATGGTAAAGAAAAAATTATTGGAATTTTTTTTAGAGTCTTCAGTATCTGAAGTGTATTTTATACTTAACTAGCATGTCAATTGAGCTGGCCACATTTCAAAAGTACTCAATAGCTTCACTGGACTAGTAGCTGCCATATAGGACAGTTCAGCCCTGTAGGATGGTAAAGAACCTCCCTGCCAATGCAGGAGACATAATGAGATGCAGATTCAGTCCCTGGATTGGGAAGATCCACTAGAGGAGGACATAGCAATACACTCCAGTATGCTCATCTGGAGAACCCCATGGACAGAGGAGACTGGCATGCTACAGTCCACAGGGTTGCAAAGCTGGATACAACAGAAGAGGCATAGCATCTGGCACGTAGAATGTATTTATACGTAGTACCAACTTATGGTTTTATTACTGAGTATGGACACAGTATTTGTCAGTAATACCTTCTGCTATGTTAAATTTATTCCAAAAATTAATTAAAAAATTATTTTATATCCAGCACAGATAATTTGAAACAATCATTTCCCGTAAAGGGAAGACCAAAATTGAAGAGATTTTGTTGAAATGTCAGAAATTCCCTGACTGAAAAGACATCAAGTGTCCTCTGGAGAAAGGAGAAGAGAGTTTTCTGAGATAATGATAGAGTTCATTACCAGTAAGGAGTAATGATTTCTTGAAAAGTTTGATTCTGTAAACCTGCTGCCTATTGGATGATTGTGCCTCCAATTATTATTATTATTATTATTTATTTGTACTTATTATTATTAATGTTTAATGCCTTAATGTTACTAGGATGCAGTGTAACATCAATCTATAATTTACTAAAATTTTAACCAAGGAATCATCTCATTTAGCAGCAAATGGAAGACAGAGAGATCAAACTATATGTAGATACTAAGGTTTGGGACCAAACAGATGTGAGGGTAGGAGTGTATTCAATCTGAACGGAGTTAAGTTCTTTTTATGCATTTGATTATTTAACCTTTACAATAACTCTTAATGGACCATATAACCATTAACCACCAGTACTTCCAGCAGCAGGTAGGGAAGTTAATTGCTCAGGTCATGTAGGTATTAGGAGGTATATAGCCAGGATTCAAACTCAAATTAGTCTGACCCTAGAGTCAGTGACCTTAACATTTAGACTACCTGTCTACTTGTCAAAAAAATATGAAATTGTTTCTTCTATGAACCCACCTGTCTATTCAACTATTTCTAATATATTCACTCTTTGGGCTATATCATCTTAAATAATATTTCTAGTAGTTTAATTTGACTTCATATGACAAATTTAAATTTATTTTTAAGCTTAGAGATCTTGAAATTAGGTACCCGTCTACTAAATTGAACAAAATATCCTTATAAGGGTACCTAGTGGCTCAACCCCCTGAACCCCTGGGATCAAACCTAGGTCTCCTGCATTGCAGGCAGATTCTTTACCAGCTGAGCCACAAGGGAAGCCCGAGAATACTGGAGTGGGCAGCCTATCCCTTCTCCAGGGGATCTTCCTGACCCAGGAATTGAACCAAAGTCTCCTGCGTTGCAGGATGACTCTTTATGAACTGAGCTATTAGGGAAGCCCTCATGTTTATCAGCCTTAGTAATCTCCCAAGTCTTTTTTGGTGCAACCACTCTGAATTCTATATGCTCTTCCTTTCTTTGTAACTAACACTATATTGTCCCCCAACTTTGAAACCATGAAATTTAGTACCTCAGTTTCCCTCTGTGATTCCTAACTGACTTATTCTGTTCTGAACCAGTGGAGAGTAACCACAGGCAGTAGAATTTCTCTGTGTCCCAAACTAGCCTTACTTTGCTGGCTGCATCAAAGATTGCCTAGCTGGCATTTCGTTATGCCACTAGAAATTTAACTGTAAACAGAGAAATATCCAGTGTAGTCTGCCCATCAGTTTATGCACACATACCTTAGTCAGTGATCCAGGACTCAGGGGGGTAATGAAGTGTTTCTCTGCCATCTCAGCAGTAGACCCCCATTTATTTCAGAACAATAAAACTGACAATGCTGCCAAAAGACTTCTGTTTTGAAGACTTTCCTGACTGGTGTCAATCTTGTTACTGGTTTTTTTTGTTGTTGTTGTTTCATTTCCCTTTTAAATTATGACCATTCTGAGGTTTTAAAATCTGTGGTCTCTCTAAATGTTGTCTTTGAAAAAAATAGAAAAAAAAAAAAAAAAAAAACAAACCCACAAGTGTTTACTGACTGAATGTCTCAAGGCAATAGGAATCCACAATTTTTCTTAACAGCAGGTTCCCTATAACATTTCTAATCAGCCTCTTTCTTGTCAGATTTAACTGGGACCAAATAGCCTCTCTTTTTCTTAACTGGTAAAGGATACAAGATCTACTTTTCTTAAGGCATTTAGACTAAGCTGACACAAAAATTAACACATGAAAGAGATAATTTTATTTTGGTGTAAAAATAAATGCTGAGAGTTTGATCTCTGTAGCTGATGAAACAAATTAATCAGCAGTCTATCTGAGTGTTCTATTTTCATGAAAAATAAATCAGTTTTCCACTCAATGAATAATCATAAATAAGGAATTCTGTTCTGTTCTTTAGAAAGGCTTCTTCTACATCCATTACCCACTTCTCTGTCAGAAAAAAGTCAGTAAAACATGACTAATCCAAACTGCCTCAGTTTCCACCTGCCATTGTTTCCATTTGTAGACTCTGGTAGTCTTGTCATGCCATAGTGACACAGTTACCCAGAATTATCACCTGTAGACAGCTAGAAGGAGAAAGAGTGCATGACAAGTAGTGGCTGCCTTGAAATATTTTAGTGAAAATAAACAATAAAATTGAGTTGGTTGTTTGGTTATAAATACAGTGGAGAACTTGTAGAAATGAAATCATGAGCTCAGGGTATATAGCTGACTTGCAATGGAAACTGAGTTCTGCTAATAGGATCCCTTATGTTAGATGTAATTGATTGAGAAGGACTTACAGAACATACAGGCAGAATTTCTTGAAGCTGGGGGACTTAATCTCTTAAATTCTACTGAGCCTCATTTCATTATAAGAATAGCTGTTCCTTCTGTGTCAGAAGTTAGTCTTCTTATGCCTGAAGATCTTGTATGTTTTTAAGGGACTGTTGATCCTCTTCAAGAAGTTCATAGCTTCTAGATATATAACTAGACTTAAGTCCGGTTGGTCCTGGAGAATTAATTACAAAGTATGAACCATTGGTACTGTAATCCACACCAACATAATTGTATTATTTTCCCAATTTATGACAGACACTTATGACAAAAAAATTATGGGAAAGAATATGTGGAAATTTTTTCCTAAGGGTCCTGGATTCAGTTGGAAAGAATATAATGTTTGCTTGGGGTAAATTGATTGATATGAGGTTCTCAACTGAATCAGT
Source organism: Dama dama (assembly GCF_033118175.1). Classification (NCBI taxonomy): domain Eukaryota; kingdom Metazoa; phylum Chordata; class Mammalia; order Artiodactyla; family Cervidae; genus Dama; species Dama dama. The sequence continues at coordinate 37,915,630 of NC_083700.1, read as the reverse complement.
TAACTCAAACAGAAAGCAGTGGATCTAACTGTTCATGTTGACTGATTTGTGGATGTAAATGTGGCTTACCCTGAAGAAAAAGGAAATGCCAGAACTTTTGGGGTGTATATTGTAGATGAAGTTGCCCAAGGTTTTAAGGAGACTGACATGCTAAATAGGATTTGTCATGTAAAATTTGCCTACTAGCTCCTTAGCTTATACCCCAGAAGGATCCAGAAGACACTCCTTCATGAGGGGAACTTTGAAGAGCTGTGTTATAGTTCTTTATTCTTGAAGAGCTGTTGTGGTTATTCTCTGTAGCATATAAATAAATATGAGAAATGCTACCATCAAACCATGGTCCCTGTATGCAATAGGGATGATGAGATTCCAAAGTGACTATAGCCAAATGGAGGTTCTAAATCATCAAAGACATAGGTTCTGATAATTTTATGGATAAACAGAGTCAGAGGAATAATCTAAAATAGTCTCATCTGCAGATATAGTTGGCATTGACTAATATACCATGTTTCCACAGATGGACAGCCTGTTAAAGATTTCACTGATATGTGTGAGTTGAAAAGCTCTAGGTCTAGCGAATAGAAATATGACTTGAATCACCAGTATTGGGAATTTTGGCTACTCAACCAGTTCCCTGATTATACCATTTTACAGCGCCTTTGTTCTTTGAATCAAATGGAGGTTCAGTTGCTTAGAGGAAAGACCGTGCTACACAGCCAAAATGTTATCTTCCTCCTAGCCTTCTCCTATGTTACTTGAAGCCATTTCTCCCAGTCTTTATATGGAGTACAGAAATTATCATAATTTATGGTGATCACTAAACATGTTTTGATCTGACATTAATAGCTAAATCTTCATGGTGCACCAACATAGTTGGGAACTATGGAAGTCAGTTAGAAAGAGAGTTTTAGGCTTCCCTGGTGGCTCAGATGGTAAAGCATCTGCCTGCAGTGTGGGAGACCTGGATTCAATCACTTGGTTGGGAAGATCCCCTGGAGAAGGAGATGGCAACCCACTCCAGTACTCTTGCCTGGAAAATTCCATGGACTGAGGAGCCTGGTAGGCTACAGTCCATGGGGTCACAAAGAGTCGGACACGACTGAGCGACTTCACTTTTCCATCTCAAATAGGCCCTGTTACATTGCTTCCTATCTCTCAGCCTACACTATGGCCTCTTAGGACATTCCATGTTATCCAGTTAAATGAGGGAAAAATATGAGTTTTTATTTATAAATGATAATGGAGGGTATGCTACACAAAAATAGATGTCTGCAGCCCAGCTTCAGGGTCTTAAAAGAGAGTGATGAAGGCAAACTCGTCCGGTGGACAGAACTTCAAGTAGTGTGCTGCATTGTTAAATTTCCCTAAAAGAAGAAATAACTAGAGTTAGAGATATACAGATATTCACAAGCAGTGGCTAGCGGTTTGGATGAATGGTCAGAGATTGTAAAGAGGATAACTGAAAATTGGTGAGATGGGTGACTGAGGAACTATATATGTGGATAGACATTTCTGAATGGTCAAGAATATGAGGATGTTTGTGCTACTCATGAAGGCTGACCAAAGATCAGTCTCTTAGCAGAAGGGAATAATTAAGGTGTTTATAATTAAGGTATATTAGAAGACTCATTCAGTGGCTCGCCCCGCAGCCAACCCAGTTTTTTCCTTTTTTCCAATGAGCTCATGAATAAAGTGCGCAAAGTGTTTGAGATTGAGCTTAATTGTGGGTTCAACACCATAGTCTTTCACTTAAGTATTGCAAAGTGGCCTGCTTGGTAAAAGAAGAGGCCGACAGAATCTCATGATGTTTCCATTTCCTAAAAGAATTAACCAGGCACCATGTGTCATGTTAATTACATTGGGCTATATCTATGGAAGCAGTGACACTGTTATTTTTCTCACAGAAACAAATACTTGGCGGCTGGATTCGCCTTCTTTACCTGTACTGCTTTTGCCAAAATCTGTGGACTTAAAGGATGCCTAACTCATCTTCAAATACCACGTTATAGCAAGTAAAAGGCAATAATATGATCATGCTCATTTAATCTACTTCTACTTTTTTACCCATCATCTTGAAATAGTTTGCCTGATATTCAGTGGCCTACTGAAGTCTGAGTTATAATCCTACACTATGGTTATGTTGCCCAGGATAGAACATATGTCTTAAATCAGTAATTAGCTTATAACTATTTTTTTTAGCCATAGCCAAGACTCACAAGTCTAGGAAATAAGTGTCCTTTCTTATTCTCATTTCCTGAGAAAATGTTAGCTTCCTACTCCTACAATATTGAGTCCCATGTTTTCTGATTAAGTTCAGTTAACTTGCTCAGTCATGTCTGACTCTTTATGACCTGATGGACTGTAGCACACCAACTTCCCTGTCCACCAACAACTCCTGAAACTTGCTCAAACTCATGTCCATAGAGTCCATGATGCCATCCAACCATTTCATCCTTTGTCGTCCTGTTCTCCTACTTGCTTCAATCTTTCCCAGCATCAAGGTCTTTTCCAATGAGTCAGTTCTTCACATCAGATGGCCAAAGTATTGGAGCTTCAGCTTCAGCATCATTGCTTCCAATGAGTATTCAGGACTGATTTCCTTTAGGATTGACTGATCTGATCTTGCAATCCAAGGGACTCTCAAGAGTCTTCTCCAACACCACAGTTCAAAAGCATCAATTCTTCAGCACTCAGCTTTCTTACAGTCCAACTCTCACATCCGTACATGACTACTGGAAAAACCATAGCTTTGACTAGATGCACCTTTGTTGGCAAAGTAACATCTCTGCTTTTTAATATGCTGCCTAGGTTTGTCATAATTTTCTTCCAAGGAGCTTTTAATTTCATGACTGCAGTCATTATCTGCAGTGATTTTGGAGCCCAAGAAAATAAAATCTGTCACTGTTTCCCCATCTATTTGCCATGAAATGATGGGACCGGATGCCATGATCTTTGTTTTTTGTATGTTGAGTTTTAAGCCAGCTTTTCCAGTCTCCTCTTTCACTTTCATCAAGAGGGTCCCCAGTTCCTCTTTGCTTTCTGCCATAAGTGTGGTGTCATCTGCATATCTGAGGTTATTGATATTTCTCCCAGCAGTCTTCATTCCAGCTTGTGCTTCATTCAGCTCAGCATTTTGCATGATGTACTTTGCATATAAATTAAATAAGCAGGGTGACAATATACAGCTTTGTTGTACTCCTTTCCAAACCAATATGCTACTGGAGAAGCCTGGCATGCTGCAGTCCATGAGGTCACAAAGAGTCAGACACAACTGAGCGACTGAACTGACTGACTGACTAGAAGGTCTTGCAGGCCTTAGAACCATTCAACTTCAACTCCTTCAGCATTAGTGGTTGGGGCATGTACTTGATTTAATGTGGTATTGAATGGCTTGCCTTGGAAATGAACAGATCATTCTGTCATTTTTGTGATTGTACCCACGTACTGCATCTCAGACTCTTCTGTTGACTATGAGGGCTACTTCGTTTATTTTAAGGGATTCTTGTCACAGTAGTAGATATAATGGTCATCTGAATTAAATTCATCCATTGCAGTTCATTTTAGTTCACTGATTCCTAAAATGTCAGGGTTCACTCTTGCTATCTCCTGTTTGACCACTTCCAATTACCTTGATTCATGGACCTAACATTCCAGGTTCCTATGCAATATTGTTCATTATAGCATCAGACTTTACTGCCATCACCAATCACATCCACAACTGGGTGTTGTTTTCACTTTGGCTCTATCTCTTCATTCTTTCCAGAGTTATTTCTCCACTGATCTCCAGTAGCATATTTGGAACCTACCGACCTGGGGAGTTCATCTTTCAGTGTCCTATCTTTTTGCCTTTTCATACTGTTCATGGGGTTCCCAAGGAAAGAATACTGAGGTGGTTTGCCATTCCCTTCTCCAGTGGACCGCATTTTGTGAGAACTCTGCACCATGACCTGTCCCATATTTGTTGGCCCTTCACAGCATGGCATATAGCTTCATTGAGTTAGACAAGGCTATGATCCATGTGATCAATTGATTAGTTTCTTGTGATTGTGGTTTTCATTCTGTCTACCCTCTGATGGATAAGGATAAGAGGCTTGTGGAAGCTCCCTGATGTGAGAGACTGGCTTTGGGGGAATCTGGATCTTGTTCTGATGGGTGAGGCCATGCTCAGTAATGATTTAATCCAATTATCTGTGGATGGCGGGGCTGGGCTCCTTCCCTATTTGACCTGAGGCCAAACTACGTTAGGGGTCATGGCAGTAATGGAGACCTCCTTCAAAAGGGCTTATACCAGCACTGTTGTAGTCAGTGCCCCTGACCCCATGTCAGGCCACTGTTGACCCACACCTCCGCTGGAGACTCCTGGACACACATGGGCAAGTCTGGCTCAGTCTCTTGTGGGATCACTGCTCCTTTCTCCTGGGGCCTGGTACATATAAGGCTTTGTTTGTGCCCTCCAAGAGTATGTTTTCCCAGTCTGGTGGAAATTCTGTAATCAAATCCCACTGACCTCCAAAATCAAATTCCCTGCGGGTTCTCAGTCCCTTTGCTGGATCTGCAGGTTGGGAAATATGTTGTGGGTCCTAGAACTTTCATAACAAATGAGAATTTCTTTGGTACAATTGTTCTCCAGTTTGTGGGTCATCTGCTCAGGGCTCTATGGTAGGGCTAATGGCGACCTCCTCCAAGAGGACTTATGCCATACGTGGTGCCTCCCAGGCCTGCTGCAGCCAGAGCCTCTTTCTGATTAAAGTAATTAGAAAACTGTTACAATCTAATCTTACAAATGACCCAGCTTCTTCAGGAATGAAGGTGTGAGACAAGCAACCATATAAGAAACCATGACTAGCCAAGGGAATATAGAATGGCTTAAGCAAGAAATTTGGCCACGAGCAGTTGCAGAATCAGGAGTTGCAATAATTATGAGTATTTCTTCCTCATTTTGATATTATATCTTGTGCATAAATGAATCAGGTATTTCTCCTCCTCTGTCTTTCCTCTACCATGTAATATAAGATGTATTAATAGTAGTTTACCTCAGTGTTTAAGTTATAAGATGCCTAAAATTATCTTCATCTAGAAAACCTTTCTTTTGGAAAGAAACTGCCTCTTTTGGGGGGGCACCCTTAGCATATTTTCTATTGCATGAGTACTTTCAGCATGTTAGGCAAAATCATGGTTTGTTCCTCTCTTTATTTAGAAGTTAAAAGTATGCATATCTGCCAGGAAGTGGACTTGAGTGAATTAGTGCTGTGTCAGTTTAGCTAAACTAGTACTGTGTTTCCCCAGATTTCCTTCACTGTATGGTTTTCTGTTAGCATTGTCATAAGATGCATTCAAGTGCTTTGGGAAAGGCAACGAGAAACAGCAGCTGTGTCCCTTTACACTTTGAAGACCTTTGTAAGGTGCCACAATGACCCTGGCACTGACATTGATGCTATAACTCATCTTGTTGGTACAAGGAAGCATCTGGACTTTCAGCTTCTGGACCTTCACCTTCTGCCAAATCTCCTCCTTCAACTTCTCTGAGTTCTGAGACAAGTGCACTTGTCCTAAGAGAGTGTGTAGCTATCTGGTGAAAGGGACCAACTTGATTTATTTATTTGTTTATTTATTTGTCTCCAGTTTTATTGATATATGATTGACATACAGCACTGTATAAGTTTGTATATAGCATGATAACTTGACTTACGTCTTGAAATGATTATCATAAGTTTGAAAGTGTTAGCTGTTGTGTCCAGCTCTTTGCAACCCTTTGGACTATAGCCCACAAGGCTCCTCTGTCCATGGAATTCTCCAGGCAAGAATACTGGAGTGGGTAGCCATTTCTTTCTCCAGGCGATCTTCGCAAACCAGGGATTGAACCTGGGTCTCCTGCATTGCAGGCTTTACCAGCTGAACTGTAAATCTAATGAACATCAATCATCTCATGTATATACAAAATTAAAGAAGTAGAAAACAAATTTTTGTGATGACAACTCTTAGGGTTTACTCTCTTAATAACTTTCATGTATAACATATAGTGGTGTTAATTATACTTATCATGCTATATGTTATATCCTTGCTATTTATTTATCTTATAACCAGAATTTTATACCTTTTAACTGCCTTCATCCAATTCTACCTCTCCCCACGCCTCACCTCTGGTAACCACAGATATATTTTTGTTTGTTTGTTTTTGAATTATAATTGACCTACAGCACTGTGTTAGTTCCTGTTATACAACATAGTGATTTGACATTTTTGCACAGGTTTGCATATATCCTTTCAGATTAGTGTTTTTGCTTCCTTTGGATAAATACCCAGAAGTGGAATTGTTGGATCATCTGGTAGTTCTGTTTTTCACTTTTGAGGAATATCCATGTCGTTTTCCATAGTGGATGCCCCATTTTATATTCCTACCACTAGTACATGAGGGTTTCCTTTTCTCTACATCTTTATCAGCATTTGTTATTTGTTGGCTTTTTGACAATAATAATTCTGGCAGGTGTGAGGTTATATCTCATTGTGGTTTTGATTTGCTGGCCCTTTATGATTCGTGATGTTGCATATCTTTTCAAGAGCCTGTCATCTTTGTAAAATGGCTATTCAGCTCTTCTGCCCATTTTATAACTGAGTTGTTTTTCTTTTCTTTTCTTTTTTTTTTTTTGATATTGGGGCAGGAAATTTCTTAACAGGTCACCTGTAGCATCAAAGTTGGAGGTAGTGCAAGACAATTGTGAGTTTTATTGTATCCTTTTGGGTTCCATTTCCCCCTTATTCTTTTCCATATCCAGCTTGTCTTTATTACTTTCTGGCTAAGCTATAGTGACTCAGGTTGAAGAGTATACATGCAGATATTCGGCCACAGAAACCAGTCCACCAAGTCCAACAATTGCTTAAGATCTAGTCCTTGTAATAAATCACTTACTTTATATTATTCATCTTGGTTCTTTTTCTTTGTACCCTGACTGATACACTTAATAGTATAAAGCAGTAAATCCTGTAGCCCAGCATGTTAGGAATGTGGTTTCTGTGAAGTGCTTATTCAACATGCTGAAAGCAGAAAGTTATCAGGATAACCACAGAGCTACTTAAAAAGCATTGCTATGACTTAAGAAATAATAAGAGGAGAACTAAAATCAGGGTTGGATTGGTTTTTCATAATCTATTTAGACATTGGCTCAGACAGTAAAGCGTCTGCCTACAATGCGGGAGACCCAGGTTCGATCCCTGGAGAAGGAAATGGCAACCCACTCCAGTACTCTTGCCTGGAAAATCCCATGGATGGAAGAGCGTGGTAGGCTACAGTCCATGGGGTCACAAAGCGTCAGACATGACTGAATGACTTCACTTCACTTTAATGAAAGGAAGAAAAGTTAGAGATAAAAATCAAAGGTTATACAGTGGAATAAACTGAATTTTGACTATACCTGTCTTCAGTAAAGATAGTTAAGTTTCATTCTCTCTCTCTCTCTTTTTTTTTTTCAACCACCTACTATGTATCACTGTTTTTTTTTTTTTTTTTTTTTTTGAGAGCAGAATAAAAATCATTTAAGTGATAACCTCACTATAAACTGTCTTCTGAAACCAACACTTGCAAGCACCTATTTTACTCTTCAAAGTAACACTCAAGTAACAGAGACTGTGAATAGCTGGCAGGCCTTGTTCAGATCAACTTATTAAAAAAAAAAAAAATCTCACAAGGCATACAAAGTGATGCAGCTACACTCTTGATATAGATCTCCAGCTTTTCTTCAAGCAGTGCCTCTATATGTTTAGAGGTACTAAAATTACCTTTACATTTTCTAGCTGATATTGATGTGTCAACTCTCATTTCAGGAATAAGCATGACACTATATGGCTTCATCTGTGGATTTTTTCTTTAATCCTTTTTTTAATCTCTCTCTGTTTCTTCTTCCTTTGTTAGATCTTTTACTGTAAGCTTCTAATAATGCTAAAGAGGATTTCATTCTCTTCTTTTCTTTTCATTTAAAATTATTTGAAATTGTGTACCCTGCACAAAGAATTTGAGTTCAAATGTATCATCATTTGAACTCAAATTCTTTGTGCATGAACTGAGAAAATTTAAGCAAGTAGAAGACAAAATAATTTGAGAAAATTTTTACTTTTTAAATAATCTTTTTTTTTCTACTGGGAATATTAAAGATCAGGGATCAGAATATATTAATGTAACATTAGACCCATTATGTTTAAACTAAGATGAATTTTGTTTGCAGTATTTTTTATAGACAGGCAGTTTCAACTTAGTTGGAAATTATACATTTTCTTCCTTTTGAAAACTTTTTTTTCTTAAAATTCAACCTTTGCAGTATATTCTAAATGTTTTGATATTAAGCTTTAGAATTATTTTATTTATTTTTATTTTAATTGAAAGTACAGTAATACTCTTTTTGCTGATACCTGGTCAATATCCACAGGAGAAAACAAAAGTTCTACTGTTCACTCCACTTGCTTCAACCAACACTGGGGCATGAGGAAATAAGGAAGTGCTCCTATAGCTTGGTTATACCAAACAATATTTAGAGAGGTGTGACCTATTTAAATTTTGGACTTTGAAGTCCTGCTCTACATTCTTGAGGATAACAGATGTTTTGCAGTATTTTATGTTCCCAGAAACATCACAGCAAAGACTGATTTATAGGTGAGTAATAAATGAGCAGTGAAAGGTTGACACAGCACAAAGTGTAACTATTATGGTGAGGAATCTGATATGCTATCAGTAGAGTTTCTTCAGTTCACACTTCCATTTCCTTATTACCCTGATGCTTGAATATAGCATAGGTAAAATGAGGGTGAGATCACAAATGAAAAGCTTTTAGAAGAAAAGGAGGAAATCCTATTGATAAGCTCATTCATCAATGTCTTTTGAATTCAAGCTGAATTTCCATTCCTCAAAGGTGCTATACTAAAACTAGCCTCATAGCCTATGCAGATGCTCTTTCCTTTGCTAAGAATATAACTTCCCTTAAATTGTCTTCTCTTCACTTCCTTTCTCTGACTTAGATCTCAAAGTATAGGTCAAATGCATTTCATCATAGAAACCTTACTTCAGTTTAGTCGCTCAGTCATGTCCAACACTTTGCGACCCCATGTACTGCACACGCCAGGCCTCCCTGTCCGTCACCAACTACCAGAGTCCACCCAAACCCAGGTCCACTGAGTCAGTGATGCCATCCAACCATCTCATCCTCTGTCGTCCCTTTCTCCTCCTGCCCTCAATCTTACCCAGCATCAGGGTCTTTTCCAATGAATCAGCTCTTCTCATCAGGTGGCCAAAGTATTGGAGTTTCAGCTTCAGAATCAGTCCTTCCAGTGAACACCCAGGACTGATCTCCTTTAGGATGGACTGGTTGGATCTCCTTGCAGTCCAAGGGGACTCTGAAGAGTCATCAACAAAACCAGAGTTCAAAAGCATCAATTCTTCAGCACTCAGCTTTCTTTATAGCCCAACTCTCCCATCCATACATGACTAATGGAAAAACCATAGCTTGACTAGATGGACCTTTGTTGGCAAAGTAATGTTTCTGCTTTAAATATGCTGTCTAGGTTGGTCATAACTTTCCTTCTAAGGAATAAGCCTCTTTTAACTTCATGGCTGCAATCACCATCTGCCCAGAAAAATAAAGCCAGCCACTGTTTCCATTGTTTCCCCATCTATTTGCCATGAAGTGATGGGACTGGATGCCATGATCTTAGTTTTCTGAATGTTGAGTTTTAAGTTAACTTTTTCACTCTCCTCTTTCACTTTCATCAAGAGGCTTTTTAGTTCACCTTCACTTTCTGCCATAAGGGTGATGTCATCTGAATATCTGAGGTTATTGATATTTCTCCCAGCAGTCTTGATTCCAGCTTGTGCTTCCTCCAGCCAGCGTTTCTCATGATGTACTCTGCATAGAAGTTAAATAAGCAGGGTGACAATATACAGCCTCGACGTACTCCTTTTCCTATTTGGAACCAGTCTATTGTTCTATGTCCAGTTCTAACTGTTGCTTCCTGACCTGCATACAGGTTTCTCAAGTGGCAGGTCAGGTGGCCTGGTATTCCCATCTCTTTCAGAATTTTCCACAGTTTATTGTGATCCACACAGTCAAAAGCTTTGGCATAGTCAATAAAGCAGAAAAAGATGTTTTTCTGGTACACTCTTGGTTTTTCAATGATTCAGCAGATGTTGGCAATTTGATCTCTGGTACCTTTGCCTTTTCTAAAACCAGCTTGAACATCTGGAAGTTCTCGGTTCACATATTGCTGAAGCCTGGCTTGGAGAATTTTGAGCATTACTTTACTAATGCATGAGATGAGTGCAATTGTACGGTAGTTTGAGCATTCTTTGGCATTGCCTTTCTTTGGGATTGGAATGAAAACTGACCTTTTTCCAGTCCTGTGGCCACTGCTGAGTTTTCCAAACTTGTTGGCACATTGAGTGCAGCACCCTCACAGCATCATCTTTCAGGATCTGAAATAGCTCAACTGGAATTCCATCACCTCCACTTGCTTTGTTCGTAGTGATGCTTCCTAAGGCCCACTTGACTTCACATTCCAGGTTGTCTGGCTCTAGGTGAGTGATCACACCATCATGATTATCTGGGCTCATAAAGATTTTTTTGTAGAGTTCTTCTGTGTATTCTTGCTACTTTTTCTTAATATCTTCTGCTTCTGTTAGGTCCATACCATTTCTGTCCTTTGTTGTGCCCATCTTTGCATGAAATGTTCCCTTGGTATTTCTAATTTTCTTGAAGTGATCTCTAGTCTTTCCTATTCTATTGTTTTCCTCTGTTTCTTTGCATGGATCACTGATTAAGGCTTTCTTATTTCTTCTTGCTATTCTTTGGAATTCTGCATTCAAATGGGTGTATCTTTTCTTTTCTCCTTTGCTTTTCATTTCCCTTCTTTTCACAGCTATTTGTAAGGCCTCCTCAGACAGCCATTTTGCTTTTTTGCATTTCTTTTACTTGGGGATGGTCTTGATTCCTGTCTTCTATACAATGTCATGAACCTCCATCCATAGTTCATCAGGCACTATGTCAGATCTAGTCACTTATCTATTTCTCACTTCCACCGTATAGTCATAAGTGATTTGATTTAGGTCATACCTGAATGGTCTAGTGATTTTCTCCACTTTATTCAGTTTAAGTCTGAATTTGGCAATAAGGAGTTCATGATCTGAGCCACAGTCAGCTCCTGATCTTGTTTTTGCTGACTGTATAGAGCTTCTCCATCTTCAGCTGCAAAGAGTATAATGAATCTGATTTTGGTGTTGACCATCTGGTGATGTCCATTTGTAGAGTCTTCTCTTGTGTTTTGGAAGAGGGTGTTTGCTATGACCAGTGCATTCTCCTGGCAGAACTCTAATTAGCCTTTTACGTGCTTCCTTTTGTACTCCAAGGCCAAATTTGCCTGTTACTTCAGGTGTTTCTTGACTTCCTACTTTTGCATTCCAGTCCCTTATAATGAAAAGGACATCTTTTTTGGGTGTTAGTTCTAAAAGGTATTGTAGGTCTTCATAGAACTGTTCAACTTCAGCTTCTTCAACGTTACTGGTCAGGGCATAGACTTGGATTACCATAATATTGAATGGTTTGCCTTGAAAATGAACAGAGATCATTCTGTTGTTTTTGAGATTGCATCCAAGTACTGCATTTTGGACTCTTGTTGACTATGATGGTTACTCCATTTCTTCTAAGGGATTCCTGCCTACAGTAGTAGACATAATGGTCATCTGAGTTAAATTCACCCAATTCCTGTCCATTTTAGTTCGCTGATTCCTAGAATGTCAATGTTCACTCTTGCCATCTCCTGTTTGGCCACTTCCAATTTGTCTTGATTCATGGACCTAACATTCCAGGTTCCTATTCAATATTCCTTTTAACAGCATCGAACCCTGCTTCTGTCACCAGTCCCATCCACCACTGAGTGTTGTTTTAGCTTTGGCTGCATCCCTTCATTCTTTCTGTAGTTATTTCTCCACTGATCACCAGAAGCATTTCGGGGACTTACAGACCTGGGGAGTTCATCTTTCAGTGTCCTATCTTTTTGCCTTTTCATGCTGTTCATGGGGTTCTCAAGGCAAGAATACTGAAGTGGTTTGCCATTCCCTTCTCCAGTGCACCACTTTCCATCAGACCTCTCTACCATGACCCTTCCGTCTTGGGTGGCCCACACGGCATGACTTAGTTTCATTGAGTCAGACAAGGCTGTGGTCCATGTGATCATGTTGGCATGTTGTTTGTGATTGTGGTTTCTGTCTGTCTGCCCTCTAATGCCCTCTCTCAGTGCCTCTGTCTTACCTGGGTTTCTCTCACTTTGCATGTGGGGTATCTCTTCACAACTGCTACAGCCAAGCGCAGCCTCCGCCCCTTACTTTGGAGGTGAAGTAGCTCCTCTCAGCCTCACTTCTGCGCCACCCATCACAGCTGCTGCACTTGATACATGATATTAAATAAAATCTAACATTAATTGCTCTTATATCTCCGTGTACATTTTTCTTAAAAAATAAAAATTTGTTATCTGTCATTACTTGTGTTACCTTAACATAATTTACTCAGCATTTTCAAAGCCTGTTAAAGTCAGAATGATGTATTTCATTCAGCGTTACCTTCCTAGCCTCATGCATGATGCATGGCAAATAGTCAGTCTTGCAGATAGCTGTCCTTACTAGCAGAGTCCAGTTTGGTTTGTAGGCACTACATCCACACAAGACTCAAGGAATTGCATTCCTCTCTTCATCTCTAATGATAATTCTGAGTTGATCTAAGTCAATCATTATGATCCAACTCCCCTTGCAAGTGATTGACTAAGGTTTGACATGTAACACATTCTCCCCACTGGGACTTGGAAATCTATGAACTTAAAGAAAAAAGTCCCTTACTATTAAAATTTGATACATTAAAAGAAACAGTATCTCTCTGATTCCTTTTTGAGTTCCTATGGGGAATAAAACAGAAATGGCAGGATAGAAGGGTGGAATGAATCTTGGTAATGGTTAACATTGTTAAAGCTACCAAGTTGGTATACTTTGAAGCTATATTAATTTCAAAAATCTTGTTTTATATAAAAAATCTTGATACCCATCAAGATAATTTTTTTGTTCTTTGCAGCTAAAAGTTTCATATTCATATATACTCAACACCTATGTCTTGAATGAATGAAAATTATATATGCTTAGTGCATAATAAACAATACACCTAGTACATGGACTTGTTTCCAAGTTGGAAAATAGGTGTCCTCCTTGGTAACTCAGCTGGTAAAGAATCTGCACTAGACCCTGGCTTGATTCCTTGGTCCAGAGGATTCCCTGGAGAAGGGATAGATAACCCACTCCAATATTCTTGGGCTTCCCTGGTGGCTCAGATGGTAAAGAATCTGCCTGAAGTTCTGGAGCCCTGGGTTAGGAAGATCCCTTGGAGGAGGGCATGGCAACCCACTCCTGTATTCTTGCCTGGAGAATCCCCATGGACAGAAGAGCCTGACAGGTTGCAGTTCATAGTGTCGCAAAGAGTCAGACACGGCTGAGCGACTCAGTACAGCACAGCTTATAATACCTTTCTTATCCTCACTTCACCAACTCTCTATCTTTCAAGACTTGAAACAGGTCTCCAGGATTTCCTTTCTCTCACTTTATTAGGTCAGCATCACCTATTTATACTCTCACAGCAACCTGGACTGCTACCATAATCTGCTGTATTATATTTTTATTATATCTTTACTTGTGTCTCTTCCCACACTCAGCCAAAATCTCCATAAAAAAGTGACCACAATGAGTAACATTGAGCCTGGCATTGGGTAGATGCTGAATATTTAAGAGACCTTCAGAGGGAAGGAGTTGCATATACTGAATAACTAGGGAAAACTTTGTGAGTAAGTGGGAATTGAGTTGAGACATGGCAAACTCAATCTTTATGATGTTTGGAGAGAGATGGAAAATTGCCATAGATCATAAAATGGCAGAAAATAGACAGCTTTTTTCTTTCAGGAAATTGGTGATTGGAGCACTAGAGTATATAGGGATATCTGAAACAAGACTGGAACAACAAATTATGTTGGAGCCACTTCTGAATATCACTCAAGGGTTTGGATTTTACTTTGGAGATGTAGGAATGCCTTGTTGACAATATTCATATAACAGTACTCCATAAGAAGAGTTAGCATCAATGGTGAGAGATAGGTAAAGGTACAATTGCAAGAGACAATGATAGAAGGGGAATGAGGCTCTGAAAAATAGGTGGTGGTATTGAATATGAAATACCATAAATACAAATAAATAATAAAAAGTATCTATTGTCAAGTCAATGAGTTTTTTGAAACTGAGTTTACCTGTAAGTTTAAATTACAATGAAGTGAATAGATTACTATTTTTTCTCTTTGAAATTTTGTTTTCATGTATTTTACTGAGGCAAAAAGATATTATGACAAGTTTACTGCTGACCATTTTGAGAATCCATAGGATGAAAATAGTTCATTTTGTCATAAAATCTATCTATTGAATTTCTAAGACTATGTAACTCAACTGTGACATATGTGGTAGCAGCAATTTGGGCATTTTTATTCAATTATACTGATATATAAATCAGTGGGAAACTGTTGCTCTATATTTTATGTGTGTTTATGTTTCAATCTGGAATTGATATGAACAAAAAGAAATGGATTATCCTAAATCTAAGTTTGCAATTTGGGCTTCCCCGGTGACTCAGCAGTAGAGAATCTGCCTGCCAGTGCATGAGACACAAGAGATGTGGGTTTGATCCCTGGGTCAGGAAGATCCCTTGGAGAAAGAAATAGCAACCCAGTTCACCATTCTTGACTGGAAGGTTCCATGGACAGAGGAGCCTGGCAGGCTACAGTCCATGTGGTAGCAAAAGAGTCAGTCATGGCTTAGCAACTAACAACAACAAACTTGGAATTCAGGATTGCAAGTCTGGAAGAAGAGATCACTTACTTAAATGTGTGGATACTAGCACAGGGATACAAGGATCACACAAAATCACATAAACATGAAACCACCAAAGTGAATAATAAAATTCTAATAACTGACCCTGAAGATATGGATATTTATGAACTGTCTGACGGAGATTTCAGAATAATACTTTTAAAGTTTAGTGAACTATAAGAACACACAGAGAGAAAACTGGACAAAATTTGGAAAATAACACAAAAAGAAAATAAGTTTGATAAAAAAAATTAGATTTCATTCAGAAATTTAAACAGAATTCCTAGAGCTGAAGAATACAATGAATAAACTGAAAAATTTACTAAAGAGCTTTAACAATAGGCTCAGCCAGGCAGACGAATAAATTATTTCAAAGGCAGATTATTTGAAATAGTCTTAAAACTGTGAGTCATATGGCAACAGTAAGTCCTTATCTATCACTGTTACTTTAAAGAAATTGAATTATCTCATAAAAACATTAAAACCTTGAATGGACTAAAAGAAAATCAACATTCAGTGATATGCTGCCTATAAGAAACTTGCTTTTGCATCTAGGCCAGATAGGCTGAGAGTAAAGGATGGAAAAAGATACATGCATTTAAAAAGACACATAGACTAATGGAACACAATCGAGAGCCCAGATATAAACTCATACATATACAGCCAACTAATATTTGACATGGGAGCCAAGAATACTCAATTGAGAAAAAACAGTCTCTTCAAAATGTGAACTTTAGACAGCTGGATATTCCCATGCAAAGGAATGAAATAACCCAATTAAAAATGGGTAAATGACCTTAATAGGCATTTTTCCAAACAAGATATACAAATGACTTACAGATACCTTTTCACATCTGTTAAAATGGCTCGAATCAAAAAGATAAAAGTTTGGTGAGGATGTGGATAAAAGGGAACCCTTGTGCACTGTTGTAGCAAATGTTTATTGGTACAGACACTATGGATAAAGTATGGAAGTTCCTCAAAAGTTAAAGATAGAGCTACTATATTATCCAATAATCCCACTTCTGGGCATATATCCATAGGAAAAAAATATGATATCAAAGAGATACCTGCACTTCAGTGTTTGTTGTTATTTAGATGTCTTGTCTGACTTTTTTGCAACCCCATGGACTGTAGCCCACCAAGCTCCTCTGTCCATGGGATTGCCCAGGCAAGAATACTGGAGTGGGTTGCCATGTCTCCTACATTGGCAGATGGACTCTTTACTGCTGAGCCACCAAGGATTATTCCAGCATTATTTATGATTGCCAATATATGGAAGCAACCTAAGTGCCTATGGTAAACAAATGAATAAAGATTCATATAAAATGAATATATGTGCACTTTTATACACACACACATATTGACGTATTATTCAGTTATAAAAAAAGAAGAAAATCTTGCCATTTTTCATGTCAAGGATGAAAGTTGAGGCATCATGCTAAGTGAAGTAAGTCAGACTAACAAAGACAAATACTAAGATCTCCCTTATATGTAGAATCTAAAACAATCAAAATTCATAGAATCATAATGTAGAATTTTGGTTGCCAAATACAAATGAAAGTAGGTGGTCAAATTGTAAAACCTTTCAGCTATAAGATATATAAACTCTGGGGATTTAATGTACAGCATGATGATTAAAGTTAATGGTTACATTTTATCCTTGAAGGAGCCTAAGAGAGCAGATCTTATATGTTCTCACTGACAAATAGAAAAAGGCAAATATGTAGACTGATGAATGTGTTATTTAACCATACTGTGGCAATCACTTCACAATATAATGTGCATCAAATCATCATATTGTACACCTTAAACTTATTATATATCAGTTATATCTCACTAAAGGTACAAAGAACTTTTTTTTAAGAATTCAATTATCAACTCCTGCCAGTTTAACTCAGTGTTCTCCAGTCCTCAGGTGGTAAAGAATCTGCCTGCAGTGCGGGAGACCCGGGTTTGATCCCTGGGTCAGGAAGATCCCCCGGAGAAGGGAATGACAACCCACTCCAGTATTCTTACCTAGAGAATTCCATGGACAGAGAAGCCTGGTGGGCTACAGTCCATGGAATCACAAAGTCAGACGTGACCGAGCGAGTTATACATTCATTTTCTGATCTTGATAATTTGATTGCAACACCACGTAATCAATGAAACAGATAGGAAATTGTTCATATGTATGTGAGAGTTTTTTCAAGGGAATTTATAATACAAATTTTATTTAAATTTATATTTAAATAAATACAGTGTGGGTTGCAATTAAAGAAACTTTAATAATCTGTCTTATTATAACTAGAAATGTAAAAGTTCACATTCATAGAAATATTGTTTAGATCATACCCTTGCAGTCCTTGGATTCATGCCCTCCAACCATTTTACTATTAGGAAACATTTGACAGCCTCGGATAGGGACAAAATCCTCGATTCTGTATAACACTGTTATGAACTCATCATAGAATTAGTTTTGTATGAGTCTCTTAATTTCTCTAGTCAAACTCTGATAATTTGTCAACTTAGAAGAGTTAGATTATTACTAAGCTATATCTGCAGAATAGAGAATCCTCAGAGGTTGGCAATGGAATGAAAGCAATAACAGTGAAAAATTAATAAGGCATTACATGCTTTTGAAATTGTGTATTTTGTTGAACATTGATAATTAATAAAAATTTATGTTCAACCTAAATGAATGTGTTTTGCCACCCTTTTTCCATCAAAATTTGGTCCTGGCTAAATGATGTTAAGTCTTCCCTGTTGGATCAGGAGTAAAGAATCCTCCTGCCAATGCAGGAGATGATGGGTTCGATCCCTGGGTTGGGAAGATCCCCTGGAGAAGGAAGTTCTTGGACAGAGGAGCCTGGAAGGCTGCAGTCCATGCATGTGTGTTTATTTGCTTCAGTTGTTTCAGACGCTTTGCAACCCCATGGACCGTAGGCCACTCGGCTCCTCTGTCCCTGGGATTCTCCAGGCTAGAATACTTGTGTGGGTTGCCATGCTCTCCTCCAAGGGATCTTCCTGACCTGGGGATCAAACCCACGTCTCCTGTGTCTCCTGCATTGCAGGCGAATTCTTTACCACTGAGTCACCAGGGGAGCCTCCTGCTACAGTCCATGGGGTCAAAAAAGAGTCAGACATGATTTATTGAGTAAACAACAACAACAACAAATGATGTTAAGCTACCTATGTAGTTGTTTGCGTTTCAAAGGGCTGACATCCATTTCATGCCTAAGGTTTTGTCCAGTCTCATATTGATAGCAAGGTCAATTTTGATACTTTGCTTTTATCATACAGTGGCGGGTCTTCAGGCAATTTAATGATGTCTTACTCCTTACGTATCAACTTTCACTGTGAATTAGTTGTTTGCCTTCTTAAAATGCCCAGAATTCCTTCTAACTACTGGGAAGGCGAGTCCCTTTGCCAGTTATCCCCTACTGTGTCTAATGTAAAACCAGGGAAATCTGGGAAATTTGATCATCTCATTGCTTACATCTGGACACGGTAGATCAAAAACTATCTCAGGATCTTTCACAATATAATTTCAGTAATAAGGTTTGCCCTAAATATTTTTCGCTTATTCTATTATTGTTTCTATCTTTCATGTATAGCCGTGTGTAATAAGTAATTACAGAAGATTATATATGAAATTGCATTATGTTTTGCTGTATTCTGTGTTACGTGTAACCCAAGGCATTTATCTTTACAACATCGAATCAATTAAAAGAATGTGGAATAGTTGGAAGATAATAAGAGCAAGTAACTCAGCAATTTGACATTTAACTGTTAGGATTGATTCTCAAGGTTATACCAAACACAAAGTGTTTTCTGTCCTTTTTGTCTTTGTATTTAGAAATCTGAGAGAACAAACAGTAGTGAATGTATCACATATTTCATTTTAGCTGTGAGCAACTTCCATTGTGAATCAAGAATTCATTCAAAACACATCTGACTTAAGGTTTTCCTTTTAACAGTAAAAATGGCAACATCTAACCTCATCACAGGTGATGACAAAATGATTTTATTTTTTAGAGAGCAACATATTTTTATATTTCAGATAATTCCATCAAGTTATAAATGTTGGGAAAAGACGATCCTTGTAGTTCTTCAAATAAAGAAAGCTTCCACATAAATCAAGATTCCATACTAGGTGTGCTACATACACAGGAAATGAAGCTCAACTCTGTGATTATTGTTTTTTCAGTTGTTAATAACCAAATACATTTGTGAACAGTGCTCACTTTTTCCTAGAGTAGGGAATAATAGGGTAAAAATAAAGTATATCCTGATATAGAATTCATAGTGTGACATACAAAATGTGAAATACCTTATTCTTTACCTTGCTAATTGTGTCTAAATTTCACATAGAAAATGTGAGTAAGACTCCATCCATTTTATAATTATGCCATGTGGAAAAGGATTAGTGTTACTAAGGCTCATCTGTTTCCAGAATCAATGAAGCATAATACCATTAAGGACATTTAAGTTGTCACCCTGTTTTAAGGTAAAGCAGTGAATCTACAAAGGAAGGAAGCTTTTCGAGGTTCACTGATTCCATGGCAGGTACGTATATTTCAAAACAGAACACTAAAGAAACTATAGCTTATAAATTATCTTCAAAACCATACGTTTCCCAAGAATCCTTAATGATATTGGTATTTAGAGTTTTATAACTAAACCTCAAATATATATACATACACACACACATATATACATATATATGGCTACTAAAAAATTGCTGGATGTCTAACTGATCTGTAAATAATCAGGATATCAGGAAAAGAGCTTTCGCTGGGTAGAAAGAAAGCATTTCTTAAAATGTATTGAAGAAGCTTTTTTCTTTGCTCCTGGGTGAAAATTCAGGCTGTCTCATGCCTTTTTCAAATAACACCTAATTTCATCATCCTCACTGAGAGCTGCTGAGCAGTAAGTTATTTTGTTCACTCCTGTATAGTACTCAAAACTCTAACCATTTGATGTGTTTAAAGCTAATTCTTAATTCCCTCCAGCATTCAGGCATGCAGTTGGAGGGGGCTGCTCATGGAGGGGGCTGCTCGTGGAGGGGGCTGCTCCTTTTCTCCTTCTCCCCCTCTCAGCTCACTTTTGATGTTTCTGAACTGTCTGGAATGAAAAGTGAATAGAGTCAAGAATGATAAGGAGGCAGGGCAAAATTCTTGAATCACTGCTTCTGCCATGAGCTGACACTAAGCTGTTTAGACCTGGCTAATATTTAAAGCTTCCTTTATTTCAGATGGGACTTTTATGGTTTATCAACTAACTTTCCCTGTGAGCAAGTTGTCTCAACACTTGGTGTTTTAAAACAGCAACTTTTTATTATATTTCATGAGTCTACAGGTCAGCTGTGTACTTCTACTGAGTGGGCCAGGCTTTTCTTCTCTTGATTGGATTGGCTCATAAATCAGATCATGGCTACACTGGGACTGGATGGTCTCAGAAGGCCTTACTCATATGTTTGGAGGTAGGTTTAGTATAACCTGGGACAGCAGGCTTGGCTGTGTTTAATGTCACATCTTTCAAGAAGGTAATATGGCTTCTTCACATGGCAGAGTACAAAGAACCTGAAAAGAGAAGGCTATCCCTGATGCGCAGAAGTTTTCAAATTGCTGCCTGTGTCATTTTTGTTTTTATTCCATTGGCAAAAACAAATCATGTGACCAAGCACAGAGTCCACATGAGAAGGGACTACCCAAGGGTGTGGTTATAGGGACTTGTGACAAATTGTCAAATGTTTTTGAAGCAATTTATCACATATGGTTTCTTCAGAGATTCAGTCCCTTGTGATCTGTCCTATTTTTTCCTCTTGATACAGATCTTGCACTTTCCTCTGTCTTGCTGCTTACTTATTTAGCAGCCCCCCAAAATCCTCTGATAACCATGACTTCTCTTTGTTGAGGTTTCTGGCCCATGGGCAGCTCTCTCGGACATGGTCCAAGAAAACCTAAAGCTACCTGTCTTACTCAGTGGCCCATACCTCATCACTGGGAAATATATCTTTTGTCCAAATTGGGAAATATAAGCTGAGCCCAATTCATTTATCCCTTCTTTGCTCACATTTTAAAAGGCTAGTCATCCCACCTCTTCCCTTTTAATTGCAGGAGTCAAAAGTGTTCTCTTTATCATCACAATTTCAGGACATATATGCCAAGTTCTCCACGCAGTTCTCTTGAAGGTTATCTCACTAATCTTGAGATAAGGGTCAGGCATCCATTATTCTTTACACTGGGAATCATTTGACTCACGATAATTTGCCAATGCTGCTGCTGCTAAGTCGCTTCAGTAGTGTCCGACTCTGTGTGACCCCATAGACGGCAGCCCACCAGGCTCCCCCATCCCTGGGATTCTCAAGGCAAGAACACTGGAGTGTGTTGCCATTTCCCTCTCCAATGTGTGAAAGTGAAAAGTGAAAGTGAATGGTATTGTTTCCTTAATTTCTCTGTCTGTTTTTTCATTGTTAGTATATAGGAATGCAAGGGATTTCTGTGTGTTAATTTTATATCCTGCAACTTTACTATATTCATTGATTAGCTCTAGTAATTTTCTGGTAGAGTCTTTAGGGTTTTCTATGTAGAGGATCATGTCATCTGCAAACAGTGAGAGTTTTACTTCTTCTTTTCCTATCTGGATTCCTTTTACTTCTTTTTCTGCTCTGATTGCTGTGGCCAGAACTTCCAACACTATGTTGAATAGTAGTGGTGAGAGTGGGCACCCTTGTCTTGTTCCTGATTTCAGGGGAAATGCCTTCAATTTTTCACCATTGAGGGTGATGCTTGCTGTGGGTTTGTCATATATAGCTTTTATTATGTTGAGGTATGTTCCTTCTATTCCTGCTTTTTGGAGAGTTTTAATCATAAATGAGTGTTGAATAGACAGAGAAATTAAGGAAACAATACCATTCACCATTGCAACAAAAAGAATAAAATACTTAGGAGTATATCTACCTAAAGAAACAAAGGACCTATACATAGAAAACTATAAAACACTGATGAAAGAAATCAAAGAGGACACAAACAGATGGAGAAACATACCGTGTTCATGGATTGGAAGAATCAATATTGTCAAAATGGCTATTCTACCCAAAGCAGTCTATAGATTCAATGCAATCCCTATCAAGCTACCAACGGTATTTTTCACAGAACTAGACCAAAGAATTTCACAATTTGTATGGAAATACAAAAAACCTCGAATAGCCAAAGTAATCTTGAGAAAGAAGAATGGAGCTGGAGGAATCAACCTGCCTGACTTCAGACTCTACTACAAAGCCACAGTCATCAAGACAGTATGGTACTGGCACAAAGACAGAAATATAGATCAATGGAACAGAATAGAAAGCCCGGAGATAAATCCACGAACCTATGGACACCTTATCTTCAACAAAGGAGGCAAGGATATACAATGGAAAAAAGACAACCTCTTTAACAAGTGGTGCTGGGAAAACTGGTCAACCACTTGTAAAAGAATGAAACTAGAACACTTTCTAACACCATACACAAAAATAAACTCAAAATGGATTAAAGCTCTAAATGTAAGACCAGAAACTATAAAACTCCTAGAGGAGAACATAGGCAAAACACTCTCCGACATAAATCACAGCAGGATCCTCTATGACCCACCTCCCAGAATATTGGAAATAAAAGCAAAACTAAACAAATGGGACCTAAGGAAACTTAAAAGCTTTTGCACTACAAAGGAAACTATAAGTAAGGTGAAAAGACAGCCCTCAGATTGGGAGAAAATAATAGCAAATGAAGAAACAGACAAAGGATTAATCTCAAAAATATACAAGCAACTCCTGAAGCTCAATTCCAGAAAAATAAATGACCCAATCAAAAAATGGGCCAAAGAACTAAACAGACATTTCTCCAAAGAAGACATACAGATGGCTAACAAACACATGAAAAGATGCTCAACATCACTCATTATTAGAGAAATGCAAATCAAAACCACAATGAGGTACCATTACACACCAGTCAGGATGGCTGCTATCCAAAAGTCTACAAGCAATAAATGCTGGAGAGGGTGTGGAGAAAAGGGAACCCTCTTACACTGTTGGTGGGAATGCAAACTAGTACAGCCGCTATGGAGAACAGTGTGGAGATTTCTTAAAAAACTGGACATAGAACTGCCATATGACCCAGCAATCCCACTTCTGGGCATACACACTGAGGAAACCAGATCTGAAAGAGACACGTGCACCCCAATGTTCATCGCAGCACTGTTTATAATAGCCAGGACATGGAAGCAACCTAGATGCCCATCAGCAGACGAATGGATAAGGAAGCTGTGGTACATATACACCATGGAATATTACTCAGCCATTAAAAAGAATTCATTTGAACCAGTCCTAATGAGATGGATGAAGCTGGAGCCCATTATACAGAGTGAAGTAAGCCAGAAAGATAAAGAACATTACAGCATACTGACACATGTATATGGAATTTAGAAAGGTGATAACGATAACCCTATATGCAGAACAGAAAAAGAGACACAGAAATACAGAACAGACTTTTGAACTCTGTGGGAGAATGTGAGGGTGGGATATTTCAAAAGAACAGCATGTATACTATCTATGGTGAAACAGATCACCAGCCCAGGTGGGATGCACGAGACAAGTGCTCCGGCCTGGTGCACTGGGAAGACCCAGAGGAATCGGGTGGAGAGGGAGGTGGGAGGGGGGATCGGGATTGGGAATACATGTAAATCCATGGCTGATTCATATCAATGTATGACAAAACCCACTGGAAAAAAAAATAATAATAATAATAAAAAAAAAAAAAAGAAGAAAAGTGAAAGTGAAGTTGCTCAGTCGTCCAACTCTTCACGACCCATGGACTGCAGCCTACCAGGCTCCTCCGTCCATGGGATTTTCCAGGCAAGAGTACTGGAGTGGGGTGCCATTGCCTTCTCCGCCAATAGCTATCTCCAAAACGTATCTTTCAAATCTCTTTTAATCATGGATGACATAATTCTTTAATAGTCTGAATGTAGATAATGAATTAAGAATTATGTAACCAGATTATTTTTTCTTCAAAATATTCATCTTAGTGTGATAGCCCAGCTTAGAGTTCTATAAATATTATATCTATGATCTCTTTGTTCCTCAGTTAAAACTACTGAATTAACATCTTTGTGTGTGGAAAGTGACAAAATACATGAAATAATTATGCATTTACCCTCCAAGTAAAGAATGATAAAACATATGATAATAAAAATATATTTAATTTTGTACCTATTTGTTTAAACTCATCATTATGAGCTAGGTAGATCATCTTAAAGACCACTCTTTGATTACTGCATTACCTCTTCCACCCAGATCTATGCCAATTAAAAATCTGATGATTGTGCTAATTTTGCCTTTAGTTAAGTAAATGATAGACCTATTGAAGAATAGAGAGCCAATAACAAAGTCTGAGTCTTTCCATGAGTGAATATCCTTTTTCGTTTAAATAGAGTCATTCACAATTTGTTTATGAAACACTCTAGGTTATTTTTTCAGCAAATGCTGAAAAGACAAATATCACATGGACACTCCAAAGGAATAAATTAGTTGAGATCATTTATGTAGAACACAGGATCTGACAAACAGTGAAAGTGCTAGCTCTTCCTACTGTTATGATAATTGCATGGATCCTTAGGTTAATAATTACTAAAGTTAAGGTTACATTTATCATGTTCTCTTTGTATACCATCTGCCCTCTTAACTCTCCATGCTATCAAATGACCAAACAGAATCTACTACATAGACGCTAACCATTCTTTAATTTTGAAATAATTGTAAATTTTACTTCTCTTGGACATAGTATCCTGAATATAGGATGAAGGTCCAGAATAATAGTAGGTCTATCTAGCTTTTCAGATTACACAGAGTTGCTGCTACTCTCTGAGTAATACTTCTAAAACCCCATCAGCACACACATATGTGTTATTGTCTGAAAATTAGTTTCTCTACCGTCTCCTCTACTGTTCTTAAGTGTTGACACCTTTGTTTTGCATTACAATAAAGCAACTGTTCTTCCAGAAATCAGAGAGGAGGATCAGACAAACCATTTCAATGATCCTAAAGCAGCCTTCCCTCGTTTCTCCATTCCCTTCAACCTTTGGGGAAACTCTTCCTAGGGAGCACAGGACAGTCCCTTTATATTTCTCCCTAACTTAACACTTGACCAAAAATGATTTAATTATGTCTCCCAATTTCATCTTCTCATAATAGGCAATGGTTCCCAGACCTCTTCAAATATTAGAGTCTTCTCTTCATTCATACCTCTTTCAAGAAGTGCTCTGATAGTTTTCTCTTCTTTCAAGTTAACTACCTTATTTTTCTTTTCTGAGATATCTATAAACTTTTAATATTTCTTTCAGTTGATTCATTCCTTCATCGCTTTTACTAAGGACTTAAGTTGGGGAATTGGCACTCATGCAAAATTCATTCTAATAACATTCACACTAGTTTCTCCCACTAGAATGTGTATAGGACTTTTTCTTGCTTACCATTGTATTAGTCTGCTCAGGCTGCTCTAATAAAATACCATAAACTGTGTGGCTTCAAAATCAGAAATTTATTTTCTCATAGTTCTGGAGGCTGGGAAATTCAAGCTCAGGGTGCCAGTTGATACAGTTCCCGGTGAACGCTTTCTTCCTGGCTTGCAGATAGCTGCCGTCTCTCTGTGTCACCACAAGGTAAGGAGACAGAGTCACCTCTCTGGTGTCACCTCTTATAAGGACATTAATCCTGTTGGGTCAGGATCCTACCTTTATGATCCCATTTCACCTTAATTATTTCCTTACTACAAATATAGTCACATTGTGGGGTAAGGTTTCAACATAGAAATTTTGAGAGGATACAATGCAGTCCTTGGTATCACTTGAGTCCTGGGCCTAAAAGTGGTGGATACATAGTAATCTCTTTATGACTATTTATTGAATGAAAATATATATGAATGAATGAAATATTTCTCTGCTTCAGTGTCTATACACCACAGTATTATGAATAAGTATTCTATGAAAGTGATTAGCCTATTTATCATCCTAAAGAGCTATTTTACGAAAAGGTGAATTTTATTCCTCACTTCATACCAAAGTTCAGATATTTCATGTTCAACAAAATTGTAACATCTGTTGAGTTCCTATGCTGTAAAAGTATGTGGAGTCCAGATCAAGTGGGAGAATCTATAAAAGCACAGAATAGTGTAAGTCATGGTAGACAGGAAACAATGAGAAAAGAGAAATATAAAAATAAACCCTCACAATGTCTAGAAGGGACATCAAATAACTTTTTTTTTTTTTTTTTTTTAAATTTTGGTGGCCACGCTGCAGCCTCTAAGGAGCCCAGCTCGGCTAGGCGTCCGTGCGCCGCCGCGTCCCCGCCCCTCGGGACATCAAATAACTTTTAGCATGGGAAACATTCAGGGAAAATGTTAGAGAGAGATTTGATTGATTTTATAGAATTTGCTGTAAGAGAGAAGGGAATTTGGATAGAGCTAAAAATCAGAGTCAAAGCATAGATACAGGAGTGTCAAATGGTCCAGTTGCAAAATGGAAAAAATTTGGGAATGCTCCAAATACTAGTCAGTATTTTTGTCAAACATACTGTACATATTCTTGCATCTATATTACCTTCGTTGAGTTGCTATAATCTTAGTCTTCCCTAAATTTTATTTCCTAACCCTAATGCCTCACATAAAAGGGACAATCAATGAATACTTTTGGTAATTACATATTACAAAATTTTAAAAAATTGTGAAGTTTTCCAGATTCTGAAATCAAATATTAAAGGTAGAGCAGTGATGGTTGGGAGTGTGTTGGTGACAATGGGGGTACATGGAGGGAATTGAGTGATGGCAGGCTGCTGTCACCATTGGGTTATGCTTCTCTCACTGGGCGTCTTAGAGGCAGCCACATGCATATCCCTTTGGCCATCAGTCCCTAGCATTCACAGGTGTTACATCTCATACACTAGAAATGAACAGGGTAAAACTGAGTTAAATCTGGCTCAGTGCCACTGAAATGGTACTGCTAATAAGGAGCTGTGCCTGATTAAAAGACGAGGAATTGCTGGTGGAGATTTATGTTATGATAAATCACTCCAATGTAGCTGAGTGATTTATCACTCAATAGTTGAGACAAACCGAAAGAGCATGAGCCAAGGTAGTGGGACCACTTCGAAGGCCACGGAAAGAACATGGGTCAGAGGTGATGGATATCCCAGTTGGAGCAAAGAAAGAGCGAGGGAAAGGAGTGGACAGGAGAATCCTTATAATACTGCAAAATCTTTATAATGCTGACAATTTTAATTCCCATGCTCACCTGAAGTTTCAGAATCACTTGCATGATTTTAGGGAGATAGAGTAAATTCAGTGTCTAGATGGTTAAAACATAACAACATAATTTCAATCTGAAAATTATAACAGTACCTGAAGAAAAAGGAATGAATTGGAACTTAGTACTAAAAAGAAAAAAAGCAGCTCGATAAAAAGGGGAGGGGGAGAGGGAAGGCTTGAACAAAACAAGTATGGAAATGACTATTTGGTTTAGTCAGTTCAATCGCTCAGTCATGTCTGACTCTGCAACCACATGGACTGTAGAAGGCCAGGCTTCCCTGTCGATCACCAACTCCCAGAGCTTGCTCAAACTCATGTCCATTGAGGCAGTGATGCTATCCAACCATCTCATCCTCAGTTGTCCCCTTTTCCTGCATTCAATCTTGCCCAGCATCTGGGTCTTTTCCAATGAGTCAGTTCTTTGCATCAGGTGGCCAAATATTGGAGCTTCGGCTTCAGCATCAGTCCTTTCAATGAATATTGAGGGCCAATTTAACATCATTTGTTTTCTGGAGAAAGCAAATTAAAACCACGACAAAATGTCACTATACACTAGACAAAATAGCTGAAATTTAAAATGCCAAAAATAATAAATGTCACTAAACACTAGCTTGGCGATAAGAATTCTCATAGTGGTTTTGGAAGTGGGAAGTAGTATGGCCTCTCCTGGCTTTTGTTGTAATTATAATCACCTATGTTTATGCAAAGTTTATTATTTTTAAATTACTCACCAGGGACCTGATTAAACATGGTGCACATGCTTGCCATTTGTTAGTTCTCTAACATGTTCTTCAAAGAAAAGAAAAAATGCTTATGCACTCAGATTAGTTAAATTCAGTAGGCTTGCTGTTAATTAAACTCCTCTGATAATGTAACAGTTTACCTTTTCAGTCATTCTACAGAGATGTAAGAAGTTTAAGAAAAAGATAGAAGGAAGAAAAATAAAGCTAAAAGAAATTAGCCCTGCCCAATGTATCACTATTGTATAAATTAGGCATATACATCAGAGAGAAGAAAAAATCCCCATATCAAGAAATTGCCTACTATGTGTTTATTCCTGGCCTTCATTCTTCATTTGCTGGATCTCCAAGGATCCTTTAATTCTTCAAGACATTGTCAGAAGCTCACCAGAACCTCCGATATTACTTCTAGTTTTATATGCAAGTCAGATTAAAAATAATCAACTTTGCAAAAGGAAATTTGGATAAGGATACATTTACTTACTAAAAATTAATACAATAAATATAAAATTAATTGTCTATTGCAAATCTTCAGGTCAACCAGTAAGTAAAATGGTGTGTTGTCCTAATACATGCCAATTGTTACTACCACATTAGTTCTTAGGTTGAAGCAAAAATGTAGTCAAACCATGAAGAACACTTCAGTCTCAGATAGATATAAATTTATAGGCATAGGTACAGGTATGGAAATAGTAAAAGTAATAGGAACAGGAATAGATACAGGGATAGATATATGGAGGATATATAGGTACAAATATAGATATGGGAGAATGTGCAGATGTGAAAATAGGAGTGAATGTAGGTATAGGTTTAGATGTCAAGAGTTAGGTGTAGGTATTGTTATATACAAGATGGATAAGAAATGTGAAATAATAAGAATTATAAGGAGTAAGGCCATAGTTTTGTAGAAATCTGAGGTGAGTTTTAAATTTACCACCAATCATTTAAGATACCCAATGATAAAAAGCTTAACAAATATTATTATTTTTATTTTTTTATTGAAGCATAGTTTATTTACAATGTCTTATTAGTTTCAGATATACAACAGTGATTCAATATTTTTATAGAGTCGTACTCCACTTAAAATGACTATATTTCCTTGTGCTGTACAATATATCCTTATTCCTTATAACAAAAAATGTCCATTACTTAAGAGAAATTTCTTCTTTTATTTTTTAACCAAATTTCTAGGAGAATTTTGGCCTGTGGTGCTTCAAATAAGGAACAGAATTGCATAATGAACAATGTCTAAAGTAGCAGATTTTTAGCATCAGTCCTTAAAGCCCTGCCCTAATTAGTGAACCACTCAATGGAAAGTCAACAAGCAGATGTCTGCATTCCTAAAGTAATTGTGATGTTATATGTAACTCTGCAGAGCTTAGGGTAGAAGTGAAGAGCTGATAAGCAGAGTTCTTTAGGTCTGGTTGGCTAAAGTTCCACGGACTTAGTAATCAGCCATCAATCATGTATTTTAAATGCTTAATCAGAACTTTTATATATACTTCTGTATTCCGTAAATCTGTATAGGGTGAAATTACAAAAATAAAGCTGAAATTCAGAAATGCAAAGCAAAAGGCAGTCTCTTCTTCCCATCCTTCCCCCTGGCTAAGTGAAATAAGTTAGACAGAGAAGGAAAATTATCATATGACATCCTTTACATGTGGAATCTAAAAAGAAACGATACAAATAAATTTACAAAACAGAAATAGACTCACAGACTTTGGGAACAAGCTTTGACTGCCATCTTATTTTTTTTTAAATGTAGAAAAAATTAAAGCACTAAATGGATTGGATTTTTCACTCCTTTGAGTTCCTACAGGATGAGATTATATTGCTTTTATAGACTTCACTATATCTGCCTGATATTATAGTAATTCATATACAGGCTTTACAACATGTATCGTTTATTTCTGTGAAGCAAGTAGAACAGAGATGTATAAATTTTAAGTTCTTGCAAATGTTCTTTTGATCGTCTCTGAGAAAACACTTTCTATCCACAGTAAATGTAATGAAGAGAGTTTGAACTGAATCCTCCCCAACTCCTTCCCCACCTTGGATCTTTGAGACAAGAAAATCAAAAGGGAAAATTCCTTACCAAGAAGAATATCTTTAGGGGCAGATTAAGAAAGTTTTCGTATATAATTCAAATTCCATGGAATTTACCCTTTTGAAGTGTACAGTTCTGTGGATTTGATTATACTCACAAAATTGGTCAGCCATCACCACTATCTAATTTTAGAATAGTTCTTTATGTTTGAAAAAAATTCTATAACCATTAGTAGTCACTCTCCACTCTCTCTTCTCCCCAGCCTCTGGTAACCACTGAATCTATTCTATGTCTCCATGTTTTCCCTATTCTGCACACAATGTAAAAGGAATTATGCGAAAAGTGGGATTTCATGACAGGTTTATTTCATTAGTGTAATGTTTCCCAGATTTATTCATGTTATAGTATATATAATTTATTTATTTTTACAGCTGTGTAATATTCCATTTTAGAGAAGGAAACGGCAACCCATTCCCGTATTTTTGCCTGGAGAATTCCATAGACGGGGAGCCTGATGGGCTACAGTCCATGGAGTCATAGAGAGTCAGACATGACTGAGCAACTAACACATGCAACATTCCATTTTATTGATTCACCACATTCTGTTTATCCATTCATCAGTTGATATTTGAATTGTTTCCACTTTTGGCTCTTAGGAATAATGCCAATATGAGCATTTTTAATTTCTAAAAAGCTTTCACTAATGTTTGTTATTTCTCCTTTTGTTCTTAGTTATCCTAGTGAGTGCAAAGTGGTATGTCATTCTAGTATTAAATATTTTCTAATACTTTATTTTAAATTCCTTCTTGTATCTTTTATTATTTGAATTATCATTATTTTTATTAGTTGCCCTGGGGATTGCATTAATATTTGCTGTGGACAGTATTCTTCCCACCTCAGCAGTTTCATATATTGAAGTCCCATACCCCAACTTGATGGTATTAGGAGGTGGGTTGTTGAGAAATAATTAGGTTCAGATGAAGTCATGAGGGCCCTACCTTATAAGAAGAGACACCAGAACTTATTCTCTCTGTGCGTGCATGTAAGCAAGCACACAGCAGGATGGTGGCCAAGAAAAGAGACTTTAGAATGAAACCTATCTTGCCAGTCCCTTAATCTTGGATTTCTTACCCTCCAGAACTGCAAAAAATTAATTTATATTGTTTAAGAAATTCAATCTATGACCTTTTGTTATGACAGCCTGGTAAGAATAAGGCACCATCTTAACCAAAAACAATATCATTTGAATTACTACCAACTTAATTTCAACATTGTATAATAATTTGTGTCCAGTATATTTCTGGCCCTTCCACTCTTCTTATGCTATTATTATCATATAAATTACATCTTTCTACATTATAAACACATTAAAATGGTTTAATCATTAAATCTCTGTGCCTTTTAAATCAGATATGCCAAGAGTTTACAAATAAAAATATACTGTCTTTTATATGGAACACTGTGGTTACCTTTTTTTCATATTTTAATTGTGTGAATATATGTGTATATACACACAGATTTGAGTTATTGTGTAATGTAATTTCATTTCAACCTGAAGACCCCTTTTAGTATTTCTAGTAGAGCACAGCTGCTACTGACAGCATTTGTCTAGAAACATCTTAATATCGTTTTCATTTTTGAAGATAATTTTGTGGCTTATAGAATTCTTCTTTGACTTTCTTTTTCTTTCAGCACTTTGAATATGTTATCCCACTGAATTCTTTTTCCTGTGTTGCCACTGAAATGTATGCTCAGTTAGCTTAGTGGTCAGCTAATGATTAAGATTTCCTTAAATGCATTAAACTAGTAAGGCTCTATCCTTTCCTTAGGATTTTCTATATATGTTGGGACACAACTTTAACACTTTAGCAATTTGAAACTGTTTTACCTCTCACTTCCTAATGGCACAGGGCCTCAAGGTTAACCAGTGGTAAGAGATGTTCCTTTCCTATGTATGCACACACTCTTGCACACCAAAAAGTCCTTCTAGATCCTAGAAGTGTGTGTGCTAAGTTGATTCAGTTGTGTCTGACTCTTGCGACCCTGTGAACTGTAGCCTGCCAGACTCCTCTGTCCATGAGTCTCCTATGTCTCTTGCATTGGCAGGCAGGTTCTTTACCACTAGTACTACCTGCAAAGCCTCAGATCCTAGGAGTATGTCATAGCTTTTCAAAGCCTTTACATATGGCTAATTTTACTGATTTTCCTTTTAAGTTTTACCAAGTTTCTTGTTTGTCCAACTGGTATTGCCTCCTTAGGCAGCTGCAATGTTAAACCATTGTTGCTTATTTGTTTGTTTGTTTTTAAACAACACCATGGGGACAGGTCTCTTTCCTTATTGAGTGTGCTCTGAATCATATCAAATAAAGAGAAGGCCTGGGAGTGGGTTTTCTCCAGAGAGCTAATATGCAGGTCAGATAACAGTTCTCTGAAAAATTTTCTGAGGATCTTCCAACCCATTTGGCATCCTTCAGTTACTGCTAGACTGCTGACATTCAAAGCTCACTTGGTTGCATGATGAATGGTTTTCAAGTCTACCCTGGCGCTCCAGAGAAATGGATGGGAAAAGGACAAGTTAAAATCCACGAAACTTGCTGTTCTTCTCCAGATTGCATCAATACTTTGGTGAATTGCTGGGATGCAAAAAAGTTTGATGCTGACCATTTTGGGCAGTGTTCTCATTCCTTTTATGGAAGGCTGAATATTTGTATGTCCTTACTGTGTCATTCCAAAAAGTAAAATGCTTTTCAGTTGAAAGGAAGAAGTATATACCTGAAGGGTAAAAATAGGCATGAAAACTTTTAGAATAAAATATTAAATTTATACTGGTAGATAATAAATATGAACACAAAAATAAGCCATAAAGTGAGGTTTTAGAGATTAATTAATGGTTTTGAAGTGGCAGGAAAAATAATTTTAAAGCTGCGTTGAATTGAAAGTTATTGACAATTGGCACATACTAGTAATATTGCACACTATTTTTATATTCTAATGATTTTTCTCAAAACTCTAAAGTACACACCCCCATGTGTATATTTTAACTCTCTATATAGGGACAAATATATAAAAGAAAATAAAGTGACTTTTTTCATAGGAAAAAATACATGCTTTTCAGCTTTAATACAACAGATCCCAGAAGGTGAGTCAATACACCATAGAGAGCCATAATGGTTTTGAGATAGTTAATATTGAACAATCAAGTATATAATTTTTCAGAGTTGTTCATTAACTGTCCAATCTATAAGACTGATTCACTATTTAAAATTTTGCTTTTGAAATTTTTAGCTAATAAATTTCTGGATGCCTCAGAAGAGATGAATGAATACTTTTCTAAAAGGACTGTTTGAAATTGTACCTCTGTATGAAAGCTTTGTAGTAAGTACTGTCTTTAGCTGTCATATACACTAGTCATCTTGCACAACCCTGATCACTTGCCCTGCCACTATTCAATTAACCTGTCATCCTCCGTTCAAACAGAGCCCACAAAGCATTACACATCATAAATGGCTCTTAAGCGAGCTCACTCGGTTGTGGTAAATACATTATGTGTGCCTCGTACAGAAGGGGAACTCATAAAGATACAATTCTACTATGCCTTTGTGCTTGGTTAAATTTCTCTCAATAATCCAATTCTCCACGCTCTCTCAACTCCCAACAGTCTCTCTCGGTCACAATAAGTGACCATACCGAAAGAATATTTGGTACGCCATATTCCAGTCACATTTATTCTCATACTCCAGGGAAGCCTCTATGTGGCTATTAAAAAGCTATACAAGTGATTATTTATCCACGCTTACTATATAGATTGCTTGTTCTCAATTTTTTTTTCTTTTGTTGATATTACTAACAGGTATCTTACACATAACTTTCCAAATGCAACCCATGTCAGTTTCCTTATTCTGCATGCATATGTTTGTTTTTTAATGCTCAGTTAATGTCCTCAGTACTTTGTTTCTCTCTAATTTGTGGTTTCTTCTTCACTTTTACATAAGTAAAAGGAATGGGTGCAAAGGTTAAGTGTGATAGACACATGAATGCAGATTCTTTAACTTGCTGATTTAGGAGTATTCAAGATCATCTCCTTATTGAGGATTCTGC
This sequence comes from Dama dama, assembly GCF_033118175.1. NCBI lineage: Eukaryota > Metazoa > Chordata > Mammalia > Artiodactyla > Cervidae > Dama > Dama dama. The sequence continues at coordinate 37,881,499 of NC_083700.1, read as the reverse complement.
TTTGGTAATATATTTTAAAAGCTATCTTTTTTTTTTTTTTTAATTTGAAGAGTTACTTTCTGCTTCATTGTTTTGCTTATGTAAATATAATTAATTCATTAACTCTTGCCAGAGAGCAATGTGACTGATATTAAGTGATTTTTCTACATGGAATTTCAAGGATCATTTTTTTACTTACCAATTAAGAGCCAATTTGCTGCTAATCATAGAGCCATCTGTGTGAAGCTCAGTGTCCTTCAGTCCGAAAAATGAGGTGTTTGTGTATCATACTAGAAGGAATAATACAATTGATTCATCCTTCCCATGGGGAGGAAGCTTTGGAATCTCATACATCTGAAATATGAATCCTGGATTAATATTTACTATCTGAAAGACGTTTACTGAATTATTTTACCTTTTTGAGCCTCGGTTTCCTCATCTGAAATACAGGGTTGATGGTATTATTTATTTCATGGGTTCCTTGTGAGTGTAAAGTGAGATAATACTTGTGAAGTTACTAGAGCCTGGGAAAGTAGTGGGTAATAGATGTGTAGTTAAAAACATACTATATATAATATATATATATGTACATATATATATATATATATTTCTACTTCTTAAGACTTCCCTCTCTTTCTTGATCTCCTCTTTTGTACATTCTCTATCTTTCTCTGTTATTTTGAGTTGCACACACATGTTCTGTGTTATACAAATAAACAGAATACATCATATTGGGACATATAAATGTATCCTCTTTACCTGAAAATAAGGTTTTACTTATTTCATTATCATTAGCATTTATATAGGGACTTCCCAAGTGGCGCTAATGGTAAAGAACTTGCCTGCCAATTCAGGAGACATAAGAGATGTGGGCTTGATCCATGGGTAGGGGAAGATTCCCTGGAGGAGAGAATGGCAGTCCACTCCAATATTCTTGCCTGGAGAATCCCATGGACAGAGGAGCCTGGCAAATAAAGCTTACTGTCAAATGAGTGTACCTAACAAAATGAAGTGACACTCTCAGATGCTTTTTGAGAAGGCAGTAAATTCTCAGTGATTTTGATTTTATTTCTTCATCCATTACATTTATTATTTTTTCATCCACTGTCAATTGAAGATTGCTAAGGAATATTAATCTATGAAATAAAAGCACCTATGTTAAGTTAACTCTTAAGTCAGCCATGAAGAAAACCCATTAAATCAGGACAGGAAAGGACTGATAGTAAAATAAGAGTTTTTTTTTTTTTTTCTTGTTATTGCTGTTTTTATTATTTTAATAGGATGTATTTCCTGTTTACTATACAATGTTATATTAGTTTTCAAACTGTCACTCAAGAATTTAGCTGTCTGACAGTAACACTGAAAAAAAATTATATGAATCACTATTTTTTTACCTTTATTAGATTAAGAGCTATCAAGAACACAGAGCTAACACACTCTAGATTCTAGGGAAATATTTATTGAAATGCCATTTAAATGAGTGAATGAGATAATGAATGGATTAATGAAAAAATACACCTATGACATCAAGTTCCTAATAAAATGTTTAAAGCAGCTGTGTACCCAGAACAGAAACCTCATATACTCTTTATTGCCATTCTTTGATTTCTGAAGATCATTTAAGACTCTCTCTTTTCTTTGTTTGTTACTCATTAGTTGCTTCATATATTGAAGGTATATTGCAGGTTAATTAAAAGTTTAAAAATAATACAAGATAACACAAGATGATTTTGATCACCTAACAGTAAGCCCCACAGAGACTGAGACAGAACTGCATTTGGGTATCTCTTGAGGAGGTGCGGGTCAGCAGTGGACAGCTGCAGGGGCAGGGTCTCTGGGCGCTGTAGACCTGGGTATGGCATAAGCCCTCTTGAAGGAGATCACCATTAACCCCACCATAGAGCTGCCAGAACTTGCACAGGACTGGGGAAACAGACTCTTGGAGGGCACAAACAGAACCTTGTGAGCACCAGAACCCAGGGGAAAGGAGCAGTGACCCCACAAGAGACTAACCCAGACTTGCCCATGAGTGTCCAGGAGTCTCTGGTAGAGGAGTGGGTCAGCGCTGGCCTGCTGCAGGGATGGGGACACAGAGTGTAGCAGTACAAACATGAGACCTTTTGAAGGAGGTCAGAAAAAAAAAAACAAACAACAACAACAAAAAAACAATGGGAGTTGACTATGGCTCAGATCATGGACACCTTATTGCCAAATTCAGATTTAAATTGAAGAAAGTAGGGAAAATCACTAGACCATTCAGGTATGACCTAAATCAAATCCTTTAAAATTATCCAGTGGAAGTGACAAATAGATTCAAGGGATTAGATCTGATAGACAGAGTGCCTGAAGAACTATGGACGGAGATTCATGACATTGTACAGGAGGCAGCAATCAAGACCATCCCCAAGAAAAATAAATGCAAAAAGGCAAAATCATTGTCTGAGGAGGCCTTACAGACAGCTATGAAAAGAAGAGAAGCAAAAGCCAAAGAAGAAAAGGAAAGACATATCCGTTTGAATGCAGAGTTCAAAAGAATAGCAAGGATAGATAAGAAAGTCTTCCTAGTGATCAATACAAAAAAATAGAGGAAAACAATAGAATGGGAAAGACTAGAGATCTCTTCAAGAAAATTAGAGATACCAAGGGAACTTTTCATGCAAAGATGGGCACAATAAAGGACAGAAATGGTATCAGTTCAGTTAAGTTGCTCAGTCATGTCAGACTCATTGCAGCCCGATGGACTGCAGCACACCAGGCATCCCTGTCCATCACCAACTCCTGGAGCTTATTCAAACTCATGTCCACTGAGCTGGTGATGCCATCCAACCACCACCATCACCTTCATCATCATCATAATCATCCAACTCTCCCCTTCTCCTCCTGCCTTCAATCTTTCCAAGCATCATGGTCTTTTCAAATGAGTCAGTTCTTTGCATCAGGTGACCCAAGTATTGGAGTTTCAGTTTCAGCATCAGTCCTTCCAGTGAATATTCAGGACTGGTTTCCTTTAGGAGGGATTGGTTGAATCTCCTTGCTGTCCATGGGACTCTCAAGAGTCTACTCCAACACTACAGTTCAAAAGCACCCATTCTTTGGCACTCAGCTTTCTTTGTAGTACAACTATCGCATCCTTACATGACTACTGGAAAAGAAGCAGAAGACATTAAGAAGGGGTGACAAGAAAACACAGAACTGTACAAAAAAGATCTTCATGACCCAGATAATCATGATGGTATGATCACTCACATAGAGCCAGACATCCTGGAATGTGAAGTCAAGTGGGCCTTAGAAAGCATCACTACAAACAAAGCTAGTAGAGGTGATGGAATTCCAGTTGCGCTATTTCAAATTCTAAAAGATGATGCTGGGTAAGTCCTGCACTAAATATGCCAGCAAATTTGGAAAACTCAGCAGTGGCCACAGGACTGGAAAAGGTCAGTTTTCATTCCAATTCCAAAGAAAGACAATGCCAAAGAATGCTCAAACTACCGCACAATTGTACTCATCTCACACGCTAGTAAAGTAATGCTTAAAATTCTCCAAGCCAGGCTTCAACAGTATGTGAACTGTGAACTTGCAGATGTTCAAGCTGGATTTAAAAAAGGAAGAGGAACCTGAGAGCAAATTGCCAATATCCATTGGATCATCAAAAAAACAAGAGAGTTGCAGAAAAACATCTACTTCTACTTTATTGACTATACAAAAGTCTTTGACTGTGGGTCACAACACACTGTGGAAAATTCTAAAAGAGATGGGAAGAGCAGACCACCTGAACTGCCTCTTGAGAAATCTGTATGCAGGTCAGGAAGCAACAGTTAAAACTGGTAATGGAACAACAGAATGGTTCCAAATAGGAAAAGGAGTACATCAAGATTGTATATTGTCACCATGCTTCTTTACCTTATATGCAGAGTACATCATGAGAAATGCCGGGCTAGATGAAGCACATGCTGGATTCAAGATTGCCAGGAGAAATATCTATAACCTCAGATATGGAAATGATGCCACCCTTATGGCAGAAAGCAAATAAGAACTAAAGTGCCTCTTGATGAAAGTGAACGATGAGAGTCAAAAAGTTGGCTTAAAACTGAACATTCAGAAAACTAAGATCATGGCATCTGGTCCCATCACTTACTTCATGGCAAATTGATGGGGAAACAATGAAAACAGTGACAGACTTTATTTTGGGGAGCTCTGAAATCACTGCAGATGGTGACTGCAGCCATGAAATTAAAAGACACTTACTCCTTGGGAGACAAGTTATGACCAACCTAGACAGCATATTAAAAAGCAGAGACATTTTTGCCAACAAAGGTCCATTTAGTAAAAGCTATGATTTTCCCAGTATTCATGTGTGGATGTGATAGTTGGACTATAAAGAAAGCGGAGTGCTGAAGAATTGAAGTTTTTGAACTGTGGTGTTGGAGAAGACTCTTGAGAGTCCCTTGGACAGCAAGGAGATCCAACCAGTCCATCCTAAAGGAAATCAGTCCTGAATGTTCATTGGAAGGACTGATGCTTAAGCTAAAACCCCAATACTTTGGCCACCTGATATGAAGAACTGACTCATTGGAAAAGACCCTGATGCTCGGAAAGCTTGAAGGCAGGAGGGGATTGGGATGACAGAGGATGAGTTGGTTGGATGGCATCACAGACTCAATGGACATGAGTTTGAGTAAACTCCGAGAGTTGGTGATGGACAGGGAGGCCTGGTGTGCTACAGTCCATGGATTCGCAGATTCGAACACAACTGCTTTACTGAACTGAACTGACTGAACAGAGAAACTATTACAATATTTTAAGCCAACAAACTCATAGGTAAGTGCTTCTGAGACTTTAATATTCAGGTATATTACATAGAGATCCTTTAAAATAGATTCTGGCTTAATAGGTCTTAGATAGGACCTAAAATGCTTTTATTTTGAGTTCGCTTCCAGATAATATTAGTTCTGCTTATCTGGGAACACATTTTGAGTAGCAAGTAGCAACTCAGTCTCAGATAAAAAGTTTAGTTTAAATTGCGAGGAAGGTCAAGAAGCACAAGATTAAGCAAGGAAAAATTAGAGTCTTATTTAGATAAAGATGTGCTGAACAGGATGAGGTCAAGAATATTATTGGAATCAAGAGGACTGATGCTCTAAGTGAGGTGGAATAAGGCAAGAACAACTGAAGCTCTAGAAAATTATTTATGAGCCGAGGACTCAGAAAAACCAGGAAGTGAGTAAATACACTAAGCTTCCCTGGTTGTTCAGATGGTAAAGCGTCTGCCTGCGATGTAGGAGACACAAGTTCAATCCCTGGGTTGGGAAGATCCCCAGGAAAAGTGAATGGCTTCCCACTCCAGTATTCTTGCCTGGAGAATTCCATGAACAGCAGAGCCTGGTGGCCTACAGCCCATGGGGTTACAGAGAGTCAGACATGGCTGAGTGACACACACAAACACACATACACACAGAGGCAGAAAGAAGATGAGCAGTTGGTCCTAGAGGATATACTTCTCCTGAGGATCATTCAAATGAAACAATATTATTATAAATTATTCCTCTTTACTATTTGTTTTAATCTGGAGACGTCCAAGTCTAAATGGATTCATCTCCAACTTCAGTGCGTGTGTCTGTGTTTTAATTTTCAATTAAAAAAAAAATACAAACATGTTCAATAATGAACAATTTTATCTCTCACTGTTAGAATCGGTCTTCACATATTCCCAAATATTGGCTGCATTCATTTATTCATCCACTGAACATTTAATTAAAACCACCAAACCACCACTAATTCATAAATGTTTTTGTAAGCAAAGAATGTTGCCTGCCATTCAAGTTATACAAGGAGTTAGTCATTAGCCACCACAGTCACTGACTTATAAGTACTCTCAAAAAGAATTCATGGTGAAGTATTCATGATATGGGGCCCTAGATAGTTGAAATGCCTATTTAAGGAAGAATTTCAGTGACTCCAGAGTCTTGCATCTTTCTATACATAGATAAGCACTAAAAATCACTGAGTTACCAAATCCACACAACTAGCAGCAAACTTTTATCAAAATATATGCTTGACTTCGTGTATTTCGCAACCAAAAATTTCACATGTGTACTGGCTCCTCTCCCTTCAGTATAGTTCCTGAGAACAACCTGAAAGCTTGCCTCTCTGGCTATAGTCATCAGTAAAACACTGAATAAATTCAACTCACAGGTCTTACATTGTGCATATTTCTCCAGGCAGCAATCAGATATTTTTTAACCTGACTATAAGCATATCTTTGTCAATCATTAGAATTTTGCTTATTTCTTTGTTTTATTTATGTATAGTTTAGCATCTGGAACTCAATTTAAAACTCCATTCTGTATAAAATGTCCTACAATTCAAATCAACAGTGATTCAAGTATAACTCTCTCACCCTTTATCCAAAATTAATATTTTTATGTTTTCAATCTTTGTATATGCTTCAGAACACATTAAGTATCAGGGAAACTGTCCTTTTTTTTGCTCCTCAGGCTTAGTCCTTAGGAAATCTTAGAATAACAAAAATAATCATCTGCAATCATCATAACCACTTTACTTCTTGAAAGCATTGTGAATAATATACCTCGTGGTAAGGATGATGTGTCTTGATTCCTTGGAGAGAATAAAGTTATTATTATTTTTTTAACCACTGTGAAAACTGTTTTACAGTACAAAGTCATGGTCATTTTTAAAAAATTGTTTTATGTCATTGTATGAAAATATCCTTCTAAAGATATTAAATACAACAATAACTTGTACCAAACATGAAAAGCTTTGACTCAAAATCATTGGCTAATATATGTTTCTTTACAAAATTTTACACTTGTAATGATGTTCACCTGTTATTTTTGGCAATTCAAAAATATCTAAAAAGACTAAAACAACTATAACAAATCATAGGTGTAAGAAATGGTTGAGACTGAAAAACACAGTTTGTGTGCTAATCTCAAGGGAAGAACAGTTAGACACCTCCAGGCTTAAACAATAAATTTGTTATGGAAGACTTTTGGTAGAAGTACATGATACCAAAACATACTGTTTAGAGAGCCCCCAGCACAATTTACCAACTATTCTCCCAGTAGGAAATTTTACTGCTTTTAAAATGAGAAGATAAAATAGCACTTTGCAGTATATATATTTTTAAGCTAAATAAATAAGCAAAATCTAGTTAATGTACAATAAGGAAGTAATACAATGATGCCATAAAATTAGAATCAAGGTTTTAATTCTTTTTTCTTTGCATTTGCTCATTCTTGCTGGATATAGTAGGTGTATTAAGGGTGGAATAAAATTAAAATACACTGAATATAATAAATAGGGATATCATGTCAGGATACTACTTAACTCTTAAACCAAATGAATATATAGTAGTGGTAGTGTTAGTCACTCAGTCATGTCTGAATCTTTGCAACCCCATGGAGTAATGCCTGCCAGGCTACTCCATCCATGGGATTTGCCAGGCAAAAATACTGGAGTGGGTTCCCACTTTTGTCTCCAAGGTGATCTTCCTGACCCAGGGATTGAACGTTGCAGGCAGACTCTTTATCATCTGAGCCATCAGGGAAGGCCAAATAAATATGTATACCAAGGTAAAGCTGAATCTCTGCATCAGAATGTTTATTCTATTCTTCTTGGGAAAATTTCCTTTCCAAATATTTTTAGTTTAAAAATCGTTAACACATAACTGTAAAAGATGGATTTTAGTTTTTAATCAAAATAACCTTAAGATATTTGATGTGTACTAAGTTCAAGTACTTTAAAAACCATGTCAATATGCACAGTAAATTACAAGCAACTTTAGTTATCACCTATATTTTCTGTGCTTGGTCCTCTTGCATTTTGTTATTTCTGTTCACTTGGAAAATAAAGGAAAAGCAAGCAATAGATGGAGAATTAATGCTCCTGGGATAAGACGCAGTAGAGAACCAAAGATGCAGTTTTAAGAAAGTCAAAATGCCAATGAATAAGGTCATAAGCCCTAGACTGAAGTGTGGGAATCACTGCAAATACTATCAATTGAGTAGGGACTGAAGTTAAATCGCAAAGGCTGAGAGGAAATATGTGGTTTGGAAGCAGAAAAATCAAATCTAAAAAATCTCACTTGGAATATCAGGAATGGGTGCTCAAGGACAATTTCCTAGTGTTTGATAGTAGTGTTAGTAGCTCAGTTGTGTCCTACTCTTTGTGACCCAGTGGGCTGTAGCCTGCCAGGCTTCTGTCCATAGGATTCTCCCGGCAAGAATACTGGAGTGGGTTGCAATTTCATTCTTCAGGGGGTCTTCCTGACCCAGGGATTGAACCCATGTCTCCGTCATTGCAGTCAGAATCTTTACCATCTGAGCTACAAAGGAAGTCTTGTAGAGGGAAAAGTATAAAGTGAGAGCTTTAGGAAGAGAAGTTGATTCTAGATTATTTTAGGAAAGGAGAGACTTGACATTTTCCAATGAGCTGCCAACAGAGGGAGAGAAGAAGGGAGAGAGTAATTAATGGTTTAAAATGCCATTGAGAACAATTTGGACAAAGAGAAAAGATAGACAAAGTTGGAGACAAAAGTAGAGAGTATGAGTTATTTCCACTATATTGGGTTTCCCTGGTGGCTCAGATGGTAAAGAATGGGCCTTCAGTGCAGGAGAGCTGGGTTCGATCCCTGGGTTGGGAAGATCCCCTGGAGAAGGAAATGGAACCCACTTCAGTATTCTTGCCTGGAGAATTCCATGGACAGAGGAGATTGGCAGGCTACAGTGCGTGGAGTCACAAAGAGTTGGATATGACAGAGTGACTAGCATTTTCACTTTCTACTGTATTATGTATTCATTTACTGTGTCTCTTAATGTGGGGGGTTGATTGCAAAATTATTCACCCATTCTGTATCCACAGGCTTTAAATATGATTTTACAGGAATTTCCATCAAGAGGGGAGTCTACTTCCCCATCATTTAAATAATATTTATATGACTTCTTAATGAATAGAGTGAGGCTGTTGTGAAATATGCCAGTTCTAACCGTTGTTCCAACATTTCTTGAACATTTCCTCCATTTCACTCCTTTGCCTTCACCATGAGTACATGCTCAGGATCCTGGGTATCTCTATTTAGACTATTACAACCAGATCAGGCTAGGGCACTGGAGGATGAGAGATGACATGATGAATAGACAAGTTGTCCTACCTAAAGTCATTTTAGAGCACCTGTTCCCTAGGTCACTTTTCAGATATCCACAAACACATGGGAGGTGCCAGCTGAGATGAGCTAACCCTGGCTCATATCATCAGTCACCCTATTGACTTACAGAGTAATGAACTAAAAGAATTATTTATGGTAGTTATGCCACCAAGGGCTTTGAGGTTGGTTATTAGGTAGCATTGCCATTGCTGTAGGTAACTGATACATCCACTCAAGACCAGTGTATCTTTGAAACAGAAACAATACATTGTTTACAGTTAGAGTTCCTGGATCTATTGTATACCTTGAGATAATAAATGGATCTTAATGTTTATTTGTTCTATTAAAATACAGATGATGGGTGGGTGAATGAATAGATGAATGAAGGAGATGTTGAAAAAATAGTTTTCTACTGAGTATTAAGTAGAGTCTGAATTTACAATGTCTTATATGCTAGGATTAGGAGTTAAGATACTACATATATGATCAAGGGGGAATTTTTTTTTTTTTATACAGGTATAATTTGACAAAACCACTGATGCTATTTTAAGATACTTATGGTGGTTTATGCTATATTTAAAATGAATAATCAGCAAGGACCTACTGTATAGCACAGGAAACTGCTCAATGTTATGTAGCAACCTGGATGTGAGGGGAGTTTGGGAGAGAATGGATACATGTGTATGTATGGCTTAATCTGCTGCTCACCTGAAACTATCACAACATTGTTAATTGGCTATATTCCAATATAAAATTGGAAGTTTTATAAAATGATACAGCAGTTTAAAAAGAGCTTTTACACTTTATTAAACTTGATTTCACTGCAAATTTAGGTTTCAGGTAAGTATTTGAATGAATATTTTATAGATCTGAAAAAATAATTTAGGGAGATTAATCACCTACAACCAAATATTCTAATATCATTTAGTCTAATATTCCTACTATATCACAAACAATGACTGTTTTAGGAAATTAACTGCGTGGAATGAGAGACATAGGAGGATTTTAATGTGAGACATTGATTAATATTTAAAGAAATAATATGCTAAAGCAACATTCTCCCATAAGAATAATGTACAGAAAAAGAATGATTACATGGTAGATAATAACATGTAAATTGTCTTGTTTACTAATTTAAATGCATTTGATGCAAATACCATTCTATTCCTGGCCTTGCTTACTATAAATGACTGAGAACAAAGAACAATCATGAAGTCAAATCTAATATTTCCAACATGAAGAAAAGCTAGTTAGTGAATGTTTGTTATTTAAAAATAAAACTCCTAGAGAGGAATTGATATTTTACATTCCTTTTTCTAAAGTTGATGATGTTATTAAAATCTTACTGATTTGATTTTTGGGGACTATTTTCTTCTTAAAAAATCAATACAGTCAACAAAAGAGAATAAGTTGATATATGTAAGTGATATAATAAAAATAAGACTTGAAGGCATATGGCATATATGGCATATATATGGCACATATGAAGGCATATATGTCTAAATAATGGTAATTAAAAAAGACTAACAGCAGTGATTTTTTATAATTTGTTCCATGCATTTGATTTCGTATAAAGACCTACAAAGAAAATGACAAGTCATTTTTCCTCACTATGTCACCTCCATCTTCTATGCCTACCTTATGTATTGCCACTGATCATCCAAAGGAGCCATCAAAGCTTACTCTTATCTTACATACATTTTCGTGAACCCAAACTCAAAACTGTTCAGAAGCTCCTGAATAGAGAACAATTTAAAGAAGTCTCAGGTGGGAGAGCAATGGTTGGTAAATGTTCCATCATATGTACCTCTGACTTGCACTTTTGAAATTTTCTTCAAATACCTTATCATGCAGATTCTGAGTGGTTTCCTCTCTGAGCACCTGCCTCAGAACTGTGGTCCTAGTGGTTCATGGAACTTTATATATATATTTATATATATATACATATTATCCATAATATATTTTAAACTTTATTACATTTGGGGGAAGGAAAAACTTTACTATGGTTGGAGTGAGTCCACAGATAGGGAAAAAAGAAGGGGAAATTATGAATTAAAGTTTATTTTAGCATCTACACTAAATATCCCCAACCCCAGATTGTTATTCCAACTTCATATGGTTGCCTATAATAAGTACTGTAACATTTGCTCCACGTTAAAAGTTAGACTGCAGAAAATAAACCACATGTTTTAATTTTTAACAGATATATTTAAACATAAAATTATCATTTTCCTATTTTCCTAAAATTATTATTCCCAAGTAATCATTTAAATCAATCCAACTCCCTGGTTAGAAACAATGGATGCAGCAGTGCCCCAAGTTAGGCAAATAGTGAGCTTGAGGGCACAGTTTCCTAGACTGCTAAGTCTGCCCAGGACCTCCATTGTAGGGAGTTAGGCCCCAAATATAAAGTTAGAAGGAAGGATCCATCCAAGGCCACCTTCAGGTTTGATAATTCACTAGGAAGATAGAACTAACTGAAAGCTATTGTGAAAGTGAAGTCGCTCAGTCGTATCCAACTCTTTGCGACCCCATGGACTGTAGCCCACCAGGCTCCTCCGTCCATGGGATTCTCTAGGCCAGAATACTGGAGTGGGTTGCCATTTCCTTCTCCAGGGACTTTTCCTGACCCAGATATCAAACCCAGGTCTCCTGCATTGCTGGTAGATGCTTTAACCTCTGAACCACCAGGAACGCTATTATAGCTGCTGATAATAGGAAAAGACGGCAGAAAATTAGCAAAGGAAGAGATGGATAGGGCAAAGTCTAGTCCGTCAGTTCAGTCACTCAGTGGTGTCTGACTCTTTGTGACCCCATAGACTGCAGCATGTCAGCCTTCCCTGTCTATCACTGTCTCCTGGAGCTTGCTCAAACTCATGTCCACTGAGTCTGTGATACCATCCAACCATCTCGTTCTCTATTGTCCCCTTCTTCTCCTGCCTTCAATCTTTCCCAGCTTCAGAGTCTTTCCCAATGAGTCAGTTCTTACCATTAGATGGCCAAAGTATTGGAGCTTCAGCATCAGGATCAGTCCTTCCAATGAGTATTCAGGACTGATATCCTTTAGGATGGACTGGTTGGATCTCCTTGCAGTCCAAGGGACTCTCAAGAGTCTTCTCCAACATCACAGTGGAAAAGCTTCAAAACTTCAATGCTCAACTTTCTTTATAGTCCAACTCTCACATCCATACATGACTACTGGAAAAATCATAGCTTTGACTAGATGGACCTTTGTTGGCAAAGTAATGTCTCAGCTTTTTAATATGATGTCTAGGTTGGTCATAGCTTTTCTTCCAAGGAGCAAGCGTATTTTAATTTCATGGCTATTTCATCTGCAGTCATTTGGAGCCCAAGAAAATCAAGTCTCTCACTGTTTGCATTGTTTCCCCATCAATTTGCCATGAAGTGATGGGACCGGATGCCATGATCTTAGTTTTTTGAATGTTGAGTTTTAGGCCAGGTTTTATCTTTTTAATTTTTTCAGTTCAGTTCAGTTCAGTCGCTCAGTCATGTCTGACTCTTTGCGACCCCATGAACCACAGCACGCCAGGCCTCCCTGTCCATCACCAACTCCCAGAGTCCACCCATAGCCATGTCCATTGAGTTGGTGATGCCATCCAACCATCTCATCCTCTGTCATCCCCTTCTCCTCCTGCCCTCAATCTTGCCCAGCATCAGGGTCTTTTCAAATGAATCAGCTCTTCGCATGAGGTGGCCAAAGTATTGGAGTTTCAGCTACAGCATCAGTCCTTCCAATGAACACCCAGGACTGATCTCCTTCAGGATGGACTAGTTGGCTCTCCTTGCAGTCCAAGGGACTCTCAAGAGTCTTCTCCAACACCACAGTTCAAAAGCATCAATTCTTCTGCACTCAGCTTTCTTTATAGTCCAACTCTCACATCCATACATGACTACTGGAAAAATCATAACCTTGACTAAACAGACCTTTGTTGGCAAAGTAATGTCTCTGCTTTTTAATATGCTCTCTAGGCTAGTCATAACTTTCTTTCCAAAGAGTACTGCACCCTAATTTATTTATTTTTTAATGATGGATAATTGCTTTACAGAATTTTGTTGTTTTCTGTTAAACATCAACATGAATCAGCCATAGGTATACACATGTCCCCTCCCTCTTGAATCTCTCTCCCATCTCCCTCCCCATCCCACCCCTCTAGGTTGATACAGAGCCCCTGTTTGAGTTCCCTTAAGCCAGCTTTTTCAGTCTCCCCTTTCACTTTCATCAAAAGGCTCTTTAGTTCTTCTTCACTTTCTGCCATAAGGATGATGTCATCTGCATATCTAAGGTTATTGATATTTCTCCTGACAGTCTTAATTCCAGCTTATGCTTCATCATAGGACTGAGTCCAAGAAGTTACCACATGTGAACCTCCCTCAAAATGCTTTATTCTTTCAAAGTTATTGTATGACCATCTGCACAGAATATCGCTAATTTGAAAAGCTCATGAGAGCTTTGATTCCAAAGGTTTTATTACTAAAGTATGTTTGATTGATTAGTTGCACATATAGTTGGTTATTATTTTGGTGGGGTGGGGGAATGGATTTATTTTGATTTTTTTCTGAAAACATCAGGAACTGTAAACAGGAAGCTAAATATTTGGCCATACCAGAAGGAAATCCAAGTAAAAATATTTAGAAATCAGTTTAACCATGGAGAAAGGTATTTTAAAATATCAAATTTAAGACTCTTTCCTCCATTGAGCAAAAGAAATTTACTAAACCACAATGCTGAAGTGGAATTTAATTGATATAAATTTTTAAAATATTTTTTTTTTTCTTTTAAGAATGAAAATGCTCAATTCCTACCCTGGAATCCTTTCAGTTACAAACTATCATGCTTAAATGTTAGGTGAAAATGAACTTTTGATAATCTGAAAATAAATCTCTCAATGAATGAATTTAGATTCCAGCAGAACACGATATTACCTTATATTTGGGGAAGGAAATGGCAACCTACTCCAGTATTCTTGCCTAGAGAATCATGTGGACAGAGAAGCCTGGTGGACTGCTGACCATAAGATTGCATACGACTGAAGCAACTTAGCATGCATGCATGCATTGGAGAAGGAAATGGCAACCCACTCCAGTATTCTTGCCTGGAGAATCCCAGGGACAAAAGAGCCTGGTGGGCTGCCATCTATGGGGTCCCACAGAGTCAGACACGACTGAAGTGACTTAGCAGCAGCAGCAGCAGCAGCTTTTGTCTCACTAACTTAGGAACTTAATGCTGCGCTCAGTTGTGACCCACTCTTTCTGGCCCCCTGGACTATAGCCTGCCAGATTCCTTTGTCCATGGAATTTTCCAGGCAAGAAACTGGAGCAGGTTGCTATTTCCACTCCAGGGAATCTTCTCAATCCAGGAATTGAGTCCAGGTCTCCTGAGTGTCCTGCATTAGCGGATTCTTTACCACTCGCCACCTGTGAAACCCGTTGGTTGCATTGATGTCTTACCAAATACAATACAAAAGGGGATTAAAAACAAACTACTAAATCAAAACCTTTCTAGAGTAGAGTAACAGCTTTCACAAAATAAAAGGAACCCAGTTCTACAGAGTTGTATATTTCATAAGCATATGGACAATTTTTATTCCTAGAGTCCCAGATATTAAAATAAAAGTATCTTAGTCTTGGAAAAAATCTGATGAAGGCAGCAAAATCCTATCATCCATATTCTCCTAATGATACTTATAATACTTATATTTTTATATGCCCAGTACCCACCTTAAGACTAATGGGTATGAGTGGCTCAACCTGAATCACCTTGTTAGCATAAAATATCAGGTATGGTCATAGAGGCCCACATGAATAACAAAGATACTCCAATATTATGGAAATTTCAAGGGGTCTAGAAATTGTCTTCCAGGAGCCAAGGACAAAGGTCAAGCTTTTATTTGGATGAGAACAGATTTCTCAATACACAGACTGTAAGATGAGAGTACTTAAGGAAAACATTCATCTAAAAAAAAAAAAAAGTGTTCCACACTTAACACCAGAATAAGCTTACCAGTGATACTAGTTATTCTTCATGAATACGTTTACACACAAAGCAGTTACATTGCCAAGTTCTAAGCATTACGACCTTGTTCTTAATAATGTTTTAACAATAAAATAATTATAGCAATTATACACATAGTAATAGAAAAGCTGAGTTTCCCTGGTGGCTCAGTGGTAAAGAATCCACCTGCAATGCAGGAGATGTGAATTCAGTCCTGGGATCGGAAGGATCTCCTGGAGAAGGAATGGCAACCCACTCCAGTATCCTTGCCTGGAAAATCCCATGCACAGAGGGGCCTGCCAGGCTGCAGGCCATTGGGTTGCAAAAAAGTCAGACACAACAGTGAGGAGACCATAACAACAAAAATAGAAAAGCTATTTAAAGTTATCAAAGTGACTGCTAATAAAATAAAAAAAGAGGGAAAGAGGTATAAACCATACAGCAAAAACAAAAATTAAAATAAGTACATATGTACTTAAAAACAATTATCTAGGAAGATGCTTAAACAAATGTTAGTAGGAGTTTTTTTCTTAGTAGTGAACTTTAAATGGATTTTTTGCTTTTTTATAATCGTTTTTTTAGTTTGGCTGTATTTTCTACAAGTATAAATATTTTGTAAACAAATTAAATGCATAGATTTAGGTGCTCTATACATGGGACTTGTGGATTTCTTTGCAAGAAGTTGTGTAGCCTATCATCCTTTTCCCAAGAATTTTCTGTTTTTGCATCATGATGATTGTCCCAGTTAATTTAGGAATAGTAAGTGTTCCATTGCAGTCTTAATCTCTGTGATTAGTTAAGGATGTCTTGTCTTCTTCCTCATTTACTGTGTCATCCCATAGTCTTTTACAGACAGTCCAAAATGCCATTTACCTGATACGTAGGTATGATATGCTTTCAATCCTAAATAAACTCAAAGCCTAACAGAACAGTTAGATTTCAAAGGGTATTCTCTCTCCTTCACAGAAGGTGGTACTAAGTGAGTTCACGGTCAGGGTCCTGAGCTTTTGAACCCTGAGTTTTAATGCACCAGAGCCTCTGATTCCTAAGTGTAGAAGGTAACTTGAACCTTAAATCTTATTTTGCCTTGCTTATGATCGATAATTTGTACATTTAACACCAACCTGGTTTAGGGTTCTAATACCTGAGTAAACTTCATTTCTGTAGACATCTATATCATATGATTGGGGAAAGTGAGATTAGTATAATATTTAATAGGCTTGAAATAAAGTTAATTTGTATTTGTCTGAAAGCGTCTTTCTGACACTTTATTTTTGAAGGCTATATTCGCTGTGTATTTTAACTTAACAGTATCTTTCAGCACATAAATTATTCAGTTGTCTTCAGGCTTCCATATTATACTGTAAAGTCAGTTGTAAGTCTTATTTATATGCCTTTGGAGATAGTGTGTCTTTTTTTTTTTTTTTTGGTTACTGTAAGATTATATTTTCATCATCATTGATATTTGGCAGTTTTGATCTTGAGTGGCCTTGACCTGCAGCAACTTGAAGCAGGGTCTGGTTCCCGGCTCTTCAGCTTATTGAAAAGAACTCTCACAAAGACAGAGAACAGTGAAACAAAGTGTTTATTTCAAAGAAAAGGAGTACAGTACTCATGGATAGACACATGGGCGGACTTAGAGTAACATCCTCATGGTAGTTTAAATCACTTATATGGGGCACTTCTTCCCGGTTTCCTTTGGGCAATCGTTCTGATTTCTCTGGGTCTTAGTCCCTGTTTGATGCATCTCAGCATCCTCCCATGTGCGTGCCCACATCTCCTAGCCAAGATGGATTCTACCAAAGAGGCCTATGGGTAGCTTGAAACCACTCCCCTTTTGACCTTCAAGGAGATTTTTAGTCAGAAAGGACTCCTTGACTTCGAGAATGAGAAATATGTGGTCTTTTATCTGAGTAGGGCTTAGTCTCTCCTGTTATTCTCCTGTTATATTCATCTTGGAGTATAGGTCCACAGAGACCAACTCCAGCTGCTCACTCTGGGACCCGTTTATCTCCTGCATCAGATTCACAATGTTAGGCTTAGATGTAGTTGTCCAAATATACCTCTTGGGGTTCACTGACCTTTCCCTGAATGAGTGAGTTGATATGTTTCTTCATTTTTAACAAACACTTAGCCTTATCTTTTTCATATTTTTAAGCTCGTTATGTTTTTTCCACTTCATGTGGGTCTGTAATTTTTTGTTAGATTTTTAGATTTTGTCTCACATTTTTTTCCCTCATATTCTTTTCTGTTCATTTTTTTCTCCGTGTTTCAATTTCTGTATGTCTGTTAGAAAGTTCACTAATTCTATATTCTGTTATGTCTAATTTGTATTTAAACTTACCCAAACTGTGTTTAAATTCATTTTTTCTCAGTTCTAGATGAATTGCTTATTTTTGTGAATTTTAATTCTTTGTTACTTTCATTTATTTCATCTATATATTTTCCTATTTTGTGAATATACTAAACTTTTTAGAGTCCTTCTATCCTAACTTAAATAGCTGACTCACCTGTCAGTGTGCTTTTAGTCTATTTTTTATTTTTTTTATTGTCCAAATGATCTGGTATTCTCATGTGCCTGGAACTTTTTATTAAATGACAAACTTTATTAACAAAAAAATTGCATTGACATCAGATAATATTCTCTTACCCAAATGACAAATCTCCTGTTCTACCTCCATCTCAGTTCTTCACATATACTTTGCTAGATTTGTCTTTCTGACATGTCTTTATAGGTTGTTTCTCCATGTATAAAACTTGTTTGCTATATCATGCCTACAAAATCAAATTCCAATGCCCTAGGCTTTGAATCTGTTAAGACATTTTCAGAATAAAATATTTTTAAAATCTGATGTTTTGTCTTAAAATATGAAGTGTGTATTATTTTGCACAATTAAAAACCATATGCCATTTGCCCCAGGGATAGCTGATTCTAGGAACTCAACAGTATTATCAACCATACACATTTAATCCATCTACCCAACTCTGTTTTCATGGCTATTCCCACACTACCATGAAAATGTACATGAATGTGTACTCCACAATCTAGGGGCAGGTCCTAATATGTTTATTGGGGGAAAGTTGATTATACCTTCTTATGCTCTTTCTTTTATGAGTAAGGAAACATTTCCCAGCAGGCCCACAGAGGCAAGGTACTCAAGTCCGTGGAAGTCAAAATAGGAGCCTGAATGAGATTAGCATAATTAATTTAGATTAAATAGAATATAAGCATAAATCACATGGGATTGGGATAGACTCAGCCCCTTCAAATGCAGATTCTGCTAATATGGAAAAAATGGGTAATGGCTTTAGCACATGAATACAACATTGTTTTCCAAAGCCAGTTAATAACATCATCCTCAATATAGTCTTAAGCAACCATTGACTGTCCTCTCTTCATCATCTCATCTTCTTTTTCCTCCTGCTCACCCTCCTCCTCCTCTGATAAGTGGCTTGCATCACTTAGAGAAATTGTGAGAGAGCAGTCCTATGTCCCTAAGGAGGTTTTGATTTCTTTGAGAAAGAATATGGGGGAGATGACAGCATGTACATTAGAAAATATTTAATGCAATCTGTAATATAAATGAGATTATGAGTTACAGAAAATAAAGGCTGACACTCTGTCTATTCTTGTAAACATATAGAGTAAATGTGTCTGTTTAAAGAGAATTAATAGAAAAATGGGTTTCCCTGATAGCTCAGTTGGTAAAGAATCCACTTACAATGCAGGAGACCCCCCCCTTTTGATTCCTGAGTTGGGAAGATATGCTGGAGAAGGGAAAGGCTACCCATTTCAGTATTCTGGTCTGGAGAATTCCATGGACTGTATAGTCCATGGGGTTGCAAAGAGTCAGGCATGATTGAGTGACTTTCACTTTCACTATCAATAGGAAAATAGGTTTTGATATATTGAATTTTTCTATATAGATAAGTGGTTGGAATGCAAGCATTTTTAATGTCAAGGAATATTTTCACTATGAATACATGGAACTGTAGATATTTCCTAGGAAAATTATTCTTATACTATCCTGGAAAATTAACCATATTTCTGATTCTTTATATAAACCAAATTATTTCATTTAAAATTTATAGTATGTAATGGCTTTAAAGTAAAGAAACCCATTGTATACATATGGAAGTTCCAAATGCATATATATTAAATATTTTAAAAAATGCAGAGATAATACACATTTAAGAGAAAAGTCACTGTTTAATATGGATTGAAGCTGAAAACGTCCCTCTAATCTAGACACTCCTTATAATAAATAGGTTTGGGGGATTATCATATAGATTCTTCAGTCTTCTCTTCTGTAAAATGAGAAGTGTTTTAAAGTTTCCATCCATTTTTGATAGTCTAAAATCAATAAAAAAGGAAACCAAATATACAGATGAAGAAATTAAAATACAGAGTGTTTCCCTTTAGGAAAAAGAAAAATGCATTTGGCTGATTCCCTCCCTCCAGTTTCATGGTAAAATATTCACATTTATTTAACTTAGTATCAGATATTTTCTGTAGTCAAAGTCAATTGCTTAATCAGGTTGCCTTTAATTTCTTTAAAGCTAATTTAGCTTTTTTTTCTTCTTCTTCTTCTTGAAATATATCTTATCTGACAACTTTTATCTCTCATTTTAATGTACATTCAGTCAGGAGGCCAGAGATCAGTGCCTTCTTCCTGGGCATTCTTCAACCCTTATCACCTGGGAAGATCATTCTGTCTCTTTCTTATCATGCAATTACACAGTCTTTAGTGGTTTCAGTTCTCTCTTTTCTTCTCTGAGCAGTACTGATCCTAGCATATCAGCATGACAAGTTACACATTTCTAATGGAGCCATACTTTTGTTGTTGACCAATAGCTTGAGAAAATTAATTCATTTAAGATTGATCTGATGATCAAATACTTTTCAAGTTATGATGTTTATCTCAACAATAAAGAATGTTAGGTCACCAAAATACATACAATTTTATCAATTGCTTAAAAAAGAGTTTGGTTTTTATTAAAAGCAAAGATGGTGTATGATTTGAGGATCTCCTTTCACTCACTGGGAATAAGCTAGCCTGGCACAGCACTTGAATAATTCATGAGAGAAGAATAAAACATTTATCAATAAAAACAGGGTCAGTTTCCTGATGCAGAGCTTTAAAATATAAGTATATGCTAGAACAGCATCAGAGGAAAGTTATACGTTTGAATGTATCCGGTGCAGGTCTTTGTTAATAATATAGGAAATTCCTATGCCAACACAAAGCCTAGAATATTTCAGAATCACTGATTTTTTTAGTATTACTCTTGGGAAAAATCCTCTCATGCCTCTGAGATTATTTTCCACTTTATCAGTTTTTAAGACCCCTCAAGTATATTTAACATAATAAGAGAAGGGTTTCTCCCAACTCCAATGCAGGCACTTGTATGGCCTCACGTAGCTTGGCATTTCAAAAGGGGCTATCACATAAACTTCCTGTCATGTACATATGATGTTATGTTTGATTCATATATATGTATGGCTATAATATATTTATGCTACATATTCTAATATTTGATGATGCGATAGGTGAACATTAAGTCAAGACCTTGTGGGTGTGATTACATGGCAGGGGTTACATTTATCAGGAGTGGAGGAAAAACTGTCAGCTAATGTCTCTGCAAACAGCAATCATAATGACCCTGACAAGCTGCTGCCAGGCAAGCAGCGGCATTCCAGAGGTGGCCCAACTGCCAAAAGCAGGACAAATGCATTTAGAATTGCTAATAAATCATATCAGCTGTCTCAAATGTCTCCTTAGTGTATTGATTATAATTAAAATAAACTAATTAGTTAGAATTATAATGATGATCCACGTAAATGTTGAGCTCACAGATGAGAGGAAATGGCATGTTGGATTCTCAGGTGGTATTTAACAATGATAAGGATGAACTGAAGCTGGAAACCTCACCTGTTAATCATGGAGAGAAAAGATTTTAGGTTTTTTTTTTTAATATGAATATTCTGACCTTCTTACAGGATTTCTTACTTGCAGGATTTTTTTTTTCCCTTTAAAATCCCCTCTCCTAGGTAATCTCCCTTCCAGGAAGGTATTATATAATGTCAATTAGTTGGTCACTTTTAATCACATTACCATAAATGTGCCATAGTGTCACAATACAGATTATATTAAAATTATTGTTAATAATATTCAACACGCATAATATGTAATACATTTTAAAAAGGATTATATTGGTTCTTAAAAATCACATGATGAAACCACCACCATTTTCCCCCACATTTGACAGTTAATTGTTTACAAATGGTAATGATGAAAGGCAGTCCTTGCACGAGATTTGCTAAAATCCCTGAAACAATTTGCTGTTTGTTTTAGTTATGTATTAGTGTCCTAACAAGAGTATATGATTCTCTTGGTAGATATTGTGGAGTTTACAAAATGTGAATCTATATTATTGAGAACAGGATACCATCATCAATATTTATTTAGACTCAGATTTCAATGGATACCAAAATAAGTAGCAATATAATAACACTATGTATGACTATTTTAAAAATGGGCATTTCCTCCTTGGGAATCTTTTTATTAACTTACAACTTACTTGAAATGCCACATACAGAAATATTAAATTTAAAAGAAATTCCACGATCTACCTAACAGTGGACTTTTTTTTTTTTTTTAAAGAGATAGTGCATTGAGAGACAATAAGTCAAGTTCTTATTATAAATAATATTTCATGGGCTATAATACAAATGAGAATTTTATTTTTCAAATTTTAATATATTGCTGATATACTGTCAGCAATAGAAAAATAGCAATTTTAAAAATTGCTTACCTTGTAGTCAGAAGTGATTTCTTAATTTAGTAGGATCTGGTAACAGATATGAAAAATTCATAACTTCAGCTGAGCAATGAACTTTTTTTTATTATACCCAAGTGTATATATCAGCAATGAATTAAACTATGATGTTGCATGGGCACCTATAAATCATACAACTATTACTATATTTTCTTAAAGTAAATCTGATAATAATAATAGGTAATGCTCATTGGACAAATACTATGTGCTAAGGACTGTGTGCTTTATTTACATATTTTCTTTTATTCCTTATAGTAACCCTGTTTATAACATAGATATTATCCCTGATACACTTTGAGTTGTGTATCTTGCCCTAAAAGAGTAACAGTGACTGAGACAGCATGTGGATTTAGGACAGAACAGGCTTTGAAACTATCTTTGGTCATAAAAATAAAAGCAAGGATTATAATAGATTAATAGATGAAGGTTTATATGATGATATAGCCTATTATATCATTAATCCCCAACTGTAATCAAGAACAAAGCTACAGTCCTTGCATGATGAAAGCTAGGATTCACAGATGGTTTGACATGAAAATAGTCTTTACTAAAAACATCAGCAATTGACCTAAGGGCTACCTTGTAATTAAACAACTGCTCACCTTACTGCTATTACATATAGGAAACCATGAAGATAAAAACTGTGACAACAGACTTCATTAAAGTATTCAATTAAAAAAAAGCAAATTCTTAGAAATGTTTAGTTCAGTTCAATTCAGTCCCTCAGTCGTGTGTGACTCTTTGTGACCCCATGGACTGCAGCACACCAGACCTCCCGTCCCTCACCAGCTCCTGGAGTTTACTCGAACTCATGTCCATTGAGTCGGTGATGCCATCCAACCATCTCATTCTCTGTCGTCCCCTTCTCATCCTGCCTTCAATCTTTCCAAGTATCAGGGTCTTTCCAAATAAGTCAGTTCTTCGCATCAAGTGGCCAAAGATTTGGAGTTTCAGTTTCAGCATCAGTCCTTCCAGTGAATATTCGGGACTGCATTCCTTTAGGATTTACTGGTTGGACCTCCTTACAGTCCACAGGACTCTCAAGAATCTTCACCAACACCACAGTTCAAAAGCATCAATTCTTCAGTGTTCAGCTTTCTTTATAGTCCAACTCTCACATCCACACATGACTACTGGAAAAACCATAGCTTTGACTAGATGGACCTTTGTTGGCAAAGTGATGTCTTTGCTTTTTAATATGCTATCTAGGTTGGTCATAACTCTTCTTCCAAGGAGCAAGCGTCTTTTAATTTCATGGCTGCAGTCACCATCTGCAGTGATTTTGGAGCCCCCCAAAATAAAGTCTGTCACTGTTTCCAATGCTTCCCCATCTGCCATGAAATGATGGGACCAGATGCCATGATCTTAGTTTTCTGAATGTTGAGTTTTAAGCCAACTTTTTGACTTTCCTCTTTCACTTTCATCAAGAGGCTCTTTAGTTCTTCTTTGCTTTCTTCCATAAGAGTTGTATCATCTGCATATCTGAAGTTATTGATATTTCTCCAGGCAATCTTGATTCCAGTTTGTGCTTCTTCCAGCCCAGCATTTCTCATGATGTACTCTGCATAGAAGTTAAATAAACAGGGTGACAATATACAGCCTTGATCTACTCCTTTCCCTATTTGGAACCAGTCTGTCATTCCATGTCCAGTCTAACTGTTTATTCTTGACCTGCATACAGATTTCTCAGGAGGCAGGTCAGGTAGTCTGGTATTCCAATCTCTTTATAATTTTCCACAGTGTGTTGTGACCCACACAGTCAAAAACTTTGGCATAGTAAATAAATGTTTAAGTAAACAAAAATTTGTAAAGGGTCTCATTGACTATATTAAGTATTTTAATGAATAAGGCACAGAACTGGTCTATTACAATAAAAAAGATAGATAAATAAAATCTCTGTCTTGTTATCCTCAATGCAATGGGAGAGACAAATAAGTGCAGAACAACCTGGTAAATGTTGAGATAAAGGTATAGCTAAAATACTGCTGAGGCAGAAAATATTGCCCAAATTTGAATCTGCTTCTTTTAGTCAGCTTTGAGTGGAGAAGCATAATCACTAGGAGATGATGGTCACAAGATAAGATTGTCCAGAAGGAAAATAAATATGAAATGGGAGAAAGTGAAAGTATTAGTTGCTCAGCTGTGTCAGACTCTGCAACCCCATGATTGTAGCCCACCAGGTTCCTCTGTCCATGGAATTCTCCAGGCAAGAATATTGGAGTAGGTAGCCATTCTCTTTTATAGAGAATCTTCCCAACCCAGGAGTCAAACCTGGGTCTCTGCATTGTAGGCAGATTCTTTACTATCTCGGAACCTACAAAGGTGAGCTGAAATCTACTACAGCGGATAAGGTCGTCGGCATGTCAGTGTATGATCACCTCTGAACTCAAAATCCTGATTGAGGTGATCTGTATGAAAGGCTAATGCCAACTGTATATGCACCTGACTGACCAAGGTGTAGGTGAGGCTGAAGAAAGGACTGATGAAGCTGGAAAACCTGCAGTCTTAACTGCTGCCCTGCACCAACAAAGTGAGCCAGCAGAAAAGCAATAATGTGTGAAATGTGTGGAGTAGGCCCCTGGGCCCTGCACCAACTATCTTTTGTGTAAAAAAAGAATGCCCATCTTTTTCTTTTCTGCTTTCCTTTTCTCATAACTCACCCCCCCCCAAAAAAAAAAAAAAAATCTCCTGTGGCTCACCAAAATTAGAAATAAAATCGAAGGGAATTCCAGAAAAGGTAGTTCCAGCTTAGCTAGTTTGATACAAAGAAAACCCACCCCACTGCCTAATATTCAAGAGAAGATAGATGTCAGAGATGAGAAATCTAAATGAGAAATCTTTATTTTCTTGGGCTCCCAAATCACTGCAGATGGTGACTACAGCCATTAAATTAAAAGATGCTTGCTCCTTGGAAGAAAGGTATGATGAACCTAGACAGTGTATCAAAAAGCAGAGCCATTACTTTGTTGACAAAGGTCCATCTAGTCAATGCTATGGTTTTTCTGGTAGTCATGTGTGGATGTAAGAGTTGGACTATAAAGAAAACTTAGCAACGAAGAAGAGATGCTTTTGGACTGTGGTGTTGGATGAGATTCTTGAGAGTCAGTTGGACTGCAAGGAGATCCAACCAGTCTCAATCTTAAAGGAAATCAGTCCTGAATAATCATTGGAAGGACTGATGATGAAGCTGTAGCTCCAATACTTTGGCCACCTGATATGAAGAAGTATCTCATTGGAAAAGACCCTGATGCTGGGAAAGATTGAGGGCAGGAGGAGAAGGGGACGACAGAGGATGAGATGGTTGGATGGCATCGCCAACTCGATGGACATGAGTTTGAGCAAGCTCCCGGAGTTGGTGATGGACTAGGAAGCCTGAATGGGCCAGGAACCCAATGGCATGCTCCAGTCCATTGGGTTGCAAAGAGTCAGACACAACTGAGCGACTAAACTTAACTGAACTACTATTGTAGTAGAAATGTGCCAGATACTCATATAGCTTTATAAAATACTTCTAATTTTTCTGACTTATGTGAATATTACTTTTCTATTGTACAATATGGTTTCATAAAATGGGAAGCATTTATAAATGCCATTTCCTGTCCTAGAAATGTTTAACTTGCATATATCAAAGGAATGTATGTTTTGATTTGCATGTGTGTTTTAAACAGATGGTTGAATACTTAAGATGAGAATAGTAAGATATCAGACATAATAATAGGGGATACTCAGTACTTTTGATTTAAAACACAAATACCATTAAAATGAATGCTTACGTTTATTCTGTTATTGGAAATAAACTCTTTAAGAACAAACTTTTAAAGCTAACCATGTCAAAATGAGTTTTATAATGAAAAATATTAAAAAAGGCATTGCTTTTGTGGATATGTACTCTTTTTACATATAAAGGTCAGAAAATTGTACACTTACAAAAACTAGTCTAGTTATAAAAATACAAATGAAAGTAAATTATTCACTACTAGAATGAGTAATAAGACATATCAATAACCTCAGATATGCAGATTCCACTGCTTTTATGGCAGAAAGTGAAGAGGAACTAAAGAGCTTCTTGATGAAGGGCAAAGAGGAGAGTGAAAAAGCTGGCTTAAAACTCAAAAAACTAAGATCATGGCATCCGGTCCCATCACTTCATGGCAAATAGATGGGGAAGCAATGGAGACAGTGACAGACTTTGTTTACTTGCATGCAGTTGGTGACTGCAGCCATGAAATTAAAAGACATTTGCTCCTTGGAAGAAAAGCTATGACAAACCTAGACAGTGTATTTAAAAAGCAGAAACATTACTTTGCCAACAAAGGTCCATCTAGTCAAAGCTGTGGTTTGTCCAGTAGTTGTGTGTGGATGTGAGAGTTGGACCATAAAGAAGGCTGAAAGCCGAAGCACTGATGCTTTCAAACATTGATGCTTTCAAAGCCAGAAGACTTTTGCCTTGGGCTGCAAGATCAAACCAGTTAATCCTAAAGGAAATCAATCTTGAATTTCACTGGAAGAACTGATGCTAAAGCTGAAGCTCCAGTACTTTGGCCATGTGATGTGAAGAGCTGACTCATTTGAAAGGACCCTGATGCTGGGAAAGATTGAAGCCAGGAAGAGAAGGGGACAACAGAGGATAAGGTGGTTGGATGGCATCACTGACACAATGGCATGAGTTTGAGCAAGCTCTGGGAGATGTGAAGGAAAGGGAAACCTGACCTGCTGCAGTCCACGCAGTAGCAAAGAGATGGACACGACTGAGCGACCGAAGAACAACAAATATGTTTTTCTCAAGAAACCTACTTTCAGTATAAAGATACTTATAGATTAAAAGTTGATAAAGAAAAATACCATGTTGAAACTAACCAGGGAAAGCAGGAATAGCTATATTAATTTCAGAAAAGTGCACTACCAATCAAAGAATGTTATCAGAGATAAGATGTTGTGGTCCATGGACGGGTTGGAAAAGAATTTCAGACAAGAGCAGAATGAAAGAAGAATACGGTTTGTTAGAGTGGGGGAGGGGAGAGTGGCTGCCAACACAGTGGTCAGGCTTCTTGATAGTCTGGGAGAGTCCACCTTGAATGTGGGTCCTTGGTCTGTTTTTATAGCCAGGGTTCAAGGAGCGGAATAGGGGTCTTGTGAGTTATCTGCTGATGGGATGAAGTATGTATACTAGGTGGGAGAAGAGTACCTTCTCCTTATATGGGGTAGGAGAAGAGGCAGGCTACATAGGTCAGGAGGGTCTAAAATTCTTCAGTAGTCACAGCATGGGGGAAGGAAGGATGATAATGGTCTTTTTTTTTTTTTTTTCCTTTTCCTGCTTTCTAAGACCCCTCTTGCTCACTTTGTTCTTTTGTCCTTGGGGCACCACAAAAGAGGGATGAAAATATGCCACAATTTACATAAGAAGAAATACACAATGTTATTATACCTATATCTATTAAATAAATTGATCAATAATTGAAAATCCACTGGAACAGAAAACAAAGGGCTCAGATGGGTTCACTTGTGACGTCTACCAACCATGTAAAGGAAGATTGTACCAATCTTCTACAATCTTTTGTTGAAGACTGAAGCATAGGTAACACTTCCTAACTCATTCTATGAGACCAATAGCTAATACCAAATACAGATAAAATCATTACTAGAAAAGAAAAATACAGACCAATATCTCTCATGAACATAGATGAAAAAAAATCTCAAAAAAAAAAAAAAAAAAAAAGAAACCAAATCCAACAATGTATAAAAAGAACTATATACCATGGAAAAGTGGGATTTATCCCAAATATGTCTAGTTCAACATTTGAAAATCAATATAATTCAACAGATCAAAAACTTAAAAAGAGAAAAGTTACATGATACAGAGAAATGGACAAAATTCAAGACCAATTCAAGATAAAAACTCCCAGTAAATTGGGAATTGAAGGGGACTTCTTCAACTAGATAAAGAATATCTACAAAAAAGTTACTGCTAATGTTATAATTAGTGATAAACTAGAAGTTTTTTTTACTAAGATAGATACAAGGTAAGAATGTCCCTTCTTACTTCAACTTTTCAACATTGTATACTGTAAGTCCTAGCTAATGCAGTAAGACAAGAAAAGGAAATCAATAAAGATTAGTAAGAAAATTACAAAACAGACTTTGTTCAAAGATGCATGCTGGATTACCTGGGAAATTCAAAAGAGTAGAAAAACAAAACAAAACAAATTCTTCTGGGATGAATAAGTGATTATAGCAAGTTTGCAGGTTACAAGTTTAATACATGAAAATCCTTTGATTTCCTATCTACTAGCAGTGAACTAAGAGAATTTGAAGTTGAAATCACAGTATCATTTGCATTAGCACCCCCAAAATTAAATACTTAGAATATAGAGCTAAAAAAAATGTACACAATCTTTATGAGAAAAACTCCAAAACACAGATGAAAGAAATCAGAGAAATAAATAAACATAGAGATATTCCATAATAGTTTGTGGATGGGAAGACTCAATACTGTGAGTGTCAGTTCTTTCTAACTTTGATCTATATATTCTGAGAATCCCAATCAAATTCAACTTATTTTATGGATATAAACAAGCTGGTTCTTAATTTTTATGAAGAGGCAAAAGAGCCAAAATAACCATATAATATTGAAAGAGAAAAAGTTGGAGGACTGAAAGTACATGACTTCAAGATGTATTATAAAGCTATAGTCATTAAGACAGTATGACATTGGTGAAATAGACAAATCACTGAACCAGAACAGGGAGTTCAGAAATAGAATCACCTAAAATCAACAACTGATCTTCAACAAAGGAGCAAAGACAATACAATGGAGTAAAGATAATCTTTTTAACAATTGGTGCTTAAACAATGGGACATATATGTGCAAAAAATTAATCTAAATCCAGACCTTTTATTATACATAAAAATTAATTCAAAGTGAGTAACAGACCTAACCTAAATGTAAAACCAAAGCTATAAGACTCTCAGAAGGTAACACAGGAAAATATCTAGACAAGCTTGAATTTGTTGATGACTTTAGATACAACACAAAAAGCACAAGCCATGAAAGAAGGAATTAATGAACTAGACTTGATTAAAATTATAAACTTCCACTCTGTGAAAGACTATGTCAAAAGAATGAAAAGACAAACCATGAATTGGGAGAAAATATTTCCAAAGTATATCTTATAAAGGATATTTATCCAAATTACACAAAGAACTCTTAAAACTCAGCAATAAGAGAACAATCAACTTGATTTAAAAATGAACCACAGACCTTAACACTTTACAAAAGACAACATAAAGATATGAATCACATATGAAAAAGATGTTCCACATAACATGCCATCAGGGAAATACAAATTAAAACAATAATGAGACACTACCACACATCTATCAGAGAATGGCCGAAATCCAAGGAACTGACAACACTAAATACTGGTGAGGAGTGCTACTTGGGCTAGAATGTGGTATAGCAGCTTTGGCAGACTATTTGACCATTTCTTAAGAAACAAAACATATGCCTTTCCCTGGTATTTACCTCAGAGAAAGAAAAGAAAGTGTAGTCACTCAGTCATGTCTGACTCTTTGTGACGCCATGGTCTATAGCCCGCCAGGCTCCTCTAACCATGGAATTCACCAGGCAAGAATACTGGAGTGGGTTGCCATTCCCTTCTCCAGGAGACTTCCAGACCCAGGGATCGAACCCATGTCACCTGCATTGCAGGCAGATTTTTACCATCTGAGCACTGGGGAAGCCCTTGGCATTTACCTCAAGAAGTTCCAAATTTATATCTACACAAAAAACAGCACACAAATATTTATAACACCTTTATTCAAAATTTCCAAAACCTGGAAGCAACCAGGATGTTCTTCAGAATAGATAAACAATAGATAAATAAACTGCAGTACATCCAAAGAATGGAATGTTTTTCAAAGGTATCAAGCCATGAAAAGACATGGAGACACCCTAAATGGGTATTGCTACTGCTACTGCTAAGTCACTTCAGTCGTGTCCGACTCTGTGCGACCCCATCCCTGGGATTCTCCAAGCAAGAACACTGGAGTGGGTTGCCATTTCCTTCTCCAATGCTTAAAAATGAAAAGTGAAACGCGCTGCCTTTGAGCCCCCGCCGCGCCTGCGTGTGGCGCCGGGGGTCAGGCTGCAGAGGCAGAGCACGTGCTCGCGCATAACTGGGGTCGTCTGCCCCAGCGGCGGCGGCCCTTTTAACCGCGAGCAACACGGCCGAGAAAGAAAAAAAGAAAAAAAATAAAAAATAAAAATGAAAAGTGAAAGTGAAGTCGCTCAGTCATGTCTGACTCTTCGCGACCCCGTGGACTGCAGCCTACCAGGCTCCTCAGTCCATGGGATTTTCCAGGCAAGAGTACTGGAGTGGGGTGCCATTGCCTTCTCCGGCACCCCTAAATGGGTATACTAATTAGAGTATAAATACCCTAAATGGGTATTACTAAGTGAAATAAGCCAATCTGGAAAGTCTACATAGTGGATATAAACTTAGTGGATGTAATCATAGTATATAATTCCACCTATATGACATTCTGGAAAAGGCAAAACTATGGGGCAGTAAATAAATCAGTGGTTGCTTGGAGTTCAGGGGAAGAGAGGGGAGAAAAGGTGGAACACAAAGAATTTTTAGAGCAGTGAAATTGTTCTATATGATACTATAATGGTGGATACATGCCATTTTACATTTTTCCAAACCCATACAATGTATAGGGTTTCCCAGGTGGCGCTAGTGGAAAAGAACCCACCTGCCAATTCAAGAGACTTAAAAAACAACCTGCATTCGATCCCTGGGTCAGGAAGATTCCCTCAGGAAGGCATGGCAACCCACTCCAGTATTCTTGCCTGGAGAATCCCTTGGACAGAGGAGTCTGGCAGGCTACAGTATATAGGGTTGCAAAGAGTTGGATATGGCTAAAGTGACTTAGCACATGCATAGAATGTGTAACACCAAGAGTGAAACCTAATGTAAACTGTGAACTTTGGATTATGATGATATGTTGGTTCATCAACTGTAACAATTTTACCACTCTGTTGGAAGATATTATTAATAGTAATTAGGGAAACTATGTATGTGGCTCAGACAGTAAAGAAGCCTGCAAAGCAGGAGACCTGGGTTTGATCCCTGGGTCGGGAAGAGCCCCTGGAGAATGGAATGTGTACCCACTCCAGGATTCTTTCCTGGGAATCCCAAGAACAGAGAAGCCTGGCAAGCTGCAGTCCATGGGGTTGCAAAGAGTTGGATGTGACTAAATGATTAACACTCACACACACATATGTAATTGGGACAGGGGGTATATAAAAACATTTCCATACTTTTCCTTCAATTTTGCTGTGACCTAATCCTAATCTAAAAAATATAGTCTGTTTCGATAAATGAACAAATCATTTTTTAGCGAGGAAATTTTCCATGCTACCAATTTAGATATTTAGGCATTATAGCAGAATTAGAGCTCAAACTTCAAATTTTTTTTCTTTAAACTTTTTATTTTGTATTGAGATATAGCCAATTAAGAATGTTGTGGTAGTTTAAGCTGAACAGTGAAGGGACGCAGCCACACATGCACACTTCGAATCTGAACTTGGCTGTATTCACACCTGAGTCTGTACTGTGTATCCTGATACAGGTTTCTTAATGTCATTGTCTCAGTTTTTCTTCCTGTGTTAGTAGGAAACTGATAATGTACAGATCACATGGTTATTTTTTTTTTTTACTTGAGCCTAAATATTTTATTTAAATGAAATCTGTTGAGTATTTTCAAGTCCCAAGCACCATGAAATTCTCTTTAAAAGTTTAAGCCTGTAGGATGTAGAAACTTGAGGAAGGCTAGTTTCACTGCTTCTCTCATTGCTCTCATCCTACCTTGCTGTCAAAAGTTTTCCATATAATATTCCTCCAGCTTCATTTTTGTGATGAACACTGATTGCCTTAAATATAACATACCTTGTTTCAGCCTGTTACCTCTGCTGCTATGAAAATCACATTGGTAATGACATCCAGTCCCAATGGTCACATCATTATATTCTGTCTTACATTCTTCACAGCATTATGATGTCTTCTGTTTTGTTAATTTTCTTCTATGACTCCCTAGGAGTGGACATTTCTCTAGTTAACTGCTGTTAACACATTTCTTTTGCAGTTTGCCTTAGTGTTTCAACTGCAGCTTTGTGTTAAATAACCCCTATTTGTTGCTAACTACCAAATCTATATACTTGATCTGTATAAATAATATAGATAGATAGTTAATATATAATATAAATATATGCTAAATAGATATGTACTTAATAATATATATTAGTATAACTGTGTGTATTGGGCTTCCGGTGTGCTAGTTGTAAAGAACCCACCTGCCAATGCAGGAGACATTAGAGATGCAGATTTGATCCCTGGGTCAGGAAGAATCCCTGGAGTTGGTAATGGCAACCCTCTCTGGTATTCTTGCCTGGAAAATTCCATGGACAGAGGAATGTGGTAGGCTACAGTCCATGGGGCCACAAAGAGTCGGACATGACTGAGTGACTGACCATGTGTATATTTAGTATCCATAATTCTCTGTAGCTGTACTATAGCTATATCTGACTGTTTAGTCCCTAAGTCGTGTCCACCTCTTTGCAACCGTATGGTCTGTAGCATGTCGGGTTTCCTTGTCCTTCACTATCTCCCACAATTTGCTTAACCTCATATCCTTTGAGTTGGTGATGTTATCTAACCATCTCATCCTCTGCCAGCCCTTTCTCCTTTTGCCTTCAATCTTTCCCAGCATCGTGGTCTTTTCCAATGAGTCCATTCTTGGCATCAGGTGGCCAAAGTACTGGAGCTTCAACTGCAGCATGGGTCCTTTCAATGAATATTAAGGGTTGATTTCCTTTAGGACTGACTGGTTTGATCTCCTTGCAGTCCAAGGACTCACAAGAGTCTTCTCCAGCACCTCAATTTAAAGGAACAGTTCCTCGGTGCTCAGCCTTCACTATGATCCATCTCTCACATCTATACATGACGACTGGCAAAACCATAGCTTTGACATATGGGTCTTCGTCTGTCTGCAAAGTGATATCTCTGCTTTTTAATACATTGTCTAGGTTTATCATAGCTTTACTTTCAAGGAGCAAGAGTCTTTTGATTTCATGGCTACAGTCTCCGTCCACAGTGATTTTGCATGCTGAGTCGCTTCAGTCACATCTGACTCTTTGCAACTCTATGGCCTGTAGCTCACCAGGCTCCTCTGTCCTTGGGATTCTTGAGGCAAGAATACTAGAGCAGTTTGCCATTTCCTTCTCTAGGTATCTTCCTGACCAAGAGATCAAACCTCCGTCTCTTACGGCACTTGCATTGGCAGGTGGGTTCTTTGCCACTAGTGCCAACTGGGAAGCCCACAGTGATTTTGGAGTCCAAGAAAATATAGTCTATCACTCCTTCCACTTTTTCTCCTTCTATTTGCCTTGAAGCAATGGGACTGGATGCCATTATCTTAGTTTTTCAAATGCTGAGTGTTAAGCCAACTTTTTCACTTTCCTCTTTCACTTTCATCAAGAGGTTCTTTAGTTCCTCTTTGCTTTCTGCCAGTAGAGTGATATCATCTGCATAACCGAAGCTGTTGATGTTTGTCCTGGCAATCTTGATTCCCACTTGTGATTCATCCAGTCCAGCATTTTGCATGATGTGCTCTGCATAGAAGTTAAATAAACAAGGTGACAATGTACAGCCTTGTCATACTCCTTTCCCAAATTTGAACCAATCAGTTATTCCATGTAAGGTTCTAACTGTTGCTTCTTGACCTGCATATAGGTTCCTTAGGAGACAGATAAGATGGTTTGGTATTCCCATCTCTTTAAGAATATTCCACAGTTTGTTGTGATCCACATAGTCAAAGGCTTTAACATAGACAATGAAGCAGGTGTTTTTTCTGAAATTCCCTTGCTTTCTCTATAGCTATATCTATAATCATCAAAAATCTATACCCCTTTCTCTTGAACCAGAGATCAGCTTTTTCAAATAACTTCTCATTTTAATGTTTATATGTATAATGCTAGATCATATATATAGCAGCCTACCCACCACATCAAATCTGGTATGACTTCTCATATGTCTGCTATTATCCTAGATTTTACAAGCTTTCCTTAACTATAGTACTCACTAAAATGAGTTAAGTATATCATATGAATGAGAATAAATTTTATGGTATATTTGAATAAAGAATAAATTCAACTCCTTCTTAATTTTCCAAGTGTATGTGACAATGCTCAGTAACTGGGGCAATTCATGCTCAAGACCCATCTCGTCATATTCTTCCATTCTGGCAGTTTCCTGTCTGAATATCTACTTTAGGATATTGGAGGGTCTTTTTTTACTCCCATTGCTGGAAGAATTCTGACTTTTATGTCATGGGTTCTCTTACTCTACTCTCCTTTGAGATCTCAAAGTGGAACTTTGGTTCCTCAATCCTCACTATAAACAAGTCACTTTAGAGTGGGGACAATCTAGTCACCCCATTTGATGCTGAATTTTGTTTTTCTATTAGGAACCCAGAACAGTGATTTCTGTGGCTCAAAAAAGTATTTCAGCTTTTATTTGCAAGGTTTGTTTCTACACATTTTAAAATTATGTCAGGGGGGTATCTGGAAAGAAAATCTTAAAGTATGCAGTTGATTCTCATTGATTACAATACTAATGTTCTATGATGTTCCTGTGAACATTGGACACACTTCAACAAATGCTGGACTATTACTCACAGGCAAGCACAGGGTCAGCTTCTTGAGAACTTCTAGTCACAACATTTTTGTCAACTGAAATACCATTTGCAATATAGAATCCTTTGACCAAGTTCTTATAAAACACATTAGTCTCTTCAGTATTTAAAATCTGTTCTTCAGCATAACTTTTATTCTATAATAACACATAGCAATATTTAAAAAATTCTCCCAAGCCCTGATCTGCAGAACTTCCCTTACCTGTGAGTTTAACATTTCCCATACCATTTCACGTTTTGAAATGGGGCTTCATTGGTAGCTCAGCTGATAAAGAATTCGCCTGCAATGAAGGAAACTCCAGTTTGATTCCTGGGTCGATTCTTGGGTTGGAGGGATCAGCTGGAGAAGCGATAGGCTACCCACTCCAGTATTTTTGGGCTTCGCTGGTGGCTCAGCTGGTAAAGAATCTGCCTGCAATGCAGGAGACCTGGGTTCGATCCCTGGATTGGGAAGATTCCACTAGAGAAGGGAATTGAGAAGATCCCCTGGAGAATACTGGAGTAGCTTACCCACTCCAGTATTCTGGCCTGGAGAATTCCATGACTATAGTTCATGGGGTTGCAAAGAGTCAGACATGACTGAGCAACTTTCACATTCTTCCCTTTTTTGTAATATGGGATACAATCAGAATTAGCCAAGAGGAGCTTAACATTTTCTTTTCTTGGGTAACATAACTAAATTTCTTTGTCTTTCAGCTTCACAGTAACATTATTTATTGTAGTTTTTTTTTTTTTTTTTTTAATCAGTCTCCCTTTTTTGTTGTATAGCATTTTTGATTCATTAACATTGAACTCACAGCCAACAGCACTATAACTCATGCCTGAATGAAGCTTATCTAAGACATGTGTTTTCTCCAGAAGGCATATCACAGCCTTCTTGTACTCAGGAATACTAGACCATACTTCAGCAGTACACTCATGGGGAATTTTAATCAATGTAATCACCAACAAAGGCACAATTTTTTCTTTTAGTGTGTATCTTTGTCGCTCAGTTGTGTCCAACTCTTTGTGACCCCATGGACTATAGCCCACCAGGCTCCTCTGTCCATGGGATTCTCCAGGCAAGAATACTGGAATGGGTTGCCATTTCCTTCTCCTTTTTTCTTTTAATTGGTAATAAATAGATCAAGGAAAGGGTACTATTACAGTGTGAGAGCTGGAACAAGAAGGCAGAGCATTATCTCCTTCAACCTGAACTGGGAATGAACGAGTTGAGTGACACAAATTTTTCTCCATTCTGATCATGTCTGCTAGTAGCACAAAGTACCTGTAAGTATTGCTTTTAGGGTTGCAAGTACATTTTAGTGAGCAGGCTAATTTACAAATACAGAATCTATGAATAATGAGGATTAACTGTATTATGTTGTTCCCCACACTTGAATTCTGGGGTCTTTTATGAGATTAAAGGTATTTTGTAACTCTCAGCAGACATAAATTCTTTTTATTGTTGTTTTTGTTGTGTTTTTTTGTTTTATTGTGTTTATTGTGTTGTGTTTTATTGTTGTATTGTGATTTTTTTTTGTAAATTTTTTTTCAAAGTGATACTTAGAAAACCTCAGATGACTAAATATGATGAAGTATCTAATTTGGAATAATTGTAATTTTTGTTTTATTATAGTTTGTTTATTTGATGAATATAAATAACATCCTTAGACATCCACAGAATAATGCTTTAAATTGTGGGTTATTTTTATCCCTTTATAATGTATTATAGAAAATATTTTTCAAACAATCAATGTTTGAATTTCAGAACTACTAAGAAATTGTAAACAATGTTCTCCCAATGTCCTAAGCAAAACTTCTGGGACAGAATGCTCTTAGTATAAACATATTCACATCTTTTCAGAACAGTCACCATTCTGAAGCCCATTTTCCCAGTAAACATATCTTTAATGCATTGGTAAAATTTCTTACATTAAAATGTACTAAAAAGGGGAAAAAAAAAAAAGAAAAGAACATGGGAAATGGAATTTACTCTTATGGGAAAGCAAATCCCATAGATAGATTTTTCATCTTTAATACTTTTCCAAATTAGTTAAGGTATTGTTTTTTATAAAGATCTTCCTGGGTGAAGTTACCATTGGATATCTCAAATCAGCATTTTCCAACTTTAGTGCTTTTGACATGTTCAGTATTCCTTCTTATAGGAACTTCATAGTAAAAAAAAATGTATGCAGCTCTGCTCATGATTCTCTCTTGAATGTGCAAAACAAATCTTAAATATTCTAAAATGTCTTGCATTCAACTGATTTTGATCTGTTGAAGCCAGTGTTTCCCAAGTTTATTTGAGCAAAAATACATATTGATGAAAGTGTAGGTGATATTTGAAGTCACAGATTATGGAATCAGACTGCCTGCCTTTGAATCCTAGTCTGACTGCTCAGTAACACTGTGAAGATGGACAAATTGTTTAGCGTCTCTTAGGTCAATTTCTTCATTTATAAAATGAAATAGGAACAATACTGACCTTCTAGAGTTTGTGAGCTTTCAGTAAGAACAGTTATTGTTGTTTAGTCGCTAAATCTTGTTCGACTATTTTGCAGCCCCATGGACTATAACCCACCAGGCACCTCTGTCCATGGCATTTCCCAGGCAAGAACACTGGAGTAGGTAGCCATTCATTCCCTTCACCATGGGATCTTCTCGACTGGGGTACTAAACTCTGGTCTCCTGCACTGCATGCAGATTCTTTACCTTCTGACCCACAAAGCATTAGGTATTAGAAAGAAGAAAATGGCCTCTACAGAAGACAATGGGAAACATCAAAAGATATTCAAGGCATTTAATACTTTCCTTTTTACTTAAATTTATTTCAAAATTGAATTGCATAAAATTAGTCTTGGGCCTTGGATATTATTTTCTTTTTTGGATGAAGAAAGTAAACCTTAGAATGATTGAATGACTTGCCCAAGGTCACACAACTCTTGTGGTACAATTAGGTTAAGAAATCAGGTCTCCTAATTGCTAATTGAATAGTGTTTTCTTTGCACTTGGCTGCCTTTCATATACTCAGATATTCACATATTGATTCTCTTTCAATCTAAGGAAAAAGACACTATGCAAGGGAAAGGTGTTAGGAAATCAATTTCCTATTACATAAGTCATTAATGCTATGAAATATCATGCTTTTTCATCACCATTGCTTATCATTGAAACACTTCAAGGTTATGGTCCACTAGGACATAAAGATTATTTTCTACCCCAAATACCAGACCAACAATCTTTATATTCTGCCAGTTGGGACTTCTCATAATATACTGTTTATTAATTATTCTTTTAAATTTACTTTGTTAGCATAATGTTATTTTTCTTCTTAAACATGATCATTGTTAATTTTAAACTTATTTTATAAAAGCACAAGCAACTCATATTCAGCATGCTACAGAAAATCACTACATTATTTCAAGTTAATATTAACTCACCCATGATAAGAATTTTCATGTAGCATTTAAGTTGATCAGTTATATGGCTGATTCTTTAAAATTGCAAATTTTATTAATTCAATATTGAGTATCTCATACAGCTCAGAATGAGAAATTTTGCAGAAATCAGTTTCTGTTAAAATACATAAAGGACATTTACAAATTCATTAGAAAATGATGAATATGCCAATAGAAACACAGACAAGTAACTTGGAAGATAAATTTATTTTTTATGAATGTTTATTTAAGTATATTTAAATTATATACTCTTTAAAATCAGAAAAGCAAATTAAAACAAGATTAAAACAAAATTATTAATAGGTTCAATAGGATAATTAATGCATGCAAGAAGTACCTGTACAAGGAAATATAAGAAAGTACCTTCTGAGCCACAAAGCATTAGGTATTAGAAAGAAGAAAATGGCCTCTACAGAAGATGGCGGGAAACATCATCAAAAGATATTCAAGGCATTTAATACTTACCTTTTTTATTTAAATTTATTTCAAAATTGAATTACATAAATTTAATCCTGGGCCTAGGATATCATTTTCTTTTTTGGATGAAGAAAGTAAACCTTTGAAAGACTGAATGAATTGCCCAAGGTCACACAACTCATTTGTGGTACAATTAGGTTAAGAAATCAGGTCTCCTAATTGTTATTGAAAGTTCAAAGTACTTACCTGACCTGCTTAAAAAAATTCACTTGTAGTAACTGCTTGGCACAGATTTTCTGAAGGCCATTTGTACACTCTCCCAAAGGCTTTTCAGAGGGTGAAAGAATAGATGTTGCTACAACAGTGCATCTCACAAAATTGTTTACAAAGACCCAGATTTAGAAGCTACCTTCATTTCCATTAAGAATTTGATTAAATGCATTATGACATGAGAACATGGGAAACTATTGTAACAATGCAGATGCAAAATAAGTATTACAGAAATTTGCTGAATGATTCAATTTTCACCTTCAGCATAGAAAAATGCCTAGATTGGGTTACACAGAGTAAGAATACCAGTCTGTGGGATTTTTAGTGCATTTTATGTATGTAAAATACATAATGTATGTATACATAATGTATACATAAATACATTTATGTATGTATGTTTTGCTCTTGAGTGTGTATTACTTTGATGATAAAGATGTGTCTGTTTAAAACTATATCACTGTAATAATTTGTGTTGTGCTACTTTCCATATGGAGAAATCAGAGGCGTAAAGACCAAGACGTTCTTACTCCTTGCTCCAAAGGCATGATTAGAAATTAGTTTGAAAATATGATTTTACTATAAAACTGTAAATGGAAGACATAGAGGTGTAAGCAGAATTTGCTCTTGAAAATTTTTAAAATATATAACCAAGAAATTCAGATTGAGAATAATTCTTATTTAAGGTAATATAAAGGCTTCTCTGGTGTCTCAGATGGTAAAGAAGGTAATATATCCATTATCACTTTCACTATTATCTTAAATTATTAACAAATAATACAATTAAGCTTTTGTTTGTTTTCAAGGGATTGCTGCCAACAAACTAGTTACTATTAGGAAATGTAATATTCTTAATGGATAGATTATTAGCACTTGATATTTTTAAGTTTGTTGAGGAGACTACTTGGAATACATTAAGTATAATCTTCGCTATTTCTCACTTTATTTTATGCATTCTGTGTACAGATTTATCATTTATTATGTATGTTCTGTGAAAGATATCTTTCCACTTATGTTCATTCAAATATCAATCTGTGCCCTGACAGTAAATGTTCTGTCCACTCTAAGTCTGCATACACAAGCAAAGTGAGATTGTACCAGTTTGGTCTAACTACTAACTAAATTTTTCATGATAGCTTTCTTTCATAGAAGCCTTTGCATGAAGAGAAAATAGTCATCACTTTAGTTCTTACTCAGTAAACAGGTTACTTTTACAAGTGGTACGTTGTTCTGTATTCTGCAAAGCACCTTGAAAGCCCAGAAAAGGTACTAGCATGGTCAGCAGTCTATGACAGGGTTCACCTAGTAGGGGAGCACTTGGGGAAACCAGATATTATTGACAAGGTACTTTATTTTGCTTGTAAGGGGACTGATTACTTTGTAGGATTTTTATTGTACTAGTGCTTTGCCAACAAAAATGGAATGGAGCTTAGTTACAAATTGAGAAATGCCCTTTATACTCCAGTGCCTTCTTCATTTCCAAAGGGGCTTTGTTCTAACTAATATATCTTATAAAATATCTTAACTTATTATCAGATAACAGGAAAGGGGAATAATCTTTGCATATAAACTATACTAAATACTTTTCTAAAAATGAGATCGCCAAACCCATTTGGAAACGGAGGAAAAGGGCAGAGATAATCTTATTAGTGTTAGCAGGAATTTAACATAATAGATGCCAGATTGTTCTACCTATATATAATCCATCTTCCTGGGAGTTGCTGACCTTTGTAAAGGGCACTGAGAGTTGCCTAACTACAGGAGAAAAAAACACCCTCCATAAATAACCATGTGTTACAAATAATTCAGGTTGACAGCATATTTTGTATTCCTATCATCATCCAATCTATGTATCTTAATTTGTTAAAAGTCCTGTATTTACCCTTCAAATTTCCTAATTTCATTCATATTAGGACACTATACTTGATCTTCATTCTTCATTGTATACACACAAAATATATCCATTAAAATACAATTTTGCTATCTGAATCTATAAAACTTTACACATAAATTCTTAAGGACTAGGTAAGCTCTTTCCTGTTAGTGTTTCTCATGCTTGAACAGAGCTCAAGCAGAAAACTTTCTCAGTGCAACAGTAACAGTTTAAGGATGGAATGTATGTGTGCTCAGTCCTGTTCTGGCTCTTTTGTGACCCCTTAGATGGTTGCCTCTATCCATGGAATTTTCCAGGCAAGAATACTGGAATGGACTGTCATTTCCTTCTCCAGGGGATCTTCCCGACTCAGAGATTGAGCTGGAGTCTTTAAAGCTAGAATAGTTATGTGTTATACAAAATCTTTAACCTCTGATTATTTTCAAGAGTGTTTTTAATTCCATTATGTGATAATCTGTCATAAATTATCTTCCTTCAAAATAATTTGTTTTAGGTTTTTATTGTTTAAATTTAATTTCAATGGCATAACAGCAACACAGTTCTCTAAAACATACTGAAAAATATTCCAAATAAATGATTAAAGATTATAAATGGAAGAAAGGGAACAGACCTGGAATTGAGCTCCCTAGGAACAGGGCACTGAGAAGTGAACATTACCAAGCTTACCTAATGAACTAGATTCTCATGCACATTAGAATTAGCCCACTCCAGTATTCTTGCCTGGAAAAATTTCATGAATAGAGGCTACAGTCTAAGGGGTCCCAAACTGAACTGTTACAATCTGCACTTCTTAACCTCTGTATTCTCACTGGTGTCTCCATTCTGCAGACTGTGTTCTTGTAAAGTCTGCCGGTTTGTTTTAGCTGTATGCAGTGCCCCCTTTAAAGTTTTGATCTAACATCTCTGTAGATTTCAACATTTATGAGCACTTCCTCATTATTAAATTTACTGGAAGTTTTCCAGATTTCTCACTATAGTACTATCATCTTTATTCTCAGTTTCTACTTCTAGCCTCTATATAATCTTTACCAGCAGAAAAGGTGTAGTAAATACACTTCAACCTTGAGTCAAACCAGTTGACAAGTAACAATTGCCTCTTAGGCAAGATTTGAGGCTGCATTTATAAATCCTTTGACTATCACCCCCCAAAATCCTCTAAGAGAAATAATACTTGTACCCACATGCATTTCATTGCAACTTTCAGGAACCTTTATTAGAACCGGAGCACATTGTACTCTAATTTGCATGAGAATCTAGTTCATTAGGTAAGCTTGGTAATGTTCACTTCTCTGTTTCCTGTTCCTAGTCCAGTGCCTAGCACAGAGAAAAAAAATGAAAAGTGAAAGTGTTAGTTGCTCAGCCATGTCCGACTCTTTGTTACCCCATGGACTGTAGCCCGCCAGGATCCTCTGTCCACGGGATTCTCCAGACAAGAATACTGGAGTGGGTTGCCATGCCCTCCTCCAGGGAATCTTCCCCACTCAGGGGCTGAACCCAGATCTCCCACATTCCAGGCAGATTTTTTACCATCTGAGCCATTAAGGTAGTCCTCAGCAATGCTTTTGATTAATTACTTTTGAAAAATTAAATAGATTTTTGAATATATGCTAGATTTTGTGGACCTTTGACTTTTATGCCCCAAGTTTGGAAAATACAGTGAAGGTATTTGCTCAGGGAAAAGAAGTCCCTTTTTTCCCCCTGCATGCTATTGTGTTGGTCAATAAGACTCGTTAATTTGATTGAAAGAAGAAATGAACTAAAAGTACCCCCCACATTTGTGACATACTTCTACTGAGAAGAGTATGGTTTTAATTGTTTATATATACATTAGTAGTCCCCAGCACAACCTTCTTAGAAGAGTGTGCAAAATGACCCCAACTGGCACAGTGAATGCTACTCTACCAATTATTATACATTATTTATTTTATGGTACAATATTTATATATCTTATAGAAATTAACATAAGGTTCTAGATAGTGTGGTAACCCAGATAATACACCAGTCACCTTCGGAGATGTAC
The DNA here is from genome assembly GCF_033118175.1 of Dama dama. Classification (NCBI taxonomy): domain Eukaryota; kingdom Metazoa; phylum Chordata; class Mammalia; order Artiodactyla; family Cervidae; genus Dama; species Dama dama. The sequence continues at coordinate 37,838,713 of NC_083700.1, read as the reverse complement.
GCCCCATTTCTCTCTTTTTGAAAAAATAGTCTGCAGAGGATGGTGAAAACTAATAAGTAGAGACTACCTTCTTTGATCTGCTTCGTATCCCACTAAATGGAAAATATAAAGTGGGATAAAACATGCTACGAATCTATTACATTGTCTATTTGTGCAGCTCTAACTCATCGTGAAAATGTTTTTCAAAATCATGAGGTTTTTCTGTAAAAAAAGAGAAGCATTTCTAATTATGAAATACCAACATTTAATCTTCTCTCTGAACAAAGCTGCTAGCAAACCAAAGCCACTGCCTGTCTCCCCCAAATCCCACACACACAAAATGGAGATGGCTGTTACTTGAAATGGATTCATTTGCATGTTGTTACTTTGGATTCATATGTAAATAGGTTTATAAGAAGTATTTTGGAGCATTACTTGTAATTAAGAAGCTAGCATCTCTTTGTCCCATTGCTTAAGAATTGTGGCTTTTTAAATCAGAAACAGGCAATAGCCTAGTTTATCTCAAGTAATGAACGTGAAAACTACAAAAAAAGAAAAAAGGAGAGCCCTTTATTGACTTCATGGGATGATTCACTGTAGAACTGTTAGATTTTGTTTGGTGTATTTTTTTTTTAATTTTTATGTACTTATATTCATGAGCAATTTTAGAATTGCTGAGTTAAATTGCATGTTGTATTCTATTGTTTTTGTTCTAATAACATCATAGCAAGAAAAGATATTATAAATATTATAACCACCAAAAACTTTTAATTGTACACATTGATATGTAAGACTCTGTGTGTGTGTTGTGTGTGTGAATGTGTGTGTTTCTTTATCAGGAAAGTAATAGGATTGGTTGTTCTTTGATAATAAAATGTATTTCTGAGTAGTTAAAACTAATTCTAAACATTCAAATACTGTATTTGGTACATGTGATTATAAAATTGAACACAAGTATATAGTTCCAAATATGTATCTTTCAAGTAGTATTGAAATAAAGCAACTGTGAAGTAAATTTGCAATGGTGAACTTGATTTTGTAAACAAGATCTGCGGCTCAAATGAGTAAAGTATCAAAAAATTCAATAAAGTAAATATAATTTGATTTTAAAACAAAGAACCAATTTCATCTGTGTTATTTTATTTTATTTAAATCTCTAGAGCTCACAAAAAGACAACCTAAATGTTGGGTTCTGACATATTTCTTTTTTTTTTTTAAACTATGATAAAATGCCCACTGTCACCCCAGGCCTTTTTGAAAGGCTGCATTCATAAGATCAAGGGAAGGATTGAGAGTAACAATACCACATTTTTATTTCTTTCTCACAGTTTAAAAAAATTCTATTTTATTTTAAAAACATATTCTAGAAGTTATATTTCTTTGTCTTTTTTTTTTTTTTTTGAAACTCTTATTTATAGCAAACTGTGGGGCAAAACATAACTCTTCTTCTTGTGAATTTTTCAAAATCCAAATAACTTTTGCACTTTCCTGATGAACTATGGACAGAGGTTCGTGACATTGTACAGGAGACAGGGATCAAGACCATCCCCATGGAAAAGAAATGCAAAAAGACAAAATGGTTTTCTGAGGAGGCCTTAAAATAGCTGTGAAATGAAGAGAAGTGAAAAACAAAGGAGAAAAGGAAAGATATTCCCATTTGAAAGCAGAGTTCCAAAGAATAGCCAGGAGAGATAAGAAAGTCTTCCTTAGCGATTAATGCAAAGAAATAGAGGAAAAAAACTAAATGGGAAAGTCTAGAGATCTCCTCAAGAAAATTAGAGATACCAAGGAAACATTTCATGCAAAAATGGGCTCAGTAAAGGACAGAAATGGTATGGAACTAACAGAAACAGAAGATACTAAGAAGAGGTGGCAAGAATTCACAGGCAAACTGTACAAAAAAGATCTTCATGACCCAGATAATCACAATGGTATGATCACTCACCTAGAGCCAGACATCCTGGAATGTGAGATCAAGTGGGCCTTAGAAAGCATCACTATGAACAAAGCTAGTGAATGTGATGGAATTCCAGTTTAGCTATTTCAAATCCTGAAAGATGATGCTGTGAAAGTGCTGCACTTAATATGCCAGCAAATTTGGAAAACTCAGCAGTGGCCACAGGACTGGAAAAGGTTCGTTTTCATTCCAATCCCTAAGAAAGGCAATCCCAAGGAATGCTCAAACTGCTGCACAATTGCAATCACCTCACACGCTAGGAAAGTAATGCTCAAAATTCTCCAAGCCAGGCTTCAGCAATACATGAACCATGAACTTCCAGAAGTTCAAGCTAGTTTTAGAAAAGGCAGAAGAATCGGAGATCAAATTGCCAATATCCTCTGGATCATCGAAAAAGCAAGAGAGTTCCAGAAAAACATCTATTTCTGCTTTATTGACTACGCCAAAGCCTTCGACTGTGTGGATCACAATAAACTGTGGAAAATTCTGAAAGAGATGGGAATACCAGACCACCTGACCTGCCTCTTGAGAAACCTGTATGCAGGTCAGGAAGCAACAGTTAGAACTGGACCTGGAACAACAGACTGGTTCCAAATAGGAAAAGGAGTCCCTCAAGGCTGTATATTGTCACCATGCTTCTTTACCTTATATGCAGAGTTCATCATGAGAAAGGCTGGGCTGGAAGAAGCACAAGCTGGAATCAAGATGGCCGGGAGAAATATCAATAACCTCAGATATGCTGATGACACTACCCTTTAAGGCAGAAAGTGAAGAGGAACTAAAAGTCTCTTGATGAAAGTGAAAGAGGAGAGTGAAAAAGTTAACTTAAAACTCAACATTCAGAAAACTAAGATCATGGCATCTGGTCCTGTCATGTCATGGCAAATAGATGGGGAAACAGTGACAGACTTTATTTTTTGTGCTCACTTTATACTGTCTTTTTCACTTGGTTATTACATACTACTCTGTAAATTTTGAGAAGCTTTACTGATTTAACTTTTGTTATTGTGCTTGGTTTACTGAGATTAAGTTTTAATGGCAGTTATACATTTAACAAATTTTAAATCTTAACTTACTACTCTTTGATCCCATTTTCTTCCTTGTTTTAACTTTATTTTGTTATCATTTACAGTGTACCATAATCATTTATTTTTTGAAATAGTCCCAATAACCTCCAATGTATGGTTGCAAGGGCATGATGATAATTTGCCTCTGGTGCTTTCATCTTCAGCAATTAAGTGGGTCATTCTTTAATAATTCCCTTTGTAAATGTTAGGTAGTTAGAAAAGGAAAAAGGAGTCCAGAACGGTGGTGGCTAAAAGACAAGGAAGGGAAAAGCCCACAAAAATAGAACAAAGAAAGGTCCTATGACGAGAGTGAGGACCTCAGGTAGAATAAACAGAACTCCTCAGTTCAGTTCAGTTCAATTCAGTCACTCAGTCGTGTCTGACTCTTTGTGACCCCATGAATCACAGCACGCCAGGCCTCCCTGTCCATCACCAACTCCCGGAGTTTACTCAAACTCATGCCCATCGAGTCGGTGATGCTATCCAGCCATCTCATCCTCTGTCATACCCTTCTCCTCCTGTCCCCAATCCTTCCCAGCATCAGGGTCTTTTCCAATGAGTCAACTCTTCCCATCAGGTGGCCAAAGGATTGAAGTTTCAGCTTCAGCATCAGTCCTTCCAATGAACACCCAGGAGTGATCTCCTTCAGGATGGACTGGTTGGATCTCCTTGCAGTCGAAGGGATTCTCAAGAGTCTTCTCCAACACCATAGTTCGAAAGCATCAATTTTTCGGCACTCAGCTTTCTTCACAGCCGAACTCTCACATCCATACATGACCACTGGAAAAACCATAGCCTTGACCAGATGGACCTTTGTTGGCAAAGTAATGTCTCTGCTTTTTAATATGCTATCTAGGTTGGTCATCACTTTCCATCCAAGGAGTAAGCATCTTTTAATTTCATGGCTGCAATCACCATCTGCAGTGATCTTGGAGCCCCAAAAAATAAAGTCTGACACTGCTTCCACTGTTTCCCCATCTATTTGCCATGAGGTGATGGGACTAGATGCCATGATCTTAGCTTTCTGAATGTTGAGCTTTAAGCCAACTTTTTCACTCTCCTCTTTGATTTTCATCAAGAAGCTGTTTAGTTCCTCTTCACTTTCTGCCATAAGGGTGGTGTCATCTGCATTTCTGAGGTGACTGATATTTCTCCCTGCAATCTTGATTCCAGCTTGTGTTTCTCAAGAAGCAGGTCAGGTGGTCTGGTATTCCCATCTCTTTCAGAATTTCCCACAGTTTATTGTGGGAAACAGTCAAAGGCTTTGGCATAGTCAAATAAAGCAGAAATAGATGTTTTTCTGGAACTCTCTTGCTTTTTCGATGATCCAGCGGATATTGGCAATTTGATCTCTGGTTCTTCTGCCTTTTCTAAAATCAGCTTGAACATCTGGAAGTTCATGGTTCATGTATTGCTGAAGCCTGGCTTGGAGAATTTTGAGCATTACTTTCCTAGCGTGTGAGGTGATCGCAATTGTGCGATAGTGTTAGCTTTCTTTGGCATTGCCTTTCTTAGGGATTGGAATGAAAACGAACCTTTTCCAGTCCTGTGGCCACTGCTGAGTTTGCTGGCCCAATATACATAGAGCAGGCCTAGGGGGAGGAAGAAACATAAAAAGAGGATCCAAGGGCCAGGATTTTCTCTCTCTCCCACACATGTGCTCATTCTCTCTCTCTCTCTCTCTCTACTTTTTGCTTCTTTTGGGTTGGCATGCTCTCAAACCTCGAGGATGTATTTTCCTTTATTTTTTAAATAAAACTGATCTGTCTGAGAGCTATAACATGGTCTGTCCAAGAGCCAAGATCTATAACACAGACTATCTGAGAGCTGTGATACGCCGAGGCCTAGGGCTTTAACTTCCGTTGCTTCAAATTTTTGTTGTGATGAGACAGGACTGAGGGTGTAACACTCCCCTGAAATAACCAAACTCTTGCCTTCCATGCATTTTTTTTTAAACCATCTTAATGGTACGATTGGCAAAGTAATGCTCAAAATTCTCCAAGCCAGGCTTCAACAGTACATGAACCATGAACTTCCAGATGTTCAAGCCAATTTTATAAAGGCAGAGGAACCAGAGATCAAATTGCCAACATCTGGTGAATCATTGAAAATGTGAGAGTACCAGAAAAACGTATACTTCTGATTTATTGACTATGCCAAAGCCTTTGCTGTGTGGATCACAACACCCTGTGGAAAATTCTTAAAGAGATGGGAATACCAGACCACCTGACCTGCCTCTTGAGAAATCTGTGTGCAAGTTAAGAAGCAACAGTTAGAACTGGACATGGAACATCAGGGTGGTTCCAAATAGGGAAAGGAGTACTTCAAGACTGTTTATTGTCACCCTGCTTATTTAACTAATGTGCAGTGTACAACATGAAAAATGCTGGGCTAGATGAATCACAAACTGGAAACAAAATTGCTGGGAGAAATATCAGTAACCTCAGATATGTAGATGACACCACCCTTATGGCAGAGAGTGAAGAAGAACTCTTGATGAATCAAGAGTGAATTAAGAACTCTTGATGAAAGTGAAAGAGGAGAGTGAAAAGTTGGCTTAAAAGTCAACATTGAGAAAACTAAGATCATGGCGTCTAGTTCCATCACTTCATGGAAAATAGATGGGGATGCAATACAAACAGTGGCTGGCTTTATTTTTAGGGGCTCCAAAATCACTGAAGATGGTGATTGCAGCCATGAAATTAAAAGATGCTTGCTCCTTGGAAGAAAAGTTATGGCCAACCTAGAGAGCATATTAAAAAGCAGAGACATTACTTTGCCAACAAAGGTCCATCTAGTCATGCCTATGGTTTTTCCAGTAGTCATGTGTGAATGTGAGAGTTGGACTATAAAGAAAGCTGAGCACTGAAGAATTGATGCTTTTGAATTGTGGCATTGGAGAAGACTCTTGAGAGTCCCTTGGACTGCAAGAAGATCTAATCAGTCCCTAAAGGAGATCAGTTCTAAATATTCATCGGAAGGACTGATGCTGAAGCTGAAACTCCAATACATTGGTCACCTGATCCGAAGAGCTGACTCATTTGAAAAGACCTTGATGCTGGGAAAGATTGAAGGTGGGAGGAAAAGGGGATGACAGAGGATGAGATGGTTGGATGACATCACTGACTCAATGGAATTGAGTTTGAACAAGCTGCAGGAGTTGGTGATGGACAGGGAAGCCTGGCGTACTGCAGCCAATGAGCTCCCAAAGAGTGGACATGACTGAGAAACTGAACTGAACTGACTGAAATGTAGGATATACTGATGTTGGCTTTGTTAACTATTCAAAAGCCTTGATAAATCTACTCTTTTAACATCCTACTCAGTATATTTTACCCCTTAAGGATCTAGAAGAATGGACATCAAAATTATATGTCTTCACAAAAAATAAACATTTTTTGCTGTCTGGCTTAATTAGGTTCATTTCTATATGTATCTCTCTGTATTTATTTTTTTTCATAAAACTGTAAAATTTTCACATTACATTAATTATATACATGATCATATTTTATCATCACAGTATATCTATGGGCAGACTGTTATTTGAATTTATAGAAATACAAATGCTGGACATTGTTTATCATGGTAATTGGATGAGACAGTGCACAAACCCAAACAAAAGTAAAGTCCAGTGATCTCCCTAGGGTGTCATAATTGTCACCTGAGTAAGAGAAGGTGTGTAGACTGGGTAGAACCTATATATCCTACTCATCTTGAAAGAGGCTCATGGAGTGCTAATTGTAGATGAGGACCTCATAAATACCAAAAATTATAGCTGACACTGACTTCACTAGTCGGTTCTTAATCTTATTCATTGATAGATAAATAATAGAAGGCTGTCAAAGAATGCATTATGTTTTATTTTATGAGGGGTGCTTGGCATTCCCTTCTGAATATGCATTTCATTGACCCCAGTACTGAAAGGCATGTTGCATATCTGAGAACCTGGCTAATACTTTTGACTTTCCATTCATATTTCTCTTAATTTACCTGTTTATATTATTACCTAATCAACCTCAGGTAGTAATTTATAGAAATATATAATGGAAAGTGGACTTCCCTATAGCTCAGATGGTAAAGAATCTGCCTGCAATGCAGGAGAGCCAGGTTTGATGCCTGGGTCAGGAAGATCTCCTGGAGAAGGGAATTGCTACCACTCCAGTATTCTTGTCTGGAGAATTCCATGGACAGAAGTTCCTGGTAGGCTACGGTCCATGGATTTGTAAAGAGTTGGACATGACTGAGTGACTAACACTTATTTTTTTCAATACTGATAGAGTCTATGTTTAAAAATAAAAAATCAGTCTTCTAAAAATCGATTAAGCAGCTATAATAAAATTATTTTTTTGTTGGTTACGTACTTATAAATCATTCCCTACACACACACACTCTTTGAAAAGGTGTTGAGCAAACACTTCAATAAATTTAACAATAAATATGAGAATATATTTAAGTTTTAGAAATCTTCATACTTTTAGATCTACTCTTTGAAGAATTCATCTCATGGAAATAATCTTAGCGTGTGCTGTGTGCTTAGTCTTGTGTTTCATCGCTCAGTGGTGTCTGACTCTTTGGACTATAGCCTGCCAAGTTCCGCTGTCCATGGGATTTTTCAGGCAAGAATACTGGAATGAGTTGCCATTTCCTTTTCCAGGGGATTTTCCTAATCCAAGGATCAAACCCATGTCTCCTGTGTCTCCTGCATTGCAGGTTCATTCTTTACCCGTTGAGCCCAATCTTAGCATAAATGCCTTCAAATAATTATAAACAAGAATATTCATCACTACATTTATTTATGATTGCATAAATGACAAATAAGCCTAATGACCAAAATTACAAACATAGTACAGTTTTATCTATTTCTATATAGAGATTTAGAACTCATATTTTCAAAACTATCTAAGAAATAGGATATAGTATATAGTATTTGTAAGCAAAAAAAAAAACAAGAAATAAACTATCTAGTATAAGATACAATGTATTTAATACTTAAGAAAATAAAATGTATATCTTATAAATATACATTTATACATGAAATATCTATACCACAAATTACCACACTTTTAGAGTAGATTGTACTGTGTGATATCATACCTTATTCCATTCACTAAATTATATTTCTATATTTTTTCAAATTTTACCAATAAATATGTATTATACTATAATTAGAATCATATTACCAAACACTTTAAAAGCTACATATTTTATGTTGAAAAGTTAGAATAATGACATGTAAAGTAAAAGTGAATTCAATACAATAGCAAATATTTTTGGTAAGCTGCATTTAAATCAGTTTTTAAAAGTTAACCTCTGTATAAATGAGTGTATGTAAAATAAAAATGAAAAGTGGAGAAAGAACAAGAACAAGCAACCCATCAAATAACTATAAATAATTATTAAGCATGAGAATATTATTCATAACTTTAAGCAATTAAAGCTATGTAAGTGTAACCATTATAAAATATTCAACTCTAAATTTGACAAAAATAAGTAAAATGCAGGCATACTATACAATGTTGAAAAGGTAAAAACAGATGAGCTAAACACTACAGACAGAAAACTAAAATTGTACAATATTTTTGTAGAAAGTAATATGGAAATTTGCTTTTCTCTTACCACTAGGAAGTAAGGTCTTCCTTTCCCTTAAGTATGATTGTATTTTTAAAGTAGAGATTCAAAAGAGTCATTCTGAAAAATGTGTTCTCCCTCTAGTCTAAAACCAGATTTACTTTCTTCCTGTATCCAGTTTCCTTACTAGAGATCCCTGTATGCAGGAGAAGCCCATACCTATCTAAAAAATGCTGTAAGCTTACTGTATGATACCTGCAAGACAACTTATCAAAATATTGCAGAATAATACTAATATCTTAACAACAGCTAAAAAAAAAAACAAAACTAGAAACAGAATCCAATGTGTTTTTTATAGATATGATCAAATATGCTTACAATAGTGATTTACTATAGTAAATAATTGGAAATCTGCTAAATATTCTACAATAGGAATTAAACTATCATGCAACTGTAGAATGTTGATATGTATTTATTAAAATAAGTTTTGAACAATTATAATACCAGAAGATTAAAAAATCATAATATAATGGTATCTCTACATTATGAAGTCTGTTGTATCTCTGATATGTATGGATAAGGGTGTGGGAATGTGTGGACAAAGAGACTGTCAGGGTGTACGTAGGGAAGAACTGGTTTATGAGAAACATACCATATTTTAATCAGGGTTATATTTGGTTCTGGAATTTTGAACAGTGATTTTTTTCTCTCATGATTTTTGCATTTTCTAAATTATTTTTAATAAGAAGATATTCAAAAAGCTTAAATTAGCTACTCTCATGTCTCTGCTGTAAAGTTCAATTGTTTAAAATAGGCTTACCAAGACTTAGGCATGAATGAATTTAAAAATGCATTGACCAAGAAAAATGGTCAATATCATTAATAAATAATTTTAAAAAGCATAAATGATATTACAATTTGTTTCTACCTGATTAAAATATTAAGATTCTTCCTGTTACACAATGGATGGGGAAGAAAGCACATTCATATTCCTACTGAGAGAATTAATGGATGACACAGTTTACAGGGGAGGCAGCAAAGAACACCTGAACATATATATCTCCTTATCTAGAAATTTACACTATTTCTAATCAAAAGTTAGAAATTTATATTTTTCTAATCAAAAACAAATACATAGAGAAAGATAAGCATGAATAATTTCTATGAATTTTTTTTCTAATAGCCAAGTTTATATATATATATATATTTACAGTGTTTGGAGGGTGTAAAAATAAATGTAAAGTGGGTTATAAGTAAGTATGTAGAAAAATATTCCAAGATATTTTAATTAAAAAATCTGATTCAGAATAATACATAATTTTTAACATAATATCCAGATTAAGCAGGGAAATATCACTCATTTCAATCATTTATAAACTACAGTTACCTACATTTTGTGTTTGTATAGAAAATTTAGGAAATAATTCACTACAAATCTTTGATGATGGTTGTGTTGTTTGAGCTTCATGAATTTTTACTTTCCACTGTTTGTCCCATGGTGTAAACTTCTTTCATAATAGTATTAATGTATTTAATAGTATTAAGAAAAGTCTGCTGTTTGCTGCCATTAAATTCGCTGCCATTAAATTCAGAGCTGATTTAATTTTCCTTAATTAGTATGCTGAATCTGATACTGTTTGAGACTGAAAATTATAAATGCCATCTTTTTTAACAAGGGAATAAACATTCTCACTTTCAGAATAATGACCTGCTTTGTTCAGTCATACTTTATTGCTGTTAGGTCAAATTTCACTAGGTCCTCCTATGTTATCTGGCTATTATATAGAATAATAAACATTTTATTGCATTTAATTATTTTAGCTCACTAATAATTTCAATTTTTACTGTTTATTTTTTCAAAATTGTAATTTTTATCCATCAAGAGTAATTCTTAATGAGATCTTTTAAAAACCTAAAAAATAAAAAGTAAAACGCTCACTCTGGAAGCAATCAGGATGTCCAAAAGTAATTAATTTTTCAACTATAAAAAAAAGAGGTGGAAGTACTTCATAATAGTTAATTCTGTAGAAAAATAAGTCCTGATATCAGTACCCAAAGACTGAATATGCAAATCCTTAAAATTCAGTTGAAGGTCATGACCTTATTGCTGGTAATAATACATTTCATTATATCAGTTAAAACAAGCAAATAAGCCCTGATATCAGTACCCAAATACTAAATATATAAATCCTTAAATTTCAATTGAGGGTCATGAAGTAATTTCTAGGAATAATAAATTTTGTTTTATCAGTTAAAACATTGAACTCAGATGATAGAGGTTATATCAAATACATAGTAACTTTTAAAAGGGAACCATGGCTATTGTTTACCACCACCATTAGTTTCAAAACAGAAAATAAATAACGTAAAGTAGCTCATTGTATATAAATATATTTTACAAGTTTTGTTCCAAAGAGTCATTTTATAGACAATATGATCGTTCCTAAAAATAAGCAAATGGATATAAATGCATTTATATACATTAGAAAATACTACAGGTACACACACACCAACACACACACACACACACACAATTGGTTAAATTCTTAATTCTTCACTTGTTTCCAAAAAAAAAAAAAAAGCAAACTACCAATAAACTGGTGACTGTTTCCCGAAATTGAGATTTTTCCTGTTTAATATCTTTTTTATCATTCAACCTTTGCCAAACTTGTTTTACACATGAGAGTTTACATTGCAGATAAAAGATACAATAGGGTGACTGCGTTCAATTATTAAATTCAAGCTTTCCAATTCGTCTAATTTTTTATCACCATCATTTTGGTACTAAGCTCACTTATTGTGAAATGCAATTTGTTCTCCACAATTTGAAACCCTACCACCCAAGTTCACAAATTAGCACTTTAATGTTAGACATGAGCAGTTATTTTTATTTTTTTTTTAATTTTTATTTTTTTTAGGCATAAGCATTTAAATAGGCTTGTTTGGAATTAGTGGTAAAACTAGTAACAATCATTTATCATTTTGAGGCAATTATTAAGACAACAGTGAAACATTTTACTGACATGAGACCACATCTAATAAAGACCCTAATCTGGGATCTCGATAGATATTGATTGCATCACAGACTTAAAAAGCCAGAAAATTGTGTGTGGTTGTTTATGTGTGTTTCCATTAAAAATTGTGAGGAAAACTGTTCCACAAAGACTTCAGTAACTGGTTACACAATCACAAATCACCCAGAATTAGTTTTCTTCTTTACTGAAAACTAAAACAATGATTGCTAGGCTCCACCCCAAAACTGCTTGTTTTACAGTATTCATCTGCATTAGTATTATGTTGCTTAGATTTTCATAAATTATTGATCAAGATATCATAATATATGGTATTGTTTAATCCTATGTAAGAGAATTAGGAGGAAAAAAGAGTTAGTAGGTTATTCAATGTTCAATTAACAGGGCGAGAGAAATTCTAAAGTGAGAAATAGTTGTGACCTCAGAGTTGCTTTTTTATTCTTCAACTCCACTTTACTAACTGAAATATTGATTAGAGAATAATAAACTTAGACCTCAGTGCCTCATCCATCTTCTTGTGTTAAGAGGGCAGCACTAGCAAAGAGTTTTCTATTAAATATAGGTGTCATTTTTATTTCTTATGCACTTCTTTCTATTCTGTACAGTTTTCTGGGGGGTGTGAAAGTAAACACACAGGAGATTTCACAAGAACTGTATCACTTCAAGGTGATATGTGCAATTTGATCTTCCCTGCTATCTTTTTTTTCCCCTCCAAAATAAATCAGATCTTTTATTTTGTGTTGTTTATTTATATATTGGGCTTTTAATATGTCATTGTGACTGTGCCCAAAACGTAAATACCTTAATTAGTATGAAAGGCATTTAAATGGAATATTAACCAATGAAGAAGCTACATACCACATGTGGCAGAAATACAAGTAGAAATTTGATTAAAGGCCAGCCAGGACACCTATGACAAAAATAGTGAGGTACACTTGTGAATTATAAGGCATACAATATATGTGTTCTTAATTTCTAAGTGCATTGAGACAGAGATTGGGATATTGTTTTATTGTTATCAATAATAACTTTATTGAATTATACTTGGAGAGTGAAATTTGAATGAAAGGCCCATTTTAGATTTTGTTTGCTTGAAAATCCTTTGTGACCTATTCCACAAAACACTAAGAGAATATGCTTCCTCTATTTTTCAAGACTAGGATCAATATATCAATGTATTCAGACACAGACATAAAATCAAAATTAAAAATTTTTCTGTTCAACTCATATTGCCTCATTACAGTTGCAAGGCATTATCTAACAAATCCTTTTATGTGATTTCTTCTAGTACTGTTCTGTTACTTTACTCACTTTCAACTGCTTTATCAGTCTCAGAGACAAATGCTTGGAGAGTCTCCCACTATGACTGTGGATTTGCCAATTTCTCTTTTTAATTATTAGCATTATTTAAAAATGTCTCTGGTAGTAATTTTACTAGCATCCTAGTATATTGTTCTTTTTACTGTTAAAAACATCTCTTTTTATTTCTACAATACAAATATTTATACAAATATTTTTTAAAAGAAGGATTAGCTTACATTAACTTACCTTTTACTGGGGTAGACAGATAATGAAAATTAAAACTGATTACTTTGTAATAATGTGTAGTGAAATATGATATAAGGAAAAATAAAGTTAGATAAAGAAATAGTATGTGATGGCAAGCCACTTTGAGGCAATGTTTTGGAATATAATCCTGAGAGTGCTTGAGAGATCAAATTCTGTCAGTTACTGGCAAATAGTGTTCCAGTAACCACAAAGGTTTGGGGAAGGTAGGTTTAAAGGAAAGTTTCAATAACAGAAAGTCTACATGACTTAACTAGACTGAGCCATGGGAAATGTGGAATAAAATGGTGTGAGAAGAGGTAAGCCATGCAGAGGATTTAATTTGAGCTTTAATCCATTTGGTGCTAAAAGCTACTAGAGTCTGTTAAATCTGCTGAAGCATGTTTCTATTACTGTTTACTAGACATTTTTTCTTCCATCTATTATTTTGATATAGTGTAGGTAATTTTGCTTCATGTATATCTTTTAAAGAGCACCTTGCTACTTGTCTGTCTGTTTTAATTGAGTTATATGTTACATACAACACTGAAAGTTTAAGATGTACAACATTGACTTGATTTACATTGCAGTGATTACCATAGTGGTTTTAGCTAATACCTGTATTGCTTGATATAATTGCCATATTTTTTCTTGCCTTGGGAACAATGAAAATCTAATCTCTTAGAAAGTTTAATGCTGATAATACATGTTGGTTGCCTGTAATCATTGTACTGTTTATTAAGTCTCCAGGACTTAGTTATATACTGGTTACAAGTATCTAACCTTAACATCTCTCCCATTCCCCTCATGGCCCAACCCCTGGTAACCAGCATTTTACTCTCTTCCTTTACTTTTCCAGGTCTTTTAGATTTCACATATAAAAGATATTATAGAGTAGTTGTCTTACTCTGTCTGATTTATGTCTCACTTAGCATAATGTCCTCAAGGTCTATCTATGTTGCAAATGGTAGAATTTCTTTTATTCTTATGACCAAATAGTATTCCATCATATAAATACACCACACTCCCATGTTTATTGTAGCATTATTCACAATAGCCAAGATATGGAAACAACCTAAGTGACCATCTATGGATATTGTTTTATCTAGATTGTGATTGTCTATATTTTTATGAGACAAAGTAGAATGGTCATCAACAAAATGGTCTCTGGATTCAGTTTTGTGACCTTGGACAAATTCAATTAAATTTTCTAGGCTATGATTTCCTTTTTAGAAATAAGAATAATTATAATACTTATATGATGGATTTGCTTGGAGAAGTAAAATATTTAATGTATGTAAAACCATTAGAATAATGACTAGTTTGTTTAAAATACTTAGCATTAGCTTTTATTATTAACTGGATTCATTCACTTATATTTACTATAGTGATTTTATACATACAAATTTGCATATATGCCTATACTCATGCGTGTGATTATTAGTAATATCATACTGTGAGTTGTTTTCCTTCTTATCTTACTTTTTCCCCAGCTTTAGGTTGGATTAGCAGACTTCTTTTAACTACTTTGTTTAATTTATACAGTACAGAAGCTAATTGTATTATATTTTTGTTTTGTTGGTGGTATTCAATTAAGAATTTCTCAAAACTGTGTTTTTAGTGATAAGGAAAGAAAGTGATGCTCGTTTATGAACTGAAAGTATATTGAAAATAAACAAGTGAAATATCAATGTCACAACACTCTGACTACTGGCACTAGTATTAAACATTTAGTACATTCAATTATGGGCTTCCCTAATAGCTCAGTTGGTAAAGAATCCGCCTGCAGTGAAAGAGACCCCAGTTCGATTCCTGGGTCAGGAAGATTCGCTGGTAAAGGAATTGGCTACCCTCTCCAGTATTCTTGGGCTTCTCTTGCGGCTCAGCTGGTAAAGAATCTGTCTGCAACATGGGAGAGGAGACTTGGGTTTGATTCCTGGGTTGGGAAGATCCCCTGGAAAAGGGAAAGTCTACCCACTCCAGTTTTCTGGCCTGGAGAATTCCATGGACTGTATAGGCCATGGGGTCACAAAGAGTCGGACATCACTGAGCGACTTTCACTTCACACTATACTCAATTATTGTCTCATTGAACAAATTGAAGCAACATATATTTGTAGTTTTAAAGTAAATAAGTGCATGAATAAAGTATTCCTTCTGATATTAATAATATTTGTGACATGGACTACTGACAATTTTCAGGAAAAAGGATTAGGGAGAAAACACTATAGTAAATGGTCTTTCAGTTTGGTTTGGCAGGTTGTAATGCATATCTTGTTTGAATGAGACTTTGAGAACAAGTCAGTTCTTTTTGCTTTCTCTGTGAAAAAGAAGTTTAAAATGTGGACCATATCTATGCAAACCTTGGTCCAAAAGGAGGCACCCCAGCAATACCTATCTATAGAGGGAGGATGCCTAGGCCAAAAGAATATTCTTCTTGGGGACCTTAAGTGGAACTGATTATTGCTTTTGTTCTCTATAGGGTTAATTAGACCTCTTTTAAGACCTGCTTTTATTGGTCTGTGGGATAAAGGAGATTAGACTACACAGTTTTCTTTGGGTCTTGGACTGTCTAAGTAACGGTATTCCAATGAAATAAAGCTCTGTTGCTGCTGCTGCTGCTAAGGCGCTTCAGTGGTGTCCGACTCTGTGCGACCCCATAGACGGCAGCCCACCAGGCTCCTCCGTCCCTGGGATGCTCCAGGCAAGAATACTGGAGCGGGTTGCCATCTCCTTCTCCAATGCACGCATGCATGCTAAGTCGCTTCAGTCGTGTCTGACTCTGTGCGACCCTGTGGAGAGCAGCCCACCAGGCTCCCTTGTCCACCAGATTCTCCAGGCAAGAATACTGGAGTGGGTTGCCATTTCCTTCTCCAGAAATAAGGCTCTAATCCACCATTATTAATTTTAGTTAGAAACTCCATTTATTATAGAAGATTATTTACGAGTCAGAGAAACCAATTGAAACTAGCTTAACCAAAAGATAATCAAGTTTATTATGGGAAGGCAGAGAGAATACATGAAACGGAAGGAAGAACAATGCTTGCTGTCTTTGATTTCTGCTCTTCTTTCAGCATCTACTTCATTCTTCTCTGACTCTTCATTGGTTTTCTGTTTCTGCCTGCACATGGTGACAGTATGAATTCTCAGAGAAATAACCATAGATCCAAAAATATACTTGCACTGATTAGCTGGTATAAAACATTATTATTTTGTGTGTATTGAAAGTGAGTCTTTGGGGGAAAATTCCAATTGAAGGACATTTAACAAACCAAGTGATACTTATCTCAGAAATCAGAGGTGTGCTGAATAGATCCCTATTATGAAAGAACAGCTCTTATTTACATATGTGCATATGATTCTGTCTATCCTAATTATGGACTCATTTTCAGGGATTGATATTAGGCACTTAAATATTGGTTATTATTAAAATATATTTATAAGTTTCAACTACATTCCTATGACTAACCTGGAAAAGACAAATATCTTTAGATGGAAAAAAAACAACCAAATATGGGGACCTAAAGTATACTTCTTAACAGGTCATTGTCTCTAAATATGTGTCAGTGTATTTTCAATTACATATAAAGTCTTTGTATGGTCAATTTTATAAAATAATATACTATAGTATCATCTAGGTTAATTTTTACTTCTTAATACAGTTATAGATATTTTGGGAAAGAATAAAGACAGATTGCAGTTGAAAATATTTTTATCTATCATGCTCTTAACTAGAATAAGACTCAAAAATAAATTTCCAGTGACCTTTTAGGAATATAAGAGTTAAAATTTATTTACCCATGAGTTCTTTCTCGCTTATCAATCTGTAATATCTCAGTTGCCTTTTTTATTTTTTTGGCCCCCATGCTTTATTAAAAATACTATGACTTTAATTCAACAGCTGGACCTCTCCTAAGATATGTGCTGGTGGGTAAGCCATAGGTAAGAATGAATGGTCAGGTATTATACACAAAAACATTAAAGTTTTTTCAGTAAAATCTGTTTGAAAATAGTTGAATGGCAAATAAATTCAACCTTCTTTCAACATTTGTCATGTCTGCAACTGAAAGTTTAAAAGGTGAAAAGGAGAGATTACCTAAGAAGTTATAAATTGTCATATGTGTTTAAATCAGTTTAAAGTCAAGTCAAGTTATAATACACAAGAGTAGTTTCTGTATTCTTTCTTTGGCTTAAAGTCTATCATGAGGGACAGTATTTTGAATTATGTATTATTAGCAGTTCCTAGCCTAGAGCTAGGAAATTAAGTATAAACATAAAATATATGTATATATGTTCTGGTCAATGAATTTCACATTTTGCTTTTAAAAAAAATTTTTATTTACTTAGTTTTGACTGTGCTGGGTCTTCATTGCTGCAGGGGCTTTTTTCTAATTGTGGCGAGTGGGGACTACTCTGTCAATGCGATGCCCAAGCATCTTATCTCGGTAGCTTCTCCTGCTGCCGAGCAGAGGCTCAGCAGTTGTGGCGTTGAGGCTTAGCTGCTTGCTGCGCAGCATGTGGAATCTTCCTGGTTCAGGGATCGAACCAGCGTCCTTTGCATTTGCAGACAGACACTTTACCAGTGAGCCACAAGGGAAGCCCTCACATTTTGATTTCTATACAATGTATAAGTCAGAGATTATATAATAACCCACAGATATAAAAGATGAGAAAATGGAAACCCTAGAAGAAAAGTGTGATTTTTCTAAGTTCACGTCAGTGTTAGTTGCAAAACATGATCCAGAATAAGCCTCCTGGTTTCCACTTGTAATTTCACAATTTCGCACAGTCTCACCAGGTAGTATTATGAGTGAATTGCAGATTTCTCACTTGTTCTCATCTCACAGCATAAGATCCATTGTTTCTACCAAGACTGAACAAGATGGCAGCATTATCAATATGTATAGGACTCTAGGCATAATGCTCTGGATATCCTTAGATTGGAGCAATTTTTGGTGGAAAACAAGTTGGTCAACTCAAACATTTGGTTAATATGACGATTGGTACATCCCAGGGAGTAGCTTGGGGCTTCCCATGTAACACTAGTGGTAAAGAACCTGCCTCCAATGCAGGAGACATAAGAGATGAGGGTTCCATCCCTGGGTTGGGAAGATCCCCTGGAGGAGGAAATGGCAACCCACTCCAGTATTCCTGCCTGGAGAATCCCATGGACAGAGGAGCCTAGCAAGCCACAGTCCATAGAGTCGCAGAGTTGGACATGACTGAAGTGACTTAATACACACGCAGACAAGGAATAGCTTATTCTTAGATAATTTAGTTTCATTCAAAGTTTCCCCTCAATATAAAACATTTAAATCATTACATACTTGCATTTGTTTAAAATAGATAAAACTGTGGAAGTATCCATAAATATTTACAGTGTCACATTATGTTTATTATCAATTACAATTTAGGCCTAAGCTTGCTGTAAATTAAAATATTTTCAACAAAACTGTATATAGCTCTATCATTTAAATCATTTCACTAGGTACTGTGAATGTTGTACTGTATTATTATGTGAGCATCAAAACATCTCTTTTTTTCCCCACTCAGGAAGTAAATTTATATCCATAAAGAAGCTCTCCCTTTATTAATAAACAAAGCATGCATTCAATGAGTTTGTTTCTGTGGGAAAAAGAAAACAATTATTTCCATCACAATAATATTTTCTAGCAGTTCTTGTGATTGAAGTTGAAGAGAGGGGACACTCAGTGCCTTTTAAAAGGAATGGCAGAGGGCACATTTTATAACTAAAAGCAGACAAATATCTTTCTCTCAAATAAAAAGGAGTGTGTTCTAAAGAAAAATTCCTTTCTTAGAAACCACAGGAACATTCTCATTTTTTCACCTGAAATATCTCTCCAATTTTTTCATTGAATTTCTCTAGTTCTTAGAAAGAAAAGAAATGGCTTTAAATTATCACTTATTTTACTTTTTATATGAATCTTTTCCATTTTATTGGAAAGTGAGTTTAACCTTCAGACATTTCAATAATTTATCTATGTTTTATGATCAACTGCTTCCAGACATTCTTAAGATTTATCCCAAGTGCTTGTGGTCAGTCAGCAAGGCACCACATATTTATGGAGTATCAGGTGCAAAGATAAATCTAATGTAGGCACAAGTTCCATACAGAATTTAGGTTTTAGGAATTAAAAATATTTACTATGACTTTATATTCTCTTGCCCTTCATTTCTTAGGAAAATAGCAATGGTATTAGAAATGCATATAACTACTTATTCAGTGAAATTGGTTACAATTATGATGTGAGTAAAAACATCTTTCTTGAAACACTGTTATCTTGGCTGTTTAATATTAACAGCATTCCTGGTGGAATTTACAATTAAGTTGTTATTTGGTGAACATGCATAAGAGACTCAGATGAATAGGTTTATAACTAATTATAAACTAGCTGCTTATGAATGCCTATTAACAGATTTCAATTCTTTTTTCAAATTACTATTAACTTACCAATAAAAGCCTATAGAAGTTTTAAATTCAGTAAAATGTTTTATAAAAATAGGTAAAAATATTTCCTTTTAGCCTTTATATCTTTGAAAACCAGGTTTTTGTTTTGGAAAAAGAAACCTCATCAAGGCCATGACCTGATTCATACATTAAGGGAAATAGAGAGTCAGAAACACATACTCATGGATTCCTCCAGCCTTGTTAGTGAGTGAGGGATATGCATGTCATAAACCCAGTTGGGCTACATCAGCAACAGTACATTAAGCAGCATATACAATTTACACATTTATGGACTGATATGCTTAGCTTTTATGAAGACTCATTTTTCTATTGCCTGAAAAGAAATGATACTAATAGCGTGTGCAATTAAGAGCTCCCAAGAATAATGGAAAAATTGGTGACCTGTAACCACATTTAGTACTATGTGCTGCCTTGAAAGCATAATGAATTCCTCCCTATTGTCTTCACAGAGCATCAATACAGATAAATAATATGTAAAACTGCTAGAATAACACAGGAGAGGATGAAAGGATGGTAACCAAGGTGGTCTCTAAAGATGCAGACTTACTTTCTTGTACATCTCCTATCCCCCAACTTACTGAAGAATACTCTTGATAATTCAATTCTAAAAGCATTTATTAATGATCTTCTCAGATAGGTGCTATACAAATAAGTAGGGGTCTTTTATCTCTAGGAATGATAAAGGCACACTGAGAAAGAGAAACAATAGCTCTATAGAAAATAAGAGTTGAGAAGCAAAATAAGTGATGGAAAATAACACAAAAAATCAAAACAAAATTCAAGGAGAAAATGGGAAATCTTTAGAAATGAATAGGAGCTTGGATATATGGCAATATATGGATATAAAATGTATGAGAGTGAGAACGGATGAAAAATGATTAAATGTGATGATGACGGTCAGGTTGTCCTGGCCTAGACTTCAGGTGGTGTTAGTTCTTAGTTTAGATGTGTGGCCCATTTTTGGGAAAATAAATGCCCAATTAGACATTGGCACTCCCACTACAGAAGATTCTAACCACAACATAAAGAGTAGGAGCTCTTGGGTTGGAATGATACCTGGGCCAAGTATCATGTCATAGGGAACAATACAAACACAGGCATTATCTTTTATGGTTTAAGGAAAATAATTCTCCAAGAAAGTGTCATCCTGCAAATAGTACATGTTTTACCAGGTCTACAAGAAACATTTTTCATATAACTTTGTTGTTCAAATACCTATTTATCCCTCTGCAGAGAATACAATTCTAAACTAATATCAGAATTACAAGGATTATTAAAGGCATCACATTTTAACACCCAATTATTAGAACAAGTGCAAGGGCCAAAACCAGGCATTCTTTTATATAGGGATCATTTGATGTCACAAAAATTTTGTTTTACAAAATTTGAGGAAATACTCTAAAATATCCTATTTGTATAGTGGGGAATAAAACAATGATTAGAACAGAAGAATAACAAATTTTGTTCTTTTCTCTTTCCAGATGGAAGAAAAGCAAGCAAAATATAATACAATTCTTTAATGAGTTTGCATTCCATTTCTGCTTGTTCTCAAGTTTGTTTTATCATTAAATACAAATGTAGAAGTAATAACATTTTACCCTTTATTTGAGGGTTCCTGGACCTGATTTCAACATATAGGAGTAGAGTTTCTTTACCCCATGCCAGCTGAGTGTCTTATAATTTACCTTAATTGTGACACTATTTACCTGAAGATCGCATCAGATTCCACAGGTTAAGCATTTAGTCCTACAAGACTGCCCCCTCCCAGCCATTTCAGCTGTTACCTGTGCTTCTAACCAATAAGCTATAAATCAGAGTTTTCCACAAACCCTCTCCTCGTTCTATTAATTTGCTAGAGTGGCTCACAAAGCTCAAAGAAACATTTTACTAATTATATCATTAGCTTATTATGAGAGCATATAACTCAAGAGGAGCCAGGTGCGAAAGATGCACAGAGCAAGGTATGGAGCTTCCATGCTGTCTCTGAGTGCATCACTCTCCTTAAATCTCCACTTGTTCACCAACTGGAAGCTCTCAGAACCCCATCCTTTTGGGTTTTTATGGAGGCTTCATTGTAATAATGATTGAATAAATCATTGTTTATTGGTAACTGATCTAACCTCCAGCTCACCACCTGTTCCTGGAAGGCAGAAGGGTGGGACTGAAGACTGAAGGTTCCAACCCTCTAATTACATGGTTGACTCTGTAACCTGCCAGGCAACAAACTTAGGTGCTTACCAAAGTCACTGCATTAAATAACAAAAGACACGTTTTGCTCTTATCACTGAGGAAATTATAAAGGTTTTAGAAGTTCTGTGTCAGAAACAGAAACAAGGATGATGACCAAATATATACTGATTGTTATAAATCACAATATCAAATCCTTTATACAAAATGTTATTTAGTACTATTTATATAGAAAATCTAGTTTCTGAGGACAAGTTGCCTCATGGTATTTTTTTTCTTTTAATTATGTGCCTCTCAACACTTGCAAAATGATTATAGACTTTCAAAAAAAAATAAAAAGGCATACAAAATTATCTATTTAAAAATTTAGTTTATGTTTATGTCTCCAATTAATCAGTGTGTTATTTTAAAACAAATTTTTTTAATTTCAAACATTTACTTTAAAATAAAAATACATATTTTCACAATGTATTGGTATATCTTATAGTCAGAACTGTCAATGGAAGTAATAAGTCAATCTATAATAGGAATAGAGAAGTGTTTCTGAGTCAAACAGAACTATAGCCTGGGAAGCAAAAATTCAAGAAGCACTTGAATTGTATTATACTGGCCTACAAAATGAATGAGACTTATAAAGGCACAACCCAAAAATTACATAAATTGTTTGTCTAGAATTTGGTTTGGAGCTGGCAAGAAGTAAAATCCTGCAGCTGCTAGCAGATACTGTTTTAAGAACAGCTGGTAATATCCTTGAGTCTGATACAGTTTAGAAAATTCAAATTCTCAGTAATACAAGAACATATCTGAAACTACATCCACAGTGACCATCAAGCTACATTTTGAATGCCTGAACCACAGTACTCCATTCTGAGTCTTAAATGCTTTGTTTTGTTTAATGGTTAAAGCAGATATATAATGCATGCTTCAGTTCAGTTCAGTTGCTCAGTTGTGTCCGATTCTTTGCGACCCCATGAACCACAGCACACCAGGAGATCCAATCAGTCCATCTTAAAGTAGATCAGTGCTGGGTGTTCATTGGAGGGACTGATGTTGAAGCTGAAACTCCTAATACTTTGGCTACCTGATGCGAAGAGCTGACTCATTGGAAAAGACCCTGATGCTGGGAAAGATTGAGGGCAGGAGGAGAAGGGGACGACAGAGGATGAGATGGTTGGATGGCATCATCGACTCGATGTACACGGCTTTGGGTGGACTCTGGGAGTTGGTGATGGACAGGGAGACCTGGTGTGCCGCACTTCATGGGGTCACAAAGAGTTGGACATGACTGAGTGACTGAACTGAACTGAACGGAATTGAACTGAATTGAATAAAGAGAAGTCTAAGCTGTAACACATACCATCTCCAAATTCCCTATATTATTGAACTAAAAGTAATATTCAAAAACATAGATTAGTAGGGTGCCCTTACTTGGACTTCCTCCTTTCTTGGTCCCACTTCCCCATTCTCCTACCAGTTTCTGCTGGGAACACTTTCATATTAATCTCTTTCACACTGATCTTCCTCTCTGGCTCTGCTTCTAGGGAGTCCAAATCAAAGCATTATTTACAATGAAAGAATAAAATAGAGAAAGAGTGGGTGAGGGGGAAGGTATAACTCTACATGGTGGAACTAATAAAATCATTAGGTTATTAGAATTGTTCACGATAGAAAAAGTGAAAAGTTTAGGAATCAGATGACACAACTGGAGTACAAGGGACAAGGTAGATGATTATTAACTGTCTTAAAATCATATAATGAAAATGAGCAGAACATGCATTGAAAAATATCAATTCTGATTTTCTTTTTGAAATTTACAACAGTATCATCACATTGAAGTTTTTCAGTCTTTCATGGATAGAATAAGTTATGGTGAGTTAAAAAAGGGAAAACCTATTGAGCTAGTTCTTAGCTGTGAGGACAGTTTTGAAGTTCAAATACCAAAATGTAGCTTTTGATGAACTTGAATAAAGATGTATAGAGTCTGAGTTGAGTGAAAATGCAGTTTCAGAACATATACAGTTCATAATTCCTAGAGGATATCCTTGTTTTGTCTTTGCTTCACCAGTTGCAATTGTTGCAAATATTGGTAAAAACACACTGAAACAAAGAGAAATTTTGCAGCCAGTCTTCCTACCAATATGAGGGTGGTTTCTGGAATCTTGGAACAAAATTTTTTAATGTTTCTGTTAAATTTTGTTACTATAAATTTCTATGTTGGATACAGTTCAGCACAGAATTTTTTCCCTATCATATTCATGAAGCCAAACCTTAAGTGTGATGACAGAAATTATAGGAAGCAGCAAGAAACATATAAGAAAAAAGATAAAGACATGTCTAAAACAAGATGTTGATTGGAAGAGATAACACATGAATGTAGTGAGGTAGTACTGAGTTGGTATCTGAGATTTTAGAAGAAGTAAGAAAAAGTTATTTTCTTCTTCACGTCCAGTTTCTAACTTACATGAAGGAATTACAGTGGCAAGAAAATTCTGTGCCTGACACTATAAAACTCTGATGAATGAAACTGAAAAAGAACTAAATAGATATCCCATGTTCGTGGATAGCATTTCAGTAAGGCTTGAATAATGAGTGGGGTTTCAATGTGCATATGTTGCTATAGATTGAAAGGTATATGGGAAAAGATACTAACTAAATTATTAAAGGACAATTTGGCACAAAGTGACTCAATGTACAAGTGACCCAATATACATATTACCATTCTAGTATATAAGAGTATTTGACTCAAAATGAAGATTAAAATGGATGTACATTTTCACATGTTAATGACTGAATGTGAAGCTTACCTTAGATAGTATAGTAAAGGGATATAATTTGCTATAATGTTTTACATAGATATTGCTAATCAATTATCAGCAGGTAATAAATTTTGAGTCATTTTTAGTAATGATATTAGTAAGTGAGAAGTGAGTAGACAGTGGAGATAGTTCAGATAAATTTTGGTTATGGAACAATTATTAGCTTGATATGTATTTAGCGCTGATATTTTTGTAACTAGAAGTTTTAAAAAGTCATGCAACGTATATATTCCATTGCAATATTTAAGACATGCAATTAGGTAGCATAATATATTCTAGATTGTGTTCCTCAGAAAATATGTAGATTTGTAGATGCTAGGTTGTAATCCAGTATGATTAAAAGGGGGTATTTTGAACAAGTGAAGATGGAGACTGAGATTGGAGTCATGCTACCACAAAAACTGAGAAATGTCTTGGACTACTAAAAGCTGGAAAAGGCCAGAAAATATCTTTTTCCTATAGGTTTCAGAAGATGTGTGTCCCTGCCACTAGTTTGATTTCAGATTTCTGGTCTACAGAACAGTAAGATAATAAATTTTTGTTGCTCTAAGACATCCAGTTATGGTACTTTGCTATGGCAGCTCTAGGAAACTAACAAAATAGGTATTGATGTGAGAAAATAGTTTCATGGTCAAAACAATGTGAGGAACATACTTAACATATAACTAAATAGAATTCAAGCGTATCCTAGTGACTTCACTGAATCAACCTTTATTTTGATGTTCCTAGAGTGAAACTATTGAATAAAATACTTCTAAACGTATTTGTTATTGGTGCAGAGCTTTTTCCACATTGGTCATGTCTCATAACTACCACTGTATGGTACATAATTTGTGGAATGCCAGCATGAGGTGTTCAAATTTAGATAATCCCTATAATACTTAGAAAACTCAAAGGCCATCATTTTCCCCCAGGTTGAATCAGTGAACCTTTTAATTCTGCTTCATTCTTTAGCCTTAAAGTTTTCATTAGAACTTCTCTGAATGCCAACTGTGCACTTGAGCATAACTCTCAGTCTGAGAAATTTTTGTTAAAAGTGGAATTTACAAAGCCAGATGTTCATATTGGCAAGAACATCTGTGAGAACATACTACTACATTAGTTTGAAGAATCCACCTGCTAGGTAAACATAAAGCAACACCAAATGCAGCAATTAAAATATTTGGTTGGGTAAGATTCCTACTAAACATGTTCTCATTGAATTTTGCATGGAATAAGCAAAATAGGCAAAATTATATATTTTAAGCACTTATAATTAGAAAAATCATCTAAGACAAGTATATAATTATGGCTTAATGACATGTTGTGATATAATGGGTATTATTAGATTTAAATTTTCATTACTTGCTGTATCAGAGAATGGTATTGATCAATCTCATTTCCTCTTCTAACTGGCCTTATAGCTAATGGGGCCAACAGACTGAATGCTAGCCCATAGAATATGTTTGAAAAATGTTGTAAACCAATTCAAGGCTTACCCATTTAAAATGTACCCAGAATGTTCCTAGAATGAGTACAATTCCCCAGATAATCATAGAAACTGCATATGACAATGGTTCATCCACACTGTAGAAGGAGTCAGAATCCTTAAATCATGATTTGGAGAAGAATGCTGACTTAGAACCTATTTTTTCAAACTACTACTTAAGCAAAGATTAGCTACTGACAGTTCAGGTATATTTGTTATATCAGCTGGTATTAACCTTAATGAAAATTTCTGTCTTTTTTTTTTCCCCCTTTGGTATGTGCCAAACTGAGATCTGTTTACAACCTTGATATTTGTTTTTAAATTTGCAGGTTTTTTTCAATTAATTCAGTGATATTTATTGAGCATTTGTAATGTGCCAGATAAACCCTTTTGGATAAAGGAATTAAAAAAAAATGCAAGCAACCAAAATATTCCTGAAGTTTCCTTTCACTGGAGGTTAGCAAGGCTGCTGTGGAAATAGAATAGTAGATAAACATATAAACTACATAGTAAATCATTACTATATAAAATATAGTAAAATAATAAAATAGAGCACCATGGGGGCAACAGATATGAAAGGAAATATTACTGTTGTAAATGGATTGTTCATGAACATCTTATTAAAATATGGGAGAGGGAGGAAACTTTTGGGATAGCCGGAGAAAAAGTTTCGTAAAATATGAAGTACCAGGGGAAAAATTCCTAAGGATAAGGCATACCTGATATGTTAAGGATAAGCAAAGATAGACATAGACATGAAGCAGTAAATGACAGTGAGAATAATTAAGAAGCAAGAAAAAAAAAAAAAAAGCAAGAGGAAAGCAATAAGGATGAGACACCTCAGGACCTTATAGACCATAGTAAATTAAGAACAGTGGTTTTTACTTTTAAGAATAATGGGAAACCATTAGAATATTTTGAGAAAGAAACTTCATGTGTATCTAATATTTTACAGTATCACTCTGATAGCTTTGAAGAGACTAGGCCAAAAAGGTAAGATTGTAAGAAAGGAGGCAAGTTATATGGGTCTAATGAAATATTCAAGCACAAAGATGATCATTGTCATCATGATTTTAACAGTGGTTTAATGGTCGAATTCTGGATGTATTTGAAGCTAAAGGAGACAGGATTTTCTAATAGTCCATATATGGTATAGAACAGAAAAAGAAAGAATAAATCATGGCTCCAGAGATTGACCTGAGTAACTGGAAGAATGCAGTTGCCATTTACTACGTGGATCAAACAGGGAAAATCAAGTCTGCTAGGGGAAGATTGGGAGTTCATTTTTGAACCTGTTAGTTTTATGTCATCTATGACATTCAAGTGGTATAGCAGAAGCCATTTGAAATTATGAAATTAGTGTTCAGGGTAGAAGTTGGGCTTAGAGATATAAATTTGCAAGACAGTGCATAGAAGTATTTAAAAACATAAGATTGAGGTCTAAGCACTGAGTTGAGTACAAAATCAGATTACTATGTAACAGCATACCTGGCATACTTGATACCCAGAGTGGATAATTTTATTTTGTCTTTAATTTTTCAGAGAAGTTTTGGCTGATGATAAAAATAGGAAAGAGATACTTTCGCTGTACATCCTTACCAACATTTGTCAGTGTCCTGAGTTCTAGCTATTCCAATAGATGTGTAAGGGTGCTTCATTGTTGTTTTAATTTGTAGTTGAGATGAGGACAACAGACTGGTTCTAAATAGGAACAGGAGTATGTCAAGGCTGTATATTGTCACCCTGCTTATTTAAATAATATGCAGAGTATATCATGAGAAATTCTGGGCTGGAGGAAGCACAAGCTGGAATCAAGATTGCCAGGAGAAATATCAATAACCTCAGATATGCAGATGACACTGCCCTTATGGCAGAAAGTGAAGAGGAACTAAAGAGCCTCTTGATGAAAGTGAAAGAGGAGAGTTGAAAAAGTTGACTTAAAGCTCAACATTCAGAAAACTAAGATCATGGCATCCGGTCCCATCACTTCATGGCAAATAGATGGGGAACCAGTGGAAACAGTGGCTAACATTATTTTTCTGGGCTCCAAAATCACTGCAGATGGTGACTACAGCCATGAAATTAAAAGACGCTTACTCCTTGGAAGGAAAGTGATGACCAACCCAGACAGCATATTAAAAAGCAGAGAGATTACTTTACCAACAAAGGTCCGTCTAGTCAAGGTTATGGTTTTTCCAGTGGTCATGTATGGATATGAGGGTTGGACTGTGAAGAAAGCTGAGTGCCAAAGGATTGATGCTATTGAACTGTGGTGTTGAAGAAGACTCTTGAGAGTCCCTTGGACTGCAAGGAGATCCAACCAGTCCATCCTAAAGGAGATCAGTCCTGGGTGTTCATTGGAAGGACTGATGTTGAAGCTGAAACTCCACTACTTTGGCCACCTGATGCGAAGAGCTGACTCACTGGAAAATACCGTGATGCTGGGAAAGATTGAGGGATGGAGGAGAAGGGTACAACAGAGGATGAGATGGTTGGATGGCATCACTGACTCAATGGACATGGGTTTGGGTGGACTCCTGGAGTTGGTGATGGACAGGGAGGCCTGGCGTGCTGTGGTTCATGGGGTCACAAAGAGTCGGACACGACTGAGTGACTGAACTGAACTGGACTGAAATACAAAATCAAATAAACATAATAAATATAGAGCTACTCCATGTTTATTAATAGGAAGACTCTGTATTGTCAAGATGTCAGTTCTTCTTGTTTTGCAAATTCTATGTAATCCCAATCAAAATTCCAACAAGTTATGTTATAGATATGGATAAACCTATTCTAACATTTAAATAGAAATACAAAAGACCCAAGAATAGCCAAAATGACATTGAGGAAAAGAACAAAGTTGGTTGACTGATAATACTATCTTAAAGAATTATTATAAAGCTATAGTAATCAAGACAGTGTGGTAACACTGATTAAACAGACAAAATAAATCAATAGAACAATATATGGAACTCAGAAATAGACTTCCCTCATGGCTCAGATGGTAAAGAATCTTCCTGTAATGCAGGTGACCTGGGTTTGATCCGTAGTTTGGGAAGAACCCCTGGAGAAGGAAATGCGCAACCCATTCCAGTATTAGGGCCTGGGCATTCTCCAGACAGAGGAGTCTGGCAGGCTACAGTCTATGGGGTTGCAAAGAGTTGCACACAACTAAGTGACTAAGCACATAGCACACGATTTTACATTTGGTGAAGGACAAAGACAGTGCAATGGAGTCAAGACAATCTCTTCAACAAATGACGCTGGAGAAATGGTTCGTCCACTTTCAAAAACATAACTCTAGAAACAAATTTAACACCTTTCACAAAAATGGACTCAAAATGAACCATAGACATAAATGTAAATAGAAAAAATAATGAAACTCCTAGAAAACAACATATGTGAAAAATCTACAAGAACATGGCTATGATGCTAGCTTTTTAGATGTAAAACCAAAGGCACATAAAAGAAATAAGCTGGGCTTCATTAAAATAAAAAAAGTTCTGTTGTGTCAGAGTGTGTCAAGAGAAGTCAAAGATGAGTCACAGACTAAGAGAAAATATTTTTGTGCTTCTTCCAGCCCAGTGTTTCTCGTGTGTACTCTGCATATAAGTTAAATAAGCAGGGTGACAATATACAGCCTTGACATATTCCTTTTCCTATTTGGAACCAGTCTGTTATTCCATGTCCAGTTCTGTTGCTTCTTGGCCTGCATACAGGTTTCTCAAGAGGCAGGTCAGGTGGTCTGGTATTCCCATCTCTTTCAGAATTTTCCACAGTTTATTGTATTTCAGTTTTATTATTTTCCTCATATTGGATCTTACACATAGTCTGTTAGATTTATACCTCAGTATTTCATTTTGAATGATACTAGTATAAATGGTATTGTGTTTTTAATTTCAAATTCCTCTTGGTGTATAGGAAAACACTTGACTTTTGTATACTAAACTTGTATTTGGTAACCTTGGTGTAATTACTTATTAGTTCCAAGAGTCATAGGGTAACCCCTGCAATATTTTAAAGTTTATCTCCAGGAGTTTAACCAGGTTCCCACAGTAAATATCAAAGGAAAATCTCCTTGGCCTTCCAGCAGTGAGAGGGAAAGGAACCATTTTGAAATAATTCAGAGCACCTTGTCCTTCTTAACAAGGTTTGCCCTCAGAGAAAACTAGTTAACCAGAGTCTAACCTGCCATAGCGAAGTCTAACTGATCTGGGCTAGAAAAGATCTAAAACCAAATATCTAAGTTTCCAACTTAGAAAATTAGAAAAAGAGGAGCAAATTAAATCCAATGTAAGCAATAAATAAGAATTATAGTAGAAATCAATGAAATTTGAAACAAGAACACAATAAAGAAAATCAACAAAATCAAAAGCTGATTCTTTGTAAAGATTAATAAAATCAGTAACACTCTGGGCAGGCTAATTAAGAAAAAAGAGAACACAAGTTACTAATATGAGAAACTGAAGAAAAGGCATTATTACCCCATGGAAACTAAAAAGATAATCAGGGAATACTATGAACAATCCATGCCTACAAATTTGATAACCGAAATGAAATGGACCAATTCCTTGAAGGATACATACTACTAAAAGTCACTCAAGAAGAATTAGTTTCAGTAGTCTTATATATTAAAAACTAATCAGTAATTAATAACCTTCCAAAAGAGAAAGTACCAAACACAAATGAGTTCACTTTTGAATTCTAACCAAATATTTAAAGAAGTTATATCAATCCTCTACATTCTCTTTCAGAGAATAAAAGCAGAGAGAATACTTTCTGACTCTTTCTATAAGGCTATCAGTACCCCAAAACCAAACCATACAAAGATACTACAAGAAAACTGCAGACTAATGTCCCTCATGAAAATAAATGTAAATATCCTCAATAAGATATTAATAAATTGAATCCAAAAAGTATGAAAATAATTATACAGCAAGGCCAAGTGGGACTTATCTCAAGTATGTAAAGTTGTTTCAACATTCAAAAATCAATTAATATAATCATTACATCAATAGACTAAAAGAATGAAAAATCTCATGATCATGTTGATAAGTATAATAAAGGCATTTGACAAAATCCAATACCCATTCGTGATAAAATATTTGGAAATTAGGAGTAGAGAACTTTCTTAACTTGGTAAAGTCTGTAAGACTTTTATCTTAAAGTCTTAAAGTCTGTAAGACAGTTATCATCAAACTTAATGATGAGAAACCTAAAGCTTTCCTTTAGTTAGAAGGCAAGGATGACCCTCTCACCATTTCTTTTCAATATCATACTGAAATTTTTGGTAATAATGCAGGAAAATAACACAAATGGTATATGCTAATCAGGAAGGAAGACATAAAACTGTCTTTATAGGCCGATGACATAACGTGTGGCTGATTTTATTTTTCTGGGCTCCAAAATCACTGCAGATGGTGATTGCAGCCATGAAATTAAATGATGCTTACTCCTTGGAAGGAAAGTTATGACCAACTAGACAGCATGTTAGAAAGCAGAGACATTACTTTACCAACAAATGTCCGTCTAGTCAAGGCTATGGTTTTTCCGGTGGTCATGTATGGATGTGAGAGTTGGACTATAAAGAAAGCTAAGTGCTGAAGAATTGATGCTTTTGAACTGTGGTGTTGGAGAAGACTCTTGAGAGTCCCTTGGACTGCAAGGAGATCCAACCCGTCCATCCTAAAGGAGATCAGTCCTGGGTGTTCACTGGAAGGACGGATGCTGAAGCTGAAACTCCAATACTTTGGTCACCTGATGCGAAGAGCTGACTCATTGGAAAAGACCCTGATGCTGGGAAAGATTGAGGGCAAGAGGAGAAGGGGACGACAGAGGATGAGATGGTTGGATGGCATCATTGATTCAATGGACGTGGATTTGGGTGGACTCTGGGAGCTGGTGATGGACAGGGAGGCCTGACCTGACATAACATGTCCTCCTGGGAGGGCTTCTCAGGTGGCACTAGTAGTAAAGAGTCCGCCTGCCAATTCAGGAGATGTGGGTTTGATCCTTGATTGGGAAGATTCCCTGGAGGAGGAAATAGCAGCCCACACCAGTATTCTTGCCTGGAGAATTCCATGCACAGAGGAACCTGGCAGGTACAGTCCATAGAGTTGCAAAGAGTCAGACATGACTGAAGTGACTTAGCATGCACCCACATCCTCCTTGAGAAGACAGCCATGTGTAAACCAACCAGAGAGGCTTGGAGTGAATCTTCCCCTCACAGCCCTTGGAAAGAGCTGACTCTGCTGATATCTGACTTTGAACTTCTAGAGATCATAAATTTTTATTGTTAAAGTAGTCAGTTTCAATAAGCAGAAAAATATAAAAATAATTTTATATTACAACTAATGAAATTCATTTATAATCTTTAATAACTTTTTTTGAAAAAAGGGAAGATGTATTGGTCTATCATAATAATTTCTAATAGTGCAGTTCTCTTAATTTTTATTTTTAAAAATGTTATTTTTAAAGCAAATTATTGAAATAAGTCTAAATTCTAGTTAGTTCCAATTTTAAAGAAATTATTAAAATCCAGTAGACTATTTCCCTTATGACCTAAAACTCAGAGCAAACAAAAATGTCACACATTGAAGTTTCTTAGCTATCTCATTGTTTTAAATTATATACACACATTAACAATCCAGATATAATAATAATAATAGAATTGAAGCAAATCATGTTCAGTTTCCTCACTTTTACAGTGATTGGTGCATCACTCCTATTTGAATCCATTGTCTATAAAGACAGGATCCACAGGGGTTGGGGTACATACCATGCTGGAAAGGAGCTCAAACAATTCTGAATCATCAAAGCTAACTCTGAAAAGAAAGACTGGTAACGTGGTGAGAGTCACAGGCAAAAAAGATGCTAACTTGAAGATTAAATTATTAAAATTCTGCAGTAACTATGTGCTGTGTTGTGCTCAGCTGCTTAGCAGTTCTTAAACATCAGCATAACAAAATGCACTTCTTTTTTCAGGAAAAACTATTGTTGGTGAATTATGATAGTAAAAACAGAACATTTCCTTAAGTTGTGTTATTATTTTTAACTTCTCTATGGACTATGCATAACCTCTCTCGCTGCACCTGGGAAAATGTATCCCTTTTGGAAACCAGGAATGTGGTGTTATAAAAGTCAAATGAACAAATTATCTTAAGGAGGAAGTAACAAGTTAAATTTCACCAATGGTTAATTATAATGAACACTGTGTAAGCAATGAGAATTAACTTCTATAATCACGAAAATGGAGGTCACTGGTGACCTTGACTAAAGCAGTTCAGTGGTGTGGGGAAAACATTAACCAGAGTAGGTTCTAGAGTGCATGAAGAAAAGGAACTGAATTTGTGAACATAGACAACTACTGAGGGGTTCTTCAGTTCAGTTCAGTCACTCAGTCATGTCCAACTCTTTGTGACTCCATGGACTGCAGGACATCAGGCTTCCCTGTTCATCACCAACTCCCGGAGCCTGCTCAAATTCATATCCATCTAGTCAGTGATGCCATCCAACCATCTCATCCTCTGTCATCCCTTTCTCCTCCCATCTTCAATCTTTCACAGTCAAGGTCTTTTCCAATGACTTGGTTCTTCTAATCAGGTGGTCAAAGTATTGGAGTTTCAGCCTCAGCATCAGTCCTTCCAATGAATATTTAGGACTGGTTTCCTTTAGGATTGACTGGTTGTATCTCCTTGCAGTCTCAAGGGACTCTCAAGAATCTTCTCCAACACCACAGTTCAAAAGCATCAATTCTTTGGTACTCAGCTTTCTTTATAGTCCAACTCTCACATCCATGCATGACTTCTGGAAAAAGGGAAAGAAAAGAAATTAATTAACAGCAGGAAAGGATATAGAGTAGAAAAATATTTGTAGAGATAAAAGAGATAAGCATATTTCCATGCTCAGGGTAAGTCATTCAGAAGTGAAAATGAAAGTTGCTCAGTTGTGTCTGACCATTTGCCAACCCATGGACTATACAGTTCATGGAATTCTCTAGGCCTGAATACAGGAGTGGGTAGCCTTTCTCTTCTCCGGGGGGTCTTCGGAACCCAGGGATCGAACCCAGGTCTCCCACATTGCAAGCAGATTCTTTACCAGCTGAGCCTCAAGGGAAGCCCAAGAATACTGGTGTGAGTAGCCTATCCCTTCTCCATTGGATCTTCCTGGCCCAGGAATTAACCGGGGTTTCCTGCATTGCAGGCGGATTCTTTACCAACCAAGCTATCAGGGAAGTCCCAAGTCTTTCAGCAGAGAGGGGTGAAAAGAGATGAGTAAAAATGACAGGAGATAGAGAAATAGAGAAAAAGAGTGAAATCATTGATCAAATAGATCACGTGATGGTTTTATAGGCCAATTGGATGTGTTAGCAGAGTTAGATTTAACTCATGGGCTTTTGCCAGTTGGGGTAATTGGATAAAAGATGCAAGGAATTTGAGGCTGTTGTCTTGAAAACATGAAACAGAGGACATAAGGCAGTGAAAAATTGGTAAAATCTGTGAATAAATAGTTTATAACATTAAATAAATAGTATATAAATATTTTTGTATAATTAAAAGTTTAAGTAGTGGAGGTAAATCTGTCTAAAACTTAAATGGCATAATATTTATATGGAAATAAAAATATGTAGATCTTCTTTTCTAAAAAACTTTGTGTAGAAAAAACTTAACTATTAAAATTATTAAATGAGGCCCACTTTCAGGAGAAAAAGTTATACACATTATTCTCTTCTTTAGGAAACATTAACCAATAACCATTAGTGCATTTATTTAAGTAATTAATGAGAGCCTACTGCATTTCAGCAGGTGTGCTATGCATTGGACACAAAAATATGATCTAGTTAATTATAGCATTTACTGGAGGAGCCATAGAGTGGTCTAGCAGAGGGCCAAAGATGGATGAGAATGTTGTAGGCAGGGAAGCAGCATGGGTGAAATCATCAAGGTGTGAAAAGCACAGGATGGATGCAAGAACAACTTCAGCATGAACAGAGGGAAGAATGCTCACAGGTGAACAATTGGACGAGAAGATGGCTGGAGACCGATAAGCCTCAGTACCCAGTTGCACAAATGAGTAAAAGCCAGTTTGCATCTTGAGGTTGTAGATGACATGTATACATTTCTTATGGACTGTAAAACGGGCCAATGAACACCAGAAAGACAGGAAGACTTTTCTTCTGAAGTAAGAGCAACCATCTCCATTTAATAGACAAAAGAGGGAAAACAAAACAAAACAAAACACTAACAAATATGGTAACTGATGCATTTTTTTTTTCTGAAATTATAACAGAAACAAATAGATTACCACATTCCCTAATGAGGAAGCCACAAATTTAATTCTTAGGAATTGTCAGGCTTATGAATTTGTTGCTAGGTAGTCCTAAAATAACCTTCAGATTCCCTGCTTCCACTGATGAAAGGTCAGGGTCTGTCAGTGTGTTCTCCACTGAGCTGAGGAAGGCAGAATTGAAACATCCCTAATATGCTGGAAATAAAGGCAGTGTCCTGATTTTACCTGCTGGCAGCCAAAGTCCTTCAGTAGATTGCTGTTTGTCTTCTCTTGGGAAATCACCAGAATGCAACTGCCTTCATTAATGTTCCTTTCCTGCTCCTCTTTCCTACTGCCATGGCTTGGTGACAGGCCTCCTGAAAGACGGTAATGTAACAGGACTGTTACAGAATTAAAGTCCGGGCTGTTTCAGTGAAGCAATGTATTCAGTTAGATGTCCTGCCTGTTGCAGTGAAACAGCTTAGGAACAAAACACTGACTGTACAGGAAACAATCTCAAAATTGACTGGCCAAGAAACCAAGGTGCTAAACTTTGCTAGTGTAATATTTTTTCATAAAAAAAGAATATGGAAATATTGTCATATTTCTCCATAACCCAAGAGATGCTGAATCTGTTTTTTCTTAATAAAAAATCATGATGTTATTTTTTGTTTTTAAAAAAGATGCTATTTTTTACAGTATGATAATCACTTATTAAATGACTAGGTATATTGGAAAAGAAAATTAGTATAAAAACAACCTGGAATTTTGAGAACTAGCTCTTATTAAAAGGTTATAAATTCAATGAATGATAATCTGGCATGCTTGAATTCCTCCTGAAGACTAATTTTCATTAACCTATGTCTCTACCATAAATAATGCTTATATGGTATTCAAAGAGGGAAACAAAAGAGAAAATCAACACTTTAGAACAAATTCTGTTTTACTTAGTTTTGTCTAGTTTTAAAATTTTATGGAAGTTCTGAGAGGCAGTTTCTGATCATTTGTCCACATTAATATATCAGAAACCACAATCCTGAGAATTAATATTTAGGATTTTTCACTCTAAAAGTTTCATAGGTAAAGGTGAAATATGTGAAAGTGAAGACAATGAGTTGGATCAACTGATACCTTCAAATACTTCTCAGATATCACACATTTATTCTGTGGACACAGCACTTGCAGAGACATGTTAAATTTCTTGTATGTATCCTTGTTTTTAGGCCTTTTGTCATTACTTGGAGAATTACACTGAGACTTCTCTCAAAAATTAGAAATATAAATATAAGAGCAAACTGCAAATTTAAACTGTAAAAAGAATATATTAATATCCAAGCAAAGTCATCCCAAGGAAAAGAACTCCCAGGCTTGTGGGAATTGACTATCTTTGTTGAATTTTCATAACTAATGAGAAAATAGTGGAGGAATGGGAAAGGCTGGAGGGAAGCGGTGAGTTGATTAAGCTTAGATTCACAGAAGAAGGAAAATAGAAGTAAAAGGAAGTAAAAGTCAATAGTTTCCAATCAAGCTGTAGAGGGAAGGGCAGGTGACGCTGAAGCAGAGGACAGAGTGCAGAGGCTTTGGTGGTATCAGCATGGCTCTTTGTGTTCAAGGGCTTCCTTTGTGGCTCAGACCATGGAGAATTTGCCTGCAATGCCAGAGATCTGGGATTGATCTCCTGGGTCAGGAAGATCCCCTGGAGGAGGGAATGGCTACCCACTCCAGTATTCTTGCCTGGAGAATCCAAGGGATTCTGAGCGACTAACACTTTCACTTTCACTTTTTGTGTTTTAAAAATGTATAAGGAGATGTGGGCATTTTGAGCGTTTTTTAAAAATTGATTAAATCACTCCATTGAGAGATTATTCATAACCTTCCCTTATTTAATTTACTTTGCATAATATCCTCACACCCAAATTTTCAGTTTATTAGATTTCCACACTCACTGAAATCAGTACTTTCACTCATGTGACAAATTTATCTAAGACTAAACATAAATGCATAAAATTTATGGTTTAATACTGAAGTTTTTGGGGGGACATTTTATATGAATCTGTTTCAGAAAGATACTAATTATTGTTTCCTAAGCAGAAGGGTAGATTGTGGACTAAGTTAAATAATCTTAGATAGCAGACAGCTAAGATATGGTAAAACATAGGCTGAGATATACATTACAAATCATAAAACTTCCTTGTAACAGTACACCAGATATCTTGGGCAATAGCTTTGCTGCGTGCAGATCCAGTTGTTTAATTTTCATTTAAATGTTTGACCTTCAAAACTCATTCAAAATAATAAAATATTATGATTATGTGGATAGAGGACAAAAATAAATTATTATTTGTTATGAAAATTTTGCTTAAAATTATGAAAAAGATATAGATATTTTTAAAAAGTCAAAGACTTTCAGCTAACAAACAATTGCTTACATAATTCAGCATTTTCTAGTAATATAAATGATCAATTGATTCAGAATTTCTAATTTTACATATTTTAAACAGATTAATTATGCATTCTAAGAGACATTAACCAACTAATATTTTAATTTTTTCTCAAATTTACATCTATTGAAGAAAAATTACTACTAAAGATTGTGTTCTAGATTTATTGGAATTTTAAAAAAAGAGACTAATGCTTACCTTGTTTTATTGCACCGTATCATCCATACTGAAAATATTTGTACTCAATTTTATGAAGTAAAAAAAAATATAAAAAGTGTCAGGGGTATAGTTGTTAATTTTTTTTTCAGTATATATACTGAAAAAAATACATAAGCTGAAAAAAAAAATATATATATATATATATATACATACATACCATGAAAAATCAAGTTTTTGGAACCACTGTAAGAAATGATAGGCAATCTATTTATTGATGGTTTATCTATTGTCAGTGTTCATAAGTTGAGTTGTAAAGAGCCCTAAAAGATTTAGTATACTCTTAATTTAAGTTCAAGAATTTTTATAAAATGAATGTTTGCAATTATTCAGTAACCACAGACCAGACCAAAAAAGACAGTGTGATCCATATTTTTTCATTGACATTACACTGCATACAAACAAGAAAATCTGAAGCACCAATGAATGGTGCTTATTATGATCTAGCTGGACAATTTAAGTTATGTAATATAAGACACACCCTTGAGATGGAAACAGTACATAATATAGTGAATAATAATGATTCTATGTATTCCTTCTAGCATGAATTTACATATAAAAGGTTTTTTTTCTGTAAAACAGCAAAAAGAAAGATTCTGAGAATTTTTTTTTTTTTAATTGCTAAAGTTAGCATGGCTTTCAGTTTAGGCAATGCCAGTTTGAATTTGAGAAAAATAGCACTAAGCTAACAAAAGGATCAGAGAAGTTGTTCAATTCGGA
The DNA here is from genome assembly GCF_033118175.1 of Dama dama. Taxonomy (NCBI): domain Eukaryota; kingdom Metazoa; phylum Chordata; class Mammalia; order Artiodactyla; family Cervidae; genus Dama; species Dama dama. Next base: position 37,799,961 of record NC_083700.1, on the reverse strand, counting down.
CATATGGAATTTTGAAATATGTATGCTTTTACTTTAAATCCAAATCAATTCTACCTAATAAAATGAACTAGTTTTTATTTAGAATACAGATATTAAGGAAAACTATATATATATGAATATATATATATACAAAAAGTATATAGTTCTTGGCACTTGATGTGGTTTTTAGAAAACACTGAAGTAAAACATTTGGAAAAACTTGGATATCTGAATCAACTTTTTAAAAATCAATAGTCAAAAAAAAAAAAAATCAATAGTCACTATTTTAAAAAAATAGTAGATTAAAAATGCTCTGTTAGTTTTAGGGATGTACAGCCAGGGATTCAGTTATACATATACATATATCTATTATTTTTCAAATTATTTTCTCACTTAGGTTAGTACAGAATATTGAGCACAGTTAGTATAGAATGTTGAGCAGAGTTTGCTGTGTTATCCTAGAGGAGGATATGGCAAGCCAGTACTCTTGCCTGGAGAATCCTATGGATAGGGGAACCTGATGGGCTACAGTCCATAGGGTCACAAGGAGTTGGACATGACTGAAGTGACTTAGCATGCACACATGCCCTATGCTATACAGTAGGTCCTTGATGATTATATATTTTAAATATAGTAGTGTGCACATGTCAGTCCCAAACTCCCAATCTATCATTCCCCTCCACTCTTCCCCCTGGTAAACTTAAGTTCATTCTCTAAGTCTGTGAGTCTATTTCTGTTTTATAAATAAGTTCATCTGTATCATTTCTTTTTTTAGATTTGGCATATAAGAGATATCATATGATATCTGTCTTTTTCTGTCTGACTTACTTCACTTAGCATGATAATCTCCAGGTATTTCTGTGTTGCTGCAAATAGTATTATTTCACTCTTTTTAATGACTGGGTAATATTCCATTGTATATGTGTACCACATCTTTACCCATTCATCTGTCAATGGACATTTAGATTGTTTCCATGTCTTGGCTACAAAAAACAGTACTGCCATGAACATTGATGTGCATGTATCCTTTTTAACCATGTTTTTCTCCAGACATATGCCCAGAAGTGGGAATTATGGATCATATATTAGCTGTATTTTTCATTTTTTAAAGGAATCTCCATACTGCACCCCAAGTAAACGAATAAATTTTAAAAATATCACCACTAAACAATTTATCAAAGTGAAACCATTATAGTAATATGAGAAAAGTAGATTTTAAAGCAAAAATTGTTCTAATAAAGAAGAACATTTCATTGTAATACAAGGATCCAGTCATTAGGAAAAGTTACATTTATAAATTTATATGCAATCGAAAACACTCTCAATACATTGAACAAAACAGATCCAAATAAAAGGGAAAACAGACCAATTTATATTCATGGCATGAGATTTGACATACTTATGAATAATTATGAAAAATAATTACAAAAATCAGTAAGGATTTATAAGTTTAGAAAAGCTTGATTAACAAAAACGATCTAATTGAGAACTATAAGAAAATGCTTCCCAGAAGTCAGAATGAACATAGTTTACAAGTATACTTGGAAAATTTTAAAAAAATAAGCATATCTTCAGCCATTAATCAAGTCTCAAATAATTTCAAAGGATTAAGATTATACAAAGTGTACTTTCTAACTACAGTGGAAATAAGTTAAAAACAGTACCAAAGAAATAACTATAAAATTCTCTATGAAATATTCAATTAAGAAATACATAGATTAAAAAAGAAATCACAGTATTAAGCATTGTTATTTTGAATGAAATAATAATGGAAATAATACATAAAGTGTGTTTGATTCATAAAATGCAAGTGTATGGGAAAATATTTAACCTTAAATTCAGATGTTAAAACAAAGAAGAAATTTTAAAATAGCCAATAAATATCCATTTCACTGAATTGGAAAAATAGTATCAGGGAACTAAATCTTTTGGATCAGCCTTGTTTTCATTCAAAGTCAGAGATTTGCATGCACCTAACTTGGGCAGTGGTGGCTCAGAGGTTAAAGCATCTGCCTGCAATGCAGGAGACCTGGGTTCAATCCCTGGGTTGGGAAGATCCCCTGGAGAAGGAAATGGCAACCCACTCCAGTATTCTTGCCTGGAGAATCTCATGGATGGGGGAGCCTGGTGGGCTATAGTCCACGGGGTCCCAAAGAGTCAGACATGACTGAGCGACTTCACTCACTCACTCAACTTGGGCAGTATCTGCTTAATCTTAGCCTGTGTTCAGCTCATTTAAGTTCAGTTAAGTTGCTAGGTGTCGTGTCCAGCTCTTTGCGACCCCATGGACTGCAGCATGCCAGGACTCCCTGTCCATCACCAACTCCCGGAGTTTACTCAAACTCATGTCCATTGAGTCAGTGATGCCATCCACCATCTCATCCTCTGTTGTACCCTTCTCCTCCCAACTTTGATCTTTCCCAACATCAGGGTCTTTACAAATGAGTCAGCTCTTTGCATGAGGTGGCCAAACTACTGGAGTTTCAGCTTCAACATCAGTCCTTCCAATGAACACTCCGGACTGACCTCCTTTAGGATGTACTGGTTGAAACTCCTTGAAGTCCAAGGGACTCTCAAGAGTCTTCTCCAACACCACAGTTCAAAAGCATCAGTTCTTTGGTGCTCAGCTTTCTTTATAGTCTAACTCTCACATCCATACATGACTACTGGAAAAACCATACATAGCCTTGACTAGATGGACCTTTGCTGGCAAAGAAAGTAATGTCTCTGCTTTTTAATATGCTGTCTAGGTTGGTCATAACTTTTCTTCCAAGGAGTAAGTGTCTTTTAACTTCATGGCTGCAATCACCATCTGCAGTGATTTTGGAGTCCCCCCCAAAAAGTCTGCCACTGTTTCCACAGTTTCCCCATCTATTTGCCATGAAGTGATAGGGCCAGATGCCATGATCTTAGTTTTCTGAATGTTGAGCTTTAAGCCAACTTTTTGACTCTCCTCTTTCATTTTCATTAAGAGGCTCTTTAGTTCTTCACTTTCTGCCATGAGGGTGGTGTCATCTGCATATCTGAGGTTACTGATATTTCTCCCAGCGATCTTGATTCCAGCTTGTGCTTATCCAGCCCAGCATTTCTCATGATGTACTCTGCATATAAGTTAAATAAGCAGGGTGACAATATATAGCCTTGATGTACCCCTTTTCCTATTTGGAACCAGTCTGTTGTTCCATGTCCAGATCTACTGTTGCTTACTGACCTGTATACAGATTTCTCAAGAGGCAGATCAGGTGGTCTGGCATGCCCATCTCTTTCAGAATTTTCCACAGTTTATTGTGATCCACACAGTCAAAGGCTTTGGCGTAGTCAATAAAGCAGAAATAGATGTTTTTTTCTGGAACTGTCTTGATTTTTGCTGATCCAGCAGATGTTGGAAATTTGATCTCTGGTTCCTAATCCTTTTCTAAAACCATCTTGAACATTGAATTTCATGGTTCATGTATTTTTGAAGCCTGACTTGGAGAATTTTGAGCATTATTTTACTAGCGTGTCAGATGAGTACAATTGTGTGATAGTTTGAGCATTCCTTGGGATTCCCTTTTTTAGGAATTGGAATGAAAACTGACCTTTTCCAGTCCCGTGGCAACTGCTGAGTTTTCCAAATTTGCTGGCATATTGAGAGCAGCTATTTCACAAAATCATCTTTTAGGATTTGAAATAGCTCAACTGGAATTCCGTCACATCCACTAGTTTTGTTCATAGTGATGATTCCTAAGGCCCACTTGACTTCACATTCCAGGATGTCTGGCTCTAGGTGAGTGATTACACCATCATGATTACCTGGGTCATGAAGTTTTTGTACAGTTCCTCTGTGGATTCTTGCTACCTCTTCTTAATATCTTCTGCTTCTGTTAGGTCCACACCATTTCTGTCCTTTATTGAGCCCATCTTTTCATGAAATGTTCCCTTGGTATCTCTCATTTTCTTGAAGTGATCTCTAGTCTTTCCCATTCTATTTTTTCCCTCTATTTCTTTGCACTGATCTTTTAGAAAAGTTTTCTTATCTCTCCTTGCTATTCTTTGGAACTCTGCATTCAAATGGGTATATCTTTCCTCTTCTCCTTTGTTTTTGCTTCTCTTCTTTTCACAGCTATTTGTAAGGCCTCCTCAGACAGCCATTTTGCTTTTTTGCGTCCCCCTTGGGGATGGTCTTTATCCCTTTCTCCTATACAGTGTCACAAACCTCCATCCATAGTTCATCAGGTACTCTGTCTATCAGATCTACTCCCTTAAATCTCTTTCTCACTTCCACTGTATAATCATTAGGGATTTGATTTAGGTCATACCTGAATGGTCTAGTGGTTTTCCCCACTTTCTTCAATTTAAGTCTGAATTTGACAATAAGGAGTTCATGATCTGTACTACAGTCAGTTCCCAGGCTTGTTTTTGCTGACTGTATAGAGCATCTTCATCTTTGGCTGCAAAGAATATAATCAATCTGATTTTAGTTTTGACCATCTGATGATGTTTATGTGTAGAGACTTCTCTTGTATTATTGGAATAGGGTGTTTGTTATGACCAGTGTGTTCTCTTGGCAAAATTCTATTAGCCTTTTCCTTGCTTCATTCTGTACCCAAGGCCAAATTTGCCTGTTACTCCAGGTGTTTCTTGACTTCCTACTTTTGCATTGCAGTCCCCTATAATGAAAATGACATCTTTTTTTTTTTTTTGGTGTTAGTTCTAAAAGGTCTTGTAGGTCTTCATAGAACCATTCAAATTCAGCATCTTCAGCATTACTGGTTGGGGGCTATACCTGGATTACCGTGATATTGAATGGTTTGCCTTGGGAACAAACAGAGATCATTGTGTCATTTTTGAGATTACATCCAAGTACTGCATTTTGGATTTAGCCAGTGTTACTGAAGTTCAAAAAGGCAGCAGTGTTTGGATTTAGAAACAAGAAATCAGAACAACTTAGAGTTATCAAGAATTCACTTATTTTTCAGGTGTAATTGAAAGATAATTTGTTTCCTATAGAAAGTATCTTATTATTTTTCTTTTTTTTTGTAAATATTGTCCCTACTGAAAAATTGTGTATTATTTTCTAGGTAGCAGTAGATATTGGCTCAAAAGATTATCACATTTTTGCTTTCTACAGTATCAGTATTTACAAGATAGTTATGAAGTGCATTAGTCAGTGACGCTTTCTATTGTGGTGATTTAAAGCATATCTGGTAATAATGAGGGATTTCCTTTATCTTTCTTAAAAATATTCCCATCATTTTTTTGTGCTGCTTTTTAATTGAAGTATAGTTGCTTACAATGTTTTAGGTGTATAGCAAAGTAATTTGGTAATACATGTGCTTAGTTGCTCAGTCTTTGTAACCCCATGGACTGTAAACTGCCAGGCTCCTTTGTCCATGGGGATTCTCCAGGCAAGAAGACTGGAATGGATTGCCATGCCTTCCTCCAGATGATCTTCCCAACCCAGGGATTGAATCCTGGTCTTCTGCACTGCAGGCAGATTCTTTACCATCTGAGCTATGAGGAAAGTCCCAGTGAATGCATATGAATACATATGTATTCATTTTCAAATTCTTTTCCATTATAGCTTATTAAAAGATATTGCATATAGTTTCCTGTGCTATACAGTAGATCCTTGTTGTTTATCTATTTTATGTATAGCAGGGTATATCTGTTAATCTCAAACTCCAGTTTATCCTTCTCTCACTTTCCCTTTGGTGATCATAAGTCTGGTTTCTATGTCTATGAGTCTGTTTCTGTTTTGTGAAAGTGCTAGTCTCTCAGTCATGTCTGACTCTGTGACCTGATGCACTGTAGCCCTCCAGGCTCCTCTGTCTGTGGAATTCTCCAGGCAAGAGAATGGTTTGCCATTTCCTTCTCCAGGGAATCTTCCAGACCCAGGGATCAAACCAAGATCTGTTTTGTAAGTAAGTTCATTTATGTATTTTTTTTTTTTACATTCCAATATAACTAATATCATATGATATTTGTCCTTCTCTATCTGGCTTACTTTACTTAGTATGGTAATCTCTGGGTCCATCCATGTTGCTGCCAGTGGCATTATTTCATTGTTTTTTACTGCTGAATAATATTCTATTTTATATGCATATATATTTATATGTATATGTATGTGTATATATACACCATATCTTTTTTTATCAGTTCATCAAGTCAGTGGAATTTAAGTTGCTCCCATGTTTGGTATTGTAAATAGTGCTGCAATGTACATTGGGGTGCAGGTGTCTTTTTGAATTAGAGTTTTCATCATTTCCAAATAGATGCCAAGGAGTGGAATTATTGGATCCTATGATAACCCTGTTTTTAGTTTTTAAGAAACCTCCATACTTTTCTCCATAGTAGCAGCCCCAATTTACATTCCTGCCAACAGTGTAGGAGGGTTTCTGTTTTTCCACACACTCTCCAGCATTTATTATTTGCAGACTTTTTAAGTGTACAAGTCTACAAAAGTCTACAAATGCCATTCTGACTGGTGATACAAATGCCATCCTGACTGTAGTTTTGTAGATTTGAGGTGATACCTTGTAGTATTGATTTGCATTTCTCTAAGTATTCATGATGTTGAACATCTTTTCATGTGACAATTTGTCATTTATATGTCTTCTTTGGAGAAATATCTATTTAGGTTTTCTGACCATTTTTAATTTATCTTATGTTGAGCTGTATAAGCGGTTAGTATATTTTGGAAACTAAATTTTTTGTTAGTTGCATCATTTGCAGATATTTTCCCTCATTCTGTGGGTTGCCTTTTCATTTTGATTATGGCTGTCACTCTTTGAGGTTGACATGATACTATACATACCTCCAGAAAAGTACTAGAACTCACAATGAATTTGGTAAGTTATAGGAATAATATTAATATACAAAAATCTGTTGCATTTCTATATGCTAGCAACAAAATATCAGAAAGAGAAATTAAGGAAACAATCTAATTTACCATTGCATCAAAAGGAAAAAAAAAATACCTAGGAATAAACCTACCTAAGGAGGGAAAAGAAGACCTATATTTCAAAAACTGTTAGATGCTGATGAAAGAAATTGAAGACAGTATAAAGACAGATGGAAAGATATATTGTGTTCTTGGATTGGAAGAATCCATATTGTTAAATGACTACTCCTGAAGGCAATTTGCAGTGTCAATGTAATACCTATAAAATTACCAATGGCATTTTTTACAGAACTGAATGAAAAAAATTTGTGTAGAAATAGAAAAGACCCCAAATAGCCAAAACAGTAGAAGAACAGAGCTCAAGGTATCAGGCTCCCTGACTTCTGACTATAATGTAAACTTACAATAATCAAAACAGTATGGTACTCACAAAACAGACACATAGATCAATGGAACAGATAGAGAGCCCAGAAATAAACCTGTGCACTTGTGGCCAATAGGTCCACAACAAAAGAGGCAAGGATATACAATGGAGAAAAGACAGTCTCTTCAATAAGTCATACTAGGAAAACTGGATGGCTACATGTAAAAGAATAAAATTAGTGCATTCTCTAACACCATACATAAAAGTACATTCAAGATGGATTAAAGACCTAAATGTACGACCAGATACTATAAAACTCTTAGAGGAAAACATAGACAGACTTTTCTTTGAAGTAAATCACAGCACTGTTTTTTTAAACCTGTCTCCTAAAGTAATGGAAACAAAAGCACAAATAAACAAATGGGATATAATTAAACTTAAAAACTTTTACATAGCAAACAAAACTGTAAACAAAATCAACATTCTTCATAGTTTTAATTAAATTTTAAATATATCTGAAAATTATTTAATAAAGAAGAATTATAAAAAATTATATGGTTTTTACAAACAACTGTAACCCATAGTGAATAATTTGAACACTGGAAAATACCAATGAATGTTATTGGGTATTTGGATAGCAATTATGATCTCCTAGCAAGGATTATAGCACAACACAATCACATGTCAAAATTGTGACTTTAATGAGTAATTTTGCTTTCAAAACTTTTCTATATATTAGAACAATATTTATAGGATTTGTGTAAAGTATACATGTCTATTAATTTTTTCCTGTTAATATTGATTTTGTTCACAAGAATAAATCATCATTACCAGAAAACACAAACACACGCATATTTCATAACATCAGTTACAAGACTGAGGAATTGATAGCTTCTTTTCAACTAGCTCCTGCTCCTATTACCCAAAATGACAACCTCAACTTTTGACTCCACATATCAGCATTTAAATATTTTTAGCCTCAGAACTTCTTTGCATTTTCTCAATTGTGCAACTTATTTGTCTTATGATTTGGAATTGGGAAAGGCATAAAGGAAATATGTCTTTCATATTTGCATTAGTGAAAAATATTCTCTCTCCACTCACATGATTTTAGATAGCACTGGGCAAAAAGCTTTAGTCTGGTGACTGTAGCATTGGTCTCTGAAGCTGATTTAAGAGATTGCAAAATTTGATGGGTGCACAGTTGTGAGGTCATGTCAGCCTGGTGTCAGACATTAAAGTTCGTCAACCTTAAAAAATGTAGAAGAAACAGGGGTTTTACCCAAGGCACAAATCAGAGCCGGTCTCATCTGCCTATTCCCATCCTTCTTAAATAAGAGGCTCTCTGTTTTACTACTCTGTCTCAAAGGATCAAGGATCACAAATTCTAACTGACTAATTCAAAGAATGATGGCACCCCCACAGAAATCAGAGCTTCTAAAGCCTCATTTGCCATACTAAAAGCTCCTGTCCATATCCATACAGCCTAATATATGTTCTTGCCTTTTTTTGCAGGCCATTTTTTCATTCCTTGATATTACCTTGGATACATGAACTTCATAAATTATTTTGAATCCAGTTCAATTCAGTTTAGTCTCTCAGCATGTCCGAATCTTTGCAACCCCATGGACTGCAGCACACCAGGCTTCCCTGTCCATCACCAACTCCCAGAACTTGCTCAAACTTGTGTCCATCAAGTCCATGATGCCATCCAACCATCAGAAAAAAAAAAAACAAAAAAACCCAGAACATTATCCTTAAAGTAAAGAGGGCTAAGCCCAAACCGACTCTTTGTGATCCATGGAATTCTCCAGGCCAGAATACTGGAGTGGATAGCCATTCCATTCTCCAGGGGATCTTCCCAACCCAGGGATTGAACCCAGGTCTCCCGTATTGTGGGCAGATTCTTTACCAGCTGAACCACAAGGGAAGCCCTTTGAATCTATCAGCTTTATAAATTATCTCCTATACATTGACCCCAGAATGCAATAAGATTGCTTTTCAATAAAGTTTACCTGTGACCATATTATACAGTAAATTAAGTGGCATACTATTTAGTTGTTTTTTGATATTGTGCTTGATGATGTTATTTGTCCAAGATCACTAGTTCAGTTCAGTTCACTTCAGTTGCTCAGTCATGTCTGACTCTGTGACTCCATGAATCACTAGGGAAACAAAATTGACACCTCTTGTATTGTCTCCATTATAAATAGAGATACAGATAATATTCCACAAAAGAGAGAAGAGGAGAAGCATTTGTTCTATGAATTAAAAAGAATTAAAGAGACCCTTTATTCACCTCATCTGGTTCTCATCCTCAAATTAAAATAAAACCTTTAATTTTTTTTCCTATAAATTACAGATTAACAATTTCATCCCTGACTTTGGAATGATGATATTTGAAGATATATAACATTTGCAGATATAATAATTCTGTGAGAAACATGCTGTTTTTCTTCTCAGAAGAGCTAGCTGTTAACCTAATGACATTGCAAAGTATTTTGGAGTTTTGGGTTTTCTATGCAAATACCTTTCACATTTTTTTCCTGTGAGTCAGTATCTCAAAAACCTGAAAATCTTGTCATTTGTCCACATAAACTACTTGTCTCAGAATGCTTCAGTTTTTTTGTTTGTTTGTTTTACTAAAAAGGGTGACGTACTGTCCAAAATGTGATAGCATACCTCTAAACTACAAAATTAGAAACAGGAAATTTCCTCCTTCCAAATAAACAATGAAAAAAAAGGACTTTATACACATATCCATTATCATTACAGACATAGTAAAGTCCATGGAGTTAGGCTGGCTGGATTCAAAGCCTAACTCTTTACTTCCTTTGTTGTTGTTCAGCCCCTAAGTCATGTCGGATTCTTTGTGACCCCATGGACTTCAGCACACCAGGTCCCCCTGTCATTCACTATCTCCCAAAGTTTGCTCAAATTTATGTCCATTGATGCTAGTTAACCATCTCATCCGCTCCCACCCCCTTCTCCTTTTGCCTTCATAATCTTTCCCAGCGTCAGTCTTTTCCACATGAATTGACTCTTCACATCAGGTGGCCAAAGTATTGGAGCTTCAGGTTTAGCATCAGTCCTTCTAATGAGTATTCAGGGACGATTTCCTTTAGGATCCACTGGTTTGATCTCCTTGGAGTCCAAGAGACTCTCAAGAGTCTTCTCTAGCACCACAATTCGAAAGCATCAATTATTCTATGCTCAGCCTTCTTTATGATCCAACTCTTACATGTGTACATGACTGTATAAGAAATAATTTAGGGATTATAAACAATATTGAACAAACATTTATTAGCTGGAAGAATGATAGCTACTTAAATGATGTAGTCATTGGATTAACAGTTTAGAAATCAGTTTATCCCATAGTACAACTTTACCAGAACCATTTTTTTTTTTTTTTTTTGTGGCACCCAGTGGCATATGGGATCTTAGTTTCCAAACCAAGATTTAACCAGCACCCTCTGCAGTGGAAACACAGTCTTAACCACTGGACTACCAGGGAAGTCCTCAGTCCATTGTTTAAATGAATATATGTGACATAAAAATTATTATCATGAAATATATTACTAAGATTATACCACAAATATTATATCAGTGTTAAATAAGAATATATTTTAAAATAAACCATATTTTCACAAGGAAAATGATCTAACTTTCAGATAAATTGTATTATGTAAGATACAGATAGAAAAATAAATTTAATATTTTAGTACAACCAATGAGATACTAATTAAATTTTAATTTTACTGACAATAATTAAATGTCAGAAAAGAGATAAAGATCCCCCAAAATGGTATGTAAATCATAATATAAAAATATATAAATAAAATACATTGTGTTAGATTTTGAAAAAAAGATTTCTACCAAGAAGATACTTGATTTTTGCTTTAATATCCTCTAATTTTTAATGTTGAAATTGTGGTATATGAAATTACTATATAGGAAGCAAAAATGGAAATTCTGTTATTTGCAATATTCCTATAGAGGATTTAGGTTTCACAAAATGAAGAAATGTCATTTTAAAACAAGTTTGTGTTTTCTAATTCTCAGGAAAAATGTATGATAATGTTGAAATTATTGGGCATTTTGAGTTGGAGTCATATGAATGTCAGTGGTTGGTCATCATTTTTTCAACTACATACCCAGAATTGTCTGCCGTGCATTCCTCATCAATAAAGCTGTGAATTATGAAATGTTAGTAATAATGTTAGTCATGAGATGCACTACCTTGTTCACCCTGGTGGCTCAGACAGTAAAGAATCTGCCTGCCAGTGCAGGAGACCCAGGGTCTCCTGGGTCTGGAAGGGTCTTCTGGGTCATCCCTGGGTCAGGAAGATTTGGAGAAGGGAATGTCTATCCACTCCAGTATTCTTGCCTGAGAAATCCCATGATCAGTGGAGAATGGTAGGTTACAGTCCATGGGGTCTCAAAGAGTTAAGACACGACTGAGCAACCAATACCTTGTTCACAGGTGGGATTCATTTGTAGCTGGGTTAATAGTAAGAAATGATAATTTCTGTTTGCGTTCTTGTCAAATAATTTCACTACCACTACAATTGGAGTTTTGCAGGATACATCCTTTCTGTAATTGTTTTCTTTTTCTTTTGCAGTAACTGATGTAAAGGGGGTCTGGGATATGTTTAGAAGCTAACAACCAACCATATGAGGAAGAAATAATTAGAACAATGTTTCCCAAAAGATAGTGTCTGGGCCATCTACATCAATATTGCCTACACTGTTTTTTAACAATTCAGATCCCAGGGCTTCACTTCATAATAGAGATATTCCCCATTATCCAAAAAGTAGAGCATTAATATGACATCAGTGGTAAGCAGAATATTGTTCAAACAAGAAGCAATTACCTTTGGACACATCAAGCTAAAGTACAGATGCTTACTGATATTTCATTAAGCCATGGATAAGATGCTGACTGCAGTTCCCAGGAAAGGAGATGGATGGTACAGCTCTTGCTACTTGGGGTTCTCGCCAGCTGCAAAATAATCTGACTGCCATTTTCACTCTTCACTTTTTTTTTTGTAAAAGGGAAAATCAACTTTGGATTTCTTTGGTTATGTGGAAAGAAATAAATACTAATGTAGGTCTTTCCTAAAAGCAAAGTGGCTTAGAGCAAATTTTCAAAAAGCGGGAGATACCTATAATTGAGTCAAAATTGAAGGGTGACTATTCCCAGGAATACTCATTTTAAAGAAGTAATTTTATAGGTCTATGGAATAATGATCAAGCAAAAGAATGTTTGTCCTTTATTCATATCTCTCAGGCAATGGAGGTGCCAGTGGAAAGAACAGTTGTAGCTATTAGATGTCTTAAGGAAGCGCCTGAGCTACGAACGCCGAGTGCTTGGGTGTGTGTACTTCATAATCTCTCTTGGCCTCAGGTGCTGTGATGATACTTTCCTCTCTAGATGCAATTATAATGTGAGATTTCTTCTAGTCATTCATAGATGTTCTCAAGCATATCACCTGAGCAGCTGTCATTGAAAGAAGCTGAATGGTGAGGATTTACAAGGAAGAATAACATGTAGATGGGTTGAGAAAACTTAAAATCCAATAAAATCACAGGCATCAATGATGTAAGTTAAAATGAGATAGATTCCAGAAAAAAGGCAAAACCAACATGCAATGAGACAGAAAAGAAAAAAAAAATCAAATCCATTGCCATTAAGAGATATTAAGAACATCTTTTCTGATGAACATGAAATTAAATTTACACCATGAGTTAGGCAAAATTATGAAGGGGCAATAATAGAAGTCTTAAGGACAGGAAAAGAATTAAATCTCCCTCAGTTTTAATTCATAAAATGCCCAATCGTTAGATCATTTCTTTTCTTTCATTGCATTATATCCTTAACTACATTTTTTCCAGACATCTCTTTCATTTTTTTGTTGTACTGTTAGTATCCCAAAAATGCCTGGGGTGAGTTGTTGGTCTCGATACAGAAGGAATTTTCTTGCTTAAGTAAAACTATCACGTATGAGACTCAGAAAAAGAAAAATCTTTATAGATCTTAAGTTTAAAACTTTAAAGTATTAACAAATTCTTTATCTAAGGATCAAAAATCTTTTGAAGAGCTGTGGGTAAAGCACAACTGAGACTCTATGCTTCAGAGAGCAGAACTCTGTCAGTGGCTGATCACTATTGTTTCACTCATATATCTAGATTTAAGTCCATCACACTTTTCTTTGTAAATAGCAACTATGACTTAGATTTTATATATGAATCCTAAATACATGGATTTTTAAAAAGTGCTATATCAACCCACAAATATATTTGAAGAATCTCTATGCCTTAAAATTATATTACTAAAAGCATCAATTAACTAGTGTTGCTTCAATCCACTTAGATAATTTACATTCTCCAATCCAAAATTTTGATAGATATTGTAATGATGTAATAGATATTGTAATATCTATTACATTAGATGGATAATGTAAATAGATAATTTACATTCTCCAATAAGAAAAATATTGCAAATCTGAAAATACTGAAACATAATAATTAATTATGTTGATGTTAGGGTGGAGAGAGGATTTGAATATTTAAAAAGAAGAAAACAGAATCTCAAATACACAAAGAGAACAAATTTATAACCTGGGAATTTTATTCAGTGAGTAAATAAAGGAGTATGTTGGCTTTCAGTTTATAGTAAGAGTTTATAATCCCATGCAAAAGAGTTCCAGAAGTAGCTAGTCCAGGACTGATTTGGTGGTTCTGAAAACACTTGAAGGACTAAAGTTTCAGTGGGATGGTGCTGGGCGGGCAGTTTGTTGTTTGTTTTCTCTCTGATTGCCATAGTTTTCAACTTCAAGTATACAGCGTGGGTACTGGAACGCTTGCCATTAGGTACATATTGCAGGAAGCACATGTGGGTGCCATTTCCAAATGAGAAAACCCCTTTTAAAGACTTCCAGAAATTTCAATACTGTCACATTGTCCAACCTATGTAAAAGGGTATTTTGGAGAATTTTTCTTCATTCATTTGTTGTTGTTAAGCTTATTACATTTCTCCATCCAAATAAAAACAAAAATAGAGAAAGAATGTATATACTAAATTCATAAGTACCAATAGTCAACTCCACTCCATTGTAAGAAGATAAAGTAGTTTAAAATTTTATTTAATCTACAGGATAGTTATTCTACTCTGTTGTTGAACTCCTTGGAAAGGATGGCAAAGATGTTGTTCTGATTAAAAAAAAATAGAATAAAAAACATAAATACTCAGAAGTTCATTAGGACCATATTAGGATTGGTTCTAGCTGTGATATGTTGAAAAATGTTTTTTCTGGTTAGGCTTTAAATTCAATTTAAAATAACTTTGTTCTTGGTTTTATCAAAGTAGTTTATTTGTGTTAACTTGCTTATTCTCAGTATAAGTGGATTGTATCTAAAAGTAATATTTCACTTAAAATGTCCACTATACACACACACACACACACACACACACCCAGGAAATGACTATATAAGGTTATATATTTCACTAAAAATTACAAGAAATAAGATACATTGAAGAAAGGAAAACCCACAGGAATGCTTTGAACCAAAATATTTCATCATGTAAAGAAGACATCTAATTTCCACATGCAGTTTAGAATACTATAATTATAATGAATAATGCAAAAATTAGCTAGTATAGAAGCTGGTATAAAGCAGAGAGGTAAGGATGATGGTTAATTTTTCCAGTCATTCTGCAATACCATCTTTCTTTTGGCCATGATCACAAACTCTGTACACATAGAAATATCATAAACTATGCAGTCTACAAATGACTAGCCTCAAATCACATAGAAACCCATAAGGTATTAGGATGGCCTATTTACTAACAATAACTTGCTTCTATAAATGTCTTATGATATATCACATTTCAACAATGACTATATGTAAGGAGTTTTTCTAACACAGGCAGATCATTTCACATCATATCACTAAGAATATATTAAAACATGAGATGGTAGTGCTAGCATAGAGTTAGCCCCAGAAATCTGCATTGTGGTTTTAAAAATAACATGTATTTTATAATACAATAAATATGGCTTAATATTCCATCTTAACTACTTAGTAGAAATATTGTATCAGCCTGTCAACCGTGGTTTGGGGAACTAGGTGTCCTCCATGTTAGTTTACAAGATTTGAGTGGTACTTTTCATAACTTCCAGTTTAGGGATTGGCCAGGAAATGCAAACTAGTTAATAAAAATATGCTAGTCAGAGTTGGATCTCAAGGATGGGCATGTGACCAAAGTGAGCCAATCCAGGTTCTTTTTCAAGTGACTGCTATGGCTTCTAAAGAGAGAATTTTCCCCCTTCTAACATAATGGTAATAAATAATAATGTTATTAATTATACATGAACTGTTTTAAAGTTCCTAGCTTGAAAAATAACAGACACATCATCAAATTCTGAAAATTTTATTTTAAACTTGAAAATGACCAATTTTATTAAAAAACAAGATCAAAATAAAATGGAGTAGTAAAAAGAATACTAAATCTGGAATTAGAAATCTTACTCTACCACTTGCTATACAATATATGGAAATTCACACAAATTACTTAACATCTATGGATCTGTTTTATCATCAGAAGAGTAATACTGAAACATTTTTTTAACCTCTCTGGTTAGTGCATGTAGTCAGAAATGGTTACAAAATTTGTGATACCCTGTGCAAAAATAAAATGTGGGACCCACTGTCTAAAAGTTATTAGAAATATAAACAATGATTCACTAAACCGAATGCAATCTGCTTCTGCAGAACCCTCTGCAACTAAACAGAGCATTGTGCATACGCATGTGTATATACATGTATGTTTACATGTATGTATGTGTGTGTGTGTTTGTATACTTATGTCTGTCCAAAGGCTAGCTCCCCCTCACCCCTGAGAAGAGGGGCAAGAGCTTTTATAGGCTAAAGTCTACATGCAGAAGCTGTACAGTCAGCTCTGACAGTCATCTCAAAATTGGTCATGAGGTGATCTGATCAGCATCATCTTAATTAAGTACATTTAGTCTTCAGTTCCAGGGTCAGTTTGTCCCCATTTTCTTGAGGCCAGTTCTTGGAACTGTGGCAAGTTATGTCATTAGTACAGTCTGGTCATCATGTATTGGGCTGACCAAATATTTCCTTCATTTTTCAAGTAAAAATGAAAGACACTTTTTTTCATTTTCACCAAGAACTTTATTGAAAAATATATGCACCGTTTTGTTCACCATTTGTATCACCATTACTTAGATAATATCACCATTACTTAGTATTTACCAAATGTACACTACTTTACTTCTACGATAATGATGTGTAAGAAACAACTTCTAAATCTCAGAACCTTATGACAGTAGTCAATTCTCTCTAGTATCTGTGGCTTGACTGGAGTGGCTCTGCTTCAGACTGTGCCTTGGGCTCACAGCTCAAGCCAGGCTCTTTTCATTTCTGAGGGAAAGGTGCAATATATGTGAGTAGAAACACATGACACCTCTTAAGGATTTAACCCTAGCCAAAGCAAGCCCCGTGGCTAAAACTAACATTAAAAAGAGGGGAATATGTACTCTACTTACAGAAAACCATGGGTGAAAGGGGATATAGCAATTTCTGTGAAAACTATAGTTATAAAAAAAATCTGCATATAGGTGTCAAAAAAGCTACAGGTACAGTACATTTTTATGTACTATAAACACAAAGTGAATAAAAGTGGGAAAGTTTATTATACACTGTATACACTGACTAGAACAGGGTATCTATGCTAACATGCAACAGCTAGAATGCTGCTTAAAATTGCAGCATTGAAAATTACAAAATACCTCATAATTCCACGTTCAGTGTACATTTCTCAGATTCACTTGTTCTGAAGCATTTTATACTATGAATTATTCACTACTTGCAACATTTTTCTCTCAGCACTTCTCTAACAGTAGGTGGTTTTCTCTCTTACTATTTTGTTTTCTTTTTCTCATTAACTGAATCTTTGTCCTCTAACGATGCAATAATGTAGTATTTTTTAAGTTATGTTTCTACTAAGGTGGAGGGTCTTAAGGTGAATACAAAGGAACATACTCATAAAGGAAAAAAATATGTTTAACCACCTGTGTTATTAAAACGGTGTCTAGGTTTGAACGTCAGGGAAAAACAGCAGTGGATCGAACATATTGGAAATTTATTCTGGAGGTACACAGTCAATGGCTTATATAATGGGTCTGCTCCACGAAATTCATCACTCCTCTATTCCTTAAAATCTTAATGTCTTAGGAGTCATCTGTATTTCAACAATAGGATGGAAATATTAATGAATTAGAATGGGCAATGGGCATGCAATAATGTCTCTTAGGGAAGTCCCTATAAATTGCACATAATATCAGAGTTACATTCTACTGGCCAAAGTTTAGACACATGTCTAACCTTAAATACAAAAGAGGCTTAGGATATAATCTTATTTGTTGTGTTTATGCCTTCCTGAAAATGTTGTCAATATAGGAGAAATGGAGACTTGTGATTGGGGCCATGCAATATCTATGAAACCAAAAAAAAATTAAAATTAAGAAATACTGAAACTTATGAACAAATTCTAAAAGCAAGATTTCAAATTAATACAAATAAATAAGAGTAAATTAGAAGGAATGGAGGAAAATTCCAATAGCAAACAAAGGACAAACAAAGAAGAAAAACACAGCTCCCAAAACACATACAAATAAGGGACAAAACACTATTTCCAAAGTATTAGAATAAAGGGTATGAAACCTCTAAAGAAAGGGTAAGTTCAGTGAAACATATTCTTATGAATTCTAGGATATTGTTCTCTTTTATTAATAGAATAAATATAAGCTTTAGGTTAATCACTGGGGTGTCCAAATTATTCAAAAAGTAATTGGTCCCATGACCAATTACTGGGTCTGGACTGGACTCTGGACTGGAATAGGGTCAGGACTGGAACTCATCCTGGTCAAATCAGAATAAAAGGAAATTATCCCAAAATAACAATCTGCATTTCTCTGTGATATTTCATTCACGTAGTAAACAACTTCAGATTACCTGAGAATGACTATAATAAATTATAGAAAAAAACATTCTTCTGGGCAAAGCTACCTCTGTGCAGAATTTTCTGGTTCCAGACTTTGTCATGGCAATGATAAAGTTAAGTAATCTCATCACCGTCTACCATCTCTATGGGAAAGTAGGAATAGAAGAGAAATAAAAATGGAGTGTATGTAAAAACAACGAATTATTCCTTGGAGCAAGCAACAGAAGGATATCTGTTCATGGATATGAAGACAAAAAGACAATTATAATAACAATGATTTTTATGCTCAGAAAGTTAAACAAATTCCAATAGTGAAACTTTTATAAGAAATAATAAAGACACTGTTCCAAGGGCAGCTCCCTATCACAAGAAAGGGGAGATAAAATGGGCTCCCCAGGTGGTGTTAGTGATAAAGAACCCCCCTGCCAATTCAGGAGACATAACAGATGCAGCTGTGATCCCTGGGTCAGGAAGATCCCCTGGAGAAGGGAATGGCTACCCACTCCAGTTTTCTTGCCTGGAGAATTAATGGACAGAGGAGTCTGGTGGATTACAGTCCATGGGGTTACAAACAGTCAAATATTACTGAGCAACTAACAGTTTCACTTCACTTTACAGGAGATACTAATACAACACTGCATTTCTCCCTAGGGGGGAGTAATGGCATGGTATGTACATGAAAGTTACAGGAAATTCACTTTCTATTGAACATATTATTCTTCACACACAAAATTATAAATTTTTCTCAAAATATGGCAAATGTATTTTATGTAAGCTACTTAGTTGCATTCTGTGGTTTACTGGCTATTTTATGATCAGGTTTTTGCTTATCTCACAACAAACAAAAAGTTGTTTTCCACCATGGCTTCTTTCAAGCTATTAATTCTATGTCACTGCTCCCAGAGTTGAGAGGCAATGTACACAGTGGATCTCAGTAGCTGGTATTAGCACCATAATCTCAATCTCTCCTAAAAACTGTTTTACACATCCTCATCATTCCCATTATAGTGCTTTTGTTATTTTCTTTAAGAAGTCTTCCTAGTCTGCCTTCCCAGATTTTATTATCTGGCCCCCATATACTGCCATTGCACTACTTAATAAGCCTGTCTTAACACTTTTAACCTGTATGCATGTATGCATCACTAGATCATATGCTGCTGGAGGGCAAAGGCTTCTAGAAATATATACTGTACCAGACCAAAAGTAGATGTTCAATAAATATTTGTTCAATAAAGTAACAAAAGGCAGAGGTACTGAGGAGAAAAGGCAGAAAGTAGAAAGTACAGAAAAGGAAGAGGAACCGGAGATCAAATTGCCAACATCCTTTGGATCATCGAAAAAGCAAGAGAGTTCCAGAAAAGCATCTACTTCTGCTTTATTCACTGTGCCAAAGCCTTTAACTCTGTGGATCACAACTAACTGTGGAAAATTCTTAAACAGAGGGGAATACCAGGCCATCTTACCTGCCTCCTGAGAAATCTGTATGCAGGTCATGAAGCAACAATTATAACGATATGAAACAACAGACTGGTTCCAAATAGGAAAAGGAGTAGGTCAAGGCTGTATATTGTCACCCTGCTTATTTAACTTATATGCAGAGTACATCATGAGAAACGCTGGGCTGGAGGAAGCACAAGCTGGAATCAAGATTGCCAGAAGAAATCTCAGTAACCTCAGATATGCAGATGACACCACCCTTATGGCAGAAAATGAACTAAAGAGCCTCTTGATGAAAGTGAAAGAGGAGACCAAAAATGTTGGCTTAAACTGAACATTAAAAAAAGAAAACTAAGATCATGGCATCCACTACCATCACTTAATGGCAGATGGATGGGGAAACAATGAAAACAGTGAGAGACTTTATATTTTTGGCCTCCAAAATCACTGCAGATGGTGACTGCAGCCATGAAATGAAAAGATGCTTGCTCCTTGGAAGAAAAACTATGACCAACCTAGACTGCTTATTAGAAAGTAGGGATACTACTTTGCCAACAAAGGTCCATCTAGTCAAAGCTATGGTTTTTCCAGTGGTCATATGTGATGTGACAGTTGGACCATAAAGAAAGCTGATCACTGAAGAATTTATGCTTTTGAACTGTGGTGTTGGAGAAGATGTTTGAGAGTCACTTGGACTGCAAGGAGATCCAACCAGTAAATCCTAAAAGAAACCAGTCCTGAATATTCATTGAAAGGACTGATGCTGAAGCTGAAACTCCAATACTTTGGCCACCGGATGCGAAGAACTAACTCATTGGAAAAGACACTGATGCTGGGAAAGAATGAAGATAAGAGGAGAAGGGGAAGGCAGAGGATTAGATTGTTGGATGGCATCACCAACTCGATGGGCATGAGTTTGAGCAAGCTCTGGGAGTTGGTGATGGACAGGGAAGCCTGGTGTGCTGCAGTCCGTGGTGTTGCAACAAGTCGGACATGCTTGAGCGACTGAACTGAACTGAACTGAAATAAAACAACAAATGCATATAAGAGCATAAATATAAAATAATTTTGTGAAATAAAAATTTGTTGTAGACTATAGTTTATAAGCAGTCTGAGTTCAAAGTATTTATGGGATAAGAACATGAATTAAACATACATTGCTCATATGAAGCAGGGAAGAAGTACATAAGTGTTAAAATTCACACAGTTTTTCACAAATGCTCATGGAGCTCATGCTTTGCCCAACACATTCTTCTAGGTGCTTGTTACACTTGGCAAGATAATGCTTAATGTTCCCTTCTATCCAAACAAAATAGTAGAATCTTTTTCACAAAACTAAGCCACAGAACCAGACTCTCTATTTTTAAACAAGTGTTTAAAATGGCACATGCATCATTGAATCTGTCTTTCTCTAATTGTTTCTCTTATTCAGACAGTTAAAAACACATAATAGTTTAAATTGAGCCTAAATTTTTATCAAGAAATGTGGTATTTTAACACATGTTTTTGTTGATTTGTTGACTATGTAGATACATTGACATCTTGTGTCTCACTACTAAAATCTAGAAATGACTCAGATGGCAAATAGCTAAGAATTTTAAGATTGTTAAGAGGCTCTTAATATTTCCAAACTGCCATTTGGCACAGCCATCAATGTCGATTGCCAAACTGCTCTGGTACCATGTTAGGCATAATATTGTTTCCTTTACCAGTGTGTTTGTGACATTTCCATATTCTAATTGGATCAGAAGAGATATTAAGTATTGCTATCCACATGGCTCAAATTGTGACACAAACATGATTGTTATTGTGTTGTTGACTGTGATCCATAATGGATTAATCATACTTTTCTAAGTCTGAAGAGTAGAGAGTAAGTAAAAGGAGAATGTAGTCATCTACATAGAAATATCAAGATACATATTGTCTATATATAACTGTGTAGTTATATCCCTAAAGAATACAGACCTTGAAAAAACAGGAGGTTGTTGACTTAATTGGGAAGATGCTTATGAAGAAATTAGGTAATTACAGAGTAAAGAGTTATGATGAAGATACTGCTAGAAAGCCCCAGAAAATACACAATTTAGAATTTAAAAGCAATGAACAATAAAATGTCTGCTTGAGAATATCTGATGATTAATTCCCAGGGCAAGGACCCTGATAGAACAAGATGTTTATAAGGAAGAAAAATTATAATGTATCCAGGAAACCAAACACTTAAGTTTGGTTTCTATTTCTGATATGATACTGGATCATACGATCATATTCACAAATGAGAATATGACTCAGCTTATGAATAGATAACAACCATCAAAGAAATAAAGTGATTGAATTAATAGAAATCCAATGTATACCTAATATATTTTTCAGAGTATAAATATAAAATAGAAATAAGAATGTACACTATATAACTGAAAATATAATATTTATAAATAAATACATAAATTTTCCTTTTAGTTACTACATATCTACCTTGTTAGAACATGTAATCTGTTTAAGAAAACAGAATATACACATAAGACATTTGATCATACATAAGGCAACTTTTAATGGGGCAATAGGTTAAAATATCATGAAGATAGGGACTATTCCTTAAAGAATCTCTGAAACCCTTGCAGCATTCATTGGGGAAATACTATGGTCATCTATATGATCGATGTCATTATTTCAGTAAAGAAATACGCTGTTTTAAGCTCTTCACAAGTATTTAATTATTTTATTTTCACAAAAACTGATGAGATAGATACTATAACTATCCACATTTTACTGATTAGGAAACAGAGTCACAGAACAGTCAAGTAGCCTAGCAAAGTTACATTGCCAATAATCAAAAAATCAATATTTAAAACGAAGCATACCGATTTGAGTGGGCTTCCCAGGTGGTGCTCTGTCAGTTCAGTCACTCAGTTATGTCTGACTCTTTGTGACCCCACAGACTGCAGCACACCAGGCTTCCCTGTCCATCACCAACTCCCAGAGCTTGCTCAAACTCATGTCCATCAAGTTGGTGATGCCATCCAACCAATTCATCCTCTGTCCATCCCCTTCTCCTCCTACCTTCATTCTTTCCCAGTGCCAGGGTCTTTTCAAATGAGTCAGCTCTTCGCATCATGTAGCCAAAGTACTGGAGTTTCAGCTTCAGCATCAGTCCTTTCAATGAATATTCAGGACTGGTTTCTTTTAGGATTGACTGTTTGGATCTCCTTGCAGTCCAAGGGACTCTCAAACATCTTCTCCAACACCACAGTTCAAAAGATCAATTCTTCAGTGATCAGCTTTCTTTATGGTCCAACTCTCACATCCATACATGACCACTGGAAAAACCATAGCCTTGACTAGACGGACCTTTGTCGACAAAGTAATACCTGGTGGCTCAGATGGTAAAGCGTCTGCCTATAATGCTGGAGACCGGGGTTCAATCCCTGGGTCGGGAAGATCTCCTTGAGAAGGAAATGGCAACCCACTCCAGTATTCTTGCCTGGAAAACCCCATAGACGGTGGAACCTGGTAGGCTGCAGTCCATGGGGTTGCAAAGAGTCGGACACGACTGAGCGACTTCACTTTCACTAGGTTTGTTTTAGCTTTTCCAGGTGGTGCTAGTAGTAAAGAATCCGCAGGTTTGATCCCTGGGTCAGGAAGATCCCCTGGAGTAGGAAGTGACACCCCTCTCCAGTGTTCTTGCCTGGAAAACTCCATGGGCAGAAGAATCTGGCAGGCTACAGTCTATGGGGCCGCAGGTACTCAGACACGACTGAGTGACTGAACACACATACACACTCATATACATACATACCTACTTGAGAAACTGAAACTCTTAGCCATTATATCACACAGCTTCAGTAAAGGTATTGAGTTGGATCCAATTCAGTTAAATGTAAAACTACTTAAGTATAAAAAAACAGAAGAGGAGATGAGATCAGTCTCACTTTAAATTAGGACTGTGCATGAGTTAGCACTCTAGTGCAATTTCAGCTTTGAAGAAACAGGAAAAAAAAAAGATTTCTTATTATCACTGAAACCCTTTCACTTCAGAAATCATAAATTCCAAACCTCACTTTAACCCCATTCTTATTCTTCTAACACTTTAATTCCTTTACTACAATTTTCTTTTATTCAAATTTACTGATTATTCTAATTCTCCTTTCTTCTCAGTCTTTCAATCTGGGACACATGCGTATGGAAGATGAGTGAGTATATGAATGAATGAGCAGCATAATAAATATCACAGAATAGAAATGAACAATGTTAAAAACCTTGAACTCTTTATTTTACTCAAAGTAAAAGCTGAAGGCCTTAAAATTTTCTTCAAGGCTCAACAGGAGTCTACTCCATGTCTCAAATTTCATCTTAATATCTCTGACCTCTTTAGTACCATGTTCCCTGGCTCCAACCACACTGACATCCTTCTTTTTGGACAAATATTATATGCAAACTTCTGCCTCAAGTTTTGTTCAATCCTTTTCTCTGCCAGAAACATCATCTTCCAAGTCTCTTCTCACATCTCAATCTCTCATTGAAGCTGGTTCCCACTGCACAAGTTTAATGCCATAATCTGTCCCCCTCACTCACCCAGAACACACAATCAACATTACTTTACGTGCTTTTTGTTTTTCTTTTTATTCTAGTGTGTATTAGATTCCAACATAGTGTATTAAATACTTACTTTATTATGTTTATTGTATGTATTATAATGTAAGCTCCAAAAAGCTGGGAATCTTCTATCCACCAATATACCCACTCAGTAAGTTTGTATTTATGATTGGATACAAGTAATATATGCTATCAATGTCTCTGCAGGGCAACACAGGGGTCATCATAGGCACTGGTGGCACTAAAGTTTGACTTGGAGGACATTAGCTTGTAAATTCCATTAAATTATTTAAGCCAACCTGAAATATATACAGCCGGTTTGCTCTACGAATACAGCTTTGAAGTTAGTAATCTAAACTTTCCAAGAAAGTTTCCAACCCTTGTGTCTTCTATTTTGAAATTGGAAGAAGTCACTAGTGATGAATTATAATGAAAGACTGTTGTAATTTTTGAATTCCCAGAATATTTTGCAGTCACTCACTCATCCAACCATACACTCTTTTATCCATCCAATCAATATTGTTGGCACACGTGGAAGGAGTCAGGTACACTGCTAGGCACTGTGTAAATCAAGATGAAAGTGTATGGTTCTTTGCTGAATCAATCTGGTCACTGTATAAATATTTGATAAATGGTGAATGAATGGGCATATAAAGGGCACAAATGTTTAAGTGGATATAAAAATCACTCTCTGGAGCTTATTCCTTCATGTGCAAAGTGAGAGTACAGGATAAGTAATTTTAATATATCCTTTTTATAAGCCCATGACTCGATCCAAGGGAGAAGAGCAAACTACTAAAAAGTATTAAGCATGGAGATGTCAGAAAGTTTTATTTGATCAAGATTATTTTTGACAAGGACTTACAATGTGAATCAGAAAGAGAGAGAAGAGAGAGTTATATTCAGAGACAAGATGAGCAGAGAAAAACAGAAACAGATACATACATATACACAGAAATTGAAAGCTGGGAAAAGTGGAGCTTAAAGAGTCATTTAGGTGAAGCCCTGGTATTGATGCATAAAGAGGAAAAATACAGATTTAACAGTGTTTTAAAGAGAGATCAATGGCACTTGATATCTGAATATTAGTAAGGGAGAATTTTAAGACATATCTGCAAACATCTTTATTGTCTGCAGCTCTGCTACGGAACTGAATTTAAACAGTTTTATATTATTGTTTATGGCTGAATTTACTTGTCCTGACTGCCATATTAGATTACAGCATTTTAAAGATCAGGAATAAGATCTTTAAAATGAGGCAAAAGAGGTACAGAGGATGTGGTGGAGAAAGTAAGTGGAGGAAACAACTGTAATTTATACATGCAGTTTTATATTTTGTATTACAGTATCATGACATTTAAACTTTCCATTAAACTCCAACTTTGTGGTAGGAGGGCACACTATACATATCTGTATGTCTGAAAGCACTATGGTTACTAGTTAAATAAATATCTGTTTTCTGAATTTGTCCTGGAGTGTTCCCTTGTTATTTGTCATGGATTTAGAGGGAGAAAAAATAGATGGGAATAATGAAGAGAACAGAACCTTGATAAATGAAAATGTTTCCAGTGCATAAACTGCGAGTCCAATAGAAATGTTATGAACCAAATGAATAGAATATAAGATGATTAGAAATATAGTCATTATGTAACAGAAACGACTCAAGTGACTTGCAGATTTTTCTAAGGAAAAATAACACTGTAAGCTGACAGTGTCTAGTCCTCAAAAAACAAATTAAAGACAGTTACTAAACCCTATGTCTTTCAAATTGGTAAGAAGACCTAGTTAATTAATTATAAGTAGGCTCACTTTATAACATATATGATGGGCTTCAAAATTCAAGCTCAGAACAATTTAGTTTACATGACAATGAGAAAAGGACTAAAATATTCTGAATTGAATGTTCAGTTATAAAAGAGCAAGAAGGATGAGTTTGTAGTAGATATGTTGAGTTGCCATGATCTCCTTTGGCTGTGCCTATCTATATGTCAGGGCTTGTAAACTGCATTCTTCCAGCTTCTTTCTAAAAGGTTGAGGATTTAGGAGGCAGAGGTAGGATGGCTTCCATTTGACAAGCATAAGAAGCTCTCTGAGTCAAGCTTCTATCATAAACCCCCAAATAACCACTTCCTGCAGTGGCAGAAATATCAGTTCTCCACTTGGGCCTTGTGGAACTGTGGAGTAATTTCTGGAAAGTCAGCCTACAATGCCTCTTGCAGTTGATTTAAAAAATCCAGTTGATTTTTTAAAGAAACTAATTTCCTGTGTTTAAACCTCTTCATTAAGATGGATAGAATGGCTTCAGTTTCTTGCAGCTGAATTTCACTGGATTTTTCAATGACTTGATGGTCTACTGTGTCCCAACAGTTCCTATCTTGTTTTTTTAGTTTTCTTGACTCACCTTTCTTCTGTTCTCTTGATAGGTTTTTCTAGACTAGAATAGAGACAAAAGAACTGGAAAAATCTATGTACTGTCAAGGATTGGTTTCATGGAAGCAGTGATATTTTTTACATGCAGTGTATACTCACAAACATCAAATAATTTTTTTCAGAAATACATGCATAATGTTTAAACATACTAGTAATTTATTTAGATACCTTTATTAACCAACTGGGTGAAGTCCTTTATTTAAAACTAAAATGATCAAAACTTAGTTTACAGTCTGTCAGGTGATAGATTTTGGGACTTATTCAAATGAGTAAGAGTAGGTGTACTTCTAGAAAATTTCCTCTCTGAAAAATTAATAGCTAAACCAGCAGCCCTAAGCTAAAAGACAATGTAGCTCATAAAAAAGCAAAACAAAAACAAAAGAAAAGACATATCTTCAGAAAAAGCTAAAACTGAACATCATTCAATTTCTGGTTAAGTAAATCAACACTGAGTATGATGACAGGGAAAAAGCTCTAAAATAGTGAATTAACAATATAATTCTTTACTTACAAATTGAAGTATGTTTTGAGACATCTGACATTAACAGCACCTTTGAAAACCATTTAACTGTGTCCACAGGCTCCTGTCTTGCTTCTCCACAGACAAGTAAACTGGCACTGGTTAACCAAACTCTGTTTCATCTTTTATTCTTCTAACATATTTTTATGAAATTAATTAGTTACTTAACCAGTTTGCTAACAGCAAAACTAGTTGTACTTTCTTTATATTTTCCAAACAGTAAGGAATTTAAAAAATTCGTCAAGATTGAAGTATAAATTAGATGTAGCCAAAATTTAAAAAAGGAAATTAAGCAGAATAAAGACCAAAGAGAGATTACATTACTTTTCTCAATGCAGTCATTGCTGGGGGAAAAAAAGATCATTTGGAGTCTTGAAAATATCTTCAGTCTAAAACACCAAGGAACTCTGCGACTACCTAGAGGCGTGGGATGGGGTGGAAGGTGGGAAGGAGGTTCAGAGGGAGGGGACATATATATACTTGTGGCCCATTCATGTTGCTATATGGCAGAAACCAATACGATGTGGTACAGCAATTATCCTCCAATTAAAAGTAAAATAATTAAAAAATTAAAAAAACAACAAGGAAGAGTTATAGACAACAAGCATTCTCTAAGGAGTCAATCATGATTCATTAAAGTTCACAACTTAAAAATGAATTCCAATACTTCTACTATCTCTATACTCAAAAATGATCTATTTAGAGTTTTCATTAGATAAAATTGTATCATACAGAGAAAGAAGTATAATATACATCTTTAGGAAAACTGTACATAGGTGTGCTTTCTATTAGAAAACATTGTACAAGTGTGAAGTTTCATTATCCTGTATCAGGAAACATTTGTTGGGCTTTAAGTGAGAACCTGAACAACTGCAACCAACAAGGTCTTAGAACATTACTAAAGCATCTTAAGGATTTCTGAAGTTCATGGGTGTATGTGTATGGATGTGTGTGTGTTTTCTCAAGAATTCTATTTTTCATTAAATTTCAATGTCTAAAGTTTAAAAGAGGACAAAAAATTATAAACCAATGTGGGAGTATTGTATTAATTTAAAGAATTTGTACAATGAAGAATTCCTCATATGCATTCCCAAACTTGTCCATGAACACTAATATAGACTTAATGTATATCTATTTTAGCACCTTCATTAATTTGCAAACTTGTTGAAAAAGAGACTAAGTTTTAATCCCTTTCTGTATCTTTCCTGATACTGAACTCATAGTTAAATCCACTAGCAAACTATTGATTACCAGATTAAAAATAACTCATTGAATGTATATAAAGGAAAAGCAGTTTTCAGTAAGTTTACTCTATACTTTTGTCTTTCATACTAAGATAATAAAAGCAACCATTCCTTCTGATCTTAGTTTAAAAGTCATTCTTCATGGGGAAAATAAAAAGACACTGATATTCAATCATGCCCTCTATCTCCTGCTGCTCCCCACCCTGAGGGCCCAACAATGTCAGATCCTCATTTCTACTTTATGAATACCAATCCAGCTTACCAGATACATTTTGTATTCTGTGATTATTTTGTTAATGTCTCCTTCACTGGAAGATAACCTCCCACACAAAGAGGAATTTCTTTAGGTTCCCAGTGTAATATATTTTGGAAAACAGTATAATATTTGTATGGGCTTCCCTGGTGGCTCAGAGGTTAAAGCGTCTGCCTGGAATGCTGGAGACCCCAATTCGATCCCTGAGTTGGGAAGATCCCCTGGAGAAGGAAATGGCAACCCACTCCAGTTCTCTTGCCTGAAGAATCCTATGGAGGGAGGAACCTGGTAGGCTATAGTCCATGGGGTCGCAAAGAGTCAGACACGATTGAGCAGCTTCACTTCACTTCACTTCATAATATTTGTATAGATATTATAGACATATGGGAGAGGAGAGAGAGAGAGAGAAAGGAAGGACTTCAAACATTATTCATTTCATAATGAGTTTTATTGACTGAATCCATTACCTGGAGCCTATTCCTTCTCTCCCCATCTCACCCTGCCCCTACTGTGACCAAAGAATGAACATGTGAGAAGTATGAGCAAGTTGGGGATACAGTTTTGGGATAGGTTTCACTGTTTTTCTGTGTGTCAAAGCTCAGGACCAAAACATAAAGCAAATGACCCTGAAGATATGATTATGGTCCATGCAGTGCCTAGTGTCAGTCCTATCCAATCCTGTCCATGTTTCTGGATAGTAGTTTTAGTTCCTTGTTTGTCTTGTTTTAGGCTTTCCTGGCGGAGAAGGCAATGGCACCTCACGCCAGTACCCTTGCCTGGAAAATTCCATGAACAGAGGAGCCTGATGGCCTGCAGTCCATGGGGTCGCGAAGAGTTGGACACGACTGAGCGACTTCACTTTCACTTTTCACTTTCGTGCATTGGAGAAGGAAATGGCAACCCACTCCAGTGTTCTTGCCTGGAGAATCCCAGGGACGGAGGAGCCTGGTGGGCTGCCGTCTGTGGGGTCGCACAGAGTCGGACACGACTGAAGCGACTTAGCAGCAGCAGCAGCAGGCTTTCCTGGTGGCTCAGACGATAAAGAATATACCTGCCAGTGCAGGAGAGGCAAGAAACATGGGTTCGATACCTGGGTCAGGAAAATCCCTTTGAGAAGGAAATGGCAACCCACCCCAGTATTCTTGCCTAGGAAATCCCATGGATAGAGAAGCCTGACAGGCTATAGTCCATGGGGTGGCAAAGAGTCAGACAGGACTTAGTGACTAAACAACAATAACAACAATCTTATCCCTAACAATTAGTATTTCATTGAATGCTAAACTATTGACTTCAGTCCCAAGGTTTTTATCAACACCAGGGCTTCCCTGGTGGCTCAGACAGAAAAGAATTCGCCTGCAATGTGGGAGACCTCGGTTCAATCCCTGGGTTGGGAAGATCCCCTGGAGGAGGGTATGGCAGTCCACTCTAGCATTCTTGCCTGGAGAATCCTCATGGACAGAGGAGCCTGGCAGACTACAGTAAATAGAGTCGCAAAGAGACAGACAGGACTGAGTGACTAAGCACAGTAAAAACTTACAGGTTTCAGTTTGTGCTACCCTTCATTTATGCTAATAAAGGATAAAGAAGGAAACTGAGGCAGTAGTCATAGTCTCTGATTCCACATTCTAGTTTTCACCATTTTATTACAAGAAACACAAGGATAAATATGCTATATGCTTCACAGACCTTTTCCCCTCCTCAAGGGATAAAGTTTAGTAAGAAGGATAGAAAAAAATGGATCTGAACAAACCTGGTAAAAATTTGAGTGAAAGTAGCAATTTTTACTCTTTCTTAGCAAGAACTAAATTAGAAATAACTCTGAATTTCAATCCTCAGATTATATTGAAGTTTTGAAGAGGAAGCTTAAAAATCAGTGTACTAAAGCTAAGGCTACAGTATATATTGAGCTCCTGGACCATATGTTTTATATGGTTACCTGGCTGTGGGCTCTACTTTGCAGTGCTTTGTTTGCGAGGTAGTCAACATAGTCTGATCAACTACCTCAAAGTGGGAAATGGCAACCCACTCCAGTAGTCTTGTCTGGAAAACCCCATGAACAGAGGAGCCTGGTGGGTTGCAGTCCGGGGGCCACAAAGAGTCAAACACGACTGAATGACTGAGCACACACACACATTCTTACAATCCACATGAAAATGCCAGAATTCTGTCTGTCATCTATTATCATCTATGTATATGAAAATGTATATGAGAATAAATGTCAATAAATGACACTTTATTAATGACTTTGCAATAATATCTTAATTTAAGTAAAGTTACAGAGCTCAAATATTGAACATTCATTATTATTAGAAATGCATTTTTAATATTTTGATTAAAATTCAATGGCAACTCATTAACTGTAAACAAAAAATGTAGTAAGTCATTATTTCAGGTCACAATAATTACTTTAAATATAGTTGAATATAAAATTTAGAAGCAGTAAACTTAGTGTGATATCATTATTTTCCTTTCATAGCTGCTAAAATAATTTTTTCACAGTTATTTTGAATAACCCCTCAGAGGTGTGAATCTTTGAAACTGAAATAAGCACTCTTAATAAGTTTTGTTTCTCAGCTGTGTGAATGTACATCCAGGGCAGGCTTCTTTCTGTAAAGGATAATAACTCCATAACTCTTTAAACTTTGTGTTTGTTTTGTTTTACTTCCCCATGAACAATTTGATTTTGCCTTAATTTGAAAAGAAAACTTCATGGATACTTTTGAAAGATGAAGTAAGTAATTTCCAATCTTGTAAAAAACATTTATGCTCCAAGATTTACCAGCCTTGACACATTCACTAAAAATAAGGTTATGATTTTAAGACGCTGTGATTGCTGGAAAAAATAATTGTGCCCCATATATTTTACCTTGAATGTGCCAAACCTATTTATTGCTAAGGCAGAAATAATGTTGTCTTTCCATCTTCATCTCATTTGCCTTCTTTTTATTGTTGATAAACTTGAAAGTTTCAAGGAAATTATTTTACAGTGTAATGTAAAACAAGCACTCAAGCAACTTTCACTATAATACTAATTGGTACTTTGTGATATCAGTATATCTTTTTATTTGCTTTATAACCTACTTACTACTCTAGAAGAATATCTAAAATGGTTTCTGGAAGTTTACATTTAATTTGAAATTATTTATGATCCCCTATAATCACCAGAAAAAGATATTTTAAAATTATCCTTTTGGTCAACGATCTGGAAGTAAATTGGGAAAAGAAAACACAGGTTACTCTGTCCACTTTGTAAAAAGAACAATAAGATAATTTTTCAAGAAAGAAATGATAAAATGGCACAAAGGACATAAATATGTAAATAAATATAAAAATGTACAATAAAAGTAAACAAGTGTCCTCAATAGCTGCTTTTCACCCTGAAAGAAGTTTGAATTCACAAAAAATATTTGAGTTAGTACTAGTTTCCACAACCACAATCTAGAAGGATCTATTTATAAGAATTCCTTGACATAAACCCTAAACAAATATATATCTATGATAGAATCCCAGTGTTGCTTCAACTTCTAGTTTATCAGATTTTAAACCTAAGTACTAAAGATATGCTATATTAGCAAAATATTAGCTTTCAGAAGAAGAGGTAATGATAACAGAAAAGAATGAAAGGTAGATACTTGAACACAGAAGATGGAGAGACATCCGTATATAAAGTTGGCTGCTCTTGTTAGGCTATAAACAAATTTAACACAGCTAACAGATTTATAATTGTGGATTTATTGCAGACTTTGGGAGCAACTATCTCTACAGCCTCTCTCTTAACTTCTTAAAAAGTCTTATTTATATAAAAAGGGATCTTTTTTGTTAGTTTATAAATACCTAAGAGCTGTGATGTAATTTCCAATCTAAACCTATATAGAAAAGATACATTTTGCAAGCAAGTCTGTATTTGTCCAGATTAAGTTTATCAGGTTTTATTTTTCTGCATGCACTCTCCAAACATTTCCTCAGTTATTATTAAAAAACAACAACAGGGTTTATACAGTTTTGGAGTCATTTTAATGTGGGTATTTAAAGAGAAAGCCTGGCAAAGATTTAAATAGAAGGAGAACACACCAATTAACTCGTCAGTATTACCTCCCTTCAGAACTTTAAGTAGGTTTAATTATTCAATAATTCAGATTCATAGAGCAACTTTAACATTAAGCAATTAAATAAAGAAAAAAGATGATTGTCTTCTTATGCAGCCTGGATCTCAATGGAAAAGGAAAAGAACAAACATACCTTTGTTTTCTTAATAATCACCAACCAACACACAAAAATAATGAATTAAAAAAAAGGAAACTCCTTTTGAAACATTTGTGTTTTACTTAAGACTTTTTGAATGGTGCAGGATTCAATGATTCCTTTAGTTAACACAACTCTTGCTGCATCTTTTAATATAAGGATTCCATTTTTTATGATTTGGATAAGCCAATCATATCATTTGTATTAGGCATGCAGAAAATGCAAACAAACTCAAATTTCCAATAAAATACTATTGGTAGAGTTTGTTTGATTTTGTAAATTTATTTTCTGTCTCTCACAATGATAAGCATAGTAGCAATAAGCAAGGAGGTATTGCTTAGAGCACGTTGCAGGCTCTTACTCAATGTGACTGCATGGGGCTTTTAAAAGAATTCTTGAATAAAGGCCAAAGGAGCATCACACCAGTCTCATGGCAGACAGAAAAGGGCATCTCTGGGCCTGTGTGGTAGCTGTGAAAGCTCCTGCTCAGAAATGGCATTTGCCTCTTCTACTCACACTTCCTGCCAAAGCAAGGGCATCACAAAGGTCCATGAAAATAGGTTGGAGGAAGATAATCCTTTATAGGGGGAACAGCAAGTAATTAGACAAAACTGTATGATCTTGGATACAAATAATTCATCCTCTGATTTGCAAACAGATCATTATTTTCTCCCTTCCTCAACTTGTTTCTCCCCAAAGTTCCATCCAATTGTGACAGATACTGAAAGTCTAGGATCTCACAATAGTATATACTCTGATACATAGCAATTCCAAAAACTTCCTTAGGCAAGTGTTTCAAGGAACCAAGGGAAATATTCCTTTTCCAGTGTTAAGGAATTCTGTCCTGAGATAGCTGATCGTTTCCTTGGGATAACACCTCAGTTTATTGCTCTGCATGGCCCTGCATTTATTCTCAGAATAGTCTTTACTTTTCTATCAACATTCTTCTCCACATATGAAAAAAGCATTAGGGAATATGCCAATCTTGGGCACCAAGCAATTTTCTTATCCTGCTTCCCACTCAGAGAAAGTTAGAGACCCAGAATGTATTTTAAGTCCCAAGCAATCACATGCTGCTTGATTCAGGTGGATAGCTCTTCTGAAATACAACTGTATCAGAACTTTGTAAAATCTCTTTGCTTCCAGTCAGTTGTATGTGCAAAACCACATCCAGAATTATTTTCAGGCTTGCCTGTCTGTCTAGACATCTTACCTATATGTGAGCTTATCAAACACAAGTAGGCGAGCTCCTCCTTTGTTGCTCTTTTCCCCTTGAGCCATTTTGTCAACCTTAAGTGGTCTACTAGGCAGTACCTTAAAATATTCAGAGATGTTATCACAGGCAAAGAACTGCCTCAAAGCTGTTTTAACTGCTTTTTTCCATTTAAAGCAATTCTCAGCTTTATCTTTTACTAGTTATTTATGAGAATCAGTTACCTCTTTCTTTCACCCTGTAAATCCCAGAATTTCTGAATTCTCTGTATTCTACAATTGGAAACCAGATAATCCTTTTCCTTGGTCATCTCTTTTTTTTCATTGCATCTTGTCAAATACATTTACCTGAAGCCATAGACTTTTTATCTTTCTTTCAACTACTTTGAGGAATGGTTTTAGCAAATGCTCCCCAAATGCATGATGTACAGTCACCATTTTTTCAGCCTTTTATAATGATTTCCTTTTTCCATAATGCTAGGCTCCAGGGTCAATCTGACAAGTTTTAGTATTTTTGTTAGGTTATTCTAACAAATATTAGGTTATTCTATGGTAGCAAACATCACTCAAATGTTAATGAGTTACAACAACTGAGGTTTATTTCTTGTTAAAAGATGCTGGCTCTCGGTCGTCTATGACTTTGTTCCAGATGTCTTCTTCTTTCTGGGATCTAGGCCAAAGAAGAAGATGCTACCTGAGACATAAGTTTCTTTTACAGAGGGAAGAAAGCAATGGCAAAAGCACCTGATAAATCATAGATGTTATGCTCAAAAGAGACATGTGGCACTTTCCTTCTCATATCATGAGCTAAAGCAAATCTTATGTCCCAGCCTGATGTTAATGAGATAGAGCTATATAATATCCTCCCAGATGGTGGTACAATCTATCATAGATTGGAAATAAGATGTTCATATTTCAACCTTGGAATACAGAACCCAGAACTAGTTGAAGGCCAGCTAACAATATTAACTTCAGAATATTACCCTCTCCTAAGGACCAGTGCAATAATCTAAAACTAATCAATGACTGTTTAACCTCCTTGTTGCTAGAATTCTTTATTCTATTTTGTTCATAAGCAGATTTTTTTAAACCAATTCTATTAAAGTCCATAATAAAGTGTAAACATGGAGACATAATTTCTATTGAAGCCTGGTGCTGTCATCTGAAACCACTTTTATAATTGTTCATTTAATTTCAAGTCAGGAAAGAAAGAACTATAAAAAAGTATTTAAGCTTATAAATGTACCTGTTACTGAGATTTTCTGTCCTTTATTGAGTCCATCTTTGCATGAAATGTTCCCTTGGTATCTCTAATGTTCTTGAATAGATCTCTAGTCTTTCCCATTCTGATGTTTTCCTCTATTTCTTTGCATTGATCACTGAGGAAGGCTTTATTATCTCTTCTTGCTATTCTTTGGAACTCTGCATTCTTTGGGTGTATCTTTCCTTTTCTCCTTGGCTTTTCACTTCTCTTCTTTTCACAGCTATTTGTAAGGCCTCGTCAGACAGCCATTTTGCTTTTTTGCATTTCTTTTTCTTAGGGAAGGTCTTTATGCCTATCTCCTGCACAATGTCACAAACCTCTGTACATAGTTTATCAGGCACTCTGTCTATCAGATCTAGTCCCTTAATCTATTTCTCACTTCCACTGTATAATCATAAGGGACTTGATTTAGGTCATACCTGAATGATTTAGTGGTTTTCCCCACTTACTTCAATTTCAGTCTGAATTTGGCAATAAGGAGTTCATGATCTGAGCCACAATCAGCTCCTGGTCTTGTTTTTGCTAACTGTATAGAGCTTCTCAAACTTTGGCTGCAAAGAATATAACCAATCTGATTTCAGTGTTGACCATCTGGTGATGTCCCTGTGTAGAGTCTTCTCTTGTGTTGATGGAAAAATTTCATGCAAAGATGGGCTCAATAAAGGACAGAAATGGTATTGACCTAACAAAAGCAGAAGATATTGAGAAGAGGTGGCAAGAATACGCAGAAGAACTGTACAAAAAAGATCTTCATGATGCAGATAATCACAATTTTGTGATCATTCATGTAGAGCCAGACATCCTGGAATGTGAAGTCAAGTGGGCCTTAGAAAGCATCACTACGAACAAAGCTAGTGGAGGTGATGGAATTCCAGTTGATCTATTTCAAATCCTAAAAGATGATGCGGTGAAAGTGCTGCACTCAATATGCCAGCAAATTTGGAAAACTCAACAGTGGCCACAGGACTGGAGAAGGTCAGTTTTCATTCCAATCCCTAAGAAAAGCAATCCCAAAGAATGCTCAAACTACCACACAATTGCACTCATCTCACATGCTAGTAAAGTAATGCTCAAAATTCTCCAAGCCAGGCCTCAGCAATACGTGAACCATGAAATTCCAGATGTTCAAGCTGGTTTAAGAAAAGGCAGAGGAACCAGAGATCAAATTGCCAACATCCGATGGATCATCAGAAAAGCAAAAGAGTTCCAGAAAAGCATCTATTTCTGCTTTCTTCTCTATGCCAAAACCTTTGACTGTGTGAATCACAATAAACTATGGAAAATTTTGAAAGAGATGGGAATACCAGACCACCTCACCTGTATTTTGAGATATCTGTATGCACGTCAGGAAGCAACAGTTAGAACTTGACATGGAACAACAGACTGGTTCCAAATAGAAAAAGGAGTACGTCAAGGCTATATATTGTCACTGTGCTTATTTTACTTATATGCAGAGTACACCATGAGAAATGCTGGGCTGGATGTAGCACAAACTGAAGTTAAGGTTGCTGGGATAAATACCAATAACCTCAGATAGGTAGATGACACCACCCTTATGGCAGAAAGTGAAGAAGAACTAAAAAGCCTCTTGATGAAAGTGAAAGAGGAGAGTGAAAAAGTTGGCTTAACGTTCAACATTCAGAAAACTAAGATCATGGCATCCGGTCCTGTCACTTCATGGCAAATACATGGGGAAACTGTGGAAACAGTGGCTGACTATTTTTCTGGGCTCCAAGATCACTGCAGATGGTGACTGCAGCTACAGAATTAAAATATGCTTACTCCTTGGAAGAAAATTTATGACCAACTTAGACGGCATATGAAAAAGCAGAGACATTACTTTGCCAGCAAAGGTCCATCTAGTCAAGGCTATGGTTTTTCCAGTAGTCACATTCCAGTATGGATGTGAGAGTTGGACTATAAAGAAAGCTGAGTGCTGAAGAATTGTTGCTTTTGAACTATGTTGCTGGAGAAGAGTCTTTAGAATCCCTTGGTCTGCAAGGAGATACAACCAGACCATCGTAAGCAAAGTCAGTCCTTAATATTCGTTGGAGGACTAATGTTGAAGCTGAAATGCCAATACTTTGGCTACATGATGCAAAGAGCTGATCCATTTGAAAAGATTCTGATGCTGGGGAAGATTGACTCATTGGAGGAGAAGGGGATTTCAGAGGATGAGATGGTTGGATGACATCACCAACTCAATGGGCATGAGTTTGAGTAAACTCTGAGAGTTGGTAATGGACAGGGAGACCTGCCGTGCTGCAGTCCATGGGATCTCAAAGAATCAAATTTGACTGAGTGACTGAACTGACCTGAACTCACTGTAGCCCCCCAGGCTCCTTTGTCCATGGAATTCTCCAGGCACGAATACTGGAGTGGGTTGTCATTTCCTTCTCCAGGGAATCTTCCTGACTCAGGGAACCAACCCAAGTCTCCTGCATTACAGGTGTATTCTTTACTGTCTGGGCCACCAAATGTGCAAAACTAATAACAAAACCAGTCAGGAGATTTAAACAGCACAAGCTTTCTTCAAAGGCCAGAGAGTGGAGAATCAGGGACTTGGTTTGCCAATCAACTACTCATGGGGGAGCAACCAAGGCAAAATTTCTTTTTTAAATTTTTTAAAATGGCTGTTCAGGTGTTAGTTGAGGCCCATGGGATCATCAGTCTTCATTCTGGCATGCAGGATCTTTAGTTGCAGCTTGTGAACTCTTATTTGTGGCATATGGGGGGGGGGGGGGGGCAGAATCTAGTTTTCTGACCAGGGGTTGAACCCAGGCCCCCTGCATTGGGAGCACAGTGTCTTAGCTACTGGACCACCAAGAAGTCCCCAAAGTAAGATTATTAAATGTAGCATTAATGAGGGGGAGGCATATGTATTTTTTTTTTTTTTAAAAAAAGGTGAGCTTCTCCCTGTATCTGGGGTGCTACCTATTCTTCTGTCTATGATCTGGTGTTTGTTATCTAGCCTGCCAGCAGCATGCTAACATATTACACTGTATAATAAGCCTTGGGCTCACTAGAAGTCATTATGGTGTCTTAAGTTACAGCTGGATTTTTTCTCTTTAGTCCCGTCCTTTTGAGGTTTGGT
Source organism: Dama dama (assembly GCF_033118175.1). Classification (NCBI taxonomy): domain Eukaryota; kingdom Metazoa; phylum Chordata; class Mammalia; order Artiodactyla; family Cervidae; genus Dama; species Dama dama. The sequence goes on along the minus strand of NC_083700.1, from coordinate 37,761,420 downwards.
TCTGCAATTGAAGCATAGTTTCCACTGGGCAAGGATAAGAGCCTGGGGCAACAACCTTGGTAATGAGTACAGAGAAAGATTTTGGGAAACCATGCCAGACACCAAGTTGCATATCAGTCAAGAGCTTGGCCTTCTACAAGGGAACATCTTATATGAAAAGTTGTTGCTAAACCAGGACAGAAACCAGGATTCTTGGCCTCCAGAGAAGAAGAATTCAACCTGGGGCTTGATCACTCAGAGCTTTTTGTGTAATAAAGTTGTATTAAAGTATAAAAGAGATAGAGAAAATTTCTGACATAGACATCAGAAGGGGGCAGAGAGAGTACCCCCTCACTAGTGTTAGCAATGGAGTTATATAGGTTTTAATTAGTTATTACAATGAATCAAAAGAATGTCTGGAGGTTGTAAAGATCTTCAGGACCCACTCCCATCACTTACATTTTAAGATAACAGGATTAGCCAGAAGGTTTTTTCCCAGAAACTGTCCTCAAGCAAGATACATTATTGTTATATAATCCTTAGTACAGAGTTTAAACAGAGTTGTTTGTTGTGTAATCATCAGTTCCAGGCTTAAAAATAAAAACCTTTTATGTGACTAAGACTAAGGGACTTTTATAGAGGGGAAAAAAAATAGTTTGTCCTTTCCTCCTCCTTTAGAATTCCAGACCACTTTCTCCTTGGGGACCCCCTGGACTTCTTATCAACCTGCCTAGGAATTGACTCTCTCATTATAGTTTGTTGGTAATTAGGGAAAGATCAGATTTTGTTATCTGCAAGTAGTCTAACTATAGAGAAACCTGAGCATCTTTGCTATGATAAGAGTAGGTTTTAGTTTCCAAATAAGATGCGTAATTGATGATTTTAATTACTGGGGTCATTCCAAGAGTCACCTCATTAATGTAGAAATTTTTTGTTTCTCTTTGTTCACTTAGGAAATCCCAAGGGTTTTAAGAGCTTTGTGCTAGAAGAGGAAGATCAACTATATATTTCTTATTATAAGTTACTATATCACATTAAGGTCATTTATTGTTTATATTTGTTAGATAGTACTTTGAAAAATAGAAATTAAAGATGAATATTAACCCATATAAAAATAAAATGTCTGCCTTAAGTGCCTCACTTCACTGCGGATGGCATCATTGAAAAAAGTCTCTTTTTCAGTGTTTTTAAAACAGTCTGTTTTCAAAATCTTATAGAAATGGACAGAAGCTGCACTTAAATTGGAAATTTGGACCCTAAAATATAAAAAATCAAAACAATGACAAATGTTGCCCACTAAGGCAGCATCTATTTAATAAGAATATAATAAGACCAAGATACTTTTCTCCCATTTAATGGCATCATGGTACCTGAGCTATTTCTTCATAAAATTTATTATGGCCAAAATAAATTAGGTGATGGTTTAATTCACATCTTCTCCACTAGACTGTAACCTCTTTGAGGGGTAGGCTATGTTCCCCAAGCATTTTATTTAGCAGATTCATAATAAGTATTTGTAAACTAAGTAAGTAAATTAATGGCTCTGGGAAGATATATAAAATTGAAAGTGAGCAATGCATTATATTACTCTGGGGTAGAAAAATGTAAATAATAGTAGTAATAATAAAAAGAACAAGATAAAGAATATGAGATGTTTATTTTTAAACATATTTACCTAAAGTACTGTGACAAGAAGTCACAGACCAATGTCAGGGCACAATGGTCCTTTTCATTTAACAAATTTTCATTTCATTTCATTTCAGTTCAATTCAGTCGCTCAGTCATGTCCCACTTTGTGACCCCATGAACTTCAGCATGCCAGGCCTCCCTGTCCATCACCAACTCCCGGAGTTCACCCAAACCCATCTCCATCGAGTCGGTGATGCCATCAGCCATCTCATCCTCTGTCGTCCCCTTCTCCATCCCTCAATGTTTCCCAGCATCAGGGTCTTTTCCAATGAGTCAGCTCTTCACATCAGGTGGCCAAAGTATTGGAGTTTCAGCTTCAACATCAGTCTTTCCAATGAACACCTAGGACTGATCTTTAGGATGGACTGGTTGGATCTCCTTGCAGAACAGGGGACTCTCAGGAGCCTTCTTCAACACCACAGTTCAAAAGCATCAATTCTTTGATGTTCAGTTTTCTTTATAGTCCAACTCTCATATCCATACATGACCACTGGAAAAACCATAGCTTTGACTAGATGGACCTTTGCTGGCAAAGTAATGTCTCTGGTTTTTAATATGCTGTCTAGGTTGGTCATAACTTTCCTTCCAAGGAGTAAGCATCTTTTAATTTCAAGACTGAAGTTACCATCTGCAGTGATTTTGGAGCCCCCAAAAATAAAGTCAGCCCCTGTTTCCACTGTTTCCCCATCTATTTGCCATGAAGTGATGGGACCAGATGCCATGATCTTAGTTTTCTGAATGTTGAGCTTTAAGCCAACTTTTTAACTCTCCTCTTTCACTTTCACCAAGAGGCTCTTTAGTTCTTATTCACTTTCTGCCATAAGGGTGGTGTCATCTGCATATCTGAGGTTATTGTTATTTTTCCCGGCAATCTTGATTCCAGCTTGTGCTTCTGCCAGCCCAGCATGTCTCATGATGTATTCTGCATATAAGTTAAACAAGCATGGTGACAATATATAACCTTGATGTACTCCTTTTCCTATTTGGAACCAGTCTGTTATTCTATGTCCAGTTCTGTTGCCTGACCTGCATAGAGGTTTCTCAAGAGGCAGGTCAGGTGGTCTGGTATTCCCATCTCTTTCAGAGTTTTCCACAGTTTATTGTGATCCACACAGTCAAAGGCTTTGCAGCTATATGTTGCAAATATTCAAAGGTAAAAATGAGCAAATATCATGGACTTATGTTTACAGAAGTTATTTCCTTCTACTTTTTATTGTAAGAGTCACAAGGCAAGGACACATTAAAAATAGGCACAGTGAGAGTTCTACTAAGAACGGGCCAGTTGCAGCTACATTTTGTGTACCAAAGCACATTCACTTTTGCAAAAGATGCTGAGACTTTTGTGTCACTATTATTTATAGAGTACCCTCAGAGGATTGGAACCAGACAAGGCAACCAATGATAATACAGATCTAAATATAAAGCAGTCCTGTTATAAAAATTTCCTTTCAAGAGGTGCCAAATATGAAAATGTGTATGCTAAAATTCTAGACTTCCATTATACAGTTTTCAGTACTGCCCTAAGTTTTCTTCCCAGTCTTTTGTAAAACTGCTTCCATTGGCCATCTGGAAGAGCCTTGACTTTGGAATTTGTGAAGCTGATTGTAAAGACTCTAGGCCAGTTTCTGCCTTCCTGGTAGAGAAACGGGAAATCAGGGCTCCAGTGGTCCTAACTTTATCTTTTGAAGTGGGAAGGAAGTCAGATGTGAAGGAACAAATTGGAACTAGAAAGTGGTTGGTTCTTTTGATGAGAATGAAATGGTGATGTGATAATGGATAAAATCAAAGCTGTTGTTTGAAGAAATTTATTTCCTATTCAAAGAAATTTTTAAGCTTTTTATACTTCATTTCCAAGATTGAAAGATTTTTATACTTCATTTCCAAGATTTCTTTACGCTAGAAAAGTTATTTATATTTCCAGTTTGCATGGAAATAATTTTGGGAGAGAAACATGCACATTACTTACATTTCTCTAATACCTCTAAGGGAAAAATATTAAAATTGCTTCCAAATATTCCTCAGACTACTAGTTTGGCAGAAGGAGGTGTTGTTGTTTAGTCACAAAGTCATGTCTGAGTCTTTGTGACCCCATGGACTCTAGCCCACCAGGCTTCGCTTTCTGTGGGATTTCCCGGGCAAGAATACTGGAGTGGGTTGCCATTTCCTTCTCCAGGGGATCTTCCTGACCCAGGGTTTGAATCCACATCTCTGGCATTGCAGGCAGATTCCTTACTGTTGAGCCACCTTGGAAACCTAGAAAAGGGGGTATTTGCATTTATTTTCATGAACAAAAATCGATTAAAAAAAAAACCTTTTTGAAATGAAAATCCTGCTTGCTTTATAAACTCGATAATTATTTTCCATGGAAATATGTTACTTTTTTTTCTTTTCTGGCACTAAGGAGTTAAGCTCTAAGAACAATTAACAGTTCAAGCTAAAAGTGCTACAACCTGAAGGTGGAAGAGTGTGAACCTCTCTGTTTCCTGAGTTCCTATTATTGTCAAGTTTCTTTCTCTCTCACTTTATCACCTTTAGCATTTCACTTCAGGGAATGTAGGAGATAAAAGAGAAAAATTTTAACATGTGTTTGCACTACACCTTTGATGATCAAAATAGTTATATATGCGTTGTCTGTCTGTGTTGCCTGATAATAGGGCATATGAATAAAAGCAAGTAGGAAAAAATTTTAGATAATATTCCATTTAAAGTATAAAGAGAATCCTATAAAGAATATCCTATTATAACACTGCAGTAACTATAGTAATGAATATACTCAGGCATTAATTAATAATTTCTGGTAAGTAAAACTGGAATAAAAAAAATATAGCAATAAGATCTAGGTATTGTGACATAAGAGATGTCCACAATAATGTATTAGAAATCTTTATACTAAAGGTATATCACTCAATGTTTTTTAATAGTATATAAGTCTTTTAAATTTATTTCTTCTAATACATGGAATGAACTTTAGTTCTCTGCTTAATAGCATACAGTGTGGTTTATAATTTATGGTAGCCAATAAAAAATCTTCAAATCACATTGCAAAAAAAGAAAAAAACAAAAAAACTGTATTTTAGTTTTAATTCACCCAACCTGTGGAGTAATAACCAAGATTACACTCTGAAATTAATATTGCTGACCTATGGGGAGGTCAGTTTGCTATAACAGAAACTAATTGTCACATGCTATATACAGTCTGTGTAATCTTTCCTACAGGGCTAAGTTAGAGGGTACTTGCTGCCATAAGTGATAGGACACTGTAGAGTGTGTGTGTGTGTATGCCTGTGTTTGCATATGATCAGTCACTCAGTCTTGTCTGATTCTTTGTGACTCCCTGGGCTGTAGCCTGTCAGGCTCCTCTGTCCATGGGATTCTCCAGCCAAGAACACTGGAGTGAGTTGCCATGCCCTCTTCCAGGGGATCTTCCCAACCCAGGAATCAAACCCTCATCTCTTAGGTCTCCTGCATTGGCAGGTGGGTTCTTTACCGTTGTACCATCTGGGAAGTCTACATTGTAGAACAGTTAATCTAAAAGAGCAAGAGAAGGCAGCTAAAGAAATATAAAGATTTGAAATTGCAGGACAAAGCTAGGCTACCTTTGGTTACCTGCTCATTTCCTTAATAAGGCTGGAAGTAATCTTTTTGGTAATCAGAAGGGAAATAATTGAGTTAAGGAAACTTGTATATTTAATAAACACTACTAACTGTTAGCATAAAAACTCACTCCACTGAGTGATTGGAAGGCATGGAAAAAGCAGTCAATGCAGAATGGTGGCTGCCGTGACTAGCACATGAATGTTACTGGAGATTCTGTGGGGCCATTGGTTGAAGTGATTCCAAAAGCAGTTAGCCAGGCAAACTGAGAGATAAGAGGTTTGAAGTGATAGTAGGAAAGGATGGAAAAACCTGGAAGTTACACAAAGAATCTCTTATAGATGAGCAGAAGTGTTGCCAAGTATTAATGAAAGTAGAGATGAGGTTAGATGACACTAACCTGTAGCAAGTCCAACCAGCTAACATAGTTTCCCATTTGTCTCCAAGAAAAAATGTCTCTTAGTAGTAAAAGTGAGGGTTATAAATTGTGACTTTTTATAAAGTTATGAATTCCCCTAGAATCTGATCTTGTCTATAGAGGAATTACCTTGAAGACTCAGATGAAATTCCATCTTCTAAAAGTCTCCCTGGATCTTCAGTCTTACTGACTGCTCTCAGAAGTATCCCTGCTTACCCGATCTTGTAGGTGCAACCAATGATGGCTCACATGGGGTCCTTGAATGATGAGTCAGTACCCAGAGAACCACCATGTCTGCAGTGCCCCATGTGCTAGTGACCACTCAAGGTCTTAAAGAGAATAGGAATGATTGTGAGAGCATTGTTCTAATGATTAGCCTCAGAAACCTGGCTGTGGACTGAAGAAGGTAGTCACTGGAAACATAATTAAAGAAATTTAGCATTATAGTGATGTTACTGGACACGCTAAAGGCACTAAAGATAATGTCAGAAAGTGTATTGAGAAGTAAGTTATTTAAACTAAATACCATGTCTATCTCTTCTTTAAAGGCCACTGGGAAGTGGGAAATGCAGAAGGGTCAGGGTAAAGGATTTGCAGCGTGATAGATATAACAGTGTGACAAGACTGAGAAAGATTGGAATACAGTTTGCTGGGAGAGTGAGGTTTAGGATTTGTCTCACCATAGCTGATGCCAAGGATGTGAGGCCAGTCAGTCAGCACAGAGGCTCCTGCTCTAAGGGTCTATGCTTGGGGCATAGAATACTCTCTAGCTACCATCTTTAAATTCATAACAATTTGATTTTTGAATTTGTAATTTGTGAATGAAGTCTGCAAAAGTCCACATATTGTCTATGGGGCAATAGAAAGTGTGCCAGTAGCCTGAAGTCTCAACTCAAATACTGTCTCACTTTCTACTACTTCCTGCCATCCCAGGAAGGGTTCATTACCTGCTACTCCATCATCTTCTAGCACCAGGGTCCCTTCTAGCCTCTTCCTCCTCACGACCCCCTACCCAGTGACACCTGCCACCTCCTGCCCCCTGGTGTCCCAGGCCTTGCCTGACCTTCCCTTCCCTACATCCATCCAGCCACTGCTACTGCCTCCCACTCCTGGTAGGGGACGAGGCATAGGTCTAAGGTGAGCCAAGTTTCACTGCATAGCTCAGGGCATCACTGAGCTGGGTATGGCTGTGCCCATCCCTACCTGGGGCTTGTGACACCACAGTATGTTTAATGGGTAATTTGTTGGGAGCAAGCTTCTAGCCAACCCCAAATCCAGGCAGCCTGTGGGTCTTGGTGCAGAGGTTGCAATTCCTTGGAGACTGCCCATCTCCTGTGGGTTGGGACAGCCAGTTCATGAGAAAGGGGGACTGACTTCTCCACACTAGCTGGGGTACAGCATGTCAGTGAGCGGGGAGAAGAGGAATCCAGCAGACTGTAGCTATGAACTAAACTTACAGAATCACACGGTGAGGCTCGCTGGTACTTCGGAGAGTCTGCATTTTGCAAAATTAAATTGCAGATAAAAAGCACCTTAACAGGTTGGGAGAGGGTTGGCAGGAATAAAGGAAAAGGTTTTACATTTTAGTAATGTTAAAGGCACTTCTTTTTTTTTTTTTTTTAGCTTTTTGAACAAAAGGCTCTGAATTTTCATTTAGTACTGAGCCTCAGAATTTATATAGTCAGCCTTGGAGTTTAGGAGTAATTTGAATATTATACATAAAAGAAGCTACAGAGTAATAGTTGTGGGAGGATAAACTAATAGTGGGAGGATATAGTTTGTTTTGGCAAATGACTCGAAGAAATGCAAAATGGGAAGCTGGAAAAACGAAGTTATTACACATCCCCCACCCTCCAAAAAATAAAGGTATGATATTGAACAGGTTAATGCTATGGAAAACTGTGGCCAGTCTTCTTGGGGAACTTTGGAAGACAGAGTAGAAAGTGCTTCAGTGTTGCTCCAACTTCAATCTAAAGGTCCAGGAGGCTGGGGGTATTTGAGCTCCACTTTTCATCTGTCAGGGACCGCTTCCCACGGTGTGTGCATAAACTGAGAAAAAGTCTTCAATTTTGGAGTCCCAGAGGTTAACAGGAGACATTAAGGGTCTGTTCTGGATGGGAATGCTAAAAGTATCTGGCTGGAATTGGCTATCCAGAATGCCTCTTTAAACCATTTTAGTGAGTTGACTCCAAGGATGACAGCACTGAACTAGGCCACACTAAATTAGGAGTACACTACATGAGTTCTTCTTCCCGGTGTTTATTTAGACGTGAAACTAACAATAACCAACTCCAGAGGCCTCAAAACTCCACTTGCCATTTAAAGTAATAAGAATTCACAAAAGTACAAACATGTGCAATGTGTCCTATATAAAGTACCTGATTTCTTCATTTCCTCAATATACTTCCCTGTGTGAACAACACTCTCTCTCAGCTCAGGATGTTCTAAATACAATTTTCTTCAGGCATTGAACTAAGTACACTAGTTTTCTACAAAGCACAGATTTCATTTTGAGTTTAACCAAAATTCAAACACCTATAAACATAAACTGCTGGTAACATTAAGAACATATTTCCATGGTTAGAAGGTGAAGGCTGATGAATTTCTGGATTTATGCTGTAGTATTCATATAGTTTTTTTTCTTCTTTTATTTACATTACAGGTCAAATATCACCACTATTAATTAAACATATAATTTCTGAATTATTTAAACTTTTTCAGAGAATAAAAGTCCTCAAATCACCTTTATATGGATAGTAAAGGTAATTTCAAAGGTGTGCATAGATACAAGAAGAAATGCAAACAACTGACTAATATCACCTTTAAATATAGATGCAAAAATTATAAAAAAATGTTATAAAGCCAAATGCAGAAATATATGTGTTTACAAGCATATAAATGCATGTGTGTATATATAAATGAAGAGATGTGTATGTATGTGTAAAATTATAATCAAGCTGCATCACACACTTACCAATTTTTTTAAAAAAAGGAAAAAAATATATAAGTATTTTCATAAATGAAAGAGACATCAACAAAACCCAGCAATAACCTAGAACTTTAAAAAATCTTGTTAGCAAACTAACAATAGTAATAGATGGGAATTCCTCTGGGTAAATTGTTCAAATATATCTCAACATATTTATTTTCAAAGAAGTATGAGAAACATTACCTATTTAAAATAAAAACTGAAAATGAATATCTAGCAATACCACTTCTATTCAGTATTGTCCTGCAGGTTCTAAAAGGCACAATAAAGGGGAAGAAAAGAAAGAATGTAAAGTTTGGAAGGAAGAAAACTAAATGTGTTTATTTCCATATTAAATGATTGCCCATATAGACAGTCCCATTGAACCACAATTACTAGAACCTATAAAACAGATTAGCAAGGTTTCTTGATATAAAATCAGCAATTGAAAAAAAAAAAATCAGCAATTGGTAATAAAGTTTGTTCTACAACTTTTAGCAGTAACCACAAATCATTCTATGCACAAAGAAAATTTGCAAACTATTATATATAGAATGCAGAAACAAGGTCCTAATGTTCAGCACATTGATGTGTATTAATATATACATATTAATATATAGTATGCTAATATATACATATACATATTAATATATATTTATATATAATTATTGTTCAGTCACTAAGACATGCCTGACTCTTTGCAGCCCCATCAATGGCATCATGCCAGGCTTCCCTGTCCACTATCTCCCAGAGTTTGCTCAAACTCATGTCTGTGGTTCAGTGATGACATCCAACTATGTTATCATCTGTAACCCCTGTTTTCTCTTGCCCTCAGCATTTCCCAGCATCAGAGTCTTTTCCAATGAGTCAGCTCTTCACATGGGGTGGCCAGAGTATTGGAGCTTCAGCTTCAGCATCAGTCCTTCCAGTGAATGATCAGGGTTGATTTCCTTTAGGATTGATCGATTTGAGCTCCTTGCTGTCCAAGGGACTCTTAAGCGTCTTCCCCAGCACAACAATTTGAAAGCTTCAATACTTCAGCTCTCAACCTTCTTTATATGATCCTACTCTCACAGCTATACATAACTACAGGAAAAACCATAGCTTTAAGTAGATCAACCTTTGTCAGCAAAGTGATATCTCTGCTTTTTAATACGCAGTCTAGGTTTGTCTTAGCATTTCTTCCAAGGAGCAAGGATCTTTTAATTTCATGGCTGCAGTAACTGTCTGCAATGATTTTTGAGCCCCCCAAAAATAAAATCTGTCACAATTTCCTCTTTTTTCCCATCTATTTGCCATGAAGTGATGGACTGATTGCCAAGATCTTTGTTTTTTGAATGTTGCATTTTAAGCCAGTTTTTTTTAAAATTTTCCTCTTTCACCCTCATCAAGAGACTCTTTAGTTCCTCTTCACTCCTGTCATTAGAGTGGTATCATCTGCATATCTGAGGTTGCTGATATTTCTCCAAGCTATCTTGATTCCAGCTTGTGACTCATCTAGCTTTGCATTTCACATGATGTACTCTGCATATAAGTTAAATAAGCAGGGTGACAATATATAGCCTTGATATACTCCTTTCTCAATTTTGAATCAATTCGTTGTTCCATGTCTGGTTCAACTGCTGCTTCTTTTCCTGTATTCAGTGTTCTCAGGAGACAGGGAAGGTGGTCTGGTATTGCCATCTTTTTAAGAATTTTCCACAGTTTGTTGTGATCCACAGAGTCAGAGACTTTAGCGTGCTTAATGAAGCCAAAGTTTTTTTGGAATTACCTTGCTTTGCTATGACCCAACAGATTTTGCCAATTTGATCTCTGGTTCTTCTGCCTTTTCTAAATCCAGTTTGTACATCCAGAAGGTCTCAGTTCACATACTGCTGAGGCCCAGTTTAAAAGGTTTTTGAGCATTGCTTTGCTAGTGTGTGAAATGAGCGCAATCACATGATAGTTTCAACATACTTTGGCACTGCCTTTCTTTGGGATTGGAAAGAAAACTGACCTTTTCTAGTCCTGTGGCCACTGCTGAATTTCCCAAATTTACTGGCATATTAGGTGTAGTGCTTTAACAGCATTATCTTTCAAAATTTTAAATAGCTCAGCTACAATTTCATCACCTCCACTAACTGTTCATAGTAATGCTTCCTAAGGCCCACTTGACTTCACGCTCCAATATTCTGGCTTTAGGTGAGTGATCACACTACTGTTGTTATCTGGGTTATTAAGACCTTTTTAAAAAAAATATATAGTTCTGTGTATTCTAGCCACTGCTTCTTAATCTCTTCTGCTTCTGTTAAGTCCTTGAAGTTTCTGTTCTTTATTGTGCCCATTTTTGCATCTCGAATTTTCTTGAAGATATCCCTTGTCTTTCCCATTCTGTTGTTTTCCTCTGTTTCTTTGCATTGTTCACTTAAGAAGGCTGGCTTATCTCTCCTTGCTATTCTCTGGAACTTTATAATCAGATAGGTTTATCTTTCCCTTTCTCTCTTGCCTTTTGCTTCTCTTCTTTTCTCAGTTATTTGTAAGGCCTCCTCAGACAACCATTTTGACTTCTTGCATTTCTCTTACTTTGCTATGGTTTTGGCTACCACCTCCAAATATTACAAACCTCTGTCCATAATTATTCAGGTACTCTGTCTACCAGGTTGAATACCTTGAATCTATTTGCCACCTTCACTCTATAACCATAAGGGATTTGATTTGGGTCATACCAAAAAGATCTAGTGGTTTTCCCTACTTTCTTCAGTTTAAGCCTGGATTTTGCAATAAGGAACTGATCATCTGAGCCACAGTCAGCTCCAGGTCTTGTTTTTGCTGACTGTATAGACACTTCTTCACCATCAGCTTCAAAGAGTATCATCAATCTGATTTTGCTATTGATCATTTGGTGATGTCCAAGTGTAGAATTTTCTCTTGTGTTGTTGGAATAGAGTATTTGCTATGACCAGTGTGTTCCCTTGGCAAAACTCTTATTAGCCTTTGCCCTGTTTCATTTTGTACTCCAAGGCCAAACTTTCCTTCTACTCCAAGTATCTCTTGACTTCCTAGTATTACATTCCAATCCTCTATAATGATAAGGACATCTGTTTTTTTGGTGTTAGTTCTAGAGGGTCTCCCCTAGTGGCTCAGATGTTAAAGAATCTGCCTGCAATCCTGAAGACCTGGGTTCAATCCCTGGGTCTGGAAGATCCCCTGGAGAAGGGAATGGAAACCCACTCCAATATTCTTGCCTAGAAAATTCCATGGACAAGCGATCCTGGTGGGCTACAGTCCATGCGGTCACAAAGAATTGGACATGATTGATCACTAACACTAGATGGTCTTGAATGTCTTCAGAGAATCACTCAACTTCAGCTTCTTCAGCATTCACAGCTGGGACATAGACTTGGATTACTGTGATGTTGGATGATTTGCCTTGGAAAGGAACTGAGATCATTCTGTCATTTTTGAAAATCACCCAAGTACTGCATTTTGGACTCTTGTTGACTCAGGGCTATTCCATTTCTCTTAAGAGATCACTTTGGCTTCCTTGGTAACAGTGGGTTTGGCTTAAACCAAGTCATGGAGAAATTTAAATCATTTCACAGGACCTCTATTCCCTTTTCCTTCTGAGGCTCGTACACAACCTACTGCATACCCAATTTGTAAAAGGGGCTGGAGGATAGGAACAAGCTGCTAGCTTCTTTAAGAAAGAGAGATTAATGGGAAGAAAATATGTTGGGTTATGAGATCAGCTGTAATGACTGACTTGACTATGATGGGGATGTGTGGTGATGAAAATGTAGGGAAATCATAGTTTTATTAGTAATTACTGCGTAGACAAAAGCAGAATCAGAAGCTCTTACTGAAACATCCCATCATTGCCTAGTAGCAGGGATACCACTGTCTGAATTCCAAGTTAAGAATTTTATGCACTCATACCTTGCTGCAGTGCCAGTTTCTTCATATCATTCCAGCTTCCTGGTTTTATTAGCCCTGCCTCAAGCCTTTACAGGATTCCCAGGTGACACTAGTGGTAGAATCCACCTGCCAATGTAGGGGACACAAGGATGAAGGTTTGATCATGGATCAGGAAGATCACCTGGAGAAGAAAATGGAAACCTACTGCAGTATTCTTGCCTGGAAAATTCCATGGGCACAATGGGGCTGCAAAGAGTCAGACACACCTGAGCATGTGTGCGCGCGCACACACACACACACACACCCTTTTACACTGCAATCTATTTGTCATTCACTCTTTGCTATCTACTACTTCATTTCTCAAGCTGAAGTTTGAAGTCAATATAACAAACATTAGTCCCTGGCACATTCTGGATACTCTGATCTAAGCTAGAAGGCTCAAGGGGATTGAGATACAGTTGTCCTCAAAGAATGCATGGTCTAGAGGGGAAATACACTTTATCTACTCATCTTGACTTTGAGATATTTAGACTAGCATCACAATGTTTGAAATTTCTGTATTGACATCAGTAATATCTCTTAAGAAATATTCCTGAGTAAACTCAGCTTGGCATTCTCAAGAGACACTCCAGTTATAAAGAGCAAAATGTTAAAGAAAAATGGCCATGACAGAAACTAATTTTATTTCTTTTAGATTTCTGATATAGGATGATGTAGGCTGCTGCTGCTGAGTCACTTCAGTCGTGTCCAACTCTGTGCGACCCCATAGATGGCAGCCCACCAGACTCCTCCATCCCTGGGATTCTCCAGGCAAGAATACTGGAGTGGGTTGCCGTTTCCTTCTCCAATGCATGGAAGTGAAAAGTGAAAGGGAAGTCGCTCAGTCGTGTCCGACTCTTAGCGACCCCATGGACTGCAGCCTACTGGGCTCCTCCATCCATGGGATTTTCCAGGCAAGAGTACTGGAGTGGGGTGACAATGCCTTCTCTGATGATGTAGGCAGAAGTTAGTAAATCTGATGGATAATTAAGAACAGGAATTAGATATGACTAGCACAGAAAAAAAATCTCTAAATTGTTTTTTTCTTCCAAAGTATTTCATCACCATTTAGTCTTATTACTCCCTCCATTTTATGTAATTCCTTTTATAACACCTGAGAGAGTCATTTCCTAGGCAGGTTGATAAGAAGTCTAGGGGTCCCCAAGAAGAGAGGGATCTGGAATTCTCAAGGAGGAAGAAAGAACAAACTTTTTTTCCTCTACATTCCTTAGGATTATATAACAATAATGTATCCTGCCTGAGGACAGTCTCTGGATTAAACCTTCTGGCTAATCCTGTTATCATAAAATGTAAATTAAAGGAGTAGGTCTGGTCTTTACAAGGATTATATAACAATAAGGTATCCTGCCTGAGGACAGTCTCTGGATTAAACCTTCTGGCTAATCCTGTTATTTTAAAATGTAAATTATGGGAGTAGGTCTGGTGAGGTCTTTTTTTTTTTTTTTTTTTTTGGTGAAAATAGTATTTTTTTTTTTTTAGTTGGAGGCTAATTACTTCACAACATTTCAGTGGGTTTTGTCATACATTGATATGAATCAGCCATAGATTTACACGTAGGTCTGGTGAGGTCTTTACAACCTCCAGACATTCTTTGGATTCATTGGAGAGTATATAACACCATTGCTAACACTAGCAAGAGGGTACTCTTTCTACCCCCTTCTGATGTCTATGTCAGAAGCTTTCTCTATCTCCTTTATACTTTAATAAAACTTTATTACACAAAAGCTCTGAGTAATCAAGCCTTGTCTCTGGCCCCGGCTTGAATTCTTCTCCTCCGGAGGCCAAGAATCCCAGTGTCTTTTTGAGGTTTAGCAACAAACTTTCACACCCTAAACATGTTAGCTAGAAAACAAAGATGAAGACTGTATGGACAATTTATTGGATATTGGCATGACTTTTTCCATTCTGTAGTAGAAAAGAAATGTATAAATATATTTATATCCTTTGAAAATATGAAATTTGTCATTTGTTACCTTTTAGAGAATATTTTTGTATATAAACTATAATTTTGTAGGTGGCTTTTAATAAAAATAGAAAGCTAAAATTAAGCAAAGTGAAAAAAAAGCCACAAAATTTTGTCTTTTCTTTAAGCATTTATGACCAGGAAAAAAAGAAAAAGTAAGTTGCCATGAATGTAGTAACAGTATTAGATTTTTAAGTTTTCCACCTTTATCATTTTAAAAGCCATCATTTTTAGCTATTTACATTCATTTTTGTTCACTTAAAATTCCTTTGAAAGTTACTGACATGAATGTAAGCATACTGTGATTTTTCTTAATAAACAGTATCACCGACTCGATGGACATGGGTTTGGGTGGACTCTGGGAGTTGGTGATGGACAGGGAGGCCTGGTGTGCTGAGGTTCATGGGGTCGCAAAGAATTGGACACGACTGAGTGCCTGAACTGAATTGAATTACTGAAGAGGCGTAGACATTTGTGGGAAGGAAAAAGAATGGCAAATTCTAGGTAATTTTCATACATATCCCTAGCAAAGCTTAACGTTAATTGAAGAGCTTGGTTAATGTCCGGTGTAAATGTAATCTCAAGAAAAACCCATAAACATTGCTCCCCATGGATAACGGCTAGCTATTGAATGCTGCCCAACTTTATCTGTTACATTTTTGTATAAAATTATAGTTTTTCAGGATCCCTTAACTTATTTGGGTTTAGTTTTATATGTCTACCTCAATTATTAAATAAAAGGGTATAAGAGTGAAACAGTTATGAATTTATAAGGGAAAAAGACTTTATAATATGACTTAAACAATAGTGTTATTGAAACTTCCTCTTCCCATTTTACAAAAGCTAATTAGAAATAATGCATTATATTTCACTGTAAAAGAAACATCAATTAGCTGCTAGCATTGAGCATGGACAGATTGTGGTACATGTTAGAGTGTGTGAATTTTAAAATTATGTTCAGAATACAGACAAAAGTTTGTAAAAATAGCAAAAACTAAAGCAAATGATTCTATGATTATTTTACTAATTTAGACCATTTCTGTGTCTTGGCTATATTTAATTCAGTAGTTTAGCTTTATAGTTCAATATTCTAGATAAGTCTACCTTTGGATTTTGTGGCACATAAATATAGAGTGTTGTATTGGAAATCACATAACAGTTGTTTGTTCAGTTTGGTGTTTGGCCACAATTCTTAGTATTAATAAAATAAAATATTCACTACAGATAGTTCCTGAGAGACCTGGGGCCTGTATTGTGGAGCCACAAAGTCTGATTAAATGCAGGGAAGTACATAGCATTACTATGGACTCTCAGTTGGCTACAAATCCAGCTTGTCTTCTTTAACAACTTAGCTTTTATCTCCTGTAATATGTCCTCAATTTGATCACAGCATTGAAACAAAAGAAGCAAATCTGAAAACTCAACTACAAATCAATTCAATTTACTGTATGTCTTTAGTGGCTAAATTGCAGGATAAAGCTCCTATTTATATAAAACACATACACATAAGTCAGCAGTGTGCTTTTACTTTGACATCAAATCAAATTATATGGATATTTAACTGAAAAGTAATCCTATTCTAGTGAATTTTAAATTCAAGATACTTTTGATGAAAATAGATTGCTATTATTGACATTTGTTATTTTCAATTCTGAGTCACATTAATGTAATTCACCATCTAAAATTTCAATCCTATACATCTTTAACATGCATAAGACTGTTTAGCTGTGAATGTATTTTTATAAAACTACATGTTCTATACATGGTTTTGAAGTAAAAGGCAATATTCTTACCTTTGAGTCTAGCATGATTACTTGAAAAGAATATGATGCTCATTTATTTAAAATTAATTAGTTCTTTAATACTCAAGCATAGTATCATACCAGTCAATTGCCAGGAGAAAAATGCTCTGGATATGGGCCTGCAGTTGAGGAGCTGCAAGAAGGGAGGCAGCTAGGATTAATAGATTTTTGGGAATATGCATCAATCAGCCAAGGAATTGGGAATTCTCACTCAAGCCATCTTCGCATCTTACCTGGGAAGCACTGCACTTGCACAGGGAGGTTTCTCAAATCAGGACAGCACCTGCTGTTCTTTGCTCTGAGGTATGGAATTTTAGTTCCAAGAAGTGCTAACAAATATCTGATGTCAAAGAGTGAACCAATAATGAAAGAAAATTTCTAGAGGGCAAGGTTTCGCTCCCATAAATGCTGGGCTGTAACCAGAATGTAATTATATTTGAAAAAAATTAATTTGTCCAAAGTGTGACACTGGAAAATATCTTATGCTGCAAATTACCTGTTCACTTAGTAAATGTACATGATATAAGCTTTATCATTTAATATTTTAATCTAAATACAAAATAGAAAGAGCAAGTGCTTAAAAGATCCATATTTGGTCCACTCATTTTCTCTCTCCAAGATCCATTTTCCTCAAGGCTAAGATAGAAATAATACCTATCTTATAGAACAAATGCATGGATCAGTAACAATGTCTGTAAAATTTCCTACAGTGTACTCAATGGAGATGCTAGATCAGTAGGAAAGAATTTGTTTCTGTCCAAATCCTCAAATAGCACTTAAAAGGCAGGTGAATGTGAACACCTTATCACTGTCTGTTTACCTTGACATAATGCTTATTCTGTGACTCCTACTAATGTATGACAGCAGCAATGTGGAAATATCAGTTCTATTATCTTCTTTCCAATATTGAATGCTAAAATTCTTTTCACCCATTCATTTAATCAATATTAACAATGCCTACTATGTGCCAGTCTCTGTACCAAGCAAAAGGGTTACAAAGATGAGTAATTGTGCCTGTCACTGTAAAGTTTACTGTCTACTCAGTGGAGCCAGGAATGTAATTGCACATCCAAATATGGGCTTTGATACTTAATAATCGGTAGCTACACAAAATAGTAAAACAAAATGCTGTATCCTGCAATATAAAAATTCTGATTAGAAATCTCTCTATTTTGTTGTTGTGTGTATGGAGAGAGCAGGGGAAGAGGGCAAGGATGAAACACTGAGGAACAAATGTGTGGAGTGAGGCAGTCAAAATGTTATTGACCCTATCATTCTCCATATACATGAAATACTGGTCAAATAAAAATGTGGCGGTATATAGCAGACAACTGGGAAAATATTATCACTATATAAAATGAGGAAGCAGAAATAATTAAGAAAAAGATCACTAATATTAAACTACCTGGCAAAATAAAACTGAAACAATAATTGGATGACTAGTAATGAAAGTGCCTGTTTGTAATGACTTCACCAAATTTGAAGTTGAGTTTACTGCATCTGACCCTTCATATCTATAGTGTATCTGTTCTCAACATGTTTTTAGATTTAATTAAAAGTTTATTCTTTAGGTTACTAGTATGTATGAAAGTGGAAAATTTAAGCCCTATAATCTTTTGGCTTAATTTTGCTTTTTACAATTTATTATGGTATACTTGATGTATAATAAACTCATAATTTTAATATACAAATTGGTTATGTTGGAATATATATATATTATACATCCTTGAAACCATTATCACAATCATGATAGTGAACATATCCATTGCCCCTGAAAGTTTCCTCATGTTCCTTGATAATCCCTTTCTCAAGCCCCTCCTCCCCACCATGGGCAACTGTGATCCATATTCTCTCACTATAACTTATAGTGCATTGCATTTTCTAAAATTTAAATAAATAGTCATAAAACTGTATTCTTTATGTCTTCTTTCATTCAACATAATTATTTTGAGATTCACCCATGCTGTTTTTTTAATAGCTTATTATTGTGTTACCCGGTAACATTCCTTTGTATGGATATACCATATTTTATATATTCAGCTGTCGATGGATTTTTGGATTGTTTTGAGTTTGAGGCTACTCTGAATAAATATGCTGAATAGATACACAGATACAAATCTCTTTATGGACATATACCTTCATTCCTTTAGGGTAAATGGCTAACAGGAGAATAGCTGTCATTTGGTGGTTATGTTATTAATTCTTCAAGAAACTGCCATACTGTATTCCAGAATTACATCTTACAGTCCCACTAGCAGTGCATGAGAGCTCCATTTGCTCCACATAGTTGCCAGTACTTGGCTTGGTAAATTTCTAAAATTCTCTCTATTATAAAATGTGTGTAATGGTATCTCATTATATTTTATTTGGCATTTCCCAGTTAGTAATTATAAGAGATTCTCAAATACCTTCATATAATTATTTGTTACCACTACATCTTAAATAAGATGTCTGTTCAGATTTTCTGCAAAACTATTTAGTGGGTCATTTTGTTCTCATTCTAATGTGTTCTGAGAGTTCATTTTATAATCTGGATATAAGTCCCTTATCCAATATCTAACTTGAAATTATTTTCTTCTAGTCTGTGGCTTTAAGAGCATGTAGCTTAATTCTCTTAAAAGACTGTTTTGGAGATCAAAGTTCATAAGTTTAGAGAAGTATAATTTATCAATAACTGTTATAAACATAGATGCAAAACTTCTAAAGAAACTTGTAAAGAAAATTCTAGCTAATTCAATCCAACAATATATAAATATAGTAAAACATTATGACCAGGTGGGAATTTTCAACATCCATTCTTATTCAAAGTAAAAAATAAATAAATTAAAAATCCTGAAAAACTAAGCATGAAAGAGAACATCTTCTCTCTGATAATGGGCACCTATGAATAATGTTGTTTCCCAGATGGTGCTGGTGGTAAAGAAACTGCCTGCCAATACAGGAGACATAAGAAAAGCAGGTTGGATTCCTGGGTTAGGAAGATCCGCTGAAGGAGGGCATGGCACCCCACTTCAGTATTCTTGTCTGGAGAATCCCATGGACAGAGGAGCCTGATGGGCTACACTCCATAGGGTCACAAAGATTCGGGCACAACTAAAGCGACTTAGCATGCACATGCACCAATAATGTTAAACATCCTGCTTAATGTTAAAAATATGAAATGCTTTCCCCCTAAAATTGGGAATGAGAAGAGGATGACTCTTCTCAGCACCCCTATTCAACATTGTACTGAAGATTATAATCAGTTAAATAAGGCACAAAATAAGTGACATGCAAATTTAGGAAAAGCTACTAAAATAAGCAAGTTTAGCCAAGTTGCAAGATAAGACATCATGATTGTAGTCATGATTTAATTTCATTTAAAAGTAACATTTTCAATAGACTAGAAAAATGATTCTGCATGTGTGTTAAGTTGTTCAGTTGTGTCTGACTCTTTCCGGCCCCATGGATTGTAGCCCTCCAGGCTCCTCTGTCCATGAGATTCTCTAGGCAAGAATACTGGAGTGGGTCACCATGCCCTCCTCCAGGGGATCTTCCCGACCCAAGGATCAGACCTTTATCTCCTGAGGCTCCTGCATTGCAGGCAGATTCTTTACTGCTGAGCCACCTGGGAAGCCCAGAAATATGATTACTTTGGAAAAAATCTAACAGAACATGTGTAAAGGTTATACATTTAAAATTTCAAACATCACTAACACAATTTAAAGAAGACCCAACTAAATAGTGAGATTTTTATCATGTTTCTAGTTCAGAGCACTCAGTATGATGATAATATTTTCTTTCTCCAAAATGTGTCTCTAGATTATATCTATAGATTCAACACAATCCTAATAAAAATCATAGCATAATTTTTTTGTAGAAATCTACACTTTTGTCTTAAAATTCATATGGAAATATGAATTGATCTTGAACAGCTCAAATAATTTTGAAAAAATTGGAGAGCTGAAATAAAGCAGCAACACTATAAAAAAAAAAGATGTGGGTTTTGGCTTAAATGTCAAATAGATCAAATAACAGAATAGAGAATCTAGTGATAGATCTGTATACAAGCATACCTCAGAGATCCTGTGGGTTTGTTTCTGGACCACTTCAATAAAGTAAACATTGTAATAAGGTGAGTCACAAAATTGTTTTGGCTTCCTAGTGCATATAAAAGTTGTGTTTATACTGTAGTGCATTAAAGGTGCAATACAGTTATGTCTAAAAATAATATACTTAGTTTAAAAATACTTTGTTGGTAAAAAATGCTAACCAATATTTGAGTCTTTATTGAGTCATAATCATTTTGCTGGTGGAAGATCTTGCCTCAGTGTTGATGACTGTGACTAATTAGGGTGGTGGTTGCCGAAGGTTGAGGTGACCATAGCAATTTCTTAAAATAAGATAGCAATGAAGTTTGTCACATAGATCTTTAATGTGGCAGATCTATCTCTTGCTTTCATGAACAATTTCTCTGTAGTGTGCAAGGCTGTTTGAGACAGTTTACTTAGAGTAGGACTTCTTTCAAAATCAAAAGTCAATCCTCTCAAACTTGCTGCTGGTTTATCAATTAAGTTTATGTAATATTCTAAATACTTTGCTATCATTTCAACAACTTCATAGCATCTTCATCAGTAATTCCATCTCAAGAAACCACTTTCTTTGCTTATCCATGAGAAGCAACTCTTCATCCATTTAAGTTTTATCACGAGATTATAGCAATTCAGTCACATCTTCAGTGTCCACTTCTGATTCCAGTTCTCTTGCTGTTTCTACCACATCATCAGTTCCTTCCTCCACTGTAATCTTGAGCCCCTCAATGTCATCCATGAGGGTTGGAATCAGCTTCTTCCAAAATTTCATTAATATTGATATTTTCACCTTTCCCTATGAATCATAAATGCCTTTAATGGCATGAGAATATGGATGTTGTGTTATCAGGCATGAAAATAACATTAACCTCATTGTGCCTATCCATCAGAGTTCTTGATTGACCAGGTGCATTGTCAATGAGCAGTAGTAATTTGGAAGGGAATTTTCCTTTTTGAACAGTAGGTCTCAACAGTGGGGGTGCTTAAAACATTCAGTACATGATATTGTAAACAGATGTATTGTCATCTCGGCTTGTTCTACTTATAGAGCACAAGCAGAGTTAATTTAGCATCATCCTTAGTGACTCTAGGGTTTTTAGAATGGTAAATAAGGACTGGCTTCAACTTATAGTCACCAGCTGTATTAGTCCTTAATATGAAAGTCAACCTGTCTTTTAAAGCTTTGAAGCTGGAGATTGACTTCTCCTCTCTAGTTATGAAAGTCCTAGATGGCGTTTTCTTCCCCTAAAGGCTGTTTCATCTGTATTGAAAATCTGTTTTTAAGTGTAGCTACTTTCTTTAATGATCTTCACTAGATCTTCTGGATAACTTGCTGCAGCTTCTACATCAGCATTTGCTTCTTTACCTTGTACTTTTATGTTTTGGAGATGGCAACTTTCCTTAAACCTCATGAACCAACCTCTGCTAGCTTCAAACTTTTCTCCTGCAGCTTCATCACCTCCCTTAGGCTTCATTAGATTAAAGAGTTAGGGTCTTGCTCTGGATTAGGCTTTTGCTGAAGAGAATGTTGTAGCTGGTTTAATGTTCTATTCAGACAACTAAAACTTCCTTCATATCAGCAATGAGGCTGTTCCACTTCTTATCATTTGTATGTTCACTGGAGTAGTACTTTAATTTCCTTCAAAAACTTTTCCTTTGCATTCACAACTTGGCTAACTGTTTGGCACAAGAGGCCTAGCTTTTAGCCCATCTTGGTTTTCAACAATTCTTCCTCACCAAGTTTAATAATTTCTAACTTTTAACTTAAAGTGAGAGATGTGGCTTGAATACTTAGAGACCATTGTAGAATTATTAATAGACTGATTGCAATAATGTTGGGTCTCAGGAAATTAGGAGGCCAAAGGAGAGGGGCAGAGACAGAGGAATAGCTGGTCAGTCATAACACACACATTTGTTGATTAAGTTTGCCATCTTATATGGAAGTGATTTGTGCCACCTCAAATAATTGTAATACTAATATCAGATATCACAAATCACAGATAGCTATAACAAATATGATAATAATGAAAAGCTTGAAATACTAGAAGAATTACTAAAAGAGAGACAGGAAATGAGAAAATGCTGTTAGAAAAAATGGTGCCAATAGACAATAAACTTTCTTGACATAGAACTGTCACACAGTATCTGCATAGTGCAATAAAATAAAAGTGAAAGTGAAAGTTGATCAGTCATGTCTGACTCTTTGCAACCCCATGGACTGCATAGTCCATGGAATTCTCTAGGCCAGAATACTGGAGTGGGTAGCCTTTCCCAAGACATGCCAGAATACTGGAGTGGGTAGCCATTCCCAAGGACAATTTATTTCTGAAAATACTCTAACGGAATTCAGTAGGAAAAGGTAACTATTTTCCATTAAAATGATACTGGAACAATTGGAAATCTGATTTTAAAATAGGGTTAATACAAATTAACTCCAACTTGTATCTTGTAATTAAACCTAAGTTAATCAGACATGTACATGTTAAACCTACTACTATAAACATTCTAAAGTAAAACATAGGAGTACATTTTCAAATTTTTGCTTATTTATTTAATTATGGCTGTGCAGGGTCTTCCTCGCTGTGCGGGCTTTTCTCTCGCTGCGGTCAGCAGGGACTGCTCTCTAGTTGCAGTGCGCAGGCTTCTCATTGCAGTGGCTTCTCTTGCTTGGAGCACAGGTTCTAGGACACGCAGACTTCAGTAGATGTGGCACGTGGACTCATTAGCTGTGGCTGCCGGGCTCTAGAGTCTAGGCTCAGCAATTGTGGCACATGGAGTTAGCTGCTCTGCGGCATGTGGAATCTTCTGGACCAGGGATCGAACCTTTGTGTCCTGCATTGGCAGGTGGATTCTTTACAACTGAGCCAGCAGGAAAGCCCAGGAATACATTTTTTAACCTTGGTTTATGTTAAGATTCTTAAGATACAGCACCAAACAATTCATTATAGGAAAATATTGATGAAATGACTTCCTAAAGATACAAAATGATACTTTTTGAAAGTAATTAAAAAGACAAGCCAAAGACTGAGAGAAAATACTTACTAAGCATATTTTTGTGTCCATAATATATAAGCAAACTCTCAAAACTCAGTAAGAAAACAATTTTACAAGTTTTAAATGAGCAGAGGATTTGAAAGGCACTTCAACAGAGAAGAGTAACAGTAGTAAAAAATACATGAACACATGCTCAGTGTCATCAATTGTTATGAAAATGCAAGTGAAACTTCAATGATAGATAACCTAACACCTACAGAGATGGGTAAAATGAAAAACACTGATTGAGGCAAGAGTTGGCAATGCTCTGGAGCAACTGAAACTCTCATACCCTGATGGTGAGAATGTAAAATGATACAACTTTGGAAAACCATTTGACAGTTTCTTGAAAGTTAAACCTATGCATGCTATATGATTGGCTGTTCCACTCTTGGACCATACACCTATGAGGAAAGCATATGTTCATACCAACAATTGTACATGAATATTCACAGTAACATTATTTGTGATAGCAAAAATCAGTAAAACAACACAAACATCTATCAATGGGTAAATGAATAAACAAATTGTGGCATAGTCACTCATTATTTTAAATTCCATACTTGCAAATACAGCGTTTATGAATTCAGCTACTGGCTATAATTTATTTGTAATCCCAAATCACATAATCTCCAACTCCTGATAGAATGAATTTCCTTAGTCTTAATTCTCAAATTATTTTATTATGGATATATGTCAGAAACTAACGATACAAACTCATTTTTGCATTCATATGTATTTAATTCCATTTACTGGAGAAATATTTCTAATCTGAATGCTTAGCCTTCTTTATGATACTCTACTTTTTTGCACTTTTACTTCCCTAGGTACAATTCTGTGATTTTACATACTATTCTGGTAGAAAGGGTTGTGAACGTTTTCATAGAATAACAGACATATAAGACTTTCTTGAGAAATTTGTGAATAATGAAAAGATTAATTCACAATTTTATACATCAAAGCACAACAATTCAATTTGTCAATACATTCATTCTAGCAAGTCAGATATGCAATTTCTCCATTCAATCTATTACATATAAATTAGTGGACTTATTGATTAACTGTGGTATAAGAATAATGATTTTTCTGATATTGTCTACTTGGTCATTTAATTTTTAGGTTAAGAAACTACTCTCAGTTTCATCTAACCTTTTTAAAATGTTTTAAGTATACAAAAGTACAAATAAATTTGATATTTACTGCAGACCAAGGATGACAATAATTTTTCAAAAAACTCAATTTAACAAGAGGAAAAAACTTTTTCAAATATAATCATAAGGTTTTTTTTAAAATTGAATAATATTTTTGTGATGGTATTGTTTATTGGTTTACCAAATACAGACCACCTACTCTTTCTTGCTACTTCCAATTTTAAGATTGGAAAGGTTACATAATTAATTTTTCCCAGTTCTATGACCATATGATGGGCTTCCCGTGTGGCTCAGTTGGTAAAGAATCTGCCTGCAATGCAGAGGAACTGGGTTTGATCCCTGGGTTGGAAAGACTCCTGGAGAAGGGAAAGGCTACCCACTCCAGTATTCTGGCCTGGAGAATTCCATGGACTGTATAGTCCATGGGATCACAAAGAGTCAGACACGACTGAGTTACTTTCACTTTCATGGCCATGTGACACAGATCTGATCAATGAAATGTAAGCAGAAGGTACTGAACACTTTTAAGAATGATTTTGCATATCCTAAAATAGAAATAAATGCACCTGGTGTCATCATGTCTATCCTCCTCTTTCAAACCCACACATGAAGTCTAGAGTTGCTACAACCTTCGTGTCACTATGACAGAAAAGAAAAGAGAAACACGGGAATTCTGAGACCAACATTTTTGAATTCTTTTTTTCAGAATTTTTATTGACATGTAACATTATTATAGTTTCAGGTGTACAGTACAGTGATTCAATGCATGTATATAGTGAAATGATCACCACAGTAAGTCTAGTTAACATGTCACCATGCAGAGACAGAAAATTTAACTCTTTATCTATTTCTTGTGGCAGTTTCTTTTTCTATTTTTTAAATTGTGAAAGTGTGATAACATTTTTAGGAGACTTGGAAACTGCAGAAAAATGTTACATATAGTTCTACTGTATATTACAGTTTTTTTAAAGTAGATAAATTAAGAGTTTTAGTTGGAGTTCCAATATAAAACTCTCAAAAGTGAATGCAATGAATAGACAGAAAAGAGGAAGGCTATACTAGACCTGAGAAGCACTGTGGACCAATTCAACATAATTAAGATTTATACAATTTTCACACAACAGCGTGATATAAATTCTATGAAAGTTCCCATAGACTATAAATAAGGAGACACTGGAACATGTCCAGGGACATAAAACAAGGTACAAAATTTCATGGTCTATATATATTGAGATCATACAGAATCTATTCTCTTTATCACTGTGAAATTATGTTAGAAATCAATGTCAAAAATATTTGAAAATAACCCACATATTTTCAAGTGCAATATGACATTTACCAGGCGAGATTTTGATTTAGCCATTGAAAGTTTCAATAAAGTTAAAAGACTGGAAAAACACAGAGGGTGTTTGCAGAGAAGAAAGCATTTAAATGAGAAATTAATATCAAAGATACTTTAAGATCCCATTTATTCAGAAATTAAATGTCCACTTTTAAATGATAGGTGTATCTAAGAAGCCATAAGAAGGAAAACTAAAAAAAAATATTTATATGAAAAGAGAATTTATCAGAACTTGTTACATGCATCTGAAGCTGCTTAGTGCAGCTAAATACAACGTGGAATCTTGAATAAGATATGCAAAAAATAATGGACACCAGCAGAAAATTTTGTGAAACTTGAATCAAATCTGTACTTTAGTTAATAATACTGTATCATAATAGTGGAGTCTGTTTCCCCAGTCCTCCTTTCAATGGTTGTTCAGCAGCTAGTTGCGATTTTGGTGCTGTCATAGGAGCAGATGAGTGCACATCCTTCTACCCCGCCATCTTGAAACTATCTCCCAGCTCTTGAATTTATGTTGCAAGCTGCGTAATTTCTTATTCCTTCATATGTGAAAAGTATTGACTCCTATTTGTTTAAGGCAGTGAAATTCAGGATTGATTATTTTTGAATTTGATGTTGTTATACACAGCTAAACGTAGTTTTAGCTCATACATTTTTGTTTTGTTTATTTCAGGTTGACAATTTTAATGAGGAGATTTTCTTTTACTTGCATTATGGCTATGGTTAGATTTAGGTTGTTCATGAAAAGCAGAAAAAAAAGCTGTGATTTCCTAATAAAATTCACAACATAAAAGCAGCAATCAGGTTAATTCAGGTCAGGGTAATGTGTTACCAGGTTAATTCAACATGCTACCAGAAATTTCTAAGCTAATTTAGATAAACTCATTTTTCTTAGCTAAAGTGAAAGTGAAAGTGAAATTGCTCAGTGGTGTCCAACTCTTTGTGACCACATGGACCACATGTGATCTACCAGGCTCCTCCATCCATGGAATTTTCCAGGCAAGAATAAAAATGCTATAGTGGGTTGTCATTTCCTTCTCCATGGAATCTTCCCAACCCACGGTTAGCTAGCATAGATTTTGCTATATCTCATGCATACAGAGAAAATATTGGGCATACTAAAATTATCCTTAAAATAGAAAAATAACTTTTCATAGATATTCAGTTGAAATTATATATATGTTAATACATATTCTGTTCCCTATTTCTTTGTACTTTTCTTTGTACTTTGTTATTAGTCACTCAGTCATGTCCAACTCTTTGTGACCCCATGGACTGTAGCCTGGCAGGTTCCTCTGTCCATGGGATTCTCTAGGCAAGAATACTGGAGTGGGTTGTCATTTCCTTCTCCATCTTTGTACTTTATAATGATTATGATAATAAAAATCCCTAAATCTCCATGTTAAAAATTTCTTTTCACAGAAGGTTTATAAAGCTAAGTTTGTTAAATAGGAAAAAAATACACATAATGATAATAGTAATAATTATAATTGAAATTTTTGTGTTCTTAGTTTGTTCTGGATGCTAGTGTAATTGACTTGTATATAAATTAATTATGAATTTCTGAGTCCAATACTAATTTTACTTCAGTTTTATGTATGAGGAAACTGAGGCCGTCAGTATGAGGAAGCACAGTAAATCTTAAACTTCAGTCTACACTGAGGCAATCCAGTTGCATAGACTCTTGGCTCATTGCCTACAGAGCATCTCATTTCTTCTTTGTTTAGAGACAGGATATTTTTGGGTAAAGGAAATGTTCCAACTTACAGTCCTAGCTCAGTCTTGAAGGAGGAATTGGAGATGTTTGGAACTTTTCAAAAATGGAAATATGATTTGGTAGTTAAAAGAACTTTCATTCTCCAATAGACTACTGGAATTGGTAATTGACTTTCTCTGTCATTATATGAAAAAGGTCTGGAGCAGTTGCGAAGAATGAACAGATTGGTTTGTTAGTATTTATCTCTCAATCCAAAATGTATAGTCTTAGTTTCTTAGCAACTTCCTAAGGCCACAATTGGAAATTAATCCTTTTATCTCTCACTTCTTTCCTTCCTTCCTTCTCTCTTTCTTTCTTCCTTCCATCACTAGACAAGATTCTGGAAATTTGAAAAATAAATCTGACACATATTATATGATTTTATTGAGTATTTTTAAAAAGAAGAGGAAAAGAAAATCAACTTGCCCTTAAAAACTTAGATCTGGTAATATTTTACATATATTAAAAGGAAAAAAACAATATTTTTATTCTGATCCTATAGGAAAATTTTAAAAATTATATCACTTAACTTATTATTTGAAAAACCTTATTTGGGTTGCTTTCTAGAAGAAAAGAAAATTATGGAATTTTTTTTAGTAAGAAAAATAGGTAGTCTCAAATGTTAAACAGTAAAATTGACAACTCATAAAGGATCTCACTATTGGGCATTAATGATGAATATTTATTATTTGAATATGGGCCCTATTTAAGAAAAGAGATATCATGCACACTGGGTGTAATAAAGTTGTTGGTGGCCTAATGTGTTGCAAGTGTTTTGTCACCTACAGCACTGCATTCTTTATGGATGTCTAACACAAAAAAAACTCTCAAGTGAATTTATTGACTAAAACCAGTTCCACAGAACCAATTAGTATCTTACACAGGCTGCCCTGCAAGGCTTATGAGGCCATCCATCACCTGTCCATTTAACTATTTAGCATTTGTTCAAGCAATTTGTCACTGTGTCAGAATGCTAGCATTTCAGAATGGGAGTTTTTGGTTGAAAGAAATCTAACTGAGATACTGCAGATATTTCTCCTTTAATAAGGCTTAGGAAGATTTATGTTTCTATTATATTTAACCTTAAACATCTTGTCTAGAGGGTGAGTTTCTTTGTACTGCAAATATTTCAAATTTAAATCAATTTTTTGTGTGAATTTAAAAATATCATGCAAAATGGAATTATTTTATATTTTAACAATTCAAAGTGCTAACGTTACAAAGTACCTCACCTCACAGGTTCAGTGATTACATTTTTATTACTTTTCCAATTCAGTCATTTGCTTTTATATTCATTTCTCATATCTATTAATTTCACACTCCTGAATGAATTATTTACTATTGAATGGAATAGAAAATGTCTGCATTGCTCATAACATTATGCATCTTAGGTAGATTTGGAATCCTAGAAGTATTTAATAGTGGAAGGATTATTGCAGCATTTCAATTAAATTACATATAATTTGCAATCAAATCTATACCCATTTTAAGCACAGAGTATTAGTTATAAAGCAACTTTGCTGTTGATTACAGATCATAGTCAAATGCTTAATTTTTATTTCATAAAATACCAAAAAATTCTACAATAGTATAATTTGAAATGTACTGGCTACTTAATATTGAGTAAAATGATGAAAATCACAAAGGGGACTGTAGCCAAAATATAATTTATAAAATGGGTCCATGCAGTACAACAATTACAGAAAAATATAAGTTCTACATATTGTTTCCAAGACCCAGCCATTTTACTACCTTAGGCATGCCAATCAAATGAAAATTATTCAGGTGTCTAACCTTTAGATTTGATTCAAAAATGGGATGCAGATATATAGATGGCCTTTTCCCCAACTACCCTGTAAGTCTACCTGATTAAGATTTCTGATATGAAAGAGGCAGGTCTGATGCTGGGGACTCAAATGCCATTTCCTCATCTGAATGTTGTTAAGCAGTTCCCATGACATTTCTCACAAACTTTCAGTGTGTGCTTGTCACTACACTCAATCCCAGAGATGAAACAGAAAATGTAAACTCCTGAAGAAGGGAGCTGCGTAAAAAGCTTTCCGGAAGTCCTCAGAGTGCTGTGTTTCCATGATCAAGACCTCAGTCACCAATTTCACCCCTCCCACCTAATATAGCCAGCCAAGAATTTGACATGGATGAATATTAGGTTGAAGTAAGGTATACACAATAAAAATGTATATGTGTAGCTATGCACACATGCATACATATGAGTGTTCACAATAGCCATCTTTAACACATTGCAAATTCTATCATCCCCATCCATTCCTGGAAATGTGTGTTGTTACCTAGAAAATATATTTAACTAGTCAAGCAGCCTTAAAAGTCAGAGAAAAATGTTTTTATGGGTCATTGGCTCTATGGTCACTATATTATATTCACACACATATGCATACATAACATACACACACATTTATTACCTTTTCACAATGTATTTGCAATCCTTATTTTCGAAATAAGGCTAGGAAAGAAATAATTTTACAAGATATTTTTTCATTGGTATGTAAAATAATATCAAGATACTTCCTTAAGGATTTCTCAAATAAAAATAAGATATTTGGAAAACTTATTTAGCTGAAGGATTTATTAAAGAAGGCTATCAGAGATTATAGCTTATCAAAGGCTAGAAAGCAAATTTTCAGAGGTGAGCAGACTATAGTATAGCTCTTAGGCAAGAAATAAGGCTCAGAAAATTCTTGAGAAATTGTCTCCCTGTGAGTAAAAGGAGTGGAGAGAAGAGACAGAAAGACAAGAGTGAGAGATAATTGAGCTATTAATAATAATGAATGGAAGCAAAGTAAATTGAAATCTTAGACACAACTATGGAAATTCCAAAATGAGGAGGATGTACTGTGCTTATGACTTAAAGAGGCAATGGCTGTTTTTGCTGATTGTGGTTATGCTATTTTATTTTTTGTCCCAGAAGGGGCTTCCCAGGTGGCCCAGCAGTTAAGAATTGGCCTGCCAACGCAGGAGACACAGGAGATGCAGACTTAATCTCTGGGTTGAGAAGATCCCCTGGAGTAGGAAATGGCAAACCACTCCAGTATTCTTGCCTGGAAAATCCATGGACAGAGGAGTCTTGTGCGCTACAGTCCACGGTGTCACAGAGTCAGACACAACTGAACACGCACATGTACACAGCATGTGTAATTACAGGGCAATTTTGTTCTTTCATGAGTTAGTTCCCCAAGAATAAGTATTAGGATTGAATAATGGGACATGATCATGTACAAATATTGTTTGGTTTCTTAGTCTGCTTTAACAAAGGGATTGGGAAATGTACTGCATTCTTCTTCATATGTTACCAAATTCACAGACATAGCTACACACAGAGATTCCACTAGTGGAGAGGGCTCCCTTTATACATTAAATAAAATAATAATAATAGCCATAACTACATTCCAGTCACTCTTCTTTATATATCAAAACTCATTCAATCCTTTCACCATCTTTAAAATCTAAAGAGCTTTAAATTAGGTTACCAGAGTATCACAGTGATAGGGTATGATTTGAGCCCATAAAGTGCTCTAATTGCCATCCTCTTAATATTAAACTTCATTCATGGAAACAGAGAGAAACTACTATGTTTTGAGTCCTTTCCTTTTCACAAGATAATAACGTTTTATGTATAACCTCATTTAATACTTCTTAAAATTCTGTAAGGTGATTGGTGTTGTCCTAGTTAAAATATAAATTAATTAATTATATTAATTACTATTGTCCCAAAGCTTATCAGAGGTTATAGCACTAGTAATTGACAAAGAAAATACTCAAACTCAGATATATCTGGTCCCAAAGTGCATATTTGATTACTCGTTCAACCAATGAACAGACTACTATTGCATGTATGAAGCCTCTGTTTCAATTTTAATTTTAACCTCAGTCTTTCTAGTACCTTAAATTTGTATGTAGTAGCATAAATTAAGATGATGGATATCCAAATTTTCCTTATGGTGATAGGAATTCTTGAGCTATATAAGCGCACATCTTTCTCAAGTGAAAATGTAATTTATATTATGTGTCTTAAAGTATCATTTTGGAAATTTATGCTAAAGCTTGGGAAAGAGTAGGTACAACATGAATGTAGATTTTCTTCTCATTAAAAACAACTTGGAGTGGCCGTCTTAAATTTTCTTTAAAAATCTTCAAGGAAGACAGGAGAAATAAATTTTATTCATGAACAATAGGCAATACAAGACTTAATAATGAATACATGGGCATAAATATAAAGCTATTGCTATAGATGTACCAGTAGTATTATTTAAAAAAAAACTAAATGAGAGAGCTCTTTGAGGGCTTGGGTTCTTGCCTACTGAGCCATGTTTGTCCAGGACCAATAATAATGTCAATCACTTAGAATGTACTTGGGCTGACCGTGTGCTGAAAGAGAGGGTTCAGCAAAAGGGTGGCTAAAAATGTGGAAACAGTGGAGCAGCATCATTTTCAAAGTATGCCAATCAAAAGAGTTCTGGAGGCTTCATCTGTCCATGGGACACTTTTTTAAGTTTTCAAAATGGGGGGTGGAGTGGGAGTGGTACAGAGATGTGAAAGGGGAAACTTTCAAATCTAGTGACCTAATTTATAATCTGGAAATCTGGTGTTTGTTCACACTACCATAGTGTGATGATCATCACCACTAATATTGTGGTAGTATCTATACAGAATAATTTGCAAGAAAGACCCTCAAAATCCTGTTTGGAGCAGAAGCAGGAAAGCAAGTGCTGGATACTATCTGAGCAAATACAGAGAAGTGTGGGGGGGGGGGTGTGTGTGGGGGGGGTGTGGGTATGGGTGTGTGTGAGGCATATATAGGTGAGGATGCTTTAAATATTAGTGAGGGCTTCCCTGATAGCTCAGTTGGTAAAGAATCCACCTGCAATGCAGGGGACCCCTGTTTGATTCCTGGGTTGGGAAGATCCCCTGGAGAAGGAATAGGCTATCCACTCCACTATTCTTGGGCTTCCCTTGTGTCTCAGCTGGTAAAGAATCCGCCTGCAATGTGGGAGACCTGGGTTTGATCCCTGGCTTGGGAAGATCCCCTGGAGAAGGGAAAGGGTACCCACTCCAGTATTCTGGCCTGGAGAATTCCATGGACTGTATAGTCCATGGTGTAGCAAAGAGTCAGACACAACTGAGCAACTTTCACTTTCACTTTGCTTTAAATATCAGTGTCTTCCCCGTCCCCTATAAGTAACATTTGACTTAAGCCAGAGCTAATATTGTCAAACGAGCAAACATTCATGGATAAATGCCTCACATCTGGCAAAGTGAAGTTAGCTGACATTTACTTCGTACAAAGGAGCAGGGATTAAATCAGGCAGAATCTCATAGGATCTAACATTGGTATATATTTCTCTGTTTTTCTCTGTTTTTCTGTTCCTTCTGAAGAAAACTAGGAAAATTCATTATCAACTAGGAGGTTAAAAGGGGAAATCATGCATTATTTATCTCTTTAACTTATTTTTCTTATTTTGTCAGTAGAAATATATACTAAAACATGGAAAGCACAGACATGAATCATAGATAATTTGGAAAATTAGGAACACAAAAACAAGAAAGAAAAATAGCTCATAACTCCTTAGTTCAGGGAGATACACTCTTAAAACTTTGATGTTTTTCTCCACAGTATTTTCTTTTATATGTTTGAGTAGAGAGGTAATAGATATATTGAGAAAAAAAGAGAGAGAGAGAGAGGCCTAGATACAGATTGTAGTTGATATTTATTATTCCTTTCTTTTACTTTTTATACCATTCATGGGGTTCTCATGGCAAGAATACTGAAGTGGTTTGCCACCCCCTCCTCCAGTGGACCACATTTTGTCAGAACTCTCCACTTTGACCTGTCGGTCTTGGGTGGCCCCACACAGCATGGCTCGTAGCTTCGTTGAGCTAAACAAGCCCCTCCAGCATGACAAGACTGTGATCCATGAAGGGGATCTTTTACCGACACCATTTTCCATCACCCACAGCTAACTTCCCAGCTGGTTAGGATACTCCACTTGATGGTGTCGCTTAAATCATTTTTGAAGACTCTGAGTCCTTTATGATTTTGCATTTATTGGATTACTGTTTTTCTATTAGCATATAACACTCACCAAAGAGTGTCCAGTAAAGCATTTATGTTCCATTCATAGTTTGCCCTCACTCCACTAAATACCAGAAGCCTATTTCCACTTGGTATTTTAATCAATCACACTAATAGCCTATTGGCAGTTTCAACTAAAAAATAAGAAAACTAATGTTGTATTCCAGTTTGAAAGTTTTCTGCCTTTAAGATATGGCTTCTAGGCAAAAAAGCCCAAGAGTGTGGGAAAAGAAAGCAAAAGTTTTGTAAGTTAATAAATAATATAGAAAGAGGGATCATCTGCATTCCATTCTTTAGGACTCAGGCCTGTGCGTTCTGCACTAGAAGAAATAACACTATGAATGTTATTGTTGTTTTTTTTTTTAACTTTTAATTTTTATTTATTTATTTATTTTTTTATTAGTTGGAGGCTAATTACTTCACAACATTTCAGTGGGTTTTGTCATACATTGATATGAATCAGCCATAGATTTACACGTATTCCCCATCCCGATCCCCCCTCCCACCTCCCTCTCCACCCGATTCCTCTGGGTCTTCCCAGTGCACCAGGCCCGAGGTTGAAGCGTATACTGTATATAGAATAGTACCCAAACTTCACTGGGTACTTTTTTCTCAGCAGGTGCCATAACTGAATCCTTAATAAACTATTCCGTAATTATATCAGGCTTGCTGACACTAGTTTTGGTAAATTTGATAGATAGGATGAGTGAAGTCCATGATCCATGAGCATTGTTTTTTTTTGTTTTTGGCTGTGGTTTGTTTGTGTTTTATGAAATGTACTCTTTGGTTAAAGCAATGTAGTATGTGGTATCAAGATTGTAAATGGCTTCCTAAAACCATGAATAGTGCCACTGTATTAGCATCACAGAGAGGGAAATAAAATCTATATCCCCTTCATAATTTTCAGTAAGAGTCTAACTGATGTCTTTATGGAAGGACCATATCAGGGGCTCAGCAACAACCTTTGATTTTATCATTTTGATGCTCAGATATGAGTAGTGAAATTATCTTGAGGAGTGAGGAACCCTGTTATTGAGCCTGTGCATAACAAATTTTTTACCATGACCACTTTGTAGACAGATAGGGTACTAAGGTGGTAGACCTCAAAAAAATGGACCATTTTGTCTATCTGGTTATGGAAAACTCATTTTCACCGGACTTTTTGATGAGAACTAACAGAGGAAAATTATACTCACAAACAATGATCATTCAGAGAAATAAATCTTCATAACATTTTAAAAATATTTCCTTATCACCAAATCTTGTTTATCTCAAGTCCCTGATGAGTCATAAAATTGACACGGCCCATGAACCATGAAAATCTGTTGCTCTGGCTATCACTTCTTCCAGGCAAAGCAGACAATCAGATATACTAGATATACTGTCTGAAGTATTGTTCACTGGAACAAATCCTATTTACCACTGTCTTTAAGGATCACCCCTGAATAAGTTGTAATGTAATTTTAGACCACCTTTTCTGGTGTCAGCATTTCCATCTGTAAACCAGAATGGAGATATCTTTCTTCCTCCATCAACTGATAATAAATAATTCCCCGTGAAGGCACAGAAATCAGTGAAGGAGTAGGTATTATTAAAGCCTGAGTTTCTTACCAATGAAATTTATTTATGTGTTCAGAACTGTTTCAGGTACTATATCATATATACTATCTCCACTTAATAAGAGGTTGATTCTGTATTCACCCATTGTGGCTTGGCACATCACACAGTGCTCAGTTCAAATGGGCAGCGTAAGTTGCATAATCATGTGTGACTCAGTAGCCAAATATGATTATATGAAGGTCCAATAAAAGAGTTGTTATTTTATTTAAAAATAAAATTATCTTTCAGGTTTCCATCCCATATCTGAGTCTCATTCCTTTCCAACTAATTCCTTAGCATTTACATGAAAGAATTAATGAAGCTCTTGAAGTCTATGTCATTAGCAGCATCTTCAGTTGCCAACAGAGACACCAAAATAACTTTTTGAGAAAGCTGGTTTTGTTGTGTCTTTTCTCATTGTCTTTGTGAATAAGTTAGCTTCTAAGCCCTCTCAAGAGACACAGTTCAGGTTAGGATGAACAATGGCACATAATAATCAACTCCAACATCTTCATTTTCTTGAGTATTATAATTCTTCCCTCCACGTTAGGCCAGAAATGTTATGTTCTGGTATGTCAACTTCATTGACATTGCCATTATTGAGTCTAGGTTTCAATCAACCAACTAAGATCACTAGCATATTGAAGCTAGTGCATTAAATCCAAATCTCAAGTTAAATGCTCTCATATGAATAAAGTTGGTCTAATCCAATGTTACAATTTATTCTCCTAAGATTAAAACCCTAAGAAGAATTAATTCCACATACCTACTTCAGGTGATTTTTCAACCCAGAGATCGAACTCACTCATCCCCCATCTCCTGCCTTGGCAGGCAGATTCTTTACCATTTTGCCACCTAGAAAACTTATATCTCAGCAACCTGACAATAAAAATTAGTAATGTCAGGTTTAGTCTTTCAAAGGACAGACATTTTCTCATAAGGCAGTTGTCTCATGCCAGGTGATTGAAGTCATTCAGGCTAGTCTCCAAAGACAGTAGTAAAGGAGGATATTTCTGTTGATGAGGAAAATTAAGGGGAAATTCGGGGTCCAGGTTCTCAGCTTCATACAATTCTTCCCAAATGTCCATGTTCCAAGTTTTGGGATCCTACTCTATCCCAAATAATAGTCTAATCATAGCATCAGAGATATCTGGAAGTTTCATAACTTACATAGTTATTTTCTCAACTGAAGCTATATGTTTTGGTCCCTGTCACATCAGGTCACAAATAATGATAAGAGTTATTATTATTACAGATTATAGAGTCTTAGTTGGGACTGCCATGTAGAACTGAGGCCAAAGAGAGAGATTGCGCCATGGGACAGAGATATACTCTGTCTCTACACCACCAGAAACACATAGAGAAGAAAAAGTATATTGGCTTAGATAAAGCTTCTTCATACCCTCAATTCATCCACCAGTTCTTGTTCAGTTCAGCTCAGTTCAGTCGCTCAGTTGTGTCTGACACTTTGCAACCCCATGAACCCCAGCACACCAGGCCTCCCTGTCCATCACAAACTCCCAGAGTCCACCCAAACCCATATCCATTGAGTCAGTGATGCAATCCAAGCATCTCATCCTCTGTCATCCCCTTCTCCTGCCCTCAATCTTTCCCAGCATCAGGGTCTTTTCAAATGAGTCAGTTCTTCACATCATGTGGCCAAAGGATTGGAGTTTCAGCTTCAAAATCAGTCCTACCAATGAACACCCAGGACTGATATCCTTTGGGATGGACTGGTTGGATCTCCTTGCAGTCCAAGGGACTCTAAAGAGCCTTCTCCAACATCACAGTTCAAAAGCATCAATTTTTTGCGTTCAGCTTTCTTTATAGTCGAAATCTCACGTCCATACCTGACCACTGGAAAAACCATAGCCTTGTCTAGATAGACCTTTGTTGACAAAGTAATGTCTCTGCTTTTTAATATGCTGTCTAGATTGGTCATAACTTTCCTTCCAAGGAATAAGTGTCTTTTAATTTCATAGCTGCAATCACCATCTGCAGTGATTTTGGAGCCCAGAAAAATAAAGTCAGCCACTGTTTCCATTGTTTGCCCATCTATTAGCAGCAGTTCTTGTAGCTGGCTTAATATATCAAGAAACCAAAAGACATGTAACATGTGATGTGTTACAGAAAAAAAATGCTAAATTGTGGACAATTATCTTAAAAGTAAGCATTTAGTTGCCCAGCATTATACCGCAATGTATTTAGCCAGTCTTCTACAATGGACATTTGGGCTATTTCCAGGATATATTTTAGTGAAAAATATACAATATAGATATTACTTTTTGACATGTGTGAAAAGATTTTCCCAGTATATACACCTAGGATAGGATAGCCATAGATTCAAAATAATGTGAAACACTTCAATTATTTCACCTTGTTTTCTAGTTTTACAAGAGTTTTGTTAACTTTACATCCTTGCCATAACTTTTATAAATTTAGAGAATATAAAATCATAACTCAATGGGGTCTAAGCATGGAAACATTTTCTTTCACAATTAGAGCAGTGAGGGTTCATATGGTAGAAGAAAAATGTTGGTAAAACCTCTCTACATAAAGAAGCCAAAGATTTGAGAGATCAGGGTATTTGCTGAGTAATCATTACAGATTACAAAGCCACCCAGATAATAGCAAGACGAGATGAAGGAGATAGTAGGAGTAGGTGTCAATGTCTGAAATAGGAGCTAGTGGTTTCTGATGTTATCATAATAGCAGTTTGAGGCTATTATATGCAGTTTCAAGAGCACTGGACTAGAGGAGACATTGGTGAAATTAAGAAGGTTATTAACATAATTTTTAAATAAAATTGTGATATTCTCTTTATTGGAAAACAAGCAGCCTTCACTAGAATGAACACTAGCAGATGCTTCAGGGGAGATCAGAGTTCAATAGAGGCTTAATATTGGGACAAATGATAAAGAAGTAGGGGGAGTAAAGAACATTTGTACTGTGTTTTGAAAAAAATAGTTGTAATACTTTCTTTTAATTGTATTTATAGATGATTTGAATCCATATTAAAACAAATGCCATACTCTCTCTCTCTCTATATATATATGTATATATGTATATATATATATATTTAAGTTGGATTCAAGAATGATAGGGTTTGATACTCTTTCATTCCTGGTATTCACTTGAGAAGTAGTAAGAGAATGATATTCTTGGGTCATAAATATTTTCCTCAAAAAAGAAAATGGATGGATTATTATTTTAGTATCATCTGTCATTTAATATTATAGGTGAGGATATTAAAAGAAGCCCGAATTTTTTGTGGTAAACTGATATCTTATAGGTTTGTTTCTTTTCATTTTTCAAACTTCTGCTTAGTTTTTTGCAAGATTATTTTTATATTTTTGAAATTTACAGAAAATCACCATAACTGACGTAGACATTGGTACACTTCCATTAATCTTCCCTGAAACCCTGTCGAACCCTTTCTGTCTGCAGACAGGTGACGTGCTTTTACTTACTTCTGTTGTATTTTTTACTGTAGCTGCCATTTCACTGTGCTCTGAGGACTCTCTAGAGAGCCGCAAGAATCTCCAAGTTTAATTCCATTCTTGGTGCTCCATGCATGTGTTCTCTGCTTCTTATTTTCATTCTTTATCCCTGCTATCCCTATTCTGGGACATATCTTTTCTTCATGTCACTTTCTACAGCACAAAGAACTGATATTCATATTCTCTGTTATTTTCTCTTCCTATAGTATAAGAGAATTTTCTCCCTGCTGCTATATTTAATTTAAGTTCACTATTTCCCTATCTCATCCATCTCTGTTTTATTTCAATCTGACTCTCAGCCAGAACTTTTGTCATATGTCTTTTGTCTTATCATTCCACATTTCATTTCTTGTTACAGAGAATCCAAGTTATATTGCATTATATTGAAAACACAGATATATTCGAACATTTATTCTTTTTCTTACAGTAAGTTTTTTTTCAAAGTTTCATTCTTGAATGGTATAGCTATATGTATGTGTTTTTTTCCTTTTGTAACTGTGGAATCTTTTCACACGCTAAAAATGAGGGTTTTTTTCTTCTCTGTTTAATAACATTACTACTAGAAAGTTCTATTTCAGTTCAGTTCAGTGGCTCAGTCCTGTCCAACTCTTTACAACTCCATGAACCACAGCATGCCAGGCCTCCAACTCCCAGAGTTCACCCAAACCCATGTCCATCGAGACAGTGATACCACCCAACCATCTCATCCTCTGTCTTCCCCTTCTCCTCCTGCCCCCAATCCCTCCCAGCATCAGGGTCTTTTCAAATGAGTCAGCTCTTCACATCAGGTGGCCAAAGTATTGGAGTTTCAGCTTCAACATCAGTTCTTCCAATGAACATCCAGGACTGATCTCCTTTAGGATAGACTAGTTGGATCTCCTTACAGTCCAAGGGACTCTCAAGAGTCTTCTCTAGCACCACAGTTCAAAAGCATCAATTCTTTGGTGCTCAGCTTTCATTATAGCCCAACTCTCACATCCATACACGACCACTAGAAAAACAATAGCCTTGAGTAGACAGACCTTTGTTGGCAAAGTAGTGTCTCTGCTTTTTAATATGTTGTCTAGGTTGATCGTAACTTTCCTTCCAAGGAGTAAGCGTTTTTAATTTCATGGCTGCAATCACCATCTGCAGTGATTTTGGAGCCCAGAAAAATAAAGTCAGGCAGTTTCCACTGTTTCCCCATCTATTTGCCATGAAGTGATGGGACCAGATGCCATGATCTTAGTTTTCTGAATGTTGAGCCTTAAGCCAACTTTTTTCACTCTCCTCTTTCACTTTCATCAAGAGGCTCTTTAGTTCTTCCTCACTTTCTGCAATAAGGGTGGTGTCATCTGCATATCTGAGATCTATTTAGGGATATCATTTGCACCAAGTGAAAAAAATTCTCCTGCTTTTCCTCATCTTCTGGTATGTTGCTGTTAGAATCTGCATCACACATACAGTGATGCAGATTTCTGTTTCAAATATTTATCACATGTAGGTTCATGATACTTTGACACCATTCTGAAAACCTACAGTGAATAATTTACCCTGATTTTTACCTGGCTATAGTTGAGAAAATTTTCCAGGTTTATAGATGTAAAAGTATGAGACTAAATTTGAGTTAAACAAAACATGAGCTGTGATATAAATGTTTATATGTTAATATTTTTTATTTTTTTAGTTTAATTTCTATCATATTTTTCAGATATTAGAATTCCATATATATTTACATATTCAATATGCATATACATATTCCATATACATATGGAATCCTAATATCAGAAAAATATAAATTATCATTACATATTGTTTTTTATGGATTTTGAACGTGTTAGTTGCTCAGTCATGTCCAAATCTTTGCAATCTCATGTACTGTAAGTCATCAGGCTCCTCTCTCCGTGGGAATTCTACTGGAGAGGGTTGCCATGCCCTCCTCCAGGGGATCTTCCCAACCAGGGATTGAACCTGGGTCTCCTGCATTGCAGTCAGATTTTTTACCATCTTAGTTACATATCAAAGAGTCAGACATGACTGAGTGATTAAGCACACATATTTTATATATATATATATATATATATATATATATATATATATATATATATATATATATATACACACACACACACATATATATATACACACACACACACTGTCTGAGTTTAATATATATGTAAACCCCTTACTTATGATGACAAAATCAAGAAATCACAACTACAAGACCAGTAATTGATGAATAGGACATTTGTGTTACAGTGAAAATGCATTCAGAAGGTATTAAAAGCTAGAACAATTCTTCATCTTCTCCAGCGTGAACATCAGGGCAGGGAATCATCAGAGATCAGAAAACTAGCATATAAAGAGTTATGTCTTGTATCGTGTATCAAAAAGATGAGGGCAGAGAATTTCCTGAGGTGTACAGATGCTCAATCATATATCAGACATACAGTTGCTCTGCAGTCTCCCATGTGCTGGAGAAGTCTCCCCTTTTGAACATAAGATCACTGCAACAGTTGTGAGCATCACATATAGGAATAAGTATGGATTACCATGAGGAAGGGGACACTTTGGTGAATATCCCTTTATTTTTTATGAAAAGCACTTCCCAAAAGTTGCCCAGAAAGGTTCCACTGGTCAGGATTTGGTTCCATTACATGCTTTAGTCACAAGAAAAAGAAGGTGCATATTCAGAATTTTTAAGCTCTGAGATAAAAGCCAGTCTCTACTAGCAGGGAAGAATGATAACACATGTAGTTTATGGGCTTAACCACTCAGAATCAGACGTGAATATATCATTTCCTGGGACCAGGAAAAAATGGTCAAATATATCATCTGGACCTCCAGAACTACCACCAATAAAGTCAAAGTTCTTTTGTAAAAATTCCCACACAAAAAGGATGTTTGGATCTGACTGATTTCAGAGATTTTATAAAATTAGTGCGTGGGTTTTTTGTATTGGTGTGGTGAATAGGCTAATCTATCATCTTTGAATTGATTTTATTGAAAAAGTCAAGGAACTTTTAATCCACCATCCCCCAAAATTTATCCTCTAGGGTTTAAAAATAAGTTCTATATCCAGACTTGCACAAAACCTAGAACAAGGAAAAAAATGTCATGTGACTTGGCTGGCGTTATAACAAATATAATTTCTCCTTCTCATTAATGTCATTAAATCATCTGTCAAAGCCAAAGACTGCTTTTTCTCATCTTATTAGATAAACCTCACCTAGATCCCACCAAAACAGAAATGTGAGCTGGAGAGGTAGTTGATATAAAATTGTATTATCAGTTCAGAGATCAAGCTACCTGATGTCCATAGGTAGAAAACCTAGAGTAGCCTAACAGAGGAACCTCATATCTGCATCTTTCCTTCTCTGGAAATTGTGAACCTCAGCAAAGATACTCAGTATTATTTCTGTCATTCTGTTTGGGCACAACTTAATGTCACTAGGCAACCTTGTGGCAGGTCCTACCTGTTACTGCCTCTAATCATACCTCTACCTGTACTCCTGACTGCCTTTCTGCTTATTTAAACACTGACCAAATAAGGATATATAGTCATCATCACTGTTTTCAAATACTACATTGGATTAGGAGGAAAAAATGAAACCATAGCATACACTCCCTTTTTTCCATATCTCAATTCAAGGCTTCCCTTGTTTCCATATCCCACTACAAATCAGAAATTTTTAGTATTATTCTGCTTAGGTGTTCTTCCCTACACAGCTCCCCCAGAATGGTTTGTTTCTTAGAAGAAGTAGATGTAAGATATCCATGGAGACTTCCTCAAGACTGGTTCAATATGCTCTATATCTCATACTAATTCCTTAAGCTTATATGTATATTTTCAGCAGAGCTGAGGGATTTATTTTTTTCAAATTTTAACATTCTATTAGTAATTTCAATAAGAGCTGGGAGGAAAAACTGGGCAAAACTATTCCTTTCTGCACCTTAACTTGATGTATTTTATGCTTTATTTCGTTCTGCTAAAATTGAGGGGAAACAATTAGAAAAACATTTTCACCTCTGAGAGATAAAAAAAGAGATACTTTCATCCGACAAATATTTCTCTGAAGCTCATAAAACAATTGTAAATGAACTCATTTTTTCATCTATGTTGTGCATGTTGTGTTATTGTTGTTCAACTAGAGATGTATACAATTTTTATTAAAAGTAAATCAATTTCAGACTATTACTTAGTACAAGAATGATTTCTCAGCAGACAATACAGAGAGAGCATTCTAGAAACAAGACTTAATGGCATACTGTGTACCCTTTCTCCTTCTGAGAGCTTATGACAAAAAATAAAAGCAATAAATAAAGTTCAATTAAAACATCCACCAATCTTTTCTCCTTCATTTCAAGAACACTCATGCTCTTCTTTTCTCCAGTCTATTTCCAGAGAACATCATAATAAACACTTCCTCTAACTATATGGCATACAGAAGTCCTGAGCAGAACACAAAACATTTAAATAAAATAGATAAGGTGTCTAAAAGTAAAATAAATTGATAAACACTTAAAGCTAATAAATACTTTTGTAAAATAAAAGAG
Source organism: Dama dama (assembly GCF_033118175.1). Taxonomy (NCBI): domain Eukaryota; kingdom Metazoa; phylum Chordata; class Mammalia; order Artiodactyla; family Cervidae; genus Dama; species Dama dama. The sequence goes on along the minus strand of NC_083700.1, from coordinate 37,717,957 downwards.
ACAGCTCTAAGAATTTTTAATGAAAATAATTGTCTGTATTAAATCTGATTTTTTTCAGAGCATATCCTTGGGAAAACATCTATTGAAAAATCTTCAAGACAGATGTGAAAAAAAGTAAATCATGAGAAATTCTGAATTATAAAACATACAATTATTCTCCAAATTATGATAAAGATCCTTAGGTTCTCGCACAGGAAAGTTTATGAAAATGAATGCAGCCATTCTCGAAATAATTTTGCAAGTGTTTAGTGAACGTTAAATTATGCATATTTTACAAGCCAGGAACTCTATGCCCCAGTATTTACACAGCCTAGCAAAATTTAAGCTAAGTAAATAGACACATATGAGAATGTTCATGACTCTGTATGTATATGTGTTTCTGTATGTATTTTGTAATAGCAAAGAGAAGAACACAGTCTAAGTGTTCAGCTGTAAATTAATGGCTAGATAAAATGGAATATAAAGAAACAATATCTTATAGCAGTTAAAATAAATTGTGTCTACAGATACCAATGGACCTCCCAGGTGAAACTAATAGAAAAGACCCTGCTTGCCAATGCAGGAGACATGAGAAACACAGCTTTAGTCCCTGGGTCAAGAAGATCCCCTGGAGGAGGGCATGGCAACCCACTCCAGTATTCTTGCCTGGAGAATCCCATGCACTGAAGAACCTGGCTGGCTGCAGGCTATGTGGTTGCAAGGCCTCGGACAAGACTGAAACAACTTAGCATGCACAGAGAGTGGCAAGAATCTGAAGATGGGTCAAAGGCCAATATTAAGACAAAAAGTAAAACACAGTTACAGTGCCTTTAATACAATTTTATAGACATGAGATCATGAAGAATGTTATTTTCATAGATGAGTTTTCTGTAAATTTTTGGTAAAAATTTACAGGGGTAGGAAAAACGAGATGAAAGATAAACAAGGAAATAAAGTAATATATAAGGATTCTACTTGGGAACAAACCAATATTCTGATTCTGAAAGTTATGGTCTATTTAATTTTGTCAACCTGAGGTCAAATGTAAAAAGAATTCAAAATGGAACATACTAAGATAGATTAATCACTTCTTTTTGAGGGATAAACTCAGAACTAATATTAGAACCTTATAGTATAAATTTCAAAGTTTGTTTTAAAGTTAATTATAAAGTGCTTATGGATATATACCTCAAATCCCCCCACCCACAACACACAGAGAGACTGCAAAAAATCCACTTTTACCAATGCCCTATGTGTCAATATACACAATGAACATTTTTCATTCTTGATTCTACATGATATTTTAAAGCATTTGCCACTCTTAAAATTCCCTCCTTATTGATGTGCTTTCTTCTCTTAGGTTGCATGTTTGTTCATTGTCCTAATGTTATTACTTCCCTAACCGTTCCCTCTCATTCACTTTTCCTGGACTACTGCCACCTTACAGACCTCCCACTCTCCTTTCAATCCATAACATTTATCGTGGGACCTCCAGTCAAAATCTCTCATGTACAGTAGGATACCTCCACAGACCCTCAAACATATTTAAAATCTGCCAAACCTGGGTATTCTCCAGCATTCCCTAGCTCAGCAAACAGCCTCATCACCCCAAACTTTCCTTCAGCACCTATTTCTTACATCCCTCCTATTCAGTTCACTGGGCACTAATAATTTGTGTCATTTTTTTTCTCCCCAAATTTGTCAATTTTTCTCATCTCCACAGTCACTAACAAAATATCTTTCCTGGAGCATCTCAGTAGCTTTCTGACTGGGTTTGTTGCTTCCACTGTGATCACTGTAAATCTGTTCTCCCCACAGTGGTCCCAACCTTTTTAGCACCAGGGTCCAGTTTCGTGGAAGATAATTTTTCCCCGGACCAGGGGTGGGGAATGGTTTCGGGATGATTGAAGTGCATTACATTTATTGTGTACTTTATTTCTGTTATTATTAGATCAGCTCCACCTCAGATCACAGGCATTAGATCCTGGAGGTTGGGGGGCTACACAGTAATCAGAATGTTCCAATACTAAGAATTCCTTTATTCCATTTGTCTGCTTAAAATCCTTTAGTAGCTCCCTGTTACACATAGCACAATAGCATAGTGCAGCAAACAATTTTTCAGTAGGTCCTACCAGCCATGCATAAGTTGTCCTTTTGCCCTCCTCTTTTTCTGATGTCCTGAATAAGCCAGCTGGGTACCAACAGAGGCCACCTATAGAACTCATCTCCCAAACTTGGTCCAGCCATTCTTAGCCATGCAAATACAGATCCACATGTGGATAGCTCCTAGAGCTCAAAATTGCATGTGAACTTCAGAATTCAAAATTTTAGAATGGAACTCAAATGGTTTTAAAACATTCTATAAAATTAACCTATAGTATATATGGCAGGATTTGAGTCACAAGCCGTGAGGTGGCAACCTCTGTCTTGCAGAGGCTGCTGGTTCCATCAGAATACATTTATTGTTACATGTTACCTAAGGGTTTTTCAGACTCCAAATTTCTTAAATTTCTTCATGTATGATTATAAATATTAATGCCACATTGGAAGATTTTATGAATTTGATGTTCTACTTTTATTTTTCAGTAATTTCCATCATGACTAAGTTAACAGATGATCAAAAATTAAGAACTAATGCAGAGATAAGAAGACACAGATGGTGGATAAATGAAATAATTTATATACAATTTCAGCTTTAACAATTTAAAAACAGGTGTTTCCAGAGAATAAAACACAACAGAGACCTGAGGTGGGAGGCAGAAAACCTGGAATGCAATAATGCTAAAAATTAGCTTTGGCTAAAAGCTTCCCCAAATTGAAAGCAAATTATTAGCATGAGAGAAATAGCTCAGAGGGAATATTGCAGAATAAAGCAGGGGCAAGTACTCTCACCTGAACAAATTTGATTAATTTCCTATTTTAGCTCCATATAATTCTTCATGGCAATTGAAGTTGTTTTAGAAAGAATTTTAAAGGCAGTACTAAAATAATCAAGACTAAAGAGATCGGTAATTGTCGAAAACAAGTAAATGATATCACAATTCTTAATTTCAAAGTAAAGTCAATAAAATAAAGCTTTATATAAAATAAAAACATTCCCAACTAGAAATATCACAAGTGAAAGTGGGAGCAGCTGAAAGTTTTATTTGGAGCCTTCTCTCTTTAGAATTATACTGTGTTAGTTAAGTAAACTTTTAAATATAGAATCAGAGTTCCATATGGATTAGGTATCTTTCCTATAATAGGAGCTCAATAAGTTTTTCAGGACAAATTCCCCTAATTAAGAGACAAGCGAATTCCTTGCCATCCAAGAGTAAGAGATTTCTAGTAAGAAATTTTCCTGAATCATGTCACCTAATATCTCCTCTTGGATCTCCCTGGAATAATGATCTGTTTGGTCCCTAATTATTGAATCTCTCATAGAACTGCTGTTTTCTCTTGTCAACACACAAACCTTGTTCATTTTTTTAAAATATTAATCCACATTTTACCTCACCCCAGATTTTCATCCTCACCTGGTCTATTCAGTTTGTAGAATCAACTCATCTTCCGGTTTTCCTTTAGAAACAAACTGCTAAAAAGAGGACTTTATGCTTTAATATCATAATAGTGAGAGATAATTGTGTATTTTATAACAATATAGAAGCTTTTGTTGGTATAAGATCCAGTTAAATGGTGAAGTTTTATATTAAAAATTAAAAGTTTAAACCATCATCTCCTACTCCATGTTTTAACTTTTCTTCCTCTAAGATATTTTGCTCAGTAAGAGCTAACATTTGTGAAGCACTGTGCTGAGTATTTTATGTGTATTATCTAATTTTATTATGCCATATTTATTTGGAAATATATTAAGTTATATGAGGTTAGAGTCAAACTTTTAAGCAAAACTAGGGGAAGTGCAAGTTGCCAACCATGAATTCAGCATCCAAAATTCATCACCTGCTAGAACAAGCAGGCCAGAAAGCAGCAGTTAAAAGAACTGATTGCCAGAATGTTTTTTCAGACTCTTCATCTACATCATTACATTCAGAATATATACCATAATTTTAGTGATATAGCTATCAAAAGCCAATTTTTGTAAGTGTTGGTATCTAATTCCCTTAGGGTTCTGAGATAAACACACACACATGCACACACACACACACAGTTCAGTTCGGTTCAGTCACTCAGTCGTGTCCGACTCTTTGCAACCCCATGAATCACAGCACATCAGGCCTCCCTGTCCATCACCAACTCCTGGAATTTACTCAAATTCATATCCACCAAGTAGGTGATGCCATCCAGCCATCTCATCCTCTGTCATCCCCTTCTCCTCCTGCCCCCAATCCCTCCCAGAATCAGGGTCTTTTCCAATGAGTCGACTCTTCCCATCAGGTGGCCAAAGGATTGGAATTTCAGCTTCAGCATCAGTCCTTCCAATGAACACCCAGGACTGATCTCCTTTAGGATGGACTGGTTGGATCTCCTTGCAGTCCAAGGGACTCTCAAGAGTCTTCTCCAACACCACAGTTCAAAAGCATCAATTTTTTGGTGCTCAGCTTTCTTCACAGTCCAACTCTCACATCCATACATGACCACTGGAAAAACCATAGCCTTGACCAGATGGACCTTTGTTGGCAAAGTAATGTCTCTGCTTTTTAATATGCTGTCTATGTTGGTCATAACTTTCCTTCCAAGGAGTAAGTGTCTTTTAATTTCATGGCTGCAGTCACCATCTGCAGTGATTTTGGAGCCCCCAAAAATAAAGTCTGACACTGTTTCCACTGTCTACCCCGGTGGCTCAGCAGTAAAGAGTCCGCCTGCAATGCAGGAGACATAAGAGGTGCTGGTTCAATCCCTGGGTTGGGAAGATCACCTGGAGAAGGAAATGGTAACCCACTCAAGTATTCTTGCCTGGAGAATCCTGTGGACAGACGAGCCTGGCCGGCTACATCCTAAAGAGTCAGACATGACTTGGTGACTAATTTAGTGTCCCCAACACACATACACACATGTGCCCAAATGTGAAAACACTTTCTCTTTTTCACCTGACAAACCTTATTGCTTTTGTTGTTGATGTTGTCGTTGTTCAGTTGCAAAGCCATGTCTGACCCTCTTGCCACCCCATAGATTGTAGCCCACCAGGCTCCTCCATCCATGGGATTTTCCAGGCAAGAACACTGGAGTGGTTTGCCATTTCCTTGACCAGAGCATCTTCCCGACCCAGGGATCAAACACACATTTCCTGCCTGCATCTCCTACACTGCAGGCAGATTCTTTACCTCTGAGCCACCAGGGAAACCCATTGTTTTTTAATTAATTTTTATTGAAGTATAGTTGGTTTACAATATTGTGTTAGTTTTAGATGTATAGAACAGTGATTCTGTTATATATATATATATATATATCAGATTCTTTTCCAGTGTAGGTTATTATAGAATACTGGGTATAGTTCCCTATACTCTATAGTAGGTCCATGTTGTTTATCTCTTTTATATATAGTAAGAAAGGAGAGGGAATGATAAATTAAGAATTTAAGGTCACATATACACCTTATTGTGGATTAAACCCAATTCAAGCATCACCCCCTCTTTCACTTTACCTGACTCCCATAGGTATTCTGTCTTTTTTCTGTGTTCCCATAACATTTTGTCTTATGATATTTTTCACTATCCACTATAATTTCTGGTTTTATTAGCCTGCCTTGGCAAAGAATGTTAGTTCATTGAACTTATCATTCATCTGTGTATCCTCCAGGCTTAGCATAGTATCTAACTCTTGATAAATGCTCAAATTCAGGAGGAGGAAGTAAAGGGGGGAAAGAACATGAAAAGGAAGAGAAGCAAAATAGAGTAGACAGCCAAGTTCTGAAAAAGAAGAGTATAATTATATTAGGAAGTGATGGAGATTAGGTACTTAAAGTAAGAAAGACTAGAAAAGATGAGGAGCTGAAAGAAAAGCTAATTAAAGCTTTGAGCTCCTTGAAGACAACGAGTATGATTTCCTGGAATTTCAAATGGCTAATAAGTAATAGCATATGTATTTCTGAAGCTCTGTGATATGCAATGAAATAGTAAATAATAATTAGGAACAATTAACATGCAGAATAATATCTTGTATTGGGAACTAATGATAGAGCCAAGCTCTTTTATATGCTCAAATTATATACTAAATTTTAAAGCACAATAGCAAGAAATCAACTGCTTGTATCATGAATGTATGTTCAGCATTTAATTTGCTAATTAATTATGCTTCCTTTCCAGCAGTAATTAAGATGTGTGATTTCTTAATTTTGTGTACACTGATCATGTGTATCTGAAGATGTAGGCAGTAATCTTATTTCTAATCATTATTACAATCACATTTAATATCCTTACTTGAACACTGTCACTATAAAAGGAAAGCCTTATCTTTCATCTCTTTCTAGTCTTTCTCACCTGCTTCATCTAATTAATAAACCTATAAGTGAAACTTTAACAGGTACGTCGCTATGCATGCATTCTTCTATCTTGTGATCTCAACCCATTATACAGTCATCTGCCATTGGCTTATTTCCATTCTTTTCAATGTTATATTCATTATAAATGCAGCTGTGAAATTAATTTTCTCTTCCCTAAGCTCATGTTATTTTAGCTACTTAAAGAATACTTTCCTGCTCACAAGAGAATTGAGATGAAACTGTTATTTTTCGCATTTTTAAATTTCTGTTAAATGGCTCCCTTATATCTAGTTAACAATCTGTGTCTGAACTTTTAGAGGAGAACTGCAACCTTTCAGTGAATCCATCTGGGCCTTGTTCCATTTTTAAATCTAAGGCATTTTCTTATTTGACTGCCGATTGATGAAATGTTCTACAACTTAAAGTTCAAACATGTAAGGTATTTAATTACTTTAAGATCCAAGATGAAACATCAATTTTCAACATATATGGTGTGTTTATGTTAGTCTGCAAACTGAACAGAGTCCATCTTTTCTGCAGGTGTTGATTTTCTATAATAATGAGATATATGGAGGGCCTGGGCACATAAAAGGTGCACAAAATAGATAATAAATGAAGTGATGATAGTGTCAAGATAGTTTCTACAGTTTTAATATAATTTATAGTAAATTCTGAAAAACTTTTACTGATTTTTTCATTGTTATAGTAAGAATTAGCCACAAACTTGGCTTAACCAATTCAGCTTTATTATCTTATAGTTTTGTAGGTAAGAAGTCCAACATTGGTCTAACTTGGCACAAATCAAATCAGGTTGCATGGCTGCATTCTTTTCTGGGGGTTTTAAGGAATAATCTGTTTTTTTTTTATCCTAGCTTCTAGAGATCGTGCACATTCCTCAGTTCATGCCCCTTTCCTTTTCTTCAAATCCAGCAGTAATGGGTAGAGTTTTAATCATGTTGCCTTCTCTCTGATTCTCTGTGGGTGGGAAAGATTCTTTGCTTTTAAAAATCCATGTTGCTGTATTTGATAACCAATAAGGATCTACGGTATAGGATAGGGAACTCTACTCAATCTTGGCAGCCTGGATGGAAGGGAAATTTGGGAGTAGAATGGCTACATGTATATCTATGGCTGAGTCCTTTTGCTGTCTGCCTGAAACTATCAAAACATTGTTAATCAGGTATACTCAAAATGACATAATAAGTTTTTTAAAAGATTAAAAAAATTCATGTTACAATATTATGCCAACTTGGATAAGCCAAGCTAATCTTCCTATATTGCCTGTTAAAGACAATAATCAAATAATAATAATCAAATCTGCCAAGTCTCATTTAACATATTCCCAGATTGCATGGACTAAGGAGTAGCCATCTTGGTGGGGGCTGGGAGATTATTCTCCCTACTATACCCTTAAATACATGTATCTATAAATATCTCATATGTATCTACTGAATACGTTAGCAACATGAGCTGGAGTAATTCAGATGCTCAAAGATATTATTTAAAAAGTATTATGAGTATGTTAAAAGAAAAAAAATGCAAGCATAAATAATGAATTATGAAAATTTTGTTTCATCTCAAAACGAGTATCAATCCCATTCCTTCTGCCATGATAACCACTATATCAATACTTTATACATTTACATATGTGTTCACACATGTATAAGTAGGATCACACTTACATTTGGCAATTGCTTTCTTTATTAAATAATAAATGGGCTTCTCTTATGGCTCAGACAGTAAAGAATCTGACTGCAATGCAGGAGACCTAGGTTCAATCCCTGAGTTGGGATGATCCTCTGGAGAAGGGAATGGCTACCCACTCCAATATTCTTGCCTGGAGAATTCCATGGACAGAGGAGCCTGGTGGGCTACAGCCCATGGGGTCGCTCATAGTCAGACATGACTGAGTGACTTTCACTTTTCTTTTCTTTATTTAATACGTATATTATTGTTTTTACATGTCACTATATATAGACTCATGACATTCCATAGTTTAACTTTAAAACAATTTTTTAAATGACTCAGGAATTAAAAAATTCAAATAATATTTTTTAACTTTAAAAAACAATATCTCAGTGAACATTTTTGGATTTAAAACTTTGAGTACACACATGTATTAGTTAGGACTCAGGCTGCACATGACAAAAATGCAATTCAAACAGCTCAAGAACAAAAACAACTTGTCGTTGTTGTTCAGTCTCTAAGTCATGTCTGACTCTTTGTGACCTCATGGACTGCAACAATCTAGGCTTCCCAGTCCTTCACTATCTCCCAGAGTTTGCTCAAATTCTTGTCCATTAAGTTGATGATGCCATCCAGCCATCTCATCCTCTGTTGTCCTCTCTTCCTTTTGCCTTCAATCTTTCCCAGCATCAGGGTCTTTTCCAATGAGTCGGCTCTTCACATCAGGTGGACAAAGTACTGGATAACAATTTGTTGGCTAGTGTGATTGGGAAACCAAAAAGTTCATATAATTTAAAAGCTGTTAGATTCACAGGTTAAACAATGTCATTATCATCTGTCCATCCATCTCTCCACTTTATTTGGTGTTATTCTGAGATAGATTATTTCAGTATGGTAGGAAAACTGTATCCAGCTGTCTAGCCAACATCCAAGAAGACAGAGTAACTTTCCCAATTATTTTGGAAATATCCAGTAATGACACTGATTAGTCCAATCTGAGTCATGTGCGTCCAGAAGAAATATAAGATGAGAATGCAAAGCAATCTTTGTGAATAAGAAAGTAAAATATTCTGGTCTTCAGACTACAGCTCCAGGCCTCCAGCTTCTGTAGTCCCAGTTATTGTCAGGTCTTATTTTCACTGTGGTTCTAGTCCCCTTTAGAGAGAGCAGCTTTTGGAATCTGATAACAGTACCTCTTCTATTTGTCTCTCTAGCTTCCTGCTGTTCTAATTTCTAGGTTGTTCTACCATCTCTTTGAGTCTTCATTCCTTCTGTCACCTATAATCTAATTCCATGTATTAAGACACTTTTGTTTGAAATGCCTAGGATGGTTTTTATTTTTCTCAATTTAAGTAATATATAATTTTACTTGTGTAGAATAATTTTAAAGAAAATTAGCTATGGTTTAATTTATGTGCCAGATACAGTTGTTATTGCCAGCTATTGCCAGGCCCTGTTACAGACATTGAAGACAAAATACAAAACAAGGAAATGTCTATGCTGTTGGAGGTTACACGTCAGTGAATGAAGACACATAATAAATAATGTATGATGCATACATAAAATATACTGTAGTTTAGAAGTCAATGAGAGTAATGGAAAAATAAAGTAAGGCAATGGAAATTTTAAGTTTAGTAATATATGAACATAGTGGATTGTCAGGATAGCCTCTAAGGAGAGGATGATATTTAAAAGAGGTAAAGTAGATTATCTGGAGAGAAACATTCCAAGGAAAAGAAATGATTCAGGCAACAATTGTAAAGAGGAAACATATTTAACATATTCAAGAAAGAACAAAGAGGCCAGTGTGGCTGTACAGGAATTATTTAGGCATGAGTAATATGAAGTAAAATCAGAGAGAAAATGGAAAACCAGATCATGTTGGTTGGAGTTTATGAGACTGACTGTGAAAAGGGAGGGCCTAAGCCAGTATAGGATGAATAAAGGATACCAGTTCAGAAATGACTGCAGGTGCCAGCTAAGAGATGATGACAGCTTAGAACAAAATGGTAGCTATAGGAGTAATGAAAAGTGGCCAGATTCTGGATCTGTTTTGAAGGAAAAGCCAAGTAGCTTTATGTGTAGCTTTTGGATATGTAAGACTAAGGGTGGAGTTAAAAATGACACCAAAGATTGAGGTCTAAACAATGGGAAAAATGAATTTCCATGTATTGTGATGGTGAAGAGTATGGGGATATCAGAAGTCTTATGTTAAATCTGAGATGTTTATCAGATATCTAAGTGGAAATGTGAAGGAGGCACATGCAAAATGGAACTCATAGAGAGATTTGGGATGAAGATATATATTTTGGAAAACTAATCATGTTGATGACATATGAAGCCTTAAGACAGAAAGTGATCACTAAGTGAGTATTTCTAGAAAGAATAATGAAGTCCAATAACTGAGCTTTAGTGTGTGCTAAGTCACTCCAGTCTTGTTTGACTCTTTCAGACTCTATGGACTGTAGCCTGCCAGGCTCCTCTGTCCGTGGGATTCTCTAGGCAAGAAATACTGGAGTGGGTTGACATGTCCTTCTCCAGAACTTAAGTGGGATTATACAATGTATTAACATCAGAGAATGGGAATCTTTGTGGCCATCTCAAAATTCTCCCTATCAGTTGCCAAATGTGGCCCCAAAATGGGAAGCTTTAGTTCTGATAAACAACTAGTAAAAATTAATTTAAGAATGAATTCTAAATTCTTGGGATTAAGACAGAATGATTGAATTGGGGTCTGGCAAAGGCCTCTGCCTAACCATCTATGGCTTGTGGGATTGAGTAGTATACTATAAATCTTATTGTCAGAGTGCTCAAAATAGAGGGGATACGGTACTCAGAATAATAGGGAGAATGAAAATGATTTACTAATGGGAAAAAAGGGAAACCAAGGAATTGTGCTAACGTGAAACTCAAGCTAAAAAAAGAAAAAATAAAATTTCAAAGGAAGGGCACAATCAGTTGAGTGAAGTGTCTTTTGGGGTTAACAGCTAGGTCTGGTAATATAGTGACATAAATATTAAATACAATATTGATATAAGCACTATTTCTATTATACCAATAACCTCTTTTTATGGAGGTATGTTATTTTATTGCTTTTAAAGCAATTATCAACATTGGAAGCAATTTTTGCAATGCAATATTCTGTTTTTTTGAGAATTTCCACCAAAGAATAGAAGCTAAGATGGAAACTTCTCTTATATTTATTAAAATAAGTTGCAGTTTAGTTAATGGATTGCTTTTCCTACCAATTTTCTAACTTCTTAAAGAAGTTTCAAAATAATATAACTGCCTGATTAGTTAGTTTGAGATATTTTGGTTATGTTTAAGGATGTCCCATTGAAGGGAGGAAAGTCAGTAACTCCACACTGAATACCAGCATGTATGAATATCTCTATGTCATCGATAAAGATTACAAACCTAAGGAGCTCCTTAGGAAGCCAAGGGATCTGGGAGAGAGGAGTGATTTCTTCTAGAACAATGGTTCCTGGAAAGGGACTGAGAAGAGAGGAGGGATACCCCTGCTTGCCGGTACGCTGCGCCAGAGGGCTCAAGTTTGGTTTCATTACATTCCATGCAGGACTTTACACCAGTAAGCTCTTGACTTCTGTGAAATACACACAACTTTCTGCACTCAAACATCGTCATTTTCTCCTGTTTCTAGAACTTTTCTTCTCTGGTATGAACTAAAACTGATCCTGCTGAGAACTATTCACTATCCATCTACCATAATCACTTAAATGAGTATTTAAACTTTAGTGTGCAATATACATGAACACACAGAGCCTATACCATAAGCCTATTAAGATAGGATGTAGGTTATGAAGGATATCTGTTTTATAGCAGTTGTTTCAGATTATTTTTTCCTAGCAGATTTTTTTAGGAATTTGATAAACTGCCCCAATAGCCAGATATTTGTTGTGCCATATATACAAAATACAAGAGAAGAGACAACAGCCAAACCACAATAACAATTTCCATTTCAAAAGCTGAAACAAATAAAACTGATAGAACAGCAACACATAGCGATCATTAGTTAAGATATTTACATTGTACAGGGAAATAACAAGGGGACATTTCATGCAAAGATGGGCACAATAAAGGACAGAAATGGTATGGACGTAACAGAAGCAGAATATATTAAGGAAACGTGGCAAGAATACAAAGAAGAACTGTACAAAGAAGATCTTTATGACCCAGATTGCCAGATATCCAGGAATGTGAAGTCAAGTGGGCCTTAGGAAGCATCACTACGAACAAAAGTAGTGGAAGTGATGGAATTCTAGTTGAGCTATTTCAAATCTGAAAAGATGGTGCTGTGATAGTGTTGCACTCAATATGCCAGCAAATTTGGAAAACTCAGCAGTGGCTGTAGGACTGGAAAAGGTCAGTTTTCATTCCAATCCCAAAGAAAGGAAATGCCAAAAATGCTCAATCTACCACACAATTGTACTCATCTCACATGCTAGCAAAGTAATGCTCAAAATTCTCCAAACCAAGCTTCATTAGTATGTGAACTGTGAACTTCCAGATGTTCAAGCTGGATTTAGAAAAGGCAGAGGAACCAGAGATCAAATTGTCAACATCTGTTGGATCATCAAGAAAGCCAGAGAGTTCCAGAAAAATATCTGCTTTATTGACTATGAGAAAGCCTTTGACTGTGTAGATCACAACAAACTGTAGAAAATTCTTCAAGAATGGGAATATAAGACCAATTTACCTGCCTCCTGAGAAATCTGTATGCAGGTCAGGAAGCAACAGTTAGAACCAGGCATGGAAAAACAGACTGGTTCCAAATTGGGAAAGGAGTATATCAAGGCTGTATATTGTCACCCTGCTTATTTAACTTATATGCAGAGAACATTATGTGAAATGCCAGGCTGGATGAAGCATAAGCTGGAATCAAGACTTCTGGGAGAAATAACAATAACCTCAGATATGCAGATAACACCACCCTTATGGCAGAAGGCGAAGAAGAACTAAAGAGCCTCTGGATGACAGTGAAAGAGGAGAATGAAAAAGTTGGCTTAAAACTGACCATTCAGGAAACTAAGATCATGGCATCTGGTCCCATCAGTTCATGACAAATAGATGGAAAAACAATGGAAACAGTGAGAGACTTTATTTTGGGGGTGCAAAATCACTGCAGATGGTGACTGCAGCCATGGAATTAAAAGATGCTTGTTCCTTGGAAGAAAACCTATAACCAACCTACACAGCATATTAAAAATCAGAGACATTAGTTTGCCGACAAAGATCTGTCTAGTTAAAGCTATGGTTTTTCCAGTAACCACGTATGGATGTGAGAGCTGGACTATAAAGAAAGCTGAGTGCTGAAGAATTGATGCTTTTGAACTGTGGTGTTGTAGAAGATTCTTGAGAGTCCCTTTGATTGCAAGGAGATCCAACCAGTCAATCCTAAAGGAAATCAGTCCTGAATATTCATTGGAAGGACTGATGCTGAAGCTGAAACTCTAATACTTTGGCCACCTAATGCAAAGGACCGACTCATTGGAAAAGACCCTGATTCTGGGAAAGACTGAAGGCAGAAGGAGAAGGGGATGATAGAGGATGAGATGGTTGAATGGCATCACCTACTTGATGGACAGGAATTTGAACAAGCTCCTGGAGTTGGTGATGGACATGGAAGGCTGGTGTGCTGCAGTCCATAGGGTTGCAAAGAGTCAAACACAGCTGAGCAGCTGAACAGAACAGGGAGATATAATGAGATAAGTGATAGAAACTGTGACTCACATGGGCCTCATTATATTGACACAGCTGTTTATTTGGGGGGGTGATTTTGTTGATCAGGAAATCTGATTGCTCTGTGTTCTGACAATTGGTAAAAATATCCCTTACCTAGTCTTTGTCAGTGAAGAGACACAGTAACACCAAAGGGTTTTTAGTAGGCAGCTTCCAGCTTATTTGGCTGTTCTTTTTACTCATCAACCAGGTTAGGAATAGCCTGAATAACCAAGATTTTCTCTTAGTTTGAATCAAGCAAAGCCCATGTACAATAATATTTGTTTTATTTCCAGTCTTATTGAGATATGATTTACATATTAATCCAAGGTATAAAATATAACAATGGTATACATGTGCACATTGTGAAGTAATTACCCAAATAAGTGTAGTTAACATCAGTCACCTCACGTAATTAACATTTCTGCTTGTGATGAGAACTTTTCAGATTTACTCTGTTAGCAATACTTTGGCACTTCTTTTTAATGGGCTAAAAACCAGACTGTACTTGTAAACTTCTCTGAGTGATTCTTAATAACTGTAGCCTAGGAATCTATATGGAAAATGATTACCCAGAACAGAGTTGACATTTTAAAATAGCCTTGGAGAGTGGTAAGGCAGAATGGTAGACTGTGCTTTAATAATAGAATGTGGATTAGTGTCCACATTCTATATGGAGTTAAACATCATTGCAGAAAGTGTTTGGGGTCTCTTGCTTCATGGTTCCACCACTTTTCATAATCATTCCTGAATATTTCCAGAATTTCACTCATTTTTCTTTCAGAAATCAGCCTGTGCCACAAGCACAAATAGGAGAGGATGCAGTCACTTCGACAACAAATGGTTAGTTTCTTGATCATGTTCAATATAGCATAATGGTTAAAAGTATAATAGCATTTGCATAAATCAGAACTGGAATAAAATCAATCTGTAACACTTTGAGCAAATTTCCTAACACTCTAGACCTCATTTTACTCAAATGTATTAAGGAAATGATAAAAGAATCTATCTTTTTAAATTTTTGGTGAGAATTAAATAAGACAATGAATACAAAAGACTTGGCTCTCTGGAATCATGCATATAAATTGTCTCTATTATTATAATTATTATCCATGTAATTAATTTGGATCTCAGTAACTTCAGAGCATCAATCTGTTTTTCTTTCACTCTACTCCCAGCCAAAGGAGCTGGGGACTTTAATTGGGCCCTTTTCTACTATGTAGAAATCTAATCAAAACAATTTAATTATATTTGGCTTCTAAGTCCCCTAAAATGTTATTTTGTGAGGGTATATGATCTGGATGCCAAAGGCAGCAGAAAATCACTTGGGTAATGTATATGTTGAGTCAGTTTAATAAGCCAGGATAGAGGAATCTTCCTTCTCTCTACTACTCATCCAGGCATGATTCCAGGGTATGTTACTTGCAATCTCAGACTTTGGATCAAGTGTTGAGTTAGTAATGACTTTATCAGAAGGAAAACTCAATCTAGCTTAAATCATAAAAGAACTTATTATAATGTGCAGAGCCTAACCCTGGGAATCAGTTCTCTTAGAATACATTTAATTCATGATACAAAAATTAAATAAGAAAAATAGTAGTGAGTATGTATCTCTTAGACTATCCCTTTGGATCATATGTTTTTTAGCTTCTGTTTCTCTATCAGTTTGCTTCATTTTCTTCTTTCTATCTAGTATTATTTAATATTTCATGTGCTTGGCCTACTTACGATAAAGGCTAGACTGCTATTGAAAAAAAGAGGCCCAAAATGTAGGAGCTTAGAAAAAAAGTTTTTTTTTTTTTTTTTTTCTCTCAGATATAAATGTCCCAAAGTGAGCATCTGAAGTCAGTACTCATTCAAAGACCCAGATTCTTTCAAAACTCTGATTTCTATATACCCTCTGATATTGTCTTCTGAAGTTCAGGCTAGATTATGGGTTTATGTTCCAACACTATGGGATGCATGGAGACAGGAATGCTGTAATGTTTTAAGACAAAGGTAAACATTTCAATGGTGACAATTTAATTCATGGCCACATTTGGTATAAGAGAGATTGGAAGGTATGGTCTCTACTTAGGCAGCCATGTGAAGACCACTAGTTTCTACCTCACAATTTGAGACTCACAAAGTCAGTCTCAGCACTAGAATTTATTTGCCCTAATTTCAAGATACCAAGAAAAATGACTAATTTTGAATCCCATTTCTAAGTTTTCAGGAGACAGAATCTGATGTATCAAAAAAGTTATGTTTGTTGTTTAGTCACTAAGTCATGTCTGACTCTTTGCAGCTCCATGGACTACAGACCACTAATCCTCTGTCCATGGGATTTCCCAGGCAAGAATACTGGGGTGGGTTGCCATTTCCTTCTCCAGAGGATCTTCCCGACCCAGGGATCAAACCAGCGTCTCCTACATTGGCAGGTGGATTCTTTACCATTGAGCCAGGGAAGCCCAAAATGTTATGGGGAGAGATAAGTAATATAAAACAAATATTGTGCAATTCCCTTGAGATCTGGTGGTTAACACTCCATGTTTCCATTGCAGATTGCATGAGTTTGATCCCTGGTTGGGGAACTAAGATCCGACATGCTTGCTGTGCAGACAACAAATTAATAAAACGGTTGTCAATATCCATATCTAGTCAGAGAGTAGGTCGGTGGAAGGAGTTACAGGTTGAACAGATAATCCAATAGTTATTTACTACCTATGTATTTGAATTTTAAATCTATGAAGCTAATAAAATGCAGACATCAAAACAGGATAATATAGTCACAAACAGAAAACAAATGATCAAACAAATATAATTGATAAAAATATTTTTATCTAGAATACTACCAATCTGAATTCTAAAAGACACATAAATAGTCAAATGGTAGCCATTCAGTCACATACAACACTCTGTAACTCCATGGACTGTAACCCATCAGCTTCTCAGTCCATGGGGATTCTCCAGGCAAGAATACTGGAGTGGGGTGGCCATTTCCTTCTCCAGGGGATCATCCCAACCCAAGGATCAAACCCAGGTCTCCTGCATTGCAGGTAGATTCTTTACCATCTGAGCCACCAAGGAAACATGCAAAGTACCATATTCAAGTTCAGTTCACTTTATAAACCTAAAGGTATTTTACTGAAGGACTCTTTAGCCATAATCTATTCTATTATGACATCAAAGTAGAGAAGCTGTTATTATTTTTAGTTGATGAAAAGGCATTTTAATTAAACATATTTTTATTTCAAAAACATAGGACTAAAAAATAGATGGACTTACTATTTAAAAAGTTATGTGTCTCTAAGCTCCTTAGTCTTTAAATAGGTCTGGTGCTAGACTGTCTCTGTCTAACTTATAAAACCTATAGACCACGGACCCAGTCTGATCCATGAATTAGCCATGGAATCATAGTCCTTGATTCAGTCTGTCATGATATGGATGTCAGAGGAGCCTCTGGCCTCCTCCTAAATTGTGTGTGTGTGTGTATGTGTGTGTGTGTGTGAGAGAGAGAGAGAAAGAGAAAGAGAGGGAGATAGAGGGAAGGAGACAAAAGATTCTCTTCTAAGTGTAAACTGAAACTTCTGGAATTCTATTTAACTATAAAAATGGAAAATTTCCTTTACAAAGAGACTAAGTATCTCTGATGCTTCAACTACTTGTATTTACTGCTCAAAAACAAAAACAAGGAAAACTAAATATTTTGCACAGTTTTGAGTACTTCAGATATTTTATTGAACACAAAATAAAGAAGGAACTATGAAGATTATTCTTGACTGAGAATTCTTTTTTGATCTTTTACAATATCAACTAATTTCATAACTGGATGGCAAGTTCCAGCACTTTGAAATACTGTCTAGATATATGACTGTTTGCAGTGAAATAGAACTCCACACATAAAGTATAGTACTCAACTATCCACACATATTATTTGTTCTTATGTGAAAAGGAGTTATTGATTCTTATATCTATTAATATATCAGTTTTATAGTTATGCAATCAAATTTCAGGGAGACTTTCTCATTCAGACTTGTAGATACATTAGACATAAAATATATTTAAATCTCAGCAAGCAGCACTAGTCTCAAAACTTGCATTGATATCTACTCTCTCTCAATAATAAAGTTTCCCCTTCTATACAATATAGCCTGTATTTCTGGACCCCATAATACCAAATTAAGATAACAAGCATGCATTGAATATATCTGCTTTACTTCAAAATTACTTTGGTATTTCCTATATGTATTGTTCAATCCTTGCTTTGCTAAGCATTCATTTAGTACCTATATTCTAATTGTTCATGTATTTCTAAAATGCTTAGCTAAGGGGAGCCCTGCCAAGAAATGCCATGATCAGTTGCTTCTAGGCCTTATAAATAACTGCTTATGTAAGCCTACAGACAGACCATCTTTATATAGTCCTGATGCAACTGTGTATATGGAATGCTTAGTCATCATTATGTAACCCTGAGCAATGAAGCTGTATAATGCTGATGGCATAACAGCTTATATTTAAGATCCAGATAATAGATCCAGTATTCTGGCTTGAAAAAGGCAAGTTTTGCAAATAAGCAATGGAGTTTCAAGATGACACAGTTGGAGTATAAGAAGATGTTTTCTAAGCCCCCAGTCTCTGCTTCTCACAGCCTGGCAAGATCTTACCCAGGGAGGCAGAATTTCATCACCACCAATGCCAGCACATTTCCACTTAACAAACTGGAAAAACATGACTCCTTACTCCTTACACTCCTTACTGAACATCCATACACCTCTGACGAGATGTCCCCTAGTAATTAGAAAAGGATTCATTTAACGTATTTTAGTTAACTAATTTTTTGAAAATGTATTTGAGGATTTTGGCCAAACATCAAATCCAGTCCTTGGTAGTACAGCTTGAGTGGCACACTCTGACACAAATAGTAGAAACTCAACGACAGGTCATTAACCAAGTTAGTGGATAAGTAATTACCACATTCCTAAAAGTATCTCTATGACCTCTCTATTGGATTCAATAGCTTTGTAAATATCCATCCCTATCTCCATCCATAGTTTTTTAGGCACTCTGTCTATCAGGTCTAATCCCTTGAATCTATTTGTCACTTCCACTGTGTAAGGTCAGTTTTCATTCCAATCCCCAAGAAAGGAAATGCCAAAAAATGCTCAATCTACCACACAATTGTACTCATCTCACACATGAGCAAAGTAATGCTTAAAATTCTCCAAACCAGGCTTCAACAGTACATGAACTGTGAACTTCCAGATGTTCAAGCTAGATTTAGAAAAGGCAGAGGAACCAGAGATCAAATTGCCAATATCCGTTGGATCATCGAGAAAGCAAAAGAGTTCCAGAAAAATATCTACTTCTGCTTTATTGACTATGCCAAAGCCTTTGACTGTGTGGATCACAATAAACTGTGGAAAATTCTGAAAGAGATGGGAATAGCAAACCACCTTACCTGCCTCCTAAGAACTCTGTATGCAGGTCAAGAAGCAACAGTTAGAACCGGACATGGAATGACAGACTGGTTCCAAATTGGGAAAGGAGTACGTCAAGGCTGTATATTGCCACCCTGCTTATTTAACTTATATGCAGAGTACATCATGTGAGATGCTGGGCTGGATGAAGTACAAGCTGAAATCAAGATGCTGGGAGAAATATCAATAACCTCAGATATGCAGATGAAAACATCCTTATGGCAGAAAGTGAAGAAGAACTAAAGAGCCTCTTGATGAAAGTGAAAAAGGAGAGTGAAAAAGTTGGCTTAAAACTCAACATTCAGAAAACTAAGATCATGGCATTCGGTCCCATCACTTCATGGCAATTAAATGGAAAAACAATGGAAACAGTGAGAGACTTTATTTTGGGGGGCTCTAAAATCACTGCAGATGGTGAGTGTGGCCATGAAATTAAATGATGCTTACTCCTTGGAAGAAAACCTATGACCAACCTAGTCAGCATATTGAAAAGCAGAGACATTACTTTACCAACAAAGGTCCATCTAGTCAAAGCTATGGTTTTTCCAGTGTGTATGGATGTGAGAGTTGTACTATAAAGAAAGCTGAGCACCCAGGAGTTGTTGCTTTTGAGCTGTGATATTTTAGAAGACTCTTTAGAGTCCCTTAGAATGCAAGGAGAGTAAACCAGTCAATCCGAACGGAAATCAGTCCTGAATATTCATTGGAAGAACTGATGCTGAAGCTGAAACTCTAAAACTTTGGCTACCTGATGCAAAGAGCTGACTCATTGGAAAAGACCCTGATGCTTGGAAAGATTGAAGGTGGGAGGAGAAGGGAATGACAGATGTTGAGATGGTTGGACGGCATTACTGACTTGATGGACATGAGTTTAAGCAATCCCCGTGAGTTGGTGAAGGACAGGAAAGCCTGGCGTGCTGCAGCCATGGGATCACAAAGATTTGGTCACGACTGAGTGACTGAACTGAATGAGCTGATCTCTCTCTCCAATATTTCCTACCATAATTCAACAGTATTTTCAGGTTATTTTTTCTTAAATAGGGCTTTTCCTATAGCCCCATCTAATTTACAACCTTTGTGAATTTTGAATTAATAAGTATTTATTAAATTTTAGATTTGTTAATGTTCAGAATATGTTATTAGAGGTTTTCTGAACTAGGTTTTAAGAATTACTTATTAAAAATTAAATTAGGTGAACCTTGGTGGTTTGTGACTGTTGTAGGCATTACTATTCAATGATTCATCTTGATTTAATCTAAGGTAAATGAGAAAGCAGTCTAAGGGCAGAACTACATAGGGTCAACACAGTATTATAAAATTTTTGTATCTCTTTCACTCTGGACAATTTCAAAGGAGTGAATTTAAGTGAAATCCAACGAAAGGATAAATTCACTGTGTTTTAAACAAAACAGGAATAGATCTTCGATCCTGGGAAAGAAGTATCCCTTGTTAAGTCTGTCAATCTTAAGCCATAAAATTGGCAACTGAATATGCAAAGATGGAGTTCAGGGAAAAGGAAATCTAAGTGTTTATATTTTGATGTCCTCAATGAATAAATTGAATTTAATACCCATAGGGCTAATATGGTTTCCCTAGGAAGAAAGTGCAAATAGGCAGGAGAAAAGTATTGAGGACAAGATCTGGGGGATGCTTCATTTAGAGATTAAGAAAAAAAAAAATATATATATATATGTGTGTGTGTGTGTATATATATATATATATATATATATATATATATATCTCAATGACAATGACGGCAATGACAATAAAAGACTGAGAGGGAAAAGAAGATAATTAGGAGAGAGTGCTATCATAAAATCCAAGTGAGGAAGTGTATCAATAAGAAGGAGTGGGCAGAAGATTTAAATAGACATTTCTGCAAAGAAGACATACAGATGGTCAAAAAGCACATGAAAAGATGCTCAGCATTGCTAATTATTAGAGAAAAGCAAATAAAAACTACCCTGAGGTATCACCAATCAAAATGGCCATCATCAAAAAGTCTACAAATAATAAATGCTGGAGAGGGTATAGAAAAAAGGGAACCCTCCTGCACTGGTGGTGGGAATGTAAATTGGTACAGCCACTATGGAGAACAGACTTGAGATTCCTTAAAAAACTAAAAATAAAGCTAGCATATAATCCAGCAATACTACTCGCAGGCATACATATCCGGAGAAAAATATGATTATAAACGATATATGCACCCCAATGTTCATTGCAACACTGGTTACAATTGTCAAGACATGGAACAACCTAAATATACATCAACAGAAGAATGGATAAAGAAGATGTGGGACATATATATGATGGAATATTGTGTGTGTGTGTGTGCATGCTCAGCCACTAAGTCATGTCCAACTCTTTGTGACCCCATATATGTATGTATACATGTATGTATGTGTGTGTGTGTGTGTGTGTGTGTATAACTGAATCTGTTTGCTGTAGACCTGAAATTAAGACAACGTTGTAAATCAACTCTATTCCAATAAAAATTTTATAAAAAGGAGTTGCTCAAAAGTGTCAAATGCTTCATTAAGAGATTGTCACCTGAAGATCACTGAATCTGAAAGGGTGGAAGAGGTTGATTACCTAAACTTTAATAATTTCAATGAATTGTTTGAATAACAAGTGGGTTTAAGAGAAAATGAAATGTGAAGAAACAGACTTAAGAAGCTCAGGCAAGTCTTTCAAAAACTTTTGTGATAAATAAATAGTAAACAAGGAAATGGGGAAGGATATGGTAAATGAGTAGGAAGCAAGGAATGGGGAAAGAAAAACTGAAGAGGAATCAGAAGGTAATAATATGTTTTTGTTGTTGTTGTTTTGAGTCCTGGTTAGTTGTTTTAAAATGGGAACTATTACAGCTTGTATGTATGTTGATAAGAATAATCCAGTAGAAAGGGAATATTGATGATGGAGGGAAAGGGGATATTTCAGGGAACATTTCTTTAGTGGCAAGGGTTTATGGTATCTAGTGCATATGTGAGATATGGAGTTGCCTAGGATAGGGATAGAAACATTTACTGAAGGTAGGAGGCAAATATTCATATGCAGGCAGGCTTCTAAGAAGATGAGACAGTTTTTACTGTACTTTTTATAATGAAATAAAAAGCCAGATCATCAGCTCAGAGTGAGGAGAAGGTGAGTTGTAAAGTTGTATGGAAAAGAGGGACTGAATCACTGTATAAGATAAATATTCTTGGAATACATAGTAGGGTTGTTGGATAATGTGGATACTCATTTAATTTTTTATTATTTTTAATATTTTAATGAAATATTAAACAGACCTAAAAGCACAACTTCTGGAAGAACCATTTGTTCTTGCTAGTCTTTTATCTCTCCTCAAACTTATCCTTGGCCTCTTCTAGGGCCTTGCATTTGAGAGCAGGAAGGCATCTTTGTTGACAGCAGTTTTGTCCAAGGGGATATCCACAGAATACCTTGTGGGTATGAGGTGATTATAATTATAAACTTTTGAAAAAGACTTGATCTTTGACCTCTTGGCAATTTTCTCCTTGCCCATGGCAGCTGTCACTTTGCAGAGATAGCAATCAATCCCAGCCACCAAAGCACCACCTTCCCAGGTTTCATGAACTTGCCCATTTCAGCAGCTACCATGGGTACTCATTTGGGATGTATGATCCTAAATTTAAAGTGTACTCAGTTAATATGATATTCACCCAACACGTTCAACGGCTCCTAAAAAGACATGCGATGATTAAATACTTGGGATTAATTAGAGTCGTTTTTCCAGGCAAATATTATAGAAGGATATGGGATTTAATGACATATATAAGATACTTGTTACAATGATGGATCATGGAATTTAACCTGAGCCAGGAGAAAAATAGAACTCGAGATATTAGGGAAAAGGATTAAAGACTTAAAGGTGGCAGGTTTGAGATCAGAAATTCTCAGTGAGGTTGAAGAAATGCTGGAATGAAATATTGAACTGGAAGGACAGTGGAAGGTGCTGAGATAATCAGCACATAATAAGTCAAGACTTTGAATGAGGTGCTGTTATTGGTGATAACAAGGTCTAGGTTATATCTGAAGAGTGGTGGACGAAATGTTAGCAAATCCAAGGAGATCAAGATGTAAGACCCTCAGTAGTTAGTTGTATCTTCCTCACGTGTTTTGACATTAGGCAATATTCACAACAGTGCAGGAACGAAAATAGAGGCTGACAAATAACTTAGACAGTTGGCTTCTAATAGTTAACATAAGGAAAAGAGGGATAAGGAATGACAGAGAATACTGAAACTCTTCTAAATCATGTTATACAATTAGTCTAATGTTAATAGACTAAAAAGAGAAAAATATCTCAACAGATGTTGAAATGCCACTTAATAGGATTTTAAAATGATTATAAATATAGTATACATATACATTCATTTATATATATATATAGTTACCATAATTTAACATTATCTTAAACATGCTGAGACAGCAATTACAAAAAAGAAATAGGAATGTAGTATAAACATTGAAAAGTAAGAGGCAAAATTGTATACATTTATATTTTTTCATTTATTGGTAAATTTGGAGGAAAAATTAGGTGAATTCCATGGTCTCTCCTAGGATTAATGTTCTCCAGTGCCTCAATATTTCTTCTCTAGGATCTCCAAGAGGGAAAGTTTAAGGGTCACTAAAAACTGCATGGTTTTTGCTTCTCCCTCTTTGTATCACAAAAGTAGTATCCATTGACTGAAAGAATGAAATAAAAACACTGATGATTATATAGGATCTTTAAATTTACCTACATTTAACCTCTTCACAAATAATTTGTTTTGCTTTTTTATATTGATATTGTATTTCTGTACATATCAAAATTGTTTTCTAAATGGTAGAAGGGTACTTGTTTGATAAGAATAATTTAAACATAATTATAATAAAGGCTTAAGCTTAACTTTCAAGTTTTCTTCTCTAACAATTAAATATGCATTTATTTAAGTAATCATGGTATGAAACAGTAGTGGATGAGGAATGAGGATAATTAGGGAATTAAATGATTGAACTGGTTTGAATAGTGTTTGAGCTTCACTCTTCCTAGAAAATGTGTATTCTCACTTATATTTTGTCCTTATTCTTTTCATAATTCTTCACTCTTTATAGTTTTCCTTTCCATTTTCTAATACTTATCTAACATTGTGAAAACAAACAAACAAACTTTAGTTGCAATAGCAGAACCGCTGATAAACCCAACAAAATTTGATAAATATAACCACCTTGCACTAAGGAGTTTCCAGATATTCTTGAATCTGTAGATAACCAGACAGGACTAATATAACAAAGTTTCATTTCTTGATCTATGCCTCAAGGACGAATGGATATTACTCAACATGCCCAAGCAGACATGAATGGATGCTCTCATAAACAAAATGCTGGAGGCCAGCTACATCATCTCCAGCATTATTTCCTAAATTATCCTTTTACTGTTCTAGACCAAGCACATCAAATGATATATGACCTTTCTGGAATGTCAGAGAGGGATAGTGATTACAACTAGGGAACATGTTAATCAGTAGAATTGATATGTTTGAGTCTGTATTCCCATTTTTTTCCTCTCTTCATTTCCTTTCCTTCTCCTGTTCCTTTATATTTCAAGTTTGCCCATCACTGAATTTTTTTGTGGCCTGCATTTCTATCCTTCCTCCCTTTCATTCAGAAACAAACACTGTATAGCTAGGAAATCAGGAAAGTCAAGCACTTTCATATTTTTATTTATAATATGAGAAGAAGTTTTCATGTGTACCAAAACTTTAAAATTATGCTATATTAGTAAACTGTGTTATTAAGCACTGTATGTGATACATAAATATGAGAGTTTATCCTTATCTTCATGTAGTTTTCAATCTGTTGTAATAAGACATTTACTCAAAGAAAAATTAAAGGAAACCTGATAAATATTTTCTTTAAAAAGAAATAAACATTGTACTATTGATTTTAAAATAGAGATATAGCTCAAGTATGTGGAAACTAAGAACAAAATAAGGAGAAAAACCATATGGAAAATAAAATTTGAGTAAAATTTTGAGGAAATGAGATTATCAGTTCAATCGCTCAGTTGTGTCTGACTCTTTGTGACCCCATGGACTGCAGCATGCCAGGTCTCCCTGTCCATAACCAACTCTCAGAGTTTACTCAAACTCATGTCCATTGAATCAATAATACCAGTCCAACTGTCTCATCCTCTGTCATCACCTTCTCTTCCCGCCTTCAATCTTTCCCAGCATCAGGGGCTTACCAAATGAGTCAGTTCTTCGAATCAGGTCACCAAAGTATTGGAGTTTCAGCTTCAGCATCAGTCCCTCCAATGAATATTCAGGACTGATTTCCTTTAGGATGGACTGGTTGGATCTCCTTGCAGTCCAAGGGACTCTCAAGAGTCCCTTCTCCAACACTACTGTTCAAAAGCACCAATGAACACTCCAGACTGACTTCCTTCAGGATGGACTGGTTGGACCTCCCTGCAATCCAAGGGACTTTCAAGAGTCTTCTCCAACACCACAGTTCAAAAGCATCAATTCTTCGGTGCTCAGCTTTCTTTATAGTCCAACTCTCACATCCATACGTGACTACTAGAAAAACCATAGCCTTGACTAGACAGACCTTTGTTGGCAAAGTAATATCTCTGCTTTTTAGTATGCTGTCTAGGTTGGTCATAACTTTTCTCCTAAGGTGTAAGCATCTTTTAATTTCATGGTTGCAGTTACCATCTGCAGTGATTTTGGAGCAGCCAAAAATAAAGTCTGCCACTGTTTCCACTGTTTCTCCATCTCCTTGCCATGAAGTGATGGGACCAGATGCCATGATCTTTGTTTACTTGATGTTGAGCTTTAAGCCAACTTTTTCACTCTCCTCTTTCACTTTCATCAAGGGGCTCTTTAGTTCTTCTTTGCTTTCTGCCATAGAGGTGGTGTTATCTGCATATCTGAGGTTATTGATATTTCTCCTGGCAATCTTGATTTCAGCTTGTGTTTCATCCAGCCCAGCATGTCTCATGATGTACTCTGCATATAAGTTAAATAAGCATGGTGACAATATACAGCCTTGACGTACTGCTTTTCCTGTTTGGAACCAGTCTGTTGTTCCAGGTCTAAGTGTTGCTTTCTGACCTGCATACATATTTCTCAAGAGGCAGGTCAGGTGGTCTGGTATCCCCATCTCTTTCAGAATTTTCCACAGTTTATTGTGATTCACAGATTATCAAGTGCTAGTAAAACACAAAAGTAGGAAATAAGTATATATCTGGAATGTAACTAGCAACCAAGTTTCACTGAAGAGTATGGGAGTGGTCACTAGGAATAGGAAGGTACTGGATATAAAAAGCTTAGAGTTTCAGAAGTGAAACTGATATGGAATTTATTCACTGTCATTGTAAGCCAGATTTTTTGTCCAGTAATAAGTCATGTCCTACTCTGTGACCCCATGGCCTGCAGCATGCCAGGCTTCCCTGTCCTTCACTACCTCCCAGAGTTTGCTCAAACTCATGTCCATTGAGTTGATGATGCCATCCAACTGTCTCATCCTCTGCCACCCCATTCTCCTCTTGCCCTCAATCTTTCCCAGCATCAGGGTCTTTTCCAATGAGTCAGCTCTTTGCATCGGGTGAACAATATTGGAGCTTCAGCTTCAGCATCAGTCCTTCCAGTGAATATGGGCTACATGATTTTCAGGGCTCAGTGCAAAATAAAAATTCATAGCCCTTAGTTAAGATAGTATTAATAACATTAAGATAGCTATAGCAGATCATAAAACCAAGTGTGTGGTCCTTCTAAGCATGGGACCCTATGAGACTGCACAGGTCACATAACCATGAACTTTTCCCATTGGTTAGTCACTGGTCCTGTTGGTGAGTTCTAGAGTAAATGAGAGAACATTTTGCTAAGGAAAATAGACCTAGAGGGAATATCAAGATAAATAGCAGGATAAGAAAATGGGAAAAGGAAAACAATCAAAAGACAGTGGAATCATAAAGAAAAACTTAAAGAAGCCTAATTATTGGGAATAAAATTTTATGATATGTAAAAAAAGTGAAAAAAATCACCCATAATAGTTAACAGATAGTAGCTAGCTAAAAAGATGAAAAATAGAATTAAACCAAAGATGAGTCTACATTTTCATCTTGGATGACTAGAAGAGAAAGCAAATACCAACAACAACAACAACAAATCAGAAAGAGGAGCTGATTTTAGAGGGACCCTGGAATGATGCTGATCTTAATTGAGGGATGCCAAAGTACAACTGGATAGAAAAATATATGAAGTAGCCAGGGAAATGCAATCAGATATCAGAAGGGGAAAAACAAAAAAACGTATTAAGTAAAAGAATAAATATTTTAAAGTTATATGGCTTAAGGAGATAATGGTTGTCCTCTTTTAGGTTAAATTGTTCAAACAATTAATCCTTACAATCAATGGAGTAAATTATTCTCAGATGCTATACTAATTTTCTCATCCTAGATTTGCATACATTGTCCTCGAGATAATTGATGAAAAGATATTTGAGTAAAAAAATAGTTTAGCTTGTAACCTTAAAGATATCAGCACCTAAGACTAGAGGAGAGAAAAAGGATCTAATGAAGAATATTTTAAAAGGTCAATCAGAAATCAAAAAGTCAATCAGCCAATCAAAAAGACTCAACTGATGTTATAGGTGGGAAGACTTTGAAAATGCAGACATATGGAGACAAATCATGTCTAATGCTGTAGAGAAGTCAGGAGAGAGAGTTTCATTGGCAGCTCGTGAATTGGGTGAGTAGGTTTCTGGTGCTGTGTGTGAACCAGCAGCTCCAGGGACAGTGTACAAACTCCAAACAAATTGAGAAAGATATCACAGGAATATGTAACATGTCAGGAAATTCAACCTATGTTGTATGGTGTGGAGGTGACCCCTACAGGTGGACTGGGCAAGATGGGTGACAGAGAATAATAGGAAAGTGAGAGATTCTATGAACAATGTTACAAATGCGGTCCAACTGTAAAGGCGGGGAAGGGTACAGAAAGGTAGATTGGGGTAAACCGGAAGAAAAAGGATGAGTTGAAGAATCGAACGTTTAAAGATACCAATGATACCAAGAGTTGTTGTAAGAGAAAGAGAAAAAAGGCAGAGAGAGTGAGAGGGGAGAGAGAATAGAAGATACTCTGCTATATTTCAGATTTTATTACCATAGTGATGAGTCAGAGTTAAACGGGTTTGCAAGTTTAAAAGAAGCCCCAAATAACCTTTTATACTTATTCTTTGACAATGCTCATTGGGTTTTACAAAATTATTGGCATATTTTAATTTTCTTTTTTTATATAATTTATTTTTTAGTTCAGCTCCTGAAACCAGCTTTCTGGTTCCTTATTTGAAGATCTATACCTAAGAGTTGTGCTCTGAGTTTTTTGTTCTGAATCTATTTAAATGAATTATATTTAGCAAGTTTTCTGCAATCTGAGAGCTAATGATGCAGGCCTTCACTTCCACTGTCTCGTTTAAATTTTATTCCCATAAAGAACAGGAAGTCTTGGGTAACTGGGAAGGTAGAAGAACTAAAACAAATCTTCTATCTTTTGACCATTATACTTGCATTATAATAAATCAGGGTGCAGAATTTACTGTGTATCCAGAATGGGACAGACAGGGAGCCAGAATTAGCTTGGCCATTTCTCTGAGCTTATAAAATATATGCATACACTTAATTCTAACTGGAACAAATAGATATCTTGTATTATTCCACCTGCAGTATTGGGGAAATGTTTTTTTGATAATTGTACTCTAGTGTAACCAAGGTCACCTAAGGCTGCTACAAATGCAGAGTGTACATGCTGGTACTCTGAAGTCACTTAAGAAACATCTCTCTACTTTTCCTGTTGGAGATGTCAGGGATGGCATATCTGAATATTGTGAAAAATACAGAGACAAAGTTTTCCCTTGACTTGTCTATAACTCTTGTCTTCCTTCCCCTGGTTTGCTGACTACTCCTACAGTTCTCTCACTGAATGTGATAATACCCATTGAAGGCTACAATAAGTAATTATTTACTTCTCTGAGTCTGCCTTTAGGCATTGAACCCTCTGATAGGAAGGTCTCTGCCCAAATGATGTTGGTATCAATAATTCACAATACAGTGCCTGAAATACAATAGACCCTCAACACTTGTTAAGCTAATGGTAGATATGTACACATGATCTGAATCATGTGCTGTAATGAGATACACTTTCCAATTTCTCGCAGATCTAGGACAAGATTCCCCATCATGGGGACCCAAATAACGGTCTGTAAATGGTTCCTGTCATAGATGATGACCCTCAATGTTTCACAGATACAAGAAACCATAGGTAAAATTCTGGAACATTCTGAAGTGCTAAGAAATCGTGCAAAATAGGATAATGAGAATTAATGATGAAGTGGAGTTAGGGGTCTCTTCTCCATCCAGGGTTGATCTCAGTAATATTTTTCTCCCTGTGAGAACATTTTAAAAGTTGAATCACACAGTATGTAACTTTTTGAGATTTTTTTCTTTTTTCACTAAGCCTAATGCCATTGAGATCTGTCCAGGTTTTTGCATGCATCAATACTTTTTATTTATCCAGTACTTGTATTGCTGAGTAGTATTCCATTGCATGATATTCTATTGTTACAGAACTGGTTTAACAATTCAGCTATTCAAGGACATTTGAGTTGCTTCTAGTTTTAGGTTAGTATGAATAAAGTCACTATGAACAATTGTGTATAGGTTGTTGTGGGAACGTAAGTTTTTATTGCTCTGGGATAAATGCCATAGGGTATGATTGCTGACTTATTTTGAACATGTATATTTAGTTTTAAAAGAAAATACTGAACTATTTTCCAGAGTGACTGTACCATTCTTCATTCCTGCCAGCAGTATGTGAAAGATATTTTTCCCCTGCCTCAACAGTGTTTAATATTATCACTATTTGTTTTGTTTTCATTTTTGCCATTCTAAGATATATTTAGTCATGTATCATTGTAGCTGTAGTTTGCATTTCCTATATAGCTAATGATGTTGACCATCTCTTTATATATTTACCCTCCATATCCCTTTGACAGCGAAATATCTGTTGATGTCTTTTGCCCACTTTATAATTAGATTTACTTTTTAATATTGAGATTTGAGAGTTCTTCTTAAAGTCTACATATGAGACCTTTGTTGAATGTGATTTGCAAATATTTTATCTTAGTATATAGTGTGTCTTTTCATCCTCTTGATAGGGTTGTTTACAGCCTAATGTTTTAAATTTTGATGAAGCTCAACTTATCATTTTTAAAACAAATCACAGTTTTAATGTGACGTCTCAGAACTCTGCACCTAGCCCCCAAAATATTTTTCTTATGCTTTCTGCCGATCCTTAATGCTTTAAAGGATTACCTACCCCAACAAATGTTTTCCTGAAAAGCTGTAATAACACAGCAGCAAAGAAGTGGTATCTTGAGATTTAGATATAAATTGAAATGTACAAAAAATTTGTTGAAAAATGATGCCACTTAATATGAAAATAACATCTCATTGTTATTCTGTTTCAAAATTAAGTTGTTGAGAGAAAATTGTCAAAAGCATATGTTCATGGAAAGGACATCACTAAGTGGAGTATAACCAAAACAGTATAAAATTTTCTGTATCTTCTTTTATATAATAGTTTAATTAACTAATTAGTTAATTGTTCCCACCCATTTGCAAGACACATATACACACTGATAATCCCATAACCCATTAATTAAATTATCCCATTAAAAGGGTCACATTTTTTAAAGTTAGGGTAGACAGTAGTATTGTAAAAAAAAAAAAAAGTAGGTTAGGCATAATTGCTGCTATTAAGCATAAAAGTTAATTCTGTATTTCCTAGAGTGGCAAGCATAAATTAAAATATAATTAGTTACAAAATTCCCATTATTTATTAGTAAAAAGTAATACTAGCTGTTTAGGAGAAATTGTTCATTTTCTGTAAAAAATCTCTAAAAGACTAATTATATAGATTTTTCTATCACTGCCATGAAGTGAAAAAGGAATATTGTTTTCAAATATAGTTTTACCAAGAAGCAGAAAAGATATTCATATAGACATATTCACCTTTCATAAAATTAGTCCTCAAAAGAGCTGAGGAATATTTTTTAATTACAGAAATTTCTGAGGTTGCAATTTCATATACCAAAAGAAACAGCGTCCAAAGGAATGAATTTTCCTTTATTAGCTTCTCTCTAGTATTCCAATTACCTCAATCTAAGCCAAGATATTTCTTAAGAGAAGCTGGAGATCAGATTATTAAAGATCAAGGTCACAAGAAAGGAGTAGAAGGATCTGACATCCACAGAGTACCAACTGCCTGATTTGATGATTTCTGTTCACAAGAAAATGGTGGGGAGAAAGAAACATAAAAACAAAGTGTTCTAGTTAATTAGCTAGATTAGTAAATTCAAGGATTTATGAGTTCAAGAGATTCAAGGAAGTTTGGAATTTCTTTTAATATACTATCTGTTGTGTGAGTGTGTTTCTTTGACTGTTACACTGTGCTCAGATTAGGTTTTTATTCTGATTATATTTTAGGACCATTTTAACACATGTTGACCAACAGTGCAGTTGGACCTGCTATTAAAGTTACTACCACAAACCAGAATTTTGTTTTTATTCTAACTACTCAGACTTTATATATAACATATAATATGATTATGATTCTAAACAAACATGAAAGAGTCCAGCAACAGCATGGGGATATCACTGTGATAACAATAATTTTGGAACAGAATGCTTTAAGACTTGACTCAGACTAGACTGACACATACTGTGAGTTTATTAAACTGGAGAAATCTAAATACCTTCTGAAGCTATGAGTTGGAGATTAGATTTTATACCAGTTTCTGAGGGCAATGAGTTTGCATACACTATTAGGCCTTTTTGTTACTGTTTTAATAGGTAAAGCTAATGGGATGCCTGCCTAGATAATTTCTCAATTCTACCTGGCTACATGCACAGATGGGCACAATAAAGGAAAGAAATTGCATGGACCTAACAGAAGCAGAAGATATTAAGAAGAGGTGGCAAGAATACACAGAAGAACTATACAAAAAAAGATCTTCAGGACTAGATGATCACAATGGTGTGATCACTCACCTAATGCCAGACGTCCTGGAATGTGAAGTCAAGTGGGCCTGTGGAAGCATCAGTATGAACAAAGCTAGTGCAGGTGATGGAATTCCAGTTGAGCTATTTCAAATCTGAAAAGATAATGCTGTGAAAGTGCTGCACTCAATATGCTAGAAAATTTGGAAAACTCAGCAGTGGCCACAGGACTGGAAAAAGTCAGTTTTCATTCCAATCCCAAAGAAAGGCAATGCCAAAGAATGCTCAAACTACCACACAATTGCACTCATCTCACATGCTAGTAAAGTAATGCTCAAAATTCTCCAAGCCAGGCTTCAACAATACATGAACTGTCAACTTCCAGATGATGAAGCTGGATTTAGAAAAGGAAGAGGAACCAGAGATCAAATTGCCAACATCCATTGGATCATCAAAAAAGCAAGAGAATTCCAGAAAAACATCTATTTCTGCTTTATTGACTATGCCAAAGCCTCTGACTGTGTGGACAACAAAAAACTCTGGAAAATTCTGAAAGAGATGGTGGGCAGACCACCTGACCTGCCTCTTGAGAAACCTGTATGCAGGTCAGGAAGCAACAGTTAGAACTGGACATAGAACAACAGACTGGTTTCGAATCAGGAAAAGAGTAGGTCAAGGCTGTATATTGTTACCCTACTTTTTAACTTATATGCACAGTACATCATGAGAAACACTGGGCTGGATGAAGTCCAAGCTGGAATCAAGATTTCTGGGAGAAATATCAATAACCTCACATATTCAGATGACACCACCCTTATGGCAGAAAGTGAAGAATTAAAGAGCTTCTTGATGAAAGTGAAAGAGGAGAGTGGAAAAGTTGGCTTAAAGCTCAACGTTCACAAAACTAAGATCATAGCATCTGGTCCCATCACTTCATGGCAAATAGATGAGGAAACAATGGAAAGAGTGAGAGACTTTATTTTGGGGGGGCTCCAAAATCACTGCAGATGATGACCACAGCCATGAAATTAAAAGACGCTTACTCTTTGGGAGAAAAGTTATGACCAACCTAGATAGCATATTAAAAAGCAGAGCCATTAATTTGCCAACAAAGGTCCATCTATTCAAAGCTATGGTTTTTCTAGTGGTCATGTATGGATGTGAGAGTTGGACTGTAAAGAAAGTTGAGTGCTGAAGAATTAGTGCTTTTGAGCTGTGGTGTTGGTGAAGATTCTTGAGAGTCTCTTGGACTGCAAGGAGATCCAATCAGTCCATCCTAGAGGAAATCAGTCCTGAATATTCATTGGAAGGACTGATGTTGAAGCTGAAACTCCAATACTTTGACCACCTGATGTGAAGAACTGACTCATTTGATAAGACCCTGATGCTGGGAAAGATTGAAGGCAGGAGGAGAAGGGGATGACAGACGATGAGATGGCTGGATGGCATCACTGACTCAATGGACATGAGTTTGAGTAAGCTCTGGGAGTTGGTAATGGACAGGGAGGCCTGGCGTGCTGCAGTGCATGGGTTCACAAAGAGTTGGGAAGACTGAGTGACTGAACTGAACATTGGCCACAGTAAGATACCCTGTAGATATGAGGGTGGTGGTTTAGTTTTAATCAACCATCCTTTGGAACCAATGCATAAGCCAATTTATTCCTATTCTAATGGTAATATACTAGAAACTGGAGAAAAACAGTGCTGAACTGTATTTGATAGCAAACCATCAACGAGACACTGTTGTGAATATCTTCAGAGGTAAAAGCCAAACAGTGCCCGAATAGGAGTCCCCAAGATCCAGAAGTCAGATCATTTTAGGCCACAGACCATACGCCCTTCTATTTATTTGAAAGTCTCTCTTCTTTCAAACAACTGTATGACCTAAAATCAGTGTGGTTAGGATTCAGAGAAGTGAATAGGTCTGACTTTGCATTCAAAGTGAAAGAGTTACTGTAAGAAGTCATGTGCAGAGGGTGGCTGCTAGCAAAGTATGTAGTCTCAGAAACACCTGAATCAATTCATATAGGAGTAATTTTTAAATCAATGTTTAGTAAATAACCCTGAATTTTTTGCAGCCTTAAGCAATTCTACTTCCACAGCACACCCCACACTCTCATATTGGTGAGACTAATCAGGACTTAGAAAGAAAAAAGGATCAGGTATGGCTGTTCTGTGGAAATTTGACCAAATACACTATTGGAACTGGTGGTAGCCTGCAGCCTTTAAGATCTTAGAAGTTCACACTAAATTGGTTTAGCAATTCTGAAGAGGATATTTCCAGATATAATCTAGAACTTTTTTTAGACACCATGCTCCTTAATTTGCTTTTATAGCAGCAAAGAAAGGCATAAATAAAATCACTTTGACTTGTTGGATTCTGATTCACAGACATTTGCTTTCTCCAGCAGGAACTAGAAATTCCATAAATATTCTTTGAGACTGCCTAGAATTTTTGGAAATAGAGATAATTGTGGTTTTTCAAATTATAGTTTTAGTGGACATAGTGAAAGCTGATGAGAATAAATTTATATTAAACTAATGTCAACAAGTGCTGAGGATTTTTTTAATTTTTTGCTTTTGAAAATTTTTGGCTGTACTGGGTCTTCATTGCTGCGTGTGCACTTTCTCTAGATGTGGTGAGCATGGACTGAATATTGGGTTATATGTATCTTTTCAAACTAGAATTTTGGTTTTGGTGTTCCAGTTATATACTCAGCTGTGCAATCACTGGATCATATGGTAGTTTATTTTTAGTTTTGTGAGAAACCTCCATACTTTTTCCCATAATGGCTACATTAATTTAAATTACCAACAGTGTAAGAGGGTTTCCTCTGATCCACATCCTTACCAGCATTTATTATTTGTGTTCCTTTTACTGCTAGCTATTCTGACAAGTGTGAGATCACTGAGGTTTTGACTTTCATTTCCCTTATGATTAGAGATGCTGAGCATCTTTTCATGTGCCTGTTGGCTATCTGCATTTCCTCTTTGGTAAAATGTCTATTCAGTTCTTCTGTTCATTTCTTCATTGGACTGTTTTGTGATGTTGAGTTGTATGAGCTGTTTATATATGTTGGATAACAATCCCTTATCAGTCAAATCATTTGAAAATATTTTCTCCCATTCAATAGATTGTCTTTTTGTTTTGTAGATGGCTTCCTTTGCTGTGCAAAAGCTATTAAGTTTAAATAGATAGCATTTATTTATTTTTGCTTTTATTTCCTTTACTTTAGGACCAGATCCAAAAAATATTATTGTGACTTATATCCAAGTGTGTTCTATCCATGCTTTCCTTTAGGGATTTTATACTATCTAGTCTTATAAACCATTTTGAGTTTATTTTTGTATATAGTGTATAGAACATTTTAATTTCATTGTTTAACATATAGCATACATGAAATTGTATGAAAGAACAAATAGTATGAAATATATATTTCCTAATTAATTACTCCAAAAAGCATATATATAGAGAAAAATAGAGATAGGTAGAGAAAAAGAAAGTAAATGAAATATATATGGTGATATGATTCACATTTATAGATGATTAAAGTCTGTTAAAAATGATCTTTGAAAGAGAAAAATAATATTGTGATAAAGCAAATCATTTCTGTTGTAAGAAATATATTCGAAACTTTAAATAATATATGTGTCTATATCTGTTCAGTAATTTACTAATATTTTACAGTATATAGAATAGGTAAGAAATTCTAAAGTTGTACTCTACCCTTTTAGTATTTCCTCAGGAATTTATAGTTTCATTATCTTGTCAGTTCTTTTAAAGTTCATAGGTTAATATCAGCCTAGTATCAACCTTGCTTTTAAGTTAACAAACTACTTTAATTGTAGTTATAATTTATCCTTGTGGTTTAATATCTTTGTGCAGAACAGAAATTAAAAATGAGAACTACAAGAGGTCAATATCTGAAATTTTTACTTCACCAGTGGAATAAAAATTAGTATATTTCAAAGGTTGTAAAAAGATCTAAGGAAAGCTAATTTTACTTAGTTTCCAGAATTAAAAAGGTATAATTGGTCCTACTCTGGGAATTGGAACATTTGTAATTATTTAATGTGATTTGTGGTAAATCTATATAAGAGAAGTGGATAGTTATCCTATCCATATGAACCTTTTAAATTGTAATTATGTTATCTTGTGTCTAATGTCTGGTATATTACAGGGTTTTATTATGTAAGCCAGAAGTTTCAAAGAGCCCCTACTTATAATGAATGATTTACTTAAGAGTCTCTGTCTATTGTTTTTTCCTCACTTTATTTTGGAATCCCCATTTATCCTCAGTCACAGAAATTTTCTCAGTCCAATGGCCATCAATGTTGTTTCAGCAATTAGAATTTTTCTTATGTGTCCTGAAATTAGTGGCTGTAGAATATAACATGCAGTTCAAAAATCATTCTTGGAAAAGGAAAAATGCTGTTATCAGGAAATGAACTTGAGACAGAACTATCCAATTTCTCCTTCACTTCAATTTATTAATGAGAGGCATATGCAAATACAAAAATAAAGTGTTTTAAAGGTGGAATTAAAGAACGGATTTCTGTTTTAGAGTAATATATTAGATTAGAGATCCCCTAATTCACTGCCTATAAGATATACAAGGGCTTCCCTGGTAGCTCAGCTGGAAAAGAATCCGCCTGCAATGCAGGAGATCCCGGTTCAATTCCTGGGTCGGAAAAATCCCCTGGAGAAGGGATAGACTACCCACTCCAGTATTCTTAGGTTTCCCTGGTGGCTGAGATGGTAAAGAATCCTCCTGCACTGTGGGAGACCTGGGTTTGATCCCTGGGTTGGGAAGATTCCCTAAAGGAGGGTATGGCAACCCATTACAGTATTCTTGCCTGGAGAATCCCCATTGACAGAGGATGCAGTCCACAGGGTCACAAAGTGTTGGACACGAGCGGCCAAACATGCACAAGATATACAAGTGGTGCTAGTGATAATGAATCCACCTACCAATGCAGGAGATACAGGGGACATGGGTTCAATCCTTGGTTAGAAAGATCCCCAGGAATGAGAAATGGCAATCCACTCCAGTATTCTTGCCTGGGAAACTCCATGGACAGAGGAACCTGGCAGCCTACAGTCTGTGGGGTTGCAGAGACAGACATGACTGAGCACCAGCAGGAGCAAGATATTCAAAAGTTAAAAATATTATTTTTAAGTAATGAAAGAGACTGCCAGAAAGTAGGAGGATCATTTGAAGCTAATGATGAAGGAAGAACACCCATCAAGGAAAGTACTAAGTGGGAGAATTGTCAAAATACCCTGATAGCTTTAAGTTTTGGTGCTTATAACTTTCATGTCTAGAAACTGCAGAGAGGGCAAGAGAAGGAGGCATTATAGGCTGAGCCTAGAGCTTAAATTAGTTGGTGAGACAAAGCAGACACCAACCCTCACAAATCTGGACCCAGGAAAGTCTTGGTATCTATTAGTTCAGAAACATAGAATCTAACAGAACTATACAGAACATAAATAGATAGGTTTTATTGTGGGCCCTGGATAGTGGATCAAAAATAAATAAATAAATAAAAATACCTCCCTAGAAGTTCAAAGGCATTAGTCACGCTCACTCTTCTGCATTTAGAGCCTGAATGTGTACCTCCACTAACCATCTAATTAGGATGGTACTTCTGAGAGTACCAAGAAAAATCAAACACAAATTTTCTGGGAAAAATACATCCCAATACACACATAACATGTAAATGATGTCACCTAGGATGTAAAGATCTTCAATCTAACATCAGTGTTTTTGAACTTTTCTTCCAGCAGTTCTCAAAGATGTGAGCACACAATAATAAAATTGTAAACACAAGAAAATAAGAGAATTCAAAAATAACTATCTACACAATACCTAAATCCTTAGCTATTTTCAGTGCATTTATTTTGCATTCCTTTTTTAAGTTGCATCATAAAGTACTGATGAACAGGGTTGACTTTATGGCAGTTCCATTATAATTAATACTGGTTTACAATCATGGAGAATCAGAGTCACTTAAAGGGAGGTGGTGGATAAAGGCAAAAATATTCAAATTAAACTAATTTATTTCTAAAATTAAAGGGTGTTACTAAAAACACCATAATAAAATCTAACCTGGATTGTTACACAGATGGTTTGTAAGTGCTGAAAGAGAAATGATTCATCAATAGCAAGCCCTGTAGCAAAAAAAAAAAAAAAAAAAGCAAGAAAAAGAAAAAAAATTCAAATTATGTTTTCCAAAAGCACTCATAGAATTTTCAAACACATATACCCCAAGGAATTAGTAATATATAGACCTAAATATATATATTTAAAATATATTTTTTTCCTTCAGGTTTTAATGTCCTTTTAGACTTGGTAGATGTTTAAGTGTACGCATTTTGACATGTTATTGTACTGCTATATTGTTGGTGGAAAAATTGTACCCAAAGAAAGTTATTATACAAATATGTAATAAAGCCTGAAATCTCTTGTAGTATGCCAAAGAATTCCCTCTTCAATTTACTTATCCATTCATCTTTCAACATCTATCATTTATCATACACCTTTCACTGCCCTAGGAACTGAGTCTTATAGGAATGAAACAAAGTGCAAATTCACTAGTCTGTTGTGTCTTGTATTGAAGAGACAGACATAAAAGTGTAAACAAATGACTACATGATATATGAGATGCAATAAGGGCTTTGAAGTAAGACATGGTAAAGGAGAATAGAGAGTTACAGCATGTAATTTTATATAAAGTGGTATGGTAAGACTTTGCTGATAAAGTGACATTTGTTCAGAGACCCAGTGAAAGTGAATGAAAGCTAAACACTTTGCAAAAGAGTGTTATATCAGACTGTCCCGGGAGTGTGCAATTTCCTTGGTTCTGTCTCACCACTGCAAAAATTTGAAGTGACAGACAGAGTTACAGCTTGGTGTTACAGCTCTGTTGCAGCTGAGTTTTATGTGGAAAGCAAAGGAAAATACATCCTTGAGGCATGAATGCTGGCCAATCCGAAAGAAGCAAAGAGAAGAGAAGCCTGAGGCTCAATTTTGGCTCCTCTTTTTATATGTTTTTTCTCCTCCCCTGCTCCTGTCCTATGTAAATTGGGTTAGCCTGGAGGCTGTTTGCTTCACCTGAGGTCCTCACTCCAGTCCTCAGACCTTCCTTTGTTCTATTTTTATGGGCTTTTCCCTTCTTTGTCTTTTAGCCACCACCATTTTGGACTCCTTTTTCCTATTCTAACTATCTAACAAGATGAAACAGTAGATATGAAAGAATTTAGGACAGAAACAGATTGAGCATGTTTGGAGAATATCAACTAAGTCATCATGGCTGGCAGGATGAGCAAAAGAGAGAGAAGTAGGAGATGGTTATCAGAGAGTTCTCAAGGACCTATATCATGTACAATCCTGTAGACCACCGTAAGTTCTCTTATTCTGAATGAGATGAATGGAAAGGTCTGAGATGAACATTTATGTCTGATTTATGTTTTAAAACTATAATATGGCTGCTTGAGGAGACTACCAGTGGAGAGGATGGGGCCAGAGTGGATCAGGGAGAACAATTAAAGAACTATTACAAATGCTTAGGTAATGAATGTTTAGATCTGGCCAATAGCAGTGGCAATGACGGGAGGTAAAGATTGAAAAAAAAAAAAAAAACGAACAAACCTGGAGTATAGGAGTATATAAATATTGAAGGATTTCATGGTTTTTGGCTAAAATAGTTGAAATAATGGAAATGACTTCTCTTGCAGCTTGGAAAGACTTTCAATAAGAGAAACCTAGCCATACACACACACACACACACACACACACACACACATTTGGGGATATATTACATTGGAAATGCAGACATTGAAATAGAAATGCTGAGTAGAGAATCTTCTTTACAAATTTAGAATTTAAGAATTTTGAATTGAATATATACTATTGGTTGTTTTCATAATAAACATTATTTAAAATCATTGTTTTATAAAGGAAATCCTAAAGGAAATCAGTCTTGAATATTCATTGGGAAGACTGATGCTGAAGCTGAAGCTCCAATACTTTGGCCACCTGATGGATGTGAAAGTTGGACTACAAAGAAAGTTGAGCATCAGAGAATTGATGCTTTTGAACTGTGGTATGGGAGAAGACTCTTGAGAGTCCCCTGGACTGCAAGGAGATCAAACCAGTCTATCTTAAAGGAAATCAGTCCTGAATATTCATTGGAAGGACTAATGCTGAAGCTCCAATACTTTGGCCACCTAATGGGAAGAACTGACTTATTGGCAAAGTCCCTGATACTGGGAAAGATTGAAGGCAGGAGGAGATGGGGATGATAGAAGTTGAGATGGTTGGATGGCATCACCGACTCAATGGACATGGGTTTGAGCAAGCTCTGGGAGTTGGTGATGGACAGGGAATCCTGATGTGCTGCAGTCCATGTGACTGCAAAGAGTCAGTCATGGCTAAGCAGCTGAACTGAACTGAACTGAACTGAACTGAATTGAAAATCGTGGAAGATTATCATATTACCTAGGATGTAAATATACATAAAGGAGAAAAGTTCAGAAAACTGGAAACAATACTGTTGAAAGCTGAGAAGTCAAGAAGAGGAGCAGGAGGAATCATCAATGAAGTCACAAAGCATACAATGAGGTAGAAGGAGAATAAGAATGATACATCAAAAATAAGTGGGAAAAATGTGTTTCAAGAGGAAATTAGGATAGATTCTATCAATTGCTTCTGATTGCATCAGTAAGATATTACTTGTGAACTGAAAATTGTGTTTACTATCTGGAGGATATTTATAATGGAGTAACCACTAATGAGGAAAAAAAAAAAACCTCATTAGTGAGTGCAAAAGATAGTAAATAGAAATAAAATATATTCACTTGGGAGTTTCACTGCAGATGGGAATACAGAAGTGTCACAGTAACTAAAAAGGGTGTGAGGTCCATTTTTGTTTAAAGTGAGAAATGCTGTAGCATATTTGGAATATGTTGAAATGATACAGTAAAGATGGAAGAATTGGTGATGAAAGAGTTGGAGGGTACAATTGTAAGAGTGTTGTCCTTGAGAAGGTGGAAAATGCACTGTAGAGGAGGCAGATTTTTTCTTCTCCCTTTCTAGGCTTTTTGCCTGGCAGAAGAACTAAAGAGCAACTTGATGAAAGTGAAAGAGAAGAATTTAAAAGTTGGCTTAAAACTCATCATTCAGAAAA
The DNA here is from genome assembly GCF_033118175.1 of Dama dama. Taxonomy (NCBI): domain Eukaryota; kingdom Metazoa; phylum Chordata; class Mammalia; order Artiodactyla; family Cervidae; genus Dama; species Dama dama. The sequence goes on along the minus strand of NC_083700.1, from coordinate 37,676,421 downwards.
CTAAGATCATGGCATCTGGTTGCATCACTTCATGGCGAATAGGTGGGGAAACAGTGGAAACAGTGGCTGACTTTATTTTTTGGGCTCCAAAATCACTGCAGATGGCGATTGCAACTGTGAAATTAAAAGATACTTACTCCTTGGAAGGAAAGTTATGACCAACCTAGACAGCATATTAAAAAGCAGAGACATTACTTTGTCCACAAAGGTCCGTCTAGTCAAGGTTATGGTTTTTCCAGTGGTCATGTATGGATGTGAGAGTTGGACTATAAAGAAAGCTGAGCACAAAAGAGTTGATGCATTTGAACTGTGGTGTTGGAGAAGACTCTTGAGAGTCCCTTGGACTGCAAGGAGATCCAACCAGTCCATCCTAAAGGAGATCAGTCCTGAGTGTTCATTGGAAGGACTAATGCTGAAGCTGAAACTCCAATACTTTGGCCACCTGATGCGAAGAGCTGACTGATTGGAAAAGACCCTGATTGCTGGAAAAGATTGAGGGCAGAAGGAGAAGGGGAAAACAGAAGATGAGATGGCTGGATGGCACACCAACTAGATGGACATGGGTTTGAGTGGACTCCGGGAGTTGGTGATGGACAGGGAGGCCTGGCACGCTGACAGTTCATGGGGCTGTAAAGAGTCAGACATGACTGAGCGACTGAACTGAACTGAAATAATTAAATTGACATAACAGTTTAACAGGAGAAAAACTAACTGTTTTAGAATACTCAATTCTTAAAAACATTCCCTTCAAATGAACTAAATAGAGCATTTTATAAGTTGATTTTGACAGTTCTATCTGGAGATAGAAAAAATATTACCCATCTACTGCATACATATACAGACACACATAGCAAACAAACACACACTTAAGATTTTTCATTTATCCAATTTCCAACACCTTCTCCTCCTCCCACTTCTTCTTCTTCTTCTTTTCTTAAAGAGAATTATTTTCCTAAAGTTTGCATTTCAAAAGATGGCTCTTGGGTCCTACAGGCAATGGAGGTAGAAAAATCTCTATCACAAAGAGAACATATTAGAGTATTTTCCAAGAAGCAGTTTTTGAAGCATATATGCCTATTATTAGAAGTCTAGAGTAGGAAATGGAAACCCACCCCTGGATTCTTGACAGGAAAATTTTATGGACAGAGGAGACTGATGGGCTGCCACCCACAGGGTCGCAAAGAGTCAGGCATGAAAAAGTCACTGAGCTCATATACATATGCTCAGTCACTAGTCGTGTCCGACCCTTTGTGACCCTATTACAGGAGCCCGCCAGGCTTCTCAGTCCATGTTTTCTCGAGGCAAGAGTACTGGAGTGGGTTACATTGCTGTGCCCTCCTCCAGGGCATCTTCCTGACTCAGGGCTCGAAACTTTGTCTCCTGTGTCTCTTGCATTTCTGGCAAGTTCTTTACCTGCAGGCAGATATATATTGGGTAATTATTATTTTTTAAATATTTTAATTCTTTTGTAATTTTTTCTTAAATGTAGGAGAGTTCTGTTTCCAAAGTCTCAGGACCTACAGATATAGGTCAGGAAGATAATTTATCAGAAACACCTGGCACAAACAGTAAAGCTCACCTTGCAGCCCCTTATATTTCCTCCTGGGCTTTGCTGGCGGCTCAGCAGTAAAGAATCCGCCTGCAATACAGGAGACACAAGTTTGGTCTCTGGGTTGGGAAGATCCCCTGGAGGAGGAAATGGCAACCCACTCCAGTATTCTTGCCTGGAAAATTCCAGACAGAGGAGCCTGAAGATCTACAGTCCAAGGGACCACAAAAGACTCAAACATGACTGAGCATGTACTGGGCCTTGGAAATAGAACTGTCCTACATTTAAGAAAAAAGGTTGAGACAGAAGTAATTCTTTATAGTTGTGCTGGGTTTTCACTGCTGTGAATAGGCTTTCTCTAGTTGCAGCAAGCAGGGGCTACTCTTCCTTGCTGTACACAGGCTTCTCATTGCAGTGGCTTCTCATGTTGTGGAGCACAGGCTCGAGGCGCACGGGCTTCAATAGTTGCAGTACATGGGCTCAGTAGTTGTGGCTCTCCGACCTCGAGGGATGAGGCTTCAGTAGTTGCTACCTGCAAGCTTAGTTGCTCTGTAGCATGTGGAATCTTCTTGGACTAGGGATCCCACACGTGTCTCCTGCATTGGCAAGTGGATTCACTGTACTACCAGGGAAGTCCCATATCCTCTGCTTTTAATGAGCTTCTTGGTTTTGTCCTTCTCCTGCCTTGATTTTCACCTTGAGAGGAAGATTTGAGTGACTACATGGCCACCCAGGAATAAAAGATTCTTCATCTCCCACCTGTTTATCTTTTCTCTTCCCAAACAACATGTTTCTGGGAGCCAGGATTTTTCTATCAAGTCCCATTTCATTGAAGCCAACCAAACTAGTGCTGTGAGACTCAATTTCCCACATGGGGGTCTTTAGACCAGGGACCAAGAAGCCAGGTGGCCCTTCCCAGGTGACACAGCAGTAAAGAACCCACATGGCAATGCAGGAGATGCAAGAAACGTCGTTCAGTCCCAGGAATGGGAATATCCCCTAGAATAGGAAAGGGCAACCTCCTCCAGTATTCTTGCTTGGAAAATTCTGTGGAGAGAGGAGCCAGGTGGGCTACAGTCAAGGGGCTCACAAAGACTTGAACATGACCGAGAGACCGAATACAACTAGAAGCCAAAAAGATCTTTTGGAGGGTCAGGTACTGGGAGCTGGGGAGTTGCAGATAAAAGGTGTTGCCGACTTCAAAAAATGCACAACGTGAGAATTGTGAGTTGTTTTGTTTGAGGCAAAATGAGGATTATACCTAGGAGAAAGCATTTTAGATAGCTTTGAGAAAACTGCTCCAAAGTGCTAGTGGGGAAGGTGTTACATACTATTTTAGTGAAGAGGGGTTACATGCCATAAAGCACACATTTTGGCAGAGGTTTGCTGCCAGTCACCAAGAGCAGATGTTACTGTTAATGATTTTGATTTTTTTTCTAGATATGAGATGCCAGAATTGAGCTTTTAAAATTTTCTACTGAAAATATATAACTATCTAAAGGCCTGTTCTGCCAGTTTTTCCCAGAGCACAGAGTGCCTCATGCCTGATCTCCACTCTGAATCCATTTCAGGGTGTGTTGAAGGTCACAGCTGCAGTGGTTCATGATTTAATCTGTGTAGATGTGGATGACAAATGCCAATTTTTAATTGGCAGTACCAATAAGACAATTAACGCTTTTAAGTATAGCCAGTTCAGAGGATCTGGCCATTGATGAGTAGGATCTTATTTTAATTTTAATAGAGACTCCAATCTATGGCTTAACCAAGCATACAAATGGCATCCTGCAAAAGAGTGCAAAATATGGAGACCTCACAAGATCTAAAAAGTTCACTTCTAGAGTTAAAGAAAGCACAAGTGGGAACTATGGGGGCCCTATTTTTCAACAAACACAGAGAATCACATGTCCCCCTGCCACCTGAAACCCAGCAGGACCCTGTGCAGACCGCCTGATACAAAACCTTCAAAGCATTTCCATGCCTCCCTTTTCCTGCTTGTAGAAAAAAGGCTTCAGCCACCTCAGTTCAGTTCCGTTCAGTCACTCATTCATGTCCGGCTCTTTCTGACCCCATGAATCGCAGCACGCCAGGCCTCCCTGTCCATCACCAACTCCCAGAGTTTACTCAAACTCATGTCCATCGAGTCGGTGATGCCATCCATCCATCTCATCCTCTGTCATCCCCTTCTCCTCCTGCCTTCAATCCCTCCCAGCATCAGGGTCTTTTCCAATGAGTCAACTCTTTGCATGAGGTGGCCAAAGTATTGGAGTTTCAGCTTCAGCATTAGTCCTTCCAATGAACACCCAGGACTGATCTCCTTTAGGATGGACTGGTTGAATCTCCTTGCAGTCCAAGGGACTCTCAAGAGTCTTCTCCAATGCCACAGTTCAAAAGCATCAATTCTTCTGTGCTCAGCTTTCTCCACAGTCCAACTCTCACATCCATACATGATCACTGGAAAAACCATAGCCTTGACCAGACAGACCTATGTTGACAAAGTAATGTCTCTGCTTTTTAATATGCTATCTAGGTTGGTCATAACTTTCCTTCCAAGGAGTAAGCGTCTTTTAATTTCATGGCTGCAATCACCATCTGCAGTGATTTTGGAGCCCAAAAAGATAAAGTATGACACTGTTTCCACTGTTTCCTTGTCTATTTCCCATGAAGTGATGGGACCAGATGCCATGATCTAGACCTTCCTAAATTCCAAAGAGTGGATTCAAAGAATTGCTAATCAGAGAAGGAAGGGAATGAAGAAACCAAGGAGGAGCAGTTAAGAGACAGTAGTGCAGGAATTAAGGCAGAGTCCTGGTTCCTCCTCAGGGTATATACACAACAATATTCTCAAATTCTTCAGCAGGAATTAAGGCCCCCACTCAGGAGGAGATTGGTACCTTCAGACAGAGCACAGGGTTCCTAGAATATCACCCTGTTACCACCAACCAATCAGAAAAAAGCCACATATCCTGCAGCCTCATCCTAAATTTTGCCTATGAAAACTCTTTCCTGAAAACCCGTGAGGAGTTGGGGGGTTTTGAACATGAGTCACCTGTTCTCCTTGCTTGACTCTTGAAATAGAACTTTCTCTGTTCCATACTCTGATGCTTAGATTTGTTTGGCCTCATATGCATCAGGCATATGAAGGGCTGCAACAGAAGGGCTGGCATTTTTACTGGAATCATGGAAGGTAAATTATTTGGACTTAGATATGGATTTGAACTACATATTACATACCCAGCATCACAGCTTATTCACACATTCATCCATTGTCCTGGCAACTATTTGCTGAGCATTTATTTTTACAAGCAAAGGACTTTTAAAATAAAACAAATAAATATATGTTTGTTTGGCTACATGGCACACAGGATGTTTTAGTAGGATCTACTCATCTCAAAATGAACTTTAGGATTCCCTGATGGCTCAGCAGTAAAGAATCAGCCTGCCACTATAAGAGACTCAGGTTTGATCCCTGGATGGGGAAGATCCCCTGGAGAAGGAAATGGCAAACCATTCCAGTATTCTTTCCTGGAAAATCCCATGGACGAAGCCTGGTCGGGGAGTCACAAAGAGTCAGACATGACTGAGGACATAAATTTATTACTATGGGGTTTAGTTCCCTGACCAGGGATTAAACCGAGGCCCCCCTGCATTGGGAATATGGAGTCTTAGCCACTGGACCACCAGGGAAGTTCCTGCTGAGCATTTTTAGTTTGGTATCCTCACACAGGCCAAAGAAGAGACCATCACATAACAAAAATTGAGGTGAATTTAAAAAATTGACTGCAGATTCTAAATTTCCTGGAAGGTAATTAAGAATCTAAAATCTGTAGTTAACATAACAACATTTAACACTCATAAATTTGGAGTATTTTAGTTTTCTCACATTTTGAATTGGTAAACTTTTTCTGAAAAGCATCTAGATGTTCTACTTTTTTTTTTTTTTTTTTCCTGTCTCATGTTTAGGAGAAAACATTCTAACATCTAATGAGAAAGGAGTGGAATTTGTCACCCTCAAATGTGCATCTTAAGCATGATTATTTTAGACTGATTTTTTTTAAGAAACAGTAGACACAAAAAAGGCGATGCAAGTGGTAAAGAACCCACCTGCCAATGCAGACATGGGTCCAGCCCCTGGGTCAGGAAGGTACCCTGGTGGAGGAAATGGCAAACCACTCAATTCTTCTGGCCTAGAGAATCCCCATGGGCAAAGGAGCCTGGTGGGCTATGGTACATGGGGCTTCAAAGAGTCAGACATGACTGAGCACCCGAGCACATGCAGCACATGGCACATTTAGGGCTTCCCAGATAGTGCTAGTGGTAAAGAGCCTGCCTGCCAATGCAGGGGGTTCAGAAGACAGCTTCCTGTGTGTCTTCACTGTGCTGGGAAGATCCACTGGAGAAGGAAATGGCAACCGGCTCCAGTATTCTTGCCTGGAAAATCCCATGGACAAAGAAGCCTTGGAGACTACAGTCCATAGGATCCCAGAGTTTGGACACAACTACAGCGACTTAGCATGCATGCAGACACAGAAGAAGCTCTGGAAACCAAGCAGAAGTTAGCCTTTTGTAAGAGACATTTATATTTATAAGGAAAATCTCCATCTGTAAGGGTGTCTCCTTTACTGTACAAAGAAGAACGGGATGACTAACTCTTTTGAAAAACTTATTAAAGGCGAGGGTGGAATGATTTGAGAGAATAGCATTGAAACTTGTATATTATCATATGTGAAACCAATTGCCAGTCCAGGTTTGATGCATGAGACAGGGTGCTCAGGGCTGGTGCACCAGGATGACCCTGAGGGGTGGGGTGGGGAGGGAGGTGGGAGGGAGTTCAGGATGGGGAACACATGTGCACCCGTGGCTGATTCATGTCAGTGTATGGCAAAAATCACCACAATACTGTAAAATAATTAGCCTCCAATTAAAACAAATAAAAAGAAAAAGTTACTAACGGATAAGGCAGAAACTACATTGCATAATAAACGTACATTTGTTTATTGTGTATCTTCAGTTAACGACACATAGTTGACTACCCATTCCCAACATTTTCTTTTGTTTTTAATTGAAGATGATATTTAAGGTGAAGGTTTCCACAATTTCCAGGAGTTGCTCATTTTTCCTGAGTATGTCTCATGTGAACAGGAGATATCCATATTACTAAATTTGTTTTTCCCCTGTTAATCTGTCATTGTATTGTGACTGTGGGAAGGGGGCCAGAAAGAATTTAGAAGAGTAGAGGGAAAATTATTTTTCCTCCTCCACAAGTTAAATTCAGATTATTTCTTTTGGATAGAAAATACATTTTCCTACACTGTATTACAACATAGCCTTGCAAAATGTGTTCTGCTATTGGACAAAATGCAACTATAAGACAAAAATCAAGGAGAGCTCATGGAGAGACAAACAAGAAAAATAAAGTCAGCCATACACTGACTTTTCTCTTTATTGCCCACCCCCCCATTTTTTTTCTTTTTGTCTATGTGTTTGCTTTTTGTTGTTGTTCCTTTCTTTTGTGACTTTTATGTTGAATGCTAGTCAGACAGCTCCAGGGTCAGTCCCAGCCCATCATGCACATTTTAATGACTTGGGAAAGAAACACCTGGCATTTATTTTTAGTTGTAATTGGCAGATTATATAACCCACTAACAATGTAATTGGTAATGTTATATACAGTCCAGGATGTTTTGCAGTTAATGTGAAAATGTAAATATAGTAACAAGTGTGGTAGGTAGCCATGAGTTCAATATTTTTCTATTAAAAAATGATTGGGATTGAAATATACACACTACTATGTACAAAATAGGTAAACAAGAAGAACCTACTCAGGGAAACTACACAGGAAAATAGGGAAGTATATATTCAATATCTCCTAATAACCTATAGTGGAAAAGAATCTGAAAAAGAATATGTGTATATATACATATAATATGAGTATGTATGTTATACATATATATATCTAAATATATGGCTGAATCTCTTTATTGTACACCTGAAACTAACACAACATTATAAATTAACTATACTTCAATTTTTAAAAAATGACTAAAAAATAAAGAAATCACATTGGAAAATTATTAAATGCAAGTTAATTTAGAGTAAAACTATCTCTTCTCATTGGACATTAGTTTGCTATTACATTAGTTCAAAAATTATGATGTTCTGTTTTTTTAATTTTTATCATACAGTAATGTCTGTTTTGAATTAATTGTTGACATTATCAGACAAAATACCTTCCTATATTTAAAAGCAATTTGAACTCTTATGTTAAAGGCTGTGTAATATAACTTTGTTGCATTAAAGGTACGATAGAGATATGTGGGACATTTTTTCTTTCATAGTAATATTCATGTTTAAATGTTATTATTTTTCTTTTCCACTTATACAATAGGCATTTTCTTTGGATAAAAGAAAATTTACCTTCTCTTTAACAAAGGATTTTTTTTCACCATTTCTGAAGCATTAATTCTGTACTCTATATCAGCTCATATTTTCTGAAACTGTTTCCACCGATACAAAGACAAATAAGCAAGTAAAATCAGTAGCAATAGAATTGTGCTTTATAGATTGATTTCAACGTCAAGTTGGCACTATCACCTCTTTGGGTCATCACCTTGTTATGGTGATTGGCATATCTCATCTGACATTTTCCAGCCTGCTTTTTGATTGGCTAAATTTCTCTGTTAGCCCTCCCAAAGGCACAACCTTGGACCCTGTGTTTTGTCCAACAGCTGTGCTTCTCAGAAGCAGCTAAGCATTTTCATGAGGAAAGGACAGAGAGGTTAGGAAAAAATGTCAATCATCTCTATTTCTATTGTATTCCTGACTGCCCGGAGGATAAAGAGAATACCATTTAAGTGACTTCAGCGTAAATGCTATTAATCTTGTGCCTAAATGAAATTGTAATGTTTTGTCTAGTCTAATTAACATAATTTGAGGAATCACAGGTCTATTTCCAATAATTCAAAATATATATTAAACTAGTAGATTAATGTAATTAAATATATGTATGATATTTAAATAAATCCTTTAGAAACTGATCACATAGATTTCCTAAAATACCTTTACTTATGTACATATACTTATTAAATTATTACAAACAAAAATGATTTTCTTTAGGAATAGGACTTTGTATCTCCTGTTGTTATTGTTTAGTTACTAGGTCACGTGCAACTGTTTTGCAACCCCACCAGCTTGCAAAACCCCTGGAGTTTTGTAGCCCACCAGGCTCCTCTGTCCACGGGATTTCCCAGGCAAGAATAGTGGAGTGGGTGGCCATTTCCTTTTCCATAAGGAAAGGTTAATGACTAAAGCTCTAAAGAGGTCTTCCCCCAATGATAAAAGAATCTTCCAAATGCTAACACATATTACAAATTAGTCTGTGAGATGACTTGTAGCCCCATATGTAGATTGTCTAAAAATTTATTCTTAGAGGTGGAAATATAAAATATACAAAAAATCAATTAGGAATAACTGAATATTTTTCTGAATTGTTTCATATAGTGTTTTCTGTTTTTGTTTTTGGTAATATAAAGTCAGCATCAAACAAAATTTTATTTCTACTCTTATTAATAATATTTATGCTTCCATAGTATTAAAACATTCATAGTAAGAAATAACAGAAATTTATTTGACATATAAATTTATAAAAATTTATTAATATGGGATTATGTCACAACCAAACAAATATACTTTTGTGACCATCTGTACTTTACCTACATTATATTGCTTCAAAAAACTCTGTATCTACATAAATACTTGTAGTCAAGGACACTGTAGCATTAATATTTTATCTCTTATTAAATAAAGTTTCCTAAAGCTCACAAGAGATCATATTTCTTTTCATAAGGATTTCAGAAAAGTCTGGTGGAAAAACGTATACCATAAACACACTAGGAACTTTGGTAGAGTAAATTATTTTACTATTAGTGGGAGAAGAGGAGAAAAGCCTATTTACTTTGTTGAGGAGCTGATCTAAAATGCATCAGCTGTCACCTGGGCAGCCCTGTTTGACAGTTCAATACCTCCTCATCTTCTGAGAGTGGCATTGCTGAGTCCTAAGTAAACTGTGCCTATATGCAAACTGTCAAAGAGAGCCTGACACTTCATTAGTACTGACCTCCATGATGACAATCACAACATGAAACCAAACAGCACAGCTAATTTTCATTGGAGTTCAAATTAATCTCCAAATTTTGCCATCTAGCACTGTGCAAAGCAAGTCACAGAAAGAAAGCACTTGATGAACTCTGTGATAGACTGACAAAATCCTAAAGCTTAGGAATCCATATAACAGTCTGTATTCTAGCAGGTTCAATATGATTATTTTCATAACTCAGGTGAAATACAGCCTAGGTGACCCGCAGAGGAATTAGATTCAATTGTGATAACTCACAGCAAGGATTACAAATTGCCCAATCTCAGCAGTACTGCTGCTTTAATTCCCTTCTAGCTCAGATGCTTCAGAAAAACACCAACTGCCACAAGAGGCACACAGGTATGGTGGGACTTGCCAAGTTCTCTGATATTTCTTTGCCTAGCTGCTTCCTGGCCTTACTCAAGCATGAAGTGCATAGCGAAATGCACAACACATGATCTATAGTATAAGAAAGCCAGCAAGCAAACAGGACCAGGAAGTGTCACACTGAAACACTGTGCAGTGATGCAAACGAACCAATTTTCTGGCATTTGTTCTTCAGATTTCAAGAAGTCACAGTGCTAGGTCATTTGGGGGAAAGTATCCTCCTCCTAGGACCATCACAACCACATATTACCCATTTTCTTACCCTGTGAGGATTAAGGGAATGAACTTTGTTACTGACGAAGTCTATTTACCAGGGCCATCAGCATGTTCAACATCAGATTGTCATGTCATACTGTCAGCATATGTGACTCCTTGAATATTTAGTCAACTCTGTCTGGGGGAAAATACATTTTAAGGATGAAATAATTCATTTAAAACCACCTATTTTTGTATTTTAATACAGGAATTGATTTCTTATAGAACAAGGCAAATTTTCCCAGCAAATTATATCCAGTACCTTTGGAAGATCACTAAGTCTTTGATGTAGCCTGATCCTGTTTTTCAGATTACTGCTTCAGAGCTTCAAACAGTGGCCTGTTTTGTAGCTGTGGGCATGCTGCATAGATGATATACAATGCATACGGGGTACTAACCTCAAGCACTGAGGCATAACTGCAGGATTCTAAACGGCAAGAGCAGCCAACCAACTTGGGAATTTAGCAATCAGATATAGATTGGCTCATTTTGTGCAAAGGCCCTGGACAGCTGGTGAAGGAAAGTGGCAGAGCTACAAACGGTGACAGGCTCTGGAGGCAGTGACTACATTAGCAACGGTGATGTATATACTGTGACTCATTATTTTTCTACTTTTAGCCATCCTCACATAAATAGCAACAGCATTAGCAATAATAACTAAGCTGAGATATGAAACACCAATGATATATATTTAATTTTCTTAGCACTGAGACATTTGTTATAACATAATAGAGGTCACATGGCATAGTGGAAAAGAGTACAGGGCTCTGAAATCAGATAGACCGGAATTGAAATCCTGTTTTTGATACTTACTGATGCTGTGACCTTGAAATGGTTACTTAACCTCTTTTATTCTGAGTTACTCCCTGTAAGATGGTGATAATAAAACCCAAATTACTTGACTAAGGTATGGATTAGAAGTGATGTATGTGAATAGAGAGACAGCATCAAGTGTTAATTATAGTTTTGGCTTGGTAAGTCTGAATTTCCTGAGAATATTATATTCTGCTCATTGCTTAAACTAAAACTTAGATAGACTGCTAACAAATTGATAAGACTGTTTTGAGTTTAATTTTATGGTTTGAATGCTTGCATTTTCCCAAAGCACACTTATCTAAGACAAAAATAATTCAAACTCTTTACTCAATTTCATTGTTCTCATTTGAGAATGATTAGTTAATGGCAGATGCTGACCACAAGGAGGAGCTCAAGATTTCTTCATCCCTAATTCTTTCCCTGTTGTTTAGTGGCTAAGTTGCCTCCAACTCTTTTGCAACACCATGGGCTGTAGACCACCAGATTTCCCAGGCAACAATACTGGAGAAATTTGCCATTTCCTTCTCCAAGGAATTTTCTCCACCCACCAAGGGATTAATCCCATGTCTCCTGCATTTCAGGCAGATTCTTTACCATTGAGTCACCAGGGAAGACCCAATTCTTTTCCTTGCATGCATGCTAAGTCAATTCAGTCATGTCTAACTCTTTGTGACCCTATGGACTCCAGCCTGCCAGGTTCCTCTGTCCATGGGATTCTCCAGGCAAAAATATTGGAGTGGGCTGTCATTCCCTCATCCACGGGATTTTCCCAATCCAGAGATTGAAACCTGTGTCTCATTGTTTCCTGCATTGGCAGGCAGGTTCTTTATTACTAGTGCTCCCTGGAAAGACCCTAGACAGGGTAGAGCCTAGGTAATAGGAGTATTTGTCTCTCTGAGCCTTAGGACTCTCACACGCCCCCAATGCAGCCTCTCTTAAGATTCATTGCACTAAGGCCCTAGTCTTACCTTAGGAAATAATTGGGTAAAATGAAGACTTGTTTGCCTATGAAGAAGCACAACTTTGAGAAGGCCTATGATGGGTGGATTCATCTAGTCTTATCCTAAACACCAATAGGGGGAAAAAACACTTTTTGTTTATCCTTTAGTCTGGTATTCTCACTGGAGCAGTAGTTTCTTCAGGACTGTGATCTGGAAACAGGTCAGGGAGAAGGAAACCAAGTCGATTTCTTGGCATATACAGGTGCTAGAATTTGTTTGTTTCATTTTCTTAAGAGGAGTGTTTGTTACCCCCACAGTGACCAGGCTGATGCACAAGGGGATTGCACCAAGAGCTGAACACAGAATTCATGGTAATACAGGGAAGCTTGGATTAGTCTAAGCTAGCTTGTAACTTGGCAATACATGAAAATGTTCAATATTTGAGCTTTCAGGATCCTAGGTTCCAGGAAAAACAATCATTTTTCTATACATCAGTTTCCTCCTATAGGCAGTAGTATTAGATTCAAGCTCATACTGCTTGCTATACGACAAGCCAATAAATCAAAAGGTGAAGCCTTGGGACAAAACAATAGCAACTTTATTTGGAAAGCTAGTAAATCAAGATGGTGGAATTGCAAACCAAAGAACCATCTAACTTGAGTTAGAATTCAGGCTTTGTTTCTACTAAAACAGGGAGTGTGGCTGGTTGTTGCAAACTTCTTGGTGCAGGAATCCTTTGTTCTTTCAGCTGTCCAAGTAAATATGGTCAAGATGTTCCTGTAAACCTCCAACAAGACAAATGTTACTCTTTATTCTGCAACATTTTATTTCTATATGATTAGAAATGTGTTACACTTTTCAAAGTTCAAGCCTTGAGAATGGCTGTCCTGTATATTTCAGGCTATATTCAACATTCTTTCACAGAGGTGCAGAGTCAGCATGACTAATCACAGGCAACAGAGCACAAAGGTCAGAACTAAAGGAACAGATCCAACATGGAATTAGGTTTATTCTTCTCTGTGACAGTAGTATTTGCTCAGAACATGAGTTCAAATTTTGGATCTTCCATTGGCTAGTTGTACCAGTTTGGGTAAATTATTCATTCACTCAGTGCTTATTTTCTGATCTGATACTGAGATTATAAAAATGCATTTCTCAAGGTTGCAAATTCACTTGTTCATCAAATACTGATTGAGACCCTGCTTCTTGACAGACACTATTTTAGGTTCTAGAATATAATGCTGATCAACAAACACCCCGTTTACACAAACTATGTTCAAGTGAAGGACATTGACAGCAAACAAAAGAGATATGTCAGTTTAAGTGCTATCAACACAATAAAAGGTAAAATTTTGTTGAGGAAGTCAACTCCAAATTAGCAAGCCATGCAAAAACAGGAATTTTTTTTTTTAGGCAGAAGAAAAATAAGGTATAAAGACCTTGAGGTGGTGTGTGTTGAAATTCCAGTTGTTGAAATTATCTGAGCAAGAAGAAGGATAAGTGATGTGATCAGCAAAGGTCAGGAGACAAATAATATGGTGTCCTTTGGGGCCCTTAAGAGAACTTAAGTGTTTATTCTGTGTGAGGAGAAAGTATGTCCCTTCAGCAGAAAGTGACGTGACTTCCATTTTGATTATTTGTAAACAATGGGACGTTGGAAAATCAAGAGTGAATGCAGAGAAATAGTGGAAGATATAGGAGTGACCCATGCAGTGATTATGGCTTTGACTGGAGAACAAATGTAAAACTAATGGGGAAGGAAAAGTTTAGAAAGATAACTGGACGTCAGAGCTAAAAGAATAGTCTCATGAATAGATTATAGGTAGGGTATGAAGGAAGTGTGAATGAGAAGTTTTTGCTTTGAAGTAAGTGTCAGTGCTGGGAGAGAGGGATCGTGTGTCAAGAGTTCTGTTTGAGTGGAGATCAAAGTGGAGATTTTAAGAATATCTAATAATTATTAGTCTGGAAACTATATTTTCCACATTGTGAGAACTCAAAGAATTACAGCTATTTCCATGACTATTTCTGCCTCATGATCTGACATAGCGGTGACAGAGAAGGTGAATATGTGCACAGAAGAGCAAGGATGAAGTGCTGCATGGGGACAACAGCGCTGCAGCCCTGAAGGCTGAAAGTGTTCTAGACAAGGTTCCTTCCGAAGTAGCAGCATCTGGCATTTGCTGGATTAGCATTTATTACAAAGGGTGGATGTATGGAAATTGAGGATTCAGAAGTTCCCTTGTCAATTCTTTATGTTTCATTAAAGACAAAATTAGATTAATAAGAGGTATCTTTATTCAAATAGCCACTCAGGGCAAAAAAACACCTTGGTAAGATTTTCTACTTTTTTCTCCCTGTATAATCAAAACTGTTTCTATATTTAGGTCTAGAGAATATACTTTCTAACTCAGCTAGAATCCTTCTAAAATCATCTATGGTGTTTACAAATGTGAATAATTTTGTGTCAAAGACTACTGTGGAGATTTTCAATTAGGCTTTCAAATTATCTTTAGTGAGATAGGCTAAAGTGCTTTCAACATGAGTGGAGACATAGGTGCTCCAATCTATTTTGAATTATATTAGGAGACATTTCTAACAAAAGAGAGACCTAGAGAACAAAACCACAGATGTTTATGTACCTAGCATCCACTTTTATCAAATACTAATATTAGCAATTTTCCATAATTGCTTCAGAATTTTTTAAGGAATAAAATAGGTGCATTTGAAATCCTTATGGGCCGCTCCCAGATCTCATTCTTCTGGCCTATCCCAAAAAGAATAATTACCTTGGCTTGGTGTTTAATTTTCCCCTGTACTTCAAAAACAGTCTCTAATATTTTTGCAAGTATACTAGCTTTATCTAAAGAGTAACATTCCACAATTCAATCATTTTCACTTAACTTTATATTTGTGAAAGTTAGATTCATGTTGATACATGTGCTTTTTGACTGTTTGCTTTTATTTTTGGAAATATGCTATAATGCATTAATGTAGTACAGTAATTCATTTTTCCAATTTTTAGTCTTTCAGTCATTCAAATTTTTCAATATTAAAAATGAGATTACAAAGAACTTTTGCCTACATGGTCATTTTGTGTACAAATTCAATATTTCCTTTCAGGCAGAGAATATTCCCAGTGTGACACTAATGGATTTCGGGTACACCAATATGGTAGCACCCTTGGGCCCCTGAACAGCTGATAGCAAAGCAGAAAGAGCCCAGACTGGTTGCCCCTAGAACAGTACAATTTATTTACTCTAGTGGATTTTCAAACATCATTTTCTTGACAAGGAAATATTTGGAAAATGCCATTTAGCTTATAAGGGCTAAAATTATACTTTCTGATAAGGAGATGTGCAGGACTTAACATAGCAAGCTTGACTGTTATTCTCTGGAAGGCCTGTTGACAAAGTTGGTCCTTATCTGGCATCTGCAAACAAGGATTTCCAGAAGGTTTCACCATGCCCAGACCTGCTAAAAGAGGCTCACTCTTCCTACAATGTTTGAACAA
Source organism: Dama dama (assembly GCF_033118175.1). NCBI lineage: Eukaryota > Metazoa > Chordata > Mammalia > Artiodactyla > Cervidae > Dama > Dama dama. Next base: position 37,660,831 of record NC_083700.1, on the reverse strand, counting down.
ACAATGTGGTTTGTATCAAATACCTGCTTTCCTTCTGGGATTCTAGAATTTTGATTCATAATAGGCAAAGGGATTATGTGACTATCCCCCAATCAAAATCCCAGAGCAGAGAGTTACTAATAAGCATTTTTTTTTTTTGTTTTAGCTAACAATTTGCTTGAGAGGTTAACATTTCACATGTGTTACCACAGCATCTTGCTGGGGGAAGTAAATGTATCCTATGTAATGCCATTGGGGCAGAACTCTGAAAACTTGTGCTAGGTTTAGCCCAGATTTCACTCCTGTGTGTTTTCTCTGTATTCTTTTTACTATAGTAAACTATATTCTTGATTATGACTCTGTGCTGTCTCACGAGTCCTCCTAGAAAATTATCATATCTGGAGGTGGTCTTGGTCACATTTTTCTTATTGTGCAAGCTTTACTAGAAGCAGTTCTGGGTTGTGATTTATAAAGCAGGTCCATTCTGTTTTTATAGTCCAGAAGACTCTAATTCTTTATTCGGATCCCAGAGTCTTTAGTTCAGATCCTCTGACATGAGGAAGCTTCCTCCTGGTGGGTGACACAGGGAATGAGCAAGCAGTCTGGCTAGTGGAGAGGCTCTGGAATCAGAGACTATCATTTCTGACATGCATTGTTTTTTTCTGAGCATTCCTAACGATCCACTTGTCCATCCACTTGTTTAATCTTAGATCATGATCATTTTTCCACTTCAGAAATTTCCTCATAGTTGGGTTTCAAGTTGTGGTCAACTTCTATAACACCCCTCTTCTCCATTACTATTAATTATTATGTGATAATTTACTACTGATTATTTTATACTCCAGTTATCAATCAGCACTCCCCAAATAAGTCATTAAATATGTACATAAAATAATATTTTGTCCCAGTACTTTAAGAATATTGAAAATTTTAACTGATTGTTTTTTCTTCACATTATTCATAGCACTACTGAACTGAAGATAGATGATAGATGGATGATAGGTAAATAGATAGATGATAGATAGGTAGGTAGGTAGATAGATACTGGCCTTATGCTACAGAATATCTCAAGCCAATGGTGGTATCTAGGAAGAGAATTTAAATAGATCATTGATGAGTTAATATCCTCATCTGTTGTTCTGTTATATAATTAATTGCTGGCTACTGTATTTAGTTAAGAGGCTTTATTTTGAATAAGGATATTAATAAATCCACCTGTTTGGATTTCACTATTGTTTTTCTCTCCAAGAAATCATGTTTTGCCAATAACTTATTATGAAACAAATTTCTAGTCAAAGAACTTTCTCTTAACTAAAAAACTTCTTGAATAAAAAGGTAATGAAATTACTCATTGTTCTTCTGGTTAAAAAAAAAATTAGCCAGATTTCAAATTTTGCTCCCTACAGAACGCCCTGGGCCACTTTATTCAAGGTAATGCAATGCTATTTCTGAGAGTAAATTTGGCATCTTGGTAGCTTCTTTAGTTGTTTCCCAGTCCATGAATGCATTTGGCAAGTCACATTCCATAAATCTTATCTCCCCAAGTAGGTTGTAAATTCCTGGGAGATAAGAAGACACCATATAAAAAACTAAGTTAAAGTGTCATAATGATAACTGGTGTAGTGATAAGGGCACAGTAGCTACACAGACACACACACACACTGCATTGCTAAATACACAAATAAGGGAATTACTGTTGATGAAGAATAGAAAATATATGTTTGCTTTTTGAAAGTACACATATGAGTTATGAAAGGCAAGATATCTTATGATGGTTCTCTTTTTTTCTAAATCTGTGGACAAAATTCCTTTCAAATACCTCATCTCATATAACCAGAGCCTAGGATAGTGAGTGCACTGCTATGGCTTCCAGACTTGTAAAAACAGTGATGCATCATTCTTAGAAGTGACTTTTCAAAGTGTTCTGATCCAGTTTCACTCTAAGGCCATGCTTGCTGTGGTCCATCCCTCTTATGTTTACTGCACAGCATCCACATAGATGCCCTGCAGTAACTGTTAATGTAACTGCTATTGAAATAGTAGGGTTGGCCACGGATAGAACACATTGTCTGCATTAGAACTCATTTAAAAGTCAAGTGTTTGGATGTCAAAACCAGTACAAACCTCAGGGACCTGACACTTAAGACAGAAATTCATTGGCATTATGAGGGGAAAAAAAAAAAGAAAGCTTCAAGCAGTGTCACAGGAAATGCTGGACAGTCCCAGAAAACGTTGCATAGAAAAGATTAATAAATAGGCAAGAGTTTTCATCATGTGCTTTATGGGATAAAGGTAATATATGAAAATGAAAATTATACGTCTTTTGAATAGATGTGTTAGTAGTGTCAAGGGTGAATTCAATTCATATATTTGGCCAAAACAATCAGTTTACTGGGTGTCAGTGAACCCTGTAATTTCAGACAGGAAAGACCTGTGAAGAACACCTAGTTTGGAGATTTCAAAATTATATGAACACTGAGAAACTTTTTTAAAATAACATCAAACCAAAAGTTGTATTTTCTATTTCCATTGATTTGGAAAAAAAAAAAAAAAAAGATTTAAAAATCTAGTATGATTTCTATAGTGTTTTAAATTTACACACACATTTTCAAGATATTTTCTCTACTCAGTATACACTTGAGACTTGGGGCACATATGGATTCACTGACCACTTTAAGTTATACAATTGCTATCCTTTCTCACTCGTTTAGATTTCCTGACCAATAACTTGGGACCTATGATATAGAACAAGAAAAATCCAGGAAATAAGTGATTTATGTACAAACACAGATATTCTTATTGGCAAAGCCAGGACTCAGTATCCATTCTGATTTTCAAGACTGCTTCCTGAAAATTAGTGCTTGGCGTCCTGCTAAGGATCATTGTTATATGGACAGAAAGCATGAGTTTATTTTTGTGTATGGTGTTAGAAAGTGTTCTAGTTTCATTCTTTTACAAGTGGTTGATCAGTTTTCCCAGCACCACTTGTTAAAGAGGTTGTCTTTTTTCCCTTGTATATCCTTGCCTCCTTTGTTGAAGATAAGGTGTCTATAGGTTCGTGGATTTATCTCTGGGCTTTCTATTCTGTTCCATTGATCTATATTTCTGTCTTTGTGCCAGTACCATACTGTCTTGATGACTGTGGCTTTGTAGTAGAGTCTGAAGTCAGGCAGGTTGATTCCTCCAGTTCCATTCTTCTTTCTCAAGATTACTTTGGCTATTCGAGGTTTTTTGTATTTCCATACAAATTGTGAAATTCTTTGGTCTAGTTCTGTGAAAAATACCGTTGGTAGCTTGATAGGGATTGCATTGAATCTATAGATTGCTTTGGGTAGAATAGCCATTTTGACAATATTGATTCTTCCAATCCATGAGCATGGTATGTTTCTCCATCTGTTTGTGTCCTCTTTGATTTCTTTCATCAGTGTTTTATAGTTTTCTATGTATAGGTCTTTTGTTTCTTTAGGTAGATATACTCCTAAGTATTTTATTCTTTTTGTTGCAATGGTGAATGGTATTGTTTCCTTAATTTCTCTTTCTGTTTTCTCATTGTTGGTGTATAGGAATGCAAGGGATTTCTGTGTGTTAATTTTATATCCATTCATTGATTAGCTCTAGTAATTTTCTGGTAGAGTCTTTAGGGTTTTCTATGTAGAGGATCATGTCATCTGCAAACAGTGAGAGTTTCACTTCTTCTTTTCCTCAAAGTGGATTAAAGATCTAAATGTAAGACCAGAAACTATCAAACTCCTAGAGGAGAACATAGGCAAAACACTCTCTGACATAAATCACAGCAGGATCCTCTATGACCCATCTCCCAGAATATTGGAAATAAAAGCAAAAATAAACAAATGGGACCTCATTAAACTTAAAAGCTTTTGCACAACAAAGGAAACTATAAGTAAGGTGAAAAGACAGCCCTCAGATTGGGAGAAAATAATAGCAAATGAAGCAACAGACGAAGGATTAATCTCAAAAATATACAAGCAACTCCTGCAGCTCAATTCCAGAAAAATAAATGACCCAATCAAAAAATGGGCCAAAGAACTAAACAGACATTTCTCCAAAGAAGACATACAGATGGCTAACAAACACATGAAAAGATGCTCAACATCACTCATTATTAGAGAAATGCAAATCAAAACCACAATGAGGTACCATTACACACCAGTCAGGATGGCTGCTATCCAAAAGTCTACAAGCAATAAATGCTGGAGAGGGTGTGGAGAAAAGGGAACCCTCTTACACTGTTGGTGGGAATGCAAACTAGTACAGCCACTATGGAGAACAGTGTGGAGATTCCTTTAAAAAACTGGAAATAGAACTGCCATATGACCCAGCAATACCATTTCTGGGCACACACACCAAGGAAACCAGATCTGAAAGAGACACGTGCACCCCAATGTTCATTGCAGCACTGTTTATAATAGCCAGGACATGGAAGCAACCTAGATGCCCATCAGCAGATGAATGGATAAGGAAGCTGTGGTGCATATATACCATGGAATATTACTCAGCTGTTAAAAAGAATTCATTTGAATCAGTTCTAATGAGATGGATGAAACTGAAGCCCATTATACAGAGTGAAGTAAGCCAGAAAGATAAAGACCATTACAGCATACTAACACACATATATGGAATTTAGAAAGATGGTAATGATAACCCTATATGCAAAACAGAAAAAGAGTCACAGATGTACAGAACAGACTTTTGGACTCTGTGGGAGAAGGTGAGGGTGGGATGTTTCGAAAGAACAGCATGTATATTGTCTATAGTGAAATAGACCACCAGCCCAGGTGGGATGCATGAGACAAGTGCTCGGGCCTGGTGCACTGGGAAGACCCAGAGGAATCAGGTGGAGAGGGAGGTGGGAGGGGGGATCGGGATGGGGAATACATGTAACTCCATGGCTGATTCATGTCAATGTATGACAAAACCCACTGCAATGTTGTGAAGTAATTAGCCTCCAACTATAAAAAATAAATGGAAAAAAAAAAAAAAAAAAAGAAAGAAAGCATGGATAAACCTTAGCCTGGCTGGTATTTCAAAACAAAGAAAATACTGTTACTAAAATCAAGGGCAATTTCATCTGACCCTTCACTTTCTAATTTAGGTAATGAGACTCTTCCCAGAATGGGAAGAAATGGGCTCACAAAGAAGAAGGGTAGAGCAGAGGAAAATACTTTTGGTCCTCTCTTGTCAATTACCCTTTGTTTATGTCTCCTCTGACTCATTTACTTTCACTCACCATTGGTTCTAAGAACAGTAGCTCTGAAGGTTCAGGTCTGCTTTCTAAGGATCTTTCTGAGGGTCTTACTGTTATACCATTTCTTTTGCAGCCAGTGGTAAGTTTTTGAAGTGAGCACTGCAATTTTGTATTAAGACTTGGTATTCTGATCTCAGCAAGAAGCAGGTGATACAAGAAAAGCATTTTTCTGAGGACAGAGAGATTGATTTATGGACAAAGATTGGATCTATGATAGGTGTGGCTTAGCTAAATGAGAACTGTAAAAGATAGCTTTCCACTATTATTCAAAGGCTGAGCAACCCAGCAGAGAGTGTAATTTTAGCTAGGTTTGAAATGAGTAAGGGGGAAAAATACTGTTAAAACAAACATCATAATCCAACTAGAGAGGAAAGATATGCACTCCACCTATACATATTAATGGTAAATAAGCAAACAATATGTTGAGAAGGGAGAAGGTAAGTTGGAGAAACACTTCTTTTATGGGAGGGCTGTTATTTGGGGAAAGGAGATTTTTGGGAAGAGTAGGGAGGGCAATGTAAGAAATGCATTGGGGTCCAGAATACATAGAGCACAGAAAGGTAAACTGACGGCAAAGACCTAACTATCCTCCTACATTTCTTAGACATTAGACTAAGAAACATCCCAGGCTCTCCTCTGCCTCATGGAGGAATATTTGATTCTAAATCCAACAACATATTAATAGTTATTGAATTCCTAAAAGTTTATGTGGGTATTTTTTGTGAGGTATGATCAATGAAAGTATGAAACCCCCTGGTTATGAAAGAAGAAATTCTACATAATATGATTAAAAATAGAGTTTTGAATATACTGATTCCTAAAGGCTTCAATTTCACTGTAATTAGATGGAATATTTCATTTAAAGTTAAATAAACTTTAGCAAAAACATAAGCTATTCATTAGTATTAGATTTATAGCACTAAAACTCAACAAAAATAAGAAGGAAAAGGAAGAATATATAAATCTTTCTCTTATTAGCTTAAAGGATCATTTTACAAGCTAGTATAAGACTATATAAAAATTCTCTATAGTCCTTCCTTCTGACTCCCATTTGCCCACCAAGAACTGATTTGCTTATTAGGTCAGGCAACGATTTGCAGAAATGTCACTTACTAGACTAAGGGTCTTTCTGCAGTGCTGTTACACTGTCATGTCCTTTGCAGCCAGGGGTAAGTTTTTGAAGTGAGTCTGCAATTTTGTACTGAGAGTTGCTATTCTGAACTCAGTGAGAAAAACCATCAAACTAGAAAGCAGGTGACAGTTTTGTGACTAAGGGCAGAGATTGATTTATGGACAAAGACTGAAACAAACCACAATGGGTGTGGCTTAACTAAATGAGAACTATAAATGACAGATAGCTACTAATATTTAAAGGCTAAATAGCCCAGGCAGAGTGCAATTTTAGTCAGGTTGAAATAAGTAAAAGGAGAAAAAAAGGATCGAAAAAATATCAGCATGTCTAACTAGAAGGAAATATCACTATGAATTAGTTTGCAAGGAAGAAAAGGGAGTGCTTTATTTATACATGTGTTTTTCTAAAACAACAGTTTAAGTAAGGAACTCTTACACTTTGAAATGGAACTTCAATTTTAAATAATACTACCTAGAAAGATGCTAATGAAGAATGGTATGACCCAGTATGTAAATAACTTCTGGGATGAGAAGGTGCTTCTGGGATAGCTGGCCGTTAATGGTTTAGGGCTTATTACACCTTAATGCAGTTAGTTTGGAAAACATAGGAGGGTTGTTATATCACCTATAGGTAGAGGCAGTCATTCACAACGGTTAAATTAAGAACCAAAATGAGTTTTTGAAAAATGCTGGAGGTTAAAACATATAAACAATGTCATCAATATGAAATAACTGATTCTTATGCACTAGTGTATAACCTTTATAACCTGATCTACTTCACTCCATTTCTACATCTCTTACAGTTATTTTTCATGAGGTTTAGTTCCCACCAATTGCCTATTTTCATTAATCTTTTAGACTTTAAATTTCTTGTATAAAATACCTAAGGTTTCTTGAAATTCTTGTTCTTCTGTTATTTTCTTTTTGTAAAATCTAATCTTTAGTGTTTTGTTTACTGAGGAAACTGGTGGCAAATTTCCTTAATCTTTTATGAATGAAAATATCGTTATTTTGCCTGTGTATTAATACTATTTTATTTGAAATGAAAGTTTATTGAGCAGTTAATATTTTAATTTATCATTCTTTATAATGTATTTGTTACTAAAGAGAATATTGATTTTTCTTTTGGTCTTTTCTAGATGGTCATATAGTAAGTAGCCTTTTCAGATTGGCATTTTGTACTTATTAATATGCATTTAATTTTCTGCCATGATTTCTCATGGCACAATAGCTCAGTTCTTTATATCAGTGAATAATATTCCATTGTATGGATGCCCCATAATTTGTTTGTTCATTCATTTATCCATCTTTTGAAGGACTTCTTGGTTGCTTTCAAGTTTCAGAAATCATGACTAAAACTCTAAAACTTTGTGCAGGTTTTTGTGTGGACATAAGTTTTCCACCCATTTGAATAAAAACGAGAGAGTTTAATTGCTGGATTTTGTAGAAAAAATATGCTTAATTTTATAAAAAAAAAAAAAAACAAAACAGTCAACTGTCTTCCAAGATGGCTGTACTAAATGGCATTCTCACCAGCAATGAATGAGAATGCAATTGCTGCTTCACATACTTGCAAGCCTTTGGTGTTGTCAATGTTTAGCATTTAGTTTTGCATTTTAGTCATTTAGATAGATATGTATTGGTATTTCCTTGTTGTTTCAATTTGCATTTCCCTGATAACATGTGATGATGAGCATCTTTTCATATGCTTGTTTGCCATATGCATATCTTCTTTGGTAAGATGTGTCTTAAGGTCTTTGGCTTAAGGTCTCTCAATTGGCTTATTTGTTTTCCTATTGTAGAGATTTAAGAGTTCCTTTTTATATTTTGGGTAACAGTCCTTTATCAGATATGTTTTTGTGAAGATTTTCTCCCAGTCTGCGTGGCCAGTCTTTTTATTCTCTTAGTAGTGTATTTTACACAGCATAATTTTTAAAATTTAATGAGGTCCAACTTAATGATACTCTTCTTACATGAACTGTACTTTTGGTGTATCAGAAAAGTCATCACCAAATCCTAGATTTTCTCTAAGTTGTTTTCTAGGAGTTTCATAGCTTTTCAGTTTACAATTAGGTTTATGATTCATTTTGAGTTTTTTTTTTAAATGTATATCCTGTGTCTATATTCATTTTTTTTGCATGTGGATGTCCAGTTGTTTCAGCACCATTTGTTGAAAAGATTATCCTTTTATTATTGAATAAATAGCCTTTGCTCCATTGTCAAAGATCAGTTGACTATATTTGTATGTCTATTTCTATGCTATTTCATTCCATCAATCATTTGTCTATTCTTTTGCCAATGGCACACTGTTTCATTTACTATAACTTAATGGTGGTGGTGGTTTAGTTGCTAAGTTGTGTCTGACTCTTGTGACCCCATGGATTGTAGCCCGCCCCACTCCTCTGTCCATGGGATTTCCCAGGCAAGAATACTAGAATGGGTTGCTATTTCCTTAAGTTAGGTAGTGACAGTCTTCTGATATCAATATCATGTTGATTATATATGCCTTCACTTGTAAAACTTAAAAATGACTTTATCAATATCCTCAGAACAATTTGCTGGCATTTGGATTATGATTGCTGAATTCATAGATCAATTGGGAGGAACCAATGTTGGCAATATTAAGTTTTATATCCATAAACATGGAGTAATTCTCCACTTTTTTAGATCTTCTTTAGGTCTTTTATGAAGTTTGGTAATTTTTCTCATATAGATCTTGTAGATATTCTGTTAGATGTATGCCTAAGTATTTTGTTTTGGTGTTAATATAAACAGTATTGTGTATTTAAATTCCAATTCTTTATCACTAAAGCAATTGACATTTGCAAATTAACCTTGTAATAATGAGAAAAGAGACAGGTCATGTTCAAAGGGTAAGAGGGACTCAACACTTCATTACTGCTTTGGGGATGATGGAAGGGAGACAAGAGCCAAGGAACACAGGTGGTCTCTAGGAGCTGGGAATGGCCCTCAGCATTCTACCATCACAAGGAAATGAATTCTGCCAACAACCTAGGTGAATGAGGAAATTATTTTCCCCCTCAAAGCCTTCCTGGTGGCTCACTGGTGAAGAACCCACCCGTCAATGCAGGAGGTGTGGGGTTGATCCTGGGTCAGGAAGATCCACTGGAGAAAGAAATGGCAAACTATTCCAGTATTCTTACCTGGAAAATCCCATGGGCAGAGGAGCCTGGTGGGCTATAGTCTACGGGGTCACAAAGAGTTGGACACGACATAGTGACTAAACAACAAGAACAACAATAAAACCTCTATAAAGAAATATAAACCTGCCAACACCTTGATTTTAGCTTGATGAGACTTTGTGACAGACTTACCTATAGAGCTGTGAGGTAAATTTGTGTTAAGCCACTAAGTTTTTGATGACATGTTAGGATAGCATTAGAAAATTAATATAATCTATGAGCAGTACTTTCATAGTTACAAGCAGGAGAAGATAATCTCAACTGATTTACATAAATAAAGCTTAATAAAAGGACATATGCCAATTCATAGATTCAATAGGAAGGCTCTCAAACTAATTTTAAAGCAAACATCCCATATAAAAGCCCAAAACCAGACCAAAGATCTAGTTCAACAACAAATCTGTTATTTGTGTGAACTATCAGTAAATCGTTACTGTCTCTGCCTACTCATACAACCTTGCTCCAGGAACTTTGTTTTACAGCCATTGGTAAAGTGCAGCCATTGGTATTGTAGTTACAAACACCAAACATCCAAAACTTCTGCCATCACATAATCACACATAGCCTCAAAAATGGAAGCTCCATGCATGACGATTTTTGAAACAGCTTCTTCTGAACTGCAGTCTTATTGATTTACAACTATTGACAGACATTAGGTCATATGCTGGTACCCTGATCACAGGGTCTGTTTAGAATTCAGGTTTCTACCCTCACATTGGGAAAGAAAGAGTCGTTAAATTAGCATACCACCAAACCTATGTATGATTTCAAACCTACCTTAGCTAATGTTGATAGAAGTAGAATGTACCAAACTAGTGGATTTAGGCTAGTATGCCCGGGACAGAAAGATATGTGAAAATACAAATGAGATATGTGAATATGCAGATTTAAAAACAATAGGTGGGTTTATAAAGCAGGGTACAATACAATGGGAGCCAGGATTAACCTGGGTAGACAGTGATCTCTGTTGCTTTGGTTATAGAACTCCATCTACTACTAATGAGGTTATAATAAAAACAAATTAAATAGTGATTATGGCCATTCAAGGCAAAATCTTACAAATTTTATTTTGAAGCAGATAATAAGGACTATGTTTCAAATACAGGATGAAAAGATAAAATAAAAAGATAATATGGATGAGAATGCAATCAAGTCTAAGTATTTGCTATAGTTAGGTCTATAAAGTTGTCACATACAGTGGACCATGACTCCTAGGGGAAATACAGGGTTAGATTCCTGCAAGCCCCAGCATTCTTGTTTTATGTGTGTTTCCTTGTGAAGACACCTTATTTGGTATATACTGTAGATTCAGATTCACTAACATTGAACTCATGGGCAACGGATCTATCACTCTTATCTGAAGGAAGTTTTGTAACATATATTTTCTTCACAAGACACATCACAGTTTTCCTGCACTTAGAAACACTAGGAAGCACTTCAACACTATGCTTTGGGACCATTTTAAGCAGCAAAATTCAGTTCAGTTCAGTTCAGTCACTCAGCCGTGTCCAACTCTTTGTGAACCCATGAACTGCAGCATGCCAGTCCTCCCTGTCCATCACCAACTCCAGGAGTTCACCCAAACCCATGTCCATCTAGTCAATGATGCCATCCAACAATCTCATCTTCTGTCGTCCCCTTCTCCTCCTGCCCTCAATCTTTCCAAGCATCAGTGTCTTTTCCAATGAGTCAGCTCTTCACATCAGGTGGCCAAGTATTGGAGTTTCAGCTTCAACATCAGCCCTTCCAATGAATATTCAGGACTGATTTCCTTTAGGATTGACTGGTTGGATCTCCTTGCAATCAAAGGGACTCTCAAGAATCTTCTACAACACCACAGTTCAAAAGCATCAATTCTTCAGCACTCAGCTTTCTTTATAGTCCAACTCTCATATCCATACTTGACCACTGGAAAAACCATAGCCTTGACTAGATGGACCTTTGTTGACAAAGTAATGTCTCTGCTTTTTAATATGCTGTCTAGGTTGGTCATAACTTTCCTTCCAAGGAGCAAGTGTCTTTTAATTTCATGGCTGTAATCACCATCTGCAGTGATTTTGGAGCCCAGAAAAATAAAGTCAGCCACTCTTTCCACTGTTTCCCCATCTATCTGCCATGAAGTGATGGGGCCGGATATCATGATCTTAGTTTTCTGAATGTTAAGCTTTAAGCCCACTTTTTCACTCTCCTCTTTCACTTTCATCAAGAGGCTGTTTAGTTCTTCTTCACTTTCTGCCATAAGGGTGGTGTCATCTGCATATCTGAGGTTATTGATATTTCTCCCAGCAATCTTGATTCCAGCTTGTGCTTCTTCCAGCTCAGTGTTTCTCATGATGTACTCTGCACATAAGTAAAATAAGCAGGGTGACAATATACAGCCTTGACGTACTCCTTTTCCTATTTGGAACCAGTCTGTTGTTCCATGTCCCGTTCTAACTGTTGCTTCCTGACCTGCATACAGGTTTCTCAAGAGGCAGCAAAAGCACCAACAAAAAGCACAAAAATGTGAAGGACAAGGGACTAAAAGGACTTAAAAGTATTATAGTATTTCTAAGGGCTGGAACAGAAGACAGGGTGTTGCCTTGTTTGACCTTACCTGGGAATGTAAAAAGTTGGGTAGCTCAAGTTTTCTGCCAATCTACATGTCTAAAAATGACTGTAAAATCACCATGAATATTGATTTGGAGGCTAAACTTAAGGTGGGGAGAGTGGTCAAATCTGCTCATATGGAAACTATGGATAAGTAGGATTGACTACATATGAAACACACAGATCCCACATACTTGGAATTCTCCCACTAGCATTATTCTCTACTATGTAAATAAGTTCCCATAATCCATGTTGCTTTATCTTTCCTTCTTGTTAATGTACTCTGTTGGATAAGAAACCCTAGATGTAGCATGGCAGGAAGCTCAATGTTATATATGACAAAAAGTGGAAAAAACCTAAATATTCAACAGGAGGGATTTGGGGCAATAATTTATTAATGTTGACATCCTTTCAAGTCACTGGGCTTTCCCGGTGGCTCAGCTGGCACAGAATCTGCCTGCAATGTGGGAGACCTGTGTTCGAACCCTGGGTTGGGAAGATCCCTGAAGAGGAAAAGGCTATCCACTCCAGTATCCTGGCCTGGAAAATTCCATGGACTAGACAGTCCATGGAGTCACAAAGAGTCAGACATGACTAAGCAACTTTCACTTTCAGTCATTACATATTATGACAAGCGTTTGTTAAATATTACTGATATCGAAATACTTCTATGTATTTCAAATGATAATCCAATCTAGAATGAAGAATAGTATGCTTCATTTTTTATTAATAATAGCATGTTAATTTACATGAAATATATTTTTCTACAAATAGGACTGGTAGATTTTCACCAAAATTTCTCTCATTGTTGTTTCTAGGTGGTAAAATTTGAGGTGTTTTAATTTCTATTTGGTTATCTTTATCTTCTAGTCTTATACAATGACCACATTTTATTTATGCATTTCAAAATACATATGAATTAGAAAAAAGTTTACAGAATTAGGATTAATTCAATGAATTATCAGTCATTACTCAGCATTGTCCATATATGCCATATTTCCTTTCCTCTCCTTCCCAGTTTTTATTTATTTTCTGGACATTTTTGGCTGGTCCTTCTAGTCACACTGAAGTGCTGTCAGTCAAACATATGAAGAAGCTGAACTAAATTCACACTACAGTTTTTATGACTGTGGATAAAAACTAAAATTTGAAGGCTTTTATTATAGATCAAGTACAAAACTAAGAACAGCATACAAATGATCTTATTTGAGCCTCAAAGTAATCCTGTGAAATGGGTAAATATCATTCTCATTTTTTATAGATATGAAATACTGAAATACAGTTAATTTAATTTGTCTGACCATACACAGCTAGTGAGGGGTGGAAGTAAGGTGTGTAGTCAAGGAGTCTCATTTCACAGCCCATGCACAAACCACTATGCTGTTTAGCTGCCTACAACAAGACTTTCTGTTCTCTGCTTCACTGTCATATATAGAAACACCCATAAATTTACAGAATATAATTTTGAAATAGACATTTTTTTTTTCCATCCTGGTAAAAACTACTTGAAGAGGGGGGTTAAGTTTGGGGGTGGGTGGATGAGTTGAACAGGAAGGGAAGGGAGTGAAATTCTCATGGAAATCTTGAAACAATCAAGCCATTTTACTCGTTCAAGTCTTCTTTCCATCAAGCAAGTCAGAGAAACATGTCAATGGGCATTTTAGATTTTCTGCTCATAAACTCATTTGATTAATGATGTCAGCCGAGGAGCATCAATTACAAAAAGCACATTCTGCTCTAGGAAATTCCACGACTCAGTCACAGAGGATATTTATGGGAGAACACAAGAGATTTATACTGTTTATGTAAAGCACTATATGTCCTGGATGATAGTTTGTTTATCTTGTACTTCAGAACATGGATTCCAAAAATATATACACTGTGAAAGGCATCATAAGAGAAAGAGGCCCACAGTGTGATAAATGCCAGCCTGCTTCAAGAATAAACTACTATCAAGTAAACTGATCTCTTTAAAAATTTATGAAGGCAGAATATCTACTCACAACCACTTATCACTGGCTTAAAAAAAAAAAAAAAGAGGACATCTACAATAGTGTATGTGCTTGCCAACTTTATTTTCTAGGTTTCACATTGGAACACATAATTTGTAAACTGCATGTGTAATCTTCCAGTGAATTCTAAGTGAATCAAGAGTGAGGAAGGATACTGTCCACTAGCCCCTCCCATGAATATTTATTCTCTGATTCTCAGAACACATTACAGTGAGTGGGAAAAAGTTAGCAGCTACCAAAACCAAACCAAACAAAAACAAAACTATAACCCATGGCATATTAATAGTACAAATTACCATTATCATCATTTATTTAATGCTTACCATGTGCCAGGCTTGTATAATAGCAAAATATCATTAATTCCCAAACATCTCTAGCAAATAGCTAGCTTTATTGCACATTGACGTTTTAAGAAATAGAATCTAGGTTACTAAGTTGGGTGACATGCTTAATAAAACTACATTAAGATTTAAATATAAGTATTATTTATGATATGTTGCAATGCAAGGCTCCCTAATGTCTACTTCAGAGTTTGAGTATAACATGACTGAAATTCAGCCACACCAAAACCCTACAACAAATCTCCTATATCAAAACCTAAGTTTTTGAAAGTTCAGTTTGCCATATACTTCAACTTCCATATGCTAAAAGGAGCAGAAACTAATACTCATGTAAAGGAGGTGGCAGCAGTAGAAATGTTGAAGACCAGGACAAAGGCTAAGAAGAAAATGTGAAAAAGAAAGCACGACTTTTAAACCAGCAGAAGGAAAGCCAAACCACTGGAAAGCAGGAAAAGAGAAATAAAAGTGGGAAAACAAAATACTTTAAATATAAGATATAAATAAGATGGCAGAAGTTATTCTCTAATACAACCAGAGATTTAAAATATATTTAAATAGCATAAAGATTAAAGAGGCTTTCAGATGGGATCAAAATATAAATAAAAATACATGGAAGCAACCTAGATGCCCATCAGCAGATGAATGGATAAGGAAGCTGTGGTACATATACACCATGGAATATTACTCAGCCATTAAAAAGAATTCATTTGAACCAGTCCTAATGAGATGGATGAAGCTGGAGCCCCTTATACAGAGTGAAGTAAGCCAGAAAGATAAAGAACATTACAGCATACTGACACATGTATATGGAATTTAGAAAGGTGATAACGATAACCCTATATGCAGAACAGAAAAAGAGACACAGAAATACAGAACAGACTTTTGAACTTTGTGGGAGAATGTGAGGGTGGGATATTTCAAAAGAACAGCATGTATACTATCTATGGTGAAACAGATCACCAGCCCAGGTGGGATGCACGAGACAAGTGCTCCGGCCTGGTGCACTGGGAAGACCCAGAGGAATCGGGTGGAGAGGGAGGTGGGAGGGGGGATCGGGATTGGGAATACATGTAAATCTATGGCTGATTCATATCAATGTATGACAAAACCCACTGGAAAAAAAAATAATAATAATAATAAAAATAAATAAATAAATAAATAAAAAAAAGAAAATAGAAAAAAAAAAAAAAAAAAAAATCTAGGCATATGTGGTCCACAATGGAGACAGACTGAAAATTAAAATATGAGAGAATATATATCAGACAAATGAAAAGGCTAAGGTATAAATTTTAATATATATCATTTTTAACATAAATAACCTCTCCAGGTTTTTCAAAGGAAGAACGTTTAATATTGGGAATTCTTGAGAAAATGTTGAAAGAGTTAGAGAAATAAAAGTGAAAGGTGGTATATATATATATATATATATATATATATATATATATATACACACACACACACACACACACACACATATTTATCACCTGTAAAAACATGTGTGTGAATATATATGTATGTGTGTATATACATGTATGTATATATATATATATTTGGTAGGTACCTCAGTAATTTCCAAGGTAGGACCCAATGTTCATTTATTTGCTTTTTGTTTTTTAATTTTAATAGAAAGCTAATTACTTTACAATATTGTAGTGGTTTTTGACATATATTGATATGAATCAGCCATGGGTGTACATGTGTTCCCCATCCTGACCCTCCCTCTCACCTCCCTCCCCATCCCACCCCTCAGGGTCATCCCAGTGCACCAGCCCTAAGCACCATTTCTCATGCAGTGAACCTGGACTGGCGGCCTGTTTCACATATGATAATATACATGTTTCAGTGCTATTCTCTCAAATCATCCCACCCTCACCTTCTCCCACAGAATCCAAAAGACTGATCTATACATCTGTGTCTCTTTTGCTGCCTCGCATATAGGGTCATCATTACCATCTTTCTAAATTCCATATATATGCATTAGTATACTGTGTTGGTGTTTTTCTTTCTTACTTACTTCACTCTGTATAATAGGCTCCACCTGATTACAACTGATTCAAATGTATTCCTTTTAATGTCTGAGTAATATTCCTTTGTGTATATGTACCACAGCTTCCTTATCCATTCATCTGCCAATGGACATCTAGGTTGCTTCCATGTCCTGGCTATTATAAACAGTGCTGTGATGAACATTGGAGTACACGTGTCTCTTTCAATTCTGGTTTTCTCAATGTGTATGTCCAGCAGTGGAATTGCTGGGTCATATGGCAGTTCTATTTCCAGTTTTTTAAGGAATCTCCTCACTGTTCTCCATAGTGGCTGTACTAGTTTGCATTCCCACCAACAGTGTAAGAGGGTTCCCTTTTCTCCACACCCTCTCTAGCATTTACTGTTTGTAGACTTTGGATAGCAGCCATTCTGACCGGTGTGAGGTGGTACCTCATTGTGGTTTTGATTTGCGTTTATCTGATAGTGAGTGATGTTGAGCATCTTTTTATGTGTTTGTTAGCCATCTGTATGTCTTCTTTGAAGAAATGTCTGTTTAGTTCTTTGGCCCATTTTTCGATTGGGTCATTTATTTTTCTGGAATTGAGCTGCAGGAGCTGCTTATATATTTTTGAGATTAATTCTTTGTCAGTTGCTTCATTTGCTATTATTTTCTCCCATTCTGAAGGCTGTCTTTTCACCTTGCTTATAGTTTCCTTCATAGTGCAAAAGCTTTTAAGTTTCATTAGGTCCCATTTGTTTATTTTTGCTTTTATTTCCAATATTCTGGGAGATGGGTCATAGAGGATCCTGCTGTGATTTATGTCAGAGAGTGTTTTGCCCATGTTTTCCTCTAGGAGTTTGATAGTTTCTGGTCTTACATTTAGATCTTTAATCCATTTTGAGTTTATTTTTGTGTATGGTGTTAGAAAATGTTCTAGCTTCATTCTTTTACAAGTGGTTGACCGTTTTTCTCAGCACCATGTGTTAAAGAGATTCTTTTCTCCATTGTATATTCTTGCCTCCTTTGTCAAAGATAAGATGTCCATAGGTGTGTGGATTTACCTCTGGGCTTTCTATTTTGTTCCATTGATCTCTATTTCTGTCTTTGTGCTAGTATCATACTGTCTTGATGACTGTAGCTTTGTAGTATAGCCTGAAGTCAGGCAGGTTGATTCCTCCAGTCTATTCTTCTTTCTCAAGATTGCTTTGGCTATTCGAGGTTTTTTGTATTTCCATACAAATTGTGAAATTATTTGTTCTAGTTCAAATACCACTGGTAGCTTCATAGGATTGCATTGAATCTATATATTGCTTTCGGTAGTAAACTAATTTTCACTATATCGATTCTTCCAATCCATGAACATGATCTATTTCTCCATTTATTTGTGTCATCTTTGATTCTTTCATCAGTGTTTTATAGTTTTCTATGTATAGGTCTTTTGTTTCTTTAGGTAGCTTTATTCCTAAGTATTTTATTATTTTCATTGCAATGGTGAATGGAATTGTTTTCTTAATTTTTCTTTCTGTTTTCTCATTGTCAGTGTATAAGAATACAAGGGATTTCTGTGTGTTAATTTTATATCCTGAAACTTTACTATATTCATTGATTAGCTCTAATAATGATCCTTTACATAGAAATCCCTAAAGACTCAGCCAGAAAATTACTAGAGTTAATCAATGAATATTTATTTGCTTTCTCAGTTTATCCTTTTGCCCTATGTATGCAGTGTAATTTAAATGCAAAACTGCAAGAGAACAGAATGGGGTAAAAATGTTCATGGGAAATATTTTATCTACAATCCTACACCTGCACTGAGACATATAAAGTTTCTTGTCAACCTGTTTTGCTATTGGGCCAATTTATTTCTGGCTCAACTTTTCACCAACTTTTAAAAAATTATCATTTATTACATTTTAGATGGGAAAGCATTTGGCAGAAAAAGTGACATAGGAAAACTGCAAATGAGTGAGGAGCTAATTGATGTATTAAGGAGTCAAAAAAAAAAAAAAAATGGACATGCTAGTTGCTCAGTCATGTCCAACTCTTTGCAACCCCCTGAACTGTAGCCCAGCAGGCTCCTCTGTCCATGGAATTCTCCAGGCAAGAATACTGGAGTAGATAGCCATTCCCTTTTCCAGGGGATCTTCCTGACCCAGGGATCAAACTCAGGTCTCCTGCATTGCAGGCAAATTCTTTAATGTCTGAGCCACCAGGGAAGTCCAGCCATAGAGTACTAGGATCAAGAGCCAGGATACAGAAGTAAGTTTCTTAAGGTACACACGACACTCTGAATGAAGCAAAGAAAGGGGAATGATGAACATAGAACAACTGTTCTGGATTGACAACAGACTGTAAAAGTTCATGGAGTCTGGGTGCTTCTCACTTTTAAAAGATGGAAACTAATCTTTCATAAACAGGAAGTAGTATGACTTTGGGCTGTAGTTCTCCATCTTGATTGTACATTAGAGTCATTTGGAGAGTTTTAGAAACCACTAATGACTGCTTTCCATTCTCAGATTTACACATTTAATTGATCTGTATTGTATTCAAACATCACAATTTTTTAAAACCTCCCAGGTGACTGTGAGGTGCAGCCAAGGTTGAAAAGCACTGACAAAATGTTTGAAAATAGATTTGCATGTCAAGAGTTAGGAGGCCACTCACGGTAGGTGTAAGGACAGCTGAACACACTGAAGATCTAAGATCAGATGTAGGTCAATTTGAAGTATTCCTAAGCACCATAATTGTTTAACACTTTAAACAATGTTGGTGCATATTGTCACACAAATAAGAAATAAAACTATGGTTAATATATTTGTTACTATATTTGTTGGAATCTGAAAATAAATTACAATCTACTGTTTCAAATATTCCTATGTTGAAGGTAAAAGTGGCTACCTGAATTGTCCAATTATTTGTCTTTGATAAATCTATTTTTTCCTAGTCTGTGTCTCTTCTACAACAGTCTTCATGTTAACTAGAATCTTTAGCCATGCGTTAGACACTTCAAAATAAAACTAATATACGTGACTGAATTCAACTTAACGCTAACAGTTGAGATCTGAAGAATAGCTTATTTCACATTTGACAGTTCCAATATACTAATGAAATACTATTTTCCCCCTATTTTGAACACAAAAATGAAAATGAGGTTTTAATTACTAGGCTGTTGACCTGACGGTATTTGTGTGTGTGTGTGTGTTTATGTTTCCATAAAAAGCCAAAAACAAATACTTTGATGTGTTATAAATAAATGTGCTAGAAATTGCTGTATCTTTAATCACTGTTCTCATAGAACCTTTAATTGAATGGTAATATGCTTCATCACACAATTGAATCCTGCATATTTCCTAAATAGCTGTGTTTCTCAAATTTAAATATTTATCAAGGGGAAACATCTATTGATAAACTCCTCAGTGATAAATTATTTTATTATAAAATTTTAAGTATAAACAAAAAGTGTACATTTAAATATAAATATAAAATTAGATTAAAACTTTATGATAGGTTTTCCCTAGTGGTTCAATGGTAAAAAATCTGCCTACAATGCAGGACACATAGGAAATGTGGATTCAGTCCCTGGGTTGAGAAAATCCCCTGCAAGTAGGCTTAGTAACCCACTCTGGTATTCTTGCCCAAATAATTCCATGTACAGAGGAGCCTGGTGGGCTACAGTCCATAGGGTTGCAAAGAGTAGGACACAACTGGAGCAGCTTAGCATGCATGCACGCACCTTATCATAATCACACTTTTATAATTTTAAAATCAAAATATTTTAACAAGTTAAATACATTCAAGCCAAATAATGAAACCTCAGAGTAATAAGATTAGATGACCATAACATTATGGGTGATATTTTACTAATAGCAAATGTCATTTTCAACAAAAGTATTAATGCTTTCAAGAGAAGAGTCAATCACTTCCCTTTTCCATTTCTTATTAACTTTTTAAGCATCGTTTCTAGTACCAAATCTAATGTCTAGAACCATTGCAAAATCCTTTGTGTAGGCATCACTTACACATAAAATCATCTGTGTTCTTTTCCTAATAGCTGACAATAACCAAGCATCAATAGAGCTGGGAACAAATGCAGTAGTAAACACAGATTAGATGGGCCTTAAAAGCATACATATTATGGTTCTCTGTAGCTATTCGGATATGAAAAGATATAAAAACATGATTTTTATTAGGTTTAATTGAAAAGTATTTTTATGTAACACTCAAAGAATTCTGAGATGCACTCTTTGATACTGTTTTAGAAATAACGATATAATTAGCCACAAAGAAGGTGTACTAAATTGAGTTATTTGTTGTTTAATCGCTAAGCCATGCCCAACTTTTTGCAACCCCATGGACTGTAGCATATCAGGCTTCTCTGTCCATGGAATTCTCCAGGCAAAAATTTGGGAATGGGTTGCCATTTCCTCCTCCAGGGGAGCTTCCCCACCCAGATTCTGCATTGGCAGGCAGATTCTTTACTGCTGAGCCTCCCGGGAATGCTCTGTACAAATCATGAAACTCAAAAACATAGTATTTTTTGTGCACAGGTTACCTATATAAACCTTAAATAGTTGACTGTTTATATATCTCAGTTTCTTCTATTACAAAATAAAGACAATACTGTTATCAATCCTTGCTTCCTGCTGTTAAGGGTCAATAGATGTGTCATAAACACACATTGTGTTCTAACATACTTTTTTATTACAAGAGTAGACCTGAGTTTTGATCTCATGAAGACCTTCCCCATTTTTAACTTTAGAAAAGTTGGAAAATATATTTCTAAATGTAGTAGGTGTCAGAAAATTCACACAATTTTTAGACAAAAAAGAAAGTGTAGAAGAGCATCGTAGAATGAACATATAATTACACAGTAGCTAAATGAAACATAAAGTGCAGTAACTAAAAATAAATTTAATAATAAAAGACCATTATGAATTGTTTTATTCTTAATTTTGCTGACAGTTTAATGTTAAAGTCTCTAACCATGGGAGATAGTTATATTAGTTACTTATTTCTACCCTGTTGTATTTTTTTACATGTATTGCAGATCTCATCTCTTAGCAGGAAAACCATTCACCTATTTCAATCAGAAACATCTTATGCATCCAAAATTAAATATTCATTTAAATACAATTCAAAAGACATAAAACATTTAAAACTTGAAAGAAATCACACAACTATTTTGTACTAGGCATAAATGGGTTTCCACCAATGTTTGACAATGGATACTACCCACACTATAGTGTAAGTATTTGCCTACCTGAGTAAATGATAATCTATGCAATATCATATAGCTACATCTTTTTAAAAAAGAAATCTTGAAAATTCATTCTCCATTTTTTCCACATTATCTTTTTTTTTTTTTTTTTGTCACCCTGCTATTCTTTGTTTCAAGTACCTTGATTTTTCAAGAATTCAAACCTCCCATATCAACACCTATGTTCCTGGATGTATTTGTATTTAGTTTCAAAATAATCCACTTGGATCCCACTATTTTCTCATCTTAATTGGCAAATTTTCAGGACATGATATTAATTATTTTTCCTTTCATTTTTTGCACCACAATGTAGATGAGTTCCACTGAAACCCATTTCCATGAATTGTTGCCAGTTACCTATCCTTGGTCAGACAGGGGAGAAAAACCAAAGATCAGTTTCACACAGAAAATAACTGAAAAGTACAAATAGAAGATATGTTTCTAGTTACTCCTTTTAAAAGAGAAATTCTTGGAGATTGGCGAGGGTGTCAGTGGTTGATAGAGCAAAGAGGCTTAAGAGCACCGCTGTGGAATTAGGTGGGCTTTCCAGGTGACTCAGTGGTAAAATAGTCCATTTGCAAATGCAAGGAGATATGAGTTTGATACCTGGGTTGGGAGGATCCACTGGGGTAGGAAATGGCAACCCACCTTAGTATTCTTGTCTGGAAAATTCCAGAGAGTAACCTGGTGAGCTACAGTCCATGGGGCTGCAAAGAGTCAGAAACAACTGAGCATGCAGGCACATGGAGTTAGATAATCCTGGATTTGAACTCATAATGCGACTTCTAGTTGTACTTCATTGAAAATATTATTGATTTTTTGTAAGCTTCATTTTCTTATTTATAATATAGAACTGTAATAGTGCTAACTCCCTTAGTTAATGTAAGAATTAAATGAAATAGCACATGAAAACACTGAGTAAGCATTCAAACATATTTAATCATAATTTTTATGATTTCCTACACTTGCATGTCAAAAAATTTCTTATAAAGATATAGATGCATACCCTTTTCTCTTTTTCTCTCATTGCCTCTCTCTTTCACTCTCATTAATTCAACCAAACAAATATTATTAACAGTTACCTACCAAAAAGGGGATTGCCTTTCTTAGGGATTGGAATGAAAACCGACCTTTCTCAGTCCTGTGGCCACTGCTGAGTTTTCCAAATTTGCCGGCATATTGACTGCAGCACTTTCACAGCATCATCTTTCAGGATTTGAAATAGCTCACTGGAATTCCATCACATCCACTGGCTTTGTTTGTAGTGATGCTTTCTAAGGCCCAATTGACTTCACATTCCAGGATGTCTGGCTCTAGTGAGTGATCACACCATTGTGATTATCTGGGTCGTGAAGATCTTTTTTGTACACTTCTTCTGTGTATTCTTGCCACCTCTTCTTAATATCTTCTGCTTCTGTTAGGTCCATACGATTTCTGTCCTTTATTGAGCACATTTTTGCATGAAATGTTCCCTTGGTATCACTAAGAAAGGCAGTCCCAAAGAATGCTCAAACTACTGCACAATTGCACTCATCTCACACGCTAGTAAAGTAGTGCTCAAAATTCTCCAAGCCAGGCTTCAGCAATACATGAACTGAGAACTTCCAGATGTTCAAGCTGGTTTTAGAAAAGGCAGAGAAACCAGAGATCAAATTGCCAATATCTGCTAGATCATCAAAAAGCAAGAGAGTTCCAGAAAAACATCTATTTCTGCTTTATTGACTATGCCAAAGCCTTCGACTGTGTGGATCATAACAAACTGTGGAAAATTCTGAAAGAAATGGGGATACCAGACCACCTGACCTGCCTCTTGAGAAACGTGTATGCAGGTCAGGAAGCAATAGTTAGAACTGGACATGGAACAGCAGACTGGTTCCAAATAGGAGAAGGAGTTCATCAAGGCTGTATATTGTCACCCTGCGTTTTTTACTTATATGCAGAGTACATCATGAGAAACACTGGGCTGGAAGAAGCACAAGCAGGAATCAAGATTGCTGGGAGAAATATCAATAACCTCAGGTATGCAGATGACACCACCTTTAAGGCAGAAAGTGAAGAGGAACTAAAAAGCCTCTTGATGAAACTGAAAGAAGACAGTGAAAAGGTGGGCTTAAAACTTAACATTCAGAAAACTAAGATCATGGCATTTGGTCCCATCACTTCATGGGAAATAAATGGGGAGACAGTGGAAACATTGTCAGGCTTTATTTTTGGGGCTCCAAAATCACTCCAGATGGTGATTGCAGCCATGAAATTAAAAGACGCTTACTCCTTGGAAGGAAAGTTATGACCAACCTAGACAGCATATTAAAAAGCAGAGACATTACTTTGCCAACAGAGGTCAATCTACTCAAGGCTATGGTTTTTCCAGTGGTCATGTATGGATGTGAGAGTTGGACTGTGAAGAAAGCTGAGCACCGAAAAATTGATGCTTTTGAACTGTGGTGTTAGAGAAGACTCTTGAGAGTCCCTTGGACTACAAGGAGTTTCAACCGGTCCATCCTAAAGGAGATCAGTCCTGGGTGTTCATTGGAAGGACTGATGCTGAAGCTGAAACTCCAATTCTTTGGCCACCTGATGTGAAGAGTTGACTCATTGGAAAAGACCCTGATGCTGGGAGGGATTGAGGGCAGGAGGAGAAGGGGACGACAGAGGATGAGATGGCTGGATGGCATCACCGACTCGATGGGCATGAGTTTGAGTAAACTCCAGGAGTTGGTAATGGACAGGGAGGCCTGGCGTGCTGTGATTCATGGGGTCGCCAAGAGTCGGACACGTGTGAGCAACTGAACTGAACTGAACCTAAAAGTGGAACTTAGAATGAGCAAAACTGCATTGCCAAAAAGCAAGATTAAAATAGAAATTGTATTTTCATCTCTGATATAGAGAGAGCTTGAAAACTGTCCTTCTGATCTTAATATAAGCAAAAATCCTGGATTAATTGTAAAGTCAGTGACTTTCTTGAATCTATCAGAGACCTAAGGTTGCAGAGCAAACTGGCATTGCTAAAACTGAATAGACAGAATGATTCACCCTGGTTCTGCTCACCTTGGAGCAGAAACTGTAGATATATAAGCAAAAAAATTAACTTACTTCAATAGTAAATGTGATGAATTCCTGGAGGCTGAGTGTGAGCTAGACTAGCATAAGAGTTTGAAGTATCTAGGGCCACAATGTTAGGATCCACATAATTTTTCATTCTTTCCCCCTAGGAACCCTATTTGTTTCTCACAGTGAAGACCTGGGAAATCAAACGAATAAACAAATAACCCTGACAAAGAAAGGAGAAAAGAAGCCATTGTGAAACTCTCCCAGATCTTTCTTAAAAGAAAAAAGAAAAAAAAACTTTGAGAGAGCATAATATAAAACCTTATCTGATCCTGGATCCCAGGAGAAGGATTTCCACCTGACTCACCCTCACTTGCTTATCTTTCTCGTCTTAAGGATAAACCCAAAGACAAAAGACACAGAATCGGGGGAGAGGATTTCAAGGAAATATATTGGAACTGTTGTAGCCAAAGAATAGGAAAGGGCCAGGGAACAGATAAAAGGTCAAATCGTTAGAGGTACAGAAACACACAGGTGAGAGCCACAACCCAACATACAGGTCCACTAAGCTGAGACTCAATCAGAAGATATAGAACACTTACTTCAGTCTCAGACACTCTAACACTAAACCAAAAGCCTTCCAGTGGGCTTCAGTTAAAGGAGTTGTAAGACACAGAGCTCATCAGAGTAGCACACAAACAGAGGTCCCAAAGGTAAAAAGGAGAGACAAAAATAAGAATACCACAGGAATTTTAAGCTCAATTTTTAGTAAGATTAATATAAACCTTTAACTAAAGACCTATTTACTTCAATGTGTGCTGTGCTGTATGCTTAGTTGCTCAGTCATGTCTGTCTCTTTGCAACTGCATGGACTGTATCCCACCAGGCTCCTCTGTCCATGGGGATTCTCCAGGCAAGAATACTGGAGTGAGTTGCCATACCCTCCTCCAGGGAATCTTCCCAACCTAGGGATCGAACCCATGTCTCCCACATTGCAGGTGGATTCTTTATCATCTGAGCCACCAGGGAAACCCAAGAATACTGAAATGGATAGCCTATTCCTTCTCCAGTGGATCTTCCTGACCCAGGAGTTGAACTGGGGTTTCTTGCATTGCAGGGGGATTCTTTACCAGCTGAGCTATCAGGGAAACCCATTTACTTCAATACATACATATATGGCTTTCAACTAAAATTCACAAGATATATCAAAAGACAAGAAAAGGCACAGTTGGAAGACACAAAGCTGTTATCCAAACCAGAATCAGATATGACACAATATTGGAAGTTTCCAACAACAGAAATTAAACTAGCTAATTAATAGAGGCTTTAATAGAAAATGTAGGCAACATGCAAGACCAAATGGTTAATGTCAGCAAAGAGATGGAAACTGAAAATAAAAGGGAAAATGGAATTATTTTTTAATGTATGTTATCTACAAGAAAGATACTTTAAATATATTTATAAATATTTTTCATTTTAAATAACTTTAAAGTTAAAGATAATGATGTAAAGAAATACATAACTTGAAAATACAATTAAAATCATACTGGGATAGTTATATTAATCTGAAGAAGACTTCAAAGCAAGGTAGATTATCAGTGATTAAAAGAAGATAAAAGAGAAACATGAAAAGACAAAAGGATTATTTCTTCAAGAAGATGTAACAACCCTAAATGTGTAAGCACCTTGTTATTAGGACCAAAATACATGAGGCAAAAACTGATAGAACTGAAAAGGGGAAATAGAGAAATCCACAATTATGGTTAAGAGATTTCATCACCTCTCTGTTAGTAATTGATAGGTCAAGTAGACAGAAAATCAGTATGCAAATAGATGACTTGAATAGCACTATCAGGCAACTTGATCTAATTGATAATTACAGAATAGTTCATTAATAAAAGTATTAGCAGAATTTGCATTCTTCTCAAAAACATGGAACATTTACCAATAATGACATCTGAGCATAATACATACTTTAATAAGTTTAAAGGGATAGAAATTATGAAAAGTTGTACTCAGATTATTGTGATCCATATTAAGGGGCTGAAAAAGGAAAAACAAATGATCACATTGTAAGATGCAGAGAAAGCATTAAGCATTTATTATTGATAAAATCTGACCAAAATACTATGCATAGAAGCAAATTCTCTTAAACTAATAAAGAGTATATACAGAAATATCTACAGTTAATACCACAGTTAATAAGGATAGACTGAATATATTCATATCAAGTTCAAAAATTAAGCAACATGGGAATTCCCTGGCTGTCCTCTGGTTAGGACTTGACGCTTTCACTGCTGTGGATTCAGATTTGATGCCTGGTAGGGAAACTAAGATCCCACAAGCCACAGAGCACAGCCAAATATGAAAAAGATAAGCAGTAAGTTCTCTCTTACCACTTCTATTCAACTTCAACTGGAAGTTGTATGTAATAAAATAAGACAAGAAAAAAATAAGGCATATAAATTCAAAGAAAGAGCTAGGTAAAGTTATGAGTCTATAACTCAATAAAAGTTTTAATTTTTAAATAGAAGATAGATGATGAGCATATGAAAATATGCCCAATAACATTCGTCATTAGATAAATCTAGATTAAAATAAAAATATAATAGTATACATCCACCAGAATAACTGGAATTCAAAAATTTGAAAATACCAATTGCTGACAAGGATTTGGAGAAATTGGAATACTGATTCATTGCTGTTGGGAATGCAAAATGGTATACCCACTTTGGAAGACAGTTTGGTAGATTTTTTAGAAACCTAACAAAATCTTACAGTAAAATCCATCAATCATAATAGCTATTCATACAATGTATTTGAAAAGTCATATCCACATGAAAAACTTCCAACAAATATTTATAGCAGCTTTACTCATAATTAAGGGCTTCCCTGGTGACTAAGATGGTAAAGAGTCTGCCTACAGTGCAGGAGACCTGGGTTCGATCCCTGGATTGGGAAGATCCCCCAGAGAAGGGAATGGCTACCCACTCCAGTATTCTTGCCTGCAGAATTCCATGGACAGAGGAGCCTGGCGGGCTACAGTCCATGGTGTCACAAAGAGGCAGACATAACTTGAGCAACTAATGCACATCCACATTACTCATAATTGAGCCCCCCCTCCAAAGGAGCAACCAAGATGTCTTTATCAGGTGAATGGACAAAAAACTGTGATACAAACACATAATTGAATATTGCTTAGTGAGAAAAAGGAATGAACTATCAATCCAAATAATGGCATGGATGAATATTGCTAAATGAAAGAAACTAGTGTAAAAATGTTAATACTACAGTATTCAATTTATATGCTATTCTGGAAAAGGTAAAACTATGTAGAAGGAAAAATGATCAGTGAGTTCTGGGAGTTTGCAGGAGATGTAGTTTTGAAGGGTTGAAACACTGTCTTTTGGAAAGATTTTTTTTTAAGGACTGTGAAACAATTCTGCATGATTCTATGATAGTATACATATGCTGTACATTTGTTAAGCCCCATAAGACTTTAAAACACAGAGATCTTAATGTATGCAAATTAAACCGATACCTGCAAATTAAAAATAAATTAGAACATCAGAAGATCTCATGAAGAAATGCAGACTGTGACAAAATAACCTGTTGCAATTGTATGACATCACCTCATTGATGAAGTAGGGGGAAATAAAGGCTAATTTAAGTAAGTGGAAGTTCATGGAGTCTATAGAACACTGAAGACAACAGGAACTGTGTGCATGCAGTGTCATCCAGTTGTAAGTTACTTCTTACGCCGTACGAGTTAACAAGTCTGGAACCACTGTAGTTGTATTCTGGGATAAAATAAATCAGTAAAAAACTGCAGGTGGTAGGAGTCGGATTTCTCACTGCTATAGTGGTATGTGTAATATAAGTGAGGGGTGAATGCTAGGGTGAGCCATGTCATACTGGATTAGAGCTGGTGATATTACTCTGAACTTATGTTTAGTGTAATATATATACAGATGGATAAATATAGAAATAGTTATATATATATATAAAATATATATATTATATATATATAATATAATTCCACATATAATTCCAAAATCTGTGGCTAAGAGACCCTGGAAGCAACAACACCCAAGTAGCAATGAGCATACCCAATGCCCAGATCTTGGTTTCTAACACCATTCTCCAATAAAATAAACTAGAGCTCCTTGGAGAAATGACTGAGTCTAATACTGGAACAGGAAATATACAAGATGATCCTGGATATAATGTCAAAAATAAGAAAGTGTTCAAAAACAGGAACAAGCTATTGAAGTATGTCAAAGCGATGAAGAAGCTGACTGAACAAACTCCAGTGGTCAAAGCTGAGATAAATAGTATAGCATCATATTGGGGTGTGTGTGGGGTGTGCGTGTGTGTGGGCTTGCATGCTGAGTGACATCTGACTCTTTACAGCTCCATGGACTGTAGCTCACCAATCTCCTCTGCCCTTTGAATTTTCCAGGCAAGAATACCAGAGTTGGGTGCTATTTCCTACTCCAGGGGATCTTCCCAACCCAGGGATTGAACCCACGTCTCATGTTTCCTGCATTGTCAGCCAATTTCTTTATACTAGTGCCACCTAGGAAGCCCTGTAGTGGATTATAACCCTAAATATAAAAGAGGTATTCTGAATTCCATGCCAACAAAATGATTGAATCTATAAATGGGAGAGTAATAGATTTCTCACTCAAAATAATCCCAAATAATTTATGTTAGCATTGTCTCGCCAGGAGATGGAATGTAACTCTTCACCCCTACATATGAGCTGTGAATATCAACCTCCTTCCTAAGAATACAGTATTGAAATTTGCAGAGAACTTCACAGTGGAGATAATCTCTCAGTCCACCGATGATGTTTAGCCTCAATTACAATAACAAAAATGTTATCCTTCATATAGTATGAAAAGAACAGCACCTTCCCCCATCCCAAATCCTTAATTCATGTTTAAGTATAAGAAAATACTAGACAAATCTCAGCTGAAGGTCATTCTTCATATACCTGAATAGCATTCTTTTAAACACTCAAGGTCATCCAAAGCAAGGAGTCAGAAAAAGTGTTGTAAAGGAGAGGATACTGGAAGACATGATGATGAAATGTACTATGGTATCCTGGATGAGATCCTGAAACAGGATAAAAAAAAAAAGGTAAACACTAAGAAAACCTGAATAAAGTATTAACTTAGGAAGTAATGCATTAATGTTGGTTCATTAATTATGTGATTTGTATCATACTAGTGTAAGATGTTAACAACATGTGAAAGATGTATGTGAACTCAATGAACTACTTCAGTAACTTTTCTGTGAATCTAAAATTAACCTAAAATAAAGGTTATATTTTCAAATAAACCAAGAGATAAATGATACCACATTTGAAACAAAGCTATCTGGTTTATGTTTGTCTCAAAAGTATAGAGACACAAATAATGCACAGCCTCTGATCCCAAATTCCCTTTCTGAAATTAACTTATAATTAGTTATCATAATTATAAAGGCATCATTTTATGATGTCTCCATTGAGATCTTTACTGGAATAAAGCCTGGGGAACAAAGAAATACTCTTTTATTTAATAATAAATACTGAGAGTTTCTGGGACTTTTTTCTCTTCAGACTAGAAGCATCATTACCACTCCAAGTTAATAATTGTTTCCCATTGTTTTTCTTTCCTTTTTCCCCCAAGAATTAATTCATGGTGCAATTAGTGTTATATTCTCTTCTTTAGGTACAATGAGGAGTCATTTCTATAACAGTGTATTAAGTATATAGTTCAATGCTCAATAAATTCTTTCTAGTATAGCTCCTAATAAATGGAAAGCAAAATGAATTTTATTAACCATCAGATATGTATTTTTTCTAAGAAATCTGGAGCAGGGAGCAAATTTGAAAGGTACACATCAATATTACAAATAGGTTGGTAGAGAACTAGTGAGCAATGCTATCAAACAGTATTTCTTATAGTATGATGATCTGTAAGTAGATGGGTGTTCAGAGTGCCTGGAATGCTGTCCTGAGTATTACTGTCACTGTTCTTAATATTGTTTTCAGGGCTATCTACTTATAAAACCATTTGAAAATGATTTTAATCATAATAAATTAAAATATTTTACATTTATTATTATAAAGAGATTGCTTTCAAACACAGTCATTTTTAGAATGTCAACATGAACCAACTCTACATATAATATTCAGTTCAGTTGCTCAGTCATATCCAATACTTTGTGACCCATGGACTGAGCACACCAGGCTTCCCTGTCCATCACCAACTCCTGGAACTTGTTCTAACTCATGTCCATTGAGTCGGTGATGCCATCCAACCATCTCATCCTCTGTTGTCCCCTTCTCCTCCTGCCTTAGTCTTTTCCACTATCAGGGTATCTTCTAAGGAGTAAGTTCTTTGCATCAGATGGCCAAAGTATTGGAGCTTCAGCTTCAGCATCAGTCCTTCCAATGAATATTCAGGGTTGATTTCCTTTGGGATTGACTGGTTTGATCTCCTTGCAATCCAAGGGACTCTCAAGAGTCTTCTCCAACACTACAGTTCAAAAGCATCAATTCTTTGGTGCTTAGCTTTCTTTATGGTCCAGTTCTCACATCCATACATAACTACTGGAAAAACCATATATTAGTAAAAGACAAAACCAAATTTAGTATAATCAAATGTCCTGATTTATTATCTGAGACTGATAAAAAGCCTTAGATTATTTTGATTATGTATAACTATTAATGAAAAATAGAACAATAAAACTCAAGACTGATATGTCCTGAAACCATAAACTGGTACTAGCTATGTGAAAAATAACTTGAATGCCAATTTTTTTGTAATAGTTGCAGGCAGAAAAGATTTTATTAAAAGTAAAATTTAAGTGAATAAAATTTCTGAACACGAATAATTATCCAGGAAAATTTTTGCTAAGGTATACTAGTATGTTATTATACTAAGATGCAACAGTTGTTTTTTAAAACAATTATAAACATTTAAATAAAATTTGTGCTACAAGTATATTTTTATTGAAATATAGTTGACATATTAATTTCAACTGTGTACGTAATGACCTGACATTAGTGTACATTATGAATGATCATCAATCAGTCTAATAATCATCAGTTCTCATACCAAGTTATTAAAATTTTATTGATCATATTCCTTATGCTGTAAATTACATCTCTGTGACTTACTTATTTTATAACTGGAAGTCTGTACCTCTTAATCCTCTAAACCTATTTGTCTCCACCCGTCCCATCTGGCTACTAACTAGCCCTTCTCTCTATTTTCACCCATTTGGAATATTTTTGAGCATCAGAATTATCTGTAGTTATTATACTTGTGGCTAAACTGGGCATGTGTTAGGCACTATACATGTATAGTGTGTGTGTTTTTGTGGTGTCACAATCTAAATTGAATTTATCTTGATCATCTTTATTTTAAATATATTTTATCTTAAATATAAAACAATGATTTTGTGCCTTTGTTTATGCAGTCTGTGATATTTAAGTGCCAGATAACATGTTAGGTACTTAGAAGATGTTAATTAATAGAACAGACAAAAATCTCTGCCCAAGTTCCCCATGAAGTTTACATTCTTGTGATATGTTGTAAGAGTAAAGAGGCAGAGGAGACACAAACAGTGCATCTAATAAATAAGTATGTTATATTGTATATTTGAAGGCAAAAAGTTTGTCAAAAACTTTCTCAAGTAAGGCAGAGTAAAAGAAATTTGGAATATAAATAAGAAGGAGAAAAGGTTAAGATTTAAAATTTTTTTTTCCATAGTGAGCGTCACCAAGAAGCTATTTAAACAAAGATTTGAAGGAAACCAGTCAGTTAGCCCTTTGACATCAGGGGTAGGGAAGTTACAGACAGTGGGGCAACCAGTGCTATGGCACGAAATCAAGACATGGTTATGTGCTTCAAGAAGAGTAGAGAGCCAGTAGGCTGGAACCAGTAGAGAGAACAAGGTGGAATATATTAAGGTATGAGTTTGGGGTTAGCAGAGTTTATGCATGGCTTTACAGGGGACTTTCTATTTATTTTGACTTAAATGGGAAGACACTGAAGTGTTAGGAGCAAAGAAATGACATGCTCTGACTAACAATTTGAAAGGGTCACTCTAGCTGATCTCTTCAAATTTAGACTATCAGTGAGCAAACATAGCAGAAACACAGGCAAGAAGCTAAATTGCTCTAATCAAGTCAATGCTGCTTCAGAAGACAGTATAGATGGTAAGATGTATTCAAATTCAGGATACATCCATAAGGCGGAGCCAGCAGGACTGAACTGATATTTTATTAGGATATGAACAATGGAGAAATCAGAGATGATTGAAAGATAGTGTTGCCTTAGCAACAAAAAGATGGAGCCACCATCATATTAACTGGAAAAGCTGTGGGAACTTTTAGTTTTTAGTTTGACATATAGAGTTTGTAAGTAGCCACTCCATCATAACAATGAGTGAAAAATTGAACAAACTGAAAACTCAACAACTCTTCTTGGATCTGTCAGAGATGTGAGGTCGCAGGCAAACAGCTACTCTCAAAGTTGAAGATACAAACAGACAGATTCAGAGAAGCACAATTTACCAGAGCAGAAACTCACAAGCAGAATTGTCTGTGGAAACCAGTATCAGGATTGCGGTTGTTGTTCAGCCACTCAGTCATGTCTGACTCTTTGTGACCCCATGGGCTGCAACACGCTAGGCTTCCCTGTCCTTCACCATCTCCCCAAGCTTGCTCAAACTTATGTCTATTGAGTCGGTGATACCATTCAACCTTGTCATCCTCTGTCATCCCCTTCTCCTCCTGCCTTCAGTCTTCCCCTGGATCAGAGTCAAAAAGCCTAAACTATAACAGATACATTTTGAAATGCTTCATGTGAACAAGTCTGAGAGTTAAATAATCCAGGGTGGTCTAGTTTCAGGGGGGTTCACATGCTTTTGTGATTTAGCTCAGGAGTTCTACCAGGTTCTCAGAGTAAATATGGTAGCAAAATCCCTTTGGTTTCCTAACAAGGGGAGAGGGGAAGTAACCATTTTGAAATGAAATGGTCCCTTGACATCTTGAGGGGATTGTTTCCATGACCACCATGGGTACCAAAATCTGTGAGTGCTTAAGTCCCTGACAGACCTTACACTATTTGATATAACCTATGCACATTCTCTTGTATACTTTAAATCTTCTGTAGATTACTTACAATACCTGTGTGTGTGCGTGGGTGTATGCATGCTAATGGCTTCACTTGTGTCGGACTCTTTGTGACCCTATGGACAGTAGCCCACCAGGCTCCTTTGTCAGTGGGATTCTCCAGAGAAGAATACTGGAGTGGGTTGCCATGCCCTCCTCCAGTGGATCTTCCCAACCCACGAATCCAGGCTGCTTTCTTATGTCTTCTGTATTGGCCTCCCCATGCCTCACTATTACATTACTAAAGATCTGTTTACCACAGTCCTTTTTACTGACTGCATCATACATCATGTATGGCTTTTAACAAAAGATTACAAGGCATACTAAAAGGCAAGAAAAGAGAAAACCCTAGAACAATAGACATCCTGGGGAGATAGAACAAGTATCAGAATTGACTCAGATAGGGCTGGGATGTTGGAATTATCAGACCAAGAATTTAAAACAACTATGACTAATATGCTGAGGGCTAAAAATAAGCAACATGCAAGAACTGATTGGTTATATAAGCAAAATATGAAAATTTAATCAAAAGAAGAAATGGTAGAGGTAAAAAGTACTGTAGCAGATATGAAGAATGCCTTTGATGAGCTCACTAATAGACTGGATATGGCTGAGGAAAAAATCTCTAAGCTCAGAAATATGTCAATAAAAACATCCAAAACTGAAAAGCACAGAGACATAAAAATGGGGAAAAAAATATAAAATATCTAGTAACTATGGAATGACTACAAAAGATATAACATATGCATAATGGGAATACTAGAAGGAGAAGAAAGAAAAGAACAGAAGAAATATTTGAAGCAATATGAATAAGAACTTTCCTCCAATTAATGACAGCAAACTACAGCTCTAAGAATCAGAGAACACCAAGTGGGATAAATGAAAAAAATAAATGATAACTAAGCATATCATATTAAAACTGTAAAAAATCCAAAGATAAATAAATTTTTTTAAAGAAGACTGTGTGAAAGTGTTTTCCACTCAGTCATGTCTAACTCTTTGTGAACCCATGGACTCTAACCTGCCAAGTTCCTCTGTACATGGAATTCTCCAGGCAAGAATACTGGAGTGACATTATCAGAGAAATGCAAGTCAAAACCACAATGAGGTACCATCTCACACCAGTCAGAATGGCTGCTATCCGAAGTCAACAAACAATGAATGCTGGAGAGTGTGTGAATAAAAAGGAACCCTCTTACACTGTTAGTGGGAATGCAAACTAGTACAGCCACTATGGAGAACAGTGTGGAGATGCCTTAAAAAAACCAGAAGTAGAACTGCCATAAGACGCAGCAATCTCAGTGCTTGGCATACACACTGAGGAACCAGAATTGAAAGAGACACGTGTACCCCAATGTTCATCATAGCACTGTTTACAATAGCTAGGACATGGAAGCAACCTAGATGTCCATCAGCAGAAAATTGGATAAGAAAGCTGTGGTACATATACACAATGGAATACTACTCAACTATTAAAAAGAACACATTTGAATCAGTTCTAATGAGGTGGATAAAACTGGAGTCTATTATACAGAGTGAAGTAAGTCAGAAAGAAAAACACCAATACAGTATACTAATGTATATATGTGGAATTTAGAAAGATGGTAAAAATAACCCTATATGTGAGACAGCAAAAGAGACACAGATGTAAACAACAGACTTTTGAACTCTGTGGGAGAAGGTGAGGGTGGGATGATTTGAGAGAATAGCATTGAAACATGTATATTACTATATGTGAAATAGATGACCAGTCTAAGTTTGATGCATGAGACAATGCACTCAAAGCCAGTCCACGGGGACAACCCAGAGGGATGTGATAGGGAAGGAGGTGGAAAGGGGGTTCGGGATGGGGGACACATGTACACCTGTGGTTGATTCATGTCAGTGTATGGCAAAAACCACCACAATGATGTAAAGTAATTAGCCTCCAATTAAAATAAATAAAATTAAAAAAAAAAAAAAAAGAATATTGGAATGGATAGCCATTCCCTTCTCTAGGGGATCTTCCTGACCCAGGGATTGAACTCAGGTCTCCTGCATTGCAGGCAGTTTCTTTACCACGTGGGCCACCAGAGGAGCCCAGAGGGGTATACAAAATAACCTAAACTATGGAAGAGCAAATTTAAAAGTTCTATCCACCTTCCTCAGAATATTGATGGAGAGGAGAGATTTATGTGAGATCATAAGTTTAGTCTCAGACATAATGGGTTAAAGATGTCTATTCAACTCCAAATGGAGATGTTAAGTAGGCAAATAGCTATCAGTTCAGTTCAGTTCAGTTCAGTCTCTCAGTGATGACCGACTCTTTGCAACCCCATGAATCACAGCATGCCAGGCCTCCCTGTCCATCACAAACTTCCGGAGTTTACTCAGACTCATGCCCATCGAGTCGGTGATGCCATCCAGCCATCTCATCCTCTGTCATCCCCTTCTCCTCCTGCCCCCAATCCCTCCCAGCATCAGGGTCTTTTCCAATGAGTCAACTCTTCGCATGAGGTGGCCAAAGTATTGGCGTTTCAGCTTCAGCATCAAATAGCTATAGAAACCTGCAACTTAGAAGAGAGGTCTGTGTTTGACCTTTACAATTAAGTGTCTGTGCCATGTAGACAGCATACTTAAGCCATCAGAGTGGATGATATGGCCAAGATAGTAAGTGTTGGTAAAGAAGAGCACCAAGGCTGATCCCTGGTGCAATCAAGGATGAAAGTTCAAAGTAAAGATGAGCAGTCAAGGAGCCTGAGGAGTAATCTGTGATTTTGAAGAACAAACGAGAGACCTGCTGTTTTTAAAACCAATTAAATAAAATGTGTGAGGAAGAGGAAAATTGTTGTTAACAAGTGGCTAGTAAATCAATTAAGATAGAAACTGAGAATTGATACGTGAATTTAGCAAGTTGAAGGTCATTGCTGATCTTATGGAGATAAGTTTTGATGGAGATGAAAGCCTAATTGGAGCAAGATTAAAAGAGAAAGAGAAGAAACATAGGAAGTAATAATTTGCTCAACAAATTTTTCTGCAGAAGGGAGCAAATACATAAATGGTAGCTAATTGGGAAGTAGAGTCTCAAATTTATTTTTTTGCTGTGGGATAATTGTTAGCCTTCCAGTGAAGAGTGAAACATTGATAAGTAGGAGATAGAGAAGAGAATTGCCACAATGATGGTCAGAGGTGATAGATACATCAAATAATTAGCATTAGTTGCTCTAACTTCCATGTCCAAAAAGCTCCATGACTAACACAGTAGGATTTCATTTTGTGTTCACTCAGCAGTCTTATTCAGTGGGTTATTTTCTATGCAAAAATTTCAAGGGATGACATCTTCAATACTGTGCCTCAGTCCATTCCTGAAGGACTGAGATTTCTTTTTGTTTTCCCCTTAAAAAGACAGCATGGAGATGGTATGCCTGTGTCAAAGTTACTTGCCCAAACTGACACATAGAACTTCCCATTCAATCACATTCAATTGGTGAGAACTAATAATATGGCTTTGCTTAGGAGCAAGGAAAGCTGAGAAATACAATCACAGGATAAGTAGTTTCATATGATCAAAGTTTGTTTGTAGCAATTAAACCCTTGTCCTGTGTATATGTTAGCTTTCTGTGCCACAAGAAGAAATCTAATGTAGAAGTGGAGGAGTTTCTTTAGAGAGAACAAAGTCATCTTCTCAGAATAAAGATGGAGAAGATGGCATTTGGACTTTGATAAACGGAAAGTTAGCAGACTAGAACAATATTATGTCATTGCTGGATAGCATTAAATGTCCCATTTGACAAGAATTTATAATGAAAACAATTAAAAAGTTTATTTTTTTTATCCAGCCACATTCAGCTAAATAGATGTTAGGTTGGGGAATTGATCAGTTCAGTTCAGTTGCTCAGTCATGTCTGACTTTTTGTGACCCCATGAACTGCAGCAGACCAGGCCTCCCTGTCCATCACCAACTCCCAGAGTTTGCTCAGACTCATGCCCATTGAGTCAGTGATGCCATCCAACCATCACAACTCCTGTTGTCCCCTTTTCCTCTTACATTCAATCTTTCCCAACATCAGGGTCTTATCTAATGAGTCAGTTCTTCATATCAGGTGGCCAAAGTATTGGAGTTTCAGCTTCAACATCAGTCCTTCCAATGAATATTAAGTACTGATTTCCTTTATGATGGACTGGTTGAATCTCCTTGCAGTCCAAGGGATCCTCAAGAGTCTTCTCCAACACCATAGTTCAAAAGCATCAATACGTCTGTGCTCAGCTTTCTTGATAGTCCAACTCTCACATCCATACATGACCACTGGAAAAAACATAGTCCTAACTAGATGGACCTTTGTTGGCAAAGTAATGTCTCTGCTTTTTAATGTGCTGTCTAGGTTGGTCATAACTTTCCTTCCAAGGAGTAAGCATCTTTTAATTTCATGGCTGCAATCACCATCTGCAGTGATTTTGGACCCCCAAAAATTAAAGTCTGACACTGTTTCCACAGTCTCCCTATCTATTTCCCATGAAGTGATGGGACCAGATGCCATGATCTTAGTGTTCTGAATGTTGAGCTTTAAGCCAACTTTTTCAATCTCCTCTTTCACTTTCATCAAGAGGCTCTTTAGTTATTCCTCACTTTCTGCCATAAGGGTGGTGTCATCTGCATATATGAGGTTATTGCTAATTCTCCCAGCAATCGTGATTCCAGCTTGTGCTTCATCCAGCCCAGCATTTTTCATGATGCACTGTGCATATGAGTTAAATAAGCAGGGTGACAATATATAGCCTTGACGTACTCCTTTTCCTATTGGGAACCAGTCTGTTGTTCCATGTCCAGTTCTAACTGTTGCTTCCTGACCTGCATACAGCTTTCTCAAGAGGCAGGTCAGGCGGTCTGGTATTCCCTTCTCTTTCAGAATTTTCCACAGTTTATTGTGATCCAATCAGTCAAAGGCTTTGGCATAGTCAATAAAGCAGAAATAGATGTTTCTCTGGAACTCTCTTGCTGTTTTGATGATTCAGCAGATGTTGGCAATTTGATCTCTGATTTCTCTGCCTTTTCTAAAACCAGCTTGAACATCTGGAAGTTCATGGTTCACATATTGCTGAAGCCCTGGCTTGGAGAATTTTGAGCATTACTTTACTAGCACGTGAGATGAGTGCAATTGTGAGGTAGTTTGAACATCCTTTGGCATTGCCTTTCTTTGGGACTGGAATGAAAACTGATGGTGAGTGGAAATTAACCAGAACTGTATACAGGTCAGGAAGCAACAATTAGAACTGGATATAGAACAACAAACTGGTTTCCAATAGAAAAAGGAGTACATCAAGGCTGTATATTGTCACCCTGCTTATTTAACTTACATGCAGAGTACATCAAGAGAAACACTGGACTGGAAGAAGAACAAGCTGGATTCAAGATTGCTGGGAGAAATATCAATAACCTCATATATGCAGATGACACCACCATCATGGCAGCAAATGAAGAGGAACTAAAAGGCCTCTTGATGAAAGTGAAAGAGGAGAGTGAAAACGTTGGCTTAAAGCTTAACATTCAGGAAACTAAGATCATGGCATCTGGTCCCATTACTTCACGGGAAATAGATGGGGAGACAGTGAAAACAGTGTCAGACTTTAATTTTATGGGTTCCAAAATCACTGCAGATGGTGACTGCAGCCATGAAATTAAAAGACACTTACTCCTTGGAAGGAAAGTTATGACCAACCTAGATAGCACATTCAAAAGCAGAGACATTACTTTGCCAACAAATGTCCGTCTCGTCAAGGTATGGTTTTTCCAGTGGTCATGTATGGATGTGAGAGTTGGACTGTGAGGAAAACTGAGCACTGAAAAATTGTTGCTTTTGAACTATGGTGTTGGAGAAGACTCTTGAGAGTCCCTTGGACTGCAAGGAGATCCAACCAGTCCATCCTAAAGGAGATCAGTCCTGGGTGTTCATTGGAAGGACTGATGCTGAAGCTGAAACTCCAATACTTTGGCCACCTGATGGGAAGAGTTGACTCATTGGAAAAGACCCTGATGCTAGGAGGGATTGGGGGCAGGAGGAGAAGGGGACGACAGAGGATGAGATGGTTGGATGGCATCACCGACCCGATGGACATGAGTTTGAATAAACTCCGGGAGTTTGTGATGAATAGGGAGGCCTGACGTGCTACGATTCATGGGGTCGCAAAGAGTCAGACACAACTGAGCGACTGAACTGAACTGAAGCAAGTGTGATAAAACATAAGGGAAGCAAAAGGATAATGGGCATATGCAAATCATTATTTTAATGATTGAACATAAAATTTACACAAAAGAGAGAAGGTATTAAGAAGATGAGAGACAGTGAAAAGTTGATAACATCAATGAATTGTAGGGTAAAGGTTTGTAGGCAGAGTCCTATAAAGGAAACAGAGCAAAACAAGACAGGAGGCAATGCTCAGAGAGTGAGCGGTGGAAAATTGATGTCGCAGCGGGGGTACAATTATTGGTAACAATTGTATCTAGAGAGTGGGTATCGGAAATATGGTGGAGGATAAGATTATTGATAACAGATTATTTTAAGGAACTTGAGGCCAGATGGGTGAAGTGTTACCTACAAGTTAGTTGAAATCACCAAGAATTAGGATGTAAATAATTAGAGAGTGATAGTGAGCTAGGAAACGACTCATTCCTAATGGTACAAAATCTAAGAAGGAAAACAAAAATTAGTAGGTTATAGAACACATATATGGCTAAACTCATCACAGTTTAGTAGCTAGTATTCAAAAGTTAATGACTTATATGAGATAATTGTATTTTTGCAAGGTAAAGTTAAAATAAAGTTGTTTTAAATAAACTGTACTATTTTAAAAAATGCAAAGGTATTAGAATTTGTATAATATATGATTGTCCATATACTGAACTGAAAAAGTATCAAACGATCATCAGGAAGTCACTTACTAACTAGCCCTCCTTCCAATTTTCACCAGTAAAATAAAATTAGCCATATTTTTTTGGAGGGAAAGGCCTTTAGAGGCTGCAAGTCAATCATCAATTGAATTATGTCCAAATTGGCACAGTGGCACAGCAATTTTCTTTGCAATATTTGTTCTATTGTATGCTGACTATGCATAGCAAAGAATGATTCCTGAAAGAGGGACATATAAATTTTATTCTTTAGAATAAAAAAAAATTTGTTTTGATTTTTTTTGACAGTGGACAAAAAATATTTTGACTGACTACTCCATATGGTAGATGACAAATCAGAGCTACATCATCAAATAATTCCTAGCATACAAGTAATTTCTCCCTACTCACTCTTGACTGAGAGTTCTATTATATTCTGTACATGTCCACCTACATATATTCTTGGAAAGAAGGGAATCAGTAATGCTTTTTTATAAATAAAAAATTTAATAACATTATATATGCCAAAATCATCAAGTTATAATTGAGCAGTTCAGAAATTCAGAAGATTATAATATAGGAGACATTATATAGAAGCTTTTCTTGAACTCTACCCCAACCATTATTATCTGCCCCTAAAGATGGACAGTGGTTTGAGTTCTTTCCCCAATATTTTGCCTTTGAAATTTATATGAATAGAGTTATACAATACAAAGAAGTAGAATTCTAACATGGCTTCCAAGAGTTATTCTCCATGATGTATACGATCTCCATGTCCCCCTTTGGGTATAAGGAAGGATTTGTGAATACAGAGAGATTCCATTCCTGTGATTAGATTATGAATTAATAACTTTGAATTATCCAAATGGGGTAATCAAGTGAGTTTTTAAGAGTGGCTGGGCCTTTCCTGATGACAGAGAGTTTCAAAGCTATAGATGTTCTCCTCCTAGCCTGAAGAAATAAGCTGCCATGTTATGAGAAGGCCTTGTGGCTAGGACCTGAGAGCATACCCTGGCCATCAGACAGCCAGAAAACATAGGCCTCAGTTCTATGACTGCAAGGAACTGCCAATTGCTTCAATGAGTTGAAAGAGGACCCTAATCTTCATATAACATTGCAATACCAGGGAATATTGACGTTATCCTGGTGAGACCATGAACATAGGACCCAGATACTCACTCATGAACTCCTGACCCATGGGAAATGTGAGATAATAAATGCATAGTGTGTTCAGCTGCTAAGTTTGTGCACATTTGTTAGCAGTGATGGAAAACTAATACATCCAAATTACCTTCTTGTGTTCTGACTTCTTTCACTTACTGTTTTATTTCTATGAGTAGCTCTTATTGTTGTGTGATGCAATAATTTATTCATTGCGAATGTCCTTTGATAGTCTACTGTAGAATATAAATATAACACAGATTCTGCATTCTACCGTTGTTTCAAGTTTTGGGTTATTACAGATACTGCTATGATGAACATTCTTATACATGTTTTTTTGGTGCACATACTCTAGTGACTAGGAGTGGAATTGCAGCTGTAAGGTATGCATATGCTCAGCTCGAATAGACACTGTCAAACATTTTCCCAAAGCAGTTGTGTCGACTTAGAATGACAAAAGCAGAATGAAAGTTTCAGTTACTCCATATGCTCATCAATAATTATTGATCATGTAATTTTACTTGTTTGAGTTTTTAGTTTAGCTATCCTGGTAGGTGTGTAGAAGGATATGATGCCAACTGCTATCACCAACATTGTGAACCATCTTCTCTTTAGTCTTCTGTGTGGGTCTTTATATTGATATCCTAAGTTTCATTCAAATTATTGCTGCCGTCTTTAGTCCAGCTTGAAGGGAGGAGGGATTTGACTTGTATGATGAATGGAAAGACTATACTTTTTATGATCAGCAGCAGCTATAATTTGGAGAAGGCAATGGCAAAGAAAGGCAATGCCAAAGAATGCTCAAACTACCACACAACTGCACTCATCTCATATGCTAGTAAAGTAATGCTCAAAATTCTCCAAGCCAGGCTTCAGCAATACGTGAACCATGAACTTCCAGATGTTCAAGCTGGTTTTAGAAAAGGCAGAAGAACCAGAGATCAAATTGCCAATATCCGCTGGATCATCGAAAAAGCAAGAGGGTTCCAGAAAAACATCTATTTCTGCTTTATTGACTATACCAAAGCCTTTGACTGTGTGGATCATAACAAACTGTGGAAAATTCTGAAAGAGATGGGGATGCCAAACCACCTGAC
This sequence comes from Dama dama, assembly GCF_033118175.1. Classification (NCBI taxonomy): domain Eukaryota; kingdom Metazoa; phylum Chordata; class Mammalia; order Artiodactyla; family Cervidae; genus Dama; species Dama dama. The sequence continues at coordinate 37,617,723 of NC_083700.1, read as the reverse complement.
CTGCCTCTTGAGAAACCTATATGCAGGTCAGGAAGCAACAGTTAGAACTGGACATGGAACAACAGACTGGTTCCAAACAGGAAAAGGAGTACATCAAGGCTGTATGTTGTCACACTGCTTATTTAACTTGTATGCAGAGTACATCATGAGAAATGCTTGGCTGGATGAAGCACAAGCTGGAATCACAATTGCTGGGAGAATTATCAATAACCTCAAATATGCAGATGACACCACCCTTGTGGCAGAAAGTGAAGAGGAACTGAAAAGCCTCTTGATGAAAGTGAAAGAGGAGAGTGAAAAGGTTGGCTTAAAGCTTAACATTCAGAAAACTAAGATCATGGCATCTGGTCCCATCACTTCATGGGAAATAGATGGGGAGACAGTGGAAACAGTGTCAGACTTTATTTTGGGGGGCTCCAAAATCACTGCAGATGGTGATTGCAGCCATGAAATTAAAAGATACTTACTCCTTGGAAGGAAAGTTATGACCAACCTAGATAGCACATTCAAAAGCAGAGATATTACTTTGCCAACAAAGGTCTGTCTAGTCAAGGTTATGATTTTTCCAGTGGTCAAGTATGGATGTGAGAGTTGGACTATAAAGAAAACTGACTGCTGAAAAATTGATGCTTTTGAACTGTGGTGTTGGAGAAGACTCTTGAGGATCCCTTGGACTGCAAGGAGATCCAACCAGTCCATCCTAAAGGGGATCAGTCCTGGGTGTTCATTGGAAGGACTGATGCTGAAGCTGAAACTCCAATACTTTGGCCACCTGATGCGAAGAGTTGACTCATTGGAAAAGACCCTGATGTGGGAGGCATTGGGAGCAGGAGGAGAAGGGGGCGATAGAGGATGAGATGGCTGGATGGCATCACCGACTCAATGGACATGGGTTTGAGTAAACTCCGGGAGTTTGTAATGGACAGGGATGCCTGGCGTGCTGCAATTCATGGAGTCACAAAGAGTCAGACAGGACTGAGCGACTGAACTGGACTGGACTGAATTGAATGGCAACCCCCTCCAGTGCTGTTGCCTGGAAAATCCCATGGACGGAGGAGCCTGGTGGGCTGCAGTCTATGGGGTCGCGAAGAGTGGGACAGGCTAAGCGACTTCACTTTCACTTTCATGCATTGGAGAAGGAAATGGCAACCCACTCCAGTGTTCTTGCCTGGAGAATCCCAGGGCCGTGGGAGCCTGGTGGGCTGCCGTCTATGGGGTCGTACAGAGTCGGACACGACTGAAGAGACTTAGCAGCAGCAGCAGCAGTAGCAGCAGCAGTGGCAGCAGCTATAATTACGATGACAGCAACAAGATGGTTATTTAATTGATTATATTATATTGTTTTACCCCCAACCACTTCTCCAGAGGCACTCCTGAGTTCTGTGGGTCACCCTTAGTTCCAGCTCCAACACAGAATGTAAGCACAGCTGTCATGCAGAGATATTACCAACAATTTTAGCTTGTCTTAATATCAGCTTGTCAGAATTCCAGCAGTAAATGAAACAGAATGTTTGTCACTATATCTTTTGAACATTTTCTCCTTTTGCGACAACTAATTCCAATTAGAAAAAATTCAAAATGCAGCAAAGTCTGAAATGATGCAGTATTCTAATTCTCAATAAATTGATAATGGAAGCACAAAAAAAGTATGCATAGAATCATGCAACTTCTCATAAGAATGACATACCTAATTCAAAATATTTTTTTCATAGATTGCTCTTATTTACTTCATAATAAAAAGGGCATATCCAACATAAACCATGAGATAGAAATACAAACATCACCTAATTGCCCTGATGTGCCCACTGTGGAGCATGTCAGTCTACCTGTATGCCTTGTTTTATGTAGATTCAATGATTAATAAATTCTACTATTTAAAAAATGATCTACACTTTGATGCCTTACATGGTAAATTGTCCACAGTTTTACAAATTATTCTATTTATATGATACTACTTAACACAATTTTCAGGTATACACATAAAGAGACATGCACTTGTCAGGTACGTTTAGAAACAAATCAGAGAATCTTATTTCCTTGAAGCATTTCAAGCTTACAAAAAAGTATAGAAATAGCATAATCAACACCACTTATTCATTCAACTTTTATAAATCTTAACATTTTGATATATTTGATTCAGAAATGTTTACCCAATAAACAAGTATTACAGATGTTTATATCCTCTGCCCCAACCCAAGAAGGAACCTCCAGCCTGAATTGGTTGTATCTCATCCCTGTGCATTTTTAAAAATCCTAGATGCAACTTCAAAGTAATCTAGATCATTATAATTGATTCAGACAATTAAAAAAAAAAAGTTAATGGGAACTATAAAGATGGAAATGAAATCACCTCCAAATATCCCTTAGAGTTGATAAGTTATCTATTTGGAAATAGGGGGCATAATAAAGGGGTATAATCAAGAGAAAGAACACCAAGATCTTGAACCAACTTTACGTAAACCAACTAGTTACAAACACGCTGTTGTTGTTCAGTCGCTAAGTCATGTCTGACTCTGTGACCCCATGGACTGTAGCCTGCCAGGCCCCTCTGTCCTCCACTGTCTTCAGGAGTTTGCTCAAATTCATATCCACTGAGAATGCAGATGGTCAGCCTGCAGGTGGAGGAACCCTCCAGAGGTGTTGTGCTTTGCTACAGCATTTTTTATTTATTTATTTATTTTTTATATTGTAGTGGTTTTTGTCATACATTGACATGAATCAGCCATGGAGTTACATCTGTTCCCTATCCCAATCCCCCCTCCGACCTCCCTCTCCACCCGATCCCTCTGGGTCTTCCCAGTGCACCAGGCCCGAGCACTTGTCTCATGCATCCAACCTGGGCTGATGATCTGTTTCACCCTAGATAATATACATGTTTCGATGCTGTTCTTTTGAAACATCCCACCCTCGCCTTCTCCCACAGAGTCCAAAAGTCTGTTCTGTACATCTGTGTCTCTTTTTCTGTTTTGCATATAGGGTTATCATTACCATCTTTCTAAATTCCATATATATGCGTTAGTATACTGTATTGGTCTTTATATTTCTGGCTTACTTCACTCTGTATAATGGGCTCCAGTTTCATCCATCTCATTAGAACTGATTCAAATGAATTCTTTTTAATGGCTGAGTAATATTCCATGGTGTATATGTACCACAGCTTCCTTATCCATTCGTCTGCTGATGGGCATCTAGGTTGCTTCCATGTCCTGGCTATTATAAACAGTGCTGTGATGAACATTGGGGTGCATGTGTCTCTTTCAGATCTGGTTTCCTTAGTGTGTATGCCCAGAAGTGGGATTGCTGGGTCATATGGCAGTTCTATTTCCAGTTTTTTAAGAAATCTCCACACTGTTCTCCATAGTGGCTGTACTAGTTTGCATTCCCACCAACAGTGTAAGAGGGTTCCCTTTTCTCCACACCCTCTCCAGCATTTATTGCTTGTAGACTTTTGGATAGCAGCCATCCTGACTGGCGTGTAATGGTACCTCATTGTGGTTTTGATTTGCATTTCTCTGATAATGAGTGATGTTGAGCATCTTTTCATGTGTTTGTTAGCCATCTGTATGTCTTCTTTGGAGAAATGTCTGTTTTAAGAGTTAAATTGTGACTGTCTTTAGATTGTACCTTCCTTTTCTGTCTAACACAGGTCCGAAGACATCTTTTGTTTTTTGCCATTATTATTTGACTTTAATTCCTCTTAGTTAAGCCTTTTTAGTTAGATTTCCCCTAAGTAAATTACTTAAACCCTTGGTGAGTGTTCTTATGTGTCTTAAGAGTCAGTTGAACCTGACAACTTCCTTAGTCAAAATATCTGGAAAACCGTATACAGAAGGTCCATCATTTCCACCACTATATCTCCAGTGCTCACTAACACTCTATGGCAGAAGGCCAACAAATGTTTTGGAATGGCTATGTACATTTCCCCCCAAAAATGCAGTTAACTAGGAATTCCCTGGTGGTCCAGTGGTTAAGAATCTGACTCCCAATGCAGAGGACAGAGTTTGACCCCTGGTCTGGGAAGATTCCACATGCTGTGGGGCCACTAAGCCCATGTAACACAGCTACTGAGCCTGCATGCTGCAATTACTGAAGCCAGTGCATGCCCAGAGCCCATGCCCCACAGCAAGAGAAGCCACTGTGCTGAGAGGCCCACACACCGCAACTGGAAAGTGGTCCCCACTCACTGCAACTAGAGAGAGCCCTTGAGGAGCAAGAAAGACCCAGCACAGTTAAATATATATATATTAATTACACTAAAATAAATGTAAGGATGCTAAATTACTTGCATTACTGATAGATATTTGCTTTGAAAGCTAATGATCTTTTTGTATCCTGTATCCCTAGCTAAGGACTTGCCTGGTAGACCAGTGGGTAAAGAATCTGTCTGCAATTGCAGGAGATGCAAGAGATGTGGGTTCGATTCCTGGATCAGTGAGATCCCCTGGGGAAGGAAATGGCAACCCACTCCAGTATTCTTGCCTGGAAAAATCCCATGGACAGAGGAGCCTGGTGGGCTACAATCCATGGGGTTGCAAGAGTCGGACACAATTTAGCAACTAAACCACCACTATCCCTAACTAAAGTTCAATTCTACCAAATCTCAATTTTTAATATACTTTAGATTATAACTTAGTACTAGATTCATAGAATTATTCACTCACTTCTTCATTTCACATATACAATAGAGGTAGTAGGGAATACAGAGATTTGAAAAATAAGTTTCTTACCTCTAATGTATATAATATATTCAATACATTTAGATGGAAAGAAAAGGTTTGGATAGAGGAATGCCTTATGGAAAATAGGAGAGTTGAAAAAATTATAATTAGCCAGTGTAGTAGGTATATTACATCAGCTCATTTATTTTTTTAGCCAAATCCCTGCAAGTTTTCAGCCCAATTTACGGATGCTGCTGTGCTCAGTCACTCAGTCCTGTCCAACTCTTTGCAGGCGTATGGACTGTAGCCCTCCAGACTCGTCTGTCCATGGAATTTTGCGGGCAAGAATACTGGAGTGGATTGCCATTTCCTCCTCCAGGGGATCTTCCCAACCCAGGGATCAAACCCACATCTCTTGTGTCTTCTGTAATGGCAGGCAGACTTGTTACCACTGCACCACCTGGCAAGTCCCACTATACAGATGAGTACTTGGAAAATCAAGAGTTGAAGTAGATCTGGTAATTAAACCCAAATCTCTGTGACCCTAACTCCCCTTCATTAGTTACATTTCATGCTGCAGTCAGAATGTACTATAGAGAACAATCAACTCTTTCTATAGAAGTAAATAAGTCATTTTTGAAAAGCAGATGATTTATTCTAACAAGTAGTAAGAAAAAATTTTCCTTTAAAATTTTTAAAAATTCACATAATGTGGCAAGAACAGCACAGATAGGTGCCATGTATTCTTAACTCAGTCTCTTCTGATAGTAATATCTGACATGACTGTAGTAAAAGAACAAATTCAAGAAAGTAATGGCATTAAAAATCTAGGAAACATATTCAAGATTGCTCCAGTTTTACATTTACTCTTTTGTGAGTGTTTATAAATGTATATGGTTGTTCATTCATAAGTTGTGTCCAACTCTTTGTGACCCCATGGGCCCTCCAGGCTCCTCTGTCCATGAGGTTCTCCAGGCAAGAATACTGGAGTGGGTTGCCATTTCCTTCTCCAATAAATGTATATAGTTTTAAACAATTTTATCACATATGTGTGGGACTTCACTAGTGACTCAGAAGGTAAAGAACCTGCCTGCCATGCAGGAGGCCAAGACTCAATCCCTGGGTCAGGAAGGTCTCCTGGAGAAAGAAATGGCAACCCACTCCAGTATCCTTGCCTGGTAAATCCCATCAACAGAGGAGCCTGGCAGGCTATAATCCATGCAGTTGCAACAGCCTGACACGACTTAGTGACTGAACCACCTCAACTATCACGTATGTATAGGTTCAGGTAAGCATCACCACAATAAAACTCTCCCACACAGAAATCTCTTGTGTTACCTTTTATAGTTGTATCCATGCCCAGAATGGCTATCACTTCTTACATTCTCACAGCACAGTATGACAGATCCAAATGTTCTGCATATGTCTAGCATTTGATATTATTAATATTATATTTTGTTAGCTATTTTAATATATGTGCAATAATCCTTCCTTGTGGTTTTCATTATCATTTTCCCAATCACTAATAATGTTGAATGTATTTCCTTGTGTGTATTTGTTATCTGTTTATCCTCTTTGGTGAAATGTCTGTTCACTTCTATTGCCCATTGTTTGTTTGGGCTGTTTTCTTACCATTAAGTTTGGACAGTTCTTCACGTATTCAAGACATGAGTCATTTGTCATATATACTGTTTGCAAATATTTTCTCCCAGTCTGTAGCTTATCTTCTTGCCTGCTTACTCTGGTCTTTTTTTCAGTTATTATCAAGTTCAATTTATTCATTATTTTCTTCTATGGATCATGTTTTCTGTTTCACATATAATAAGAAGGCCTCATCACATTCTATGTATCAAAGATTTTCTCCTATGTTTTCTTTTAGAAGTCTCATAGTTTTACATTTTTCACTTAAGTCCACAATCCATTTCAAATTACTTGTTCTGCAGCGTTTGAGGTTCATGCTGATGTTAATATTTGCAGCCTATGGATGCCTAATTAATGCAGTGCCATTTCTTAAAAAGAGTATCCTTTCTCCATCAATTCCTTTTGCATTTTTGTCAAAAATATGTTATTCATACTTGTGTGGGGTATTTCTGGATTCTCTTTTATGTCTATTGATCTGTCTATCCTTCTACTAATGTGAAGTCTTGATTATTGTAGATTATATGGCAAGTCTGAAAGTTAGGTAAGTCCCTTGGACTGAAAAGAGATCCAACTGAAAAGTTGATCCTGAAGGAAATCAGTCCTGAATATTCATTGGAAGGACTGATGCTGAAACTGAAATACTTTAAAACTCTGAAAAAAACCTGAAACTCTAGTACTTTGGCCACCTGATGGGAAGAGCTGACTCATTGGAAAAGACCCTGATGCTGGGAAAGATTGAAGACAGGAGGAGAGGGGACAACGGAGAATGAGATGGTTGGATGGCATCACCAATTCGACGGACATGAGTTTGAGCAAGCTCTGGGAATTGGTGATGGACAGGGAAGCCTGGCCTGCTGCAGTCTATGGGGTTGCAAAGAGTCGGACACTACTGAGTAACTGAACTGAACTGAAAGTTAGGTAAAATGGTCTCTCCCACATTTCTTTCTCTTTCAAAGCTGTTTTAGCTATTCATTTTATTATAAGGTTGTTTATATCTACAAAAAGTCTTGCTGGCACTTTGATAGGAATTGCTTTAAAATTGATGGGAGATTTAATATTTTCACTGTTGAGTCTTGCAATCTATAAATCCAATAGGTCTCTCCATTTATTTAGATTTTCTTTTCTTTCTTTATCATTTTTTAGTTTTTAGCATACATATCCTGTACATGTTTTGTTAAGCTTATATTTTAGTCATTATATTTTGGGTGTATAATTCTAAATGATACTGTACTTTTATATAGAAATACTATTGATTTTGTATGTTAGTCATATAAAATGAAACTTTGATGAGTCACTCACTATTACTAGAAGTTTTTTTTGTAGATTCTTTGGGATTTTCTACATAAATAACTATTTCATCTGTAAGTAGAGAAGGTTTTAATTTCTTTCTTTCTAATTTGAATGCTTTTTATTTCCTTTTTCTTCCTTATTGCACTGACTAGGACTTCCAAAATTATGCTAAATAGAAGTAGTAACAGTAAGCAGCTTTGCCTTTTTCTTGATCTTAAAGAAAGACATTTAATCTTTTACCAGTAAATATGGGCGTCCCTGGTGGATCAGACAGTAAAGAATCTGCCTGCAATGTGGGAGACCTGGGTTTGATCCCTGGGTTGGGAAGATCCCCTGGATGAGGGCATGGCAACCCACTCAAGTATTCCTGCCCGGAGAATCCCCATGGACAGAGGAGCCTGGTACACTACAGTCCATGGGGTAGCAAAGAGTTGGACACAACCGAGCGACTAAGTCCACAGCATATATGGTGTTAGCTGTAAGTTTTTGTTAAAGTACTTTATTCAGTTAAGAATTACCTTATATTACTACCATGCTAAAGGACATAAGATTTTTATATGAAATTATGACTAAATTGTAGAGAGCATTAGTTGAAAAGTTATGGACTTCAAACATAAACAGAAAATTGAATTAAGTGCTTTTAAGCAAGTAAATATGGATAGGATGTATTGTAATGTGAAAGAACTAAATATAACAAGGTCAATCTGGAAAACTATTACAATATTCCAGGTATGAGCCTGAAAGTTTCTGAACTAGATTAATGAGCAAACCAGATTAATTAAGCAAAGGACAAAATGTGAGAAAGACTGAAAGAAAAACTAGGCTACAAGTAGCAAATAAGGGGCTAGTGTCAAGTCTGACTAAGGTTTTAAGCCTGAATGGTCTAATGTCATTAGTAGGTGCAGTGAGGTTACAAACACTAGAGAAAATAGTAATCAAATTGTATAGTGAGTAGAAGTACAGAAGGGAATTTAGATGGAGAATTTGTGCTATAAATGGAAAAGCAGTTTATAATTATTTGTGAATTAAGAGTTCTTTTTAAAGTGAATAGCTTTAATATAAAGTTTACTAATAGTAGTTTTTATGATGTGTATTCATACATATTGTAAAATAATTTGCTAATAAGTATATTTAAGTAATCAAGGAACGTATTAGATTGAATTGCACTGTTACACTATATAAAATGCCTCTATCTAATTTTTGGTATATGAATAATGACAACTTTGTTTGGTTCAAACTAATTTGAGCTATATTATATTTAACTATATATATTTATATGTGTATGTGTATATATACATACCTGATGTCATAGTGGTAGTTTAGTCTCTAACTTGTGTCCAACTCTTGCAACCCTGTGGACTGAAGCTCACCAGGCTCTTCTGTCCTTGGGATTTTCCAGGCAAGAGTAATGGAGTGGGTTGCCATTTCCTCCTCTAGGGAATCTTTCCAACCCAGGGATTGGACCTGGATCTTCTGCATTACAAGCAGATTCTTCACCAACTGAGCCACAAGGGAAACCCCTATATATATACATGCATCATACATATACATATATATTTACTTTAGCTAAAGCAATAATGTATATTTATGGAATATTAAATCACCCACAACAGAGTCTATAGCAATGTCCCATGTTTAAGCACATAAATATTTTTTAACAAAACATAGTGAGTGTAATAAACTCAATAATTTCACTTTAGTTCAGAACAGATTTTGCTGTCAAGTGAGTTATTTAAATATTTTGTTTCTCAGACCTTTTTAGATTTTACAACTGCATAAAAGGCTATGTGGACCTATATAGGCCATCTCATGTGCTATAAATATTTTATTTTTAAAGATACATATTTTGCCATGCATTTAAAATTTAAATTATTTATTTAGACTTTTCTAATGAACTAAGTATTTAATCATGATCATAAAACTACGTTGTTTTGATTCCTTTGTGATGGAATAAAGAAATATTATTGCCTGGCTAAAAAATTCAAAATCAGAAATCATGACCTACCATATCCTTAGAGGGAGACCTATTGTAGCAGTTAGCAATGAAGCTGTACACACTTGTAATTCAAAGGCACTGAGGCAAAAACTGTCAAAACATTACTGAAATTGACAAGGATATATGGTTCATTAGTCTAGGAACAGAAGCATTATAAACCAGTTGGTGATCAGTTTAATAATTTGACTAAAGTTGCACATTTACGAAAAAGCCCTGTACCAACAGTTATAATTAAATTTCAAATCATGCCTGGAAGAAAGGTACATGTAATTGTGGGCATTTATCACAAGACCTAACCTAATGCCTATCAGAACAAAATAATCAATAATCAAATTTAAAATATCACTGTTTTGATTGAAAATATCTTACTATTTTCTCAGTATTGACTCTTAAGGCTTAAGAGTGTCAATAAGCCAATTTTGTTCATTAACATAGAATTAACTCATGAATTATTCAACATTCAGAATAGTTAAATGAGACAGAAAAAAATATTTTACTGTAGTTGGAAATACATCATATCTTCCAGAGTTGCTTTTCCTGACTTCTGAAATCCACTCTTGCATGCAAACTATTTTTATTATTCATACTTGACATTGTTATTCTAATAAGAAGGTTGTTCTAAAGTTCTTTACCTGGTAAATTTTCTGTTAAGATGTCACTTATAGTTCTTACTTCATTTTTAACATGATAATTATATGGTTGCATGGGAAGGGATGTACATGTGTGAATAATGTGTTATAAATTATTGGTACAGAAAATTTTATGTGGAGGTGGAGGACTAGAGAAACATAAACCTAAAATGTGTAGAATTGTCTCAAAGGTTGGACTGTTGGTGGTAAAAATAGATACTGTGGCAGCGAAAACTGAGGAGGCTCTTGATAAAATTATTGCCTTTGTTGACAGAGAGTAGATCTTATTCCCACCAAGCCTATCACTTATTCTAGGGGGAACTTGCAACAGTAACAATGATAATATTTGATAGTTGCTTTAGTAAAATTCTACAGTTCTTGAAGTCAGACAATAATTATAGAATCTGTAAACAAAGATTGAAGAGGAAACATCCCAGTTAAGAGAAACTTCCTTTTGCTTCCAGCCAATTTTTTTTTTTTTTATTGTGCCACAGATTAGTCAATACTAAGTTGACGAAGAAAGAAATGTGCAACAAAGACCAACAAGTACAATCTTTGCCAAGCTCAAGAATTATGACAAGTTTGTGCTTATTTTCAGAAGAGATTTGGAAGAAGGTAAAAAACAAACAAGCAAACAGAAACCAATTAAGATTTTAGGGGATTCTATTGTCAAAGGAAACATAAGCCCTGCCTGCAAAAAGCCTCAGATTGCTCTGCCTCTAAAGCAGTCCTAGCCTCAAAACTACACCAGCAACATGCAGACTTTGAAAGCTAATTTTCTGCTGAGCCACTTGTGACTATAAAGAGTAGAACAGCATTCTAGCAGGTGGAGGAACCAGATAGAGGACAACAGAATATGCTGATGTTCCTGTTGAGCAGGACAGAGCCACTCTGACCAGGATCCTACATCTAGATTGTTCCATAGGAGGAAAAATGAGATATTAGCCAATATAGTTTAGGGGGTAGTCTTTTTCTTACAGTTGCATATAATACATTATAAAGGGGCAAAATGGAACTGCCAGATTATACTAAATAAACTGTTTAAGATGCTATGTGCATTATAAAATGGATAGATTAATGAACAAATAAGGAAGAACAGTTATTCATTTAAACAGAAAAAAAGGGATTTTTGCTCCTAACTACAATGGCGTGGCTTATGGCAAACTAATGCCTCCATGTATAAACTATAAGTGTTATAAATAAATAAGTACTAAATAAATCAATGAAGCATATGAGAACTGGAGATGCAGGCACAGTTTGAAAGGCCAGGATCACACAGTAGGGAGGCCCATTCTGTTTGGAATATTTGTTGCTTCTGGGTACCAGGCAAGAGGCTGAGTATCTGAAAAAGAAGATCAACATCTAATTTGAAAAACCAGCCAAGTTTGTGGCAATTCTGTTAGTTTAAGATCTAGAAAACAAGACAGTTGAGCAGCCAGAATCTCTGAAAATGGAGAGGCATAAAATTGAAACTGCTATTTGGTCTGCTTTTTCATTAAGACATTTATAAAATTTGAAAGGAATTCAGAACTAGAGTCTAAAAAGTTAAAAGAAATTCTCTGAAAAGCACAGAAGAGTCTTCTAACTGACTAGGGTGTAGAAAGCTGGGAAGAATCATGCATTATAAAGACACCAGATAATCTACAAAATTATGGCTTTCCTTGAAACTTTGAGAGGAATGAGGTCACAAACAAAATACTCTGTAATCTAAAGAAAATCAGGATCTCCCAAGAAGAAACAGGGCTTGTGCACTATATGATCTGTCATAGACCATGGGCGATTGATGATCCAGACACATAAGTGAGTGAGAATTCAGGTTAAAATGTGAACTAATTGATGAAATCTGAGTGTTGACTATCATGAGAATATAAAACGCAAGGAACCACAAACACAGGGGAGATTAGACCACTTATAGGCTCATCTCCATGGATCTCTATTGGGCAGTCACAGGAAAGATTAGGAATAAGACAGCAGTGCAAGTCCTAGAGAACAGGAAGGACTTGTGTGAACTAGAGAACTTCAGGAAATGTGTGAACCCTCAGAGTGTCTTCTAAATGACATCTGATTAAGCTATAGAGGAAGGGCAGCAGAAACTATTGCATCCTCCCTTTCCCCCAGGGAACAGGTAATGTCCAGTGTAGCTGGGGAGTGAGAAAAGAAATTAAACCCTCTACCCCTGAAGGAAGAACAGGGAGAGTCGAACTCAGACTGTCAGAGGTCTACTGTTGCTGGTCCAAGGGACAGATCACTGAGAAAGACCCACACCCAAGAATCTAGTCCAGCCTAAGACTAAGGTTGTTTTCCAGGACAACAGAAAACACCTGCTACTCCAACACCAGATTTCTAAGCACTGAGTGAAAAAAAGTAACAGTCCATTGCTATCAGAGGACAAAAATGTGAGGGAGTCCCTCTCCAAGGCATAGTGTGTAAGTACTAAATATGAGGTTTTTAGTAGAAATATTGTGGCAAACCTTCCCCTTAAATACTTGGTAATCATTAAACAATTTGCACTGCATAGTTGACTGGCAATATAACAGCATCAAACTCAAACCTAGCTTAGCTCCCAACTGTATTGACTCTACCATTGATGGCTTAGCACAAGTATAGCAATTATCAAACATGAATACTATTTTACTGAGCTTACTCTCCTATACATAATGTTTAGCACTGAGCCAAAAATTTAGAGACACACTCACACACACACACACACACAAACACAAGGAAAAACCTCTCATTGTCAAAGAGAAAGCAATCCAAAAGACCAAACTCAGAAATGACACAGATGTTGGATCAGCAAAGTATTTAAAATAGCTATAACTAATATGTAGAAAACTCTAGAATTAAAGATGACCAAAATATGTGATCAGATGGGGAATTCCAGCAGATATGAGATACATTTAAAAATGAGACAAAGGTAAACATCTACACATGTCATATTTAAATTGTTGAAAAAGAAAAATCTCACCGCATACCAAAAGAAAGAGAGAAGAATAACAGCAAATTACTTATCAGAAATTCTATAACCTTGAAGACAATGAGAGGCATTTTAAAAGGTTAACAGATAAAACTGTTATCCCAGAATTATATAGCTGGTTAAAACAGGCTTCAAAATGAAGGGAAAAGAAAGTCTTTTTAGTTAAAAATAAGAGAATTCATGGCTTTCCCTGTTGGTTCAGTGGTAAATAATCCACCTGCAAAGCAGGAGACACAGGAGATACAGATTTGATTCCTGGGTCAGGAAGATCCCCTGGAGGAGGCCATGGCAACCCACTTCAGTATTCTTGCCTGGAGAATCCCATGGACAGAGGAGACTGGCAGACTATAGTCCATAGGGTCACAAAGACTTGGACTTGACTGAAGTGACTGCACAAAGCATGCATGCAAGAGAATTCATTACCAGCAGACTTGCATTGCAAGAAATGTTTAAGGAAATTATCAGGCCTACTATTATGACACCAGAGAGAAACTAAGATCTACACAAACATATGAATAATGCTGGATAAATTTTAGAAGAATGTAAATATAAAAGATTTTTCTTCACTTTTAATTAGTTAAATTAAAACTAGTTACTTAAATTAGTTACTTTCTCTAAAAGTAACTAAAGCCCAAAGAGTAGCAGTATGTTGTGAGTTTACGTTATATGTAAAAATAAAATTAACAAGAACAGCAGAAGAAATCCATTCCTGATAAACACTCCAACCAACTAGGAATAGAAGCAGTAGCAAAACTAATCCATTAAGCATCCCAGATGTCCATTGACAGGTGAATAGATAAAGAAGCTGTGGTACGTATTAGAGTGAAATACTACTCAGTCATAAAAAAGGACACATTTGAGTTAGTTCTAATAAGGTGAATGAACCTAGAGCTAATTATACAGAGTGAAGTAAGTCAGAAAGAGAAAAAAACTTATCATATACTAATACATCTATATGGAATCTAGAAAGATGGTACTGATAAAATGATTCACAAGGCACCAAAGGAGTCACAGACATAGAGAACAGTTATGGACATGGGGGGTGGGGAGGAAGGACCGGGTGGGATTTATGGAAAGGTTCAGGGAGGGGGGCATAGGTATACTTATGGCTGATTCATGTTGATTTTGGCAGAGACCAACACAATACTATAAAGCAATTATTCTTCAATCAAACAGAAATAAATTAAAAACACCAAATCCATTGCTACCCTTAACTCTTGTGAAAGCCTGAATATTTTTCCCCCAGCATCAGGTACAAAGAAAGATATCTGCTTCCAACACTTTTATGCAACAACTTACAGGGTATCTTTGCTGGTATAACAAGCTAATTAAAAGGAACATAGGCATTTAAAAGGAAGAACTAAAATGGCCTCTATTCACACATGACATGATCTATGTAAAAAAAAAAAAACAACAGTAATCTCCAAAATGCTTCCAGAACTAATCAATGTGTGTTTAGCAAGTTTTCAGTATACAAGGTCAATATACTATCAATAAATAGTCAGGAATTAAAGTAAAAATCAGTAACATTTACTATAGCACCAAAATTATGAGACATATAAACATTATAAAATATGTGAAAATTCAGTATGGTGAAATCACAAGAAGTACTGAAATGACCCATAGTAGACCTAAATTCATAAAGAGAAATTCTGTGTTCATGAATTGTAAGCCTTAGTTTTAAGATATCACACTCAGTAGTGTCCGACTCTTTGCAGCCTCATAGACTATAACCCACCAAACTCCTCTGTCCATGGAACTCTCCAGGCAAGAATACTGGAGTGGCTTGCCATTCCTTTCACCAGGGGATCTCCCCGTCCCAGAGATCAAACCTGGGTCTCCTGCATTGCAGGCAGATTCTTTACCATCTGAGCCTCTAGGGAAGGCCATTAAAATATTAACTTGTCTCAATTAGCTCTATAGATTAGATAAAATCTGTCAAAATATTAACAGAATATTTCATAGAAATAAATATGGTGAACTAAAATGTATGTGGAAAGACAAAGGAAATGTAATAGCCGAAACAATTTATTAAAAAGAACAAAATTGGAATGTTCACATTACCTGATTTCAGGACATGTAAACAAAGCTACAGTGATCAAGAGAACCTGGGAAGGAGGATAGTGCACGATGGTGACATGGGAGAATCTTGAAACTCACCTCCCTCTGTGAACACACCAACTCTACAGGTACTCTGTGGAACAGTTCCTTCTGAAAAAGACCTGAAGACTAGCTGAACAGCTCCTTGACAAGTAAGTGTAGAAAGGCTACATTGAGACAGGTAAGAGAGGCAGAGATGAGGCCTTAACAGAAACCCCATCCTTGGCATGGTGACCCACAGTTGGGAGAAATTTCCCAAATCCAGAGTTTCTCTCTAAAGAGTGAGGGGCTTGTGCCCCACTTCATGCAACCCAGTCCTTGGAATCTGCACCAGAAAGAGGAACTTCAGAAATGTCTGTCTTTGAAAACCAACAGAGGTTCTCATCCAGGAGACCCAAAGGGCTATAAGGAACTGAGATACTTCTCTTAAAGAGTTTGTGCACAGACATCTGCTCCAGAGGCTAATGCAAAAATAGCAGTTCGACAAGTACGTAGACTATATGTGAAAGGTGCCTGGATTAGGAGACTCATTTCTAATCTTAAAGCATCTGCTGGAGTGGCAGGGACTAATGAGCCTCTCTAGGACGGAGGTGCTGGCAGATGCCAGTTTTGCTTCTCCCTCTGTCTTGCTAGGTCTCATAGGTTCATATAGTGCCTGCCTGCTCCACTGTCCCACTAGAGCTGGTGGATGTGCTGAGTCCAAACAGGACATCCTCCTTTATCACCCAGCTCTGATACCAGGGGTTTGCATCCCTGAGTCCCAAGGGAATGTAACAATCAGAAACACAGTTTTAGGAGGCTGCCACCACCAGGGTACTGCACAGACATCAGATTGAAATCCATCCCCTCTTTTTCTGGGGAAAGAATTATTTATACCTGAATCTCCAGCTGAGAGTCAAAAAGTTCAAATTTGCTACACCAGGGCTTCAGAAGTGCTCTTGGAAAGTAAGCCAAATAATGCCATTTTGTACTCTTCCTCAGACTCACTACAGCTTGCCAGGTCCTCCCAAGAAAGGAACTTGTACACTCATCTGGATCATTCATTTTTGCAACTGACGCCCAGGGGATACCTGCAGATCATTTGGGTTGGAAGGTGGCAGTGTTAAAGTTGCAGTCCCACAGGACTGTCCAGGGAAGTCCAGAAAGTCCCAAATAAGATGAACTAAAAGAGATGAAATTAAAAGACACTTACTCCTTGGAAGAAAAGTTATGACCAACCTAGATAGCATATTCAAAAGCAGAGACATTACTTTGCCAACAAAGGCCCATCTAGTCAAGGCTATGGTTTTTACAGTGGTCATGTATGGATCTGAGAGTTGGACTGTGAAGAAAGCTGAGCGCTGAAGAATTGATGCTTTTGAACCGTGGCGTTCCAGAAGACTCTTGAGAGTCCCTTGGACTGCAAGGAGATTCAACCAGTCCTTCCTAAAGGAGATCAGTCCTGGGTGTTCATTGGAAGGACTGATGCTGAAGCTGAAACTCCAATACTTTGGCCACCTGATGCGAAGAGTTGACTCATTGGAAAAGACCCTGATGCTGGGAGGCATTGGGGGCAGGAGGAGAAGGGGATGACAGAGGATGAGATGGTTGGGTGGCATCACCGACTCGATGGATGTGAGTTTGAGTAACTCTGGGAGTTGGTGATGGACAGGGAGGCCTGGTGTGCTGCGATTCATGGGGTCGCAAAGAGTCTGACACGGCTGAGCGACTGAACTGAACTGAGACATTTCCATGAAGATGAAAATACAATATGCCAAAATCTATAGGAAGCATAAAAAACACTTCTAAGAGGGAAGTTCATTGCAATACTTGTCAACCTCAAGAATCAAGAAACATTTCAAATAAAATCTAATTATACCATTAGAGGAACTATAAAAAGAAGGACGAGTGAAACCTAGTTAGTAGAAGGAAGTAAATAAGTTTTATAGCAGAAATAAAGGATATAGAGACCAAAAGTTCAATAGAAAAGATCAATGAAAGCAAACTAGTTATTTGAAAATAGAAACAAAATCGACAAGTCTCTATAGAGTCACAAGGAAAAGGAAACAGCTCAAATGCATAAAATCAGAAGTGAAAAAGTAGAAGTTACAACTGATACCACAGAAATACAAAGGATCACAATATATTATAATAAACAATTATAATTTAACAAATTGAACCACCTAGACTAAATGGATAATTTTCTAAAAACATAATCTCATGCTCTTATGAATCACAAAGAAATAGGAAATCTGAATACATCAATTACTAGTAAGGAGTTACCAAAAAACTCCTAACAAATGAAAGTCCAGGATCAGAGAGTTTCCTTGGTAAAATCTGCCAAACATTCAAAAAATACTTAATACCAATCTTTCCCAAACTCCTCCAAAAAAATGAAAGAATTTAGAGGATATACTTCTAAACTCATTTTACAATGTCAGTATTACCCTGTTACCAAAACAAGACAAAAGCGCCACAGAAAAGAAAACTACAGGCTAGTATCTTCAATGAACATAGATGCAAAAATTGGCAATAAAATATTCACAAACTGAACTCAGCAAAACACTGAAAGAATCATGCAGCATGATGAAGTGGGATTTATTCTAAGGATGCAAGAAAAATTTCAAGTAAAAATCTTATTATACAGATAATAAAATAGAAAAAAAAAAACTATGAGATGAATCAGCAATTCCACTCTGTGTATTTATCCAAAGAAAATGGAAACATTAATTTGAAAAGATATATATGCATCCTTATGTTCATTGTAGCTATAGCCAAGATATAGAAACAACCTGAATATTTGTGGATGAATTGATAAAGATGTGGTGTGTATATATATATATATATATACACATACACACATACACACATATATATTATATATGTATTATATATATAAAATACATATATATACATATAATGGAATATTTCTAAATCAAAAAAATAATGAAATCTTGCCATTGTAAAAAAAATGGGTAGACCCTGAGGGTATTATGCTAGATGAAATAAATCAGATGGTGAAAGACAAATACTGTATGATTTCACTTATATATGGAATCCAAACAGGCAAAACAAAACTCAGATGCCAAAGGAGAGGAGAGTTAGGAGGAGAAGTGAAATGGGTGAAGGGGATCCAGAGGTGCAGATTTGCAGTTTTATAATAAATTAGTCATAGAGATGTAATGTACAGCAGTGTGACTGTAATTAATAGTGTATACTTGAAAGTTGCTTAGAGAGTAAATCTTAAACAGTCTGATCCCAAGGGGAAAAAATGTTGTTGTAAGTTTGTATGGTGATTGACAATAACTATACTTATTGTGGTGATTATGTGGTGGTGATGGTGTTCGGTCACTCAGTCACGTCCAACAGTTTGTTACTTCATGGACTGCAGCATGCCAGGCTTCCCTGGCCTTCACTATCTCCAAGAGTTTTCTCAAACTCATGTCCATTGAGTCGGTGATGCCATCCAACTATCTCATCCTCTGTCGTCCCCTTCTTCTCCTTCCTTCATTCTTTCCCAGCATTAGGGTCTTTTCCAATGAGTCGGTTCGTCACATCAGGGGGCCAAAGTATTGAAGCCCCAGCACCAGCCCTTTGAATGGATATTTGGGGTTGATTTCCTGTAGAATTGACTGGTTTGATTTCCTTGCTGTGCAAGGAACTCCCAAGAGTTTTCTCCAGCACCACAATTCAAAAGTATCAGTTCTTCAGCACTCAGCCTTCTATATAGTCCAACTCTCACATCCATACATGACTATAGGAAAAACCATAGCTTTGACTATATGGAGCTTTGTAGGCAAAGTGATGTCTTTGCTTTTTAATATACTGTTTAGGTTTGTCATAGCTTTTCTTCCAAGGAGCAAGAGTCTTTTAATTCCTTTTAATTTAATTTCACTTCATTTGTCGTGAAGTGATGGGACTGGATGCCATGATCTTAGCTTTTTGAACATTGAGTTTTAAGCCAGCTTTTTCACTCTCTTCTTTCATCATAATCAAGAGGCTTTTTAGTTCCTCTTCGCTTCTGCCATTATCATGTGTTGGTGTATACAAATATTGAATCATTATGTTGTACACCTTAAACTAACAGCTAATATAATAGTATGTGACAATTTTAGCTCAATAAAAGAGAAAGAGAGCCTGGTATGGACATAAAGATCAATAAATAGATCAGTGAAATAGAGCAGAAAGCCTAGAATTTTGGGTTGAGCAAATCATTATTTGCTCAAGAAACTGAGTCACAGAGAAATTAAAAATTGGAAAGGATATCAACTCATTCCTGCTACCTACTCTTTAAGTGGTGTCACTGGACTAGAAGGTTGGGAAATGGGAGAAGCAAGTCTTGAATTTTAGAGTTCTGTCCCTTCCAGTAATACATACTATCATTTGAGCTTTTGTGACAAATTTCCTCCTTCAGAGTATCCCTGGATGCTTAATTTATCTGTGTTCACTTATTAAAAAGTGTATTAGAGCAAGGAGAACAGCAAACATTTTCATCAACTAGTACTTCCATGAAGCATCTTCATGGAAATGAGAAGTCATGATGGGAAGAAGATTGGAGAGGAAAATGGGTATTGTAACATTTTTATTGCATGCTATTAACACATATTACATTCAATTGGAAATTTTTTAGTTAACACTTAGTTAACACTAAGATATGACCAGTGTCTTTATTTAAAAACAAAAACAAAATTCTTACACCAAAACAGTAATATCAGAGCTTGTACTGTGATATTAACAAGGGAAGCCCAATACAATAATCTCTTCTGGAACTCAACTGTACAAAGAAAAGACACCTTTGTGTGTAACTACTGTCATGCATACAAGCAATTGCCCAAGGTCATATAGATCACACCAGACCTACTCTTCCCTGGCAATACAACAAATTATAAGACATTTGTTAGTCTTAACCTCACAGCTGTGGAATTTGATTTTAAACAGCAAAATGCTGTATAGTATGGAATTTTGCTTTTAAGATTATTTTAACCCTGGCATTTTTTTGTCGTTGTTGTTCCCGTACAAGGGACAGCAGTTTCAGATGCTAAAGTGAACTAAGCATCTTACATAAAAGGACAGGTGTTTCCACTTCCCTCTTAATGACTCTCTAAGTGTAGATGATGATGGTCCTTATCAGTCATTACTAAATTTACCTCACAGAAATTAAGAATTAAATTACAGTTTCAAGGCTCATTAGGTCTTGTTAAATTTGTTGAATGGCCCACATGTGGATGTCTTGTCCTCCATGGGATATCTGTAAAGCAGGTGTTTCAATTCATTGGAAGTTTGTTGCATTCTCTTCTGCCCAAAGATTATTATACAATTGTGTTTGAAATTCCAGGTTGGCTCCTTATATTTGAAGATCAGACTTCAAATAGTCATATTTGACTATCAAGTTTAGCATAAAGAGAAATAATATGGAAATAGTCTCTTATGGGAGCTTTTAGAAAGGAGTATTGAATATGAAATTCAAGGGCAGAGTAAGGACCATATTCCAAACTTAATGTCTTTCTCGCTTGTTTCAATATTCTGATGCCAAATAATTCCAAATAAAGTACAAGTGGAAAGTCTTTAACATTTTTATCCACACCTATGGGGATAGTGTCTTCTAATACAGTCAAGTGCAACTCATTTCTCTTTGTTTGAATACAGGGAATATCAAACCAGATAAAAATTGCTGCTGTTGTATAAATCCTCTTTGCCTCCATTGTCCGTATATTCTCTCCTTAGCAAAAAACAACAACAAAAAAAAAATGCCCCAGACAATGTCGCCATCAATTTAATGTTCAACTTTGAAAACCTAAGTCAAATAATCACAAACAGCAAATTTTTAGATACAAAAAGGAAAAAGAAAAAGAACAAGGTCTCAGTCAGGATCATATTGAATTAACTGTCTAGGCTTTAAAACAAATGTTTATGTTTATAAATCATCCACTGAAAATATGATTAGAGAATCATACAGTTTGGGGAAGGTCAATTAACAGAACTGATCTGTTGTTTCATAATATCATGAGATACTATAGATACAATGCTAAATTTACATTGGAATTTTAGAAAAAGGATGAAATATCACATTAAATGTGTTACAGGGGTATCCTGAGGCAATGCAGTGTCATAAACAGAGAGAGGAAATTGATACTGGATTTCAGTTTCTTTAATCCCAGTTGTTTTCTCTCCATCAGATAATAGTGCCTGCATTTAAGAATAAGAAATCCTTACCTCACATTGATGATGATGGTGATGATAATGATAAAACCTGAACCAATGGCAGTTATAAAATTACTCAAGGACTGTGATCCCTGTGGACAGAGTGTTAGTAGTTTTTCTTAGATATACAAAACTAAAAGTAGAAAACTTTGTAAAATAAATGAGTTTTTAATGATAAAAAGCAGAACCCATAACAATTTTCTCAAACTGTTAGTGTTCCATGCCCCACCTATAAGAACTGGATGATTATACAGAGTATCACCTGTCCTCCAGCTACATACCCACACTCTCAAGGCAAAGCATATTCAAATCCTAGAAGACTCTTCAAGAAAGAACTGTTTACACTTGTATCACTAAAACAAAGACAACTGAGCTTCCTGAAGTATGTATACCTTTCCATCAGAGAGCAGCGGAAATAAGCATTGGTAAATTCTCAATACCTATTCAATATAAACTTAAAAGGCCAAGTAGAGTAGGATAATTTTGGTACAGTAATTTATGAGATTGTAAAGGATCCCTGGGGTTGCCCAGGTGGTGCTAGTGGCAAAGAATTTGCCTGCCAGTGCAGGAGACATAAGGGACTGGGTAGACCCCCTGGAGAAGAAATGGTAACCCACTCCAGTATTCTTGTCTGGGAAATTCCATGGACAGAGCAGCCTGGTGGGCTACAGTCCATGGGGTCACAAAGAGTCGGACACAACTTAGTGATTAAACAACAACAACAAAAGGATAGTACTTTTGGATATGGGCTTTAAAATCCAACAGATGTTTCAGTTGTACCAGTTTTTTCAATATTTAGGTTTTGAACATTTTTAAAAAATGGGTGCAAGAAAGATCTTTTAACTTTGTGTGACCTCAAGGAACCTCATGCTCCAATGTAAAACAGAGGGTCATATAGCAGTAAATAGGTCAGGGATTTGTTGTGAGGGAAAAATGAGATTGCCTTTATCAACTGCCAAGCATACAGCATAGACAGATTAAGCACTCAAAAATAAACTATCATCATTAGTTTGGTTATTGACCTTCCTACTATTGTTACTCAAATCATCATGGTTTCTTAGAGATATAACCCACATACTATTTATTCTACAAACTCTGTGATATAACAATGTGTTGTTATATAAATGGATTCCAAACCACTAAAGCCTCATATATAATTACAATTAAAACATAAATATAACATTAATGAGCAGACTCCTTTAACTTTAAAAATTAACATTTAAGCATTTTAAAGTAGTTCCTAGAATCATTTCAAATTTCAAGACACGTTAAACATGCCAGAAAATTCTCTCAGGATTCTCTAAAGTTTATTTTCATATCAGAAGCACCTTTTTTTTAAATGGCATAATTAAATAATAATTCACAGCATAATTTTTCAAATGACAAAAAGAATTTCTCACTTCGGACTTTGATTTAAAAGCATTAATTCAGAAGGGAGTTCAGACTTTCCCAAAGACCAACGTATTTTAAAATGCCAGGCTTTGTTTGTTTGTTTGTTTGTTTTTTCATTTAATCCAGTTTATGTACTTTCTCAGGCTTCCTTGGTGGCTCAGCTGGTAAAGAATCCACCTGCAGTGCAGGAGACCTGAGTTCAATCACTGGGTTGGGGAGATCCCTGGAGAAGGGAACAGCTATCCACTCCAGTATTCTGGCCTGGAGAATTCCATGGGGTTGCAAAGAGTCAGACATGACTGAGTGACTTTTAGTACTGCTATGCACTTTTTCTGCAGTTTTATTGTACCATCTATTACTCTCTTTACTAAGGCAGCTAAAGAAACCAAAATAGAAGCCTTATAAGATTAATAATTAAATATTGCCTTAAGATGCAATAATTTTGCTGATGAAGCCTTTTTTTCCTTGAGGTTTGTTGAAATTCAAAACCCATAATGAATTGGGATTATAGTACCTAATAACCAGATTTTTAAAAATTCAACTCCTAACTCTTCTTAAAAATTACTAAAGAATACATAATTTATAAAAAGTCATAGTATTCTATACATACAAACACATTTTTAATTCTAAATGTTTCTACAGCTTTTTTTTCCATTTCCTAAATCTATATATAAAGATCTACAAAATAACAATGGGAAAGTTAAGATTATAACAAGATAAATCACACTAGTAAGGAACTCAATAATTTAATATGATTACAAATTGACATATGCATTTTTGCTCATAATTTGTATGTAATTCAAATAGAAATAAGATGTATAAATACCACAATTAATAGAAAAACAAAATTTTGCAAAATATATTTTAATATCCTCCATTTGTTCTTTGTATAAATTAAATTATGCATTTCTTTCATTAGTTTTATAATATCAAAATACTTTCCATACCTAAGTTGCACATTATCTCCTTTTTATAAAAACAAAGGTTAAAAAAGATGCTTATGTTTCTCCAAAATAGAAAATTATCAGTTAAACTGTGTTTAAAATGGTGTGTTTTTTGATAATTTAATTACTTTGAATTATAAAGTTCCCATGAATTTCCATGCATTTGGATAAAAACGTCAAATTAAATCACCCACCTACCTTCCTGCTGTATGCCTTTAAAAAAAACAATTACATTGCTCCACTTTATTAGTCTCCAAATATGTAATATTCAGGTATAAACATCACAATATATTTCTCTTCTAAATATCTCAATTAAAAAAAAAACTCTAATGCAAATGTATTCATCACAATTTTTAAAGATATTTTTCAAATAAGCTTTAAAACAAACATCCAAACATACAATTATACTTGAGTTTTAACTTGTCTCTGATCTCTTTAATTTTTTGATCATTTTAAAATTAGTTCTTAAATTATTTCTACTATTTTGTGATGTCCTGGTTAAGAATTTTCAAAATGTCACTTTTTAAGAAACTTTTTCTAGATTAGTTGCACTGTAGCTTTCATCCCTGGAAGGTGTCCTTTGTAAACCACTGCAAAGTGAATGTGAATCCAGGGGGAGCTGCTGTGTCACTTAGGTTTAGCTGATAGCACCTGATGGAATAAACATGCTAAGGTTACTTGTAAGTGGATCCAAAATATTTATCTGAAATATAAATTCCTTTGTAGTTTAGGTCTAGCCATCTTTGAGAATTCTTCCTCCAATTCTAATCAAGAAAATTGCAATCTCTGAATCATTTTTTCCCCAGAATTCTAATTTAAACTGGAGACATCTTACATGAAATTTGATCTGCCCCAGTGAACACACATTTCTTCATAATAAGGCAATGGACTAATGAACTTTCATGGCCTTTCACTTACTGAGAGCAGTAGGTGGGAATGTCATTGGGCCATCACTACTCTTTCCACTGTCAAAAGCCACAACAGCTACCAAACCAGAATCTCAATGCGCAGACCAGGAATTTTTGTTAATGTGTCTCCTTGACAAGATATTAAACATTATTATAGTACCAAATGGTAATTTGGTAGTACCGAATTTGGTATAATTTGGTATGGTATCAAACTATAATAATGTTTAATATCTTGTCAAGGAGACACATTAACAAAAATTCCTGGTCTGCGCATTGAGATTCTGGTTTGGTAGCTAGTTGACTAGACATTTGTTGTTGTTTTTTTGTTTGTTTGTTTTGTTTTGTTTTTCTGGTTTGCACTGACCCTCTATTGTTGTTTCCTAGTCTATTCAAGTGATGTGTTTAGCTAGCCAATATAACCTGTTAACACATTGAATTTCCTAGCGGTGATTCAGGAGCTGTCACAGTAATCAGCATGGGAACACCTAAATGCTATAGATGGCTTCCTATTGATTGCTATAAAAACATGCAAATAAAATGTGAACTCTAAAAATCTATTTCCAGCCATAGAGTAATCCTTAAGTACAGTTTGCTGATTTTCAGCAGGCTTTGCTTGAGCAATTCCTTTCTTTCAAGGACATTCATCATATAGCAACATTGCAATAAAGCTTACAATTACAGGGTATTGAAACACCTATCCCTTAATAAGAAACAAAACAACACTTTCTTGACAATGACTAATAAACCCACTTGACCAGGCTTTACTTTATATCCATGTTTTATGTTACGGCATAGCCAATGTTTGTATGACAAGTCATCATTTGGAAGACCCAGTGGCAAACAGACAAACCACTAGAGTCCTAAATCTTAAATTGAATTCCTCTTCTGATACTTCCTTGCCATGTGACCTTAATCTATCTCAACAGCTTTGGTCTCAATTTGTCTTATCTGTAACATGGAAATACTAGTTCTTTCCATTCCTGGGATTGTAACATTCAGAGGATTTCAGAATTCCACGACAGCTTAAAATTTATTTACTCAAATGCCTTTATTTTGAATTCAGAAACTGAAGGCCAGCATCAGGGTTTAACTGTAATCCTGTATCTTGTATGAAGATTATTCCTGAGACAGTAGTAACAGGGGTGATGCTCACAAATTTAGTAACTAGTCAAGAAGGGGCACCCATCAGACAGAACAGTAATGGGTTAATGTGACCACTTCCTGGCTGGAATCGGTTATGCTTCTGTTGGTGTGTTCTGACTGTGAAAAGTATTAGTTTGCCACGGCTGCTGTAACAAATTACCATGAACTGAGTGGCTTAGAACAACAGAAATTTATTGTCTCAATGTTCTGGAGACTAGAAATCCAAGATCAAGGTTTCAGCCAGTGTTGGTACCCTCTGAGGGCTAAGAGGAAGAATCTGTTCCATGTGTCTCCTGTAGCATCTGGTAATTTTCTGGGAATCTTTAGCATTTTTTAGTTTATGGAAGAACCCAAATAAGGGCACATTCTGAGGGACTGGAGTTTGAACTTCAATATAAAAATTTGGGAAGATGCATTTCTCAACCTGTAGAACCTGTAGAATACAAATATAGTATAGAGGGGTGTTACAGTGTGAATTGCTAGTGTTCCATGGATAAACATAAATGCTTCCTGAAATATTCAGTAGTATCTCTTACAGTGCAAAAATTCATGCAAAAAATGATTCTCTTTCTTTTCTCAAAGAAAAAATAATTATCTTTTTTTTAGAAAAGTGTACAGAAGAAAGTCACCTAGAAATAAATTGTTGTGTATTTTCAACCTATTTGTAATAATAATAAAATTGATATCTTTATGACCAAAACTTATAAAATCTATCAGATACTGTGAAAAAAAACACAGTTTTAGGAGCATCTAACATGTCATATTCTAGCACTCTAGCCCTTATCCTTTAATGTCAGCAGCCAATAAAATGAACATATTAAACCTGTATAGCATTCATCATCAAATGTTGGCAGGGATTTGCCAAGCTAAACATTTCTCAAGGCTTAACAACAATGACAATTTAGAAAGAAAAAAGATAACACAATAAAATGTCAAGCTGACACCAAACCACAAGTTCCTTGAATGCATGCATACATATTCACCTGTGCACCATAAGAGGTGACACTTGCATCCCATGTTCTCATTGAGAAAGGGAACTCTCTGACTCTATCTCATAAAAACAGTGCTGGCCAGTCCAATTCAGACATCCAGAAGAAATATTAAATGCAAACTTAAGGTCTTAATGCCAGCGCTGAGGTTTCCACAGTGCAAAGCTGAAATGTATTTTATTTCCTTGAGCTTTATGAGGGTAATATGTTATAAATGTGTAGCCAAGTAATAGATAAGCCTGGTACTTTAAGGCTGTAGTTGTGAACATTTGGTTGTGAGCAAAAGCACTGGGGACATAGTTTTATTGAGGGGCTGTATTTCATCACAATAGCCTTCCACTCTCGCTAGTAAGAGTAAATACAGTGGAGCTCATTTAAAATTCTCCTAAACACTGTCTTTGGAGAGAGTTTGGTTTACCAATAGTACCTTTGACTCTTTTGTCTTTTTTGGCACTTTCTTCAGTGAATCAGTAATGACAGTGAGGGAGCTTTAACACTTTGGAAATATATGAACTCCTTCAGGCCATTAGAATATACAAATGTGTCACTTTAAACTATAAAGTCATTATAGAATTTATTTTTGCCTTCATTATATGTCATGTTTTATCAATATATAGTATCTTTCAAATCATTTACATTTTCAAGCAATCATTTCGTAAAACATTCTTTTCCTTTTTGGCATCTTCCATTTGCAATTTGCAATATATTTCCACAATTTCTTTAGGAAGTCTTGCTCTGACTTCATGTTACAAAATTCTCCATTCTGATTCCATTGAAACCTACAGAACAAGGATTTGGGAACAAAGGAAAACACTAAAGTAATGATCTGACCTGTGTTTACGGATTCATCTAAGGGATATCTCAGGTTTATGTGGAGTCACTGTACTGCAGCATTTGCCTGAAAATGGACTACAAGATATAGTAACCATATCAGAATACAGCACAAGCTATGAAGGCCATGTTAATATATTACCACACACTCAAAAAGGATAAGGTCAGGGGGCGGGGAGGGTGCACCATGCATCACTTCGGGAAAAAATAGTAGTATATCTAATGTGTGTTTGATGTTCATAATGTGCCATACATTGTGCAGAGTATTTTCTACAGATGATCATAGTAATATTCACAACAATCTAACGCAATAGATGATATCCTTATTCCCATTTTGAGGAAAAGAAAACTGACGTTCAAAAAAAAGGAAGTTAAGTATCTTCTGATCATCTCCTGCATAGACCAAATTTATGCTGGTGGAAAAAAACAAATAATTTCAGAAGTCATTTTCCAGGAGAATACTTTATTTGATATTAGATTGGAATTACTGAAGTGCAATGGAAATAAAATGGATGAAAAAATAAATACATGCTTTTTTTTTGTGCCTGCATTAACACAAATAATTGCAAACAGGAAAGCAGAAAATCTATGCCAAATTAAGGTTTCCATTAAAAGAAATGTTTGCTAAGGAAAAAAAAATCAATGATATTTTTTTCTTTATGTCAAAAGTCTATGATGAAAGACAAAAAAGAACCTTCTTCTTAAAGAAATTTTTAAAAAGGCACTCAAAGATGATTCTTTTTAAGCTTGTAATATGTGATAAAAGAAAAAAGAGAAAAAGTAAACCATAAAATAAATGAATACTATGCCTTTCATAATGAGGCAAACAATTACACCTTTTAAAATATCCACATGGAAAGGCTTCTAACAATTCACCCTTAAAGATCATCATAGAATCTAACTGTGAGCAACTGAAAAGGCTGCCACCATCTTTTGTAAAGGATTGCATTTAAGGCATTACCTGAGTGCATGTTTTATAACTTATTTTTCTTTTTAATGACAAAACAAATGGACAGAGCAATAAAACCCCCAGTCTCAAAGGTCTCTGGCTGACATCACACAGGGCATCCTAACCCATTAATTACCAAAGACTACCTTTCACATCAGCTCTCATGTGCACCTACCACCATAGTCACAGGATTTCAAGGATGAATGTAAGAACCTGCTCAGAGTCCTGAACATAGTCCTGTGAACTCATGTCTCCTGTGTCTCCTGCATTGAAGGCAGATTCTTTAACTGTTGAGCCATTGAGAAAATAGGATACAAATGGAATAATCTGTGTAGCCAGGTGGCCATTGGACTGAATATTTGTAAATTTATCACTGACTTTAGAATGAGCTGTTTCAGTGACTCACTTTTCTTAATATATCAGTGCTATGTTATACTGGAAACAAGCTGTCTTGAAACTTTCTCTTCCTTCAGCTTTCAAGACACCACTTTTTCTTGATTTGTCTTCCAACTCGTTCAGTACTCCTTAACCAATGTTTTGTTTCTGAGGCCAGAGGCTGCTCATATTCTAGACATTCTTAGATGCTGGTGTAAATCAAAGTATTACTTTTGTTCCCTTTCTTTTTAATCTACATAGATTCCTCTGAGTGAGTTCATCCTTTCTCACAACTCTGAATTTGTCTTTATCATGTTTCAGTCTCACAGTGAATGGTATTAGTAATCACTTTTGTGCCTACCTAGGAAATAAAAGTTTCATTCTTGGTTTTTCCCTCTCCTTTATGTCATCACATTTCAACAGCCACTTAGTTTCCTTTCTCCTCCCTCTACCTGATCTCAAGGCAACTCTTTCCCTTGCATTCATCCTTAAGGCTGCTTCTGGTTTGCATTATTTCTCAACTGAAGTGAAAGTCTCTGAGTCGCGTCAGACTCTTTGTGACCCCATGGATTATACAGTCCACGGAATTCTCCAGGCCAGAATACTGGCGTGCGTAGCCCTTCCCTTCTCCAGGGAATCTTCCCACCCCAGGGATCAAACCCAGGTCTCCTACATTGCAGGTGGATTCTTTACCAGCTGAGCCACCAGGGAAGCCCAAAAATACTGCTGTGGGTAGCCCATTCCCTTCTCCAGGGGAGCTGCCAGACCCAGGGATCGAACCCAGGTCTCCCACATTGCAGGCAGATCCTTTACCAGCTGAGCCGCCAGGGAATCAGCTATGTGTATACATCTACCCCATCCCTCTTGGCCCTCCCTCCCGCCCCGCCTCCACACTGCCTCCTAGGTCATCACAGAGCACCGAGCTGAGCTCCCTGTGCTACCCAGCAGCTTCCCACTAGCTCTCTATTTTACACATGGTGGTGTGTATATAAATGTGTCAATGGTACTATCTCATTCTCTCACACCCTCTCTCTCCCCATCCTGTGTCCACAAGTCTGTTCTCTGTATCTGTGTTTCTATTCCTGCCCTGCAAATAGTTTCATCAGTAACTGAGGTCCCTCTATTGAAGCTGGATTTTGGAGCCTGAGACTACGCTAGAGATATTTCAGTGAGTGCCAAGTTGCTTCACTCGTGTTCGACTCTATGTGACCCCATAGCCTGTATGCCGCCAGGCTCCTCTGTCCTTGGGATTCTCCAGGCAAGAATACTGGAGTGGGTTTTATTGACTCCTCCAGGGAATCTTCCTGACCCAGGGGTCGAACCCACGTCTCTTGGGTCTCCTGCATTGGCAGGCGGGTTCTTTACCAGCTGAGTCACAAGGGAAGTCCATTTCTTAATTAGGCCTATATAATATATTTTATCAAGTGATTTATGAGAAAAAAAGCCTCAAGAGTATGATCACATGTTTGAGAATCTGGCTGGTATTCTTTCTAAAGCCAGATTAAATGAGATCTCTCACATTTCTTCTGGGCTTCTATATATGCAAGCATATATTAATGTAATACAGGCAGATGGCTTATGCTTAGGCTAAATACCAAACTTAAGTAAATGTGAATAAGTAAATAATAACCACCAACGAATTTGTTAAGTGTGTCTTGTTAATAGCCCCATAAATAGTGTAGGTTGATGGAGTCATTTGAATGGGGAAAAGGAAACGAGCATATATTAATACCTACTAAATCCCTGAGTATCCTAGGTATGTTATTTTATTTTACTACACTACAGAGTTTTTGAAGACAAAGATTGTTTCCTGTTCAGTTCTACAGTTTCTGATATAGTTGGTATTCAATAAAATTTGCTTATTAATTAAATAAAGTATTGCAATCCAACTAGGTGAATTCTACTGTATGACAATTTAACAGATGAGCAATTCAATACTTGAAACATTACTCTGGACTAAGTTCTTTCATTTATTTAATCTTTAAAGTCCATATGACCTTGCAGGATATATAATTTTTATAAACAAGATAAGTTAAAATTGTTAATATCAAAAATATTAAATCCTGTGACGTGAAGTATGACAATCACTTAGTCATGTCCAACTCTTTGTGACCCAATGGACTATAGCTCACCAGACTCATCTGTCCATGGGATTCTCCAGGCAAGAATACTGAAGTGAGTTTCCATTTCCTTCTCCAGAATCCTGTAAAAGAGACAGACAAAACAAGAAAAAGAGGGATGGGTAGAAAATTGTAGCATCCTGCATTAGCACTATTCTTACTTGTAAGATGACCCCCAAATCCACATAATAGTCAACAATCATACATTCAGCAAATGTTTGTTGGTATGAAGGAATAACTTCAGTGGAAAGAATCCGGCTGCAATACAGAAGACGTGGATTCAATCCTTGGTTCAGGAAGATCACCTGGAGGACAGCATGGAAACCCACTCCAGTATTCCTGCTTAGAGAATCCTATGGATAGAGGAGCCTGGTAGGCTACAATCCATAGGGTCGCAAAGAGTCAAACACGACTGAGGTGGCTGAGCATGAAGACGAGCACATAGGAATAACTAAGCTATTTTTATTTTCAGATAGTTGTAATCACTATAAAGAGATAGGGCAACATTAGGTCGTATAGTGAGGTACTTAGGTGAGAACATTTGCATGAAGAGTGAAAAGGAATAATCCATGTGTAACTCTGGCCAGGAGGGGTTACAGGGAGAGGAAAATAAAAATGTCCAAGAAACAAACCATGCCAGAGTGGCAGTCCTAGTGGGCACTAGTATTTTGTAGAATATGATTCCAAAGACCCTTTGTAAAAAGGGTCAATTCAAGTCAATTCAAGAACCATGTATAAATTCAGCTTGAATTTTTATCTTGTTAGAAAGTAGCCTTATATGTTTATGGGCATTTTTATATTCAGTTCAGTTGCTCAGTCATGTCTGACTCTTTGTGACCCATGAACTGCAGCACACCAGGTTTCCCTGTCCATCACCAAATCCCGGAGTCTGCTCAAACTCATGTCCATCAAACCAGTGATACCGTCCAATCATCTCATCCTCTGTCATCCCTTTCTGCTCCTGCCTTCAATCTTTCCGAGCATCAGGGTCTTTGCTAATGAGTCAGTTCTTCGCAACAGGTGGCCAAAGTATTGGAGTTTCAGCTTCAGCATCAGTCCTTCCAATGAACATTCAGGAATGATTCCCTTTAGGATTGACTGGTTGAATCTTGCAGTCCAAGGGACTCTCAAGAGTCTTTCCCTACACCACAGTTCAAAAGCACCATTCTTTGGTGTTCAGCTTTCTTTATAGTCCACCTCTCACATCCATACATAGCTACTGAAAAAACTAGACTAGACTGACCTTTGTTGGCAAAATAATGTCTCTGCTTTTTCATAAGCTGTCTAGGTTGGTCATTGCTTTTCTTCAAAGGAGCAAGCGTCTTTTAATTTCATGGCTGCAGTCACCATCTGCAGTAATTTTGGAGCCAAGGAAATAAAGGTTCTCATTGTTTCCATTATTTCCCCATCTATTTACCATGAAGTGAGGGGAGTGGATGCCATGATCTTATTTTTCTGAATGATGAGTTTTAAAGCAACTTTTAAACTCTTTTCTTTCACTTTCATCAAGAGGATTTTTAGTTCTTCTTCGCTTTCTGCCATAAGAGTGGTGTCATCTACATATCTGAGATTATTGCTATTTCTCCCAGCAATCTTGATTCCACCTTGTACTTCAGGCAGCCTGGAATTTCACATGATGTACTCTGCGTAAAAGCTAAGTAAGCAGGGTGACAATATACAGCCAATTGTTTCCCAGTTTGGAACCAGTCTGTTCCATGTCCAGTTCTAACTGTTGCTTCTTGACCTGCATACAGATTTCTCAGGATGCAGGTAAGGTGGTCTGGTATTCCCATCTCTAACAATTTTCCATAGTTTGTTGTGATCCACACAGTCAAGTCTTTGGAGTAGTCAATAAAGCAGAAGTAGATGTTTGTCTGGAACTCTCTTGCTTTTTTGATGATCCAACAGATGTTGGCAATTTGCTCTCTGGTTTCTCTACCTTTTCTAAATCCAGCTTAAACATTTGGAAGTTCACAGTTCACGTACTGTTCAAGCCTAGATTGGAGAATTTTGAGCATTACTTTGCTAGCATGTGAGATGAGCACAATTGTGTGGTAGTTTGAGCAATCATTGGCATTGCTTTTTTGGGGGATTGGAATGAAAATTGATCTTTTCCAGTCCTGTGGCCACTGCTGAGTTTTCCAAATTTGCTGGCATGTTGAGTGCAGCACTTTCACAGCATCATCTTTTAGGATTTGAAGTAGCTCAACTGGAATTCCATCACCTCCACTAGCTTTGTTTGCAGTGATGCTTCCTAAGACCCACTTGACTTTGCATTCCAGGATGTCTGGTTCTAGGTGAGTGATCACACCATGATGGTTATCTGGGTCATGGAGATATTTTTGGTATAATTCTTGTGAATTTTTGCCACCTCTTCTTAGTATCTTCTGCTTTTGTTAGGTCCATACCACTTCTGTCCTTTACTGTGACCGTCTTTGCATGAAATGTTTTCTTGGTATCTCTAATTTTCTTGAAGAGATCTCTAGTCTTTCAAATATCAAAATAGTGAAGTACATGGCAAATAATCAATAACTAAATTATATTCAATTCTAACCTTTAAAAAAATACTTGGAAATTGAATGACTAATGTATATGTAAGCATATATATGGTGGCTCAGATGGTAAAGAATGTGCCTGCAAAACAGGAGACTCTCATTTGATCCCTGGGTCAAGAAGATATAAGGGAGAAGAAAGTAGTTACCCACTCCAGTATTCTTGCCTGGAGAATTCCATAGACAGAGGAGCCTGGCGGGCTACCTACAGTCCATGGGTTACAGAGTTGGACATGACTGAGCAACTGAGCATGCACACATGCATGTAAATATTTATATGTATGTGCATGTGTATCTTCAGCATAGAAATATGTAAAATACTTGAATCTTTAGATAAGCTCTTAATAAGTTTCAAAACCTATATTGTATTATAAGAATCAGCTGAATTTAGAAAGTTTATTTCAACATTCTCCAGAGGTTCTTTGATAAAATTGGGGGCTTGCTTAGTAAATTTAAACTATATGTCTAAAGAAACAAATTTTCTTCTCATTTTTTTCCTCATTCTTCTCTATTCCATTTACTCCAAGCAGAAGGAAATATGAAAAGGTAAGAGAAAATTAACATTTATCCTTATGACATAAGATACTAATTTCCTAAAATACATAAAGCAGCTTTCCTTCAAACTATACAGTATATGAGATTCACTTCAAAAAGAGAGAGTAAAAGTTGCTATCTAATAATATCAGTTATGGATTTCTCCCTGACATCAAGCTGAAAACAGCAATGTAATACACTAGTTTTTCCTCATGAAATGCTATTGTTACCTGAGTAATATAAAAGTGGGGGAAATGTTAGAATTCCCACAATAACAGAGATTTTGAGGTAATTTCCCCCATCCAAATAATTATATAGAATTGGTAAGAGGGCTGTTTTTTGTCTTCTTTTCCAGATTACATTTGGAGGATCTATGGCACAAAGTCCTTACATCACAGAGAAAGTCTGGGCTGGCAACACTCCTGTTTGCTAACCTCCTGTTTCTTCTGTTCCACTAAGTTTTTGTTTTTGTTTTTTCCAACTGAGCAGTTACCATGTGTCTTTCAGAATTCACTGTTTAACTGACCTGTGCATGTGTGCTAAGTCACTCAGTCGTGTCTGACTCTGCAATCCCATGGACTATAGCCTGCCAGGGTCTTCTGTCCATGGGATTTCCCACGCAGGAATCCTGGAGTGGGTTGCCATTTCCTCCTCCAGGGGATCTTCCCAACCCAGAGATGGAACCTCCCTCTCCTGCATTGGCAGGCACATTCTTTACCACTGAGTCACCAGGGCAGCCCTGTAATTGACCTGATATTTATGAATAAATACAATGGGTTTATGTACCTTCCTCTGTTGTGGTGCTTGAAGATGCAAAGTAAGAGCTATTCTCCCACCTTCTATACCAGTGAAAGGGGTGCTCGGTGCTCTGTAAACCATAGGCTCACTACAGAAGAAAACAAGAAAAGAAGTCTTGATTCTAGTTCTACATACAATGTATATATTTAATTCAAGCATTTTTACTCTCTTCCCAAATTCATGAGACTCATAGCCACTTGCTTACATTGTCAACTGTGAATTCACATCTCATTTTCACTAACATATAAAGATAGGACTTTTCAGTTTAAAACTTTTGAGCCAAGCCAAACAACCAATTATCTAATCTACCCAATTTCAAATGACTAGATTATAGAAGATGCTAAAAATGTTGATGGCATAATTTCCAATATATCTCCTGCCCTGTGAGGGAGATTGCAATTAAAATGCTGTATGTTCAGAGCTTCGGTATGATGGACAGGTATTTAGGTAGGCAAAAAAAAAGCTAATTTCCTTTACCCTTAGTGGTAGAAAGAATGGGCATTTTGTTCAGCTGACTTGGTTTTATGCACTCTTATACTCAAGTAGAAAAAATATAAATGTACAATAATAAAGTAATGATAACAGTCATGTTCCATTTTCCTTTTCTATCTTAATAGCCCCAGGTAGGTAATTTTACTGTGTATATAAATCATTAGTCTTCAGCAGCCACTCGGTTCTCTAGTTATTCTTAGGCTCCAAAGCAGTTTTATTTTGCTAAGAGCCATTCCTGATTGTCTCTAGAGTGATGACAGGGGTGAGGAAGAATTTAAATTAACTTCAAGGTACATTTGCTTCTATTATGCAGGAATAATACCCCCATGACATATAGGCCATTCTCTAGTCAAATACTAACTTACAATTGTCCTGTATCAGTATAACCAGTGTGCGGTGCCAAATCCTTTCTGACTCAGCTTGATTTCAATGAGCATCTTTGATGACTTCAAATTTGTAGTGTAAAACAAAAGCAGCAAACACAAAATTCCCCCCATAATTTAAAAAACATAATCAAGGATGGGTTTCAGGGAGGAAACTAGAAGAAAAGCCTTTGAAATAAATAGAATTCCCCAAATGAAGCCAAATAAAATGCCAAATGAACTTAAAGGATTTAATTGATTTATCAAGACACAGTGGTATAAATAGCTGTGAAAATAAAATTAATAGTAAAATTAATTATAATCAGTAAAACTTGGACAAGCAGTTTAATGATTCTGGACCTCAATTCATGTTAAGAATCCTTGACTTACTGAGATCTAATGTTAGAGTTTCCATAATCTTCGTATTTTTACAAATATATTTTACAAGTATTTAGGACACAATTTAGTCCAGAATAGTTATTTTTCTTTTTTATTTTTAAGAAATAATGGAATAAATAAATGGGAAAAATAAAGGAACAACCTATTATTCTTTTGAAGACTTTCTTGATCTTTGCCTATTTTCATATGTATAATGTCCTTCATTCACTGAGTCATGTCCAACTCTTTGCAGCGCCATGGACTGAAGCATGACAGGCTTCCCTGTCCATCACCAACTCCCGGAGTCTGCTCAAACTCATGCCCATCCAGTCAGTGACGCCATCCAACCATCTCATCCTCTATCATCCCCTTCTCCTCCCACCTTCAATCTTTCCCAGCATCAGGGTCTTTGTTAATGAGTCGGCTCTTCACATCAGGTGGCCATAGTATTGGAGTTTCAGTGCAGCATCAGTCCTTCCAATGAATATTCAGGGTTGATTTCCTTTAGGGTTGACTGATTTGATCTCCCTACTGTCCAAGGGACTCTCAAGAGTCTTCTCCAACACCACAGTTCAAAAGCATCAGTTCTTCAGTGCTCAGCCTTCTTTATGGTCCAACTCTCACATCCATACATGACTACTGGAAAAACCACAACTTTGAATCTACAGAACTTTTTTTGGCAAAGTAATATCTGATTTTTAATAAGCTATCTTGGCTGGTCATAGCTTTACTTCCAAGGAGCAAACATTTTTTAATTTCATGGCCACAGTCACCATCTGCAGTGATTTTGGAGCCAGGAAACATCTCTCTGTTTCCATTATTTCCCCATCTACTTGCCATGAAATGATGGGACCAGATGCCATGATCTTAGTCTTCTGAATGTTGAGTTTTCAGTCAACTTTTCAACTCTCCTCTTTCACTTTCATCAAGAGGCTGTTTGGTTCTTCACTTTCTGCCATAAGGGTGATATCATCTGCATATCTGAGGTTATTGATATTTCTCCCAGCAATCTTGATTCCAGCTTGTGCTTCAGGCAGCCTGGCATTTCACATGATGTATTCTGTGTAAAAGCTAAATAAGCAGGGTGACAATATATAGCCTTGACATACTCTTTTCCCAATTTGGAAGCAGTCTATTGTTCCATGTCTGGTTCTAACTCTTGCTTCTTGACCTGCATATAGGTTTCTCAGGAGGAAGGTAAAGTGGTCTGTATAATGTACGTAATTATAATATGAAGGTAAGTTGGAAGATGGAAAACTCTATGATTTCTATTTCTTCTTATATCTAAGAAAGGTATATAATTCTATAGTGCAAACAAGAACTAATAAAGAATACAACTTCTGTGCCTGGTATGTAATAACTTTTTGAAAAATATTTATTGAATTGATGCTTTAACACCTTGTGTGCAAAACCTGAGAATAAAAATGATTAAAGGAATAGATAGATAAGGCACAGGATAAGCACCCATAGGTAGGTCAGAAATATCTCGCTTGAACTAATCCCCTGAAATTCATGTCAGTTAGAAAAAGAACAGCCCCTCTTTGGGTCGCTCTCTGTCTTTGGTGGCTTCAGACTTTCTCTTGGCAGTCTCAGCTCCACCAGTAGATGAAAAGTATTGTAGAATGGTGACTGACCTGCTTAGTTTTGTGAGCTGCGTTTGTCTGATTTGAGGAACTCCCAGTTACTCTTTTAGACCTCATCTCAGGGAGCGTCAATGTGACTGGGGTAACTCCCAAACCTCTCACTTTTGGCTGTGCTCATGAAATCCTCCCTGTATCTGGAAAGCTTGTTAACTCATGGGTGAAGAGAGGTGGGAAGGTGAGGTGTACTAGGCAATAAAGCGATGTGGCATTCTGACAATATGTCCTTTTGCCCCCAACCCCTGAATAGGGACAAAAGGCTAGAATAGACAGATTAAAACCACAGCACCAGCACCACTGCCAGCTGGCTGACATCTAGGGTCTTCCTAGGAATTCAGAGTACACATAAGCCAAGCCTTCCTAATCCTTGTATGAAGAAATGGGGATCATGCACTTTTCGGATCTGTTCAGATTCCCTGCCTCTGATGATCTTGTTTGGCCCAGCTGCCTTGCTCCCCTTTCCTCTGGCACTCCTGGCATGCACCCAAGCTTGTGCCACACCTGAGAACAACTGATGTTTGACCTGACACATTCTTCCTTATCCCCTCCTTATCCCGCTCCCTTAAGGATACTTTCGGGGGTTGTGGTTTTCATTCCTGGAATCCACTGTGTCTTAGAAGGTTCCTTTTGAAAATTTCTGGTTCCTTCACTGATGCCTATGGTTTGAATGTGGAGAAAGATATCCAGTAATTAATAACATGTTTTTCCACTAGAAGTTATAGACCCTTTTCACCAAATGTGTGCCCTATTTTATGATTGAGTTTTCTTCTTGGAAATGAGGCTCCAGTTTGTGCATATCAATAAAATGATATTCTATGTGCCAGAGCAGGATTGAACATAACTTATGACAGAAATGGACTGTTTAATCCCCACCCAACTTTTCCCCTGCTATCAACAAGGTTCTTCTACTATATAAGGCTGCATCTCCAAGTCAGAGGGAAAATGAGAAATAAGCAGGTCTGCACCTTTCCAAGGAAAATGCTTTCTGTTGCTAATTTACATCTCTTTCTGTCCATTGAGTATATATTAATAAACCAGTGGCATACATATATAATAGTTGATAAAAAATTGAATTATATAGTTTTAATTATAAATATCTTACTATATGACAGGCCTTGTACTAAGTGTTTTGTATTCGGTTTCCTATCTGACACCAAAAATACAGTATGAAGAAAATATTAACTAGATTTTGCAAATGAAAATTAAATATTATGAGATAATTTAATCTGCTTAAAATTATCCTAGTTATTAATGAAGAACCAAAGGTTCAAATCTATTTCTCACTGTTTTTAAAGGCTATAATCTTAAAAAAATAAGATAATACCTTTAAATTTTAATTCTTTAGTATATACATTGAACATTGACATGAAAGAAGGCAAAACTTGGTCTACAAAAATTACTAGTTTGGCAAAGATTTTTTTTAAATTATGAAAATAATTATTTTCTTTGTAAAATGTATAGATTATGAAGTACTCCCATGTATTATTGGGGATAAAGTAAAAATTTCCCAGCTGTCTATTTTGTGATATCTACAGGGTGAAATAAAAATGAAAGGGTTTGCAGAGATACTAGATTTGCTCTAGTGTCATTTAGCTGTATTTCCTGCCACTTCAGGGAGCCAGGCCCTCAGGTAGGAGCCTGACTTTGAATCTGGACTGTCACCACTTCAAGGAGAAAAAAGCCTTGCACTTAAGTTCAGTGACAAAGTCTGCCCTTCTCTTATTTCCATTATGATTCCTTGTTCTTACTGCCCTGCTGATTCCTCACTAAATTTCACAATTAATAAAGGGTAACAGTGGTCAAAAAAAGAGCTGTTTATCCAGGTCAGTGAGCAAAAGAACTCTGGGCCAGCGAGCTGAAGCAGATACCATCCCGTCCTAGATAGACGCTGGGTAGAACTGTCAGCTCTTAAAAGAAGGACAGATTTTATTCATCATTTTGCTAATTTTTAAGTAATAGAAGAGGAAACCAAGGACCACAGAGCTCATGTTAATGATCTGTGGAATACACTGCAGATTTTTATTCTATTCCTGGGTTCTTGGACTCCAAATGTTTGTTTCACCATGTCACCTATGTAAAACAAACAGCCAAACACAGCCTACCTTAAAGCAGTTTTTCATGAAAACACACACACACGCCTACTAAGGCATAAGCTGCAGAAGGCAAACATAACACTTATTTACTGCTGTATCTCTGGGCTTCACAGGTGTCTCTAGTGGTAAAGAACCCGCCTGCCAATACAGGAGACCCAAGAGACGTGGGTTCAACCCCTGGGTCGGGAAGATTCCCTGGAGGAGTCAATAACAACCCACTCCAGTATTCTTGCCTAGAGAATCCCAAGGACAGAGGAGCCTGGCGGCATACAGGCTATGGGGTCGCATAGAGTCGAACACGAGTGAAGCAACTTGGCACTCACTGAAATATCTCTAGCGTAGTCTCAGGCTCCAAAATCCAGCTCATTAGAGGGACCTCAGTTACTGATGAAACTATTTGCAGGGCAGGAATAGAAACACAGATACAGAGAACAGACTTGTGGACACAGGATGGGGAGAGAGAGGGTGTGAGAGAATGAGATAGTACCATTGACACATTTATATACACACCACCATGTGTAAAATAGAGAGCTAGTGGGAAGCTGCTGGGTAGCACAGGGAGCTCAGCTCGGTGCTCTGTGATGACCTAGGAGGCAGTGTGGAGGCGGGGCGGGAGGGAGGGCCAAGAGGGATGGGGTAGATGTATACACATAGCTGATTCCCTGGCGGCTCAGCTGGTAAAGGATCTGCCTGCAATACAGGAGACCTGGGTTCGATCCCTGGATCTGACAGCTCCCCTGGATAAGGGCTTCTCCAGCAGCCACTGGAGAAGGCTACCCACTCCAGTATTCCAGCCTGGAGAATTCCTTGGACTGTATAGTCCATGGGTTGCAAAGAGTCGGATTCAACTGAGCAACTTTCACACATAGCTGATTCACATTATTGTATAGTAGAAAGTGAGTACTGCAAAGCAAATATATTCTATTTTTTTGTAAGCACTTATTTATTTATTTATTTATTTTTAAAGAAGAAGGACCTCAACCCCTGAGATGTGACGTTTTTGAGTTTGCAGGCTTTGGGACATGTCAGCCCCTCCTCTGGCATGATCATGGTCTGGAATCAAAGTCTCGTGATTTCACCTCCAGTCAAGGACATAAGGTTCCTGAGCCAGCTGTTACCTGCAACTACTGGGGTCAAAGGCTTGCAGTTGCAACTCTAGGACCTGGGCAGTCAAGGATTTCCAGTCTGATCTGCAGCCTCAGCTTTCTACCTGGCTTTGTTGCCTTGAGGATTTGACCAGTTTCCTGGGAGCAGATTTCAGTGCTTAAACTGCTTTGCAGGATATTAACTCTCTCTGAGAAGACAGCCTGTGGAGAATCTCTCCATCAAGTAAACCCTTACTTCCCACCAGCACACACGTATTATCATTAACTACATGACCAACATCAGGCAGTGTTAGGAAAGCTGACAGGGTTATTGACTCTAAAACCATGTGGCCTTACACATATTTTTAGATGGTCACATTCATATTTGGCATTTCAATTAAATTGTAAGTGAGAAAGTGCCACAATTATACCTCTTTGTTTTTTAAAATCTTTCTAGGAATAAAATGTGTACCTAAATGTCTTTTTAATTTGGGATTCCTATGAATCCAAATGTCTTTCTATGTGGTGATATCACTGCTGCTGCTGCTAAGTCACGTCAGTCATGTCCAACTCTGTGTGACCCCATAGACGGCAGCCCACCAGGCTCCCCTCCCTGGGATTCTCCAGGCAAGAACACTGGAGTGGGTTGCCATTTCCTTCTCCAATGCATGAAAGTGAAAAGTGAAAGTGAAGTCGCTCAGTCATGTCTGACTCTTCGCGACCCCATGGACTGCAGCCTACCAGGCTTCCCTGTCCATGGGATTCTCCAGGCAAGAGTACTGGAGTGGGCTGCCATTGCCTTCTCCAGTGATATCACTAATACTATTTAATTAATGTCCTAGTCATAATGTAAAAATGTTTAAAAGTATAATGTGTTGAAGCAATAGTTCTCAATTCTGCTGCATACTAGAATCATCTGGGAGGTTTTAAAAATCCAAATGTCCAAAACACATCGTAGCCTAAAGAAATCAGTATTTCTTGACTTGGGATCCAGTCATCTGTATTTTTTAAACTTCTCAGGTGATTCCAATATGAATCCATATTTGAAAAGTTCTATTCTTAGAATATATTGTATGACTAGAGAAAGGATAACCTGATTTTTACTATATTGATTATACATACATGCAGACATTTGTGTGTCTCTTGCTATTGAAATAATTTTTAAATTAAAATAATTTTTAGTAACAGTTGAAATAATTGTCACTGACAAATGTTTCTATCACAGATAAGCAAATAGCATTTTTTTCTATAATTAGTCAATATATTAAGTTCATACCTTGCAATGCTAAATTATAGTATTTGCATTATCCTGATGTAAAACCAGTACCCAGATATTTTGGGATCACCTGTATTTCAAGATTGCAACAAAGGAGTGACCTCAAAATTTCACATAAATCATTGCTTGAATATTTTTTGCTGTTGCATGATCCCTAAGAAGTTAATTTAGACAAAAATAGATGCTAACCAATGTTTTTCCTTTCTGCTGTTTAAAAATACATATCTCAGCAACCACAGAGGCAGTATCATCAGATTATGGGAATTAATCAATTATTTCAGGCCACTGTGATGCAGACTCAATTTTGAAGGCATACCAATGGCAATATATTCTCTTTGGAGCTAATTTGGATTTTCTCCTGTGAAGTTATTTCTTTGGGTTGTATCATAAGAATTTGATTATTTATCGGTTATTGGCTATTTTATACACGATGCTTGAATTTTAAATATATAAACAAAACGGGTATTTCTACTTTACATAAAACACTTAGAATCTAACAGAGGAAACTGTAGCTCTTTTCAGAAATATATTTCTGCTTCTATTAAGATGCTGAGGCTTTAATGTAAGGAAGGAACTAAGATGATTCTGTATTAACTGGATGTGAAATGTTCCCTCTTCTGTTACCCTGAAAATACCCCTGCACTAGTGAAGATAAAAGACGAGTTTTTCATAATCTCTGTCTACCAAAGAGATAACTTTGCATCTGAACTATATCCATGTATGTGAATAAGCCCCTAAAGAAACTTGATAATTGCATAGCATACAATTAAGACAGAAGGAATTAAAAAGTCCTATCATATTTTAAGGGTGTGAAAAGGAAGAAGTTTGTTGGTTATCACTTTTTTTTTTTTCCCAAAAACACAATCTAACATGGAGGAATAGCTTAGAATTGATTAAATTAAAAACAACATTTTTGACTATTTGAAAAGCAATGCACTTAATTAAATCATTAGCGCCTCAGCCTGTATTTCTACAAAAAGGAGGAAAGATCCTCACAATGAATAAAACTCTCTGAAGTGTCAAAATGGTTATTGCCAGTGTCACAAACTGAGAGTTTACAAATTAGGGTAATCAGGAGCAAGAAAATTTTATTAAATTGAATTATAATGTTTAATTGTTTAATTATGTCATATAACTTACTCTTACTTTAGATATCTTTTATATATATATATATATATATATATATATATATATATACACACACCACTTTAGCTATGTATCACATAGCTAATAAGTGGTAGGTTCAAAATGAAAGAGTTGATCAGCCCTTACCCATAACAATTATCTGGGAAGGATAATAAATGGCATGAGTCATATTTACCACTATTAGAATAGCAATGTAATTTTCTGTTTTTCTTTTAAATAATCTTCTTTTCATGGTCCATTTTCTAAACTGAGTTAAGATTCTTAAGGAATCTCATGACTCTTATGATACCCATCACCACTTTCAAATTGTTAATCCTGGTAATTTAGAATCTATATGTTTTATGGCAAAAGATAACACTACCCTATGACTGCAATGAAAGGGTGGGCATTCTCTGTCTGAGATTTTAAATATAATAAAATATAATTCTGTTATAAAAGAATAAACACTGAACCCTTTAGAATCTAAGTGTGAGTATTATAGACTAAAACATAAATATATGTCTTAATGGGGTTTTCCTCACTTCTAGTCCATGCACTTGGTGAAGCTGTGAGCTCAGCCACCTACACTTTGCTTCACGTGTTAAGGTGAGGACTTCCAGCTAAATTTGATGGTGATGTAAGGAACTGCCTCATCCATAGCAGCAAAACCCAGTAACTACTATTTTTAAGGTTTATAAAGAAAGCAGAGCATATGACAACCACTTTTAACCTTTTTCACACACAAAATGAAAGCGGGAAAAGGATTGAGAGAAATAAAAATTCAACACCAAAGGTGTTATTGTTCAGTCCCTAAGTTGTATCTGACTGCTTGCGACCCCATGGACTGCAGCATATCAGGCTTCCCTGTCCTTCACTATCTTCCAGAGTTTGCTCAAACTCATGTCCATCGAGTCGGTGATAACACCCAACCATCTCATCCTCTGTCGCCCCTCTTCTCCTTTTGCCCTCATTCCCAGCATCAGGATCTTTTCTGAAGAATCAGCTCTTTGCATCAGTTGGTCAAAGTATTGGAGCTTCAGCTTCAGTGTCAGTCCTTGCAATGAATATTCAGGGTTGATTTCCTTTAGGACTGACTGGTTTGATCTCCTTGCTGTCCAAGAGATTCAAAAGAGTATTCTCCAGCACCACTATTCAGAAATGTATGTCTGTATGTCAGTAATTCACAACTAGTGGCCCATTCTAGACCAACTATAGGGCCATAGGGGTGGAACACAAGGAAGAAATCAGAAAACACCACTTGTTTTCCTTTTTGGAAGGTTTTCTTCTGCTCCTAACATTTTGTGTCTCCTTAAAACCTTAGAAATGGCTCAGTAAAATAGTAAATCATTT
The DNA here is from genome assembly GCF_033118175.1 of Dama dama. Taxonomy (NCBI): domain Eukaryota; kingdom Metazoa; phylum Chordata; class Mammalia; order Artiodactyla; family Cervidae; genus Dama; species Dama dama. The sequence continues at coordinate 37,572,919 of NC_083700.1, read as the reverse complement.
TATCAATCTAACAGGGAGATTGAGAATGCTGTAATTGAGGATAAAGTATGATATGGGCTCTTAGAGGAGTGCTTCCCAAATGATATGATGTCCTGGAATCTTGTAAAAAATGAAGTTTCTGGATTAGTAAGTCTGAACTTACTTACAGAGCCTTAGGTTCTGACTTTTATTATTATTATTATTTTTAATATTTATTTGGTTGTGTCAGTTCTTAGTTGTAGCACACAGACTCTCTAGTTGTGGTGGGCAGGCTCCAGAGTGTGGGCTCAGTAGTTGTGTTGCCCTGCAGTAGATGAGATATTAGTTTCCTGACCAGGGATGAAAGCTGCAACCCCTGGAGCACTAGGGAAGTCCTAGGTCCTGCCTTTTTAACCTATTTCTGGCAATACCAATTCTGCTGGTATTTGGACATTTTGACTGGCACAGTCTTAGAACATAAGATGACCTGAAACACAAGACAGGTGAGCAAAATATGTCCTAAGAGGAAACACTGCAATTTCAGATTAAGAAAAAAGGAGAGTTGGTTATAGGATTAGCAATGCCCCCAAGAGAGAATTGTACCATTTGTTAATATCATGTGCATTTCTTTTCTAAATTTTAAAAGTAACATTATTTTAAAGACAGTAACTCTTCCTGTAGATTGATTTCTGCAAGTTTAAGCAGTAAGACTACCAATTGGGCACAAATGCATTTTCTCTCTTCCTTATTCGATTCAACTGTTATTGGTATGTGAATTATCTATTTCCTAATAATTATGGGTTTTCCAAGACCAGTTGCTTTATCTCATGCTAGTTTTCCAAAAATAGTGCATTCTCGGGCCTTAACCCTGCTATACTGCCTGTGTGTGCACACAGCAAATAAAAATACATTTATAACATCAGCCCAATGAATATATAATTGGGAAGGAAAGTTTTCTGAGGGAGAGAAAAATGACTATATTTGAAAAACAAAAGTATGTGTGTGTGTGTGTGTGTGTGTGTGTGTGTGTGTGTACACATGAAAGAAAGTGAAATTGTTAGTCACTTCAGTCATGTCTGACTCTCTGCAACTTCATGGACCGTGGCCTGCCAGGCTCCTCTGTCCATGGGATTCTCCAGGCAATAACACTGGAGTGGGTTGTCATTTCCTTCTCCAGCAATAAAGTATGAAGTGAGTGAATGGAGTGAAGTGAAGTTGCTCAGTCATGTCCGACTCTTTGTGACCCCATGGACTGTACCCTACCAGGCTCCTCCATCCATGGGATTTTCCAAGCAAGAGTACTGGAGTGGGTTGCCATTTCCTTCTCCAATATATATGTGTACATATGATATAAATTTGCCGACAAAGGTCCATATAATCAAAGCTGTGGTTTTTCCAGTAGTCATGTATGGATGTGACAGTTAGACCATAAGGAAGGCTGAGCACTGAAGGACTGATGCTTTCTAATTGTGGTGCTAGAGAAGACTCTTGAGAGTCTCTTGGACTGCAAAGAGCTCAAACCAGTCAATCCTAAAGGAAATCAACCCTGAATATTCATTGGAAGGATTGCTGTTAAGGCTGAAGCTCCAATACTTTGGCCTACTGATGAAAAGAGTCAACTCATTGGAAAAGAGCCTAATGGAAAAGATTGAAGGCATAAGAAGGGTCGACAGAGAATGAGATGTTTAGATAGCATCACTAGCTCAATGGATATGAATTTGAGCAAACTCCAGGTGATAGTGGAGGACAGGGAAGCCTGGAGTGTTGCAGTCCATGGGGTTGCAAAGAGTCAGACATGACTCAGTAACAGAACAACAATGATATATATATGTACTGTTGATATAATAATATTTTACTGAAGCTCCACTGTTAAGTCCATAGTGGAAACTTAGGAGGTGTCAAAAGAGTTTCAGTAAACGAAAACTGATCTGAGACTCCAGACATTTCTGTTTCAGGGGTCCCTCTGACAGCCAGTTGTATAAAAATCCTGGGAAAATTTTTGCACATCTATAGGTATTTCTTTATCTGCAAAATGAAGGATCTAAGTTATTTTCTAGTGATAATATTTTATGGATAAAAAATAGATGCATATCCTTTAAAAGTCTTCTCTTTTGAGGTTGCTTCTCTTTCTCTAAGGAGACAAGTACTATTACTTTCTGTTCCATAAGGCAGTCTGGGCCCACTAGCCCATCAGTAGTGAAATATTTATTTTTTTAAAAATGCTGACAATAAGTTTGAGGCATGATTTAGTTTGTAGGTTCAAGATAAAAATGTTCCTCATCAGTCCTTTTAAATTGAAAGTAAATTGCTATTAGAAAAGTGATTACTACAGGAGAAAGAGAAAGGTAGCCTTGCTTATGAGATGCCCCCTCAATAGTGTTTCTTTAAAGGGTTCATTCAAGGAGAGATGCCTGGTGGGCAGACAACAAGGAGGAAGGAGATACTAACTTCTGTTGTTAAGTGGCTCCCTTGCAGCCTCATTTACCCAGGAAATTAATTGAAATTCCTTTAAGAAAAGTATCGCTACCACAAGAAACTATATCCTCCCTAAACATTACCAAGTTATCTGCCAAGAGTACCTTTTATTATTATATGAAATTAAAATTCATTGAGCATAAGTGAGACACAGTACTAGATGCTGAGGTTACACATACAAGTAAACAGCATTCTATGTCCTGCAGGAATTCCTTTATAGCTGTGACAGAGACAAAAACATAAAGGGAAAATGACATTTATTTAATGTTTGCATGCCAACTGGATCAGGTATATAGATTATGTTGGCTTCACTGCTACCCATTAATAAGGTAGGTATGTGTGCCTTTTTGCCCAGTAAGTGACTCAAGCCCAGGCAAGATGAAATTGCATGCATAAGAAACAGTCAGTGCAGCTGTGATTTGTACTCAGGCTTTTCATGGCATCTAGTCCCATCACTTCTAAGAAATAGAAGGGGAAAAGTGAAAAGAGTAACAGATTTTATTTTGTTGGCCTCCAAAATTACTGTGGATGATGACTGCAGTCATGAAATTAAAAGATGCTTGCTCCCTGCAAGGAAAGCTATGACAAACTTAGAGTAAAAAGCAGGGACATCACTTTGCTGACAAAAGTCCATATAGTCAAACTGATGCTTTTGAACTGTGGTGTTGGAGAAGACTCTTGAGAGTCCCTTTACTGCAAGGAGATAAAACCAGTCAATCCTAAAGGAAATCAACTTTGAATATTCATTGGAAGGACTTATGCCTAAGCTCCAATACTTTGGCCACCTGATGCAAAGAGCCAACTCACTGGAAAAGACCCTGGTGCTGGGAAAGATTGAGGGCAGGAGCAGAAGGGGATGAGAGAATGAGATGGTTGGATGGCATCATCAACTCGATGGACATGAATTTGAGCAAACTCTGGGAGGTAGTGGATGACAGTAAAATCTGGTGTGCTGCAGTCTATAGTATCTCAAAGTGTCAGACACGACTCACCAACTGAACAACAAAAAATTTTCTAACTTCAGAGCTTTTGCTTTTTCAGTGCAGCACCACTCAGCTAAATGGATGAATTATAATACTCCTTGATACCAAGTGCAATGAAGCCAGGAAAGAGATGAAACTAAACCTGCCCTGAGAAAGCAGAGAAGATTTGACATTGTACAAAACTGTGAGCTGAGCCTTGAGGAATGAGGATTTTACCTGGAGGAAAATGGCATTACAGGCAGCATGACCAGTATCATTTATTCAGCTTCCAGATGGCAAGAAAGGCTTGAGCTATTATCTGACAAAAATGTGCTGGGCATTACAAAAGCTTTCTTCCCTTTTGACCATAATGTTTTTGTCTTGGTTTTGGCTGCTATAGCAGAATATCTTAAAATAGGTGGATTATCAACAACAGAAGTTTATTTCTCTCAGTTCCGGAGGCTGGAATTCCAAGATCAGTGCCACCACTGTTCAGAGTTCTGATGAAAGTCTCTTGCATGTTGCAGACTACCAAATTCTCCCTGTAGCCTCACACAGTGGAGAATAGAGTAAGGAAGCAAGCACTCAGGATTTACAGAAACACTAATCCCACTCATTCCAATCCCAAAGAAAGGCAATGCTAAAGAATGTTCAGACTACCACACTGTTGCACTCATCTCACATGCTAGCAAACTAAGGCTCAAAATTCTCCAAGCCAGGCTCCAACAGTACATGAACTGTGAACTTTTGGATGTTCAAGCTGGATTTAGAAAAGGCATAGGAAAGAGGAAAAGGCAGAGATTAAATTGCCAACATCCGTTGGAACATCAAAAAAGCAAGGAGATCCAGAAAAACATCTACTTCTGCTTTATTGACTACTCCAAAGCCATTGACTGTGTGGATCACAACAAACTATGGAAAATTCTAAAAGAGATAAGAATACCAGACCACCTTACCTGCCTCCTGAGAAATCTGTATACAAGTCAAGAAGCAACAGTTAGAACCAGACATGGAACAACAGACTTGTTCCATATTAGAAACAGAGTATGTCAAGGCTGTATGTTGTCACTCTGCTTATTTAACTTATATGCAGAGTACATCACGCAAAATGCCAGGCTGGATGAAGTACAAGCTAGAATCAAGATTTCCGGGAGAAATATCAATAACCTCAGATATGCATATGACACTACCCTTATGGCAAAAAGCAAAGAAGAACTAAAGAGACTCTTGATGAAAGTGAAAGAGGAGTGAAAATGTTGGCTTAAAACCCAACATTCAAAAAACTAAGATCATGTCATCCACTACCATCACTTCATGGCAGATAGATGGGGAAACAATGAAAACAGTGAGAGACTTTATATTTTTGGGCTCCAAAATCACTGCAGATGGTGACTGCAGCCATGAAATGAAAAGATGCTTGCTCCTTGAAAGAAAAGCTATGGACAACCTAGACAGCATATTAAAAAACAGAGACATTACTTTGCCAACAAGCATCTGTCTAGTCAAAGCTATGGTTTTTCCAGTAGTCGTGTATTGATGTGAGAGTTGGACTATAAAGAAGGCTGGGTGCTGAAGAATTGATGCTTTTGAACTGTGGTGTTGGAGAAGATTCTTGAGAGTTCCTTGGACTGCAAGGAGATCAAACCAGTCAATCCTAAAGGAAATCAGTCCTGAATATTCATTGGAAGGACTGATGCTGAAGCTGAAACTCCAATACTTTGGCCACCTGATGCGAACAAGTGTCTCATTGGAAAAGATCCTGATGCTGGGAAAGATTGAAGGTGGGAGAAGAAGGGGACGACAGAGGATGAGATGGTTAGATGGCATCCCCAACTCGATAGACATGAGTATGAGCAAGCTCTGGGAGTTGGTGATGGACAGGGAACCCTGTTTTGCTGCAGTCCATGGGGTTGCAAATGTCAGATACGACTGAGGGACTGAACTGAACTGAATCCCATTCATAAGGATTCGAGACTCACAGCCTCATCTAGTCTTAAGCACCTCCCAAAGGCTCTGCCTCTTATTACCATCACTTTGGGAGTTAGAGGTTCAAAATATGAATTTGGGGAGAGGAAAAAAAAATTCAGTCCATCACAGCCTTTAAAGAGTAAGTGGAAATATTTTTAACAGAATACAAACTTAGAAGGCAACACCATTTTATTTTTTTAAACTTTTCATTTTATATTAGAGTATAACCAATTAAAATGTTATGATCATTTCAGGTGGATAGCAAAGGGACTCAGTCATACATATACCTGTATCCATTCTCCCCCAAACTCCCTTCCATCCAAGCTGCCACATACCATTGAACAGAGTTCTATGTGCTATACAGTAGGTCCTTGATGGTTACCTGTTTTAAATATAGCAGTTTATCCATGTCCATCCCAAATTCCCTAACTATCCCGTCCCCCCATCCCTCGCCCCCTGGCAACCATAAGTTGATTGTCTAAGTCTGTTTCTGTTCTAAAATAAAAAGTTTCTGTTTTATGAATAAGTTCATTTACATAATTTCTTTTCATTTTTGCATATAAGGGATGTCATATGATATTTCTCCTTCTCTGATTACTTTGCTCATTATGACAATCTCTAGGTTCATTCATGAGGCAATACCATTTTGAAAGATAAACTATAGGACCTACTTTACAAAATATATCTGTTGATTCAATAAATGCTTACTTTGTTCAAATAATGTTTAATGAAGATTTACATTTGTGTAAAGGTCTGTCATTTCAAATAACTTGTTTTAGACAGAACCAACTAGAAGATCATTTCAGGTTTCATAACTCCTCTAATCTCAAGGTTTTTACCAACTAACAAGTAATAAGTAATTGGAAAATAACATATAATAAAACAAAAAGCAGGATATTGAAATTAGAAGTTGGTTAGAATCCAATTTTGGTCAATTTTCTGTTATGGGCTAGTAAAAATATCCAACACTTTCTGTATAACACTTCTAAAATCACAAAGTAAAACTTAGGCAGGAAAAAAAAGAGAGTTTTTTCTTACAAGAGATAGGATAGAATGGTTTGTTGACAATGGGTTTTGCAATACAAATAAGCTTTAAATGTTTACAAACTTCCATGGGACTTCTAAATTCACCATCATTTTCAAAGATGAAAATCAGTAGTACTTGCCCTTCGTATCAGTTTAGCTTTCTAAATAATAATTTTCTATCATGCATATGCCTGAGAATGTTAACTTCATAACATTTTGGATACTTGGAAAGAAAGTTTTCACTCATGGTTCATATAATACATTTCCATTTAATAGCACATGACTTGTTTTGTAATGTAATGAAGTTATATATTATAAATAAACATCTATTGTTCACCTGAACTTTATGGCACTATGTGGTTAATTGTTTTATTTTCTTAAGAAATATTATGTGCTTATCATACCTCATCACATGTTCATCATTTTCATCAGGGCTATAATGCCACATGCGCATGCAGTTGCTAACATGGCCATAACAGGGGAAATATGGGCAAGAAAACATATCACATAAAGAGACAATCATCCACTGTATGGATTGTATATAAAATTGAATTAGCTTTGAAACAGTCATTATATTATGGGGTTGGGGAACAGTGGGACAAGCAGAATAGAAGAATGGTCTTTATAGCCAGACTTGCATAGATTCAAATATCATTTACCAACTATGAAGTCAAGTTGGAGTATTAGAATCTCTGGAGCACAAATGATAAGGTTCAATTTTAGCTTTTTGTGCAGTCTTTTCTGATCCTACATCCTTTTCTATTGCAAGTTTTATCATACTGCTGTACTCACATAGAACTGTATTTATAGTTCTATTTTAATATTCACCCATTTACTTTTATACTTGTGGTATGTCAAACTGATAAATTAGACTTTCAGATCCTTGAGGGCAGTAAGGCATTGATCTTTTTATCATTAAATACAGTATAGTAAAAATCCAAAAGAATTCACTGAGTCAATGAAAATTAGAGCAGATGATGACTTAAAATCACCATCATAATAAACTTTTCAGCAGAAGTCCTTGTATTTAAAATAAAGAGATTTTCAAAAATGTTAAATAAACACTAGGAAATTTACCTACACACAGGATCTCAATATCACTAATTTTCTATGAACCTTCAATTCATAGAAAATATAAGCATAAATAACCCTCTATAAGAAGCAAGATTATTTTTCTCTTCTTGCTAAAGCAACTTAAACTTGATCAGCTCAGTTGTGCCAATTTTTATACAGCAGATTTTGAAATTTAGATGATTAGGCACAATTCAGGAAATGAAAGCTTCACTTTAAGTACACAAATGCATGACTTCCAATACTTTAATGTATGAGTCCATTATTATTTAATCCGAAAACATCTTTCTTGAGCCCTAACAATATGGTCAGCACTCTTTGGGGCACTGGGGGAGGGGACTGACAGGGAATAGGATTCCATTCTTGCCTATGTTGAAGCTTTCAGCTGGGTAAGGGAAATAAAAATGTAAATAAACAGTTGCAGCACAACCTGGCAAAATGTTATAATAGAGCTAGGTACATTATATTATGGAGGCAGAAATGCTGGATTAGCTGTGAAATGTCTTTTTTTGGGGGAACTGAAAAATAATTGTGAATTATGCTAATAATAAAATCTAGGTCCCTGCTATTATAGCTGCCTTCCCTTTGAAATGCCTTTACTTAATGGCTTTGTGAAATAAAGACTGTGACTATTGTAGATAAGCTCTGAAAAGCAAACACTGATTTTAAAAAGGAAATGCATCACAGGGACATCAGCTATGCCAGTGCATTCGAAGTGATTTTAGCAAATATTGAAACTCTATCTGACACCACAATGATCTAAACAAAATTATAATAAAATTACCTGTAATTAGAGAGCAAAATTTCTCATGGAAAGCTTTCATTTTGGGCATCTGGAAACAATAGTGTTTTCATTTCTGCTTGGCAGTTATGATCTTTGTTTGGATAAATAATGTGTGACATTTAAATAAGATCCTCTTTCCAAAACAGCCAGTGGGGATTTGGGGGAAAAACAATTAGGCTGGCATAGACTAACTAATGTTAGTCTGCTTGTATGTCACTGCAGACAGACCCAAAATCTTCGTCAAGGATAGGATATTCTAAGAACTTGGAAAATATTTGTTTTTGACTAACATCAAGTTCTACTGTTGTCTCAACAATGTAAAGTAATCTTTATATTGAGATAGAAAAACACAAACTTCCTTAAGGAAGTCATCTCTGAGCTTGTTTCCTCATATGTCAAGTGGGGAAATAAGATCAAACGCTTCCAGAAAGTCATTCTTGAGCACCTATTCTATTTCCCTGCTCATACATGCCACACTTAGATGCTTTCAGAGTATTTTCTTTATACCTTTACTTCCCATGATCTACCCAGTTTAACAGTGGAGAAATGTGTATTAGCACCCCAGGGCAATTCTCAGTCCCCCTCATCCCACCTAAAAATGTGTAAGGAGATCATTTTCTGAAATACTAACCTCTGGGGCTTCCCAACTGGCTCAGTGGGTAAAGAATCCACCTGCAATGCAGGAGATGCGGGTTCAATCCCTGGGTCAGGAAGATTGCCTGGAGGAGGGCATAGCAACCCACTATAGTTTTCTTGCTTTGAGAATCCCATGGACAGCGGGACATGGCGGGCTAGAGTCTATAGGGTCGCAAAGAGTCAAACATGAGTGAAGCGACTGAGCACGTTCTTATAATATCATGTGCTCTCATTCTATCATTTAATCAGGTGCATTTACTGCTTCAGGAAACTGAAGAAATAAATTTGCTTTGTAAGCTTAGGTTTTTAATTTTTCTAAATTTAGGTCTAGAAGTGTCATGATATAGATGCTTTAAATAGTTTCCTTCTGTCCTGAGAGCTAATAGCATAAGGGAAGAAACTAACTATGAATGAGACATACCTCTAGGATGACTCTGACTGTGGGGCTGACCTGTGCACTTGTTCTCCCAGGTAAACTCTGGGAAAGGGGTAGGAACTTCATGGGAGTGGAAAAAATGGTTGAGTGAATGCATAAGCAATGCTTTTCAGGTTGTCTCCCTAGATCTCAGGAGAAAATTTGAGTATTTTGGCTGCATGATACAGTGACATAAACTTAGCATCAGGAGCTGAGGTCTGGCATCTGGACCCAGAGGACACAGCAGTGACTTTCTTCTCTTGGTCTCATCCACCTCTCAAGTGTTTCTCTGGTGGCTCAGTGGTAAAGAATCCACCTGCTAATGCTAGAGATATGGGTTCAGTCCCTGTGTCAGGAAAATCCCCTGGAGAAGGGAATGGCAGCCCACTCCAGTATTCTTGCCTGGGAAATCCCATGGACAGAGGAGCCTGGCAGACTACAGTCCAAGGGATCACAAAGAGTTGAACATGACTGAATGACTAAACAACAACTAAACAACCTCCCAACTGCAACTCACTGTGTTCCCCTCCTTCAGCGAGGGTGCCGGTTCACCAGGCTGGGAGCTGACTGTTGCTCTTTGAAACAGTCACAGCACTTAACCTTACTTCGCATTGCACAGCTGTTACCTTTTCTCTCTGAGTGGATTATAAATTCCTGAAGGGTGGAATTAGTTTTTACATTTGTATATTCAGTGCCTAGCATAGTGAAGACACAAGGAGCACTCAACTAATATCTGTTAAAACAGTGATCAAATTTCATCCATATACATTTATTCATAACTTAGAAAATAACCCCGATGGAAAACATGAAAATGAGGTAAAGTTACTAAAACCAGATGAAGTGGAAAAGCATTTTTTGAATGATGATAATGTAAAACTCAAACAAAGAAGTAGAAAGCAACTTCATACCCAAGTTCCTGTGTTGTGTGACTATAACCATGGCAGAAGTAATCTTTCCTTTTTCTCATACTTAAAGGACACACCAAAAAATCAATATGATTAGCCTAAGTCCAATTTCACCCTGACATTGCCTCCCCAATGGCCATGAAAGAATTCTAATGGTCTTGTTGTGGTATTTGGATAACCTGAAATGTCGATATAAATTAATTCTGCTTTTCCTCCTTGCCAGCTTCTATCTGCAACCAATTCATAACTTTGTTTCTCAAACTTGTGCCCAAACAGCCCACTCTCCTGGTAAGCACTCAGCTCTCCCTTCCCAGGCACTGACATGTCTGTGATCTCCCCAACAGCCCTTAGGGAACGCCCTGCTCCTCACAAGCTTCTTTCTACACAAATGTGAAAGAAAATGCCTTTCTTTCCAAGTAAGCTAAAAATCTTTTACTCTTTCTTTAAAACATGAAGGAAAAGGCTTATTCCCATCAGACTAAGTAAATAAGCAATAAAGCTTGAGTCAAATATGCAAGGAGAGGAATTTTCACTTCTGCCTGAAGAATGTTTATATATGTTGTCTAATTCCTTAGAGAAATGATCTATTGAGTAAAACATTTATCTTCTGCAAAAGTAACGGTTAAAAATAAAGTCATGATGTCCCTTGTGCAAATGGGCAAAGGAGACTCAACAAATCACTCTCAGAAAATGTCTAAAGGTTTTATGCATTATAGATACTTTACCTGGAAATAATTGAAATATAGGGGAATTTTTTTAAGTGTAACTTTTAAAAAATCATCCATTAATTCTGTGTAAATATAATTCCTGGAATTTCTCTTCCTTTTTTATTAAAAGACAAAATACTTAAATAAAAATACTGAAATTTGGTACGATTCATCAATGAACTCATCTTGGCATGAATTTTTCTTCATGGGAAACATTAAAACTAGGGCCCCCCAAAAAAAAAAAAAAAAAAAACTAGGGCCCCAAGTTTTTGAATATTATTAAATATATTATATATTAGTTATTCATGTTATCTTTTTAAAAAGTTAGCTTTCAAATAAGTTATATAAATCATCTGTTTTATCTAAATTATCACATTTATTTGCCTTAAATTCATTCAAAGTTTTCCTTATTACCCTTTCAATGTCTGTAATCAATATTTTCCTTTCAGTATCTAATATTGATTACAGATACTGATTATAGAGTCCAGAGTCAGAGGAAAATGCTAGGCAAATGATCCTCTAATTGAGAAGCCTGATAGATATTTTCAATCAGAAGCCAGGTTTGATGATGTATATATTAAAGACCATGCAAAAGAGTTGCAAAATCTTTCCCCAGGTCTTTCTAAAATGGAAGAAAGTGAGGAATGAGAAGCGACAGCTTATTCTGTAGATTGGAACAAAATTTAATCAACTCTCAGAAATGTACAGAAAGTATTTAATGAGTGAAAACAAACTGCAGACTGTAAATTAATCAGTCAAAGTAAAAGAAGAAAAAGAAGGTATAGGTAAAGAATTGCTGAGGCAAAATCCAAAGGAATTTAAGCCTCACTAGCTCTAATTACGTAGCAGACATTTTTCTTCTCTGTGATCACAATTTATTCAGTTTTAGTTGCTTCTCAGCAACTCTCAAGCCATTTAAATGCACCCCCCCCCCCCCACTTAGGAGGAAAATGCAGAATAATGAGTGAAACTTTTTTTTTTTTCCTTTGAACTTCTTATTTTGTTTTGGGGTATAGCTGATTAACAATGTTGTGATAGTTTCAGATGAACAGCCAAAGGACTCAGCCATACATATGCATGTATCCATTCTTCCCCAAACCCCCCTCTCACCCAGGCTGCCACATAACGTTGAGCAGAGTTCCATGTGCTATATAATAGGTCCTTGTTTGTTATCCATTTTAAATACAGAAGTGTGTATGTACATCACCATCCCAAAATGAGTGAGAAGTTTATCTTATATTTTCTTTACTTTGAATATCTAATAATATTGAATGCTTGAAGCATCAACCATCCAACAAGGCTATCTTTTCTTTCAGTTAAACTAAATGTAAAGTAAAACTTAACTGCTTTTAATTATCCAATATTAACTTTTTGTTCTCTGCTGTCCTCTTTCTTTTTGACAGCTTGTCAAGTTTAATCTATGCTTTTGGTATCTCCATTACCAATGGGAAGGGAGAATTTCAATAAATCTTATGACAAAAGGTTAGTATGTGACTTTGGATTTTATTGGGGATTTTTCTATCCATACAATGATTATATGTCATGACAGAATATGAATCATGGTGAGTAGTAACTATATCAGCAGTAAACAGGATATCTTCATGTTTAAGCACATAGACTTTGTAGGTAGACTGTATGAATTAAAAATCCCAGTTCAGTGAACTTGAGCACATTATTTAATTTCTTTGTGGTCCTGTTTTCTCTCCTAGAAGATGGGCTTGAAAATATTATCTGCCTCCTAAAGGTGTTGAAAGGAATAAATAAATTAAAACATGTGCTTAGAAATGTCTGGCATGTGATAAGTAACATATAAGTATCTGGTGTTGTATTTATCAGTTATCCATATAAAGCAATGGCAGGCTTCTCTCCTAAATCATCACCTAGAGAAGACTACTCACCCAGGGTGCCAGTGTGGGGCTTTGTGAGAATGATAAATTAACTTCTACTATGTACATTATGTCAGCTAGCATTACTTACCTAATTTAATTGCTATGTATTTTTTTTTTAATCTTTTCTACATGTTTCTGCATCCATAAGCTATATATAGTTCACTGCTTGGGTGAAAATTATATAAAGGATATTATGTGTTTTTAAATCTAGTTAATTCTTGTTTAATTGTTATAAATAACTACATTTTATGAAAAAATGTTTATCTGTTCTACTGATATATTTTTTAGATTGTTTCTAGGTTTTGTAAAGAAGTGTGCCAGCAAACATCCTTCTACATTTTCTGCATATGTGATAAAATTTTCCTGTGATGAATGCTTAGAAGTAGATTTGCTGTATCATTTGGATCTTCAACTTTAATAAATAGCTCCAAATTGTGCTTGCAGATTGCACTTATCAGCATACTAAGTTATCAAATGTAAATCAATTTTACCAATGTCATTGTTTATTTCATTTTCTTAACTTTTAGTAAAATTGAGCATATTTTCATGTTTCCTGGCCATTTCAGTTTCTTCTTCTGTATATTTTGTGATCAAAATCTTTGTCCTTCATTTTATTAGAATGACTAGTCATCTATTATTAGTTTTAACAATCTTCTTAAATAGTCTCTGTATTAAGCCCTTACATACTTTAGATGTTATAAACATATTCTCAGCTGTGATTTAGCTTTTAAATTAATTTGTGGTGATTTAATTCATTGCAATATTATTTAGATTATTGTAGGCTAATTTATCAATGTTTTCCTTTATTGTTTCTGCTTTTTATGCCTTTTTAAAGAAAAAATTTCATACCCAATATCAGTAGGGGAAAATTGTTTTACTCTTTGTTCTAAATATTTTATAAATCAAAAGTAAATATGTCAGTTTCTTTTGAGATTGTAGTGAAGACATTAAGAATTATTCAGGGTTCAACTTATTCAAATTATTCCAGGTTCAACTAGAACCTGGAACCTATACAGTTGATGTTCAATAAATGTTAATTACCATTTCATTCTATTGCTTATAAATTCCAATTAACAGTTAATTTCAAGATTCAGATAACTTGAAATAGAATCAGAGAGCAGCTTTCAAGGAAGTAAATTTTTAAAAAATTAATATGACTCCAAATTTGATTTTCCCTTTTGTTCCTGCACCAAATATCTGTCTCCAAATATTAGACATGATTCAATCTCCTTGGGTCAAAGGAGAAAACAAAAATATTGCATTTACAAGATGCTAACTAAACAAGGTAAAACTGGAGTACCTTCTCACTGGATACAGTTAAGACTAAATTTATCTTTGGAATCTAGGAAACTTGCTGAAAAGGATATCTAATTTTAGACAATTTTTATATGGGTTTACAAGAGTTATAAGTTCAGTGAGTGAAAGGGAAATAAGGATCTTGGAAATCTGGTGATTAAAGACTTGAATTAAACTGTACTTAATACCTGGATGCAGGTAGTAGATGTGAATTTTCAGCTAACAAATGTGAAGCTACTTAATTTCACCTTTCATTTTGAAATAACAGTGGAAGTTTATTTTATATTGGCACATATATAAGGGGAGAGTAAATATTTCTGTCATAAGGTTCTGTGAGTTTTATCTGTCGTAGTAAAATGGATCATTAATATTCACTCCACACCACCATCGTTTGAGCAGGCAGTCACATGACTACAACTTGTGTTTCAAATACACTAGTCATAAATCTTTCAATAAGGCTTTTAAAAAGAAGAGCCAACCTTCCTTGTCAGATCGAAATAAATATATTTTTGAAAGGGTTATTCTATTTTTTGAAAGATCACATTTTATGCCATTTCCTCATTTTTTAAAAAAAGTTAAGTTAGCTAGGATTAAATTTCTGGCAATTCTGATATCACTGAAAGCATTTATTGTACATAGTTCATCAAATATGAGGAAAAATATATAATTAAAATGTTGAAAAGTAAAAACAAAATTTAAAGGCAATATAAATTAATTAGGTTCAGGAGCAAACCTCATTTCAAAAGTAAATCCATACAGTGTTTTTTGTTTTAATTTACATATGGAGTGTAGAGATGTGACATTTCCTACCCTCCCAGTTTGCTTGTCTAAATTCAGGAAATCATCAACTGCAGACATAGCCCCACCCAGTGTATGAGCCAATCCTAACCGACCCTGAAAGAATATTCAGAACATCAACCACAAAAGCAGGTAGGAATTAGAACAAATCATGCTCCTTTACAGTCTGGTATGTGGGGAGTCTAGGCCATCACCCTCGGTGATCTGCTTACTTATGAAATGCACCCTTCTCTTTTCTTCACATATGTGTTTCCTATGTCTTTACCAGGATTTATTTGCCAGTTCATGGTTTAACTGTAATTTCTTTACTCAGTCTGCAAATACAAGAACCAAATTCTTGCCTAGATTTTCTTAGCTTTCTTCTTTTCACTATGCCCCTGAATGTTATTAGAGCTTCAAAGCAACTAGACCTGAGTTCAAAGATCAACTGTAGAACAGTTTACCAGCTTTCTTGACACCAAGCTTCTTTCCATCCTTCTCTTCCACTTATGTCTCTTACAAAGTCTCTGCATATCAGACCACTTTTGCTAATGTTCAGGACACTTTGAGGCCTTAATATGTTCTTGAGCATTATAGGTTTATGTCTAGGAGAATGTGTCCTCAGAGTCCTTGCATCCCAAGACTTGCATGATTCTTTCCTATGCCAAGTCTTTTCCCTTTTTTAAAAATTATGTTAAAATTGTTTTATTTATTTTGCTTTCTCTTTTACCTGTGGGTATCACTTAACACAGATGTCTGACTATATTTGGAACATGTTTTATAATGAATCAGTTCAAAAATATGTTTTTGATATATTTTCTCCAAAATTAATTTATATATCACTCTTTCCAAATCATTGCACTTCAGTCATCTTTAAGTCCTTTATAGAATGTAGCAGAATCTAAATGTTAATATAAATTATTATATATATTACATTATAGATAGATGAATTCTTCTTTTAATAATGGTGGGTTAGGTAATGGAAATGTCAAGGTCATATTCGGAAGAGATGTTGGAGTCTGGAAGAGTGACTGAGAGCAGTTAACCTGGGCAGATATAGCAGTAATAAAAACTCATGACAATAGGAACATTTTAAAAATGTATTAAGTGATATGTTATATAAATATATTAAAGATAATGAAAACCAGGTTTGTTGCTTTGGAGAAAGAAGTTACAAACATAGAAGACAAAAAGCTAGAAGGAACTGGTATATTATATTGGAATAGAGGTACAGATGTGAACTAATGGTTTCTAATATATAAGTAACTTTGGAAATGAATATAGATTTAAATGTGTGTTTAAGTTTGTGAATTTGTGTATACATATGCATATATTACACATACACACACATATATACTTGTCTGTATTCTATCCACTAAGAGCAGCAGTAACCTAAAAGCAATGATATTTTCTAAACATTATTTATCGTTTTCCACTAAAATGGACCAGGCCGTTTAGAGAAATGATTGATTTAAGTGCTGAAGCAACAGAAGTTCAAGATGTCCTAAACTATCTTACTGCACCAGAATGCAAGGAAGTACTCAAAGAATATTGTGTGTACATCCAAAGGACAAAGAAACCAACTAGAAGGGGCTTTTACTGGCCATATTTAGGATAATATGGGCTTCCCAGGTGGTGCTAGAGGTAAAGAACCTGAGTGCCAATTCAGGAGACTTAAGAAACCTGGGTTCGATTCCTGGGTTGGGAAGATCCCATGTAGGAGACAACCCACTACAGTATTCTTGTCTGGAGAATCCCATGGACGGAGGAGCCTGGCAAGCTATGATCCACAGTGCAGCAAAGAGTGGGACACTACGGAAGCAACTGTGCTCACACACAGGCGCAGAAAGGGCTTTCAGGGGCCACATTCAGGGTTATGTGGGCATCAAAATAAATGATGTAAAAGTGCATCAAGCCAACTGAATAGCATGGGGAACCAGAGTCCATCTGATTTAAGTAAATTAATTACTAATTAAAAACTTGCTATCTATGTAGCTTCAAGAACCACCCCATGCTAATACCCAAAGGGAATAGAAAACCATTGTGAGGATAAGCATGACAACTTAATCAAGCAACTAAAGAGAACGTATCAGTAAAGGAACAAGTCAAAAACACACCACCTGATAGGATGCAAAAAGCTAGTTCTTATGGCCAATCTTTAATCAGGTTGTTTATTTTTTTGATATGGAATTGTATGACCTGTTACATGTGTTGGATATTAACTTCTTATCAGTCCTGTCATTTGCAAATATCTTCTTCCATCCATCAGGGTGTCAATTAGGCTCCATTTGTTTATTTTTACTTTCATTTCCTTTACTTTAGGAGACACACCTAAAAAAGTATTACTGTGATTTATGTCCAAGTTTGTTCTGCATATGTCTTCCTCTAAGAACTTTATAATATACAATCTTACATTTAGGTCTTTAATCCATTTTGAATTTTTTTAGTTTTTAATTTAAATTTATTTATTTTCAATTGGAGCATAATTGCTTTACAATTTTGTGTTGGTTTCTGCCATAAATCAGCATGATTCAGCCTTAGGCATACATATGTCTGCTCCCTCTTAAACCTCCTCCCACGTCCCACCCCATCCAACCCCTCTCTGTTGTCACAGAGCACCTAATTGAGCTCCCTGTATCATACAGAACATTTCCACTGCGCTATCCAATTTTACATATGGTAATGTGTATGTTTCAAAGCTACTCTCTCCATTCTTCCCACCCTCTCCTTCCCCCACTGTGTCTACAAATCTGTTCTCTATGTCTCTATACCTGCATATCCACTGCTGCCCTGTAAATATGTTCATCAGTACCATCTTTCTAAATTCCATATATATATACATTAATATATGATATTTGTTATTCTCTTTCTGACTTCCTTCACTCTGTATAATAGACTCTGAGTTCATCAACCTCATTAGAACTGACTCAAATGTGTTCCTTTTTATGGCTGAGTACTATTCCATTGTATATAGATACCACAGCTTCTTTCTCTATTCATCAGTCAATGGGCATCTAGGTTGCTTCCATGCCCTAGATATTGTGAATAGTGCTACAATGAACAGTGGGGTACTGTTGAAAAAGAATGTGTCTTTTTCAATCATGGTTTCTTCAGGGTGTATGCCCAGGAGTGAGGCTGTTGGGTCATATGGTAGTTTTATTCCTAATTTTTTAAGGAATCTCCATACTGTTCTCTATAGTGGCTGTATCAATTTACATTCATACCAACAGTGCAAGAGGGTTTCCTTTCCCCCACAGGCTTGTATATAATGTTAGAAAATGTTCTCATTTTATTTTTTTACATGTAGCTGTCTAGTTTTCACAGCATCATTTATTGAAGAGACTGTTTTCTCCCCTGTGTATTCTTGCCTTGTCATAGACTAATTGACCACAAGTTCATGAGTTTATTTCTGGGCTCTCTATTCTGTTCCATTGATCTATGTGTCTCCTTTTTGGTATCAATATCATATAGTTTTCATTAATATAGCTTTGTAGTAGAGTCTGAAGTCAGGAAACATGATTCCTTCAGATCTGTTTTGCTTTCTCAAGATTGTTTTGGTGAATCAGGATCTTTTGTGCTTCTATATAGGTTTGAAAATGATTTGTTCTAACTCTATGAAAAATGCCATTGATACTTCGATAAGGATTGCATCAAATTTGTGGATTGCCTTGGTTAGTATGGTCGTTTTAGCAATATGGATTCTCTTAATCCAAGAACATAGTATATCTTTCTGTATGTTTGTGTCATCTTCAATATATTTTTTTTTCATTAGTGTCTTATAGTTTCCTGTGTACAGGGTTTTGCCTCCTTAGGTAGGCTTATTCTCAGGTATTTTATTCTTTTTGATGTTATGATAAATAGGATTGTTTCCTTAATTTCTCTTTCTTATATTTCATTGTCAGTGTATAGAAATACAACAGATTTCTACTTATTAATTTTGTATCCTTCAACTTTACCAAATTCATCAATTAACTCTAGTAGTTTTCTGGTGGTGTCTTTAGGATTATCTATGTATAGTAGATCACACTTGGTGTGATATGGAAGAGTAAGAGAGAAAGCAGGGGGACTATAGAATAAGCAAGAACACAGAGTTTAGTGACATGACTATGATGATAATAAAGATGGTGGTAAGAAGAAGTCAGAGAGATCATGGAGATATGAAAACTTGCTGATGAATTGGAAATGACATTGGAAACAAAGAAGAAAATCAAAGATAATTCTATCATATGGAGGCAAGAATTACAGAGTGAATTGTAATAGCTTTAATTATGATGGGGAAAACTGAGAGTTGGAGAAAGGCAAAAGAAAACTTTGAGTGGGAAAGGAAGTACAAGTTCCCTCTTTTGGTCTTGTTTCCCTGGAGGTTACCCATTAAACCCAACATATATTGCTGGCATCGACATGTGTCAGGGAGAAACAAAATATGGTGTTCTTCAGAATCTATTACAAATATTACAAAATGCATTAAAACATATGATGATTCACATGAAGCAATTTTATAACTCAAGAAGAAATAACTTAGGAATATGTTCCTAGTTAACTGTGTATAATGCTATCCATTACAGTTTCACAGGGTTAATTTTTCCTGCTAAATTGTGTTCTCTCCCTAAAAATAAGAAAGTACAAGAACAGAAAAATATGTAGGCCCAAAAGTACCTGTATTATTTAACACCAGAATCAGTCCCTTACAGCATTTAAATTATTCACATTATCATCAATGTCCAGAGACCATAGTCTCCTTGCAACTTCATTTTATTATTCAGCTCTAGTCTAAAGAAATGCTTCTAGCACCAAATGAACAACCTAGATTATCTTCCTCCCAGGCTCCAAATCATCCTTCCTACAACCTCAAGGGTGTAGAAGAGGAGAGAGTTTGAAGTTGAGACATCTGTGTGCTTGCCAGAGGGTGTCTCAATCAGTAAAATGACCTTTGAGTACCTCCTGTTTCCGTTCTGAGGCTTCTAGTCCACAAGAATTTTTGTTCTCTTTCTGAGAACAAATGAAATGATAAAGATATTACATGGTATGTTCCAGCTCAGAAAACAATTTCTGTGAAAAAGTTTTTGAGAACATCCCTCTCTATTGTAAAATTAGTGGAAGAAATATCAATAAACTTTTGAATTAAAAAGGACAATTAAGAAGAGATTAATAAATTCATTTTTGATCATTTTAAAAATCCAGTATTCAGTGGTTTTAATTATGTAAATACCTACTTTGATGAAAGTGAAAGAGGAGAGTGAAAAAGCTGGCTTAAAACTCAACAATCAAAAAACTAAGATCATGGCACCTGGCCCCATCATTTCATGGCAAATAGATGGGGAAACAATGGAAACAGTGACAGACTTTGTTTTGGGGGACTCCAAAATCACTGTAGATGGTTACGGCAGCTATGAAATTAAAGACACTTGCTCCTTTGGAAGAAAAGCTATGGCCAAACTAGACAGTAGATTAAAAAGTGAGACATCACTTTCCTAACAAAGGTCTGTATAGTCAAAGCTATGGTTTTTCCACTAGTCAGGTATGGATGTAAGAGTTGGACTATAAAGAAAGCTGAGAACTGAAGAACTGATGCTTTTCAACTGTGTTGTAGAAGACTCTTGAGAGTCCCTTGTACTGCAAGGAGATCAAACCAGTCAATTCTAAAGGAAATCAGTCCTGAATAGTCATTGGAAAGACTGACACTGAAGCTGAAGTTCCAATACTTTGGCCCCCTGATGCGAAGACTGAATTATTGAAAAAGACCCTGATACTGGGAAAGATTGGAGGCAGGAGGAAAAGGGGGCAACAGAAAATGGGATGGTTCGATGGCATCCCCGACTCAATGGACGTGAATTTGAGCAAGCTCCAAGAGTTGTTTGTGGACAGGGAAGCCTGGTGTGCTGCACTCCACGGGGTTTCAAAGAGTCAGACATGACTGACCAACTGAACTGAACTGAAGCTGTTATAAGAATGCTCTCACTTAGGGAATGCAAGTTAATGTAATGGTTACCAGCGCAGTCATCTCTTGATTCAGACACCTTGGATTTGAATCCTGACTGTTCTTCCCTCCAGCTATATAATCTAGGTCAGGTTTTTTAATTCTCTATTCTTATATATGTAAAATTGTTATCACATTAATAAGAATTTCCTCTGAGGGTTGTTTGGTGTATGAATACTTAAAGAATGTAATAGAAGTATAGCACTTAGAAGAGGAAATGGCACAGAGTATGCCCTATGCCAGCTAAGCATGTATGTTAGCTGTCAGTAATTCTCTTTTCCCATTCTTACCCTTTGGTTTTCATCCCTTTTATTATATCATTACATGAGCTGCAGAGATCCTTGAGCCTTCAAAACCAAGAATTCCTCAATTAGAGGTGCAGAATACTGAGCTGAAATGCTCACCCTATTTTAAATGATAGCAGTGTAATTATCCTTAATATCATGGAGCAGATAGGATATAATCTTAATTTTTCTTTGGAAATACAAGGATTGTCATGTTGCTACCTATTTATCTGATAGGTTTCAATGACAAAGTATTATCTAAATAGTTTTGAGTGCCCAGTCAAATTATGCATGCATGTGTGTAATGTCCATTCTATTCCAAGCACTGTGTTGAGTATTTTATATTTGTTATAAGAATCCAGTAGGGATGTATTATTTGCTAAATTTACAAGTAGAGAAACTCATAAAAATAAATGTACATCATGTTGATGGCAGATATGACACTGGGATTTGACTACAGAATTCATGCCTAAATGCAGCAATAATAATAGTAAAATATAAATGAAAGAAAACCACATTATATGTTGCTGTTTTAAAGTTTATAAGAGTTTTATAAACCAGTTTTCTCATTTGGTTTGCCAATATACTTGGAGATTATTCTCAGCAAGATGGTTACTTTTGACCTTTTTTAAATTAAAAGAGAATATTTAAATTAATGTAAGATAGAACACAAGTGTATTTCAGGAGAAAAGGATGAATTGATCTGAAGGATAAGAGACCATCTATGGGAATTTGTAGATCTATTTTTAAATTTTAAAGAACTCAATTTCCTCATGTTGCAAGTTGTTAGGTAGTTAGAAGAGGAAAAGTGAAGTGAAGTGAAGAAGTGAAGTCACTCAGTTGTGTCTGACTCTTTGCGACCCCATGGACTGTAGCCCACCAGGCTCCTCGGTCCATGGGATTCTCCAGGCAAGAATACTGGAGTGGGCCAAAGGAGTCCAAAATGGCAGTGGCTAAAAGACAAAGATGGGGAAAGCCCACTAAAATAGAGCAAAGGAAGGTCCGAGGACCAGAGTGAGGACCTCCGGGTTAGCCCAATTTACATAGGGCGGACCCAGGGGGAGGAGAAAAAACATATAAAAGGAGCCAAAATTGGGCCGGGGGTTTCTCTTCTCTTTGTGTCTTTTGCATCCGCCTGCCCTCATGCCTATAGAGAAGGCAATGGCATCCCACTCCAGTACTCTTGCCTGGAAAATCTCATGGACGGAGGAACCTGGTAGGCTGCAGTCCATGGGGTCGCGAAGAGTCAGACATGACTGAGCGACTTCACTTTCACTTTTCACTTTAATGCATTGGAGAAAGAAATGGCAACCCACTCCAGCGTTCTTGCCAGGAGAATCCCAGGGATGGGGTCGCACAGAGTTGGACACGACTGAAGTGACTTAGCAGCCCTCATGCCTAGAGGATGTCTTTTCCTTTGCTTTCTTCATAAAACTGAGTTGTAACGTGGGGCTGTAACACTAGTCTGTCCATCCCTTCAAATTTTTGCTGCAATGAGACAGAACCGAGGAAATTACAAACTCCCCTGACATCTGTGGTGCCGTTACTCGGATTTAACCTGGCTGAAACAACCTCAGCCCAGCCCCCGTGAGGCAGAGGCCAAGCACAGCAGAAGCCCAACTTGATGTAAGTTCTCATGGTGGAAGCTGAATGCGAAGAAAACCCAGTACAGTGGAAGTGACAAGAAGCCCAGCATGCTGGCAACCAGGCCAGCAAAAGCAAACGTGGCAGAAAGCTCACGCAACTCAGTCTCAGATTCCAGAAGACCTCCAGTTAAGTTAGGAGGTCCTCACTCCTATGGCTGGAAAGATATATGGCTGACAAAATCTTCATTCTTCTACAATCTGTCATTTCTTGTTTCCTCGAACCCCCGGTGAACAGGCGAGTGGCAGTGGGTGCAATTGAGGGGCTCTGGAGAAGTTACTCCCCAGTGTGTCCTGAAGGCTCCACTATCCTCTGCACTCTAGTAGCTGTTGCCCAAGTGGATGGGGGTTCTTCTGTCCTTAATCTTCTTTGTGTCAAGGATCAGGCCAATGAAAAGTGTGAGCACAGGTCAGGTATTTAGCAGATTTTCTGGCAGGTTATGAAGGATTTTCCTAGGCATGTTTTTCCCACTGCTTTTTCCTCCTCTCCTTCAGCTCTTCTCTCCATCTATGCCACTGCTTACAAAGTATTGGGCAGGTCATCGTCTTTCCATTTCTGAAAGTTGTGTTTGAGACCATTTACCTAAGATTGGAACTCAAACCCGTGTGGCAGGGATTCTGTGCTATGCTTAGTCACTCAGTCATATCCGACTGGGACTTGAGCCCGACCAAAACCATGGTGCCTGGTTTTAGGACCTAATGAAGTTCAGGTTTTTGATGTCTCATTGCAAAAATTCAGTGAGAGACACAGCAATATGTAAGAGGTGGATTTGTTCAGCTTTAGAGGGGGCGAGTGCAGTTCAGCGGCCATGGAATATGGTGTGGTTAGTTTTTGTGAGCTGGGTGATTTCATATGCTAATGAGTGGGAGGATCATTCCAACAATTAGGGCACCTCTGGGTCTGTCATTTAGCTTGCAGATTGAGGATCAGGTTTAGTTGAATTTGACTGGTCATTTTGGACCCATTTGATTTTAATCAATTTATGATATTCCCTTGGGGTATGTCATTCTTTCAAAAGTTGTGACCTGCTCTCTTCCCTCCTGTTTCATGCTCTTTTCCTGAGCCAAGTCCTGTCCCACAGTGTTACCTTTACAATCTTCTTGAGGGACAACCAGAAAATAGCTGGCCCTTGCGAGGGAAATACTGTATAATATCCAATCCTTCTAGATATTCAGGCCTTCATCTTCTATGTTTCCCACATGTGCAACAGCATCTCTCAGTGAACCTGCTGAGATGGGTAACAGGCACACAATGCCTGCTAGAAGTACATCTGTTGGCATCCCATCAGGGGCAACTGGGCTTTGAGGGATAATGTTTGCCACTTTGGGAGTTAGCCCTGCACTCCATTTGGGCCCAAACTCTTACCACCCTTCTTCTAAAGTTACAAACATAGCCCTGGATTAAATCTCCACTCCACTTTTATGAAACACCTGGTCTCTTGCCTCTTACCAATTTGTTCTTAAGCTACTTGCTAACTCCTACAACCAAGACCCTGCCCTCTTGTAGGCAACATTGCTCCAACCCACTTATTATTAAAATAATCTTAATGCCCCTAACAGGACCAGATAACCCACTCCTTTGCCATTACTTCTGTTATTACCTAAAGTAATAACATTACCTAAAGTAATGACAATGAAATGTTTACCATTGGAAACACCATAAACTGCTCTTATTGAGGACTAGGGGAGGAAATCAGTGACTTACATTCCCTCAAAGCTATAAGAGGATAAGGCTTATGGCTGTTTTACCAGGTTTTACCAGGGCACAGGCTTGTATTACTTTACATCATGGTATCTATTCCCATCCGTGGTGGACAAACCAGCAATGAGTTAAGATTACAACCCCTTAATCCTACCCAGTACTGGTCATGCTGGAGATCTTGGGGATGCCCAACTCTAGTTTGAGGGTCCTAGGAGGTCAATCTGCCTCGACCTGCCTAGGGACCCAATTCTCGGGAGGCTGACATGTCTTGCCCTGCCTCGAGATTCGACTTCCAGGAGGCTGTCACACCTCAGCCTGCCTGGGGATCTGCACCCTGACCTGGGGACACCTGCTCTCAGGTTGCAACAGTACTGGATAGGATAAGCTTCAAAAAGACTCACACCTAAGGAAATCCACCCATGAAAATAGAAGGAAGCCTATTAGTGTTGGGACTATGCCTAGTATCAGCAGTAACTCAGGGGCCCAATGAGAACCCCATTGCCTTTTTGGAAAGTCTAAAAGAGGCCCTCTAAAAGTTTACCAATCTGGACTTAGACTCTTATGAGGGACAGGTGATTTTAAAGGACAGATTCCTGTTCCAATGTGCACCAGACATCAGGATAAAGTTACAAAAGCTACAGCCTCACGACCCTGCTACCTCTTTAGATGAGATGGTCCAGATAGCCACCAATACCTTTTATAACAGAGAACAGGAGAGGGAGGCCAAGGCCCAGGAAAGGGAGAAAAGGAAAGAGACAAGATATGCCCAGATGCTGTCCACCCTCCAGGGAAGCCCTATGGGAAACCCTGAGTCTTTTATGGAAAAGGCAGAGGGCAAATGCCCAATCTGTAGACAGGCAGGACATGGAGCCAAAGAGTGCCCAAATCATGATAAGTCTCCTAAAATGGCTTGCTACAGATGCCATCAATTGGGACATTGGGCAACACTCTGCCCTCAGACACTAGAGCCTCAAGTCAGGTGCCAAGCCTTCCCTCATGATGGTTCAACAGGACTGAAGCGGCTCGCTCCAGTCAGCCCACATGTCACAGAAAACCATCACAGGGCTAGAGCCTAGGGTGCAACTGGATGTGGCAGGTAGATCTGAGAATTTCTTGGTTGACACAGGGGCTACCTACTCTG
Source organism: Dama dama (assembly GCF_033118175.1). Lineage (NCBI taxonomy): Eukaryota > Metazoa > Chordata > Mammalia > Artiodactyla > Cervidae > Dama > Dama dama. The sequence goes on along the minus strand of NC_083700.1, from coordinate 37,547,303 downwards.
TCCTGACCTCCTGCTCCAGAGCCTTCACCTCCCAAACCTGTACCATTTTGGGTGCTACAGGAAAAGCAATTACAAAAAGAATCACCTGAGCATTTCTTTGTTGCTGAGATGAACAAATATTTTCCCACCAGTTTCTGGTGGTCCCTGAGTATCCTACTCCCTTATTGGAAAGAGACATTTCCCTGCCTTTGAAATCTTGCAGCTATTGCAGTCCTGATAGAAGATGCTTTAAAGCTCTCTCTTGAGGGAAAACTACCTATTTTTACCAGCCACCAAGTGAAACAACTCCTGAATGGAGGAGGCCATTTATGGATGTCTGATCAAATGATCCTCAGATATCAAGTAGTGCTGATGGAAAATCCAGGCCTGACTATATCCCCTTGTGAGGATCTTAACCCAGCCACCCTCTTGCCTTCCCTCGAGGGCTCTCTCCACTTTAACTCTTGGCTAGAAACCTTGGACCACTGGACAAAACCCCAGGAGGAATTATCAGAAGATCCTCTGACCAATCCTGGGAAATCTGGTACACTGATGGAAGCAGCTTTGTCTTGGATGGAAAAAGAAGAACCAGATATACAATAGTCTCCAATTTTGAGACCATAGAGGTTAAACCTCTGCCACCAGGTACGTCAGCCCAATTGGCTGAGCTCATAGCCCTGACTAGAGCTTTATACCTGGGAAAAGGAAAGAGTAGCCATTTACATTGACTCCAAGTATGTCTTTCTGGTGCTACATGCACGTGCTGCTATTTGGAAAGATATAGGCCACTTCACCACCCGAGGGTCCCCAATCAAACATGGTGATCAAAGCCTTAGGTTCTTGGAGGCAGTTCATCTGCCCACTGAGGTTTCAGTCTCCCATTGTAAAGGACACCAAAAAGGGGGCACAGAAGTGGCACGAGGGAACCAAGCAGCTGATCAGGCAGCTAAGAGAGCAGCATTACGGAACAATGATCTAACAGGGATTGCTGCCCTAATTCCACAGACTGATTTGCCAGAAACTCCTTCACATACTGAAGGTGAGACTCTTAAAGCTAAGAGTGAGGGCTTTCAAGAAGATCATACAGGGTGATTGCAAAAGGAGGGACTCCTTTTTCTGCCTGGGAACCTCCAATGGAAGTTGGTTAACTCCTTAAATGCCACCACTCATTTAGGGGAAAGTCCCTTCAAAGATTACTAGAAAGGTCCTTCAGAGGAACAGGCCTCCAAATGACTATAAAGCAAGTGGTCTCCTCTTGTCCCATTTGCCAATTAAACAACACCCAAGGAGCTTGAAGACCCCAGCTAGCCCAACCTGTCCAACGATATGAGACCTACCAAGGAGAGGACTGGCAGGTGGACTTCACCCAGATGCCAGTTTCTCAAGGGTATAAATACCTGTTAGTCATGATAGATACATTCACAGGATGGATTGAAGGCTTTCTCACCTGGACCAAGAATGCTGAGGAAATGGTAAAAACACTGCCCTATGAAATCATTCTGAGATGTGCTCTGCCCAGGTCATTAAAAAAAAATAACAATGGGATATAATTTACTTCTAAGGTCACCCAAGGGGTCTTTAAAGCACTGGGCACTACTTATTATCTCCATTGTGCCTGGAGGCCTCAGTCTTCAGGAAAAGTAGAAAGAGCCAACCAATTCTTAAAACCAGCAATAAAAAAGATAACCTAGGAGACCTCCCTGGGATGGAAGGAGGCTTTAACGAATAGCTCTCCTCCACACTGGTATTGCCCCTAAGGAACAGGTCTTAGTCCTTATGAGATGCTATATGGGAGACCTTTTGTTTATGTCAATGATCTCTTCCTATATCCAGAGTCTCAGACCCTCAAGTCTTAAACCATGTCCATTGGGCAAAATTCCAACAAAGACACATGCTTGTGGAGTGTCATCCATGACCCAAAAGATTCTAAAGAGCTACCACTGTATGCTCCAGGGACTCAAGTCCTAATTAAAGTCTGGAAAGATGGGTCCCCAAAAGCTCAACTCCAGCCCCCATGGAAGGGCCCCTGCCCTGTAATACTTTCTACCCCCACAGCAGTCAAGGTACTAGGACATGGCTCCTGGATTCACTACTCACGAGTCAAGCCATGGAAGAAAACAGAAGAGGACACTCAATACACCTGTGAGTCCCTGGGAGCTCTCAGATACCTATTCAGGACTACAAATGAGTGCTATTCTAATGAACACCCCCAAAATTAAGTTTGTGGGGATAAGATTTCTCACAACAGCTGTAAAGTGCCAACATAGCTTGGCAGGGATTGTACTCCAAAATAAATAGGAGATAGATCTCCTGATTTCTGAACAAGGAGGAGGGACTTGAGCCATCTTGAATGAGATGTGTTGTTTCTGGGTAAATATCTCCTGCTAAGTTAAAGAAAGACTCACAGTCCTCAAGAAAAACATTCAGACCCTACAGGATATCAAAGAAGGAGCTTGAGAGTTCTTGAGGTGACTACAATCTCTCTTTAGGGGATCCTTCTCCTGGAGAGGGGGAATTTGGAATTGGTTAATGCCCCCACTAATCCTTATTATCACCCTATTGATGCTGCTTATGATTGCTCCATGTATTACAAATTGTCTAACCGATTTTATCTCTGCCCAGGTCAACAGGCTACAATAGGCAGTGCCAGTTTAACAAGGCTATATAAAACTACAGCCAACCATGGAAAATATCACTCCACTTAGATGGACACTGCTATTAGGACTCCGAGGCTTGAGACTAGCAAGAGTGGGTGGCCCAGTGCTCCTTGACATCCCAGTTCAGCAGAATGTAGCCAGAGAGACCTCGACGCCCCTATTCCCAAAAAATTGGGCCTCCCATCTCTTGAGAGGGAAATGTTAGGCAGTTAGAATAGGAAAAAGGAGTCCAAAATGGTGGTGGCTAAAAGACAAAGAAGGGAAAAGCCCGCAAAAATAGAACAAAGGAAGGTCCAAGGACTGGAGTGAGGACCTCAGGTGAAACAAATAGCCCTCCTGGCTAGACCAATTTACATAGGGCAGGCTCAGTGGGGAGGAGACAAATGTATACAAGGAGAAAGTCTAGAAGGATTGAGGTCTCTCTCCTCTTGTTTTCTGGTTCGACCTACCCCCAGTCCTTGATACTGTACTATCCTTTGATTTTAATAATAAAAGTTAGCTATAACACTGCCCCATCTGTCGCTTCAAATTTTTGCTGCAGTGAGACAGAATGGAGGAAATTGCAATCTCCCCTGACAAAATAAAGTGCCTGGCATGTCTTTTAGTACTCTTTTAAACTCAGATGATGACACAAAAAAGGTGGGTGGGGTAGATTTGATTTACACATTGGTCTTGGAATTGTAAAAATTTTCTTTTAGAAAAATTGAGCTTTTTTTAAAGGTCTTAGAAGCAGATAATTTATATAAGATCAATTACCTCTAAGGAGAAGGAAATGGCAACCCACTCCAGTATGCTTGCCTAGAGAATCCCATGGACAGAGGAGCCTGGTGAGCTGCTCTCCATAGGGTCACACAGAGTCGAGCACGACTGAAGTGACTTAGCATGCATGCATGCATTGGAGAAGGAAATGGCAACCCACTCCAGTATTCTTGCCTGGAGAATCCCAGGGACAGAGGATCCTGGTGCGCTGCCATCTATGGGGTCACACAGACTAGTACATGACTGAAGCGACTTAGCAGCAGTCGCAGCAATTACTTCTAAGGGACAGGAAACATCTGAGAGTCAGTTAATATGTTAAACTCTTTATCTTGATATTCCCACATAATATTCCCTGAAACCAAGTTCTGTATTTATTATTATTATTCCAATTTTCTTGAAAGGAAAGTGAAGTTCAAAGAAGTAAACTAAATGTCCAAGGTGCTGTGCATGCATGGTCAGTCATGTCTAACTCTGTCCTTGGGGTTCTCTCAGCAATAATACTGGAGTGAGTTGCCATTTCCTACTCCAGAGGATCTTTCTGACCCAGGGATCAAACCCATGTCTCTTGAGTCTCCTGCATTGGCAGGTGGATTCTTTACCAATGCACCATCTGAGAAGCTCTCAATATCCAAGGTACAGAGCTAAAAAAGAGTGGAGCCAAGATCGGGAACCAAGTTTTTCAGAACTCATATTATTTCCACTATACTTATTTTTTTTCCTTCTGCAGGTATATATGCTTAAATATATATATGCTTAAAAAATATATATGCTTAAATATATATGCTTAAAAAAGCATGAAAGTTGAATTAGTTTGAATTAATCCTATTGACAAAACGAAGGCACCTTTTTTAGAGGAAGAGGCCCAAACAGGAACTTGTTATAGTTTCACTGATACACCTGTTGTTAAATGGTAGGGAAGCTACTACTATGCCGATCATTCATGGTATTTCCATTTGAAATGCTAATGTCCTAGTCAGTTCCTTAGCAGTTACTGAGTCTAATCCTACTCTGATTGTTTATTTAGCATCCCCTGGGAATTACTTTGTAAAATACCACCTGCTTCATCTGAAGACAATAGTCAGTGGACTACCAACTGGATGCAAATGATGACAGACTTGAACTCAGCCTCCACAGTGGAAAGATTTCGCTTGAGCTGATAGTAATAAGGCGATCGATCATCTATCTACTCACTTTATTTTTTTTAATTTAATTGGAGTATAACTTCTTCACAATATTGTGTTGGTTTCTGCCAAATATTGGCATAAATCAGCCATAGGTACGCCTACGTCCCCTCCCTCTGGACCCTCCCTCACACCTTCTACCACATCCCACTTTGCTGTGCTGTGCTAAGTCGATTCAGTCATGTCCAGCTCTTTGAGACCCTATGGACTAAGTCCAAGAGTATCCTCTGTCCTTGGGATTTCCCAGGCAAGAATACTGGGATGGCCATGCCCTCGTCCAGCGCATCTTCCCAACCCAGGGATTGAACCTATGTCTTTTACGTCTTTTGCATTGGCAGGTGGGTTCTATCCTCTCTCCATGTGTGAGATTTTTGTATCTCCAATAATGACAAATGTATTCTTTTTATCTGAAAAAAAAAAAAAAAATGCTGTCCTCCCACACAGAGGCAAAAGAAATACAGAATATCTTCTTAGGAACTGTTAATAAAAAAAACTATTTATAAATCTGGAACAAAAAGTTCTTGTTAACTGCAGATTTAAGTACACCACACTTAATTGTCATTAATAAAAATTCTTCATAAGGTTATGTATCAGCTGTTAAACTTACTAAATCCTAGACTTTTCTTTTTTAAAAAAAAAAAAAAGCTTATTAGTGACAAATCACAATTGTATCTGTATCTAATCTTATCTATCAAATGTCAATATCACAGTAAGTCTTTGAAAAGTAAGTAAACTACCTCAGTGATAAGTTAAAATCAGAGTAAGGAAAACCTAACATCTGGTTTTCTGTTTGACCCTGGGGCACCATACTCTTAAATCTAAGAAAAAATAAAATGCATGAATACTGTTAAAAACAAGACAATAGATCCGAAATGGAGTCAGTTATGTTAAACCCTGTGTTGTCAAACCAAGACTCACTTACAATTTCAGTGCTCCAGAAACAGAATCTTAAACCAGTCAACCAGGAATCACCTGATCAGTACTAGTGAGGTAATTTGCTTGATAGATCCCACGTCTATTGAAAAGTTACTAAAGGAAAGTAATCTTGCAGTAACTATTCCATCTTTTTTTTTTTTTTGCCTTGCATGACTTCCTTCTTTCTGCTTCTTCTGGCTATAAAAGTCTTTCAATTTGTACAACTCCATGAAGCTTCTTTCCATCTGCTAGACTGGCTTCTACTGGATTCAAATTGAGCTTTGCTGAAATAAGCTCTTAAAATTTTTAATATGCCTCAGTTTTTCTTTTAACAATATCTTCAATAGCACTGTAAAGTTAAATATCTCAGAGTGACCTTGAAAGTGGACATAGACCTCTGGGTTTCCTCTAGATTGTAAGGTTATTGATCTTCATTTCACAATATGTGCTATATACAGAGTGATTTCTCTCCACTATCTCCCTCCTTTAAGAAAATAATTCCTAAATTCCCTCTCCCCTATGAATATATTTTTCCATTCTGCCACAGATCTATGGTTTATAAACTTTTAAGGCATGAAAAATACTTTTTCAAGTACTTCCCAAGTTCTAAGAATCTTTTTTTCTCTCTCTTTCTCTCCCTCTCTTTGTCTCCCTCTCTTTTTTGCTTTCAAATATGGTAGCTGTAAAACATTTAGAAACGTATTACATGTGCTTGTTTCACATTTTATTTTTTTAAATTCTGGAACTTTTTCCATTTTCCTGAATGAAAAAGAACTCGGAATAGAAATGAAGAGAATAAAATAGTATATAACATATGGCACCTGGTAGGCAAAACCACTATGTCACTCAGATGCCTTCCAATCCTAAACCACATGTCTTTTTCTGGCTCTCCTCTCTACTGTGTCCAGCTCCTCCTACCTTTTCCCCTTTGTCTTAAAGATTTCCATCGCCAATCCACCCAGATATCTCTCCCAAGGTATATACACATATACTACAAATGAGTTGGAATGGTCATTAAATCACCTTAGGTACAAGTTACCAGTTTATGACTTTTAATATAATTTCCGTGTTGAAGTAAAATTAATGACACATGCAGTATGGACTCAATAGCTGATCTTTGAGTGCTTTAGCCTAAACGTTCTTCTAGCTTTATGGCAGCAATTTTGAGAATATCCTTGTGTTATCCTGTGAAGGCAAAGATCATAAAAACTGTGCTATTGCTTATGTGTCCTCTTGTTTACCATGCTGTATTCTTTGACATACTGTATGTACATATTTAACACTGAACTTAAAATGGCACATCTAACCAAGATATGTAATAATCTCTTACATATATCTTTAAGAGTCAACATGCAGAACTGCTCCACCTTGGCTATGCTTCAGAAGGTGTAAAGAAGTCACTGTTAATTCAGATGTTGTCAACAACAACTGCCTGTAAAATTCTGGGGCATGTGTTTCTACTTTGGAGACAAGTGCAAAACTCTATGTATATATTGATTATACTGAATTTCTCACTTATCAGAATATTACATTTTATTGACCCAAGAAGAACCCGCATTTGAGCTATCAGAGTACAATTACTAATATTAGTCAATAGGTCTTTCTTGCATATACAATTTCAGTTAGGGAGGTTATCGGCATAATGTAGTTGCATGCATTAGTAGGTGTTACATGCATTGGTAGTATGGCCCTTTTAATCCTGAAAAGTATTTCATTATGCAGATATACTAGAAGTTAGTTATCCATTCCTTTGTTGATGAAATGAATACATCTGGATTTTGGTTATTGTGATTAAAACTACTATGAACATTCTAAGTATAGGCTTTGAGCAGACATATGTTTTGCTCTAGTAGTGCTTATGTATCTTTAACTTTATTTGAGACAATTTTGTTAGATTCTATTGTGACAGCTGTCATATCACTGTGCATTTGACAAAAAAAAATATCAAAATTGGTGAATTTTTCTGTAACCATTTTAATATTGAATTTAAAGGAAAAACAATATTTTAGGCATATTATGCTTTATTATTTCAAGAAAGGTAAAAATGCAACTGAAGTACAAAAAATATTTGTGCAGTGTATGAAGAAGTTGTTGTGACTGATTAAATGTGTCAAAAATAGTTTGTGAAATTTCCTACTTGAGATTTTTCACTGGATGATGTTCCATGGTCAAGTAGACCCACTGAAGTTGATAGTGACCAAATTGCGGCATTGAGAACAATCAATGTTATACCATGTAGGAGATAGCCAACATACTAAAATATCCAAATCAGGCACTGAAAATCATTTGCACCAACATGGTTCTGTTAATCCCTTTGATGTTTGGGTTCCACACACTTTCTTGACCATATTTCCACATTTCCACATGGGACTCTCTACTTGAATGTAATGAAAACATTTCATTTTTAAAACAAATTTTGACAACAATGAAAAGTGTATACTGTACAATAATATGGAATGGGGCAAGGAAAATGAACCACCACCAACTACACCAAAGACAGGTCTTCATCCAAAGAAAGTGGTGCTGTGTATATGGTGGGATTGGAAGGAAGTCCTCTATTATGAACTTCTTCTGGAAAACAAAACAATCAATTCCAACAAGTACTATTCACAATGACACCACCTGAAAGCAGCACTAGATGAAAAGTGTCTAGAATTAGTCAACATAAAATGCATAATCTTCTACCAAGATAACACAAGACCAAATATCTTTGATGACTAGGCAGACTCTTACAACTTAGTTAGAAAATTCTGATTTATTCACCATATTTACCAGACATCGAAACTTCAAACATCCTTTTTTGTTTTTTGGACCTTAAAAAATGTTCTTAATGGAAAAAAAAATCAATTCCCTGGAAGATTGTAAAAGGCATGTGAAACAGTTCTTTGCTCAAGAAGATAGAAAGTTTTGGGAAAATGTAATTATGAAGTTGCCTGGAAAATGGCAGAAGGTAGTGGAATAAAACAGTGAGTATGTTGTTCAATAAAGTTTTTAGTGAAAATGAAAAATGTCTTTTTACATTAAAAACCAAAGGAATTTTTTTTGGTTGACCCAATATTTCTGCGTTTGCAATTAGTATGTTTATTATTGCTATTTTGAAATGAATTGATAAGTAAATGAGTTTTAATTTCCTGAATTTTCATTTCCAGTAGGCTCAATTTGGTAGATTTAAACTGCATAAACAAAATCTTGTTCAGTTTCCTAATAATATTGAAGGGTCTGAGACCCTGAAAGTCTGAGACCCTGAAAGTCTGAGACCAAACTCTTTGAGAACCATTGGTATTGGTAATAAAATAAATATTCTTCATTTATTACAAACCAGAATTATTTTGGACTTACTTCAAATAAAATGTAGGAAACTTCCATTTATTCCTATGTTTAGTGCTTATGTTGTCATATATAATACAGATATAAATGTTATAAACCTAACAATATAATGTTGCAAGGTTTTCTTTAATAGCATACTCTAATAAATATGCTAAAGAATTAAAAAATAATAAGGCAACACTTTATATATATTTTGTGTGCATGCCAAATCACTTCAGTCATGTCCAACTCTTTGCAACTGTATGGAATATAGCGTGAGAGGCTCCTCTGTCTGTGGGATTCTCAAGGCAAGAATACTGAAGTGGGTTGTCATGTCCTCCTCCAGGGGATCTTCCTGGCTTAGGGATCAAACCTGTGTCTCTTGCATTGTCTCCTATATTGCAGGCAGATTCTTTACTGCTGAACCACCTGGGAAGCCCTTATAGATACTGTAGACTTCTATTTTTTTGAGGTGAAATTCATATAACATAAAATTGTTTTTAAAATGAACAATTCAGTGGCATTTAGTACCTTCATAATATTGGGAAACTGCCAACTCTATCTATTCCAAGTATTTTCATCATGCCCAAAGGAAATCTCATACCCATTAGGCAGATGCTCCTCATTTGTTGTCCCCAAAAGCTATTGGCAATCATTAATCTGCATTCTGTCTCTATGGATGTACTTATTCTGGCTATATCATTTAATGGAAACATACATGAAATTTATGACCTTTTGTGCCTGACTTCTTTCATCTAGTATATTTTTGAAATTCATCCATACTGTATCATGTATCAGTACTACACTCATTTTTATTTATGCATTAGCATCCCATTGTATGTATATACTACAATTTCTTTATCCATTCATCCATTGATGAATATTTGTGTTTTTTTCTACCTTTGGCTATTGTGAGTAGAACTATAGTTCATAGTGCTGCTATGAACATAGGTACATATGTAGTTGTATGAGTAATTGTTTTCAATTCTTTGAGGTGCATATCTAGAAGTAGAATACTGGGTTATATGGTAATTCTATGTTTAACTTTCTGAGGAACCATCAGTCTTCCTAGTTCTTTTTTTTTTTTGCTCATATATTTAACATTTCTGATATTTTTTCATTCCTTCCTAGAAATATGGGTTGCTATGTGTTCCCAGCTCCCTTGAATCTGTAGAATTCCTTTATCACTTCAAAGGTCTCTCTCCAACACTTATTCACCATTTCTGTTTATCTGAAAATGCCTTATGTCCAACTTATTTTGAAGGATAGTTTTTCTGGATACAGAATTTTGGGTTAACAGGCTTTCTCTTCATCACCACTATCTTAAGTATGCTGTTCTAATAACTTCTGATCTCCACTGATTCCAAAGAAAAGTCACTTACTAAATATATTATCATCCCCCTGTTATGGAAAATGTTTTGTTTTATCTGATTTCAAGAGTGGGTCTCACTATCTTTGCTTTACAGAAGGTTAACTCTGATGTACTTGGGAAAGTTTTGTTTTTATTGATATTGGGTAAGGGTTCATTGGATTTCCGGGTACTATAAATTAATGTTTTCAATCTTATTTGTCAAATTTCCATTTATTATCTCTGCTTTTTCTTTTTTTCTTTTTTGCCTAATGCTCACTCTCCTCTCTTCTTAGGATCCCAAGTACATGTATATAATATTGTTAGATTTTTACTCTTCAGATTTCTGTGGCTCCATCCACTTTTCACCAATCTTTCTATCTCCATTCTTTGGATTGGGTAATTTTTATTTCTCTAATTTTAACTTCACTGATTCTGATGACTCCTGTCCACTGCTAAGATCATTCTATACTTTTTTATTTAAGTTATTATACTTTTCATCTTTAAAAAATTCATTTTTAAAAACAAAGTCCTCTGTTAAGATTTCCTATGTTTCCTTATTATGGCCATATAAACATTTTCAAACATAGTAACTGATTTAAAGTAATAGGAATAACAATTTTAGGGTCTTTTGGTGTGGGTTGTCTAATAATTCTTGGCAGAAAACTGGATGTTGCAGGTAAATAGTAACTATATATTCTGCAGTGTTTTCCAGAGAAGACTTGACTTTTTGTTTGTTTAATTCCAGTGGTGATTAATTCATATAGACTCAAACTGTAAACTCTCTTCCACAGTGTGTGGTAGCTGATATATCTGCTCAATTATTCAGCTGCAGATTTATTTTATTCTATCTAGCCTGGACCCCTGGTAAACTACTCTTCAGTTCAGTTCAGTTCAGTCGCTCAGTCATGACTGACACTTTGCAACCCCATGGACTGCAGCACACCAGTCTTCCCTGTCCATCACCAACTCCCGGAACTTGCTCAAACTCATGTCCATCGAGTTGGTGATGCCATCCAACCATCTCATCCTCTGTTGTCCCCTTCTTCTCCTGCCTTCAATCTTTCCCAGCATCAGGGTCTTTTCCAATGAGTCAGTTCTTCACATCAGGTGGCCAAATTATTGGAGTTTCAGCTTTAGCATCAGTCCTTCCAATGAATACTCAGGACTGATTTCCTTTAGGATGGACTGGTTGGATCTCCTTGCAGCTCAAGGGACTCTCAAGAGTCTTCTCCAACGCCACAGTTCAAAAGAATCAATTCTTCAGTGCTCAGCTTTCTTTATAGTCCAAGTCTCACATCCATATGTGACCACTGGAAAAACCAAAGCTCCACTGGAAAAACCAAAGCTTTGACTAGATGGACCTTTGTTGGCAAAAACTCCCCTTAGGTTTGCATAACTTGGGGTCCACGAAGGATTTGGGTAGATTATATATTTAAATTTCATGGCTCACCTTGTCTGTGATTTTCTTACTTCTTGGAGATCTTCTCTAATGTTCTGGTTCCTCTGCTAGCCTTCGCTTTTCTCTTCCTATACTTCAAGTCATTTCAACTTCAACTTTCTTCTGACCAAGTTTCAAGTAGCTGGGGAATATATTCAGTTAAAAAAAAAATAGATGAAAAAGGAAAACAATGAAACAATTTACTAATTCCAACTGATATCCTTTCCAATCTCTTCCTGTTTTGTTGTGGTGTTTTTTTTTTTTTTTTTTTTCCTATTGTTGTTGTTCGTCTGTTTTTATTCAATTCCCAGCAGTTTTCTTATGTGCATAGTGTAGCAGTCATTCAGGTATATGGGTGGAAGGTTTTCAATTTGGGATCTCAGCTGTTTGGCAGCTCTCATATTCAAAATATCTTTCTTAATTTTCGACCTGTTTTTTCAACCTTAAAATTCATTTCTTCCACTTCAAGTAAATGAATCTGCAGTTTTGTCCTCTGTAAACACCAGGGTTGGAGGATGCACTTGAACAAGAAATTCGCAAGCTTGCATTATATTTCTTGTTATCTTCCTCTTATCCTCTCTTTTTGAAGAGTTTCAGAAGTATACCCTGTTCTGGTTTCTGTATGCTTTCAAATACTTCCTCATGTCTTTATGCAATTGTCTTAAACAATCTATCTTTCTCAAGATTTTATCTGTTATCTGTGGGAGGGCTGACCTAAACTCTTCATTACAGTATCTTGCTGTTGCAGGCTACTTGTCTTTGGCTTTTTTTTATATGAGAGAAGTTATTTTCTCTTTTGTTTAACCCACAGTTACTTTGAGTTTCTGTCACTCATAGATGAGAGGATTAAATGAATTGATACTTGTAGCATGGTTAGAACAGTGTCTAGTGTATAGTTGGAGAAGGGCATGGCAACCCACTCCAGTATTCTTGCCTGAAGAATCTCATGGACAGAGGAGCTAAGTGGGCTATAGTCATGGGTTAGCAAAGAGTTAGACATGACTGAGCCACTTAGCATGCACATGAGCATATAGTAACTACTGTTATGTTATCCATCATTACCATCATTAATATTATTGTCATTTATCTACTCTCATGGATGACTCCTTCTCTACAGAACCTAGAATGCTCTTGTTAGTTATTTAACAGGTACCAAGTTTAAGGAAATCCTGATTGCAGAAATATAACTATAGAAATAAGAAAAGAGAAAATCTGCCTGCCTGCCATTAGGTTACAGACCGGGTTTCTTTTTAAAAAATCTATAAATGATTATAAAATAAGATAGCTGATAAAATGAATGTATATTAAAAGGGCAAACAGTCTGCCTAGGCTATTATGAGGAGGTTTCTCCCAAAAGATAGCATTTGATCTGAAATTTGAAGGATAAAAGGACTTTCCATGGTGGACAGAGACATTGTCAGATTCAGTATCTTCTTTTTATCATACCCATCTACCTCAATGGACAACTAAATATTCAAAGTTTTCTTTTTATACTTTCTAAAAATCATCCCCACTGTGGGGATTATAACTAACTTTGTCAGATTTTGTTCAACTTTAATAATTTTTCATTTGCCCAAAACACTTTGTAAGGTTTTCAGAAATCCCAAATATACTTGGTTTTTATGTGCTGGTGAATTGAACAGCTGGCTAATAACACTCCTGATACTCTGAAAAGGTGACATGGTTTCTATATTCTGATACTATTTATAGTAAAACCTATCATATGTTCTCTTCCTTCAATCTAATGTAAGCTACTTTCTACTCTTTTGATTCCCAAAATCCATACAATAAAAATATTTGTAAACGTAAAATGTAACTTTCAAGTGTCTATCCTTCAAATATTACGACCTCTTGTCATTTTGGCTTGGTCTTAAGTTGGACTCTGTGGGAGAAGGCGAGGGTGGGATGTTCTGAGATAATAGCATTGAAACAAGTATACTATCAAGGGTGAAACAGATCACCAGCCCAGGTTGGATGCATGAGACAAGTGCTCAGGGCTGGTGCCCTGGGAAGACCCAGAGGGATGGGGTGGGGAGGGAGGTGGGAGGGGGGATCAGGATGGGGAACACATGTAAATCCATGGCTGATTCATGTCAATGTATGGCAAAAACCACTGCAATACTGTAAAGTAATTAGCCTCCAACTAATAAAAATAAATGAAAAAAAAAAAAAAAAGGGTCTTATGCACCTAATTCCAGATAATGTTTTTTGGGGGCCAAGATTAATTTTTTCCATTCTCCTTCCTCGTATTCCACAGTACATTTTAGGCAAACATTTCTGGGTCACACTCAGTAAGTGCATTCCGGGTTTCCCTCAAAGCGAACATAAACCCTAAGACAGTATTTCTCAAGTTACCTTTGACTAAGAATTATTTTTACATTGTAGTCTCCACACTTATGTAGAATCCTGCGCATTCCAACCCTTCTATAAAATTCTGGAAAATTAGTAGAAAAATATGCATTTATATAGTGTAACAATATCAAACTGTTCTGAAGGTTTCTAAATTCTGGCACTGAACGCTAGGATTATATTGGTCTGTGATGCACAGGTTAGGTGTCACTTGTTTTGTATATGCCCACAAAGACTGGGTCCAAAAGAGTAGGAAGAAAACTCTCATTTAGTCAGTGCCCCACACTATGTGCCACGCAGTGAACATAGTTTCTAAGAGAGCTTTTATCTGGTATCCTGTCATTTGGTATCACTGTAACCAGAATTATCATCATTGAATGTGTTGCTCTCCATCTGACACAGATAATTGCAAATCAATCCAAATTCATCTTATAATTAGACTGACCTTTGAGGCTTGTGTTGATCTGAGCATTTGAGGAATCTGTGGGAAATACTCATATTCTTTTCAAGATCAATATGTAGAGTAGTCTGGATTGGCTCGCCTATTTATTAAGTGCAGAGTGGTATTTTGTGGGGATATTTTATGATCACAGTATGAGAAACATTTCATTAAGCTATATTTGCATTAATTTAGTGGTTAATGGCATCTCAAATCAAGAGAGCTGGATGAGCTGAGATCTCAGAGGTCTTTTTTTCCCCCCCATTATCAATGACATCTCCATTTTCTTGCTATAAAAATTCATTATAGGAAAGCATGTTCTCATTAAAGTAAATATATCTTTCCGTTGGTTTCTAAGTTGGGATGCAGAGGCCTATGAAAATAATCTGTTTGGAAGAATTCCCATAGTTCCTTTTACCACTGTATATTGTTAAAGGAAATAAAATCCTCTTGTCTGTAATGTGCAACCTCAAGCCAAAATGGGTAGATATTTGCTCCTATGGCTGCCTCACATGTGATAGTGACACTTTATACAGACATCTCTCATTTTTATTGCACTTTTCAGATACTGTGGGTTTTTTGCAAATGTTAAATTTGTGGCCTCCCTTCATAAAGCAAATCCATAGATGCCATTTTTACAGCAGCATTATTTTTAAAGTATGTACATGGCTTTTTATGTATAATGCTATTGCACAGTTAATAGACTACAGTACAGTGTAAACATTTATAAGTACTGGGAAACCAAAAAGTTTGTATGACTCATATTATAGTGATATTCACTTTTTTTCAGTGGTGTGGAACTGAAACCCAAATATCTCAGTCATAGGTATAGTTAAATTGTAAACATTTATAAGTACTGGGAAACCAAAAAGTTTGTATGACTCATATTATAGTGATATTCACTTTTTTTCAGTGGTGTGGAACTGAAACCCAAATATCTCAGTCATAGGTATAGTTAAATTCAAAGTTCAGACACAGCTCAGAAGAAAACAGGGATTTTCAGCTCTGACCAACTCACCTGGGCTAAAACCAAAATAAATTTTTCATTTTCAGTACTGGACTTCCCTGGTGGCTCAGTTGTAAAGATTATGCCTGCCAATGCAGGGGATGCAGAAAATGTGGATTCAATCCCTGGGTTGGGAAGATGCCCTGGAGAAGGGAATGACAACCCACTCCAGTATTCTTGTCTGGAGAATTCCATGGACAGAGGAGTCTGGCAGGCTATGGTCCATGGGACCACAAAGAATCTGGACACAACTGAGCAACTGAGCACAGACACAGCAAACTGTTTAGAAAGGAATTGCTTTTGTCACATTTGAATGCATTTTAAGCATTTGTTTGATGTTTCAGACACTTGTTATTGTTGTTCAGTCACCCAGTAGTGTCCGACTCCTTGCAACTATATGGACTGCAGCTCACCAGGCCTCCCTGTCCCTCACCATCTCCCGGAGGTTGCCCAAGTTCATGTCCATTGCATCGGTGATGCTGTCCAGCCATTTCATCCTCTGATTCACTCTTCTCCTTCTGCCCTTGATCTTTCCCAGCATCAGGGACTTTTTCCAATGAGTCCTCTGTTCACATCAGATGACCAAAATATTGGAGCATCAGCTTCAGCTTCGGTCCTTCCTGTGATTATTCAGGGTTAATCTCCTTTAAGATTGACTGGTTTGATCATCCAGAGACTCTCAGGAGTCTTCTCCAGCAGCACAGTTCAAAGGCATCAATTCTTTGGCATTCTGCTGTCCAGTTCTCACAACCCTACATGACCACTGGGAAAACCATAGCCTTGACTACACATACATTTGTCAGCAGAGTAATGTCTCTGCTTTTCAACACACTGTCTAGGTTTGTCATCACTTTCTTGCCAAGAAGCAATTGTCTTCTGATTTCATGACTGCAGTCACCGTCTGCAATGATTTTGAAGCCCAAGAAGAGGAAATCTGTCACTACTTCCACCTTTTCCCCTTCTATGTGCATTGCAGTAATGGAGCCAGATGCCATGATCTTAGTTTTTGTAATATTTACTCTTAAGCCAGCTCTTTCACTCTCCTCCTTCACCCTCATCAAGAGGCTCTTTAGTTCCTCTTCACTTTGTGCCATTAAAGTGCTATCATCTGCATATCTGAGATTGTTGATGTTTCTCCCACCTATCTTGATTCTGGCTTGTAATTCATCCAGCCCAGCATTTCTCATGAAGTGCTCAGCATATAGGTTAAACAAACAGGGTGAGAGCAGATGGCCCTGTCATACTTCTTTCTTGATCTTGAGCTAATCAGTTGTTCCATACAGGGTTCTAACTGTTGCTTCTTGACCCACATATAGGTTTCTCAGGAAACAGGTTAGATGTCTGGTACTCCCATCTCTCTAAGAGCTTTCTATAGTTCCTTATGATCTTCTCAAAGGCTTTAGCATAGTTGATGAAACATAGATAGGTGTTTCTCTGAAATTTCCTTTCTTTCTCTATAATCCAGTGAATGTTGGCAGTTTGATCTCTAGTTCCTCTTTACTAAATCCAGCTTGGACATCTGTAAGTTCTTGGTTCACATGACGCTGAAGTCTACCATGCAAGATTTTAAGCAAGACCTTACTAGTGTGTGATATGAGTGTGATTGTCTGATGGTTAGCACATTCTTTGGTACTACGCTTCTTGGGAATTGGGATGAGGATTGACCTTTTCCAGGCCTGTGACCACTGCTGTGTCTTTAAGATTTGCTGACAGAATGAATGCAAAATCTTGATTGCATCCTCCTTTAGGGATTTAAATAGTTCTGCTGGAATTTTATCACATCCACTAGCTTTATTAACTGCAGTGCTTCTTAAGGCCCACTTGCAAACAGACTTAGCAAAGTGAAATTTACTTCTGTATCTCTAAGTCCCAAAATATAAGAAATACTCAAAATCTCTTTCAGATCTTTCAGGCCCAAACCAAAAAGGAATGGTTTGTTTTTTTTTATGGTTTTTCTTTTCCTAGGACCTGTGCTGTGTGAATCCTAAATACTGTCAGAATTGGTAAGTAGACATTAAATTTGAAGATCTGGGGGAGGAGGGCTGTATTTTGGTTGGTTGCCTGGGATTGTTGGTCTGACTCTAGTACAGTTCATCTGCATGTGACTTGCTGCTTTGATATATCCTTTCCAGTATGGACAAGCTCAATTGAATCTCCTAGAGAGTTTCATTCTTTCAATGAATATTTCCTGAGCACCTAACACCTAACAGGAGTTAGAGAAGTTGCTCAGTCATGTCCAGCTCTTTGCAACTCTATGTATGAACTGCAACCCACCAGGCTCTTCTGTCCATGAGATTCTCCACGCAAGAATAATGGAGTGGGTTTCCTTGCCCTCCTCCAGAGGATCTTCCTGGCCCAGGAATCAAACCCACTTCTCTTATGTCTCCTGCATTGGCATAATGTGTTCTTTATCACTAGTGCCACCTAGGAAGCCCACTGAAAAACCGGAGATAGATAAGTGGAAACAAAAATAGGAACAAATAATACACGGGCCTCTACCCATGGCTTGCGGAGCATATGTACTAGGACAGGCTAGTAGACAACAAACAAATCAATATGTGCTATGGAGAAAATAATGCAGGGAAGGAGAATTAGGCATGCCAAGTGTGATGGACTATTTGGGCCCTAAGCTTTTGCAACTTTTGAGATTCTCTTTACTTTTCCTTCTTACTAACATCCTACCTCCAACTCACCCCTTCTGAGTCTTGGATGGAGCTTCATATCTAGGACAGGAATCTGGTTTCCTGAGCAACAACCTAAAGGGATTGTTGGTACCATTCCAAAATGCTGGTGTAGATGAAAGCTCTTAGAGAATAATTCAACCAGTGGGGAATGGGAAAGAGCTGGGCATATAAACCGCTGCTTTTTTTCATTTTTGTAGACTACTCTGATAGACACTTTCTCCCTCAGACCTTTCCAGACAAGCCTTCCATATCAAATGGATTTGTCTCTTCTAAGCTTATATTTAAGGCAAACATATTAGAAAGCAAACAGACAAACAAATAAGACCTCTCCATACGCTATGCATTTCTCTATCCCCACATTTCTAATCTTTTACTTTAGAACAAGTTTACCCAAACATACACTTCCACTTTAGGAATTTGTTATTTCCCTTCTCTCTTGAAACCACTCTGATCAGTTTTACCTCCACAACTCCATGAAACCACCCTTGTCAAAATCACAAGTAGAAGAGAAAAATTGATGTTGTAGGAGACAGAGGAGTTAATTGTTGAGATTCATAGATCTCCTTTTCTGAAAAGCTCTAAAAAATAAGATACATTCTAAACATCATGTGTTAGCTTAGGCATGAGTCTCTGTAAAGACTAATGGTGGAATATGTGAGCTTTCCTGTTCTTTTGTGTAAAATGGACCATGACACAAATGAAGAAAAACTATTTCCATAATCATTTAGTTCACACACCATTTATAGACCCAACTTCAAGGATCATCCAAGCCCCATATTCCATTAGTCATAATACTTGTAAAGGAAGGAACATATGCCTGATGTATTAAATCAGTAAGGCAGTAAAATGTCATTTTCTGAGTTCTAAGCAGATAGTCAAATAAATGAGTAAAGGAACAAAAAATAATAAATCAGTAATAATAGTAGTAATATTAATAGCAATTATAATAATTATACTATAATAGTTTTACACTCACTTTTTATTATGTCATATACATATACTGAGATATATACTATATTAATATATGAATATGTACATAATTATATGCATATAATTTATATTCATGATAAAATCTTTCACGGATGAGCACCATTTTACACATCAGGGCATTAAGGCCTAGAAAACACACAGCCATTAAAAGACATAAATTGTAAATTTATTGATATGTTTCCTCTCATAAGTTTCCATTTAGATTTAGCAATTCTAAAGTACATAAAAGTATTTTCCAATATTATGCATTAACAGCTATTAAGTGGAATGGAGAACTTCCATCTCTGGCTAATTGAGAACAGTGCAATAGAATAAATTTAATCCATTTCCAAAGAAATGTTGCATGTTAAAATCTAGTTCTTATGCTCACATTTAGATTTGTTAATATTTTTATTACAACTTTTATAACTTGCCTCAGCTCTATACTAATTGTTTTAATCATTGCAACTTCAAGTTATATGAACTACTTGGCTGTAATTAAGAAATACAACATGACAAGAAGTCCCTTTCAGGATGATTACAGGATATTACAATTTCATAATAAACTCCAATGATGTTATATCTTAATTGTACATATTAATAGATTCTGTACACATTGAATTATCTGCTACATTGATATTCTCATAATTCTCATTAAACAGTTCTGCTTGAATATATCTAGTGCTTAAACGTAGATTCACTAATGGAGCATGGCGAACAAGTTACCACTGTACTTTAGGATGGAAACCAGCAATTGGTGTATGTGATTTTTCATAGTTATACAGGTATAAAATTAAGTGATTATATCTTACAGTTACATAAAAGCATACATCTATATATTAAGGTTTAAAAGAATTTCTTTTCTACTTCAGCAGTCTGGCAGATAATGAAGTAGGGTTGTGAGCAAAATAACCCTATATAAATATTAAAATATGCTTTTTTTGCACTTTTTAAAGAATGGACTATTTAATGTATAATAAAGCCTAGGTTTAAGGAGCTCATTAAATAGTAGAAGAGATGTGTCTTAAAAACTTCAACTATAGAACATTTTAAAAAAATTATGTTACATCCCTTTTTAATTAATGTAAATTCTTCCCAGAGACAAATCCCCTCCAAAACATCTCTAGAAATTTGTTTTAGTTTCCCAAATTTTCTCTATTTGGTGTATTAAAAGGTAAACTTTGGTCTTATTAATTTTTTTTTCAAAATTTGTGTAATAGATCTCTCTCTTTTTCAAATCATTTCCCTACCCTCTCCTATTCCAAGTATTTATGAGTATTATCCACTTTTCCTTGTTAATAACTTGAAAATAATCAGCCTTGTTTTTACACCCCCTCCTATTTTTACTGCCACATTACTAGCTTGAATTTTTAAAAACTCTTTTTAGAGATAATTGTGTGCATTAGCCTCCTAGAACTAGTGACACCTTTCTTACAACTTTCAAGTTTATTAGCTCCACTGAAGTCTTCTTGATACAATCCAGGTTTGTGTTCTATGCATCCCTTCCTTCCCTCCATGTGCCCCCCCTTCTCTCGCACGCTCTCTCCCATTAACACTAAATACCTATACATATGGGAAATGGCAACCCCCTCCAGTATTCTTGCCTAGAAAATTCCATGGACAGAGGAGCCTGACGGGCTGTACAGTCCATGGGGTCGCAAAGAATCAAACACGGCGGAGCAACTGAACACACATATATTTATTAGTTGACATTCTACTGTAAGGAAAAGCTTTCCTACTCTATTTATTTATGTTTATTGGTTGATTGACTGCTACCAGTATGGACTTTCAGATCCCATTCCACAAAATTTGTACTGATTTTCATGGCTGCCAGAAATTATATGAAAATGTCTGCTTTCCCACAGACTTGCCTAACAGAAATGTTGCTATTGTTTTAAATTTGCAGCAGTTCAATAGGTGAGACAGGATATTACAGTTTTTTAATTTGCGTTTCTCTGATTACAAGTGAAGTTTTATGTATTTCCCTATACTTCAGGGACTTTTTCATATCTATTTTTTGAATTGTGGTTTTATCCATTTCTAAACTTTTGATTCTGTTCTAACACAAAGTTTGCCCATTCATATGCTTAGTACCACAATGTTTTAATTATAGAATTTTTACTGTATTTTAATGCCTGAGAAGAGTATATTCCCTCATGGGCTTTTCCTTTTCCCCCTCAGTGTTTCCCTATCTTTTCTTGCAAGTTTGCTTTGCTTTGTAATTTGTTTAGCTCCACAAAAAGTAACGTTGATATTTTGGGTGGAGAGGGGGGTGGATTGTGTAAAATTTATAAATTAACTTAATCGAAACACAAACTCTTTTGTATATGATGTATATAACATTTCAACTTCATTATTTTGTATGTGGATATTCAGTTTTTCCAATACTATTTGTTGTAAGGGTATCCTGGCCCTACTGAATGTCTTTGGCACTTGACCATATATGTAAGGGCTTATTTCAGGACTATATATTCTATTTCATTGGTCTGTATATCTGCCTTCATGCTGCTACCACACCATTGGGATTACTGGAGCTCTGAGTTGGCACTAGTGGTAGTGGTAATTAACCTGCCTGCTAGTGCAGGAGACATAAGAGACACGAGTTTGATTCCTGGGTCAGGAAGATCCCCTGGAGGACAGCATGGCCACCCACTCCAATATTCTTGCTTGGAGAGTCCCCATGGACAGAGGAGCCTGGCAGCTACAGTCCATAGGGTCATAAAGAGTCTAACATGACTAGCAGCAACAGCAGTAGTAAGTTTTAAAATTAGAAACTATGAGACAGCCACTTCTGTTCTTTATCAAGATTATCTTGGCTTTTGGGGTTCCCTTAAGATTTCACATGAATTTTAGGAAGGGTTTCTCTTTCTACTAAAAACATTATTAGAGTTTCAATAGGTATTTCACTGAATCTATTAGATAGCTTTGAGGAGTATCAATATCTTAAGTCTTTCACCTCCTGAGTATGGGGATGTTTCTTGTAGTATCTCCTGGGTCTTCCATACATAAGATGATGTTATCTGCAAACATAGATAATTTTACTTTTTTCTGTTCAGTTTGGATGCCTGGAATCAATAATGTCTTTTAGCAGATATATTGCTTTTTAATCCATTCGTTAATTCTATAGTAACAACTGTTTAATCATCACAAAAATGGATAATATGGAATGCAAGTTAAAATATGCACATGCTTTAAACCCATTAGACCAGAATACAAACTTTTTAAATGGCTAGTTGGCAATTTCATTAAAATTTAATCACCATTTTAGAGTCAGCAACATCATGCTTCTCACATTAAATAAACTCATTCAGAATCCTGGGTGTGTAGTAATGGCAGGAAACATTGATAACAGTTGTAACAAGACATGGTTTCCTTTAAAGCATAGCTTTCATGTTGACTGATATGATAAGCAGAGATGGTCCCCTGCTACTTAAAAAAAAAAAAAAAAAAAAACTTCTGGAGAAATTAAAGCAGCAGAGCAAGTTCTTAAATGTCAATTTTTATGTCAAATACACTCTGGCACTAGGTAATATGTGTTTCCTATTTTAAGAATTTTTTCCAATGATAAATCTTTCAGACTTTGCAAGATTATGGAAAAACTTCCAAATCTAGTCAGATCCCGTGTTTTGTTAGTATTATGTGGCTAGGTCATGGAGTACCTGAAAGGACAAAACTTAATTCTGGAATTTAATTGGCATGAGTAAAATTGTTGTTAAATTATATAGTCTTTATTTTTAATTATATATAAAAATATAGTCTTTATTTTTAGTTTTATTTTTTCACAATTCTCACAAATTTGGGCTCTATTATATGCAAACAAAGTATTAAATACAGAAACAAGGGAATCTGACCAAAAGAAATAATAGTACACATAATGGAAATTAAACCAATAAGTAAGATATGAAATATTAGCAGTTTTAAGTAACAGGTCAAAATGCAATACAGTTCTCCATAAACTGAAGGATTGAATGGCTGAGGTGATGAGTTTAAATGGAATAATGAGAGTGGAGATTGATTTCAGGAACGTTTGAAAAGATATTGAATTCTTTGGCTTCACATAATGATAACTTCCTGCTATGATAGCTATGTACATCATCAACTTAGTTAAATGGAACTACACTGTCTGCTTTTTCCTTGCCTGGCTTAGATTTGGCCACAAGAGAGATGTCTGTAAGATATGCAGAGCTGAAATGAAGCAGCAGCCAACACTCTCTAAAGGTCAGTGGGGCTCATACACATTATCAATGATCATCTGTCTTACAGAACAGGGTGTGGGGCAACAGCTAGAATTGCAGAGATTCTAGATCCCTGTCTGTCAGGTGAAGAGCATCAGGTAAAACTCCTCAGCTTTTTCAAACTGTGGGTCAGGTAAGAGCATCAGCCTCTTTTGCATATCACTGCATCATCAAGATGAGAAGCCATGAGCCGATAGTTTGTTTTCATGAGTTACAGTTGTCTTTTTCTTTCCTCTACCTCATGCCTCACTTTTCGTCTTAACTGCTGACCCTCCTGATCTACAGTAACTTCACGTTCTCGTCAGATACTTTCCACAGTAGCCACAACTTTCTACAGTGTTCTCCTTATAACTGTTCCTCTATTGTGTCACTTAGAGTTGTTCTTCAGCCCTAAAGTGAAAGTGAAGTCACTCAGTCGTGTCCGACTCTTTGCAACCCCATGGACTGCAACCTCCCAGGCTCCTCCGTCCATGGGATTTTCCAGGCAAGAATACTGGAGTGGGTTGCCATTTCCTTCTCCAGGGAATCTTCCCGACTCAGGGATTGAACCCAGGTCTCCCACATTGCAGGCGGACGCTTTACCCTCTAAGCCACCAGGGAAGCCCTAAGTGAACCTTAAATGATAGAGAAATTCATACCAGATAAGGATCTAGGGAGGAAGAACCTTATGAAATTATTCTTTGAAATGGCTCTGAGCTTTCTAGAATTAGTCATTTGATCTAATTGTACTTCAAGACATTGATGATCCCATGGACAGTGGTAAAGTAGACATGGCAAAATGGTTACTTAAAATATCACCTGGAGACATCTGTAATCAAAGTCTGTAGATGGAATTAGGTGACCATGTAATTTTTGAAGCAGAATAGTTTATAAAAATAAAGAGTACAATAAAGGGTTGGCTGATTGCTTCTAAGGGTTCAAGAAGGCTTGGGAGAAGTACACATGAGTTCAAAGTTTTAACTTTTCAGTCAAGAATAAGAGAATGTCTTAATGTCAAGAATAATGTCTTTCAGTCAAGAATAAGTGAATGTCTTCCAAATCTATCCTAAATAAATCTTTTTCTTCTATAGCTATAGGACTGAAATTCCTGAAAAACAGTCCCAAAGTCTAAAACTGCTTTTTGGCTAATTAGAAATCAAATTAAATTTACAACTTCAAAGAATCTCTTATATTAAAGATAGGATATTCATTAGGAAGAAGTTTTACCTGAAAATATGGATGGAATTCTATGGAACAGATTCTAATGAAGCTGGGGAGCTTAATACCTAACACTTCTGAGTCTTCCTTGCCTGTAGAAGCAGATTTTCTTTCCTTGTTCAAAAAAATTAGTCTCATCCTACCTAGTCTCATCCTACCATAATGGACAATCCTGAAATAGTTGAATTACTGGGAACTGCTAATCCTCTTCATAACATACCACATAACCTCCCATTGCTTCTAGATTTATAATTAGACTGTAGCCACAGAGGCCAGGACTTTAAATATGGCTTATAAGAAGGAGGAAGTCACATTGAAATGACTGCAAATTTTGCCAATTTGTCATAAACCTGGGGAACATGCATGGAACTGGATCCTATGGATGTTGAATCAGGTTAAAGAGAATTTAGTATAGGATTTTGTTTTATATGAATACTCTAAAGTAGATAGTCTATAGTAAATTGGAAATCTCAAATGAACAAAAGTGGCAGAGAGATTACCAAACCCATTCAAATTTACAAAACAAATATACAATGTGTTTAAGATCTGAGCCCAAGGAATCTGACCGAGTCCTTATTCTTAAGGGTGATATGGTTAGAGACAAAAGGCTGTGGCTTCAGACATGTTAGAAACCATAAATATAAAAGGCAGTTGTAATAAATGAGACAAGAGAGAAAGCCCAGGATTCAGTTGTTGGTGGTTGGTTTCTAAGTCATATCTGACTCTTGCATTTCCATGGACTGTAGCCCACTAGGCTCCTCTACCTGCAGAATTTCCCAGGCAAGAATACTGGAGCAGGTGCCATTTCCTTCTGCAGGGATCTTTCCAACCCAGGGATTGAACCTGGGCCTCCTACATTGCAGGCGGATTCTTTACTGACTGAGTCACCAGGGAAGCCTAGGATTTAGTTAATAAATATTAAATTATATTTTCCATGAAATCTTCATAACACTTTTTCTCTATTCCATATACATTTAGTCTAATGGTTGTCCTTTTAAAATGACATATTATATTTATTTAGTGACAAGAATATTTCCTAAATTTTCATCATATCTTATTAAAAATCTTCAACAGACCAACAATATAATGTAAATATTTTGGTGAGTAATTAGGAAGCAGAGGAAATGTTAAATCAAGAGAGAGAGAGGGAGGAAAAGAGAAAGTATAAACTCCACTTTTAAATATGTCTATGCACTCTTAATACAGTTTATAGTTTCACAGTGAGATTGTGTATCTATATACGTACGCATTATGCTGTTACTCTGTCTTAATCTCAAACTAAACTTTTTGAAAGATAGAAAAAGCAGGATATTACTGTCTAGATAGCCAAACTCAGACCAATATACATGACTTTTCAGTTTTGAAAGTTTCTACTTTCTAAGTAGAGATGCTGAGTAGAATAGATAGATGATAGTAAGATGTTTCATCTAAACTAACCTAATTGGGAAACATAATACTGGATATTCTGAGTGCACAGATGAGGTTGACTCTTATACATGAAAGCAAAGTTATTTCTCTTTAGAAATATATTATTTTGTGACATTTCCCCTATCTAAATTCTTATTTGCATCTTGTACTAAAGAAGAGATAACAAGACACATATGGTCCACTTCTAATTATGTTTTATTTGAATAGCATTTTAAATTAGTATATCAGTTTTCTAGTATTACATGCAAATTACCACACACTTTGCAGATTAAAATAACAAATGTTGCAATATATGAAAATCCCACAGCTAACATCCTCTTCAGTGAAAGACTGACATATTTTCCTCTAAGGTCAGAAAACAGGACAAGAATGATCAGTTTTGCTACCTTTATTCAACATAGCACTGGAACTTCTAGCCAGAGCAATGAGTCAAGAAAAAGAAATAAAAGGCATCCAAATTGAACAGAAGAAAGTAAAATTATCTGTGTTTGCAGATAACATGATCTTATGTATGGAAAACCCAAGACACCACAAGAAACTGTTAAAACTGGTGAACAAACGGAGCAAGTTGAAGAAGACAAAATCCACACTCGGAATCAGTTGTGCTTTACAATGTTCTGTTAGTTTCTGCTGTAGAGCAGAGTCAATCAGTTACACTTACACACACATCCCTTCTTCTTCGGATTTCCTTCCCACTTAAGTCACCACAGAGCACTGAGCAGAGTCCCTGAGCTATACAGCAGGTCCCCATGGCGCTCTACTAAGCTGCTGCGGTCGTGTCTGACTCTTTGCAACCCTGGAGACTGCAGCCCGCCAGCCTCCTCCGTCCATGGAACTCTCCAGGCAAGAATACTGGAGTGGGTTGCCATACCCTCCTCCAGGATATCTTCCCAACCCAGGGATAGAACGTGTGTCTCTTACATCTCCCACATTGGCAGGCAGGTTCTTTACCATTAGCATCACCTGGGAAGCCCAGGTTATCACTGGTTATCTATTTTATATGTAGTATCAATAAAGTATATATGCCATTCCCAATATCCAAATTTTTCTAACACCCCTCTCCTCTCTGGGTGTCCATGTATTTGTTCTCTACATCTGTGTCTGTGTCTCTGTTTTGCAAATAAGATCATCTATACCATTTTTATAGATTCCACATATATGTGTTAATATACTGTATTTGTTTTTCTCTTTTTGACTTAACTTCTCTCTGTATGACAGTCTCTAAGTCCATCCACATCTCCACAGATGACCTGCTTTCATTCATTTTATGGCTGAGTAATATTCCATTGTATATATATATATATATCTATATACCATAACTTCTTTATCCATTCCTCTGTTGAGGGACATTTAGGTTGCTTCTATGTCCTGGGTATTGTCAGGTCTTTTTTTTTTTTTTTTTTCTCTTTTCATTTTTAATAAATGGGTATGTTGAGATACATACTAAGAAAAGTTTTTCTTCTTTAATTCATTAGTATTGTAAAAGAAACTTTTACTTCAGGGCTATTATAGCTAATGATATCTCTTAGTTTCAGTTTCATTTTTTTGTCGTTTTTTTCATTCTATTGATGATTCTTACATATCATTTGAAATTTTGAAAGACTTTCTTTGGTGTGTCTTAGAGGTGGACCAAATAAACCAAAAATTTACACATTTTTTGTAACTTAAATGCACATTTAAAATTAAAATTGACCTGATAAAAGGAAGACTGTTTCCAAGAGGACTCTTGGTTTTCATGCAAAGGGAGAATGAGATTCTAGTATTCTGGTTTTAACCAGATGTATATGTATTTGCATACTACACATACAATGTTGCAAATTGCTTTATAAGAATAAAAAGTTGGCAGTATGTTAAAATCCAAGTGTATCTTCATAATAGCAGTAGAGGGAGAAAAGGGAACCCTCTTACACTGTTGGTGGGAATGCAAACTAGTACAGCCGCTATGGAAAACAGTGTGGAGATTTCTTAAAAAACTGGAAATAGAACTGCCATATGACCCAGCAATCCCACTTCTGGGCATACACACTGAGGAAACCAGATCTGAAAGAGACACGTGCACCTCAATGTTCATCGCAGCACTGTTTATAATAGCCAGGACATGGAAGCAACCTAGATGCCCATCAGCAGATGAATGGATAAGGAAGCTGTGGTGCATATACACCATGGAATGTTACTCAGCCGTTAAAAAGAATTCATTTGAACCAGTCCTAATGAGATGGATGAAGCTGGAGCCCATTATACAGAGTGAAGTAAGCCAGAAAGATAAAGAACATTACAGCATACTAACACATATATATGGAATTTAGAAAGATGGTAACGATAACCCTATATGCAAAACAGAAAAAGAGACACAGAAATACAGAACAGACTTTTGAACTCTGTGGGAGAAGGTGAGGGTGGGATATTTCAAAAGAACAGCATGTATACTATCTATGGTGAAACAGATCACCAGCCCAGGTGGGATGCATGAGACAAGTGCTCCGGCCTGGTGCACTGGGAAGACCCAGAGGAATCGAGTGGAGAGGGAGGTGGGAGCGGGGATCGGGATTGGGAATACATGTAAATCCATGGCTGATTCATATCAATGTATGACAAAACCCACTGGAAAAAAATAATAATAATAATAAAAAAAAAGAAAAAAAAAAAATAGAAGGAGGAATAGATGAAAATGATTGTTAAGTTTTGAAGCTGGGGGACCGATACATGGAGTTTTATTATGTTTTACTTTCCATTATTGTGTATATATATATTTGGAAAGTCCCCTAACAAAGTTATTATTTAAAAAAAAAAAAGAAGTTATCAATATCAGTTGACATGGTTGTCATAAAGGAATCTTCACAAATATTGAAGAAAAGTATAAAAGGTCATAAAATTGATGTACCTCTACATTTACTAAATAATTAGCCTCTGTTTTGAAAAGTAAAATTCTCAGATCATTATATCAGAAGAAAAAGAATGTCTCTTGAATGCTTATAATCTATCTTTTGATCAAGGATCACACAGAGATTTTAAAACTCTTTATTTAGACTATTGTGAACTTAATATATATTAATAAAACTGAATGGCTTTGAGCATGTTGAATGTAAAAATGTGTATACATAAATGCACACACACACACAATTGATGTGATTTACAATTTCACTCTCTTCCTGAGAATACATCAAATTTCTAGTATTATATGAGACACAGATATTTAAAAACTTTAAAAAAAAAAGGATATAAAATTAAATATATGATTCCTAGCCCCAACTATCTTCAATAATTTCATATTATTTGACATATATTTATTATTTAACATATTATTATTACTTGACATATCTTATTGTATGCTACTTGATTTTGTAGTTATCTCAGTTCTAAAGAACATATGAATAAATAATTTAATACAGGCTTCAATGTCAGTTCTTTAAATTGTTTCTATAGATAAATGCATCTAACATGAAGTCATTTTCATACAAAATCCATGTAGGCAGAGGCTGAAGTAAATATATTTTAAGAGGAATTCTGGTCTATAGAGAATGTGTTACATTGAAGTTACTATGCATTTTTAATTAAAAATAATTTTCAAATTTTATGATATCCCTAGGGTGCTATAAAAGCAGGATTTGTAATCACCATGATAGACAATGTACCATATGGTTTTGCATAGTATTATGGCTTTGTAAGTAACAGATTTAACTTTAAGTAAATGTTTTTCAAATATACTGAAAGGACATTATGTGCTTTTTCAGGTTTAAAGAAAGGAAAAACATGTTAATTCAACAGTTACATATCTATATCTGTTTCTTGTAATCTCTGATCCTCATTAGTGGAATGCCCTGAGGGACACTTAAGTGCAACTAAGCATCTCTTGAAAAATGCATTATGACTTTATTTTCTTCCCAGAAAAAAAAAGTCTCGATCCATTTTCATCCTTATAAATTAAAAACTGCTGCTGCCCATCACTGAGGTTTTAACTGCACCACCAAGGCAGAGTTCTCAGCTTGCTGGGTATTAGTAATGGCTCTGCCTGTCTGCCCTTCAGCTGGGACATTAAACTGAGGTCTCATCTGCTTGCCTCTAGGGGCTGCTGTAGCGGAGTGAAAGATCTCATTATGCTTTTCTGAAAGAGGAGGGGCAACCTCAGAATCTTGACCTTCATTTTCAAAACATGTAACACACAAGGCCAGGGGTAAGTCATTGCTTCATAACTGAAGCTGCCAACTTGATTTCCAAGAGCTGTGTAATCTTCAGAATCAAAACAATGAATTCAAATTTCACTGTATAATATATTGAAATTATGAGACATAATGCAATCTCTTTTTATTCTATTTTCCAATGCTATAAGAGGAAGAGGCATATCACTAATTTCATGAGAAGAAACTTTTCCATTACAGCTTGATTTTAATTGTCTATCAGGATATCTTTCAACTGAAGCATGCATATTACCATATGTGAAATAGATGACCAGTCCAAGTTCAATGCATGAAGCAGGGCACCCAAAGCTGGTGCACTGGGGCAACCCAGAGGGATGGGGTGGGATGGGAAATGGGAGGGGGGGTTCAGGACAGAGGAACACATGTACACCTGTGGCTGATTCATGCCAATGTACGGCAAAAACCACCACAATATCGTAAAGTAATTAGTCTTTACTAATTAAAATAAATTAAAAAAAGAAAA
Organism: Dama dama; assembly: GCF_033118175.1. NCBI lineage: Eukaryota > Metazoa > Chordata > Mammalia > Artiodactyla > Cervidae > Dama > Dama dama. The sequence continues at coordinate 37,516,751 of NC_083700.1, read as the reverse complement.
ACACAAAAAAAGAACCCATTACCTAGGTAACTTAGGACATTATAAGAAAGAGGCATAGCAGCCCCCACTGGTGAAAATACCAAGTCTATATTTCTTACACCACATTAGATTACAAGCCTTCAGAGAAGATAAAATAGTCTATGATACATTATAAGGAAGATTCCTATCTGATTTCAAATGAATTTAGATTATTTGCATACTACTTAAAGCAAGTAAATATACTGAAATTTTACTTGAGTATGTAGCACTGTTCATTATAAGAGTAACTGGTGGAGGGCTTCCCTGTTAGTTCAGTGGTTAAGAATCTGCCTTACAATGCAAAAGTCACTGGTCAGATCCGTGGTCGGGAAAGATCCCACATGCTGCACGGCTGCTAAGCCTGCGAGTCACAACTTCTGAGGCCTATACACCTTTAGAGCCTGTGCTCCACAAGAGAAGCCATTGCAATGAGAAGCCCGCACACCGCAACTAGAGAGCAGCCCCGCTCGCTGCAGCTTGAGATAGTCCAGGCTCAACAATGAAAACTCAGAGCTGCCAAGAAAACAAAGAGTAACTGGTGGAAACAAGCTATATGTTTATTAACTGATGAATGAACAAACCAGACGTGGTATAGCCATACAATGGAGTCATGAGAAGGGACGGATAGTGATATAAGTTCCCTCATGGATGAACTTTGAAAACATCATACTAAGTGAAGAAGCCAGACACAAAAGACCACGCAATGGATGAGTCTATTTACATAAAATATCCAGAATAGGCAAATCTATAGAGACATAAAGCAGATCAATGGTAGCCAGGGTCTGGGAGCAAAGGAGAATGGGGAATGACTGCTTAATGACTATGAGTGATGAAGATAGCATGGAACTAGATAGCTGGTTGTGGTTGTTTAGTCACCAAGTTGTAACCCATGGACTGTAGCCCACCAAGCTCTTCTGTCCATGGGATTTCCCAGGGAAGAATACATCCTTTTCCAGGGGCTCTTCCTGACCCAGGTATTGAACACATGTCTCCTGAATTAACAGGCAGATTCTTTACCACTGAGTCACCAAGGAAGCCCGGTGTTGGCTGTATAACACTGTAAATATTAAGTGGCACTAAACTGTGCCTTTAAAAATGGTTAAAGTAGTAAATTTCATTTCAAGTGTATTTTTTCACAATAAAAATTTGTTAATGCAGGGTTAAAAAAGTAATGAACTGACAATTTGCGTTTTAAAATTGGAATGAAAGAAGAATTACTCAGGTAATGCGAGACATACTAATTTGGATTCCATGAAGAGAATTGTATCTTCCCAGAATATAAATGTGTTAATTTCCTTGAAGACTAAAAGAAACTAAAAGTTATCACATGCTTGTAAGACATGAAACAGAAAAATGAAAGCGATCACCAGCTATATCTTGCTTGCAACTTAATAGTCATAGGTAAATACTTTGAAAGCAGGTTCTTTCCATTTCAAGTTATTTCCCCCAGTCCCTGACAAAGTTCCCGCCACATATTGCTTAAGCAAAGAATAATAAATGTACAGAAATGAATGATAAAGAAATGCCATCATTTTAAAAAGAACACATCTATAATTTTAAAGAGGCCTCTTTTAAATAAAACTCCAAAGATGAAGAATTATAAAATCAAAGAAAGATAGATTTCTCCAAATACTTATTATTTCAGTAAAGACATCCTGGCAGACTTTGATGTATCTCAGGAGAAAGCCCTGAGGCTGTCTCAACAATTGTAGACCACCTCGTTCAGGCATCTATAATAAGAGGAAGATCCCTTGTAACTTATCCATATCAAATAATATACTACAGTTTGCCTTGTCACCCAATACAGCAAGAAATGTAAAACATTGTTTTCAACTTTATAGAACAACTCATTTCAGAAACCACTGAGGGAAGTTTATGTTTTAAGAATTACTTCCTTATCACGACTCTCCCTACCATGACTTAATAAAGAAGCCAACCAGTTTAAATTTATGACTCCTATAGACTTGTAGGCCACTTCATTAAATCCTATTATGCTACTATCATGCAAGAAATAGATCTCACTAGAACTTTGGACTTGAAAGGAATGAAAAGTTGGCTGAAATAATTCAAAGACAGTAGACACAAGAGGAAGACAAAGATAAAAGTTACTATCTCTTAGTTTCCTCTATATATGTGCAATATTTAATTTGGAAACTGTGAATCAGATTGAATTCTTTCAGCTTCTGTGTTACGATTTTGTAATCATATGTTCAATAACATGTCCTCTTCTCCAAGGACTAAACCAGGGTGACTGAGTTGTGAGGAGGAAATAGTTACCAAACACTTTTAGAATAATTTCCTTAAGGGGAAAGAGGGGAAAAGGGATATGAGAGGATCATCTCTGTGAAATTTGGGTTTAGCTTCTGAAATTGAAGTGATAACTTTGACAGCCAGATAGCTATTTCTAGTACATCACAATTCTTCATAAAACTCTCTGTGTTCAAGGTGAGAGGCTGAATAAAAAAGCTATAGTAGACATAAAGCTGGAAGAAGGGAAGAAATTTTCTGTACAAACACATTTTTAAGTGCACTTATTAGGATAAAATAATTTTTACTGTAAATATTTCATGCTGAGTCAGATCTTTCCAATATATGATATCCTATCTGGAAATAAATTAAGAACTTTTGAAAGCTGCATGAATATTTTCAAAGCACTGTCAGAAAAAAAAAATATGTTAATGGTACTTCAAGAGGCTGGACAATAAACAATTTCCAAAAATGTCCAACTTGGGCTATTTGAATAAAATGCCAACATCAACCAGTCAACTCAATTATAAGGTAAAAAGAATAAATATCAGTTACATTTATGAAGCACAATTCAAAAAATAAAATCAATTACCTGATATTTTATAGCCAAATGACTGGCAAATTGATGAAAGTCCATGGTTTCCTTACTTTAAAAGACTTTGGAAAATATTACAGAAATGTGGCTTTACCCATGTTATATATAAATACAAAAATGTAAGTATATATACATTTAAACTAATATGGTAAAAATCATCTAAGAGTTATATGGAAATATGAAAACCACAGTGACACAAAGTTAACTAATAAAAGAATAAAGAACAGAGTGCCTTTTCTAGAAAACCACTATTATGAGATGACATAAGATGCCAGGCACTTTATTTCCTTTCAATATTTGATGGTAAGAGTAATAGCCAGTGTTTTTTGCTTGATTATAAGCACGCTGCCTCACTTAATTTTTAAAACAGATGAAGACACAGAGACACCAGTCAAACTGCTGGAAGTCAAGAATCTAGTAACTGACAGAACAAGGATTTGAACTTATGTCATCTGAGTACAGAGCCAGTGCTCTGAGCATTTATCCTGTCCCTATAAGAGAGCTCTAAAAATATGAAGTTTGATGTGTAATGAATTTGCATTACATTTAACTCACCTTTCTAATTGATTCAAAGTGATGGGACTGCTTATAAAAATAATGCACTTTTCGTATTTTCCATGTCCTTAACGTTAAACATTTGTTAATCTAAATATGCATCATAGGAAATCAGCTTTCAAATGTTTAGTGGTTGAGGATATTAAGTCTCAGATGAGTCAGAAACCATTTCTATTCAAGTTCTAAAATGAGGATAAAACCATTTTGCTCTTTTTAAAAGTTCCATTAAGAAGTAATATGAGATGAGAATTCTGTGGTACTCTGATGTTTAGGACTCCATGCTTCCACTTCAGGGGGCACGGGTTCATTCCCTGGACCCCTGACCAGGAATGAAGATAGAATACACATGCTTCACAGTGGAGAGGCCAAGAGGAAAAAAAAAATAGAAGTAATATGAGAAATGGTCCTGAAAGGAACAAAACCCCTCCTGCTCCCCGGGATGTAGAAATGTCATGTGATTGGAAACTTTATATTAAGTTCATTCCAGATCAGCTTTCTTTCTTCTCTTCATTTCCTCCCCCCTCTATTGTCTCATTATTTCCCAAGTCCTCCAGCCCAAGGGAAGTCAGTAAAAAACAGAGTTTGAGGTCTACATCCTGAAGAGTAATAAAGTGTGAAGAGAATTGGTTCTAGAAATCGAAACCCTAAGTGTTGTTCTTGATTTCACCACCATCTATCTAGCTTTACTACCTTGGGAAATCATTGAATTTCTCGGAGACTCTCTCTTCATTTGTAAAATGACTGTAATTATACCTGCTCTGAGTTTCTGTGAGGATCAAATGAGATAATATGTGCAAAAATGCTTTGTGGGTGTCCAAACACTAAGTTATTCTTTTGGGTGAAGAGGATAATTTTATAATGAAGGCCTTCTCAATAGGATTATATAGCCAAAAGTCATAGAAGTTTTTTTCTTTTTTTTTAATAATGTATTTTGGCATCCTTGATCTTATCATCAGCCTAAAAAATTTGTGAACCACAGTTATAGTCATCGAAGAGACAGATGCAAACACCAGGATTTGGCTCCAGTATTGGGAGGACCATGTCTCAATTCAAGGGAGGAAGATTAGTGAGGACAAAATATCCCATGAATGCTGAGGCAGCAGGTCTGGGTGGCATGCTAGCACTTTTCAAATAGACAGAAGTGCCATTTCTTCAGTTTTTTAAAGAGTTCTTAATTTCTGATATTTTAGATATATACATAGTTAATTATGCCATTCAAAGATAAATTTGAATGACTTGAGTAGGTCAACCACTCTTACACTGTGGTTATCTGTTATAATGAATAAATATCAATGTGCCAAAATTTTTTCATTCTATAGCAATTGTTCAAATGGGTTATTTTATTTCTCTCTGTATACAAACAAACTTCTCAGTTACACACTGCTCACATTAACAATAATTTTTTTTTAATTCAGAGTTTATTTGACATTGACAACTTGTTGATTTCTCTATAAATTTCTTTGTTTCAAAAATCTGTATGCCCCTAAAACATATAAGTGTAAAAACATGAGAAAACAGAAAACAGTAAAGTTATCTCAAACAAAAATGTATCTAGCAACCATATTCAACATTCTTGTAAGAACTGTTAATAAGAAAAATTGGAAAAAGTTCTAACTTTTAAAATGGCTTAAATGTGAATATTTATTTCCCTCTTAACAACTAGTAATTGTCTGACTCCTGTGTTATTATTAGAAAGAGAAGACAAAATACTTCATACTTAGATTTAAGAAAGGAACAAAATGAAGAAAATATATAGCAGTTAAAGAAAGCACGGGAGAATTGAAACTGTGATTCCATATTTCATTTTCAAAAAAAGATGACCAAGTATCCTTTCAAGTTTTGTTCCCCTAGAGCCTCCAAAATAGAACACTGTATTGAAATCAGCAGGTCATGCACAAGAAGATGGTTTAACTGCTAATTAACACTAGATGATATACTGAGAATTACATGCTAATTAATTCTCTGTAGGTCTAAATGCCCTTCCTTCTATGTCATTTTCAATGAACATATTAATATGAAGGCTAAGGTAGCATGTTTGCCAAATGAATTAGTAATCAATGAAAATTGTGCATCAAAAATGTGACATATTAGAAAATTTTTAAAAATAAAAATGACTAAAGTGAAGAAAACTACTTACTTGAAAAAAACTCACAGATATCCACATAAATGTCAATGTGGATATTTTTGAAAAACACAAAAAGCATTGCCACAAGAGAAGGCAAGAGAGTGAGAAAGAAACTCAGACTCTAAAGGGCATCTTCTTGTAAACCTTTCAACATTTGGACATATCTTACAGTCAAAGAGCACTGTGTCAGTGTGACCCAACTCCATCCTGATAAGTGGTTTCGTAGAATCCCTTTAAGAGTGCTTCTTCCAGCCATCCTTTCAGGAGTCTCTTCAGGTTGCAGACAGTGACGAGCAGAAAATACGTGATTGTTCAAGAACACGTTTTCCCTTGGGGGAAGGCGTGCCCACAGATAAGTTGGGTTTTGGGCCATGGCCAGATTGAGTAATTTCACTATATGTTCCTTCCAGAAAGCTCAATATTTATAATTGTGGTCACCATGTCTCGCTGGTTTGCTAATACCCTTCATCACTGCTTCCTCTGTACTCTTCCGAGGGCAGAGGTTCATCTGTTTAAGAATCTCTCCACCACAAATAAAAACCATCAAACGGATTTTAAAACCTCTGTGGTCGATCCTTTTGTAAAAGCCCCACTATCTGTTGGTCTTTAGATGTGATTTGTCTGCTTATTTATTTATTGCTTTCATGCATTATTCTATTTGGTCTCCAACATTTAAAAAATACCTAAATATTTTACAATCACTAAAGCTGACTGGAGAGCTTTAAAAAAACATTGTTGCAAAAGAGTTTCTAGCAAGACTCCAATTTGGTGCTGGTAAGGCTGAAATGTGACTGAATATAACAATGATAATTTTTCACTTGCAAAATAATTCATCTCTTGAGTAAACATTAGCTGTGCATACATTTTTTAATAAGGAGAAAATATGCATAGAAAATCAGAAATGTTAATGTGCACCCAATAAGGCATATCACACAAGGGAATGTCATTGTTTTGTTTTGTATTGACAAGTTTTTTAATAGCAGTTTCATTTAGAAAGGCCAAATTAAAGTCCCACAAATGAATGTACATTGTGTTTTAACTAAAAGAATTGGTAAATATTAAAAATCGAATGAATTTTCACTGGTAATATTTATGAAAAGGGTCAAGGTACATAGTAATAAAAGAACTTAAAGTTTGAAAGAGCAGAGTTTGATGCCTAACACTGCAATAAATTGCTTTGTAATCATGCACACAATTGCACTCATTTCACATGCTCAAGGTCATGCTCAAAATCCTCCAAGCTAGGCTTCAACAGTATGTGAACTGAGATCTTCCAGATGTTGAAGCTGGATTTAGAAAAGGCAGAGAAACCAGAGATCAAATTGACAACATCCACTGGATCATAGAAAAAGCAAGAGAATTCCAGAAAAAAACAAAACAAAACAAAAACTGCTTCATTGACTACACTAGCCTGTGACAGTGTGGATCACAACAAACTGTGGAAAATTCTTAAAGAGATGGCACTACCAGACCACCTTACCTGCCTCCTGAGAAACCTGTATGCAAGTTAAGAAACAGCATTTAGAACCAAATGTGGAATAGACTGGTTCAAAATTGGGAAAGGAGTATGTCAAGGCTGTCTGTTGTCACCCTGTTTATTTAACTTATATGCAGAGTACATCATGCAAAATGCCAGGCCAGATGAAGCACAAGCTGGAATCAAGATTGCTGGGAGAAATATCAATAACCTCAGATATGCAGATGACACCATCCTTATTGCAGAAAGTGAAGAAGAACTAAAGAGCCTCTTGATGAAGGTGAAAGAGAAGAGTGAAAAAGCTGGCTTAAAACTCAACATTCAAAAAACAAAGATCTGGTCCTATCACTTCATGGCCTATAGATGGGGAAACAATGGAAACCAGTAAAAGATTTCATTTTCTTGGGCTCCAAAATCACTGAGGATGGGTACTGCAGCCATGAAATTAAAAAAACAAACAAACAAAAAGAAAACCTTGCTCCTTGGAAGAAAAGCTATGACAAACCTAGACAGTGTATTAAAAAGCAGAGACATCTCTTTGCTGACAAAGGACCATATAGTCAAAGCTATAGTTTTTCCAGTAATTATGTATGGATATGAGAGTCAGACCGTAAAGAAGGTTGAGCATCTTGACCATGTTTTCTTCTTATCTTGACCAACTCTTTCACTCTCGAATTGGATATTCATGCCTTGGGGGAAAAGAGGAGAACTCAGAGAAATCTGGGGACAGGTATTAATAAGAGACAAAAGAGCAATGCTTGGGAGAACTTGCTAGTAACATAGTATCAGTAATGGTCAGTATGAATTTAATAAATATGTTAAGCTTTTTCCTAACAGTGATTGCTCAAGTCATGGAATCTCTTTTATATTAGTAGCCATTGGCATCAGATTCTCATTCTAGTTTGCACTCTTCTCCACTCACTTCATCCATTCTGATAAGACATCATCTTATTTTCTTACAATTTGTCCTCCTTGGTGGCCCATTTCTCTTCCTTTGCTCCAATAATTTTGATATATGTCAGATTACATCAGTCATTGTCCCCTGAACAAAGGTCCCAATCCATGCCCCTATGATATCTTTATCAACTATTTACAAAAAGAAGAAAAAATAGTGGAGGGTTTTACTATTTTAATCATCTATTACCTAGCAATATGAGCCCAAGATTCTAATTGCATGTCTTTTATATACTTTGTTATACACTTAGTCATTTTACCTGCACGAAGTAACACACATCAACATTAAAAATATACAAACTTTGAAAACATACGTTGATTTTTTAACATTTATCTCCACTTTCTCCTAAAATTCCATTAAGCTAAGAGGAAAGACAATATTAAATTGGTAAACAAATCAATTCATAAAAGAAATTAAAGAGAACTGGGACATGTACACACTGCTATATTTTAAATGGATAACCAACAAGGACCTACTGTATTGCACAGGGAACTCTGCTCAGAATTGCTGAAAAACCTAAATGGGAAAGTAATTTGAAAAAGAATAGATTCTATATATGTATAACTGAATCACTATGGTACACCTGAAACTAACACAACATTGTTAATCAACTATACTCCAGTATAAAATAGATGTTTTAAAAAAGGAGAGAGAAAAGAGGAATAAAAATGGATAAAGGAGTTAAAAAAAAAAAGTCTTCATGGGTTAGGAAAATGCCTTACTATAGAGGAGGAAGGAGAAGGAAATTGCATCCCATTCCAGTATTCTTGCCTGGATAATCCCGTGGCCAGAGGAGCCTGCGGGGCTGCTGTCCATGGGGTCACACAGAATTGGACATCACTGAAGAGACTTAGCAGCAACAGCAGCATAGAGGAGGAAAAGTGAAAGTGAAAATGGTAGTCACTCAGTTGTGTCTGATCTTTGTGACCCCACAAATGTAGCCCACCAGGCTCTTCTGTCCATGGGATTTCCTAGGCAAGGATACTGGAGTGGGTAGCTATTGAAGCTACAGTCTAATTTTCTATAGAGGAAGTTATCTGCAAGAAATAATCTGTGACTAGAATCCCAGTACAACAAGAAATAGGCATGAAGCTCAAAACAGAGAAATCAGTCAAAAATGTGGATACAGTCAGGTGACTAATACTCACTTCTCCCTCACCCCTCAAAACGTACATATTGAAACTGTGATGTTTCTGGAAATAACAACACTGACAGACTTTAGTCTCAAGCACTCCAGGCTCAGTAGAGGGTTGGGGTATGAGGCTGAAGGTAGAATATAGAAAGGTCTAGTATTGAACAGTGGAACCCTCAGAATGTCTATCCTTTATCCTAACTATCAGAACACTTGCTTCAAGGTTTAGAACCCCAAGCCGGAGACTGAAGAATTCTTACCTTGAAAAATTCAATTACTCCAAATAGCAACACTGTAAATTCCCCTCTTGGGTCCATTCATGGTAACAGTCAACAAGCTTTGATCATCTGAGGAAAGATTTCAGCCTAAAAATGAAAGACCAAAGCACACAATGGGAAAAAAGTAGCTCTGGGGATACAGAAACAAAGCAGGGAGCAGGAAACATAAATGTCTACTTTGTATCCTAACAGAAAGAGGAAGATAATCCATCAATGAAACAAGGTGCTTTTAAATAAAAGGAGTAACCAGGAAATAGGAAATGACTCTTGCATATTAAAAACAGGATCACTGAGATTAAGTACTACTACTACTAACAATAATGAAAACGGAAATGTTGGATCATTCACTGAATTTCCTGAAAAGCAGTATAAAACTTGTATTTAATGTTTAAAGTAAAATAAGATATTTAAATTAGAGATTTAATTGAGAGTATTCAAAATCCAACGAATAGAAAAAAGAAATCAGAAAAAAACAATCATACAACTGTTTCCTGTAACTGAAGGTTTTCTTCAAACTGAAAGTCCAAGTACTCATTTCAGAACACATGAAAAAGAAAGGTAGAGTGCTTATGCATATGGAGTCTAGTACCAGACGGCTTGGAATCACCATCCCCCCATCCGTCAGATGCATGAGTTTGGACAATTCACTTGGTACTTTAGTGCTCAATTTCCTCATCAGTAAAGTGTGATTGATATTGATAATATGTATCACCTCAGGCCATTGTGAAGATTAAATTATTATTAAAAGGCACACAAAGTTCATGAAGTACTAAGAGTAAGTAATCAGAATCAATTATCATTACAATTATCATAAGAGATTTTGTGGTGGGATGGGAAGAGTTTACATATAAAGTATCAGGAACTGGAATGGCATCAGGTTTTATAAACACAGTAGAAAAAAAGATAAAGCAATGCTTTCCTAAGTTTGAGGGAAATTATTTTTAACAGAGTATTTTAGAAGCCAACTCAATGGACATCACCCACTCAATGGACATGAATTTGAGTAAGCTCCAGGAGTTGAGTGAGCTCTGGGAGTTAATGATGGACAGGGAAGCCTGGCGTGCTGCAATCCATGGGGTCGCAAAGAGTCAGACATGACTGAGCAACTGAACTGAACTAATTTTAGAAGCCAAGTTAACATTTAAGTATGTGGGTAGAATGAAAGTATTTTTAGAACTTCAGAATTGTAGCATTTTTATTGTTTTGTTTAGCTAAACATCCACACATTCTTATTTAGGAAATTCCAGGAAGACATACCTGTGTATGTGTGTGCTAAGTCCCTTCGGTCGTATCTGACTCTTTGCAACCTCATGGACTGTAGCCAGTCTGGTTCCTCTGCCCGTCGAATTCTCTAGGCAAGAATACTGGAGCGGGTTGTCATGCCCTCCTCCAGGGGATCTTCTCAACCCAAGGATCAAACCTTGCAGGCACTATACCACTAGTGCCACCTGGGAAGCCCTCCTTGAAGACACGCTACCTCAACACAAGAATATAAATGAAAGATTTTGGAAAACCGGAATGAAGAGCGCCAACAAAGGATAGTAGTAAAAGAAGTCTCAGGATAACAGCTGTGCAGCAGGCCTAGAAACCACTGTAAATTCATGAGTGCATCAGATGTCCATAGAAAAACAGATTGTTAGAAAGATAAATAGAACTGAAGAATTATTTCATGTATTGGACCATTTGGAAAATATTGTTGAGATAGGTATAACCCATGAGTGTGAACATTATGGATGATTCACTGTAAATAAAAATTAAATGATTTTTTGAATGCAAATATTAGTTGGCAGAAAAACAATAACAAGCATAAGAAAATAAAACATATTGTATTACTTGCAAGGTTCAGAAGTGCATTCCATTTACAAAGTCATAGTATTTAACTAAATCCCTAGCTGTAGTTCTCCCAAAGAGTGGGGCAAGTGGTGAAGAAAATCATTAGTTTCCAAAAAAGCCTATAGTTGGCTAATGTCTAACACTTAAGAGCTAAGAAGGAAGTAAAAGTTTAATATTAATATTTAGAAATAGAACACTAAATAACAGAAGAAAACACAAAATAAGTTAAAATCTGTTGATGGGTAACATGACAGAGGTCAAGGAGGATGGAAATTTATTCTTACTAGGTTTTACAGAACGACTTGAAATTTTTAATTATGTATCTGTATTAAATAAATTCAATTATAGGTTAATTATAAAATTGTATTTCACTGAAACCTTCTCACTCTCTGATATAAGTCTCCCTCAACTCTGGAACCCTCTCAACTTATTTAAATCTTTCATATCCTAGTTTTACCAACTGATTCCTTTGGCCAGCTTTTTAGACTTCATATTCTCTTTTAAATTTTCCTTTTTCTTATTTCAGGATCTGCCAAAGACGCTGTGGGTTATAACAGCAGGTCTTTCCCATTAATGCTACTGGCAGAGATGCCCAAAATATTCCTGATTGATTGAAGCTTGGTTTGCTAGTTCCTCACTTTTGGGAACACTAAATTCCTTTGCAAATTAAAAACAAACACAGCTGAACTATCTTATGTTTAATTTAGCCTAGCCCAGATTAATGAAACTTCAGGCAGTTTAGAACCCTTAGGAACTTTTCTGGGATAATTGTAAGAACGTACATATTGGCACCAGATTCCCTCCTTTAAATCATTATTTTAAACACCACAGTTTTTTCATTCTATGATGCTAGATTTTCAGAGTGGGTTTCAGTGTTTGTGGGAGACATTAAAAGCATAGAAATAAATAGTTGATGATAAGTAAAATGAATTATTATCATAAAGAAGCCCCTCTTTAAAAATTATATCAGATTTGCTCACAAATTTTTATCATAAATAATTGGTAATCACTAACAGATAGATCAGTATAGGTATATTATATATGTATAAATGTATATATTTTTATATCATTTGGTGCAACTGAAGTGACGATCCCTGCCTTTCCCCCCACCATTACTGTAATACAAACATAAAGGCTTTCCTTTGGTTCTAAAGTTACAGCTGCACTGTTCAACTTGTTTCTTGGTTCTGGCAGTGTTGAAGACTGGCTGCTTAGTATAATCTGAACCCCCTGCCTTTGCACAAAAAGAAAGCAGAAAAAAAAGAAAACAGAGGCAAAAATCCTCACCGTGTTTTATCAAGCTTATAGAAACCTAGTCTGGGGAGCTATTACAGCTGCAGACAGTTCATGCCTGTGTCACAGAATGCCTTTATAATATTTTGTTGCTTCTATTTTTCAGAGGTTTTTTTTTTGTTTGTTTTTTTTTAATACTAACTCTGCTGTGGCTATTAGGGTCTCCTGCTGCAACTTATTCCCAAATCCTGCCCAGTGGAAGTGTAACCACAGTATTTACTCTAAAATTATAGTATTCTAGGTTCTCCATTATTTCTAAGGTTTCCAACTGTCCTCATTTGTCTAAGATTGTCCAGTTTATATATTTTCCAACAAAATGGCCTTCCCTGGTGGCTCAGATGGTAAAGAATCCATTTGCAATGAAGGCAACCTTGGTTCGATCCCTGGGTCAGGAAGATCCTCTGGAGAAGGAAATGGCAACCCACTCCAGTATTCTTGCCTGGAGAATTCCGTGGACAGGGGAGTCTGATGGGCTACAGTCCATAGAATCTCAAAGAGTTGGACACAACTGAGCAACTGACACTTTCACTTTTTTCTTTCAGCAAAAGGAAAATTGTAATCAGTTTCACTAACCAAACCGCCTGATTCAGGTTTTTAGATGTTGCATGTGTAAGGAGGCAGTGGATCCAAATTAGGTCCTTAGTTTTTAAAGGGTGAAATATGCAAATATTCTAGATCTCTGAAAAGAAAACAGTCTAGAGTTGAGAAAAGTAAAAAGAAGCATTTGAGGTGGAAGATAAGTAAACACATTTCTGGTACAATGAGTTTAGAGAATCTTTTGAATCAAATGGACCAATGAGAAACATAGTAACAAACTGAAACCTGACATCAGATTTACACACACACACACACAAATATATATATATATATGCTTATGTTTGGTTTGAGATTCTTAGCTTGCAGTAGGAGATATCTTGTGATCGAGAACATCAGACCTACTGTTATTCCTACATTTTGACTAAGCAGGGTCAGGAATCTTACTTCCCAAGGTATCTTATGTAAGAACTATGAAGAGCTGACAAACTATAAGCACTCAGACCTCAGCTGTGAGCAGTTACTTGTAGACATTTTGGCATCACATTCTACTTCACCACACACAAAATACTGTATAGAAATAGAGAGGAAGGAACAGGTCATTCTTACTAGAATGGAACCTAGTCATAAAGGAAAGTTTTCTGAGGTAGGAACCATTTTATTTAAATATCTCAAGATGAGTTGAAGTTTGCCATATCGGGGAAGAAGTAAAAGGCTATTTCAGACCCATCTTAGTCCAAGACAGTGGATAAAATGCAGTACCTGCCAGGCTCATCAAGCCAGACCCAGGAAACACAAATATTAGGATCTTAATTTCACAGGCAAAATTTTATTTGTCCCAAAAACCATTATACCACACTTCAGGTTATACTCTATGCATATATTTTTTCCTTGTTTTTTTAATTAAAAATAATAATAGCTGTCTAGGCACATGGCTTTCCTGTTTCAATCCCCAGCATCCTTTGTCACTATTCAATGTCCATGAATTGGTAACATAAATGGAAATGTTACATTGTTAAGTAACGCTTCTGTGAGATCCTTACTTTCAAAGATAAGGTGTATATCCTTTTATCTTCCACTTTCATTTTTGCATCTGCCACCTGGAATGTGGATGGGAGACTGGGGTTCTAGCAGATAATTTGAACCATAAAAACAGGAGCCGCTGAAAGGAATAGTGGAGTAATTGAGCTGGAGATTACCTGGAACCATTCTCTCAGTCTTGAATTTTCTGTTTTAATCAACAAGAGAAAAAAAAAAAAAAGACACATCTCATTTTTTTTTATTAGCCAAACCTAATCTTCATTGATAAGCCTTCTTAAGAATTACCATCAATTTAGGGAGATCATATATATAAATGTCTGGCCTTACGTCATTGCGTCAGTTCCAGCTCATCTTTGAAAATTGTACCTGAAAACTGAGTCGTATTGAATTAAAAATACTTTAACTATGTTTTCTGTTAAATGCTTGAATTTTAAAGCACATCCCTCCCCATTTTTAAGACAAGCTGAATATTCAGCTCTGTTTATGAGTACATTTTAGGGAAAAATCATTTAAAAGCTTTTGTGTTTAATGATACAAAGAAATAGCAATCACTTTTAAAAGATGTTGTGAGAGCCTAGATTTTAAATCAGAACAACAATGCCATTTCGAGCTGTGATGGACAAGACTCAGAAGGATTAGGATTTGGGTTCTAATTTGCAAACAGGGCTTGTGTTTGGATTAGGATTTGACCTCAATTTCTCTTTATGGATTTAGGTAAAGCTTTTATTAATCACTCATCCAAAAGAGTGGCTTAAGTCTGTATGGGATAGGACAATAGATATATTTTTATTAAATAAACTCAAAACAGATAAAAACTCTATGAGTGATCCTGGCTATTACGCCTGAATTTCTGCTTCTTAGATGTCAGTTGTTTTTTAAGAAAGCATGTTTTAGGCATCCATTATTCAATTATTAGAATTCATTTGGAGTCATTAGTCAAAGTGTCTATGTTGAAATTATTTGGAAGAATTTTTTAACAAATTTCTTAAATGTGTACATGTGTGTATGTATGTTCACACACACACACATATATATGATTATACTATATATTTTTTATATTTGCATATTTTAACATAGATATGAGATAAACATTTGAAGAATTTTAGGCAAGCAAAATTCTCTATAATTATAATAAAACTACAGTAACACTCTAAGATAACACATATGTGTTAATAGAAGTTTTCATATAACTAGTAATTCAGATATGAGGTCATAGATAATTGGTGCCTAATTGCCTCCCAGCCCACTTTCTCAAGTGGGGACATATTTAACTTACCTTCTGTGTGTGGTGAGAGGGTAGAGATGGACAGATTAGGCATGAAGGGGGAAAGGGTAGGAAACTCTGTTTTGAGAAGCTGGGACTGGAAAATGGTAGAACCTGGTTTCTCACAAATCCTTCTAGCCTAAATCTTTCTGAGTGAGACTTAAGTTTCCACTCCATGGAAATGTAATGTCTGCTAATGACTAGGACTCCCAACCAGCCCAGAACCTGGATCCTTCCTACAATTATGGCAACACCCACAAGAAACACTAGAAGGCACTGAATAGTCAGCAATAGAATAAAACTTAAAGTACTATAAATGGAACTCAGGAATTCCAGCAGGCCAGCTTGAGGGCCAATGGCTGGCAGTCATTTTATTAACCTCATAATAAGTGTTTGACTCTTTCAACCACATTTTTTGTATTAAGATGGAGCTGTACTGTACTGAGAAGAAAGGCAAACCTCTTGTGAGTTATACATCGTCCATAATCTTCTGTAAGTTGCTGTAACTTACATAGAGATTCCTGGAGAAGGAAATGGCAACCCACTCCAGTACTCTTGCCTGGAAAATCCCATGGATAGAGGAGCCTGGTAAGCTACAGTCCATGGGGTCGCAAAGAGTTGGATACGACTGAGTGACTTCACTTTCACATACAGATTAGTGTGTCTTAATGGGGTCCATGGTCTTCCCAGGTGAGTTGGTGGTAAAGAACGCACCTGCAGGCAAGAGACAAGGGATGGATCCCTGAGTTGAGAAGATCCTTTTAAAGAGGAAATGGCAACCACTCCAGTTTTCTTGCCTGAGAAATCCCGTGGACAGAGGAGCCTGGAAGGCTGCAGTCCATGGGGTTGCAAAAGAGTTGAACATGACTTAGTGACTAAATAATAACAACAGCAACAATGGGGACCATGTGTGTGCATTTCTGCATTTAAGAAGCTCCCCAATAATCCTGATGCTTATTGATATTTAGAACCAAAAGTGTAGATTATTGCTCTATGGCTAATCTTGTCTTCTCAACAGGATGGAAAATCCCATAAAGTTTTAAGACCTGCCCATATATTTTTTTTGTTTGCTCAATAGCAACTAAGACAATGCTAAGCAAACAGCACCACTTTAATAATATGAAATAATACTATTTAGTAACTCTATCTTTATCTCATGAGTTTTTGTTTTCTAAGACTGTCTTCTATCCCTGAGTACCTCTCTCTCCTGGAATAAAAAAGACTGTGGTAGAATTTAAATATAAATACAGTATATTGATCATATGCTATATTATAGGTGTGTGTGTGTATGTGTGTGTGTATATATATATATATAAATATATATATATATATATATTTCACAAAAAGTTGGACATGACTGAGCGAACAAGCTCACTAAGCATATATATATATAGATATATACACACACACACATATACTTACCACATATGACACAAAGCAGCTCAGCTGTGGGAACCCTACCTAAGAGAACTGGACACAGGAAAGATGATTTTCTACCAGCAATGAGGGGAATGAGAGGAATGAGGAGCCCTGCTCCCCCAAGGTGTCACTGCAGAGAAAGCGATGTCTCATGATCCAAATGGTGATGAACGTAGAAGGTGGCAAGGAATTCATGGATTGTATGGAGAATGGTTGTACAGATTGCTCAGCAAACTGTAAAAAGAGTATCCTGAAATGAGCAGAAAGAGGGCAGCTTATTAAGCAATTGCCAGAGCATAAGCACAAGAAATGAAAAGGGCAGGCAAAGGCTCTGAGCAGAAGTGGTGCAGCCTCCTTCCTTGGGGACTGCTGGAGAGATGTGGACTATTAATCTTGTGATCCTAGAGGAAAACTAAATAGTGACCTTGCTTGTGACCACACAACTGTTGGAGTCTACGGAATGTCAGACTATATACACAAAAGTAATTAGGGACTCATAAGTATTGATGAAGCATAACTCCTAAAACGATGGGTATTTGCTATCTACCCAGGATGTGTTGCTGAGAATTGATAAATAGGAAATAATATAAATATGACTATGAATGTATTCAATAGTTAAAATTATCTCTTAATTGGTGATATTGTTATAGCCACGCTTTCCGGGAAACAGACTCACTCAGAAGGACAATGCAGATAGTGGAGTGCAGTTTATTACACTGGCGGGCCCAAGGCAGAGCCTCCTCTTAGCCAAGGACCCCATCCAGCATTTGTGAAAATCTTTTATACCCCATGCGTACATATCCAAACCCACCACCTACCCCATGTGTACGTGTCTAAACCCACCACCTACCCCATGTGTACGTGTCCAAACAGTCAATAGTCAATAAGCCCGCAGTTACATTCCAACCAGTTAATAATCGATAAGCCTGTGATTACATCCTGATAGATATGAAAAAAACTTTATGACCTGTCTGGAGACAGGGGTGATTACAGTATGCTTCCTCTTAGGCAATGAGTAGCCTGGATGTGATCTTCAAGATTCCCCTGTCTGGAGGGGGTCTTATCCTTCCATTGTCGTCCCCACAGGCACTAAGCAGAGAGTTCAGAGTCCACTGGAGAGGCAGCCGAGCATGGCCAGCACGGACGGGCCTGAGATGGAGTCCAGGCCCTATGAATTCCTTCTTCAATATAATTAGTATTGTTTTTTCCTAAACAGAAATGTGGAATAAAATTTGTTTCCTCTTTTTTTTGGTTGTACCCTGTGGCATGTATGAGCCTTGTTCCCTGACCAGGGATCAAACCCAGGCCCCCTGCATTGGAAGCACAGAGGTCTAAACCACTGAACCGCCAAGGAGGAACTCCCTGTTTGTTTCCTTTTTAGTGTGCTTTGTATTGAAAAGGAACCATAAGATTAAAAATATATTACACAGACACAAAGCAACTTTATTTTGTGTAAAAATATATGTTTATTGAGCTGTTGTGCTTTGAAATATATTAGTCTGTACTGATAAGAAACTAAATACAACAGAGTGAGTCACACAGCGTCTTTCAATGAGCTGATTATTTTAACTGAACAAAGGGCCCAATAAGACTCTATTTAAATATATTTCCTTCTCTATCACATGGAACAGATTTCGCCTGTTGTGTTTTCTTTCCAGTCAACATAAAAAGCTTAAGATACTCCCACTTTCTGTCTTTTTGTTTTTGTTGAATTACTGAGTCTATCACTAAACAACTGACTCTAATTTTTTGTTACATGCAAAGCATGTAATAACATTTATTTTGTAAGAAATAATCTAAGATTCCTATACGCCTTCTATTATTCACTTTAATTTCAAATGATATTGAAGGAGGAACCAGAACAGGCTCTATCTTGAAAGTGGGGCTCCATCTTGGGCCAGACTGTGGACTTTGAGCTATATGCCCAGTATCTATGGAAACTACATACCAACTGGAAAACCAGGCCCCCAGGAGGAAGAGCCCCAAGGCTCTGCGTTGCCTAAAAGAATACCCTAATTATCTGTGTAACCAAATAGAATTGTACATTCAATTATGCTTATTGGGGTATGACCACAGGCCTATTGATAATTGTCCACTGTTAACTACCTAGGCTTAAGGCATATGATCACGGGTTAACTTTGATTGTATCTTTCTTTTTCCTTTGTTCAGACTAGTTTCAGGGAAACTTATACACTTAATGTATATAAGGTTTTCACAAAAACTGGCTGGGGTCCTAGGCTAAGAGGAGACTCTGCCTTGGGCCCGCCGGTGTAATAAACTGCACTCCACTATCTGCATTGTCCTTCTGAGTGAGTTCGTTTCCCAGAATGCGTGGCTACAGCATTTGGTGCATTGGCTGGGAAACTCCTCACTTTGAGGAGACAAGTCCCATTTGGGACTACTCCGAGGTCTTGTGGCTTGAATCTTCTAGAGGGGGGAAGGTGCCTTGCCCTTCTGGAAGGATTCTGCTTCTCAGTGTCTGGACCTTTCAAGTTAGCAGGTAGTGGATGGCAGCAGGGAAACTGAGCGCTCAGGTGAGGAGGAACCCACCCAGCAGGGAGGAAGAGGGGGCCTGATCACCCCCCTGGGAGGGATTAGAAGGAGCGGGGACCCACAGGAGCCTGGAATAGGCAGGCAGCGGCGATTGCTTGGTACACAGATCGATAAGCGTGTTAGGTCTTAGGAAGGAAATTTGTGAAGGTCACTTAGGAGGTGCGTCCATGCTGTCTTGGGGGAAATTATTACCAAGCAATCACCAGGGGATTTTTAGGAGAAGAAACTTGATACTTGTCTGCTCGTATTCTGCCGTCTCCTAGGAGGTGTCCCGTCTGCTGTGAAATTCTTGACCCCCTCAGAATTGTCAGGTTAGAAGGAGGGGGATACATCAGTGAGTATGAATTGGCTTTTCCGGAGATGGCCTGGGACGTGGGATATTTAACCCATCTGTGTTTTCATCCAGACCTGATCAAGCCCACCAAGGTAGAATAGACTTTAGTGGAGAAACAGTCTTGGACCACGTGGTGTTCTGGTTCGGTTGTGCTGACCTGCAGGTGAAAACATGCCGATCCCCCTTCTCCCTCTGGGATCTGGCAGAATTTGGACAAGGATGACCTGCCCCTCCCCCATGCTGGATGATGACGTGCCCGCCGCCCAGTGCTCCACCAGGACTGGAGGCCACCTTAATGCCCGAGCCAGGGCCAGGTGAAGTTCCTACAGCAGCTGCTGCTCCTCCACCAGCTCTTCCGGAGGTCGTAGCGCCGCTACCTGGGCAGGATCCGATCCTGGTGGCAGAAGCCTCTGGCCAACACTTCCAGGATCCGGCTCCAGCTGAACCGCCCAAGCTATACCCGCCTCTCCCAGTGATTACTGACAGGAAGGGGAAAGGAGACACCAGAATCAAACAGAGGCTGTGCTCCACTAAGGAGCTAGAGTAAAAGGCCCTGCTACAAATGCCCCTCAGAGAGTTACAGCATCCTCAGGTTCAGGGGACAGATGGCCACTACCGTCAGCCCCCTGTAGCCTATTATTACAAGATTAGGCTAATGGAGACTATTTTTCAAACCCACTGCCCTACATGGGATGACATAATCAAGCTACTAGTCTCCCTTTTCAGTACCGAGGAAAGACATAGGATCCTAACTGAGAACTGAAAAGGGTTAAGAGAAATGGCACCTGAGGGCACTGCAAGCCCGCAGCGGTGGGCAGAGCTAGCCACCCCAGATGAGAGGCCCTGCTGGGACTGTAACACGAGGAAGGGAGGGGCCACCTGGAGAGATATCTGGCGGCTATTTTACACGGCCTGAAGGTGGGGCCCAAAAACCTCTGAGTATGCAAAACCCTCAGAAGTGATTCTAAGGGAAAGCAAATCACCCTCTGAGTTCTAGGAAAGACTGTATGAGGCCTGTAGACTTTATACGCCAATAGATCCAGAGGCTGCTGGGTCTCAGAGGGTGATTAATTGCAACCTTTGTGTCTCAAGCCTACCCCGAAAATATCAGATTGGGGGGAGGGGGGCACCAAGTGACTCATGAATTTTTATACACCCCTGAATGCCCCGTACCTTTGTTGGGAAGAGACTTGCTGTCTGAACTGGGAGCACAAGTGACCTTTTCCCCCACGAAAGACCCACTCTTAAAGTGGCCTCAACCACCTATTTACTTTCTCTCCATAACTCCTCAAGATGAATGGAGGTTGCACGATCTCCCAGAAGGGAGACCGGACAGGCTAAACAGCGGAGCAAGAGAGTTAACTCAACATATTCCCTGAGGTCTGGGGGGAAGACAACCCCCCCCCCCCCCCCCCCCCCCCCCCCCGGTCTCCAGGCTTGCAAAACAAGTCCCAGTGGTAACAGAACGCAAACCCAGTACGATTATGTCAGCACCCGCCTTGGGCCTGCCAGACCTTGCTAAGCCGTTTACTCTTTATGTGACTGAAAAGGACGAGGTGGCTATGGGAGTGTTGTCCCAGACTATGGGGACGCGGGACAGACCCATGGCTTATTTCCCGAAACCGCTGGACAATGTTGCCACTGGTGGCCGGGATGCTTATGGGCAGTTGCTGTGGTTGCCTTACTGGTCCGGGAGACAACCAAGCTGAATTTGGGCCAAGATTTGATCATAAAAGTCCCACATGAGGTCAACACTCTCCTGTGAGGGGACCCCCATAAATGCCTGTCAACATCCCAGATTATTCAATATCAAGGGCTGCTATGTGAGAACCCTAACCTCCGTATTGAGACTTGCCAGACTTTAAACCCAGCCACACTTCTGCCGGTGGGAGAGGGTGGACCTTCTTATGACTGCGGAGAAATCTTGAAAGAGGTCTACACTAACAGACCCGACCTCTGAGACCCACTGATTCTGGACCCTGATTGGGTCCTATATACTGATGGCACTAGCCTGATAAAACAAGGACAATGGCTGTCAGGTTACGCCACAGTCACAGAAAAGACTATCATAAAAGCTGGCTACTTGCCATAACACTGGTCTGCTCAACAAGCTGAGTTATGGGCCTTGATTCGAGCACTCCAGTTATCAAAAGGCAAGCGAGTAAACATCTACACCAACTACAGGTATGCTTTTGCCACACTATATGTGCATGGGGCTCTGTATAAGGAAAGAGGCCTTTTGACAGCTAGTGGAAAAGATATTAAAAATAAACAAGAAATTCTGACCCTATTAGATGCTGTCTGGGAACCAGAAAGTGTTGCAGTCATACACTGCCGAGGACATCAAAAAGAGGATACCTCCTGGGCTCAGGGAAACAGACTGGCAGATGAGACCACTAAACAAGCAGCCAAGGGCTTGAGGGTGACAAGTGAAGCCCCTATTAAAGCTCTCATATTGGCAGAGATGCCTGAGCTAATGCTGGAGTCTCCAAAATACACTGAAGCCCAAAACCAACTAACCAAAGTGGAAAGAGCCATCAAGACTGAAAAGGGATGGTGGGAATTGCCAAGTGGCAAATTATTGGTACCGGAGGAGCTGGCACCCACTCTGGTAAGCCCAACACACCAGGCAGCCCACCTAGGCCATGATAAACTGGAAGGGCTAATTAAAAAATATTTCTTGGTTCTCCGCCTCTCTTCCCTATGCAGGACAGAATCTCAGAACCACACTTGCTGCTCACAGGTCAATGCTGCCTCTCAGCACAGACAAAAACCTCTGGGGATTCAGCTGAAAAGCACGCTGCCCCTTGAACACCTGGAAGTGGACTTCACTGAAATGAAACCTCACTGACACTACCGTTACCTGCTGGTCATGGTAGGTATATTCTCAGGATGGGTAGAAGCTTTTCCTACCAGGACTGAAAGAATATCAGAAGTAGCCTGGTGCCTGCTTAGGGAGATAGTTCCCAGATTTGGATTTCCTACCAGCATTGGACCAGACAATGGCCTGGCTTTCATAGCTGACAAGTAAGCAAAACTTTATACATTGAATGAAAACTGCACACTGCATGTAGGCCCCAGGGCTCTGGGATGGTGGAACAAACCAATCAGACACTTAAAGAGACACTCTCCAAATGGATCATAGAGACTGACTGCTCCTGGGTGGAATTGCTTCCGACGGCTCTGCTCAGACTCAGGATGACCCCTCGGTCCCATGGCTATTCCCAGTATGAAATTGTGTATGGGAGGCCCCCTCCCTTAATAAACAGGTGTCAGCAAATTTGCCTCAGGTAAGGGGAGATGAGATTTCACAACAAATGGAACAACTGGGTAAGGTAATAAATCAGATAACTAAGTTTGTATAAGAAAGGGTGCTGTTCCCCCTTGGGGAACAGATTCATGAGTTTATGCTTGGTGACCAAGTATAGGTCAGAGATTAGAAACATGATTTACTAGCCCCTCGGTGGAGGAACCCTTATACTGTTATTCTAACTACCCCTACTGCAGTTAAAGTTGCAGGTACTGCCTCTTGGATCCATCACACAAGGGTGAAGAGAGCATACCACGCAGACCCAGAAAACACTGAATGAACTGCGCAGAGGGACCCCTCTGACCCTGGAGAGACTAAGATCATCCTTAAGAAGAAGAAGGAAAAGAAGATCCTGGATGAGCCCCTTCAGGATGAAGCCGCATGATCAATTCCTGCTGCTTGGCCTCATCAACATGCACATTCCTATGTGGACTTCCACAACACCTCCAACTGTTGGGTATGTGGGGCTATGCCTCTGTCTATGATGGATGGACTTCCCTGGTGGGTGTCACTGCTCAGTCAAGGAAATTTTAAACCACTCTGGTCTTTTCTGGGACAACAAAAAGAGACTTTCCTTTCTCTTGTCAATCATAATCTCTCCCTGCTCTCTTGGTGTAAGTCAGACCTACAGTCAATAGACTTGAGTCATGGGGTTACATATTATGTAAACACCAGTTTCATAGAAGTAACAAAAGCGGTAATTCAAAATAGAATGGTTTTGGACATGCTTACAGCTGCTCAAGGAGGGACATTAAGGTTCAATGTTGTGTATATTCCTGATTTATCTGGCAGTGTATCAGCTGTTTTAGATGTCATGAAAAACTGTGTAAAATCAATGTGAAATGAAAACATTCCTTTCTGGACTTTGGTACTATCTTGGGTGAAGAGTGATTGGTGGAAAACTATATTTATCATTGTTACAGTTGTCTTGATAATTCTTCTTTGTGGACTCTGCATTTTACAATGTAGTATGAACTTTGTAACCCAAAGGTTGGTATTGTTCTCCCAAATTGGCAGTTGGAGAGCCAGGATGAAATATATCCCTACGAATGATGCTCATACTATGAGTTAAGAGCATCAAGAGAGGGGAATGAAGGAGGAACCAGAACAGGCTCTATCTTGAAAGTGGGGCTCCATCTTGGGCCAGACTGTGGACTTTGAGCTATATGCCCAGTATCTATGGAAACTACATACCAACTGGAAAACCAGGCCCCCAGGAGGAAGAGCCCCAAGGCTCTGCGTTGCCTAAAAGAATACCCTAATTATCTGTGTAACCAAATAGAATTGTACATTCAATTATGCTTATTGGGGTATGACCACAGGCCTATTGATAATTGTCCACTGTTAACTACCTAGGCTTAAGGCATATGATCACGGGTTAACTTTGATTGTATCTTTCTTTTTCCTTTGTTCAGACTAGTTTCAGGGAACCTTATACATTTAGTGTACATAAGGTTTTCACAAAAACTGGTCGGGGTCCTTGGCAAGAGGAGACTCTGCCTTGGGCCCGCCAGTGTAATAAACTGCACTCCACTATCTGCATTGTCCTTCTGAGTGAGTTTGTTTCCAGGAACGCGTGGCTACAACAATATCACCAATGGATTATCTCTATTTCCCCCTTTTAAAAAATTTAACCCATGTACGTATTGTAAAAACTTCTGAAAAGAGAGGGGTGGCTGTCTTGGTGGTTTTAGAGTAAAAGTGACAATGCCGACTCTGATTTAAAATATCTGCAGCCCTGTTTTCTTTGCCAGATCACGTTATTGTAGTGTACAACTTATTTTCTTCCCACTTGATAGTTTGTGAAGAAAGTTAATGTGGTTGTTAAAAGTGTGGACTTCAAAAAAAAAAAAAAGTGTGGACTTCAGAGCCAAACTGGATTCAAATCCTAGCTTTGCCACTCAAGCTGTGTGACCTTGAACAACTTGTTTTAATTTCTCTGGCCTCAGCTTTGTCATCTCTGAAGTGAAACTTTTAATGATTCTCATCTTCCTGGGCTGTCAGGGGGCTAAACCAAATTTGTATTTGTAAAGTGGCTATAGCAGTGACTGAAATAAAATGTGATCTAAATATTTAAATAAAGCATTAAAAGTTTAAATAAGGTATAAATGTGAAATAATAGAAAATAGATATATTGATCTCTGTCCCTGATTCCTGGCACAGAGCTCCTAAGTCTCCTGAAATCACGTGACCGATAGGAGTGTCTGTTGTTCTAATGAGGGCTCCAGGATAGAAAGACAGAACCATGGCTAATAGTTTGGAAGTTTCAGCCCTACCTTGTATCGTCTAAAGAGACAAGAGTAGCTGGAAATTGATTTCATGATCTATCATGCCTACATGATGAAAGCTCCAAAAACGTCCCCAAAGTTTGGGGTGCAGAAAGCTGCCAGACTGCTGAGCACATGGAGGTACTAAGAGGGTGACACGCTCGTGAGGGTATGAAAGCCCTGAGCCTCTTGGCCCATACTTCGCCCACTGTATTCCTTCCACATGGGTGTTCACCTGGACCCTTATTAAGTGTGTGTGTGTGTGTTAGTTGCTTAGTCATGTCCAACTCTTTGCAACCCTATAGACCGGAACCCACCAGGCCCCTCTGTCCATGGGATTCCAGGCAAGAACACTGGAGTGGGTTGCCATTTCCTTCTCCAAAAGGAACTATAGAAAGAAAGAAAGTGAAGTCACTCAGTCGTGTCTGACTCTTTGTGACCCCATGGACTGTAGCCTACCGGGCTCCTCCATGCATGGAATTTTCCAGGTAAGAGTACTGGAGCAAGTTGCCACTTCCTTCTCTAGGATCCCTATTATAGCCTTTTATGATAAGCTGATAAAGCTAAGTGTTTCCCTGAGTCATGTGAGCCATTCTAGCAAATTATCAACCCCCAGGAGGAGGTCACAGAAACCCCAGTTTATAGCTAGTCAATTAGAAGTACAGGTGACAACCTGAGACTTGTGATGGACATCTGAAGTAGAGGGGACAGTCATGTAGGATTGAGTCCTTAGCCTAGGGGACAGGATTTCAGGTAGATGGTATCAAATTGAGTTAAATTGTGGGATACTCGGCTGTCATCCTAGAGAATTACTTGGTATCTGATGTTAGAAGTATGGTGAATAAGTGAAAAAAGGAGAAACACAGAGAGTGATTTTTCCAACACAAATATTATGCATTTTTAAATAAATGTACTTTGCACAAGTTTTTCATAACATTATTCGAAACAATACCTTATTCCATAGCTATAATTACTAATTTAATTCCCTAAGATTAAGGATTTCCAATGTTTTGATATTGTAAGCAACAGTAGAATAATAATCAGGTCTTAAAACTTGCTCCCAAACCTCAACGAATCCCTAGAAACATTACAAGGAACATTGTGCAACTGTAGAAAAGCCAGTTTTCAGACAAGAGTGTAAATGAATGACAATTATATGATCCTACTTGTAATGTTGTGTTCGGTTCTGGGATGTACACTATAAAGGAAATATTGAAATCTCAAAGAAGACACATAGGTGAAGAATGATACAAAGGGAAGAAGAAATGGGAATGTTTATAGGCTAAAAGGAAAAACTGGGGGGATATGATACTTGTTCTCAACATTATCATAAAATGATATCATTGGGAAAAGGATTACAGTACATTTGCATAAAGAGTTACAACCAATGTGTAAGTCATTCTGGGCATATTGCTAGTTCCTATAAAAATGAAATTCTCCATGGTTATTTTGCATAAAGTAAAAATATTCTATTGAATAGAGGTGTGTAGGGGAATAATAATAGCATGCATGTATGCTTCTCTGTCCATGTGATTCTCCAGAAAAAATATTGGAGTGGGCTGCCATTCCCTTCTCCAGGGGGTCTTTCCAACACAGGGACTGGACCTGCATCTCTTACATCTCCTGCATTACCTAGCTTCTAGGTAAATAACCTAGTAGGTTCTTTACCACTACTAGTGCCACCTGGGAAGTCCATACATCTACTCATAAAAATTATGCAGTTAAAACTCAGTAAATAGCAGATATATTATTTTATCCTTCCTATTCTCATAATTAACATTATTATCATTAGAGTGATGGATTTACTGCTTTGGAAAACATTAGACGAGAGCTTTTTAAAAAGTGACGACTGAAGAGAGAATGAGAATATCAGGTGGGAGTTTAGGCTACATCAACGTACTTCCTTCCAGATCTTAGATTCAATTATAATTACATTTCTATTTCTATTCAATTTGATATCTTAGAAAAGTCTCATAAATTCAGCCTTTCCTGGGTCTACCTGAGGGAAATTCCTGATATGGCCTTCTCACTCTATTTTGCCACTCTTCAGAGGAGATGCTAACCCAAAGAGAAATGAAAACAGAAAGAGGAAAGAGATGAAAGAAGAAACAAAGAGATAGGATAATCCATAAACCAGTGAATTGCTTCAGACAATTCACTGAGAAATCCAAAAAATTCTGAGAAATCCAGAAATAGTTCTGCTTTAGGATAGGATAAAACAAAGATCATAAATTATTTTGATATTTTGATATGGTTGTGAAGATATCATACTACTGCAAAAGTGTAATAATATGTTTCTAATAGTCTTTCTTCAACTTTATGAAATCATCTTTCACATTTTCAACTTCCACATGGGTGGGAAGTCACCCTAACAGCTGAGACTTGACTCTAATCAACACCTCTTGGCCCTCAATGCAATAATAAAGTCTTGAACCTCTTTCTCATCTCCCGTGATAAATTTCCTGCATTTGATGGTGTACTAAAGTGCAATCACCATTCTGATAAACTCTTGTGATGACAATCAAGTTTAATACATTTCAACTCAAGGATCATAGAGTTCATTTTAATAAGTCCTTTAAGTTCAGTGGTAGAATTCTTGCCTTCCACCCGGGAGGCTGGGGTTCTTTGCCCAGCCAATGTAGCACACTGTGCGTTTGGACTTCCCTGGTAGCTCAGCTGGTAAAGAATCCTCCTGCAACACAGGAGACCCCAGTTCAATTCCTGGGTTGGAAGATCTGCTGGAGAAGGGATAGGCTACCAGCTCCTATATTCTTGGGCTTCCCTGGTGGCTCAGATGGTAAAGAATCTGCCTGCAATGTGGGAGACCTGGGTTCGATCCCTAAGTTGGGAAGATCCCCTGAAGGAGGACATGGCAACCCATTCCATTATTCTTGCCTGGAGAATCCCCATGGGCTACAGTTCATGGGGTCACAAAGAGTCGGACATGACTGAACAACTAACACTTTCACTTTTTTCAATTATATATTAAAATAATTCTCAATAATGTAAATTCCAAATAAGAATGAGGACTGGTAGATAATATTGAAGGTGTGTCTTAATTATAAACATAAATTTATTTATTAGAGGAAAGAAAATTGACTTGGGAGGCATGGCAAGTTATGTTAAGAATGAAACTAGGCTGATCCATGTCAATGTATGGCAAAAATCACTACAATATTGTAAAGTAATTAGTCTCCAACTAATAAATGAAAAAAAATTTTTTTAATCCAAAAAGAAAAAAAAAAGAATGAAACTAAATACAGTTTTGTTGGTGGACTTATAATATTGGGAAGCCTCAAGATAGGTATATTTAGCATGGTATTGGCATAGGTCAGATCTGCAGACAGAGTTTGTAGCTCTTGTGTGGATCTTTAGCAATTCACATATTGGTGCTTTTCACTTTAGGCCAAAGTTGTATCAATGAGAGAATGTCATGAAGGGTCAATTCTCAACCTCATCAGTTTGACAGAGACTTTATATGACATCTGAATAATGGAAACATGTCTGGAAAAGCATTGACCCCTGAACTTTGCAGAAATCAAGACCTCAGGGCTTGGATCTTCTCAAGTGTGCCCTCTCTGGAAGTCATCTTATGCAAAGTCAAAAACTGAGATCCTGTCAATATTTCTTGATAAAGATAGCAGATGTCTATGCTTAATTTAATGTTTTGGGGGTCAGAGAAGGATAAAGCTGTTATACATAATTGCTCACCATTTTCTGACTTAATTAATTTTGCTCTAATACTAAATTCACTACTGAGTCCCTCTCCATCAGTGATATAAATATCTCTTTTAAAACTAGTTTTCTAATGCTTTAATACAGAAGTAACAATGTAGAAATGTACAACCAGTTACATAAAGTCATTCCAAAATATAATTTCACCCAAGAACAATGAAATGAGAAAAGCCTGACTAATGAATAAATATACCAGAACAAAAGATCACCATACTGAGAATTAAGTTTCATAAATTATTCCAAAAGAAAAGCCCAGGAGAATTACTAGAATAAAGCTAATTTCTTCTTAGATTGTAAAAATGAGTTACCCTAATTTTTATGCAATCAGTTGCTAAGTGTGGAAAAAAGAGAAAAAAAAAATCAAAGGTTATTGTGTTTATAACAGAGCCCATATTCAACAGACTGATGAGCATAAGAATTTTAAGCAATTAAAGAATGTGATGGGGGAGGGTCTTTCTCTGAAAATATCAAAGCTATCTTTTTAACAGGTAATTATAATTTCTTCACAGCTGGGTAAGTTGACAGGTGGGTTGGAAGAGTTACCATAAATTTCTTATACTGAGTAAAGCAACTGCAGTCAGGTGGGGCTGAAGCACCCACTGCTACCATCCACTCTCAGCTACATATATCATAACTTAATCAGGACTCAAATTTTACTGAGTTTTGTGAAACAAGGATGAACTATTGAATAATTGTTATAAGATTATCTCCAAGGTAAGTAGAAAAAAAAAAAAAAAAACCTTTAGTATGTGCCCTAGGATTTGTTGCCTTTTAGCCATCCCCATCCTATGGTCTGGTCTATGGTCAGATTCCTTTTCGTTTTCTTTCTTCCTTCCTCTCCCTTTCTTTTTCCTTCCTTTTTAATAAGTATTTAAAGCCATGTCTCTGAAGTAGTACAGCAGTATGTGATTTGGCTAATTGCCCTAATTTCCTTGAGAATGTCATGCCCACCCCCGCCCACCATTTCAATCAGATAGTGAAGCAAAGCAGACATTTAGACTCTTGCTTGCATACTCTGACTGTCCTCACTAAAAGTTCTTGTCAGAAAAATAAGCTGTTGCACTCTATGGCCCACCGCTGATGAGGAAACCCCATGACTGCCTGAAGAATGTTGAAATGCTCTTGTACCTCTGAGTTAGTGTTCGATGTTACTGTGACAAAGTAGAATGGTGGTAAGAATCACTCGATGTTTTTAATAAATTACTGAAACTTGCAAATTAATTTTTTTACGAAGTTGAAAGAATTCATCAGTTGGAGAGAAACACCCATCAACATTATTCAGTTGTTCTTTCACCTTTAAGAACTGCTTTTTTGCTATCTGTTTGACTTGAGAGATTAAGGGTAAGACATCTATTAAAGACACACTGTTATATTTACTGAAAATGTTGCCAAATATATCACACATATCCTTTTTATTTGTCCAATTTCTTCAAGGCATCAATATCAAGAAAACATGTACTTTTCCCAATTTTAAGGTGTGTTCTATTAAGATTATGATAATTATGCTGACTGCTTTGCATGGAAAATTTGAATTAAGGTTGTGGCCTCTTAATTAAGAAAAATTTCAAAGATATGCAAGATAAACTTAATAGGGCATCACATTTCCACATATGTATCATCAAACTTCAGTAATCATCCTCTTTAGTTTTTGTTTCACCCACCCTCCCCATAGTTATTATTATAATCACAGTTATTTTATGTAAAATTTAAATACTTTAAACTGCACAAAGTATACAATTTTTTTTCAGCTTTATTGAGGTAAAATTGAAAAACCTGTATATACTTAAGGTGGACAATGTGATTGTTTCCTATAAATATACATTGTGAAATAATGACCACAATCAAACTAATTAGTATTCATTACCTCAACTTTTTGTCTCAAATCCCACCCCAGCCTTCTCCCTTCCCACAACCACCTGTTTGTTCTCTGTCTCTATGAGTCTATTTCTGTTTTGTTATGTTTATTCATTTGTTTTGGTTTTTAGATTACACGTATAAGTGAAAATATAACATTTGTCTCTCTCTGACTTACTTCACTTAGCAAAATACCCTCTACATCCATCGATGTTGTCACAAATGGCAATATGTCATTCATTTTTTATGACTGAGTAATAATCTAAAGTGGTGTTCTTGTGTGTGTGGTATACGATGTGCTCAGTCACTCAGTCGTGTCCAACTCTTTGTGGCCCCATGGACTGTAGCCTGCCAGGATCCTCTGCCCACGGAATTTTCCAGGCAAGAATACTGGAGTGGATTGCTATTTCCTGTTCCAGGGGATCTTTCAGACCTAGGGATCAAACCTGTGTTGCTTCCATCACCTACATTGTAGGGAGATTCTTTACTGCTGAGCTACTGGGAAAGCCCATATATATGTGTAACTACGTGTTTTTTTTTTGAGAAAAGTATATAAATAAATTAAAGAAAGGGGTATTTTCATTTGGTTATTTCCAAATGGATTTAAGTTGATATATCTTTAAAGAAAAAAAATTTCTAAAACTACTACTAAAATTCTAAAACATAAATGAATATGTAGGAGGAATGTGGGCACATATTTTTCCAGGAAAGCTGTTAAGAATTTATCAAATTATGATGTAAAAGCATATCATTACCTTCAAAATAAATTTAAACTTAATTGAATAAGCAGTTAAACCTAATTTAATGTCATTTAGAAGAAAACACATTTCTAAAATTATGTCCTTTAAGTAACCAGCATATGTTGGAATCATTTACTCTCATTTTTGGTGGTTTGCCCTTTGATCTCAAAATCTATACTTGGCATAATAGGCTCCATACTTTCATGACAAGGCTTGCTGCTTATGATTAGTTAACTTTGACTCATTACTTTAAGATGATATGTTCATAATATAACTTTAAACAAATATAGGTCAGAATAAAATTTACTTCTTAAAATTTGTTTTTTTTGTAATATTTGCTTAACTGATTAACAACAATCAGAGTAACCTATATGGTCATTTCTATGTATCAGGCTCTATTCTAAATGCTTCAAATGTATAACTTATTAAATACTTATAATAACTTGGTCAGACATATACAATTATTAACTCCATTTTGTAGTTGAGAAACTTCCCCGTACAGCCTGGAAGTAAAGCATTTAATCTCTGGAAATTGATGGCATGGTGTTGAGCCCCAGTGCCAATACTTACATACCCATCCATACTATTTTAGTCAGGTGACTTTGCTGTCCATGTTGGCTATGTAACTGTCAAACCTAAGTAACTTACATAAACTCTCTCACTTTCTGTCCCCTCTTCTCTCTCTATGGTTTCTCCAGGGATTTTCCATGCAGCTTGGACTTTGTAAAAGAAGGTGATCTCAGGCTTTTCACGTTTTTGTCCTTTGACAGAGATTTACATGAGCCACACAATACAACCTGTTTTTCCTGGTCATCAATATTTGGCATGATTACTATGCATCTATCATTGTCTGATCACCTTAATTTTTGTATTTTTTAATCTATTATTTTAAGAAATCATTATTTTCTGATGGATAAACTTTCTGTTTTATTCTTTGAATGAAGATGACCTGATATTTTAATGTTCAAATGCCCAAACTTTAGATTTCTCTGATGTGTACATTTTTTGTTTTTCAGTCACTCAGTAGTGTCAGACTCTGTGACCCCATGGACTGTAGCATATTCTCTGTTATATTACTGTGTATATGTGAAAAACATGCCCAGTCACTTCAGTAGTGTCTGACTGTTTGCAACTCTACAGACCATAGTCCTCCAGGCTCCTCTGTCCATGGGATTCTCCAGGCAAAAATACTGGGTGGGTTGCCATGCTCTTCTCCAGGGGATCTTCCCAACCCAGGGATCAGACCAGGGTCTCCTGAATTGCAGGCAGATTCTTTACTGCTGAGCTACCTGAGAAGCCCCACAGAAATGTGTTAACTTAGAAAGAAATAAACCAGTATGCGTAAACAGCTGAAAATATGACAGCAAAATGTAAAACAAATGGAAGATAAAACAACTACAATAAAATAATAGGAAAACAATTTTATGGCTTTTTCTAAAACAGTAAGGAACTGATCTCAGGGCGGAAAAAAAAAAAAATTCAGGTTAGGTGTAGTCACCTCCATCTGGACCACAAGAAAATTAAATCAGGGACTACAGTGCAGTTTTCTGGGAGTCAAATGTTTCCTGGACATTAAAGAGAAGGAGAACAAAATATGAAGGACAAAAACTTTGCAAAAGCTGTGAAGAAAATGTGGGGTTATTATGATGCCACAACAGGCCACAAGGAGACTCAATGGATGAGTGGGGCCACCAGCTCCTGAAGGAACACTGTGTTATCACCAGGAAAAGAAGGGATTGTCCAACTTGTGGCTGTTAACTGCACCCCCCCAACCAGGTGCATGCTTATTTTTTGTTTTATAAATGTTTTTATTCCATATCTACAAAGTCTTTTGGACTTTAGGATGAGTGGTGTGGGAACCATTAATTATTTTTTTTTAGAATTTGCATTCTTTTCTCTCTCTCTCTCTCTCTCTTTTTTAATTGGAGGACAATTCCTTTACAACATTGTGTTGGTTTCTGCCATGCATCAACATGAATCAGCCACAGGTGTACATATGTCCCCTCCCTCCTGAACCCCTCTCCCATCTCCCATCCCATCCAGCCCCTCTAGGTTGTCACAGAGCCCTGGGTTGAGCTCCCTGTGTCACACAATAATTCCCCACTTGCTATCTGCTTTTGCACAGCAAAAGAAACAATAAACAAGATTGAAAGACAACCCTCAGAATGGGAGAAAGTAATTGCAAATGAAACAACTGACAAAGGATTAATCTCCCAAATATGTAAGCAGCTCACATATCTCAATACCAGGAAAATAAACAACCCAATCAAAAAATGGGTGAAAGACAGGAACTATTAAGTTTGTAAAAACAATTTAAATGGTATATGACAACCCTCAGCTTCTGCCTCTGGCTTACTCAAGGAAGACCTAAAGGGGGCATTTGCCATCCTTTTTTATCTCCTTTATTCATACTGTGAAAGGCATGGCCAACTAAACTCCTCTTCTCATTTCTTTTTCTTTCTGAGACATATTAAAGAGTTGAAGAGTTTATTTAACCAAAAATCTATTTGAATTGGGCAGCACCAAACCAGAAGTGGTTAAGAGTGCTCCACAGACAGGAGCTAAGGTAAAGACTCAGATAGGAAAAGTGCAGAAGCTCAAAAAGAAAATTATGTGACTGGTTATGATCTAACCAATAACCAATGGCTGCTTGTGATTGGATGTCCTTGAGTTTTGATTTCATAACCTTGAGGCATGTGTAAGGCTTAGGTTCCGTTTGCTTAGGTCAGCCACTACAGCACTAGAACCACCTCAGTGTAGTGGCCTCCTTGCCTAACTAATTTAACACTGCTCTATTACTTAGATAGAAACATAGAACTTTGAAGTTCCCAAAGAAATCAGTGCAATCTCACCAGAAATTTCTCATTAAAATGTCATTTGTTTGCTGGGACTATGGAAGAAAAAGTGTGAATTTCAAGAAGATCTTTTCAAATTTGTTAGTGCAAAAGAGTTTATTTTTTTAAAAGGTTAACAAAAAAGTTTCTGCTTTGGGAGTGCATAGTGAAGATGAGATACACAAAATGTAACTGCAGTGTTGTCTAATCTACAGATACAAATTGGGTCACAAAATGTCTAATGGCCAAACTATAGGGCTTCGAGCTCCTACGTGCATGGTGACAAACCTCAATATATTCTTCACCAATATACCACAAGGGGGTGTCTTCTAGGCTATCACATAAGAGTTTAAACTGGTACTCATCACAGGCTTCTGCCTCTCTGTAATCTGAACAGCATTCTTCTAAATCTCTACTTCACTCATCTGACTTTTGCATGCCATCTAGTCCTGTGTCACTGAGTTGTATATTTCCACAGTTCCACTGTGTTACTAAAGACCCGTGGCATTCTGGTGGATTCTCAGATTGTGGCAAAGAGAAGATGTGTCAGTCTTTTATGTGCTCACACTCAGAGTGGGCCTGCTAGAACTAGATCTTTCTTACTGCAGAGAGAGAGCCATATTATCTATCCTCTGCGTCTTGTATGTAGCTAATTTTATGAGGAATTGGAGGAATTCTTGAATTAGCTGTCCTTCAGGTCTCAGAACCACCTGAACTCTCTCTTTTCTTTTGCTTGGCTTTTCTTCTTCCTTTGCAACAAATTTTAACTTACAGACCCTATAGTGCCTTGCAAAACTTCAGATTTCATTTGATGATTGAGTCTTCCCATTTCAAGTTCCCAGACAAATTTAATGTATCTAATCTTGGATTGAAGACATCCATACTAATTTTCTCCCTTTGGAAACCATATAAAACAGTGGATGTGAACAGACACTTGGTTTTGAAAGGAGAGGTGGTATCTAACTTCACATGCCTGTCTCAGACCCAGCTGGCCTCATTTCCATAACCACTGGAATTGTCTTTAGACATGCAGCCTTACAGATAAAGAATATGATACCTGAAATGGACAAATGTTTAATCTTATACATATCAGTTTAATCTCATACATATCAGTTAATGACAGAAAATAATGTTGTCTTCACTTTCCTTGATCTCACTGAATTGGTAAATTCACATGAAAAATAGAGTAAAGAAGGGACAAGATAGAAATGAGAAGAGGAGTATGTGAAATAGTTTTTATAAACGGCCAGCAATTGATTATGAGGTTAACTTCATCTCTGCTTTAGAACTTTTAAAAAGATGCCCATTAATATACACACATCAAGGATACAAAATAGAAATCCTTAAGTCTTCTTTAAACATTTTATCAGTAAATATTTGTAGGTATAAGAAAAGAGGGGCATCCCAGGTGGCTCAGTGATGAAGAATCTGCTTGCCAAACAGGAGAGGCAGGAGAAGTGGGTTTGATCCCTGGATTGGAAAGATCCCTTGGAGAAGAAAATGGCAACCCACTTCAGTATTCTTGCCTGGGAAATCCTACAGTCCATGAGATCACAAAGACTCAGACATGACTTAGTGACTAAACCACCACCACAAGAAAAGAATCACTGCTACTCCAAAACATATTTTAAATCAAATGATATGTAATCAAAATATTAGTAGGGTTAAGGTCTAAGTCCCATGGTACCTATGTCAAAATTTCAAGATGGAATTGAGGAGAGAGGGATATTCCTCTGAGAATGGAAAAGGCATTCCTGATAATGCTTGATTTTGCAGCACTGTTATCATGTATACCTTTTACTTTTCTCTGAGTCTGTGTCAGTTTACTAACTAAATAAGCAAATATGCTTTCACTGGTATTTCAAACTATTTCTATAGACCCATACAAAGGAACTGACCAACAGCATAAGATCATGGTCTCCATGCTCACCTTCATAGGAAGGTAGAAACATTACTCAAAAACTAATTTCACAGTAAAAATGAGGAAAAGCAAGGCCCTGACCCCATGTAACTTAATCCACATTCCTGCCAATAGCAGTTGTTGAGCTCAACAGGAAAGGGATTAAATGAGCACTTGCTTCAAAGTGTTTTTATATAAAATTAGTGCCATCTGAGTGAAAATAGCTTTGTAACTGCCATAAAATATGAATTTGTATGGTCACTTGAAACTGAATCACTTCAAACTGTTATTGGTAGGCAATATGTTCATGTGTTATGGAGTAAAAACTAACAACAGTTTGTATATGAAGGTGAAGTTTTAATTTTTTTTACTTCTTAATTAAAGTAATTACCTATGACAATTTTATGGAGTTATTATTCTTCCATCCTTCCTTTTATAATCCATAAGTAACTCATAATTCATGAAATATCTGATTTTAAAATCAACCAAAATCATTTAAGAAGGGAAAATAAATGTATAAATCCTTATTCAGACATTATTTGCATACACATCTATAAACATGACTGTTTATATACAGTATGCTAAATGTCTATGTACAAATATAAATGCAAGAATGGATACAATTATATGGCTATCAACCAGTATAACATTCAGTGCACATTATATTTTGTGGAATATATTTTGCCTGGATGAGTTGAGACAGATTGTATAATAAAAAGAACATGGCAAAAGTGGGTTTTAAGTCAGGAAACAGAACAGTAAGGCAATTTCCTGAGTTATTTAAATGCTTTCAAAGAGAAATGTCATTACATACTTGAGTTACAGTGGCGTATAATTACATGAGCATCACAAATAGCAACGTCTTGCTAAGAAAAGCAGAAGTTATTATAGAAAAATTATTTCCCATCATAACTCTTCATTTTAAGCCCAGGTAATTACACAAAAGGGGATTTGCATGTTTTGAAAATCTATTCTAGTCATTAAATCATCAATTATTGTAATTTTTAAAAGTTTGTTTCTAGTTACATTTAAAAATATTTATCAGTTTCAGTAATATTATTAAATTATTCAACATAAAATCATACTGACTGTTTAGTGTTAAGTGTTAGTTACTCAGTCGTGTCCTACTTTGAACCATCAAGGAAGGCCCAACTGATTGTTTACTTGCAGTTAAATTAAATTCATATTTTTATTTTAATTTATGATAATTATAAAGAAGGTACTAAAACTATAGATTACATTTTTTAAATTATCTATTGTTCAGTTCAGTTCAGTTGCTCAGTTGTGTCCGACTCTTTGCAACCCCATGGACTGCAGCACACCAGGCTTCCCTGTCCATCGCAAACTCCCAGAGCTTGCTCAAACTTATGTCCATCGCATTGGTGATGGCATCCAACCATCTCATCCTCTGTTGTCCCCTTCTTCTCCCACCTTCAGTCTTTCTCAACATCAGGGTCTTTTCTAATGAGTCAGTTCTTCACATGAGGTGGCCAAAGCATTGGAGTTTCAGTTTAGGCATCAGTCCTTCCAGTGAATATTCAGTACTTCTTTCCTTTAGGATGGACTGGTTGGATCTCCTTGCAGTCCAAAGGACTCTCAAGTGTCTTCTCTAACACCGCAGTTCAAAACACATCAATTCTTCAGTGCTCTGCTTTCTTTCTAGTCCAACTCTCACATCCATACATGACCACTGGAAAAACCATAGTTTTGACTAGACAGACATTTGTTGGCAAAGTAATGTCTCTGCTTTTTAATATGCTGTCTAGGTTCGTCAAGCTTTTCTTACAAGGAGCAAGCATCTTTTAATTTCATGGCTGCAGTCACCATCTGCAGTGATTTTGGAGCCCCGCAAAATAAAGTCTCTCACTTTTTCCATTGTTTCCCCATCTATTTGCCATGAAGTGATGGGACTGGATGCCATGATCTTAGTTTTCTGAATGTTGAGTTTTAAGCCAACTTGTCCACTCCTCTTTCACTTTCATCAAGAGGCGCTTTAGTTCTTCTTCATTTTTGCCATAAGGGTGGTGTCATCTGCATATCAGAGGTTATTGATATTTCTCCCAGCAATCTTGATTCCAGCTTGTGCTTCATCCAGCCCAACATTTCACATGATGTACTCTGCATATAAGTTAAATAAGCAGGGTGACAATATACAGCCTCGACGTGCTTCTTTCCTGATTTGGAACCAGTCTGTTGTTCCATGGCTGGTTCTAACTGTTGCTTCTTGACCTGTATATAGATTTCTCAGGAGGCAGGTCAGGTGGTCTGGTATTCGTATCTCTTGAAGAATTTTCCACAGTTTGTTGTGATCCACACAGTCAAAGGCTTTGGCATAGTCAACAAAGCAAAAGTAGATGTTTTTCTGGAATTCTCTTGCTTTTTCGATGATCCAGTGGATGTTGACAAGTTGACCTCTGGTTCCTCTGCCTTTTCTAAATCCAGCTTGAACATCTGGAATTTCACAGTTCACATACTGTTGAAGTTTGGCTTGGGTTTCAAAGTAAATATTTGCTGGAATTCAAAAAAGCCTGTCCTATAGATACAAATGAATTAGATGTAAAAAATCACAAGTTAACATCTCTGCCCTCTCTAATTATGATTAAGACAAGATACTCTAAAAAATCATAACTTTAAATACAAAGGGAGTTGAAGTCACAAGATAATCAGATGAAGTGACTTCTTAAGTGTAACAAGACCATCTTAGTAGAGACAAGTAGAGACAGACATCTTAGTATATGAACTGTTTTACCCCTTAGCAGAGTATGGGAAGTATGACAAGGAGTCATTAAAGTTGATAGCATGAAAATAACTGAAATTCTACTGAATTCTTGAAGACCACCAAAGGCCAAAGTAGCAGTTTGGAATCATTAGGAGTTCCATATTCAAAAGGAGTCAGTTACATTGAGAATAGACTGCTGGTTGCCAAGGCAGTGGGGGTTAAAGAAGGATGGAGTGGGAGGTTGAGGTTAGCGGATGGAAACTTTTATATGTAGAATGGATAAACAACTAGATCCTACTGTATAGCACTGGGAACTATATTAAATATCTTATGATAAACCATAATGGAAAAGAATATTAGGAAAGAATGTGTGCATATATATATATATACACACACACACATATATACGTATAACTGGATCACTTTGCTGTACAGCATAAATTAATATAACATTTTAAATCAACTGGTCGCCCAGTCTTGTCTGCCTCTTTGTGACCCCATGGACTACAACATGCCAGGCCTCTCTATCCCTCACCATCTCTCAAAGTTTGCCCAAGTTTATGTACATTGCATGGAACATGAACTATACTTCAGTAAAAAGATAAAGGAAAAAAAAAGAGTCAGTTAACAGCTAATGATCAAATATTAACCATTTGTCTCCACTGGTGATTACATGAAAGACTGTGGGACAGGCAAACACACAAGAACACTCAGCTGAGTGATGCACAGAAGTTTCTTTCATGGAACGCAAAGAGCCATTTGACACTAGAGAAGTGAAAAGATGCCTCTTTTTCCAACTTCCAAGAAAAGACTCACTGCTGTTGGAAAAGTATTAGAAATAAAAGCCATCTGCTGCTGGGGGACTGAAAGCACCTTGATCCTAGGCACAAGTTGGCTGCTGCTAAGAAAGAGGTAGAAGAAAAAGCTGTCCACCACTGGAGAAGACTCTAGGAGATCAAACCAGTCAACACTAAAGGAAATCAACCCTGAATATTCATTGGAAGGACCGATGTTGAAGCTCCAATACTCTGGCCACGTGATGCAAAGAGCTTGTTCATTGGAAAAGACCTTGATGCTGGGCAAGATTGAGGTTAGGAGGAGAAGGGGGTGACAGAGGATGAGATGGTTGGATGGCATCATCTAATCAATGGACATGAATTTGAGCAAAGCCAGGAGTTAGTGAAGTACAAGGGAAGCCTGGCATGTTGCAGTCTATGGGGTCGCAAAGAGTCAGACATGACTTAGGGACTGCACAATAACAACAACTGGAGAAAAGGCAGAAAATCCACATAAGACCTGGAGGAGGAGGAGAGACAAGGTGCAGACTTATACCAGATTTCAGGCAGGAGCTTCCCTAGTGGCTCAGCAGTAAAGAATCCACCTGCAATATAGGAAATGCAGGAGACATGAGTTCAATCCCTGGGTCATGAAGCTCCCCTGGAGGAGCAAATGGCAACTCACTCCAGTATTCTTGCCTGGAGAATTCCATGAACAGAGGAGCCTGGTGGGCTGCAGCCCATGGGGTTGCAAAGAGTTGGACACAACTGCATGTCTGAGCACCAGTTGCACTGGGGGCAAGAAAGCAGAGGACAGGAATCCTGAGCAAACAACACCACTGAGACTGAGAAAGAGACCAACTTTTGACTCTCACCCTGACCATTAACCTTAGTACAGAGCTACAGGTAACAGCAGCAGATAACCTTAAGAAGTAGGGAAAGCTGAGAATGACAGAACCTCTCAAAGGAACTTGTGTACAATGCCTGCCAAAAGCTGACAGTGGAGTACAGAGCAGATCAAGAGATAAAGACCTTCTTGTATAGACTATGAACAAGATAGCACAAGCCCACCACTGAAACGCCATGTCAATAATTGAGAAACACTTAAATACAGTTCAGCTACTGATTAGATTGGTTTTGAGTTTCCCCGCCTCCCACTCCCTGCAAAAAAAAAAAAAAAAGCCTGAAAGAATAAGAGTCATTACCCTTTCTGAACATAAATACTATTTACTTCTGCCTCTAATGTTTTGTCATACCAAACATGAAACATACAAAAAAAATAGCAATGGAAACAATAATCCACTGTCAAGAGAGGAAGTAGTGAACAGAAAGAGAAACAGATATGGCTCAGAAGTTGGAACCATCAAAAAGACACTCTAAAATGACTATGAAAAATTTGTTAAAGATTCTAATGGGAAAGGTGACCAACATGTGTGAGAAGTGGTGAATTTCAATACAGAGATGAAATGAAATTGTGAGAAAAAAAAGGAAGAATGAGAAAAAGAACCACTCATGGTATTGGAGATGAAAAATCCCTGCAAGAAGCTTAAGAGTAGGTGATATATAACAGAGAAAACAAATAAAACTGAAAAATAGGTCAATCTGAACTATACAAACAAAGCCAAAAGGAAAAAAAAAAAACAAACCCAGAAACAGGCTTTCAATATCTGTGAAACAATATGAAAGAGTCTAAAATACAAGTAGTTGGTCTCCTAGTCAGAGAATAAATACATGTGCTCAGTCGCATTTGACTCTTTGCAATCCCAAGGACTGTAGCCTGTCAGCTCCTCTGTCCACGGAATTTTCCAGATAAGAATACTGGAGTGAAAAAAAAAAAAAAAGAATACTGGAGTGGGTTGCCATTTCCTTCTTTAGGGGATCTTCTGAACCCAGGAATCAAACTTGTGTCTCTTGTGTCTGTCTCCTTCATTGGCAGGCAGATTCTTTACCACTATGCCACCTGGGAAGCCCCTAGAAGAAATACAGAACAGGCCAAAAGAAATGTTTGAATAGATAGTGACCGAGAATTTTCCAAAATTAATTTAAAGAGAAAAGAAAAAGCCCAAATGCAAGATTCTCAGAGAAACTTGAGCAGTAAAAATACAAATACAAACACAAATATTCTAAAATCCAATGGAAATAAAAAAAACCTTGAAGAGAAAAACTGTTATTTGTAATGAAGTAGTTAACACCAACAGACATCTCATAAAAAACTAGGTGACACCTTGAATGTTGTAGAAAAAGAGAAAAAGTAAAATCTCTAAATAGTTAAAGATAAAACTATCAACCTATAACTATATACTCAGAAAATAAACTTGTCAGAGAAATCAAGGAAAAATTAAAACTTTTTCAGAAAACTAGAAACTTAGATAGTATGTAATAATCAGATAGGAATTACAAGAATATTTTGAGTGTTTTTCTAGCAAAAGGAATATGATACATGGACATATGAATCTAAACAAAGAAATTTAAAAACCTAAGAAACAAAAATGTGGACAAATATAAAACAATATTTTCTTATTTTAGTATCTTTAAAAGATAACCATATAAAGAAAAATATAAAACCATACTTATGAATAACTGAGATAAGCTAAAGATGGGTGTCAAAATAAAAAGTAGTTTTTAATGATGTAACAGAAAGGTTAGTAGTGATACTGAAAAGGAAACTGAATTTACTAAGTTGACCTCCAGTTTCAGCTCTGATACTCAGGAGCCTGGAAGTCATCACCTCCATCTTTATAACAAAATATGATGCTGGACCAACTGAAATTTAGTACCTTTACTTGTCCTCCCCAGAGAACTGAGATGTCAGGGCAAACTGCCAGCCCACAGTCTGGAGATAAAGGGTAATCCATAGAGTCACAATCAAGCTTTGCTTGTCTGGACCAAAGTGCAGTAAGACACATAGAGTGTAATTTTGATGAAATGCTGATGGCTGAGTGTGCACTGATGGGAGACTGAGAAACTCCTAGGACTACAACCTTGGGGTGTCCACAGTTTTGTGGGTTTTATTTTCAGGATCCTCACAGGTTCTTATTGCGAAGAGCTGAGAAATATTCCCTGGGTGCTCTGACAGATGGAAGGGAAGAGCAATACTTGTGAAATAAGTCAAAGGATCAAGGAGGAAAATACTATCAATATCTAGTATTGGGAAAGATAGAACTACACCAAGATGGAAAAGGAAAGAAAGGAATGTTATGAACAGTTTGCATTAATAACTTTGATTTAAGTTAAATGCACAAATGTCTGGAAATTAAAAACCTATCAAAGCTCGATGGAAAAAAGAAATAGACAACCTGAGAAAATCAGTATCAATTAAAGCACTTGAATAAACCAATTGAATTTTTAACATAAAAACTTTCCCACAAAGAAAACCCCAGTCCTAGGGCTTCCCTGATAGCTCAGTTAGTAAAGACTCTGCCTGCAGTTCAGGAGACCTGGGTTCGATTCCTAGGTCAGGAAGATCCCCTGGAGAAGGGATAGACTACCCACTCCAGTATTCTTGGGCTTCCCTTGTAGGTCAACTGGTAAAGAATCCACCTGCAATATGGGAGACTTGGGTTCGACTTCTGGGTTGGGTAAATCCCCTGGAGAAGGGAAAGGCTACCCACTCCAGTATTCTGGCCTAGAGAATTCCATGGTCTGTATAGTCCATGGGGTTGCAAAGAGATGAACATGACTGACCCACTTTCACTTTCACTTTTACAGTGAATTCTACAAAATACTTAAGAAAAAAAATCTACAAAGACTATTCCAGAAAATAGAAGGATAGATAACACCTCCCAACACATTTTATGAAGCTAGTTATACCTTGAAATCAAACCCCAGGTATTATAAGAAAACATCTCTTATGAACATTGAAACAAAATTCCTTAACAAAATATTAACAAATTAATCTAGCAAGTGGAACTTATGCTAAGAATGATTGATTCAAAATTCATAAATTAATCAATGTTAAGTCACTATAACAGATAGCTATGAAAAATGTTAATATGAATAGATTAAAAAGCACTTGACAAAGTTAAGCAGTCACAATTAAAATCTATCAGTACACTAGAAATAAGTCAAAAATTTCCTGAACTTAGTACAAAACCTATAACTAACTTCACACTTGGGCTTCCCTGGTGACTCAGTATTAAAGAGTCAATCTGCCAATCCTGCCAATGCAGGAGATGGGGGTTCAATTCCTGGGTTGGAAAGATTCTCTGGAGAAGGAAATGGTGACCCAGTCCAGTATTCTTGCCTGGGAAATCCCATGCATAGAGCCTGCCATGCTACAGTCCATGAGGTTGCAAAAGAGTCAGACACAACTTAGTGATTAAACAAGTCTCATACTTGATAGGAAATGGCTAAATTATTTCCCCCTAAGATCAGAAACAGGCTAAGAATATCTGATCTTACCATACCTAGTCAACATTGTACTGTAAGTCTCAGAAAGTTCTATAAAGCAAGAAAAGGAGGAGCAATTTAAAAGATTAAAATAGTAGTAAAACTATCATTATTTGAAGACAACATGGTCATAACAGTAAATGATCTCAGGTAGTCTACATATAAACTACTAGAACTAATAAGTGAGTTTAGTAAGATTTTAGCATACAGTATCAATTTTAAAACTCAATTATATTTGTATATATTAGCAATAAGCAAATTTAAGTTCTACTTTTTGTGTGTTTTATTTATATTTATTTTTAATTAATTGATTTAATTGGGAGATAGTTACTTAAAAATCCCATTTATGACAACATCAACAATTAAGAAGTGATTTGGTATAGCATTAACCAAACAGGAGCAAAATCAATACATGAAAATTTAAAAGGTTGATGAGAGAAATTAATAAGGATTTAATTAAATGGGGAGATATATCATGTTCCT
The DNA here is from genome assembly GCF_033118175.1 of Dama dama. Lineage (NCBI taxonomy): Eukaryota > Metazoa > Chordata > Mammalia > Artiodactyla > Cervidae > Dama > Dama dama. The sequence goes on along the minus strand of NC_083700.1, from coordinate 37,472,091 downwards.
GGGTTAAAAGATTCAATAGTGCTAAGATTCCAATATCCTCTGAGTTGACCTATAGATTGGATGTAATTTAAATCACATTTGATGACAGCATTTATATAAATAGACAAATCAAGCTATATTTTTAGAAGTTTGGGTTATAAGTCAGAGTAGTGGCTATTCTGGTTATAGTAACTAAAATAGCACACAAGGCAGACACCAAATTTCTGGTAATTTTCGTTTTTTTTTCAGTCTGTTACTGTTTTCATGACTATATTTGCTTCGTGAAAATGCATCAAGTTTGATACTTGAGATTTGCATATATTTTTCTATGTATATTATACTTTTAAAAATTCTTTCTTTAAAAGTGAATGAAAAAGTAAAAGGATGTAGAAAGAGCCTGGTGGCAATTATTTCCTAAGATACTTGATTATTAATGGCAGATTGTGAAACAGAAACATTAGAGCTGAAAGACTTTAGGCAAGCATGTTCTATCCACCTAATTCAATCTATAAGGTATCAGAAATCTGCAGTGTTTAGGTAAAATCAATTAGTGGAGATCGAAACTAAAATCTTACCTTCCAAATCCAACATGTTCTTGCCATGACTATTTTAAAAATAATATGTGATATATCAGTGATTAGCATAAGCACATATTTGAAAGTACTATGATCCTAACTCTGAATATGACAGACACATGAGCAACCTAGACAATCCTTTAAATCACTCTTTTCTTCAAGATGATACCCCTCGGGTCGACATTTCAGAAGCAGTTGGGGGGGGTCAGATCTTTTGAGACTTGGTCATGTTTACAATTCTTTAGTAATCTATACATCCAGTTAATGGCAGACAGAACTTTAGTCTTTCTGTTCACACATTTGGGCAAGGATTAATGTCATATGAAGATGGCCTTAATGCTGAAATCTATAATATTTAAAAATTCTGTCCCCTTTTTGTAACCTGTCACCATTATCAGCATGAGGTTTTGTTAGTTTTTTAAAATGAGTAGCTATTTTCATTTATACTTATTAAAATTAGAGATAAGAATCCAAAAAGGGACACAAGTCCTCCAGAATTCAGAGTTCAAAACTGTTGGTGATGAAAGAATCCATATGATCTTCACCCTTTGAGCAAGTCCAGCATTATACCATAACAGATGTGCTAAGTCACTTCATCCGTGTCCAGCTCTTTGTGACTGTATGGACTGTTGCCCACCAAGCTCCTCTGTTCATGACGATTCTCTAGACAAAATACTAGAGTGGGTTGCCATGCCCTCCTCCAGGGGTATCTTCCTGATCCCCCTGTATCTCCTATGTCTCCTGCATTGGCGGGTGGGTTCTTTACCACCAGCACCACCTGTGAAGCCCATACCATAACAGAATTGATACCTCTATTAGGAATTCTGCAGAGTAGTTTCAGAATGGAAAATAATTTCCAAACATATCTTCACCTGGAGACACCATGCAATCCATCCTTGTGCCCTATCTACAGTGCATAATGAAACTAAGATAAAGCACTGATCCTGTAGAGCTCTTCTCACACAAGATGCACTAGAGGCTGGACTTTTCTTACACAAATACACGTAGTTGTGTTTTAACTTCCATAAAAGAATTATTTTAATTAACACACAGTGGCTATATAGTAAATATTTAGTGAATGTATAAATGAGTGTAGAAGAATGAATGATTTTTTTAAAGATACATTGGTAATGAGTCAAATTCACATTTCCCTTTAAGTTATCTGAAGTGTAATAAATTTTTAGTTGTTTCAACATGGTTTTAAGACTTTTCCTGTATTTCAGTGATTTATAACATATAAGAACAACAAATTAATTATCACTGGAATATCTATAATTAAAGTTCCACTTGAATATTCTTGGGCTAGAAGAATACTATTTTTCAGTGTTATTTCCTTGGTGATCAAACTTATCTATCATATTGGTTGCTGTTTCTTCAGTAGAAACAAAGTAAATTCAAATTAAATGTGCATGTATTCTTGCCCACAATGATTTTTTGTTTCTTTAGGATCATTTCTTGCAAGCATGTTATAAACAGGATAATAAAAATTTTAACTATGTTTGAAGACAGTACTTGTTAGGACTTTGAGTTTCTAATAAACACTATGGATTTTCAGGACTGAGATTTATGTTGAATATAGCTCATCCAATGAAAAATCATCTTGGAGGACATACTCCATCTCAAATATGGGTTGAGGCATAGCAGAAAACAAGTCAAACTCTGCCTCTGACCTCATGGAACCTAAAGTCAAATTCTGAGACTCTCTTTGTGCCCTCTTACTCAGAACTCTGCATCCTAACTGACTTGGACCTCTGAATTTTTGACCACAGGTCACATATTTCTTCTATACTTTTTTTTCTCTTCTATACTTTTAAAGATTTTTGGGGGGCCATAGTGATTGAAACAAATTCTAGGTAAGAAAGTCTAAAAAGTCTCCCAAAATCTATTAAAATAAATCTGTCCACATTTTGGAAACCCAAACTGGAAATAAGGAAATTCTTGATTTCTTTTTTCTGCATTCCAGTGAAGGCCACCAATCTATTATACTTAAATTCATGATACATATTTTAAAATTTAAAAACTCTGAATGAATACTATGACTATGTTTTTTTTTTACAAATGCATATCTGAATGGCTTTCAGACATGTATATTTACCTATATTTACTGTATTTGTTTTCAAAGTGGAAGTGTTAATATACTTTCAAATGTATATTTGAGCCCATGTACTGTTATTCTCTTTGTTTCCAAATATATACTTAACTGTTTTTCATATATATTATGTCACTTGTAGATTATATTATATGCTTGTTAATATGATGGCCTCTCTTACTTGAGGATCCCAAAACAACTTCTGGAAGGTTATGTGTGTGTATGTGTATAGGAATGGGTAGTTGATACCATATGTGGAAAAGAAAACTGATATGTGAGGAATTGTTATAGTTAGCTTCACTTTTTGCATAAGGAAAGAGAAAAAGTCATGTTTGAAAAAGATTGTATATTTATAATACTCATATTAGTCTTGGATCTCCAGAAACAAACAGAATCATATATATATATATATACATATATATATATATATATATGTATATATGTATATATAAATTGGCCCATGTGATTATGGAGACTGAGAAGTCTCATGAGCTGTCACCTGCAAGCTGGAGACTGAGGAAAGTCAGTGGTATAGTTCTAGTCCAAATGCAAAGGTCTGAGAACTGGGAAAATCAATGGTGTAAGTCCCAGTCAGTTGGAAGGCAGGAGAAGACTGGCACCTCAGCTCAAGCAGACAGGCAGAGAGAACAAATTCTCCCTCTTCTGCCTTTTGGTCCTATTCTGGCCCTCAGTTGCCTAAACACGTTAGAGAGGGCAATCTCCTTAACTCAGTGTACTGATTAAAGTGAGAATCTCATCAGGAAACACACAGGCACACCTAGATTATATAATGATTAGTCAAACACATGGACACTTTTTGACCCAGTAAAATTACAAACAAAATTAACCATTACAGCACTCCTCTCCAAATCATTATCTTTCTTTTTTCTTGTTGCAGAGAAGTTCTCATGGAGAAAGATATGGCCACCACAAAATCCAGGTATATATGTAGCTATGTGGAAAAGACTTTTACTTGAGTTCCTTAGTCTCCCATCCAAATATTTAAAAAAGAAACTAATTCATCCACTTTAAGTAAAGTGCTCGAAACTTATACGATCTACTATCACCTAGAGTCAATCACCATTAAAAGGATGTGAATATTTTCATAGTAACTTTGTGTAGTTCTGGTTTATTTGTACATATATTTTTAAAACATTATTTTATATTGAGTATAATTGATTAACAATGTTGTGTTAGTTTCAGGTATACGGCAAAGTGATTCAGTTATACATAGTAACTTTTGAAAATAGAGATCTCAAATAACAAAGATAGTTAACATAAAATGGGATATAGTGTATTAGACCTAAAATGGGTGATGGATACCTCACATTTCTCTGGCTACATTTTCTATCTTAACTTTAGCCATAAATTATTATTCTGTTTCCTTCCTTGGTTATATGTAAAATTAAGTCTTGCCTTCCTTTTTATTGCTCCAACCCAAACCAATCCCTTCTAAATTCCCAAGTATAGCTGGAGTCACCTGAAGAACTCTTGAAGAACAGAGCCATCACCCATTTCTTCTCTACTCTAGCTCTTCATGGTATTGCCTTCTAGTGCTTCCACTGCTAAGATCTGTTTTCTTGGTTCCATTTGAGGGGAAAAAATATACTTATTACCTGCATAAACAGACCCACTATTTGTGATAAGGCATCTAATATCAGAGTCTATCTTTTCATACAAACTCTCCTTAGGCCCATAGGTTCTGGTTCCCACATGGTTTTGCCACTTCATTCCTTCATCTCCTAGAACCCACCCCTGGCTCCTCCTATCCCATTCTGATTTATGGGTAGACATAATTCAAGATTCATTTTACTTAACCTTGGATCAGATTAATAAATTATTATTGTTTACTATCTGAACTTTTAAATAAAACATCTCCTAATTTCAATTCATTTATTAAAAGGCAAATTTTAGGTCTTATTTTAATTATTTTATCTGAATCTATTTTCTGATTCATTAAGCATTATGTAATAATTTTTAATATTATCCATATACAACATAATAGCATACAAGGGGTCCTCCAATAAAATAAGGTCAGAAAAATAAGTTTACAAAATGAGAACACGTAAATACCTATAGATGATTCATGTTGATTTATGGCAGAAACCAACACAATTTTGTAAAGCAATTTTATTCAATTAAAAATACATTTTTTAAAAAAAGAAAAAATAGGAAAACATAAATAAAAGCAAGCCGAAAAAAATATATATCAGTAAACCAGCAATGGAACTAAGAAGTTGAAAATGTCAAAAATTTAAAATTAATTATGCACCTATATAGCATGTTACAGAGACAGATAAAATAAAGCCATGTTATTTTAGATTTTTTAAGAAGTAGTTGTTTTTAAATTGTAAATTAGAATCACCTAAAGAGGATTTTTAAAAGCCAAATAACCAACCATTTTATAGTCATATAACCTTATAAGTTAAATCCCCACCCCGCCATAGTGGGAGTTCTGATTCAGTAGGAATGTAGCAAGGCCTGAGCAAATTGGCCATCAGAGTTTGAGCAACACTGCTATGAGAGCGTTACTGCTCTCAGTTTATCCTCTTTTCTCTACCATCTTTGTTATAATAGAGTTAAATAAACCCTATTATTTTTATGTTACCATGCGAGCATGTGTGCTGAGTCACTTCAGCCGTGTCCGACTCTGTGCAATCCCATGGACTGTAGCCTGCCAGGCTCCTCTGTCCATGGGATTCTCCAGGCAAGAATACTGGGGTGGGTTGCCGTGTCCTCCTCATATGTTACCATACTTGGGCCTATTTTCCACCCTAAATTTTATGGCTATAAAAAAAGTATTTTTTAGGTGACTAAATTCCAACATCAGAATAAAGATCATCAAGTACACATTTTTCTTTAACTTCTTTACTGGAGGTAGTCACTTTCCTCCTGAAATCTTGCAAATGAATTCTCTTTTGAATTGTATCATGACACTTCCTGGAGAAGACACTTAGAAGATATTTATTATTAACAAATAAAAGGTTGGCCCATTCTTCTCAAACAGTGTATTGTCACCTGGGTATCTTATTAAAATGCAGATTCTGGTTCACTAGATCTGGGTGGAACCAGAGATTCCACATTTTCAACGGACTCTCAGGAGGTGCTGATGCTTCCTGTCCTTGATTACACTTTGAGTAACAAGGATAGAGACTATAATTCACATGTATATGCTTCAAAGCTTGCTTATGATGTGAGATTATTCCATTCACTGATACTAGGGTAAACCTTGCGTGCTCAGTTACTTAGCTGTGTCTGACTCCTTGTGAACCTATGGACTGTAGCCCACCAGGCATCTCTGGGCATGAGATTATACCAACAAGAATACTGGAGTGTATTGCCATTTTCTTCTGCAGGGAATCTTCCTGGTCCAGAAATCAAACCTGTGTCTCCTGCATTGGCAGGTAGATTCTTTACCACTGAGACACCTAGGAATCCCAGACATGATTGTACTCTATTAAATATTTTTCACAACATTTCAAAAAATTTAATCAAACTTATATAAGGATAGATTAAAGGCATATTCTGATTTCTTTCCCATCTAATATATTTCAACATATTAAACTGAGTTTTTAAATATAATCTTTGGCTCGGTTTTTAGTGCATTTAAGGTCTCTGAAGTCACACAGCTTTCTTTCAACTCTTACCTACATAATATCCATGATCACCAATGTTTTCTGAGGTTTTAAAATAGAAGTCAATAATAACTGACCTAGCATTTTACTGTTTATATACTTTCAAACATATTATATAATTGTATATCTATAATAGTAAGATGGAATTCATATAATAATTTAAGGATAAGAAAACCAGACTCATAAGATGAAGTGACTTTTCCAATATCATTCCAGAATAGTAAATGATGATACAACCCAGTAACCTAACTCTGATTTCTACTTCCAAGTCCAGCACTCCAATTTCAGCAGGACCTACCAACCCATAAAAATAGATTATAAGGATTCTATCATCAGATTTAACAGCTAGAATCATTAATGCAATGGTTAAAGATGCCCCAGACTACAGGGAAATTTAAAGTAAGAGAATATGGCTCAAAAGGTAGAGGGTATATGTGTATGTCTGGCTAATACTGTACAGTAGAAATTAATACAGTATTATAAAGCAACTATACCCCAATAAATATTATTTTTAAAAAATAGAATAAGGGTTAATAAAAGAGAGAATACAGCCCAGGAAGAAGAATAAAGCAAAATACGTGATGATAACCTAGACAAGTGCTATGAAAAGGTAATGTTACCCCTGACACATGGATGGATAGTTTAAAAACTTGGCAAGCCACATAATTAGGAGTAGCTATAAAAGGTCAAATAAAAGGGTGATTATTATACACACTGGGAAAAATACTGTTGTGATATATTGTGTTGCAAAAGAGTTTCTTGAAAAATATAGTTTTGATTTACTCTGAACAAGGTAAGGAAGTGGTATAGCATAAATGCAATAAAAGAACAGTTTTTTAAAAAGATAGAAGGAGTAAAAAATAAATGTTGGTATTTATCCTAACTTTATAAATATATAAATGATATATATTGGTATTTTATAATTTTAGCCATATACCCATATTTTTTTCATTTACTACAAATAAGAATGTTATATATTCATAGTTATTTATAAGCCCCAGATAGCACCATCAAAAAATATAAAAATGAAAATATATGAATTACTTATTGTACAAATGGTTTTCTAAAGTACAAAGCCCACAGTTAAACCTAATAAACTAGATCTATACAATTTTATGCCTGTTATTAAAATTTTTACCCTTTTTCTCATTGCTGATGGTTTAGCTTGGGTTTTTATTTTATGGATTTCATTTTAGCATTGCTATTTAATATATAAAACAGATTTAAACCAACAAGTGCATAATTTCCCAGCTAAGAACAGGACATAGCAAAATACAGTACTACTTACTGTAAAGAATATAATATTACAGTGGTAATTTCTAAGAATAAAATTAAACTTCAGTAACCTAACCAGAAGGTATCTTAAAGTCTGCATTTCTAAATAAGGTTATTTAAACTTAAACCATATTCAAGCATTGATTTCTTCTGCTAACATAGAGATAATTTTAGTCAAAGATGAACAATAAAAATACAATGAAAATATATTTAAAGTTGGTTTTTCCCTGGTGTCTCAGATAGTAAAGAATCTACCTGCCAATGCAAAAGACCTGGGTTGGATCCCTGGATCAGGAGGATCCTCTGGAGAAGAGAAAGGCTACCCATTCCACTATTCCTGTCTGGAGAATTTCACGGACAGAGGAGCCTGGTAGGGTACAGTCTATGGGGTCACAAAAAGTTGGATAGGACTGAGTGACTTTCACTTTCACTTTCGTATTTAAAGTAGTAAATAAAGTAGCAAGTAGTAAAGTAGTAAGGTTTGTACTCATTTATTATAAAAAAATATTAAAGAAAACTGATGGGTATGGCAATCAAATAAAGATAAATGGAAGAACCAGAATTAGTATCTGTACAAAAGACAAACATCTTCTTCCCCATTATATTCTCTGGGCTACTCTCTCTCCCATCATTCAGATTCCTGCTCAAATGCCACCTCATCACAGAAGGCTTCCTCTGCCACTCCATTAGAAACCATACTCACCTACCAGCTCCAGCCCTCTGACTGTTGAATATTCATGGGACTCCCTAACACTTTAAATATCTATTTGGTTCTCTCTTCCCACCAAAAGAAAAGCTCAACAACATAATAACTTCATTTCTGCTTCTCCCTGTTGTTTTTACACTTAATAGTTACTCAGTAATACTTGCAGAAGAATTCAATGAGAAGACCACTGCTTGCAAATTGATTAAAATAAGGAAAAGCTAATCAAATGCAACAGAGTAAAACAGTTTTGAGTGACTCTTCATTGATATATAATCTTTCTCTTACAAATGGTCATTACAAACCATATTTTATACGTTTTGTTTATCCTTCAGACAATCAAATTCAATTTGAGTTGTTATTATAATGATTTTTTATTATAAAGAATAAAGGCAAAGATGATACATAAATGTAAGTTTTAGTCTGTCCTTTTGTGTTGCTAAATATCACATTAATGGCATTTAATTTGTTTTGATAGATTTTAAACAAATTAATTGAACATATATTAAAATTAATAATCAACAATTTATTGCTTATTTATTATAAATTTATTTATTGCTGCAGTTTTAAATAACAAATATGTTTTAATGATTAAAAACTTTATATTAAAATTTTTACAGAGAAAGATAACTTCATCTTTAGAATTCTGAAACTTTCAGCTTCATACCAAGTTTTTCCAATTAAATAATGATTTTTATGGTATCAGTTCAGTTCAGTTCAGTCGCTCAGTCGTGTCTGACTTTTTGCAACCCCATGAACCACAGCACGCCAGACCTCCCTGTCCATCATCAACTCCAGGAGTCCACCCAAAACCATGTCCATTGAGTCGGTGATGTCATCCAACCATCTCATCCTCTGTCGTCCCCTTCTCTTCCTGCCCTCAATCTTTCCCAGCGTCAGGGTCTTTTCAAATGAGTCAGCTCTTCACATCAGGTGGCCAAAGTATTGGAGTTTCAGCTTCAGCATCAGTCCTTCCAATGAACACCCAAGACTGATCTCCTTTAGGATGGACTGATTGGATCTCTTTGCAGTCCAAGGGACTCTCAAGAGTCTTCTCCAACACCACAGTTCAAAAGCATCAATTCTTTGGCACTCAGCTTTCTTTATAGTCCAGCTCTCACATCTATACATGACCAGTGGAGAAACCATAGCCTTGACTAGAAGGACATTTTTTTTGGCAAAATAATGTCTCTGCTTTTTAATATGCTGTCTAGCATTTTCTTAAAGTGAAATATCACTTTGGGGTAAAATGTAGTTTTAGATAAAATATGGTATTATTACAAAAATATAATCAGGTCACTGAATAAACTGCACTTTCTAGTGCAAAATTACAAAATAATAAATACTTTTTTCTATACCTTTGGTTCCAAAAAGTCATTCTTCCCCAGCCCTGGATAAAACCTTGGGTAAATAGCATAGTTTTTTAGTCACTGATGATCATTGAATATTTGTCATGCTGTGGAGAACCTCAAATTCTCATATATTGTTGATGAATATAGAAAGTGATACAAGTTTTAGGTAAAAATTTTCATAGAAAATTAAATACATATTTATTTAACAACACTTTCATAGAAACACTTTCATAGAAAATTAAATACATATTTATTCCTGTTCAATAATCCCTGTTTATTTACCCAAAAGAAGTAAAAGCTAATGTCAACAAAAAGGCTTATATAAGGATGTGTACAGAATTTTTATTCATAATATGAAATAGTCCTGACACTAGAAATAGCCCTCGTTTCTATTAACAGAATGAAGAAACAATATAGTACATTAAAACAATGAAACACAACTCATCAATAAAAAAGAACAAACTACTGATACATACAACATGGTTGAATCTCAAAACCATTATTCTGAATGAAAGAAGCCTTACACAAAAGAGAATATGATTTCACTTATATGAAACTGGAAAATAAAAAAAGTTATGGTTAAAAGTGTTAGGTAGTTAGAATAGGAAAAAGGAGTCCAAAATAGCTGTGGCTAAAAGACAAAGAAAGGAAAAAGCCTGTGAAAATAGAACAAGGGAAGATCTGAGGACCAGAGTGAGAACCTCAGGTGAAACAAACAGCCCTCCTGGCTAGCCCAATTTACATAGGGCAGGCTCAGGGGAGGAGGAAAAAAACATATAAAAAGAAGAGCCCAAATTGAGCTGCTGGCCTCTCTTCTCTTCTTGTCTTTTCGGTCGGTCTACCCTACGCTTCTAGGATGTATTTTCTTTGCTTTCTAAATAAAATTGAGTTGTAACACTGGTCTGTCTGTCGCTTCGAATTTTTGCTGTGGCAAGACAGAACTGGAGAAGTTACACACTCCCCCGACATAAACTGAGTTGTAACACTGGTCCGTCCATCGCTTCAAATTTTTGCTGTGGCGAGACAGAACTGAGGAAATTACAAACTCCCCCAACGTATATGGTGCCATTTCTAGGATTTAACCTAGCTGAAACAACCTCAGCTTGGCCCCCATGAGACAGAAGCCAAGCACAGCAGAAGCCCAACTCGGGGAAAACTCCTACAGTGGAAGCTTAACATGAAGAAAATCCAGCACAGTGAAAGTGACAAGAAGCCCAACACACTGGAAATCAGGACAGCAAAAACAAACACAGCAGAAAGCTCAGTCTCAGATTTCAGAAGACCTCCAGTTAAGGTAGGAGGTCCTCGCTCCTATGGCTGGAAGGACATATGGGTAACAAAATCTTAATTCCTTCACAATCTATCATTTCTTGTTTACTTGAACCCCCCACAAACAGGCGAGTGGCAGTGGGTGCAATTGAGGGACTCTGGAAGGGGCTACTTAGTAGCTGTTGCGCAAGTGAGTTGGGATTCTTCTGTCTTTAATCTTTGTGCCAAGAATAAGGCCAATGAAAACTGTGAGCATAGGTCAAGTATTTAGCAGATTTTCTGGCAGGTTATGAAGAGGATTCCTCGGCACGTTTTTCCCCACTGCTTTTTCCTCCCATCCTTCAGCTTCTCTCTCCCAGGATTTGAGCCTGGTCAAAACCCACAGTGTCTGGCTTCAGGACCTAATGAAGCTCAGACTGTTGATGTCTCATTTCAAAAATTCAGTGAGAGACACAGCAATAGGTAAGAGGTGGCTTTGTGCAGATTCAGAGAGAAGCACAGACCACAGAATGTGGGCCATCACAGAGGGGAGTGCAGTGGCCATGGAATGTGGTGGGTTAGTTTTTGCAAGCTAGGTGATTTCATATGCTAATGAGTGGGAGGATCATTCCAAAAATTGGGAAACCACCCACTCCTCAGTCTTTTAACAGTGCCTCTGAACTGTCCTGGCACCTCTGGGTGTGTCATTTAGCTTGCAGATTGAGGATCAACGTTAATTGAATATGACTAGTCATATTGGACGCATTTGATTTTAATTGGTTTATGTTATTCCCTTGGGCTATGTCATTCTTTCAAAAGTTGTGCCCTGCCCTCTTCCCCTCCTGCTTCATGCTCTTTTCCTGAGCCCTGTCTGGGCCCACAATGTTGCCTCTACAATCTTCTGGAGAGACAACCAGAAAATAGCTGACCCTTGGGAGGGAAATACTGTATAATATCCATTCCCTCTAGATATTCAGGCCTTCATCTACCATGTTTCCCACAACATGTGCAACAAGAGCATCTCTAGTGAACTTGCTAAGGTGGGTAACAGGCACACAATGCCTGCTAGAAATCCATCTGTTGGTGGCATCCCTTCAAGGGCAATTGGGATTCAAGGGATAATGTTTGCCACTTTGGGAGCTAAACTCTTTGGGCCCAAACCCTTATCACCCTTCTCCTAAAGTTACAAATATACCCCTGGATCAAATCTCCACTCCACTTTTATGGAACATCTGGTTTGTTGCCTCATCAATTTGTTCTTAAACCATGTACTAACTCCTACAACCAGGACCCTGCCCCCTTGTATGCAACTTAGCTCCACCCTACTTATTATTGAAATACTCTAATGCCTCTAACAGAACCAGATGACCCACTCCTTTTTCATTACTTCTGTTATTACCCAAAGTGGGTCTATGACAATTAAATGTTTACCAATGGAAACACCCTAAACTGCTCTTATGGAGGACTAGGGGAGGAAATCAGTGACTTACATTCCCTCAGAGCTATAAGAGGATAAGCCTGATGGCTGTTTCACAGTGTTCCCATTCTCAGGGCACAGGCTTGGATTGCTTTATATCATGATATCTAGTCGCATCCACAGTGGACAAACCAGCAATGAGTTAGGATTACAACACCTTAATCCTACCCAGTACTGGTCATGCTAGAGACCCTGGGGATGCCCAACTCCAAGCTGGAGGTCCCAGGACATTGACCTGCCTCAACTTGCCTAGGCATCTGGTCCTCGAAATGTTGTCATGCTTCAACCTGCTCAGGGATCCACCAGTCCAGGGGTCCCAGGAGGTAAACATGCCTCAACCTGCCCAGGAACCCAATTCTTGGGAGGCCGACCTGCCTCGACCTGCCCGGGGATTCGATCTCCAGGAGGCTGTCACATCTCAGCCTGCCCGGGTATATGCAACCTGATCCAGGGATACCTGACTCTCAGGTTGCAACAGTACTGGGTAGAATAAGCTTCAAAAAGATTCATCCCTAAGGAAGTCCACCAATGGAAATAGAAGGAGGCCTATTAATTTCTTTTTTTCTTTTTTTTCTCTCCTCACTGTCATTGCTGTCTTTCAGATGAGAAATAACCAATCCACTCCCCAACAGATGCCCTTGAGATGCAAGGGCATATGTCCTTGATAACTGGAAGTTGTTTGACCCTCTAACCTAAGGAGAAGTCACTTAAAATTATTTTGTGCCACTGCATGACCATGGTACCCTCTGGGGGACAAGGAAAACTGGCCTGAGGATGGGAATTTAAATTACAATACCATCCTGCAGCTAGACTTATTCTGCAAAAGACAAGGAAAATGGACAGAGGTCCCCTATGTCCAAATTTTCTTCCGACTAAGAGACATGAGGGAACTCTCTTAATTATGGGATTGTTGTATGCCCTTAAAGTGAGCCTACTAGGCAAATAGTTTTAGGCACAGACAACCAAGAGAAGGAAGCCCACCGTGAAGGCTCACCTCCCATGGTTCCTCAGTTGCCCTGGTGTTCCTTCCTTGTATCCAAATGTATGCCTATGTCCGGGAACACTCCCTCCACAAAAGCCAACTGGAGTATGTCCCTTAGTTGAAACTGGAGGATAATTCAGACCAACCTGGGTCCATAAGCCCTTCTCCCTCTTAAAACTAAGACAGATCAAACAAGACCTGGGAAGCTATACAAATGACCCATGCAAATATATAGATACATTCCAGCACATTACCTTTGCCTTTGACTTAACATGGAGGGACATCATGGCTATATTTAGTCAAACTTTATCTGACCCTGAGCATGCTAGGGTCTTAAAAGAAACCCAAAGATATGCTACAGGGTTTCACATGTCAAGTGATAAAAACCCAGTAGAGGAAACTTCAGTCCCCTCCTCATATCCTAATTGAAATTATAATGACCCTGAGCACATCTGGAAAAGGAATCATTTTTGATCCGTGCAAAGGCTGTACTAAAATCAGGCCAGCAAAAAGCAATCAGTTATGTCCAGGTCTCAGCAATAACTCAGGAGCCCAATGAGAAACCCATTGCCTTGCTGGAAAGGCTAAAAGAGGCCCTCTGAAAGTTTACCACCCAATCTGGACTTAGACTCTTATGAGGGACAGGTAATTTTAAAGGACAAATTCCTGTCCCAGTGCACATCAGACATCAGGATAAAGTTACAACAGTTACAGCAGCAGGACCCTACTGCTTCTTTAGATGAGATGGTCCAGAGAATACCAATACCTTTAAAAACAGAGAACAGGTGAAGCCAAGGCCCAGGAGAGGGAGAAAAGAAAAGAGACAAGGCATGCCCAGATGCTGGCCACACTCTAGCGAAGCTCTATTGCAAACCCCGAGTCCCTGAAGGACAAGGCATGAAGCAAATGCTTTATCTGTAGACAGGCAGGACACTGGACCAAAGAGTGTCCAAACATGACAAGTCTCCTAAAAAGGCTTGCTACAAATGACATCAGTTGGGACATTGGCCAGCACTCTGCCCTTGAGACACAAGAGTTGCAAGATCAAGTGCCAAACCTTCCCTCACGATGGTTCAACAGGACTGAAGTGGCCCACTCCAGCCTGCCCACCTGTCACAGATAACCATCATGGGGCTGGAGCCCAGGGTGCAACTGTATGTGCCAGGTAAGTCCGAGAATTTCTTGGTTCTCACAGGGGCTACCTACTCTGTCCTGACCAGAGCCTTCACCTCCCAAACCTGTGCCATTTTCGGTGCTACAGGAAAAACAATTACAAAAAATTCACCTGAGCACTTTGTTGCTGGGATGGAAAAATATTTTCCCAGCAATTTCTGATGGTCCCTGAGTGTCCTACTCTCTTATTGAGAAGAGATCTTTCCCTGCCTTCGAAATCTTGCAGCTATTGCAGTCCTGATAGAAGGTGCTTTAAAGCTCTCTCTTGGGGGCAAGCTAACTATTTTTACCAGCCATCAAGTGAAACAACTCCTGAATGGGAGAGGCCATTTAAGGATGTCTGATCAAAGGATCCTCAGATATCAAGTAGTGCTGATGGAAAATCCAGGCCTGACTATACCCCTTTGTGAGGTTCTTAACCCAGCTACCTCCTGCCTACCCCTGAGGGCTCTCTCCCCCTTCACTCTTGCCTAGAAACCTTGGACCACTGGAAAAAATCCCAAGAGGGATTGACAGAAGATCCTCTGACCAATCCTGACGAATATGGTACACTGATGGAAACAACTTTGTCTTGGATGGAAAAAGAAGAGCCAGAAATGCAATAGTCTCCAATTTTGAGACCACAGAGGCAAAACTTTTGCCACTAGATACTTCAGCCCAATTGGTTGAGCTCATAGCCCTGACTCAAGCTTTAGAGCTGGGAAAAGGAAAAAGAGTAGCCATCTACACTGACTCCAAGTATGCCTTTCTGGTACTACATGCACGTGCTTGCTATTTGGAAAGAAATAGGCCACTTCACCACCCGAGGGTCCCCAATCAAACACGGTGATCAAAGCCTTAGGTTCTTGGAGGCGGTTCATCTGCCCACTGAGGTTTCAGTCTCCCATTGTAAAGGACACCAAAAAGGGGGCACAGAAGTGGCACGAGGGAACCAAGCAGCTGATCAGGCAGCTAAGAGAGCAGCATTACAGAACCATGACCTAATAGGGATTGCTGCCTTAGTTCCACAGACTAATTTGCCAGAAACTCCTTCATGCACTGAAGATGAGACTCTTAAACTTAAGAGTGAGGGCTTTAAAGAAGATCATATGGCGTGGTTCCACAAGGAGGGACTCCCTTTCCTGCCTGGGAACCTCCAGTGGAAGTCAGTTAACTCCTTACATGCCACCACTCATTTAGGGGAAAAGGCCCTTCAAAGATTACTAGAAAGGTCCTTCAGAGGAACAGGCCTCCACATGACTATAAGGCAATTGGTCTCCTCTTGTCCCACTTGCCAATTAAACAGTGCCCAAGGAGCTCGAAGACCCCAACTGGCCCAGCCTGTCCTACGATATGAGACCTACCAAGGAGAGGACTGGCTGATGGACTTCACCCAGATGCCAGTTTCTCAAGTGTATAAATATCTATTAGTCATGATAGATACATTGACAGGATGAATTGAAGTCTTTCCACCCTGATTGAGGAGGCATGGGAGGTTGTAAAAAACTGCTCCATGAAATTATTCTGAGATTTGGTCTGCCTGGGTTATTACAAGGTAAAAATGGGACATCATTTACTTCTAAGGTTACCCAAGGGGTCTCTAGAGCATTAGGCATTACTTATTATCTCCATTGTGCCTGGAGGCCTCAGTCTTCAGGAAAAATAGAAAGAGCCATGCAATTCTTATAATCAGCAATAAAAAAAAAACAACAAACAAACAAACCAGGAGTCTTCCCTGGGATGGAAGGAGGTTTTACCAGTAGCTCTCCTCCACACCCATATTGCCCCTAAGAAACAGGTCAGTCTTAGTCCTTATGAGATGCAGTAATGGAGACCTTTTGTTTATGTCAATGACCTCTTCCTAGATCCAGAGGCTCAGACTCTCCAGTCTTATACCATGGCCATTGGGCAATTTGAACAAGATACACACTTGTGGGGTGTCAACCAGGACCACAAAAATTCTAAAGAACCACACTATATGCTCCAGGGATACAAGTCCTAATTAAATTCTGGAAAGATGGGTCCCAAAGGCTCAACTCCAGCCCACATGGAAGGGCCCCTTCCCTGTAGTACTTTCTACCCCCACAGCAGTCAAGGTACCAGGACATGACTCCTGGACTCACTATTGATGAGTCAAGCCGTGGAAGAAAACAGAAGAGGACACTCAATACACCTGTGAGCCTCTGGGGATTCTCAGATATCTATTTAGAACTACAAATGAGTGTCATTCTAATAAACACCCCCAAAATTAAGTTTGTGGGGTAAGAGTTCTCAGGACAGCTCTAAAGAGCCAACATAGCTTGTCAGGGTCAACACAAAATAGACAGGAGATAGATCTCCTGATTCCTGAACAAGGAAAGCCTTGAGCCATCTTGAATGAGATGTGTTGTTTCTGGGTCAATACCTCAGGCCAAGTTTAAAATGTCTTACTGTTCTCAAGAAAAGCATTCAGATCCTACAGAATCTCAAAGAATAAACTGGAAAGTTCTCAGGGTGGCTACAGGCTCTCTTTGGGGAACCCATCTCCTGGCAAGAGGGAATTTGGAGTTGGCAAATGTCCCTACTAATCCTTGTTATCACCATATTGATGCTGTTTATAACTACTCCATGTATTACCAATTGTCTAACCCATTTTTTTCTCTACCCAGGTCTACAAGCTAAAACATGCATTGCCAGTTCAACAAAGATATATGGAAATTATCAATCACCCTTAGATGGACACTGATATAAGGACTCTGTGGCTTGAGACTAGCAACAGGGGGAGGCCAAGGCCCCTTTCTGTCCCAGTTCAGCAAGAAGTAGCCAGAGAGATGTTGATGCCCCTATTCCCAAAGACTTGGGCCTCCCATCTCTTGAGGGGAGAAGGTTAGGTAGTTAGAATAGGAAAAAGGAGTCCAAAATAATGGTGGCTAAAAGACAATGAAAGGAAAAAGCCCACAAAAGGGGAACAAAAGAAGGTCTGAAGACCAGAGTGAGAACCTCAGATGAAAAATATAGCCCTCCTGGCTAGCCCAATTTACATAGGGAAGGCGTGGGGGAGGAGAAAAAAGTATATAAAAAAAGAAGCCAAAATTGAATCACTGGCCTCTCTTCTCTTTGTGTCTTTTGGATCAGCCGACTCTCATGCTTTGAGGATGTATTTTCCTTTGCTTGCCAAATAAAACTGAGCTGCAACTCTGGTCTGTCTGTCGCTTCAAATTTTTGCTGCAGCGAGACAGAACTGGGGAAATTACACACTCCCTTGACCTAAACTGAGCTGTAACACTGGTCCATCCGTCCCTTCAAATTTTTGCTGCCGTGAGACAGAACTGAGGAAATTACAAACTTCCCCAACAAAAGAAATAAAATAGAATGGCAGTTGTAGCTAAAAGGGGAAAGTTGGGATTGATTGAGAAGAGACCTGAGAGAAAATTGTGAGCTGGTATCTTCATAACTTTAAATTACACAGATGTATGTATTCACCAATATAGTGAATAGTAACAATAAGGTCCTATACTACCCAGGAAATTATATTCAATATCCTATGATAAACCATAATGGAAAAAACATGACAAGTAATATATATATTTATATATGTAAAACTGAGTCATTTTGCTGTACAGCAGAAATTAAACACATTATAAATCAACTATACTTTAATAAAATTTTGTAAAATTATTGAATACTATACTTAAGATTTTTGCTTTTTCCTCTGTATTAATTTTATGTAAAAGAAGAAAAAACAACCACAAATATTTAACTTGGAAGCATGCTGAAGAATTTAGAGATAAAGTATAGTGATAGTCATTATTTACCTTGAAATAGTTAAAAATAAATGGGCTCATGGGGATGGGTAGATGAATAGATATGTGGTACAAAACAAATTATTGATTGTGAAACCTAAGCAAGAGGTGATATGAGTGTTCAATGATATTTCTTACAATTTTTCTGTATGTTTTTGGTAAATTTTATAATAAAATATGAAGATAAAGTAGGAAGAAGAGAAACATAAGGACATGTTACATGAAAGCTGAATGCCATTGGAGCATATGACTTGCAGAAAGACTAAACAGAAACATGCCTAAGATGTAATAATAATTTTACTTTAAAGGAAGTGTGAGGTCTTACTTTGAACATTTTACTATATTCTGTCAGCTATGGAAAAATACTAATGAAATATGTTCATTTCAGTTCCCTCAGTCATGTTCAACTCTTTGTGACCCCATGGACTGTAGCACACCAGGTCTCCCCGTCCATCACCAACGTTCAGGTTAGGTCAATTCATTTACTTAATCATTTAAAAACTCTATTTTCCATATGCCTTGCTATGCACTGTACATCCCACCTGCTAAATTCTAACTACATAACTGGAAAAGAGAAATATATAGTGTATGCATTTTAATAAATAGAAAACTAAAAGATAATGTAGGATGGTGGATGAAGGACAAAGAACTTTGGAAACATCTAGAGTGGATGTCCTGCATAGATAGCTTTAGAGAAAGAGTTCTGCAATTAGTGTAAAAGATAGACTGAAAGTCACTGCAGTAGTCCAGGTAAGGAGAAAGTTCATAAAGGCTATTGATAGAAAATTAAAGAATTAGGTACATCCTAAATTTCAAGTCCACTTACCTTTAAATAATTATTTACCTGCTGTTTTGAAGGACTTGATAGGGTTGAGAGGTGTCAGGGACAAAATGAGCCCAGGCAAGACAAAAACAGTGTTACAGTTACAAAAGCACTTAGTAAAATGGAAGAGAAGATTGCTTGTGAGTACTATTTATTGCCTGATGTTGAGGCCGTATTGTTGAAAATTCCATGAAACTTAATCCAAGGCTTAAAAATCACCATGGTTATCCTCAGTCTCATTCATGATAGCTGCCCAAGGTAATCTTTTTTGCTATCGTCTTTCTGAATGAATAAAATAATTCAGACCACCCCAGTGAAGTCTAATTAGGATGAGCTTTTAAATTTATCTAGGGAAAAATGTGTTCAGAGTTAATGAGGCATTTCAGGGAAAATAGACCTAGCCCTAAGCAGTCTCCATAAGAAGAGAACATTCTAGCAGCTTAATTCAAAGACTGCATTGTGTGTGCATGTGTATTCAAGAGAGGGTTTTTGTTTTTTTTTTTCCTCTTCAACTTCTCACCCTTAAACCAAATTTCACTTGAAAGAAGTAAAAACATTAAGATGACACTTTAAATTTTAATTTTAAGAAAAGGACAGGGAACATTCTTCTACAAAAAGCCAATAGCATCCTTTTCTTCAAAAATAAAAGTCCACAAAATGTTTAATATACAATTACATCTTACAGTGACTGAAAATAAAATCATGTTGAAAATTGAAGAAAACTTTCTTTGTATATGTATTTTGCATACTTTGTATAGAAGAAAAGCAGGGTTGGTTTTTTTTTTTTTTTTTTCTTTTTTTCTTAGATGTTATCTGAAAGAATGATATGTTTTGAATTGTATTAACTGTTCAGACTATTTCAGGTAATATTTAAGGCTGCAAAATGCTGATTTATTTGGTAATGACTTAATTACAGAGAGTAACTCTCTATCAGTGAATGATGGAGACTCATTTACAAAGGACCAAACTGACACACTTTGCAGATGAGGTTGATCTCTGTCAGGTGGGTCCTAAGGTCTCCCTGCTGAAATAATGCCAGGAGTCCACAAAGGTGACTTGCTCTCTAATGAGACTTTATTACCAGCTTTCACTTCCTTGAATCACTTTCTCACTTTCCTACCAACGTTTCCTGGCCTCACCTCCTAAATATCCTGCCATCATGTGAGCTCAGTTGCTTCAGCCGTGTCCCACCCCATGGACTATAACCCACCAAGTTCCTCTGTGCATGGGATTCCCCAGGCTAGAATCCTGGAGTGGATTGCCATGCCCTCCTCCAGTCTCCAAACCTGGAGATCAAACCTGCATCTGCTTCTGTCTCCCGCATTGCAGGTGGATTCTTTACCCACTGAGCAATCTGGGAAGCCCCTTAAAGGTCCTATTTTTAAGTGAACCTTTGTCTTAGTGCCTTCTTCAGAGGCAACTCAAGGAAGACAATCATGGAATGCTAATTTTTAAGGCACAGCTGGATTCCCTTAGCTAATATGTTATCTAGAACTTTTCTTGTTTTAATAAATAAAATGCATCTTTACTTTTCTTGTTATATTTATCTGGTTTTAAAAATCAAATTATATTAAGCTTATAAAATTTAAATTGTTATCATGTAGTTATTGATAACATGGTTTGCTTTTAAATATTTGGTGTCAGGGTTTTGTTCATCTGCACCTATTCTATTTTTTTCTTATTTAGTTTTGTCACAGATATGCTTATCTTTACAAAGAACCAGTTTTTAATTAATTTTTTCTGATCTTTGTCCATTTTATTGATTTCTATTTTATCTTTACTCTTTTCTCTGTTTCCTTGTTTTTCTACTTTCTAATTTCTTTTGCTAGATGCTTTAATATATTTTTAAGCATTTTTACATATTTTAAAATACATTTTAAACATATTTAAAGGTATTGTTTTCACATAGAGACCACTTTAGCTGTGTCTCACAGAATTTGACATAACTTTTTTAATATCAAAAAAGTCTACATATTTCTAATTTTTAAAGTCTTTGCATGGAATCTTTTCCAAGCTAAATATTATTTAGTAAGATATTTTGTTTCTATAAATAACCTGTTTAATGCTATCATTTAAATATCAATTTCTAATTTTATTGTAACTTAGAGGATATTAACTTCAGGAATCTGATGAAGCACTGCCTTTTCATGACCAAGTACATATTCTATTTTTATAATTTCTTAATATTTTTTTGTCTTTCCATTTTGCTGTTCTATAAGTTCTTTCAATCAGAGAATTTTTATATTTAACTGTGAAGATTATTCTCCATTATCTAATTTCTCCATTATCTGACTAATTATCTTATAGTTCTGGAGATCAGAAGTTTGTGATGTGTTTCACTGGGCCAAAACCACAGAGGTAGGCAGGGCCATGCTCCTTATGAGGGCTGTAGAGGAAAATCTGCTTCCTTTCTTATTCCAGCCTCTGGAGCTTCATTTCTTGCATCCTTGGCTCTTGGTCCTTTCCTCCATTTTCAAGGTCAGCAGTATGGCCTCTTCAGATCTCTTTCTGCTTCCCTCCTCATATTTTGACTCACCCTGATAATCCAGGATAAACTTCCCATCTCAAAACTCAATGGCATCCTCAAAACCTCTTTTGCCTGCTATAGTTGCTTAGCTTTTTTTTTTTTTCCCCTGTGTCTCTGTCCTGTCTTCTGGGAAAGTTCCTCAGCCTTCAAGTTTACTAAATTTATTTTTTTACTATCTCCATTTTACTCATTGGAGCTTCCCAGGTGGCACTAGTGGTAAAGAACTTGTCTGCCAATGCAAGGAAACATAAGAGACACAGGTTCGATCCCTGGTCAGGAAGATCCCCTAGGGGAGACCACAGCAGCCCACCCCAGTATTCTTGCCTGAAGAATCCCAAGGACAGAGGAGCCTGGCGGCATTCTATAGGGTCACAAAGACTCGGTCATGACTGAGGCATGCAGTGACTTACATGCATGCATGTTTCTTTTCACTACTCGATCAATTATTTTAATGTTTATATTTATTATTTCTAAATTCCCATGTCATCCTTTATATGACTTCTGATTCTTTCCCCATTTGGCTTTGTCCTTGAGTACATTTATTATACTTATTTTAAGTTGTTGTTTTGTGTGCTCTAATAACTCAGCTTTATGTCACATGTATTGCTCAGTTTGTTGTTTTCCAATCAGAGATATCTAGTTATTTTAATCTATGAACTCATGATCTCCTGGGAGTCATAGATTCTTTTTTGGGTAAAACATGCTTGGTAATTTCTAAAGGCCAAATCTTACCTTGTGTCCTTCCTAGTAACTTTTAAAAGATTGAATAGATTTAAATCCAGACTGGAAGGTTCTAGAGAAAGGTACTAACTCCTATGTGATTTTGTAGTATTAACTTGTAGAAACATGCAACATTGGAAGAGTCAGTTTCCTTAGGCTACAATCAGAGTACCTTTGATTTTGAGGAAAGGGGAAGAAGGTAGTCCTATACCTGTTTTCCCCACTCAGCCAGACTTTTGCTTCTCTGGGCATTACTCATCCAAAACCTGCTGTTGCTACTGGTTCTTCTCACTAAGGAGGACCATGATAATCCAAGGAAGTGCTGGGAAGAGGGAAAAGTGGAAATGGAAATTTTTGTTCCTTATCCTCTTGCATGTGTGCTAAGTAGCTCAGTCATGTCTGACTCTTGGTAACCCTGTGGACTGTAGTCTACCAGAGTCCTCTGTTCATGGGATTCTCCAGGCAAGAACACTGGAGTTCACCAGGGATCTTCCTGACCCAAGGACTGAACCCGTGTTTCTTATGTTTCCTGCATCGGCAGGTGGGTTATTTACCACTAGCCCCATCTGGGAAGCTTACACCTTGGTTACCATCTTTGACTGCAGCTATCTCTCCAGAAAGAACTAAATAGGCTCATACCAGTTTAAGATAACTTTCAATTTTCCCAAATATTTCTCAATTTTTTGTTAGTTCCTAACTTCCATGTTTTATTTTTGTAGTCTTTATATATTTCTGTTGTTAAGAAAGGTCCAAAAGGTTCTCCACAGTAATTTTTGATCCTAACAGAAAGAAGCCTATTTCCAGAACAGAATTTGTTTTGTTAGCCCCAGAGTTTGGCTAATTATTGGTTTGATTCTAATATGACATTCTGTTCTTTACCTCCCAGTCTCCCTTGTGGTTAGATCTGGCCATGTAACCCAGTCTAACCAATGAAGTTAAGGGGAAATCTGCTGTGGAATTTTACAAATTTTTATACTTTCTTAACTAAGGATGTCCCACCATTTTCTCCTTCTCATCGAGAATATAGATGCCCAGAAAAGTTACAGCCATTCTGTAATCAGGAGAAGAAAGCAAAAAACCTACACAGTCTTACCCTGATATTATTGAGCTTCTGAACCTATGCCAGCTCCTTTGTTTTGTTTGTTTTGTTCAGACACTTAGTTGTGTCTGACTCTTTGAGACCCCATGGACTACAGCATGCCAGCTTTCCCTGTCCTTCACTATCTCCTGGAGTTTGCTCAAATTCACATCCATTGAGTCGGTGGTACCATCCAACAATCTCATCCTCTGTTGCCCCCTTCTCTTCCTGCCCTCAATCTTTCCCAGCACCAGGGTCTTGTCCAATGAGTTGGCTCTTCACATCAGATGGCCAAATCTCCTAGCAATCTGATTTTTTGTGACATAAGAAAATCTGTTATGCTGCTGTTAATTGTGGTCACTATTACTTGAAACAAGAAAATGACCAGCTTCTTATTTTATATAATAGTTTTCTAAGAGAAAAGAATGAATGTTTAGGAAATACCATATGAATAGCATGACAGTTTTCCCAGGGATTCTAAATAAATCATTTCAGTGAAATCTAATGGAAAGTCCATATGGGGTTATATAATTTCCTTTTTTTTTTTTTTTTTTTTAATTAAAAAGCTGAGGCTCAAGGAAGTGAAAAAAAAATCTTGCTGAGGGCAAACTTTTAAGTGTAGTTCTGTTTTTCTCAAGTTATATTACCTACCCAATCTATCTATATATAATACCTAAATGAAGCTATATGTAAGGATATATATATCCATGTATGTGGGGGTGTGTTAGTCACTCAGTAGTGTTCAACTCTTTGCGACTCCATGGACTGTGGCTCACTAGTCTACTCTGGCCATGGACTTCTCTAGGCAAGAATGCTGGAGTGGGTTGCCATTTTCTTCTTCACATATATTCATAGTGACTTTTAATTTACCTCCCTACCCTGAAGGGACTTATTTTTTGGAAATGGCCCTCATTTCTGGTAAAATTATACCCTTTAATTCCTTTGGTTTTCAAGGCTTCTTATTCTTTTCTTTTCTTTTTTTTTTAGCACAGAGAACACACTACCATAAGGCTAACTCTCTTGAGTGGGCACCATCTTAAATACTTGCCAGGTAACAGATAATACAGTATCCAAATCCAGCCCTGAGAGAGTGGTGCACAAGCTAGGCAGTTGGTGATGGTTCTGAAAATGAAGGTTAAAATGTCCCCAAGATAGCCTTTGTCTCTTGTGCTATTCTGTCTGAGGCAGGCTCTGGGGATATTATTAGTCTCTTTAACATCTGTGAGGGAATTAAAGTTGGAACACAGGCCAGTGGCCTCACACTAGGGAAGTGAGATATAATGTGAGACCAAAGAAATCTAAGCAACAGAAAAGATGCTGTCATGCCTTTCTTTTAAATCCACTCTCTGTGTTTAAAAAAAAAAAAAAAAGCAGGCTTTGTCACTGGTACTGACAAGGAACAGAGGCATATCCAAAGACTGTGTCAGACTCCAGCAAAGGCACTAACCAAAGCTCACACTGTGTTATGTAGCTTTGAGCTATAGGGAATAATGAGTCTCAGTCTTGATTTGTTTTTGAACAAGGGAAACACTTAAGGAGATGGTAAATAGGCTTTGTTTTGAATTTTTCAGCTTTGAGCCTAGATGAAATGATGCAATCATTAGAACAAGGGAAACACTTAAGGAGATGGTAAATAGGCTTTGTTTTGAATTTTTCAGCTTTAAGCCTAGATCAAATGATGCAATCATTATTCTCCTTAGAATATTTGCATCTATTTCTAGTAAGTTACAGAATATTCTAATTTTAGAGCAGAGGTCATTCTTGTTTATTACTGCCAGAAAAAATGAAGGATGCAAACTTGACCACAGAAGACCTCAATAATTAACTCGCAGAGAATCATAAAACTTTACCTCACATAAGGACCTTAGAGATCACAGAGTTCAACTCCAATGCTTTACAGATGAATAAACTGAGATCCAGGGAGGTTAAATGACTTTGTCCAAGGTCACAGTGCTCATCTATGGCTGTCCTGGGAGTAGAACCAAGAACTCCTCAAACTGCTTGATTGCAATTCTCTCATGAAGCTCTCATGACAAACTACAAATAGACAAATTCACAGTACCCAAACTGGAAGAAAACTTCATGTTCATTCAGGTCATAACATTTCCAAATCTTCCTCAATTTTAAAAGATCCGTAGAGTGATCAGCACTGCAGTAGCACATGTCCGCATGTGCACATACAAGCACATGCACAGGCACACGTACATGAACCCGTGTTATGTCTCAAAGACATACCAAGGTATTTTTGATGGAGTTATATATATGCCAGTACAGATCACAAGGAAAGGGAATTTGAATAGATTGGTTTAGGCCAGGATTTTATTCTTCTCAAATACATGGGTTCTCTTTGGAGATTACAAACTATAAGGCTTTGTATACATTATAAATAACATATGCATATTTTAACACTTCCATTAAGGGACAATAGTAAATCACAACTGCTTTGCTACTGGACTTTAATATCTATGCCAAAGAAATGCCCTTATTATCCTGCTGTTTTTTAGATTGCCCTTTATCATTTTCTTTGCTGGCATAATCACCTAAAATATAACACCTTGGAAAAGCACTTTGCTTTTCTTAGTTCTAACCATTGAAAAACATCTTTGGGTAAGTACATTTATAAAACATTATCCTCATTTCTTTATTCTTACTATCCTATTCTCAGTCTACAAAGACGTGCTTCTAAATTAGTCTCTCTTTTTTGGTCAAAATTCTCATTTTCTAGAGTAGAGGCGATAAAGTAGGTAACTAACTGAACTCCTCTTTCTGTTGGTATTTCCGACAAAAGATACACTGTGCTGAGCCTTTGAGATGTGATCAAACTCAGCCAGTTCACCCCTGCTCCTGGAAAGAACTGATTGACAAAGGAGCAAGTCTATTTCTGTTAATAACAACAATAAGAATTGGCATTTAGAAGTGTGCCAGAGATTACAAAGACTTTTCTGTTTTTTCTCATCTGCTATTCACAACAAAACTATAAGGAAGATATTATTTTGGGGTTCAGATTAAGAAAATATGGTCATATTTTAATTTCCTACTATTTATACAAATAAATATTTCATATTAATTATTTATGAATTAGTTACTCTGAAAAACTTCTCAGAGGCAATAATTGCAACTAGGATTTATTGAGTTCCTCCTATATGTCTTCATGAAAAAATATTTAAGACATATTAATGAAACCATGCATGGGACCTTACATTCTCAAGGCCTGAAAGATAGAAAAAAAATGATTCACTGAGACTCCCCCAAGCTCATCTTACAGAGAATTACGGAAG
The DNA here is from genome assembly GCF_033118175.1 of Dama dama. Taxonomy (NCBI): domain Eukaryota; kingdom Metazoa; phylum Chordata; class Mammalia; order Artiodactyla; family Cervidae; genus Dama; species Dama dama. The sequence goes on along the minus strand of NC_083700.1, from coordinate 37,445,416 downwards.
CAACTTGCTGACAGCCCCTTTGACTGGGAATGGCACAGAAGCATTGAGGAATTAGAATGACTGACTGAATTTTAGATGTTACAGACCAAAAATCCACCATATGTAATACACTCTGGATGCATGCTAAGTCACTTCAGTCCTGTGTGGCTCTTTGAAACCTTATGAACTATAGCCTGCAAGACTCCTATGTCCACGGGATTCTCTAGGAAGGAATACTGGAGTTGGTTGCCCTGCCCTCCTCCAGGGAATCTTCCTGATCCAGGGATCCAACTGCATCTCTTACGTCTCCTGCATTGGCAGGCATGTTCTTTACCACTAGCACCACCTGGGAAGCCCATGTGACATACTAAACGCCCCTAAATTTACACATGACCCACAAAGAGGTATGAAGAATAGGAGCACCTCCACCGAGAACTCTTCAAACTTTCCATTACTTTCCACCAATCACTTTGGAGTCTCCTCTCCTTCCTGTCCCCACTTTCCAATAAGTATCCCACTCAAGGAGCTTCCCTAGTGGCACATACAGTAAAGAATCTGCTAGCAATGCAGGAGACCCAGTCTGATCCCTGGGTCAGGAAGATCCCCTGGAGAAGAAAATGGCAACCCACTCCAATATTCTTGCCTGGGAAATCTCATGGACAGAGGGGCCTGGTGGGCTACAGTCCATGGTGTCATAAAGGGTCAGACACAACTTAGTGACTTAACAGCAGCATCCCACTCAAGAGCCTATGAGGGAGACAGAAGTCATTGCCTCCTGTCAGCTTACTTGCACATCCTGCCTCTCTACAACAAAACATTGCCTCATTACTTGGTTTTCTCATTGCCCAGTGGGCAAGGAGCCCACTTGCTCAGTTAAATCAAGACAGCTTTATTTTTCATATAAGCAGACTAAGACTTCATGGGAAGTTCAATTCAGTTCAGTTGCTCAGTCATGTCTGACTCTTTGCGACCCCATGGACTGCAGCACACCAGGCTTCCCTGTCCATCACCAACTCTGAGAGCTTACTCAAACTCATGTCCATTAAGTCGGTGATGCCATCCAACCATCTCATGCTCTGTCATCCCCTTCTCCTCCTGCCTTCAGTCTTTCCCAGCATCAGGGTCTTTTCCAGTGAATCAGTTCTTCACATCGGATGGCAAAAATATTAGAGTTTCAGCTTCAGCAAAAGTCCTTCCAATGAATATTCAGGACTGATTTCCTTTAGGATTGACTGGTTGGATCTCTTTGCAGGCTCCAAAATCACTGTGAACTGTGACTGCAGCATGAAATTAAAAGACTTTATCTCCTTGGAAGAAAAGTTATGACAAACCTACACAGCATATTAAAAAGCAGAGACATCACTTTGCTTACCAAAGTCCGTTAGTCAAAGCTATGGTTTTTCCAGTAGTCATATAGGAATATGAGAGTTGGATCACAAAGGCTGAGCACCGAATTGATGCTTTCGAAATGCGCTGCTGGAGAAGACTCTTGAGAGTCCCTTGGACTGCAAGCAGATCAAGCCTGTCAATCCTAAAGCCAATCAAACCTAAATACTCATTGAAAGGACTGATGCTAAAGCTCAAGCGCCAATACTTTGGCCACCTGATGCGAAGAGCCGACTCATTGGAAAAGATCTTCATGCTGGGAGAGATTGAGGGTAGGAGGAGAAGGGGACAACAGAAGATAAGATGGTTGGATGGCATCACCTACTCAGTGGACATGAGTTTGAGCAAACTCTGAGAGATAGTAAAACAGGGAAGCCTGGCGTGCTGCAGTCCATAGGGTCGCAAAGAGTCAGACATAGCTGAGCAACTGAACAACAAGACTAAGACTCAGAAAGCACGTCATTTGTCTAGGATCACATAGCTCAGAGGCACTGGAGCTGTGAGTGATTTCAGTCAGTATGAATATAGAGCCACTGGTTACAAGTGCAGTTAAGCTGTGGAAAATTTAAAAAGTCACAAGCAAGAAGAGGAAAAGGAAACAAATAAGTCGATTAGAGTTATTGCTGATATAGTTACTATTATTGTATTATGATTACCCAGGGTTTCCTGATGGGAACCAAGTTGAAATGGAAATCATGGTAGATCTGGTAATTTCCTTTTTCTGACTTTGTCAAGATGGAGAAGAATTCTAAACTATAGATATACTTGTGACTAGAATTGAATGATGAAGAATTTTTTCTTTGGTGATTTAATGTTCACAGATATATGTATGGCTACTGAGTTTACACCATTGTCTTCCCTGGTCCCCTGTCTGTGCTTCTCCTCCATCTTACTGAGCAGCTGACTTTTAACAACTTGCTTTGATGTGTTTCTTTACCCTCTGCCTTCTGTAAGACTTGTCCAATGGAGAACTGGCAGGAGATGTGAGAGCTAGCTGTAGAAGTGTGAGGTCAGAGTATTTATTTTCCCTGAGTCATTGTGGGTCACCTCTGTCACTCTATTATAGGGCACTTGTCAGGCAGCCCTCAGAATTGTTCCAATTGCTCCTTTCCCATAGCTTCAGGCATAAGATGATAACTACTGCCTGTCGTGAGCCCAAGAGTACTAAGCTATCCTGGGTTTCCTAAACTCTGTCCACCTCTTTGTGAATGTGTGCTCTGTTGCTCCATCATATCTATTTGTTATCCCATGGGCAGTAGCCTTCCAGGCTCTTCTGTCCTTGGGATTTTCCAGGCAAGAATACTGGAGTGTGTTGCCATTTTCTTCTCTAGGCGATCTTCCCAGGACAGGGGTTGAACCTGTGTCTCTTGCATCTGCAAATAGTTCCTTTAAATAATTCTCCTCAGCTCTTGTATCCTCCAGGTCACACAGCTCAGAAGTGAGATCCTGGCCAAACTTCAAATGTAACTTGTCTGCCTCCAGAATCTACAGCCTTTACATTACCACATGAAAGCTATATCACACTACACATATTACTGACTGATAAGAAAGGACTATCCACTTGCCTATTACATGTGTCAAATGAAATCAGTCTGTAGCAGGAGCATCACCTCACATTCTGCTTTCCTAATGCCTTGTAATTAAGTACTTGCTGCATCAATCACTGTGTTGGACACTTGGTGTTACTGCATTTAATTTTCAAATGTTGCATTTCTATAGCTGTCTAAAAAAATCAGACACACTCTTCCTAGAGTTACCCACTTACCCCATGCATATTTATGTTCTACCTGTGGCTAAAAGCACTTAATAGTCACCAACAGCAATAAGGTGCATTGTTTACTTTTTATGAGGCTTCTCTGGTGGTTTGGATGGTAAAGAATCCACCAGCAATGCAGGAGATGTGGGTTCGATCCCTGGGCCAAGGAGATTCCCTGGAGGAGGAAATGGCAACCCACTCCAGTATTGTTGCCTGGGAAATTCAATGGAGAGAGGAGCCTGGCAGCTACAGTCCATGGGATCACAAAGTTGTACACGACTGAGTGACTAAGCAGGATAGTTTTTATCTTTCTGTATTTATAGTTCCTCATCCTCAGTTTTGCTACTCCTAAGCACTTGATACATAGGCACTTTTATTAGAAGTAGAAACTAAATGCAGAATATTAGGTAATAAATTTTGACTATTTAAAAATATTGTGTGGTTGTGGAACTCATGAAATTTTTTCCTGGGACATTGTTTTATGCTACTTAAAAAATGGATCCTGGTATCATTTTTTAAATGTTCTTGCCATTTTTAAGAAGAGACTTTTTTTTTATCCGCCATTGTAAAAATGTCACTAAAAAGTTATGTGCATGTGTGCTCAGTTCAGTTCAGTCGCTCAGTCATGTCCAACTCTTTGTGACCACATGAACCGCAGCACGCCAGGCCTCCCTGTCCATCACCACCTCCTGGAGTCCACCCAAACCCATGTCTACTGAGTCGGTGATGCCATCCAACCATCTCATCCTCTGTCGTCCCCTTCTCCTCCTGCCCTCAATCTTTCCCAGCATCAGGGTCTTTTCCAATGAGTCAGCTCTTCACATCAGGTGGCTAAATTATTGGAGTTTCAGCTTCAATGTCAATCCTACCAATGAACACCCAGGACTGATCTCCTTTAGGATGGACTGGTTGGATCTCCTTACAGTCCAAGGGACTCTCAAGAGTCTTCTCCAACACCACAGTTCAAAAGCATCAATTCTTCTGCACTCAGCTTTCTTTATAGTCCAACTCTCACCTCCATACATGACCACTGGAAAAACCATAGCCTTGACTAGACGGACTTTGTTGGCAAAGTAATGTCTCTGCTTTTGAATATACTATCTAGGATGGCCATAACTCTCCTTCCAAGGAGTAAGCATCTTTTAATTTCATGGCTGCAATCACCATCCGCAGTGATTTTGGAGCCCAAAAAAATAAAGTCAGCCACTGTTTACCCATCTACTTGCCATGAAGTATGGGACCAAATGCCATGATCTTAGTTTTCTGAATGTTGAGTTTTAAGCCAACTTTTTGACTCTCCTCTTTCACTTTCATCAAGAGGCTCTTTAGTTCCTCTTCATTTTCTGCCATAACGGTGGTGTCATCTGCATATCTTAGGTTATTAATATTTCTCCCAGCAATCTTGATTGCAGCTTGTGCTTCCTCCAGCCCAGCGTTTCTCATGATGTACTCTGCGTATAAGTTAAATAAGCAGGGTGACAATATATAGCCTTGACGTACTCCTTTTCCTATCTAGAACCAGTCTGTTGTTACATGTCCAGTTCTAACCATTGCTTCCTGACCTTTATACAGGTTTCTCAAGAGGCAGGTCAGGTGGTCTGGTGTTCCCATCTCTTTCAGAATTTTCCACAGTTTATTATAATTCACACAATCAAAGGCCTTGGCATAATCAATAAAGCAAAAATAGATGTTTTTCTGGAACTCTTTTGCTTTTGCGATGATCCAGCGGATGTTGGCAATTTGATCTCTGGTTCCTCTGCTTTTTCTAAAACCATCTGGAAGTTCACAGTTCACGTATTGCTGAAGCCTGGCTTGGAGAATTTTGAGCATTACTTTACTAGTATGTGAGATGAGTGCAATTGTGCGGTAGTTTGAACATTCTTTGGGATTGCCTTTCTTTGGGATTGGAATGAAAACTTATCTTTTCCAGTCCTGTGGCCACTGCTCAGTTTTTCAAATTTGCTGACATATTGAGTGCAGCACTTTCACAGGATCATCTTTTAGGATTTGAAGTAGCTCAACTGGAATTCCATCATCTCTGCTAGTTTTGTACGTAGTGATGCTTCCTAAGGCCTACTTGACTTTGCATTCCAGGATGTCTGGCTCTAGGTGAGTGAATGATCATACCATCATGATTATCTGGGTCATGAAGATCTTTTTTGTACAGTTCTTCTGTGTATTTTTGCCACCCCTTCTTAATATCTTCTGCTTCTGTTAGGTCCATAACATTTCTGTCCTTCATTGAGCCCATCTTTGCATGAAATGTTCCATTGGTATCTATAATTTTCTTGAAGAGATCTCTAGTCTTTCCCATTCTATTGTTTTCCTCTATTTCTTTGCATTGATCGCCGAGGAAGGCTTTCTTATCTCTCCTTGCTATTCTCTGAACTCTGCTTTCAAATGGGTATATCTTTCCTTTTCTCCTTTGCTTTTTGCTTCTCTTCTTCTCACAGCTATTTGCAAGGCATGCTCAGACAGCTATTTTGCTTTTTCATCTCTTTTTCTTGGGGATTGTCTTGTGATGGCACAGGAGTGGTGGCTGCAACAGTGCAGGAACAGCCAAGAGAAGCCACCCCTACTCAAAGGTCAGTGGCGGCAGCCGAGAGGAGCCACCCAAAGTCCAAGGTAAGGAGCAGGGCTGCGCTTTGCTGGAGCAGCCGTGAAGAGATACCCCACGTGCAAGGTAAGAGAAACCCAAGTAAGACAGTAGACTCTGAGACAGAGCATCAGAGGACAAACAGACTGAAACCACAATCACAGAAAACTAGCCAATCTGATCACACGGACCACAGCCCTGTCTAACTCAATGAAACTAAGCCATGCTGTGTGGGGCCACCCAAGACGGATGGGTCATGCTGGAAAGGTCTGACAGCATGTGGTCCACTGGAGAAGGGAACGGCAAACCACTTCAGTATTAGAGCCCCATGAACAGTATGAAAAGGCAAAATGATAGGATACTGAAAGAGGAACTCCCCAGGTCGGTAGGTGCCCAATATGCTACTGGAGATCAGTGGCGAAATAACTCCAGAAAGAATGAAGGGATGGAGCCAAAGCCAAAACAACCCAGTGGTGGATAAGACTGGTGATAGAAGCAAGGTTTGATGCTGTAGAGAGCAATATTGCATAGGAACCTGGAATGTTAGGTCCATGAATCAAGGCAAATTGGATGTGGTCAAACAGGAGATGGCAAGGGTAAACATCAACATTCTAGGAATCAGCAAACTAAAATGGACTGAAATGGGTGAATTTAACTCAGATTACCATTATATCTACTACTATGGGCAGGAATCCCTTAGAAGAAATGGAGTAGCCATCGTGGTCAACAAAAGAGTCCAAAATGCAGTACTTGGATGCAATCTCAAAAACAACAGAATGATCTCTGTTCGTTTCCAAGCCAAACCATTCAATATCACAATAATCCAAATCTATGCCCAGACCAGTAATGCTGAAGAAGCTGAAGTTGAATGGTTCTATGAAGACCTACAAGACCTTCTAGTACTAACACCAAAAAAAAAAAAAAAAAAAGTCCCTTTCATTATAGGCGACTAAAATGCAAAAGTAGGAAGTCAGGAAACACCTGAAGTAACAGGCAAATTTGGCCTTGGAGTAAGGAATGAAGCAGGGCAAAGGCTAATAAAGTTCTGCCAAAGGAACACACTGGTCATAGCAAACACCCTCTTCCAACAACACAAGAGAAGACTCTACACATGGACATCACCAGATGGTCAACACTGAGATCAGATTGTACATATTCTTTGCAGCTAAAGATGGAGAAGCTCTTTACAGTCAGCAAAAACAAGACTGGGAGCTGACCATGGCTCAGATCATGAGCTCCTTATTGGCAAATTCAAACTTAAATTGAAGAAAGTGGGGGAAATCACTAGACCTTTCAGGTATGACCTAAATCAAATCCTTTATGACTATACAGTGGAAGTGAGAAACAGTTTTAAGGGTATAGATCTGATAGGCAGAGTGCATGTGTGCTCAGTCTGTCCAACTCTTTGAGACCCTATGCACTGTAGCCCGCCAGGCTCCTCTGTCCATGAAATTTCCCAGGCAAGAATACTGGAGTGGGTTGCCATTTCCTCCTCCAAGAGATCTTCCTGACCCAGGTATCGAACTCACATCTCCCAGTCTTCTGCATTGGTAAGCAGGTTCCTTATCACTGAGCCACCTAGAAAGTTAAGGTCTTTGAAATAAAAATTTATGTCCTTTTAATACAAAGAATCATGTATGAGACTTCCTAATAACATTGAAAGAATCAAAGATGAAATAGGGTTGGCATTACCACACATTTTATTAGGCTTTAGTTCCCTTTTGGCAGCACAGACATAGAGGTACAGAATCTATATCCTCAGAGGGTAACCAGTAAAATAGATGTCATTGGCAATAGACTAGATTCTACAGCAGCTGTCTCAAACAGTACTTTAAAATCAAGCTCAGTAGTAACTAAAGAAGCCCAATGGAAGACTCATACTAAAGCATTACTAGACACATCGCTGCTTTCCAAAAGTGGGTCATTAAGGAAAGCCAGATCTACTTAATTCACCATAAATCAGATTAAAATATATCATACTTAGGATGAATCAATCTTTGATCTCTAAAAAAGATTCCAATTGCAAAAATTATTAATGTTATAGTTACATCTTCCCTTACTTATAACTGATATAAGTATTTTATAGAACAATGAATTGAATTAGGTTACTAGGTATCCAAAGGCACTTAAAGTCAATCAGAATTGGAAGAATTTCTGACATATTCACCACCAAGGAAATACTATAACAGCCAGTCCTGTGCAAGCCAACTCAGAGCTTTCTTTTTGCCCTGCAATTACACAATGTTTACCTGATTTGCCTTTCTTTTGAGCTCCTGCTGCACTATTTCAGATCTTACTCAAGGTTTTTCTTAGGTTAAAGGAACAATTGATGCAAAGTTGCTGAGGAAACCTCAAGGGTGTATGTGTATGTGTTTCTGTGTGTGAAACTGTGTGTGCCTCTTATTAACTTTGTGAAAGCCAGATTTTCATCTTCAAAGTTCAAAGTAAGATAGAGCACTTCAATGAAAAGCACAGAAAATTTTTTATTGGTTCTCAATGACAACACAACAACTTAAAGCTTTTCTTATTCAGTTACTGTTCAAACATCCCTATTCCAGGTTATAATGGTCATAACCATTATGTTCCTCTTAAAATATAATAATGCAGTTGTTTCCAAGGAAGATATTGAAATCAAAGAGCCAGACTTGAATCTCAGATTTTCCACCTTCAAATTATGTATATGTCTTGAGAAAATTACTGGCTCATTATTCTAAGTCTTTAAAGCATCAGTAAAGTGTAAAAATCAGTTAAATTCTACCTCCACAAAAAATTAGTGATTTAAATGAATATAAAGGAGACATGGCTATAGGATACTCATTATCTTAGTTTCTGATACATGGTGGGAGCTTAATAATTGCTATTTTAAAAATACCAATTTATTGTCAATAAGCCTATTTTCTTATATAGTTGCCATCTCTGAAATTACTGAATTTTTTTTTCAAATCCTTTCTAAATGTTAAGAGGTCACTTTATAGCAATTAATATAGTGTCCCTTCAGTATGAGTTAATAGAAATTATTTAGAGAAAATTATGAAGTGAGCAATGTTAACTTTCATCTTCCCTTACTTCCCATTTAGGTACTATTTTCAGCAATCTTATAGTCCATTATCAGTTAGCCTCTCTCCAAAATATACATTACTATCATGATATTGCTTATGCAAAACAAACAAAAAGAAATCAAACACACCATCCTAGGGGTCTCCATTATGATCTCTTTTAGAATTCTCTCTCTCTCCATTGAGTATAGTTGCTGTAACATATAACTATATTAATTTGGATGACTACTCGTATTCCAGTGATCTTTTGTTGCCTAACAAAATGTTCAAAAATTTAATAGCTGGAAACAACAAAAATATGACTGTGTTTCACTATTTTCTGGGTCAGAAATTTAGATTTTATTGGGTGGCACTGTTTTTCCATGTGCCATATACTGGGGTCACATGGTAGTACTGAATCAGGGTCTCAGCTAGTCTAGAGGGGACAAGATAGTCACTCACAGGACCAGTATCTTGGAAGCAAGGAATGGAAGGACTCAGCTGAACCTATTTCTACTCCTTGTAGACTGACGGCTTCTCAACAAGGTTTATTCTGCAAAGGTAGGGGACTTCTTTAACTGCTCCTCAGGTCACCAAGAAAACAAGGTAGAAGCAATCTAAAGTACTATCTTAGGTATTTTAAGAAATAAATAAGTACTTGTGTACCAAATAAATGCATCTCCAAGAAATATTTTCATAATTTTAGAACTAGTAAGAAACTCCATAACTCAAAATATGATTAATTAATTTCTAGCATGAAAGACACTACATTAAATCACACTCAGTGAGTATGTGCTTATGGATAAGATACTGTGGTTTTACTTAACTTGACTATAGCAGACCTTCCTTTTGAGCCCTGAGAGTAAAAGAGTTGGACTGCAAGGAGACCAAGCCAGTCAACCCCAAAGGAAATCAACCCTGAATATTTTTTGGAAGGACTGATGCTGAGAAATATCAATAACCTCAGATATGCAGATGACACCACCCTTATGGCAGAAAGGGAAGAAGAACTAAAGAGCCTCTTGATGAAAGTGAAAGAGGAGAGTCAAAACATTGGCTTAAGGCTCAACATTCAGAAAACTAAGATCATGGCATCTGGTCCCAACACTTCATGGCAAATAGATGGGTAAACAGTGGAAATAGTGGCTGGCTTTATTTTTCTGGGCTCCAAAATCACAGCAGATGGTGATTGCAGCCATGAAATTAAAAGATGCTTACTCCTTGGAAGGAAAGTTATGACCAACCTAGACAGCATATTCAAAAGCAGAGACATTACTTTGCCAACAAAGTCCGTCTAGTCAAGGCCATGGTTTTTCCAGTAGTCATGTATGGAGGTGAGAGTCGGACTATAAAGAAAGCTGAGCCACAAAGAATTGATGCTTTTGAACTGTGGTATTGGAGAAGACTCTTGAGAGTCCCTTGGACTGTAAGGAGATCCAACCAGTCCATCCTAAAGGAGATCAGTCCTGGGTTTTCATTGGAAGGACTGATGTTGAAGCTGAAACTCCAATAATTTAGCCACCTGATGTGAAGAACTGACTCATTGGAAAAGACCCTGATGCTGGGAAAGATTGAGGGCAGGAGGAGAAAGAGGATGACAAGAGAATGAGATGGTTGGATGGCATCACCAACTCAATGGACATGGGTTTGAGTGGACTCCGAGAGCTGCTGATGGACAGGTAGGCCTGGCATGCTGTGGTTCATGGGGTTGCAAAGAGACAGTGACTGAACTGAACTGAACTAATGCTGAAGCTCCAATATTTTGGCCACCTGATGCAAACAGCTGACTCACTGGAAAAGACCCTGATGCTGGGAAAGATTAAAGGCAAAAGGAGAAGGGGGCAGCAGAGGATGAGATGGTTAGAGGGCATCACCCAGTCAATGGACACAAATTTGAGCAAACTCTGAGAGAGATAGCAAAGGACAGAGGAGCCTGGAGTCTTGCAGTCCACTGGGTCACAAAGAGTTGGACATAACTTAGCGACTGAACAACAAGTAAAAGTGTTTGGGTACCAATTATATACATTGCTTGGATTTGCAGACAATATAAGAATGAAAAGGGACTCAGCGATTCCTATATCATAAGCTCTATGGGGACAAGGACCTGCTACACTGCAGTGTATGTAGTTTGTGTGGGATAAATAAATAAAATTTCCAATGAGTAGAGATTTTTCTTCTGGTTAAAGAGTCCATGGCATTATGTGTAGATTTGTAGATTTGTTGTCATTCTTCTTTTAAAATAAAAATATATTTTATTGTTATGGAAAAATATAGATGTTATAGCATTTAAACTATGCATTTATTCACACAATTATTATGCATGTTTCTAGGTGATGGTGATAAATTTAGATGGTAATTCATCTGATCAATGAGAACAGATTAAACATGAAATTAGTTCAAAACCAGTATACTCAATTCTCCAGTCTCATTATAAGATTATTTAATTTTACTTGATTCTTATCAAAAGAAAAATAAAGTATAACAACAAGATTTGCAACTCTGAATTATATTCATAAAGAGTGAAAAGGAAAATGTACTTCACTAATGATTCAAAAATGAAATTAAAAGCAAAAGCAGAACTAAGCAAAACAACAGTTTATGCTGGGGAAAATTAGGGGGAAAAACAGCAAATCACATTCTGAGCATTCACAAAGTTAGTATTTACATAACAGTGTTGTAGTTATTGTTTAGTTGCTATGTCAGGCTCCTTTGTTACCCCATAGACTGTAGCCTGCAAGCCTCCTCTGGCATGGGATTTTCCAGGTAAGAATACTGGAATAGGTTGCCATTTCCTTCTCCAAGGGGTCTTCCAGACCCAAGTATCAAACCCACATCTTCTGCATGGCAGGTAGATTCTTTACCCCTGCACGACCTGGGAAGTCCAAAAGAAATGATAAAAAATGAACTTATTTACAGAACAGAAATAAACTCACAGACATAGAAAATAAACATGTGGTTACCAAAGGAGAAAAGGACACAAATTAGAAGTTTGTGATTAACAGATACACAGTACTATAAATAAAATAGATCAACAATAAGGACCTACTGTATGGCACAGGGAACTATATTGAATATCTTGTAAATCCTATAATGGAAAAGAATCTGAAAAAGTATATATATATATATATTTACATATATGTGTATGTACACACACATATATACACACACGTGTGTGTGTGTGTGTGTGCATGCTAAGTTACTTCATTCATGTTCAACTCTTTGCGATCCTATGAACTGTAGCCTGCCAGGCTCCTGTTTCCACTGGATTCTCCAGACAAGAATAGTGGAGTGAGTTACCCTGCCCTCCTTCAGTGGATCTTCCTGACCCAGGGATCAAACCCACATATCTTACGTCTGTTGCATTGGCAGGTGGGTTCTTTCCTACTAGCACCACCTGGGAAGTCCATATATATGTTCTCTCTGCTCAGTCACTTCAGTCACGGCCAACTCTTTTGCAACCCAATGGACTGTAGCCCACCAGGCTTCTTAGTCCATGGGCTTCTCCAGGTAAGAATACCAGAGTAGATTGCCATGCCCTTTTCCAGGGGATCTTTTTGACCAGGGATCAAACCTGTGCCTCCTGCATCTCTTGCAAGGCAGGTGGATTCTTTACCCATTGAACCACCAGGAAAGCCCATATATATGTATATAAATAAATATATATATTTATATATATGTGTGTATATGTTCAGCTATACATGTATATAGGTGTGAGTATATGAAAAAAATACATATATAGGCCTCACAGTTGGCACAGTGGTAAAGAATCCACCTTCCAATGCATGAGATGCTGGAGACGTGGGTTGATTCCTGGGTTGGGAAGATTCCCTGGAGGAGAAAATAGCAACCTACTTCCAGCCTGGAAAATCTCATGGACAGAGGAGCCTGACAGCTGCAGTCCATTGGGTTGCAGGAGTCAGATATGACTGACACACACACACACACACACATATACACACATTCATATATGTATATATGTATATATACATGTAACTGAATCACTTTGCAGTACGTCAGAAATTAACACAAGATTTAAATCAACTATACTTCAATAAAACAAAGAAACAAACAGGTAATGATTGGGTGGTTAAGAAGTATAAGGCATAGTTCAGATGCTGGTGATAAAAACAGAAGCAAACCAAAACCCCTTTTCCTCTGCACCTATCTAGTTTTGGGAGAAATATAATAAGAATGATATGTATAGAAATCATATTTTAATTGGTGCTATGAAGAAAAAGAGTAGATGAGGGTGATATAGAATACTATATTGGCCTTCCCTGGTGGCTCAGACAGTAAAGCGTCTGCCTACAATGAGGGAGACCCGAGTTCGATCCCTGAGTTGGGAAGATCCCCTGGAGAAGGAAATAGCAACCCACTCCAGTACTCTTGCCTGGAGAATCCCATGGATGGAGGAGCCTGGTGGGCTGCATGAGTCCATGGGGTCTCAAAGAGTGGGACACAACTGAGGTTGATAATAACCTAAGGAGAAGGAAATGGCAAACCACTCCAGTATCCTTGCCTGGGAAATCCCAGTGACCGAGGAGCCTGGTGGGCTGCAGTCCACGGAGTCACAAAGAGTCAGGCACGACTGAGCAACTAACAGACAGAAGGTCAATGAATATTTCTTGCTGAAATATTTAAGGTATTTTTTTCCACTTGTATTTCTTTCAAGAAGATATGAAGTTCCTAATTATAATGAAAATGAAGTCACTGTAAAGAGCTTTGTATTCATTTATCCCTCCAGGTACTGGACCCAGGTTTTAATTCATAAGGAGAATATACTTTCTGATATATACAGTATTAGTCAGGCTCACAATCTCCTTTGAGGCCTAGGACATTACCACAAACATAATAAGATATTGAGTGCTAAAAATACAGGAAGTGAGAAAATATTTTTAAATTTTCACTATCATAAAGAGTGAATGTAATCAAATTAAATTTATTTAACTCATAAATTAGAAGTTGTACATTCAAGATTTTGATTTATTAGTCAATATAGTCTACCTTTTTTCCTTTTTATACTGTTCATGGGGTTCTTGTGGCAAGAATACTGCAATGGTTGTATTCCCTCCTCCAGTTGACCACATTTTGTCAGAACTTTCCACCATGACCCCTCCGTCTTGGGTAGCCCTGCATGGGATGGCTCAAAGCTTCATTGAGCTATGCAAACCCCTTTGCCATGACAAGGCTGTGATCCATGAAGGGAATGAGATGGTTAGGTAGCATCACCGACTCAATGGACATGAACTCAAGAAAGCTCCAGGAGATACTGAAGGACAGGGAAGCCTGGTGTGCTGCAGCCCATGGAGTCACAGAGAGTCAAACATGAGTTAGTGACTAAACAACAACGTATTCTACCTTATTGAATATATTGATCAATATAGTAATATGTGATATTATATACTGACTAACATACTATATTAACCAATATACTATTGGTATGATATATTTTGTGGGGAAAAGGCATCATAAGAAACTGCTTGCTCTAAGTCAGCTTAAATATAAGAGTGGATCTATGGAAGTGGATAGTTTAGCTCAGCAAAACCAAAAGATGATCTGACTCCCAGGTATCTTCCTGGATCAATCTGTGATCCTCCATAGGTGACATGAATATGACTCAATCTGAACAAACTCCAAATTTTGATGCCTCTTATAAGATTTTCAAATTTTCAAGATATACCATAAATAGCCAAACGTGTACCTGGTTTCTTGACCTCTGGCCCAGTTAACAATGGCCTGGAGGACTGGTTGGTGCTGCACAAACCCCTGGCTGGTCTCTGCTTCAGTGGATACCACAGTATCTTTTTTCATGAAATATAATTTCTGCAGTGCCCAGCAGAGTTCCTGGCACATGATAGGTAATTAATAAACATTAGTTAAAAGATCATTTTTCACGTATCAATGTAACAACATACCATTATAGCTTGTCATGCATAATGGCACATAAAAGAGTATAATATTCTCTTTTTAAAAAGTTTCACTGAAATGGGCAGTCCTAGAAAAATTGACTAAAAGCAAGCCAGAATCCTCTTTTCATTGCTACACAATTCATCTGTCAAAGTGTTTCAATATTCAACATTATATAGAAACCCTTAAGATTCTAGAGGCTTTTGTCTATTTATTAGATATTGTCAATAAATTTATTTGTTAATGTGCTAAATACAATAATGAATACCCATTATTCAGTTTTGCTATGTAGAAACCAATAGTGAAGCGGGGTTTCTGAGAGTACAGAGGCAAAGCATGCCTAAACAGAGGAACACGTAAGGGGTTCAGTGCTTTGTCTACGTCGTGGAGATCAGCCTTAGGATTTCATTCTCCACGTGCATTGTGCACTGAAAGCATCAATCTGCTACACTGCTTACTGTGATAACCCAGACTTGCAAGAACTGCCATCATCTATCAATATAAAGATCACTAAAGAATTAAAATGGTAATTATGTAAAGGACTACAATAAACATTTAAATATTTTCTTTATAACTATTTTGATATTTGCTTTATAAATCTGAATAAAACCTAGGGATTGGAATTCTTACCTCTATTTACAAATGAAGAAACTGAGGACGAGAAAAGGTAACTAAATTTCCAAAGTAAATACAAATAGTCATCTGTAGAGCAAGTCTAAAACCTCATCTGTCTGCTTCTGAAGCCCATATTCCTTTACATTAATCGTGTCACAAACACATTTTAAAATATCTAATCTTGAGATGTTAATACATATCTTTGTAAGAATACCAGGAGAGGTATCATAAAATCAACTTGCCAACAGTTGGAAAAGAGGAGGCTACTGAATAACCAGAAACAGATCATTTGCTTGAGGAACAAATCCTAAGAGATGAACAATAACATCTATTCTGTATTATATTAATAAACACTCCTGGTAAACCAAAAGAAATTATTTTCACCAATGGAAAAATCAAAGTTGCCCTAATGCTTACAAAAGACATCATCTTATTAAACTGTAACTTTAAATAAAATGTTCTCTGACACCTGCAGACTAAATTTGAATTTTTGTGACAAATATTTTAGGTGATAAGCAATCTAATAATAACATCAACCACTGTGACTTCATCTAGCAAACTCACGCTTTAGAAATCCTGCATGAGACATTTCCTAATTGTTGTAAACTTATGTTTTCTCCTTTATATAGAAATGTGATTAAACTGTTGTGTGGTTGATAATCTGATTTAGAACACAAACTGCTTTATGTTGTATAAAACAAAGGCAACATCTGACACTGAACCTGGCATATAGCAAATACTTATTAAGTATTTGGGACACTTTTCCAGCTCTTTTCCATTATATAGGGTGGATTTGGGCTGATGGACTCACACTATTTTACCCTGCCACTGATGAAGCTGAAGAACTCACTGCGTAAGATGCTGTGCATGCAGTGTTGATGGAGCCACCGGAAGTTAACAGGCTACTCTCCCTTGTGATGCGCAGGCTTCTGATTGCAGTGATTTCCCTTGTTGCAGAGCACAGGTTCTAGGCACGTGGGCTCCAATAGTTGCAGCACGTGGGCTCAGTAGTTGCAGTAAAATATTATTCTGAACACCAGGTCACCATTTTTATATTATTTCAGGCATTGAAGGCAGAATCTTAGATGGATGTGTATTTCTACCATAACACTTAGATCTTATGGGTATTGGCTTATGTGTCTCTTCTCTCTAGTACAGGTAGTGTGGATTAATATTATTAGGTTTTCTATCAATGTTTCTATTAACTTGCATCAATGTTTCAGCAAGTATTACCATGTGCCATAATGAAGTGAAAATCATGCAAGGGGATGGCGATATAATGGTGAGCTAGCTGCCCAACCCCTTGTCCTCACAGAACAAATAAACCATCGAACCACTGCAAAGTCATTCTTTACTACTCAGTGCCTCTCCATGAGATAAAGTACTTGGAAAATGAGGAAACTGCAATTAAAGGTAAAGAGAAGTTGCATAAAGCCTGATACCTCAAGACTCAGGGAATCTCTCCTTCCCAGGGTTATTATCTCAACTTTTGTACCTGCTCATTTTGATGAGATAAAAATAGGCAGAACATCCAGGTTGACCGAGTTCTTACTCAGATAGCCTACATTATAAAAACAATATTTC
Source organism: Dama dama (assembly GCF_033118175.1). NCBI lineage: Eukaryota > Metazoa > Chordata > Mammalia > Artiodactyla > Cervidae > Dama > Dama dama. Next base: position 37,428,558 of record NC_083700.1, on the reverse strand, counting down.
TGACAGCACCTGAATTTTGTAATTACCATTAAATATCAAATATTAAATGGTCTAATATCATACAATGGAACGCATTTGGACCCAGAAAGGAGAAAGAAAAAGGATGAACTGTGAAAGTTCATGTTAAAATAATTAGTCTTTCATTTATTCATAGCCAAAGATGTGTGATTACATGTATATGCCCCAAAGCCTTGGTTTCAAAGAATGATAAAAATTCCTTCAACTCACCTTGATGTAGAAACAAACAAATCTGCTAGAAATGTCGTTCTCCCTGGAATTTGAAGGGCACTGATGACATTAATGACACTCTATTCTATGTCATACTGATATAAAAGCTGCAAACATCTGACAAAAGACTCCCATCCCTAAATGGCAGAAATTATTGAAACCACAGGGCATATAGCACTCTCTCTGGGAACCTTTATCAGGGAACAGTTGGAGGTGGGCTTTTTGGAGCAGCCTGTCGTTACCCCTCAGTTCATGCTGGTCAGGTCTTTTACCAAGAGAGTTCTGCTTTCAGTGTTTATACAGTGCAGCAGGCAACTGTTTACCTCCGGGCATGGGAGTCAGTCCGGCGCTTTAGAATCAGTGTGCTACAGGCAGCCTGTTGCCTGTGGGAACAAAGGCATCTTTGTGGGGAGGGAACTCTTCGAGGGCTGAGACAGAAAATAACCCCATCCATTTTGGCCAGTGCCCTACTTGAAGGTATTTTTGATGCATGAGTCATGATCACAAAAAATTCTACAGTATTACAATATTTTATGATCATTTGGGAACTTGTTTCTGAGATCTCTAGATCATGCACAATAATGATTTTTTTTTTTAATTTTTAAATAAACAAATTGATCTTAAATAATCATTTAACTGGAAATGACTTACACACTTCTTCTACCTCAGCAAAGAGAGGGAAATGTGATCCTATTTCTTGTCTAACATACAGTCAGAGGTTCTGAGATTGTGTCCTCAAGAAGAAAGCTTTGGATGTAGATTAAGGCTGGGCCACGATGCATGTTTTAAAATGTCATGAAAATGGCTTGGACTAGAGTTTCACAAATGTCTTTTATCTTTCTTCCAACATTCAAAATATAAATTAAATCTCATGCTAGATTTCATTATTAATAAACATTTCTCGGGATTAGCAGCCTGACCTTTCCAGTCGCCTTATAATTAGTTCAATTTGTGCTTAGACTGCACAGTGGAAGATGAATTACAAAAGAGTTAGAGAGTGAGAATCCATTGAGGACATTATGGCAATAATCTAGTGAGTAATGTGGAAGCCAAAAAGGACAGGAATGGAAAAGAGGAAGTGAATGAAGGAGAGGGAGAAATATGCATGTATTGAGCACTTCATTTGTTCCAAGTTAAGGGGCAGAAACCATATAAAACTGAGCTCATGAACCTATCCTAATACAACTGAAAGACATATATCATTGTCCCCATTTTATACACTGAGGGGTGGCAGAGAAAACTGTGCAGATGGACATAGTAGGTGTCTGAATAAATATACAAGGGAAAGAAGGAAACTTTTCAAAACTGTTTCTGAATATTCCAGCTGAGTCAAATTATACTTATCTTTTTATATTACTGTGCCTGCAATACTGAGGGGATGGATAATGCTTAGGGAAATACAACTATGCTTAGGGAAGGGTCCTATTTTTTTTTGAATGAATTACGTCATCCACCAAAATTGGAATATGACCGCCTACAATGTGGAATATATTCTGGGCATAATGTCAAACCCAGCGGAGACTGGTTTGTGAGAATTTTGACTCGCTGTTGTTTCTTGAACATGTTTATAATCTGATTTCAGTTTACCCAAGATTCAGTTTTGATATTCTCAAGAGAATAGAGGAAATCCATCTAGATTCTACACCAAAGGAATATCTATGAGAACAAATATGATTTTAAAAGCCCTCTTGATTTTCTTGAGATATATAAAGTATATGAAAAACCTATTTATTTTCTGGTTTTGAGCTAGGCAGACTCTCTTGGTACAAATTAAAGCTCTTCCACTTACTAACTGTGTGACTTTAAACATATTTGTTAATATTTCTTCTACTCACTTTCCTCACTTCCAACCTGGGAGCTCTATTATCTCCCCCACAGAGCTGTAGTGAGCACGCTATATTAGGCAAGACTGTTTTAATCACCACCCTAGTTACATGTTGTCAGAAAAATTTTCAAAAGTCTCCAAAGCACTGAAGGTGAGAGAATCAATTCCTAGGTAAGTTGATAAGAAGTCCAAGGTTCCCCAGGAGGACAAAGGGGTCTGGAGCCCTTGAGAAGAAAGGACTCTGGGGCTCTCAAGGAGAAAAAGACATTTTCTACATTGTTTTAGTCAATATAACAACATATTTTGCTGGAGGACATGTTTCTCCTTAACAAGAAGGTTTTCTAACTAATCTTGTTATCTTAAGAAGCAGAGTGGGTCTGGTAAGACCTCTCTATTGTTAATTTTAATCTTGTTAATTTAAGATGTATGTTGTGGGAGTGGGTCTGGTAAAAGTATATAAGGCCTTGATAAGACTAGTGAGTGGGGGCATTCTCCATCCCCCTTCTGATGTCTCTGTCTCTGGCCCTTTTCATACTTTAATAAAATTCTGCTACACAAAAGCCCTTGAGTGATCAAGCCTGGTCCCTGGTCTCGAAACTAAATCATCTTTGGAGATCACAAATCCAACACCGTTCACTGTAAGCTATCAAAGGATATGAATAATAACTGAATAACATACACAATAAATGTCAATTCAGTTCACAATGCATTTATTGGTGCCTATTGTGTGAAGTATGTGATACACAGAAACACAAAGACAAACCAGACATTATCTCTGGCCTTGAGGAGTTTATCATCTAGTGGGGACAAAGATACCTAAATTATTTTCATAAGGAGTAGAACAGCTATTAAGGAGATCTAAACTTAAGATGTTACAAGATGGCAAGATAGAGATAGTTATGATAAGCCACACACTTCCTGAAGATTTTAAAACTAACCTAAAACTTAAAGGATGAACACAATTGAGAAAAGCAAAAATTTTGATAAATGCATTGTAGATTGAGAAGCTGAAATACCAACTTTAAGGATATACCAATCAGCAAAATATAGTGAAATATAAACAACATAGCTTATGCAAATCTTTAATATCAAGCCAAAGAGATGGGACTTCATCCTGAAGGTGGTAAGGAGCCACTCAAGAGCTTTAAAAAGGAAAGTGATGTGGACAAATTTCTTTTTGGAAATCTCACTCTGGCTATAAGGTGAAGTACTGGCTGTTGAGGTGGAAAGGAAGGGGCATATTGAAAGTTAAGAGTTATGTTAGTTGGCTATTTTATTATACCACTCTTTGGGGGGAGAATGAGAATGAGATCCTGCTTGAACTTGATACTAGATGGGTGTAGTGCAAAGTAGGAAATAAATTTCAGAACAATTTAGAGAAGAGCTCAAATAAACTTGGGAATTGATCTGATGTTGTGAATAAGGAACAGGGTTCAATGATAACTCCTACATAGGAAGACTGGTAAGATGGTGATGCTTTTTACAAAACTTTGCAATATGGGAGTCAGGGAAGAGAATATGGAAGACAAAAATCATAAATTCTTTCAAGAAGAACCTGTTAAATAGTATTTCTACAATGTTTGGGTGGAAATGTGCAGGAAGAAGTTAAATTGCCTTGTGGAAAATTGGAACTCTAGAAATACATTTGTCTCTCACATGCATAAAAGGTGAGGGTTTCATCTAAAGAAGAGCATGGTGTCCAAGGAGACTAAGATTCAAAGTGCACAGAGTAATAGACTGTGAGAACAGAATACAAGAAATTAGCAGAGTTTAAGTGGTATGCAGAAGAGATGCTCATGGAAGAAACTCAGAAGTAGAGGTCAGAGCCAGTGAGAGGATAACTCTTCTCACAGAGGGAAACTAGGAGTTTCAAGAAAGTCAAAGAGCTTATACATCCATCCAAAAGAAGTTATTGCTGTAGGCCTTTATTCCGGGAACATAAAAGTTGAAACATGTCCATTGATTGTTGACCCTTGCCAGAGTAATTTCAGTTTGTTTGGCACAAAAGCTAACTGCTATGAGTTGCATTGTAAATGGGGAATGAGGAAGTAGGGACAAAGAGGATAGACTGTGTTTTCATGAAGGAGAAGAGGGCACTGAGGCTGAAATCAGAAAGAAGTATAAGGTCAAGACTGGCAAATTTAGGATAGAAGAGATCTGAGAACTTATAGAAGAAGAAAAAAACAACACTAGAATGGAGATATTTTGAAAGGAAGTGATAGTGGTGAATGACAGAACAAGGTCAACTTAGAGAAGAGGAATTGTTTGAGAGCAGCAGAGGCAAAGGAGGAGGAGGAGAGAGAACTCATTGATGTGAATAAAAAAGGCAAAGACAGCATGTCCATTTCTACTATCTGTCACTTAGAATTTTGACATTAGACATTAGGCAATTTACTAAATCAAGTTTCTGATCATTTTCCCACATAAGATTATATTTTCCCACATATTTTAAATAAAGTGAAAGTGTTAGTGGCTCAGTCATGTCCAACTCTTTGCAACCCCATGGACTGTAGCCCCCCAGGCTCCTCTATCGATGGAATTCTCCAGGCAAGAATACTGGAGTGGTTAGCCACTCCCTTCTCTAAGGGATCTTCCTGATCCAGGAATCAAACCTGGGTCTCTTGCATTGCAGGCAGATTCTTAATCATCTGAGCCACCATAGAAGCCCTAAATAAAGTAAATCAAGTATCAATAAAGCACATAACTTTCAACTAATATTAATATTGGATTATAAGTGAAAATGGATATGGTAATGCTGTGTGTGTGCGTGTGCACATGTGTGTGTATATGCGTGTGTGTGTGTGCGTGATGGAGAGAAGAGAGCTAAGGTAAACCAAACCAATTTCCTTACATTTCATAATATTGTGAGTGAGATCTTCTTTTGTTATGCTCCTGCTTTTGTCCATATCCCTTAGAATAGAATGGTGCTGGGAGGTAGATAAAACATGTGTCAAAGTTCAACTCAAAATTTGTTGATCATCTGCTCCATTCAAAACCCTCTACCAAGGGAGCATGTTTAAAAGTAAATTAAGGCAGAAATCTAACACTTTCAAGCTCATAATCTAGTAAGGGAGAGAGGTAAAAACACCCAAAGGGTATATATTGTAACCTAAAGTTGTATCCTTTTCCTTTTGAAAAGCAAAATAGAATCCAGCTATTTTAGAACAGGATTCTGCTTTTAGGCCTGAGATATTTGGAACTCTTGAAATGTCATTTGATGCATAGATACATTTGACATACATTAAAGAAGAAGTCACCTAAGAGGTTTGTCAGACCAGAGAAAGTGACTTTCTGGCCTTAGAGGGGGTGACGGAAGCCATTGGGATGATTTATTGATAAATGATGATGTGCAGCTGTAGTTCAAAGAAGGGCAAAGTCGACTCTTAATAATAAAAATTCCATTCCAAGGGTATCCTGCATTTTTTAAAATTTATTTCAGAGATAAAAATATGATGTAGGCAGGGAGAATTGCTTTCCTTGAAACAAGAACTTTTACAAAGTGAAAAACTTGAAATTAGATCATACATCAGCATGAATAGGATAGCCTAGCATGTTCCTAACTTGCAACTTTGGTGCTTTGGTAATATGCCTGTCTTTGACAGAGCTGTTTGCGGAAAACTGTGTTGTTAGAGAAGACTCTTGACAGTTCCTTGGACTACAAGGAGATCCAACTGGTCTATCTTAAAAGAAATCAGTCCTGAATATTCATTGGAAGGACTGATATTGAAGCTGAAACTCCAAAACTTTGGCCACCTGATGTGAAGAACCAACTTATTGGAAAAGACCCTATGCTGGGAAGATTGAAGGCGGGAGGAGAAGGGGACGACAGAGGATGAGATGGTTGGATGGCATCACCTACAAGATGGACATGAGTTTGAGTAAACTCCAGGAGTTGGTGATGGACAGGGAGGCCTGGCGTGCTGTAGTCCATGGGGTCACAAAGAGTCAGACACAACTGAGCAACTAAACTGCACTGAACTGAACTGAAAGATCATCTCCTCACGTGGCCATGTCTCCTGCTTAAATCTGTGTGGGTCAGGGGGGAGGTGGGACGTTTCATTTCCAACTCCAAGATTATTTTATGCTTAGGAAATAGTGAGTCTACACACTAAGCTCTACAGCCCAGTTGTGGGAAATGTAGGAACAATATTTATGGTATGAGAGAATTTTCTTTTAATATGCCTTGATGATATGATTTATTTCTTCTAAGAAGTGATTTCTAAATGTATAACATTTAACTTGAATGCTTACATTTATCGAACCTATTCCCACAAAAATGCCACCAAACACCTACTAAACAGTTCAAGCTTCAAAATTCTTTCACAGATAAGGTAGTATCTGATTTTCAGTGGATCATGCAATAAAATAATCAAAACAGTAGAAGGCAGAAAATACTAAAATAAAGTCAAAGAGATTAAAAGATATAACAGAAAAATTATGGCTGTGTAAAATATTCATATAAAATTACCTATGTACATCTAATTTACAATTTGCTGCTAAAGGTTTGAATTCGGCTTTTTAGTCAATCCATGAGAATAATATTTTCTGAATAGAAATGCATTTTGTGGGGAGCATCCTCCCCTCCAAATAGATCTCTCTGGTGTCTACTAAATCTAGTTGACCTACAAATTGAAGAGAGAATGAGAGCAATAGCAACTCTCTGTCTTCTACAGAATGAGCTAGTCAGACTGAACTTACTGGAGAAATACCTCACCAACTGCTTTGCAGTGATATCCAAAATGCCAAGGTTGATGGTTTGTCACAGATAGAAGACAACATAATAAAATATCTGGGAAAGGGAAGAGTGGCAACCCAAGGTCATGTAAAATACTGAGTCAGATGTGTACCTGGAAATTTTAAGTTTCCTTGTGTCCTCAAATGTCTTTGTGGTACCCCAGAAGTAACTTGATTTTTTTTTCACAGTTTCTCTTCCTGCAGTGCACTGAATATTTGTGTTACCCAAAAGTCATATTTTGAAACTCTGCCTCCTGATTGTATCAGGAGGTCGGGCCTTTGGTAGACCATTAGGATTATATGAGGTCACTAGGGGAAATCCTCATGAATGAAATTAGTGCCCTGATGAGCTTCATGGAGAGCTTTCTTCCGGTCTCTACTCTCTTCCATGCAAGAATACAAGAAGTCTACAGTCTCCATCCTACAAGAGGGTTTTCCCAGAACTAAACCATGTTGGCACCCTAATTTCAGGTTTCCAACCCCCAGAACTATGAGAAATAAGTTTCAGCCGTTTATAAGCTATCCAGTCTATGGTTTTCTAGATAGCACCCTGAATTGACTAAGACCCACTTCTACTTTTCTTTCTTTAGAATTCTTGCATTATCTAGACTTTTGGTGACTGTATTTATACACACACACACACACACACACACACACACACACACATATATAGAACTCCAGATCCTCTTGCAATAAAATTGTTGTTTTTATTTTTTTAGCGCTATCTGAAGTTAATTTAATTGGTGTAAATCCATTTGTATCGTATATAAGATTTGTGGATAAAGTGTCTCTGACAAAAGGATATAGTGTATCTTTTTCTGAAATTAGTTCAGATACAAATACCAGACAAAGCTTCATTCTCTGTCTTCATCCCGCTGCTCTGTACCTCAACAGACTTCAATTCTGATAGAATCTATATTTAAATATCAAAGATAAATATTTCCATGGAGAACAGCTGGTGTGCCAAGCAAAGTTTCTAATGTTTAAGGTAAAGATGGGCTTTCCAGAATATGCAAGTATAAGTTCAAATGAGAAAAGAAAAAAAAAAAAGCTACATCATTTTGTAATTACCATTGATATTTTTAATCCCTAAGAAAATTGTGGTAACAAATGAATGTGAGTGTGTATGTGTCTGTGTGTGTGTGTTGAAAGGCAGGTAGGATTTAGTTGATCCATCAGGAAGCATGGTAAGAAAGAAGAGTATCAATAGTTTTTCAAATGATTCCATCTGTAGATTCTTCTTAACTAGTGGAATAGATTTTAATTCATAAATCATAATGACTACTTACCACAGGTCATTCCTTAAAAGTAGATCTACTTAATTGCTTCTGTTTAGCATTTCTGGTTCCTTTCCTGGAGAAACATCAATGCCCAGGACTCTCATGCTACAGCCACTTCCTGCTAGACAATGCTAAACACAGAAATGAGTCTGCCTCTTATGTCAGAAAATAAGAAACATAGGCTTACATGCTACAGGAAAACAAGCCTCCTTCACAGTTAAAACCTAAATCACTCTGAAAATCAATGAAATCCTGGTATATTTTTCTAACATTCCCTATGACACTAAATACATGAGTCAGAAGAGTAGGGGGGCTTGTGAACTTGCAGAGGACCTAGAGCCATAATTCTAAGAGGCAGTCAGTAGTATAGTGAGGAATTTTTGTATTACGGCTAGTGTTGAATTCCACACAGGAGGAGGTAGAATATGATAGACGAGAAGGCCCAGGAAACAAAGGCTAAGATAGGAAAAGCCTTGACAAGGGATGGTAGAGAATGACATAACAGACAACACTGATTTTCACACACACACACACACACACACACACACACACACACACACTGATTTCCAAAACAGAGATTCAAGAATGATTATTTCAAGATATACGTGTATATTCCCACTCCATCCCCCTACACTGTCCTTTCCTATCTGGATCTCAGTCTCCTCCTTTCCTAATTCTTCTTTAGATTATAGTCCTTTCCTCACTATGCACATATTTATGTTACCACCACTGACACAGATTACATTAGCATATCCATCTAGAATTCTAAGAGTGTGGCACTTATGGCCCCACAAGCTTCACAATAGAAAGGCAAGTGAGATACCATTAACTTATCAGGGATCTCTGTGAGATGGCAAAAGAGGGCTCTGGAGTTAGGAGCTAGAAGGCTGGATTGGGTTAGGATCTCACATGGCACCTTACATTGCTTCCCTTCAGAATCAACTTCTCTTCCCACTTTGACATCAAGTAGCTGAAAGGCTTAAGCCAGTTTTTCTGTTCTGGTTGCTGAGCGCAAAGGACAGGAAATCATTACAGGAGAAACATTTCTAGCAAAGGTCACTTTAATAGAAGATTACATCAATCTCCTTGAAGAAAAAAATACATTTCAATTGATGTCATCCGTTCATGGGATAGCATTCATTTTAGTTTCTGACTTAGGTTTTTAGAAGTTAGTCCAACTTTTGGAGAAAGCACATTAAAAATTAACCATGCCTTCAACAGTGATTTCAATCTTTTTAACAGGAAGCAATGGTTATTAGCTATTTCATGTCAGAAGTTAAATGGTTACCTACTTAGAAGGGGAAAAGACTTTTTTTTTCTGGATGTACTCCTAATAGAATTATAAGAGGAATATTCCAGATCTTTCAGAGTTAGAAGATCAAGTGATTCATTTTTTAGCATACTTTCTTACATGATTGAAATTTGGCAGATACACATCTTAAAGATAGTGATCATTTTTCTATGTAGGTAAATGCCATTTACTTCCTAAAAATGTCTTATAGTCATGCTTCAATATCCATGGGGTATCCATTTCAGGACCCTAAGCAGCTACCAAATCTACAGATGTAAAAGTCCCTTACTGTCTCCTCTGTGATCATAGATTTGAGCACTCAGGTGGTGCTAGTGATAAAATATCTGCCTGCCAATGCAGGAGGTGTAAGAGACATGGGTTTGATCCCTGGGTGGGGAAGATGCCCTGGGGAGGGGCACAGCAACCCACTCCAATATTCTTACCCGTAGAATCCCACGGACAGAGGAGCCTGGTGGGCTACAGTCCTTAGGGTCCCAAAGAGTCGGACATGACTGAAGCAATTTGGCACGCACGCACTTACAGTGATCTGGAAGCACAGTAATCACTTTAATTTCGCAGGATGTAAGCTGAACTGGGTGGGCTCTTGGAGCACAATACCTGACAATGCTTCTTCAGAGCCTTACCTGGGTCCACTATACAGTTGACTTTTGAACAATAGGGGCTTGAATTGTGCTAGCCCATTTATAGGCATATATATATATACATATATATATATATATATATATATATATATATATTTTTTTTTTTTTTTTCCCCCAATGGTAAATAGTACTGGGCTACCCAATCTGTGACTAGTTGAATCCGAGGATGAGAAACCATCAAGATAGAGTAACCAGGTATGAAGGGCCAACTATAAGTTATACTTGTGCTTCCCAGGTGACGCTAGTGGTAAAGAATCTGCCTGCCAATGCAGAAGATGCAAGAGACATTAGCTCAATCCCTGGGTCAGGGAGATCTCCTGGAGAAAGAAACAGCAGTTTGCTCCAGTATTTTTGCCTGGATAATCCCATGGATAGAGAAGCCTGGTGGGCTACAGTCCAAAGTGTTGCAAAGAGTCAGACACAACTCAGCGACTAGCATGAAAACACATAAGTGATACTTAGATTTTTGACTACCAGGAGGGTTAGTATTTCTAACCCCATGTTGTTCAAAGGTCAACTGCTGCATTCAGCAAAGAAGTAAATGAAGCAACTTGCAAAGCATTGTCCCAAGGATGATCTGGCTCTCCATATGCTTACCACAGTGTTTTTCTCCTAGTGTCTGTGGGCAGGGGAATCAAGCCAGAATGAAAGAGTTCATATTTCTATTATCATGGGGGCATGAAGGCAATTCAGAAGAACAATAATCTCTTGGAATTTAATAGGAATCTTCCTCAAGTGGGGAAACTTTCTGAAAATTTCTCTTTTCTCTGCCAACTTGCATATTCTTATTATCAATATCACTCCCACTCCACCCCCAGTCATAGAGACCCTTTCATATAAAAACTTGTTATTTTATCACTTATTAGAGATTCTACTCAAAATATCTTCTCATAGGTTAGATTTAATTCTCTTATCCATATTTTTATGCTTTGACTAGATTTTGTAAATATTTTCTGTTGTGGTATTATGTTAGGTCAAAAGACTAACAGCAAAATGTCTTAGCAGAATTATGGGATACTCACCAAAAGGTAAACTTTGGTTTCAGTGTTTTTTCCACATTAGAAAGGAATGAAAAATGCGGCTAAAAAATCTCAGTGCCAACGAGGTGCTGTAATACATGCTATGGTGGGATTGTTTTGATTTTTATGGGAATTTAGAATAAGTTTCAGCTTCTCATATAAGCAATATCATACTCAAAACTAACCAACTAGCTAACCAACTAGTGGAATAAAACATTTGCATTCCAAACAAAAAGGAAATTCCATTTTGAGAGCCAAAGGAGATGCAGATCCTTCAGTTCCTCTTCTCTTGGATCTGATTTATACCACTTTTAATTCTACCACTGGGGAGGAGGGGAGGAGGGAATGATGAGTAATAGACTATGCCTTTGTTAGGAAGGAAAAAGCAATTTATCTACCCTTCTGAGTTCTTAGCTGAGACCCCTATAATAAAAGATAAATAAGAGAAAAATAAACAGAAGTTATTAACACATATACCTCATGTATGCATGGAAGATACAAAGGAAAGAATGCTTAGCTCAGCAAGTAGGTTAGAATTCAGAGTAAAATACTATCTGCTACTGAAAGTAGAGGAGGGATACAAGCTTCTTAGAAGAAACTAAAGGATTTTTAGGGAAGATGAACGGGCCTTTTGAAGAAGAGACGGGAGGAATGACGGTGTGTGACAAAGCCTGCTGTGTGTGGTGTTGACTTCTGGTCTCCTCTCCTGTGATGAGTAAATCTTTCCTGGTTGATGAAACTCCCAGAGAAAACATTTACGACAATTCATTTCTTTTTAGAGAACTTGTCTTTAGGTAGACAAAGGGAGTTCAGTGAGAGCCTCTCCTTAAATTTGCTGTATTTCAAATACCTACAGCTCAACATAATCAATTAACAAAGTGGCATATTTTATAATGGTATATTCTGACCTCATGTATTGTGGTGATATATTCTGTTACCCTTCACTTTCCTATCCTGACTTCTCTTCAACTGGCAGAAATCTCAACATGTTGCCAAGATAGTTCTTCCTAGTTCTCTGAACTTGATGTGGCAAGATTCATGCTCTTTGGTCCTATGACAGGATCATTTATCCTTAGAGTGAGGTGTCATTTTCCAAATTCCTTCCAAAGCTCCTAAAATCCAAATATATGAAGGTATTAAGTAGTGTTTGTTAATGTTGGACAAATCTCTCTACAGGCAACTGAAGACCTTAAATCACAGGCTGACTAGGAAGAATGGGGCACCGTTGTCTATCTCTGCCTATTGACTTTTGTACAGTCAGCTAGAATCATGGTCTGGTTCCACGTGAGCACTGTTTCAAACCTTGGGCAAGGTGTCATAAATATTGGATAATGTCTTTAAAATTTTTAAAGAGCTCTCTATTCTAGAAAAGAAGCTTACCAAAAGCTTTCTAGAGTACCATCATGTCAAAACATCTGCCAGAAAAACTGGTTGTTCCACTTTTATCAGGAGAGAATGTTACACTCTTATCTACCCAATGGTTGGTGAGGTCCCATTGGTCAGTGAGATTCTGCTGGGATCCCAGCAACAAGAGATGTTTTCCTATGGAAATACCTATAATCCTGTTCAGATGCTGCCATCTTTTCTTCCTTCCACATTCAACCACTAATGCCTCTGGGGAAACAAGATATCTTAGAGAATAGCTGTCAGCTGAACATTAGTCTACTTACCTTGACATTAGATAAGGACTGGGTTACATAGATTAAGAGACTTGATTCCAAAAGGAAATTCAATGTCCCTACCACTGTTGGACAGTAAGCATTAGAATTTAGAATACCAGGGGGGTTCTGCCTATGCAGGAAAGGTATAGAGAAGTAGATTAGATCCCTGGGTCAGGAAGGTCCCCAGGAGGAGGGCATGGAAACCCACTCCACTATTCTTGCCTGGAGAATCCCAATGGACAGAGGAGCCAGGCAGGCTACAGTCCATGGGGTCACAAAGAGTTGGACATGACTGAAGTGACTGGGCATGCATACACACATGCACATTCTCACAAAGGACCCTTCACTTGCCTTGAAATTATACTGTGAAAAATCTACATAGGCAATAAGTGAATATCTTAAATATGTTTGGCTTGCAAAGAGACAAACCTTTGCTTTCCTTCTTTTCTGAATATCTCAGTCTTCTGTGTTAGCCACTGAGAACCACATTTTCAAAAAGGAAATTCATGAGAACTGGCTTTCTAAATGTTGTAACATCTGCCCCTTAGAACCAAGAGGAAAGTAAAAATTGCTATGGTTACTCAGCAGTCTTAGTGTGGTTGGACAATATTTTGAGATATTATTCATTTTATGTGCTTTAACATTTCCTTTTGTTCCCATCCATTTTGGCAGTTGGCTGGTTCTGTTCCACATTGCCTTAGGCTATACATGTGATAAGTATCAAAAGCAACATAAAGAAAATGACTTAGCGGTTATGAGTAGATACCAGAGTCAATAAGCCCTCATTCTAAGTCTCACTGGCTATCTAATAGCTGTGTGGCCTTGGGTAAAATAATTAACTCTGTTCTTCAGTTTTTCGTCTGCTATATATAGTGATAGTATCTATCTCATAAAGTTTTAGTGTGTGTGTTTGTGTGTGTGTGTGTTAAATCACTTCAGTCATGTCCGACTCTTTGTGACCCTACGGGCACCAGGTTCTTCTGTCCAAAGGATTCTCTAGGCAAGAATATTGGAGTGGGTTGCTATTTCCTCCTCTAGGGGATCTTTCTGACACAGGGATTGAACCCATGTCTCCTATGTCTCCTCCATTAGCAGGTGGGTTCTTTACCGCTAGAGCCACCTGGAGATATACTCAAAGTGATTCAACCATGCTTTATAATGGTAATGAGGAGTGACACTTACAGACACTTACTTTGGGTCAGATATTGTTCTGAGATTCATAGTGACTCATTTAATATATGCAGAGACCCTGTGCATTATACTAACACTACCACCATCATACCATCCTTAAGCAGAAGAGGAAACAATGGCATACCACAATCAATTGGTCATGATTCTGATGTACTTAACTGGGACAGATGACCCTACTCCAGGCTATAGGGTGGGTCCAGGACTGCTCCAATTGTTTATTCTTGGAACAGTTGTTGTTAGAAACTTGTACTTCTCATAGTGAATCATAAGAAAACAAGAGAAAAAGCCAGGTTCAATAACACATTTAAAATCTCTGCCTGTGTCACATAACTATTAAGACCAATAGTAAAGGTTTGAGGAAGTAAACTCTGATACAATGAAGTCACATTTCAGCTGAAAGTTAGAATAGAAAAGTCAGTGAGTCAGAGGAAACTTGTATATAATCTTAAAAATTTCCAGAAAACAAACTTTGTTGAAGAGACAGAGTTGTTCATTAAAGGCTGTTATGCTAGGTTTCTCTTCAGTGTTGAAACAAACCATCGTTTTATTGGTCAATCACCAAATTAAATATAAGCCTGTGTACAGAGGTCATGTTAAATGTGCCCAGCATGGTGGTGAGATTTTACTTTCTGAGATGTAGATAATTTAGAATAGCTAAGGGAAATAATCTAGGAACTCATAGGACATTTGCTTTGAAAGAAATGGGATATGACTGGTTACTGCAAAATCATCTTCAATTTAAAATCAGTATTTCCCTCTCTCTGTGTATGTCTGTATCTCTCTGCATCTCTGTCTCTCTTTATCTCCAATATCATCCATGTACATTTAGTTGAATTTGTATTATTAAGTGAATGTTTAGTGCAGCAACTTAACATGTATATTAGGAGAAATAACTTTCAACTAGAATATAAATCCTTCCTGGAGGACAGAAAGCCTATGGATGCTTAGTGGATGCCTGCAAAGGTAAGGCACTATGCTGGTGTACACTGTATGAATGACAATTAAGCTGAAACTTAAAAAATGGCAGGGATTTAAATAGAAACATGAAAGAAGGGTATTCCAGGTGGAGAGAACAGCTTGAACAAATGAACAGAGGCAGGAAAATTAAACAACTGAGACTAATTCCAATTCATAATATGTTAAAGAATAAGAGTCAAGACTCAATTACCAGGGGGTTATTTTTACTGAAATATGTAATGTCATTCAGAGCTGATATTTACAGTCATAGAATGTTATTAGCACAGGAATTTGCTTAAACAATCATTAGGCCAAATTCTTTTTAATTCTCAAAATAACAGTTTTAACAATGGCTTAACTAATTATTTTCAAAGTAACACCCACCTTAAAAAGATATACTTTGAGTCACTATAAAATCTGATTATGTGTCATCTATTTAAATTACAAATATGTTTATTGAACACTAAATAACATTCCAACAGTAGATTGACACTGTAGGAAAAATCTAGCTTAAAATAATCAGCAAGCAATCCAGG
This sequence comes from Dama dama, assembly GCF_033118175.1. Taxonomy (NCBI): domain Eukaryota; kingdom Metazoa; phylum Chordata; class Mammalia; order Artiodactyla; family Cervidae; genus Dama; species Dama dama. The sequence continues at coordinate 37,413,174 of NC_083700.1, read as the reverse complement.
CATTATGATTATAAACTTTGAATTAATTTAAAAAAAACAGTTGCTATTTTATAGTCAGGCATATATAAAGGGCTTCTTGTGCATCATCATGTTGAGGCCTCTAAATAAAAGCCAGTTTATCTACATGATTTGTAGTTTACCTAACAAATAGATAAAACTCTGCATTTCCCAGATTTTTAGGAAGCAATTTTGAAATAATAATTCTAAAAGTTTTAAAATTTGAGTTTCTTCAAGCATGAGGGTGCATACCAGGGGAGTCCATCCTAAAGGAAATCAGTCCTGGGTGTTAATTGGAAGGACTGATGTTGAAGCTGAAACTCCAATATTTTGGCCACCTGATGCAAACTGGACATGGAACAACAGACTGGTTCCAAATAGGAAAAGGAGTACGTCAAGGCTGTATATTGTCACCCCGCTTATTTAACTTATATGTAGAGTACCTCATGAGAAACGCTGGGCTGGAGGAAGCACAAGCTGGAAATCAAGATTGCCGGGAGAAATATCAATAACCTCAGACATGCAGATGGCATCACCCTTATGGCAGAAAGGGAGGAAGAACTAAAGAGACTCTTGATGAAAGTGAAAAAGGAGAGTTAAAAAGTTGGCTTAAAGCTCAACATTCAGAAAACTAAGATCATGGCATCCGGTCCTATCACTTCATGGCAAATAGATGGGGAAACAGTGGAAACAGTGGCTGACTTTATTTTTCTGGGCTCCAAAATCACTGCGGATGGTCATTGCAGCCATGAAATTAAAAGATGCTTACTCCTTGGAAGGAAAGTTATGACCAACCTAGACAGCATATTCAAAAGCAGAGACATTACTTTGCCAACAAAGGTCTGTCTAGTCAAGGCTATGGTTTTTCCAGTGGTCATGCATGGATGTGAGAGTTGAACTATAAAGAAAGCTGAGCGCAGAAGAATTGATGCTTTTGAACTGTGGTATTGGAGAAGACTCTTGAGAGCCACTTGGACTGCAAGGAGATCCAACCAGTCCATCCTAAAGTCCTGGGTTTTCACTGCAAGGACTGATGTTGAAGCTGAAACTCCAATACTTTTGCCACCTGATGCAAAGAGCTGACTCATTGGAAAAGACCCTGATGCTGGGAAAGATTGAGGGCAGGAGGAGAAGGGGACGATAGAGGATGAGATGGTTGGATGGCATCACTGACTCATTGGACATGGGTTTGGGTGGACTTCGGGAGTTGTTGATGGACAGGGAGGCCTGGCATGCTGTGGTTCATGGGGTTGCAAAGAGTCGGACAGGACTGAGCGACTGAACTGAACTGAACTGATGCAAAGAGCTGACTCTTTGACACGACCCTGATGTTGGGAAAGATTGAAGGCCAGAGGAGAAGGGGACAACAGAGGATGAGATGGTTAGATGGCATCACTGACTCAATGGACATGAGCTTGGGTAAATTCCGGGACAGGGAGGCCTGGTGTGCTGCAGTTCATGGGTTCGCAAAGAGTCAGATATGACTGAGCGACCAAAGTGAACTGAACTGAACGGATATATATATATATATATGTATGTATATGACGAATAAAGTATCATGTAAATCTGATAACTGATAAACTGATAATTCAACAAACAGCTTTACTATGTGTCTTGTTGTATGATTTGCAGGACCATTTAATCAATTTAATTTCCTTAAATCTCAAAATCCTGAATGCAAAACTTTACTAGCTACTATCTTTACCTCTATAATTATATTATTCCAACAACAGACAACGGACTTCTACTAATCAGATTTCTATTAATTAATCTAATTAATTTACCAAACTCTCAGAATCTACTTGGCAATGTTAATATATTATAGGTGTTTAGGAAGCACGGATTTCTTTAATTCATGGCATATTTTTTTTTTGTTGTTATTTTCAAGATGATTTTCTCACAATCTCAATCTATTTGTCATATTGAATTTTTATTGAAAATCAACTCATTATAATATGTAATTAATGTTACTTTATTATATGACTTTAATTCTTTAGCATCTGCAGTATCCCTAATAGCATGGGAGTACAAACCTCAGAAATTAAAATTCTAAATCTTTTATTAAGAAACTGGTATGTGGCCAGGCAATGTACTAGAAGCTGGAATACAATGATGAATAATACGTGATCTAGACTACCCCCTAAAAGACCTGGAAAAAAAAAAAAGTGAGTCACAACAGATAATAAATAATGATAAGCCAATGGGAGAACACTAATTAACAGAGATGGTTCAAAAATGCTAAGAGCAGACAAATCCTGGGGGGTCATGGAAGATGTCATTAAAGAAGATGATAAATTAGCTGAAATTTTGAAAAAGAGCACAAGTTTTCCAGGTTGACAAGTGGTGGGGAAATGAATTTCTTAGCTGATCTATTTGCACAAAATTCCCTCTTTTCTTCAACCCTAAATCACCATATCTTTTTTTTTCTTTTTCTTCACAATATCTCAGCAGGGGATGATAACTTGTAATACTGTAAAAATCCAACCATGAGGTAAGCAGAAAAGCTCACACTAAACTCAACTCCCTTATTAAGGTTTGGGGAATTAATACATGGAGCATTTTCCCCCTAGCAATTGAATCCCTGTTTTTTGTGAATTTATAGTTAAATTAAACATGATGAAATCAGTCAAGACAAGCAAATTTAGTATTATTTGCATGTGCTTCCCTCTTGTTTTGGAATCTCCTTTGTAGTTGCAGATTGGGGTTAATTACTGATGATTTTTCCCTTTGTATCCATAATTTTTCTCTGGCAGTTTCACACTGTTATTATTGGGACTTTCTTCTGTCCCGCTTAATTAAATCCTGAAAAGCTTCCAGTTGATTTTGCAGTCTGCTGAGGTAGCTAGATAATTTGCAATCTAAATAAAGTATTCAGCATTGACTCAACTCTCAAGACCCAGTCTTGCAGGCAATGTGTGTGAGATGATGCTGTTGGTGTTATTCATCTGTGATTAAAAACAAACAAACATTGGTTTAGAATCAGCTTCACTATCCTGTAAACAGCACCTTTCTTCTTGAGTTTTGACTTTCTGTGCTTTCTTTATAATTCATTCAGTATTGAGAACTAATTGCCATTGTCACATTGAGGCACCCATGCTAAAGAAATAAGAAGCAGCACTCCTTGGGTGACAGCAATAGGAACAAAGCAGCAGGCAGCAGCATGCGTGAAGCAGTTTGAGAATGGAGAATGGCTCTGTGTCACCAAGGAAAATGCCTCTTTGCAACATGACAGAAATCTCACTCCTATGCATGTAAGAGTCAGTGCTCTAAGAAGGCAGTTTAACACATAGGAATACATTTCTGTAAGGTCAGCTTGAGAGAAGGTGTTTCTAGAAAAAAAAAAAAAAAGCAGTAAAAATGAGAATGCTGGATAGCATTTGATGGGCGTTTATATAATAAATAACAGTATATGCTTATGCACACTTACTTACTGTCATAAATAACCAAAGCCCTGGGATGAAATAATCTGAAATCTGAAAGCCACTTGCCACACACACAGACCTATGACATATACTCATGGAGACACAATGGCTTTCTGACCATTTGGGGCCTTTAATGCCCTGCTGAACACTAATTAAATTAATAAAATGAAGTCCACAATTCCCATTTCTGTTCAGAAGAGGCACTGTGGAAATAGTCAGACCTGTATTTTTCCACAAACATTTCCTATAGGTTAGACACACTGCTGGTTTCTTTCCACAAATGTTTTTTAGTTCATGGGCACGCTCTCTGAGTGCTACTTTATAATGGTGAGAGGCAATCTGTACCGTAGCAATTGCTGCTGCTTACAGAGCATATCATCTGCTTGAAATCTATGCTAGGACCAAAGACAGAATTGACTGGGTTTGGGTGACATGGGAATCAGCAGACCTTTCAATGCGAAGATTACCATCTCCAAATCCATTTGATCTTCAGTATGGTTATATTAGAGTCTTTGAGAAATCTTATAATGCTCCCTTCAGTCTTTATGAAAAGTTAAACCTAAATCATGGAATATCACCCTTTAAATATTCATTGAATCATTTTCTACAATCCCAGGCATACCAGGTATTATGAGAGATAAGGAAATACAAAACTTGATTGCTGATTCAAACAGGTTACAAGTGAGTTAGAGAGCAGAACTACAACCAAAATAATGACAGAGGTTAAAAAAAAAAAGACATATATCAAATATGATTGAAATGGAGTATTTCATAATAAAACAATAGACATGTGTCAATTAAGTAATTTAGAGTCTCTGAAGCTTAAAAATAATCAAGAAAGGAAAAAATCTTACAACTTAGTGTGAGCCACAGACCAGCATATTAGTATCCCCTGAGAGCTTGTTAGACTGCATAATTTTAGGTTATGTACCAGATCTATTACAGCAATAAATAAACAAGATTTTAACAAGATTAAACTAGACCAGGTGCCTTATATTCACAATAAGTGTTCAAGAAACACTGAATCAAACCACAAGGCCCAAGTGGGCAGAAATCCTAGCTATATATATTTCATGGCTGATCTCCAGTGACTAGTCTCCCAACACTGATATGTGATCAATAAATGTTCATTAAAGAAAACAATGCAGTCCATTGCCAAACACATAGAGCACAGGGGAAATTCCTGAGTACATAAGCTAAAGGGGAGGCACATGTTTTTAAAACATCCGAAGAACATCCCACTCTGGGCATGCAAAAAATCATACTTAGATTAACTAGAAGAGTCATCATTTTGTTTGAGAATATTATTTGAATTCTTGGGGAATTATATTTGAAATATAATTTTTTTAAAAAGATATTGCTATTCATTAATCTCTATTAAATATTAAAATTATTCATAATGTTTTAAGTAAAATTATCCTTTCATATGTATGTACAAAACTAGAACAACTATAAATGTATGACTTCAGAACACAAATTAAAATAGACTTTAGAAATATTTTGCTTTCATATAATTATGCTTTATTGATAAGATTCTATTAAAACTTTTTTTATAGTAAACTCTCAAAAGAATATTAAGAAAAAACATGACATCTCTTACTATGCTCATTATTGATTAAATGAAAAGTTAGAAGTTTATAACATTAGGAATGTAATCAAAAGGGCTTTAAAAATCATGTCTGTCTAGTATTCGTTATCAGGTTTTTATAACTGGGCATAACTTTATGATTTTTTTTAAATGTTGAAAAATTCCCATACAAAATGTCAATAGAAAGCACAAAAAACATTATGTAAACATCGCTTAGGTCTTTGAGTTATATTTGAACTAAAAAGAGACTGCTGTATATCAGCGGCTCTTAACAATGACAACTCATTTTAACAGTCTGAATAGCTTAGCAAAAATACCAGTTGGCAGGTCCCAGGCAGTCCTAAAAAGTCAGAATTTCTGTTTTAACAGTCTGAATAGCTTAGCAAATATACCAGTTGGCAGGTCCCAGGCAGTCCTAAAAAGTCAGAATTTCTGGGTGTAAAACCTCTATCAGGTGAAGGAGATCTAACTACATTGTGTCAGTCCTTCCTTTATAGACTTTTTTTGTTTTAAATAATTACGTTTCTCACTTAAACACATAATATGTTTTTGTGTGCTTGTGAGCTCATTCTCTTCAGTCATGTCTGACTCCTTGTGACCCCATGGACTGTAGCCCGCCAGGCTCCTCTATCCATGGGATTCTCCAGGCAAGAATACTGGAGTGGGTTGCCACGCCCTCCTCAAGGCGATCTTCCCAACCTAGGAATCAAAACTGTGTCTCCTGCATCTCCTGCATTTCAGGCAGATTCTTTACCTGAGCCAGGTTGTTATCAGTATCCATATTTTGCAGTAACTTTATTGGCATAAGCCATACAAGTACTTTGGCTAGTGTTATCCTCAGTAATAAGATGGGCTGGATAGTCAGGGAAAGCCTCACTGACAATATAATATTTGAACTAAGATTTAATGACAAGAAAGAGCCATTCATAGGAAGGTTAGAAAAAATGTATTCAACACAGAAAGAATAGCTTCTTGCATAAGATGTAAGATAGGATGAAGTTAGGCACTGCCAAAGAGCAGAACAAAAGTTTGTGTGGCCAGAGCAGATTGAGTCAGTGTTTGACCAATGATAAATTAAGTGAAAGAGGTAAGTACAAGTCATATGATGTGACACTTTAGTTACCATATGGAAATTGGAATATATGATCTTGTATATTCATTGAGGTGAGAAGACATGGAGTTTAAGCATTTGTGGGGCGATAGAGTAGGAAGAGCAGTGGGAGGATTATGTGGCAGATAACATCTCTTAGATAATGAGCATCTGGGAACCTCAATTGATTTTTGCATTGATTTTATGGATGTAGATTCTTTACCAGCTGAGCCAAAGCCCTGGAATACTGGAGTGGATAGCCTATCCCTTCTCCAGCAGATCTTCCTGACCCAGAAATCGAAACAGTCTCCTGCATTGTAGGTAGATTCTTTACTAGCTGAGTTATCAGGCAAGCCCCCGATTTTATGGAAACAATTCCCTTCATACGTATATTTGCTTTAAGTTGCCTTTTCTTGGAGATGGGGGCAACTTCCTTAGATCTGACACTTGAGATAAGTCTAAAAGGACAAGACAAGATCCAACAGCAGAAAAACGTTGGGAATAGAACTGCCAGATGACCCAGCAATCCCACTGCTGGGTATACACCTCGAGGAAACCAGAACTGAAAGAGACACTTGTACCCCAGTGTTCATTGCAGCACTATTTACAATAGCTAGGCCATAGAAGCAACCTAGATGTCCATTGGAAGATGAATGGATAAGGAAGCTGTGGTACATATACACAATGGAATATTACTCAGCTATAAAAGGAATGCATTTGAGTCAGTTCTAATGAGGTGAATGAACCTGGAGTCTATTATACAGAGTGAAGCTAAGTTATAAGAGTGACAAATACTGTATATTAATGCATATATATGGAATTTAGGAAGATGGTACTGTCAATCCTACATGCAGGGCAGCAAAGGAGACAAGGAGACATAGACATAAAGAACAGACTTTTGGACTCAGTGGGAGAAGGTGAGGGTGGGATGATTTGAGAGAATAGCATTGAAACATGTGCATTACTATATGTAAAATAGATGACCAGTGCAAGTTCAATGAATAAAGCAGGGCACCCAAAGTCATTGCTCTGGGACAACCCAGACGGACAGGGTGAGGAGGCAGGTGGGAGGAGGGTTCAGGATGGGGGCAACGCATGTATACCTGAGACCAATTCATGTTGATGTTTGGCAAAAACCATCATAATACTGTAATTATCCTTCAATTAAAATAGATAAATTTTTTTTTAAAAAAGAAAAAGGTTGGGGACGTAGTGGATGGAATCAGAAACACATTTTAGGCAAAGGAAATAATATTTGTAAAAGCCAAAAATGTTACTGATTCCAGTAATATTGATTTTATAATATCTTTTACAGCAGAGATTCTCAACTCTTCTTTCTATCAGAACCTCTCACTTATCCTTGGCACAGCTTAAAAAATTAATGCTTGCTTCTAGTTCCTGTTCTCTGAGTTATTATTCCACCACAATAAAATATCCAATCAAAGTATACCTCTGGAAAACAATTTAATATAATGTATTCAAATACCTGGACTTCCCTGTTGGCTTAGATGGTAAACATTCTGCTTGCAATGTGGGAAACCTGGGTTCTATCCCTGGGTTATGAAGATCCCCTGGAGAAGGGAATGGCTACCCACTCCAGTTTTCTCACCTGGAGAATTCTATGGACAGAGGAATCTGGTGGGCTACAATCCATGAGGTCTAAAAGAGTCATACACGACTAAGTGCATAATACACGTACACATTCAAATACCTAGACATCTGAAACATGAAAAGAATGTGGAACATATTGCAAGTGTATCAAATATCTAAATACAAGAAAGGAAATTGTACAATTATAAATGTGAAAAAATGAGGAAATATTTTTTATAATCTTGAAGTAAGAATAGCTTAAATGTGACACCCATGCCAGAAACTATAAAGAAGTTTAACCAATTAGACACATAAATTTGGCAAACGGCAACAAGAGCAAAGATAAAAATGACACTGTCGATTTGCCCTTTGACCGCCAGTTTCCATCATTTTTCAATCTGCCTTCCAGCTCTGTGACTGAAGAGTGGACGTCTAGAATCTCCAGAAATCACAGAAATTGACTAAATTAGTGGCTCCTGGGGGCTCTCTGCTTTCCTTGGGCTCAGCCATGGCGATTCCCAGCAGGCTCTGTGGTCACAGGAAAGGCTGTGCCTCCGAGTCAATGCTCACTGTTTTCAGTTTCCAGAAACATCTCCCCGCCCTCTCCCTTTCACTTTAGACATAGTCATCTCTGGTTTGCTGCATAATGCCGTGTGGTTCCATCCTCCCGTATCTTTTAAAACAAGTTCTTGTGAGTTTTGTCACTGAATTTTTTTTTAATTGTTCTAATTTCATCCTTGATGTTGTTGTTGTTAGTTGCTAAGTTGTATCAGACTCTTTGCAACCCAATGTGCTGTAGCCCTCCAGGTTTCTCTGTCCATGGGATTTTCCAGGCAAGAATACTAGAGTGGGTCGCCATTTCCTTCTATAAAGGATCTTCCTGATCCAGGGATTGAAACCGGGTCTCCTGCGGTGGATTCTTTACCACTGAGCCACCAGGGAAGTCAATTTAATTGCACCATGTGTATTTTGTTGGGACCTTGACAGATACACTGAGAAGTTTAAATGTATGTATTAATAATAAACAAAGATTTATTTACAATATGCATCATAAAGGAGTAATAATTGCAACATTAATAGTGTAGTGGTAGTGGTAGTTGCTCTGTCATGTCTGACTCTTTGAGATCCTATGGACTAAAACTCATCAGGCTCTTCTGTCCATGGAATCCTCCAGGCAAGAATACTGGAGTGGGTTACCATTTCCTTCTCCAGGGGATCTTCCTGACCCAGGGATTGAACCCTCATCTCCCGCATCTCCTACATTGACAGGCATATTCTTTACCACTGAGCCACCAGGAAATCCCAGGTGGTATTATACTTTAACTTAAATACATTAAATTACTAACTTAAATACATTAAATGAAATGTATTTTATTCAGAAAAAAAGAAATAAATAAAAATCCACTCTTTATAAATTCCCCTGTCTAACCATGATTAACTTTGTACTTTAACTATCTGATTCTAATCTGTGGTAATAAATGGTATTTACTGGCCGTGCCTATTTTGTACAGTTTAGACAAGATCCACCATCTGAACTATTTTCCATCAGTATGTGAATCCTGATTCCAGAACTTTCCAGGAATTCTCTAGTTCTTAATCAATTTTCAAATCCCTCTTATCCAATTCTATGCCTGCACCCCTTACAAACATTTTATCCAATATTCAACTCTCTTTTTCATAAGGCTGATTTGCCACTTAATCAATAAAATTAAAAGCATCAACATAAACTACTTCAAACCAGCATCTATCTTTTATCCATCTTGTTACTTTTGAGGTCAACATCCAGCTCTGGTTTTAATCCTATTCCTCTTGGCCACGTTTGGGACTTTGCTCCATCTCTCCTAAATTCTCAACGTCTTTCTATTATTTCTTCTTCAAATCTCTCTCAGGACACAATGCCATTTTTCCATCCAGAGTATCTCCCCTAGTGATACTCCATTTTTTTCTTTCTCAACCAAATGTCTTGAAAAAAATATCACACTTAATTTTCCTCCATAATTTCTCCCATTTGCTCCTGCAGCACCTGCTTTCTACCTTCCTTCAGCTGTCTCCACTTCTCTGAATTTACCGTGACCAGTGTCATGAGACACCAGACCATTGATTTTGCTAAGTCCAATGGACACTCCTTGCAGTTCCTGGCTTACTGGATTTCTGCTAGTTTTGATAGAGGTTTGCATTTATTTCTTTAAAAAAAATTTCTATTTTGGTGGTTCCCATGCCATTTATTGCCTAATAATATTTCACCTAATTAAATATTATGTTAGTGTTTTTCATATCTTTGCCTTTGTGTTTTAGTCTTTTTATCATCCTCTCCAGGTTCCACCTTCAGCCTTCACTTCAGTTTCATTTATCAGACTCTCTGTTGTAAGGGCTTAGCAATGCAGTAATGAGTAACTAAAAGTTCCTATTCTCATGTAGTTTACATTCTAGTTTGTGTCTGTGTGTAGTAAGTGAGGCCAGAGACAGAAAGACAATGTGTAACAAAATAAACAATGGAAACCATCAGATTGTGATATGTGCTATGCAAAGGATTAAATTAACCTGATGTGACAGAAAGTGATTGGGAGTCTAATGAGGTTTCATTGAGGAGGTGGCATCTGAGTTGAAATTGAATGACAAGATGAAGGCAGCCATGTGAAGTTGCCTGGAAGAGCAGTTCAAGCAGAAAGAACGACTAGTTCCAAGTTGTAAATGACCTGAGCACATGTGAGGACAGAGATTCTATTGGATTGCAAGTCTAGTGGATAATGAGGCCCATTGTAGTCAGAGAGTGTGCTTGATCACTAGAGACTTGAAAGCCAGAGTGAGGAGGGTTTAGTGAAAACCTGTGGAGTGATATGATGGAATTTACATCTTTACAGATTCAAGTTGTTTGAGGACAACAAATTGCAACCAGGGAGGAGTGGCAACAAGAACACCAGTTAGGTGGCTTTTATAGTGGACCGTTTAAGATATAACAATAATTTCCTAGACTAGAATGGTACCAAGAGAGATGGCATCAGTGGGCATTTGGGGGTACATCCGGAGGTAGTGGCAGAAATTGCTGGTAAATTAAGAATAAGGAGTGATTGAAAGGGATGAATCAAGGCATTGGGTCGATCAATATGTGACAGATGGTACAATTCATTAAGACGAGGGATGGGTGCATAGTTACAATGGCAGAGAAACAAGTATCTGACTTGACAATGTGTGAGATTATTATTGATATGCCAATGGAGGTGCCAAGAATTTGGAAAAGTCTAGTCTGGCATTTGAGGGAAAACACAATGCAGGTGATGTAAATTTAGAAGTTGCTGCAGAGGACTTTTATTTAGAGCTGGGACAAGGCAGGTCTACTAGGGAGATTATGTTGATATAGAAGGAGAGGAGGATGCAGCAGAAGTTCACTCCAAGGTTTAGTCATTACAAGAGAATGAACTAGAAGCAGAGATCAAGAAGGAAATAGAGCAGGAGAGTATTAGAAAAGTTAAGAGGAAATGTGTTTTAAAGAGAGAATGAACTGGTTTGCTGTTGCTTTGGGTCAGACAAGTGAAGAAAACATTCAATTTTGGCACAGTGGAAGTTACTTGTGACCTACCCAGGGAGGGTCTCAGTTAGCTGGTGAGGGCAGGGACCCTGCTAGAGGGACTGAGTGGACAGGTGAGGGTACGGGAGTCAGTAGCTCGGCATCACTCTTTCAAGAAGTTTTGCAGTCAGTGGCAGCAGTCAAATGAAGTGACAACTAGAAGAAGAAAAGAGATCCAGAGAGTATTTGTCTTTTGTTTGTTGTATTTGTTTGATTTTCTTTTTAAGACAGATGAAACAGTCTCCTGTTTGTTCCAGGTTTCTGTTAAGGTAGCACTATCAACTCCATCCCTCATGACTAGGATTGGAAACCTTTCTACCCTCCTTTGTCTCTCTCATATTCCATCAAATTTTATAAATAGACGTCTCTCCTGTTTCTTGAATCTAGCGCCTCCTCTCCACCTCTATTATTGCCTATTATTTTAGTGTGGATACTTACCTAGATAAACCTCCTTTCTCAAATTTTACCATTCTTTGCATCCTTTCTTTAACTTGCACCCAGAGTCCACTGGATGAAATTGAACTATTTCAATACTTTGCATAAAGTGGCTCTTTCTAATTGTCTGCAGAATTAAGTTCAAGCATTGTAGTTGGGGAAGAAAAACTAAACCAAGTTTCCTTAGTTTCACCTAATCTCACTTCTTGCATAATACTTATCAAAATGCTGTGGAATATTAAGCTGCTGGACTAATTTTTTGTTGCACACATATTGCTTTGTATTGAGATATTTCAATTGCTCACTTACCCATTCCTTACTGGATAATTCTTATTCTTTAAGGTTTAAATTAATATCCTAAAAAAAAAAAAAAAAAAAAAAAAAAACAAACAAACCAAAACCAAAAACAAAAAAAATAAATTAATATCCTATTTATTTAAAAAAAAAAGTGTTCTCAGAAGCTTTATATTAATTCAGCATATAATGTTGTGGACACCCATAGAAATTTGAATATGAGTACCTGTGTGTGACTGTACCCATTTCTGTGTGTGTCTGTGTGTGTGTGTGTCTATGTGTGTGTGTGTAACCAAATTATTTGCTTAAGCATTTGTCTCCATCACTAGTGTGTGCTCTTTAGGACAAAGACCATTTATTATTGATTTTTTTGGTCCCAAGCCATGCCTGCCTGCTTAAAAGTTCTGAGTAAGTGATTGTTAACTCCACTATGCAGATCTAATGCTTGCTGATACTTATGCAACACAAATATCCTTTCCCAAATGGGATTTTCATGCTTAGAAGATAAAGGGCAAGTTACTATAGCAAACAATTGTAGACTTTGGATACAGAAAAAATTGCCCTCAATTTCCAGGTCTGCTTTTCATTTCCTATACTGTAAGTCATCTAGATTCTCTGAGCTAGGGTTTTGTCAATTGTAAAAAGGAATTACTATACTTATTTTCCTGGTGTTACTAATACTTAACAATATTTTGAGAAATAAAATGTATAATATTTATAAAACTACATAATAGGATAATGCCAGGCAAATAATAATGATCCATGAAGGATAATTTTCTTTCTTCCCAGTTATAAACTACAGATTCATTCCCCAAATATTTGTTAGGCCCCAATTATGATGAGTTGACTCGTTGGAAAAGACCCTGAGGCTGGGAGGGATTGGGGGCAGGAGGAGAAGGGGATGACAGAGGATGAGATGGCTGGATGGCATCACCGACTTGATGGGCATGAGTTTGAGTAAACTCCAGGACTTGGTGATGGACAGGGAGGCTGGGCATGCTGCGATTCATGAGGTTGCAAAGAGTTGGACACGACTGAGTGACTGAACTGAGCTGAACTTATGATACAAAAACCATTTTAGGAACTACAATCTAAAAGTAAACAAGACAATAGTCTAATTTATATAACTTAATGGGAAAAATCAAAGCTCAATAAATAATTATACATTTAGTTATTTAATTACTTTTAATTTAAATTATCTTATAAAAATCATTCAAATATTTAATTCAAATCTAATTATTTATTTACTTTAAATGTATTATGGAGTTGATCTATGAGTGATCAAATATATATCAAGTATAAAATAAATCAAAGAACCAGGTTATTCACTATAAGGGATGCTAGGAAGCAAACTATAGTCTTTGTATAGAAGAACTGAATGGAAATTATTACTAAATATGAGTAAATAAGGGAATGGCAAATCACATCAGTATTCTTGCCTTGAGAACCCCATGAACAGTATGAGAAGGCAAAATGATAGGATACTGAAAGAGAAACTCCCCAGGTCGGTAGATGCCCGATATGCTACTGGAGATCAGTGGAGAAATAACTCCAGAAAGAATAAAGAAATGGAGCCAAAGCAAAAACAATACCCAGCTGTGGATGGGACTGGTGATAGAAGCAAGGTCCGATGCTGTAAAGAGCAATATTGCATAGGAACCTGGAATGTTAGGTCCATGAATCAAGGCAAATTGGAAGTGGTCAAACAGGAGATGGCAAGAGTGAATGTCGACATTCTAGGAATCAGTGAACTAAAATGGACTGGAATGGGTGAATTTAACTCAGATGACCATCATATCTACTACTGTGGGCAGGAATCCCTTAGAAGAAATGGAGTAGCCATCACAGTCAACAAAAGAGCCCAAAATGCAGTGCTTGGATGTAATCTCAAAAATGACAGAATGATTTCTGTTCGTTTCCAAGGCAAACCATTCAATATCACGACAATCCAAGCCTATGCCCCAATCAGTAACACTGAAGAACCCGAAGTTGAATGGTTCTATGATCTATGAAGACCTAAAAGACCTTTTAGAACTAACACCCAAAAAAGATGTCCTTTTCATTATAGGCGACTGGAATGCAAAAGTAGGAAGTCAAGAAACGCCTGGCTAAGTCGCTTAGTCGTGTCCGACTCTCTGTGACCCATAGACTGTAGCCCACCAGGCTCCTCTGTCCCTGGGGTTCTCCAGGCAAGAATACTGGAGTGGTTTGCCATTTCCTTCTCCAAAGAAACGCCTAGAGTAGCAGGCAAATTTGGTCTTGGAGTACGGAATGAAGCAGGGCAAAGACTAATAGAGTTTTGCCAAGAGAACACACTGATCATAGCAAACACCCTCTTCCAACAACACAAGAGAAGACCCTACACATGGACATCACCAGATGATGAACACTGAAATCAAATTGATTATATTCTTTGCATCCAAAGTTGGAGGAGTTCTATACAGTCAGCAAAAACAAGACCAGCAGCTGACTGTGGCTCAGATCATGAACTCCTTATTGCCAAATTCAGACTTAAACTGAAGAAGGTAGAGATAACCACTAGACCATTCAGGTATGACCTAAATCAAGTCCCTTATGACTACACAGTGGAAGTTAGAAATAGATTTAAGGGACTAGATCTGATAGACAGAGAGCCTGATGAACTATGGACGGAGGTTCGTGACATTGTACAGGAGACAGGGATCAAGATCATCCCCATGGAAAAGAAATGCAAAAAGGCAAAATGGTTGTCTGAGGAAGGCTTACAAACACCTGTGAAATGAAGAGAAGTTAAAAGTAAAGGAGAGAAGGAAAGATATTCCCATTTGAATGCAGAGTTCCAAAGAATAGCCAGGAGACACAAGAAAGCCGTCCTCGGCGATCAGTGCAAAGAAATAGAGGAAAACAACAGAATGGGAAAGACAAGAGATCTCTTCAGGAAAATCAGAGATACCAGGGAACATTTCATGCAAAAATGGGCTCAATAAAAGACAGAAATGGTATGGACCTAACAGAAGCAGAAGATATTAAGAATAGGTGGCAAGAATAACAGAAGAAATGTACAAAAAAGATCTTCACAAGCCAGATAATCACAATGGTGTGATCACTCACCTAGAGCCAGACATCCTGGAATGTGAAGTCAAGTGGGCCTTAGAAAGCATCACTACAAACAAAGCTAGTGGAGGTGATGGAATTCCAGTTGAGCTCTTTCAAATCCTGAAAGATGATGCTGTGAAAGTGCTGCACTCAATATGCCAGCAAATTTGGAAAACTCAGCAGTGGCCACAGGACTGGAATAGGTCCATTTTCATTCCAATCCCTAAGAAAGGCAATCCAAAAGAATGCTCAAACTACCACACAATTGTACTCATCTCACACGCTAGTAAAGTAATGCTCAAAATTCTCCAAGCCAGGCTTCAGCAATATGTGAACCAAGAACTTCCAGATGTTCAAGCTGGTTTTAGAAAAGACAGAGGAACCAGAGATCAAATTGCCAATATCCACTGGATCATCAAAAAAGCAAGAGAGTTCCAGAAAAAATTCTATTTCTGCTTTATTGACTATGCCAAAGCCTTTGACTGTGTGGATCACAATAAACTGTGGAAACTTCTGAAGGAGATGGGAATACCAGACCACCTGACCTGCCTCTTGAGAAACCTGTATGCAGGTCAGGAAGCAACAGTTAGAACTGAACATGGGACAACAGACTGGTTCTAAATAGGAGAAGGAGTACCTCAAGGCTGTATATTGTCACCCTGCTTATTTAACTTACAAGCAGAGTACATCATGAGAAACGCTGGTCTGGAAGAAGCATAAGCTGGAATCAAGATTGCCGGGAGAAACATCAGTAACCTCAGATATGCAGATGACACCATCCTTATGGCAGAAAGTGAAGAGGAACTAAAAAGCCTCTTGAAGAAAGTGAAAGAGGAGAGTAAAAAAGTTGGCTTAAAGCTTAACATTCAGAAAACTAAGATCATGGCATCTAGTCCCATCACCTCATGGGAAATAGATGGGGAGACAGTGGAAACAGTGTCAGACTTTATTTTTGGGAGCTCCAAAATCACTGTAGATGGTGACTGCAGCCATGAAATTAAAAGATGCTTACTCCTTGGAAGGAAAGTTATGACCAACCTAGATAGTATATTAAAAAGCAGAGACATTACATTGCCAACAAAGGCCCATCTGGTCAAGGCTATGGTTTTTCCAGTGGTCATGTAAGGATGTGAGATTTGGACTGTGAAGAAAGCTGAGCACTGAAAAATTGATGCTTTTGAACTGTAGTGTTGGAGAAGACTCTTGAGAGTCCCTTGGACTGCAAGGAGATCCAACCAGTCCATCTTGAAGGAGATAAGTCCTGGGTGTTCATTGGAAGGACTGATGCTGAAGCTGAAACTCCAATACTTTGGCCACCTGATGTGAAGAGTTGACTCATTGGAAAAGATCCTGATGCTGGGAGGGATTGGGGGCAGAAGGAGAGGGGGACGACAGAGGATGAGATGGCTGGATAGCATCACCGACTCAATGGGCATGAGTTTGAGTAAACTCCGGGAGCTGGTGTTAGACAGGCAGGCCTGGCGTGCTGCGATTCATGGGGTTGCAAAGAGTCGGACACGACTGAGTGACTGAACTGAACTGAATTGATGGGAATTTAAAAAGCAAAGATTCCCAGATGGGAAATAAATCTGAAGATGGCATTTGTACTTTTCAGAATTGCTATAAGTTTGAAAGTGGACCTTTATTCCAATACCTAACAACTGTTACCAATATATTACACATTTTAATCCCTCAAAACCTTCCCTCTACGCAACAGTCACTATATTAATTCAGGCCCTTATTACTTGTCACCTAGATTATGAAGAGGTCTTCTAAATGGCTTCTACTCAACTTCTTTCCTCTTTGTTTCTAGGGTCATCTTGGCAAAAAGACAGATCTGGTTCTATCATAGGCCTGCATTCAACCTGTCAGTAGCTTTTTTGGTTTGCAAATAGAGCCCACATTCTCAACATGGCATTGAGCTCTGGCATGATCCAAGTGGCCTTCTCTAATGTAGTGAGCTCCCTGCATGCTGAACTCTAGCTACTGAAAGCAGTGTAGAATTCCCAGCTAGCTCATACTCCTCAGATCTCTATACTCTCCTCCATTCTGCTTCATTTCACTTCCCTAACTTCTTCTATGTTTCTAAATTCAGATCACACACCATTTTTCAGGAGCATTGCCTAACTCTTTTCTAACTTCTGATAGAAGTGTTCATGTTCTCCCATGAAACTCACTGCCTACTTCTGTCTTAGCAGCTACCGTCTATATTCACTCACCTACCTGCCACTCTCCCCTATTAGACTGTGACCTTGTATGGCAAGGACTATGTTTCTTGTTTTTATTTCTCTAATACCTAACAGGCTTCTTGGAATAAAAGAAAACTTCATATTTTTTATATGAATAAGTACATGAATTCTTGAAGTAGTAGAAGTACTTCGTGTCATACTGTTACATTGATCAAAATGGCTAAAAACAAACAATGTGCAGCCTGTCAGAAGATAGAAAGGGGTCTGATTTGGCAAGAACAGAATTTTTCTGGATGAGAATGGAAAATAACAAGCCTGGAAGGAATGTGGAGCAGGACTGTCAGATAGAACTTTCTGTGATGAGTACCTTCTATCTGGTATTAATACAGTAATCACAGGCTACCTAGACTATTGAGCTATTGAGGTGTGCCTAGGGCCCTGGAGAAATAAAATGCTTAATTTTACTCAATTTTAATTATTTTAGCTTTAAATTTAATAGTCTTCTGTGTGTGGTCTACTCTACTGGATAGCACAAAAAGGACAAGATTTTTTTTCCCTTTTGCAGAAGGGTCTGGATATAAGGGTAATGAAACAATACTTTCTGGAGGTAATACAAAAAAAAAAAAAAAAAAAAATTGAAGGACTCTAAGCATAAAGTTGAAATTATCCAAAGAGTATCTTAATGAGCTATGAAAGCTAAATACTAATAAGCAACAATATAAAACTATGAAAATCATATATTGTTATAATTAGTATTCCGGCTTATTTCTTCTAGAAATTTATTTTGTCTCTCACTTTAACTGTGTAATGAGGTGAAGATAATGGACAATAATTTTTTATCTAAGTTACTAATGTAAAATGATAATGTAATTTTGGGGAAATATTGCTAATAGAATTGGAGTCAAAGCTTGACTGTCAATTATTTCCTTATAATCTAATTAGTTGGATAGTAAAACATGATTTATAAAATTACACTCTGTAAAATAAACAAGATGGTGGAGTAGAAGGACGTGTGACCATCTCCTGCGAGAACTCCAAAATTGCAACTCACTGATGAACAACCATAGTCAGGAGAATGTTGGCTCTCATCAAAAAAAAGATGCTTCACATCCAAGAGCAAAGGAGATACCCCAGCAAGATGGTAGGAGGGCAAAACCGCGTTTAGAATCAAAACCCATACCCACCAGAGATACTCAGAGGGCTCAAAAAAGCCTTGTGTGCACCAGGACCCAGAGACCCCACAGAGCCTGAGTCAGACGTGCTGTTGAGTGTTTGAGTGTCTCCTGTGGAGGCATGGGTGGCCTGCCATGGGGAAAGGGGCCCAGACTACAGCAGACATCCCCTAAACAGCATATGGCATAAGCCTTCTTGGAGGAGGTTGCCTTTAGCCCCACCACAGAACTGCTGAGCAGACAACCCACAAACCACAGCACAATTATACCAAAGAACTTCTCACACTGTTAAGAAAGTTCCTGGACCCACAATAGATTTCCCAACCTGGGGGTCTGGCAAAGGGACTGAGAACCCCCAGAGAACCTGACTTTGGAGGCCAGTGGGATTAGACTACAGAATTTCCACAGGTCTGCGGAAACAGACTCTTGGGAGGAACGAACAAAACTTTGTGTGCACCAGGAGCCAGGAGAAAGGGACAGTATCCCCAAAAGAGACTGAACCAGACTTGCCTGTGAGTGTCCGTGAGTCTCCAGCAGAGGCGTCGGTCAACAGCGGCCTGCTTCAGGGTCAGCAGCACTGAGTATAACAGTGACTGCACAAGTCCTTTTAAAGTTCTGTGTCTTCAGTGCCTCTAATCTTCTTGAAGAGATCTCTAGATTTCCCATTCTATTGTTTTCCTCTATTTCTTTGCACTGATCACTGAGGAATGCTTTCTTATCTCTCTATTCTTTGGAACTCTGCATTCAAATGGGTATATCTTTTCCTTTCTCCTTTGCTTTTGGCTTCTCTCCTTTTCATAGCTATTTGTAAGTCTTCCTCAGGCAGCCACTTTGCTTTTCTACATTTCTTTTTCTTGGGTAAGGTCTTGTTCCCTATCTGCTGTACAATGTCATGGACCTCCATCCATAGTTCATCAGACACTCTGTCTACCAGATCTAGTCCCTTAAATCTATTTCTCACTTCCACTGAATAATCATTAGGGATTTGATTTAGGTCATACCTGAATGATCTAGTGGTTTTCCCTACTTTCTTCAACTTAAGTCTGAATTTGGCAATGAGGAGTTTATGATCTGAGCCATAGTAAGCTTCCTGGTCTTGTTTTTGCTGACTGTATAGAACTTCTCCAT
Organism: Dama dama; assembly: GCF_033118175.1. Lineage (NCBI taxonomy): Eukaryota > Metazoa > Chordata > Mammalia > Artiodactyla > Cervidae > Dama > Dama dama. The sequence goes on along the minus strand of NC_083700.1, from coordinate 37,393,629 downwards.
CTTTGGCTGCAAAGAATTTAATGTATATGATTTTGGTGTTGACCATCTGAACAGAAGCAGAAGATATTAAGAAAAGGTGGCAAGAATAACAGAAGAGATGTACAAAAAAGATCTTTACGAACCAGATAATCACAATGGTGTAATCACTCACCTAGAGCCAGACATCCTGGAATATGATGTCAAGTGGGCCTTAGGAAGCATCACTATGAACAAAGCTAGTGGAGGTGATGGAATTCCAGTTGAGCTCTTTCAAATCCTGAAAGATGATGCTGTGAAAGTGCTGCACTCAATATGCCAGCAAATTTGGAAAGCTCAGCAGTGCCATAGGACTGGAAAAGGTCAGTTTTCATTCCAGTCCAAAAGGAAGGCAGTGCCAAAGAATGCTCAAAATCACCACAGATGGTGACTGCAGCCATGAAATTAAAAGACACTTGCACCCTGGAAGAAAAGTTATGACCAACCTAGACAGCATATACAAAAGCAGAGACATTCCTTGCCAACAAAGGTCCATCTAGTCAAGGCTACGGTTTTTTCAGTAGTCAAGTATGGATGTGAGAGTTGGACTATAAAGAAAGCTGAGCATAGAAGAATTGATACTTTTGAACTGTGGTGTTGGAGAAGACTCTCGAGAATCCCTTGGACAGCAAGAAAATCCAACCAGTCAATCCTAAAGGAAATCAGTCCAGAATATTCATTGGAAGGACTGATGCTGAAGCTGAAGCTCCAATACTTTGACCACCTGATGCGAAGAACCAACTCACTGGAAAAGACCCTGATGCTGGGAAAGGTTGAAGGTGGTGGGTAGAAGGGGACAACAGAGGATGAGATGATTGGATGGCATCACCAACTCCATGGACATGAGTTTGAGCAAGCTCTGGGAGTTGGTGATGGACCGGGAAGCCTGGCATGCTGCAGTCCATGGCGTCTCAAAGAGTCGGTCATGACTGAGTGACAGAAGTGAACTGAATAACCTCAATGGGTGTAGAAAAACAAAGCAGTAATTCCTATATATCAAGCCTGTGAACCAACATATTGATTAGATTCAGTATGGAAACTAATCTACAAAACCCTGCCTTAACTCAATTGACATAATTGACATTACGCAGAGTAAATGAAATGATGAGTTGACAAAATAATTATTTTTTTTCCTCCTGCAGACCACCTGATACGCAGCCAGTTGTTCTTTATATTGGATCACACAATACTTTCCCCTAAACTTGGGAAGATGTTTAGACTTTTGCTTAATGTAGGGTGGTGATCGTCATTCGTCTGAAAGGAAATATGTTCCAAATTTAACACAAATGTTTTATCTAATACCCTTACCCATCCAGTTAAGACCAAGACAACAGGACTTGTGAGAAAGTGTTGCTGGGTATTTTTGTCAAGAATCAGCCAAAACACTGGGAGTTGCAAGGAATTTCCCTGGTGCCTCAGATAATAAAGCGTCTGCCTGCAATGTGGGAGACCTGGGTTTGATCCCTGGTTGGGGAAAGTCCCCTAGAGAAGGAAATGGCAACACACTCCAGTATTCTTGCCTGGAGAATCCTAAGGACAGAGGACCCTGGAAGGCCTCTGGGGCCCATGGGGTCACAAAGAGTCAGACACAACTGAGTGACCAGTCACTTTTATCCAGTTAACTTCACTTTTATCCAGTTAGGGCCAAAACAACAGGACTTGTGAGAAAATGTTGCTGGGTATTTTTGTCAAGAATCAGCCAAAATATTTGGGAATTTCCCAGGAGAGCAGAACCATGATTTTGCCAAAATTAAGACAATCCAAACCTAGACAGGAAGAACCTTTAAGGAAAAGAAATACTATTACACTAGGGACTAAATTACAATCTCAAAAATCTGCAAACATCTCAAAATCAACAAAGAAAAACTGTCTTTTAAAACATAAGGTGTGTTACTCACTGTCAGTCATGTCTGACTCTTTGTGACCTATGGACTGTAGCCTATCAGACTCCTCTGTCTATGGGATTCTCCACTGGAATGGATAGACAGTCCCTTCTCTAGAAGATCTTCCAGACCAAGGGACTGAACCTGGATTCCCACATTGCAGGCAGATTCTTTACCATCTGAGCCACCAGGAAAGCCCCCATAAGGTAAGGAGTGGTAAGCAAAAATAAAAAGAATCTTAGCAAAGGAATTCGGACAAGCAACAAGAAATAATAAGAGGTTATGACAGGAAAAGTGCCTTGCTGATTCCCAGGAGACCTAATAAGGAACAGGTTTCCACTTTTAGTGCTTTCTCAGGCTTGTGGGCCAAGATGAGTTTGGAGACCCATAGGAAGGAGAGAAGTCTAACTGAAGTTTGGTCAAGAGAGAGCAAAGGTAAATACACAGCTGTGAAAACTTAGTCAATAATACTGCAATATGTAGGATCAATAACTAAGATATCTACTTGGGTGGGAAGCTCTGTGCCAAATTCAAGGGGAAGATAAGATCAAGGAAAACGTGCAGAAATTGGGACTTGTTTCAGAGCTAGAAATACAGGGTGATGAAGGACAGATGTTGGCAGCAATTAGCACTAGAGCTTAAAAGCCTTACTCAGTCCCTCATGCATAATGTGCAGATGTCCTTCATAGCTGGTAAGTGTCATCCAGCCAAGGAAGGAAGGGCTAGAAGCAGCAGCAGAAGCCTCTTACTGCAGAATGAAAAAATAGAACAAACTTCTCATATAATTAAAATAACATATACATTATGTGCCTCCATTATTTAATATGAAATTTTCTCAGCTAACTTATTGTAGTGAGTGAATGGTTTCAAAAAACTGGGATATCTGGAATATCATCTGACAAAAGTTAAAAGCAAAATTAGGATTGCCATGAATGATTCAAGAAACATGGCTACCATTCTATGCTCACCAAGATGAATATATACTCACAACATAATATTGATGATATCTAATATTTATTGAGTATTTACTATGTGCCTACCACAGTGCTGAGGTCTCTCATTCATTATAACATGCAATCTTCTATAGTAACCTGATGGATACGTATTATTATTATTACTATTTTGCAGATAATAGCCTTTATTACAATTCCATTAGGTAAGTAAATGAAGCTCTGAACCCATAATTATTGAAAGTCACATAACTCCTAAGGGAAGTACTAGAAATTAAAATCATCTGATGTTCTCATCTGATGTTCTGCCATATTCAGACCACTAAAATCCCATCAAATACGCATATATTGGACAGGGCATGTACTTTTAATATACTCAAGTCATTCTCCATGGAATCTCTGGAGGCTGACCTTCTTTGGTTTAAATCACCTTATTTCATAATTCCTCAGCTCTGATATAAGTTTTGTACTTTGTCCTATGTACTCCCACTTGCTTATAGGTTTGTAGGTTCCTAAGGTTTCCGGTCTATGAGTCTTGTCTTTTCAACTGGATATCAGGCATCTTGAGAGTAATCACAGTAGCATCCTTGACATTTCCCAAAGATTCACAGACGTTAGTTGATAATATTTATATTATTAAATTACACAAAATATTTTATAAATGTCAACAACATGTCTAATGCACAGAACAATCAACCATACTTACAAATACAATGCCTATTATGCTTCAATCCTATTAAATTATTTAACAATTTGGGGATTGGGGAGAGAAAGAGGAAGAAGAACTAACTATAGGCTGAGAGCCAACAATGTGCCAGCCATTTCATATAATTTATTTTTTTTAATTATATCAAGTTCCATTTAATGTAAGCATTACTGCACCTCTTAAAAATGAGGAAACTAAGGCTCAGAAGTAAAACAACTGAGTAAATATTGCCCAGTGAATTCATAAAACTGAAATTTGAAGGTAGATTTATATGACTGTGAAACCTATAGCTTTCTCACTTCGTACCTGCTCCTTTCAGTTATCCAGTGATCACAGCAGCTTTTTGTTTGACAATTTGGCATCACTAGACAACAGAACAAACTCAACAACTAATCAGCATGCATTTCTAAATTAATTTATTTAAACTGAAAGGTTTCATTCTTTATTTCTCTATGAATATTCAACTGTCTACTGATAAGCAGACATTAAAGGGGTATGCAAATAATATTAAATATTGCCACCTTCTCATTTTGTTTTGGAAAATGTAATTATTGTTCATAAAAATATACTATTTCCATTAATATGTAATGGACTTATTTCATTTTTTTAAATGAGTTAATATTTCAATTCTCAGTTTTAATTTCTAACAGAGAAAATGTCTATAAATCTAACATATATAGCAAAAGCACTTTTGATATTCTCAAGAATTTTTAAGAATGTAAAGGAATCTTGAGTCTGAAAGTTCAAAAGATATTCTTTTAAACCAGTATCAATGTCTTTTTAATTTCCAAAATGCAAGGGGCAGAAAGTTTAACCTCCCACCTATCCTACACAGAATAATCAACCAAAGCCTACAAGATCAGAGTTTCAAAAAGATCCTCTGTTTTATATTTATTTGTATTCACCATAACTTCTAAGACCAGCTTTGAACTCCATAAGTAGACAATACTTGCTTAATAAGTAAATTGCATCAGTTAACACCCTGCCTCCCAGATTCAGCTATATCATTAGGAAGCAGTGTGTCCAGCAGACATCAAAATGTGTTCCTAAAAAGACAAGAGAGTAAAGACCAATCTGAAGTCATATCCCATAGGTTTGCTTTAGAGAAAGAATATGATATTCATTTCTTCAACAAACATTTATATTATACCTACTCAGTGCGAGGCCTTATTGTTAAACACTAGGGAGTCAGAAATGAATATGATTGATTCTGTTCCTGCTGCCTTGGAAATTATGTTTTGGGGAGAGAGAGCCATTATACAACTAATTGCACAATTAGTGGTTGAATTATATTTGTAGTAAGTGTTAAAAAAAGAGACCTATAAGATGCTACAATGTCTTTAAAAAAGCCAGAAAAAAAGGGTTTAGGCTATTTTTTTCCTGTTTAGAATGAGGAGTAAAGTAGTCCTGGAGGGGTGTGGCTTATTCCCTGAAACACTTGACAAATTTGTATTAAAATAATTGTTAGTTCAATGATTTGGCCAATATCTATTTTCTCCTCTAGTCTGTATGCTCCATGAAACAAATGGCTATTTATGATTTTTTTCACAGCAGAACTCCATGAATCTAGCAAAGCAAGTGATAGTACATTTGTTAAGTAGATGGATGAATGCCACATCTATCCAGAAGGTTTGGTAAAGTTTCCTAATAGATCCCTACAACATATTGAGCTTTTTTTAATGCATAAAACTTATACGAGAAAGGAAAAGAGGCTAATGATTTTTAAACTGCAATTCAATTTGTTAAGTAAGAGTCTGTCTCAATACATTAATGTGTCAAGATATTTTCCTTAAAAAAAAAAAAAAAAAAAGAAACTAGTAAATACCAAATGCAGAATTTCCTTTTGGAACAAATAACCATTGCAGAAATAACTAAAGAATAAAAGAAAACTGAGGAAGTAAAGAGAAATAACTGAGGACATAATTCAATGCAGTGATGACATAAATGGGACAAATGCAAACAGAAGAATCAAATGAATGAAATAAAAGTTTGAACAAAAAATAAACTGGAGAAACAAAATTTATTAAAATAGTAACACCCAGAGGAATAGGGTGGAGAGGGAGGTGGGAGGGGGGATCGGGATGGGGAATACGTGTAACTCTATGGCTGATTCATATCAATGTATGACAAAACACACTGAAATGTTGTGAAGTAATTAGCCTCCAACTAACAAAAAAAAAAAAAAAAAAGATAAGAAAACAAACCTTGAAAAAAAAAAATAAAATGGTAACACAACTCATGAGATAAAAATCAAAGATTGATCATATTGTGAGATATAGGTGATGAGCAGAGAAAAGAAGGGGGGGAACATTAGAGAAGGAAAGAGAGTAAAGTAGACCCAGAGACCATCTAAATCACCTGTATTCATATATTTTAACTCACTCCTTGGGAAAGAAAGAATTAACAACCTGAACAAATTCTGCTCGTAAAGGCTTTCACACAACTAATTTTTCATACTGCATACAAATGATTGGTACATTTATTTTATAAGTCTACACAGAGTGATAATAATACATAACCACATAAATACTCCAATAAAAAACTAACAGCAGGTAGAGGGTTAGTTCAAAATACCTAAGTTTGTCTACTTGCTATCAAAATTTGATCATTAAAGTGGTGCCTGGGAAGACTCTTGCTCTTCTAAGGCTGCATTACTTAGTGGTACTTGTTCTGTTGGTTGTTCTTTGTGCTTTAGTATCTTCACTAGAGCTACTGATTTGTGTGTATGTGTGTGTGCCACTGTGATTTACAGTAAAAAATATATATCTGGCTTTTGTCTCCATGTCTGGCATGGAGCTCCTGAAGCCATTGGAATTTCTAAAATGATGAAAGAGATGAAGGTGTCTTTTGCTCTTCATACTAAGCCACTTTCAACCATACCTGAATTTATGTTAATAAGGTGACTTTTGGAAAGCCCTTAGGCTAGTTAAGGATGGGGAGTGGTTGCTAGAGGAACCAATCAAAAATAGAGTATTGTGATTTTCAGCTTTATCCCCTGATTTCCAAGGGAGGAGAGAGAAGCTAGAGATTGAATTAAATCACCTATGGTCAATAATTTAATCAAATTACCTGTGTAATGAGCAGTTCATAAAAACTAAATGGACAGGGTTCAGAGAGATTCTGGGTTGGTGAACAGATGAAGTTTTGGGGAGAGTGGTTCCCAGAGACCGTGGAAACCCTAGCCCTGTGCCCTTTCCTCCATACCTTGCTCCATGCATCTCTTCCATCTGGATGTTCCTGAGTTATATCCTTTTACAATAAATGAGTAATCTAGGAAATAATTTTCCTGAGCACTGTGAGCTGCTCTAGCAAATTAATGGAAGCTGCGGAAGGAGTCATGGAAATCTGTGACTCATCTGCCAGAAGCACAAGAGACAACCTGGACTTGGAATTAGCATCTGAAGAGAAGGGGTAGTCTTGGGGAACTGAGCCCCTCACCTGTGGGATCTGATATTATCTCTAGGCAGATAACCTTGGAATTCAGTTAAATTTTAGGACACTCCGCTGGTGTCCTAAGAATCTGAGAATTGTTTGTGTAGGAAAAAACATCACACATTTGGTTATAAGAATTGGAGCACAGCATTGAGAGGAGACTAGACACACACAGGAATATTTTTTTCCATAGTTCAGTTCACATCAGTTCAGTCACTCAGTTGTGTCCGACTTTTTGTGACCCCATGAACTGCAGCACGGCAGGCCTCCCTGTCTACCACAAACTCCCGGAGTTTACCCAAACTCACGTGCATTGAGTCAGTGATGCTATCCAGCCATCTCATCCTCTGTCATCCCCTTCTCCTGCCCTCAATCTTTCCTAGCATCAGGGTCTTTTCCAATGAGTCAGCTCTTTGCATCAGGTGGCCAAAATATTGGAGTTTCAGCTTCAACATCAGTCCTTCCAGTGAACACCCAGGACTGATCTCCTTTAGGATGGACTGGTTGGATGGACTGGTTGGATCTCCTTGCAGTCCAAGGGACTCTCAAGAGTCTTCCAACACCACAGTTCAAAAGCATCAATTCTTTGGCACTCAGCTTTCTTTATAATCCAACTCTCACATCCAATATGTGACTACTGAAAAACCATAGCCATGACCAGACAGACCTATGTTGACAACGTAATGTCTCTGCTTTTTAATACGCTATCTAGGTTGGTCATAACTTTCCTTCCAAGGAGTAAGCATCTTTTAATTTCATGGCTGCAATCACCATCTGCAGTGATTTTGGAGACCCCCAAAATAAAGTCAGCCACTGTTTCCATTGTTTTCCCATCTATTTGTCATGAAGTGATGGGACTGAATGCCATGATATTAGTTTTCTGAATGTTGAGCTTTAAAACAACTTTTTCACTCTCCTCTTTCACTTTCATCAAGAGCCTTTTTGGTTCTTCTTCACTTTCTGCCATAAGAGTGATGTCATTTGCATATCTGAGGTTATTGATATTTCTCCCAGCAATCTTGATTCCAGTTTGTGCTTCTTCCAGCCCAGCGTTTCTCATGACGTACTCTGCATATAAGTTAAATAAGCAGGGTGACAATATACAGCCTTGACGTACCCCTTTTCCTATTTGGAACCAGTCTGTTGTTCCATGTCCAGTTCTAACTGTTGCTTCCTGACCTGCATACAGGTTTCTCAAGAGGCAGGTCAGGTGGTCTGGTATTCCCATCTCCTTCAAAATTTTCCGCAGTTTATTGTGATCCACACAGTCAAAGTCTTTGGCATAGTCAATAAAGCAAAAATAGATGTTTTTCTGGATCTCTCTTCCTTTTTCAATGATCCAGTGAATGTTGGCAATTTGATCTCTGGTTCCTCTGTCTTTTCTAAAACCAGTTTGAACATCTGGAAGTTCATGATTCACGTATTGTCGAAGCCTGTCTTGGAGAATTTTGAGCATTACTTTGCTAACATGTGAGATGAGTGTAGCTGTGTGGTAGTTTGAGTATTCTTTGGCATTGCCTTTCTTTGGGAATGGAATGAAAACTGACCTTTTCCAGACATCCTGGAATGTGAAGTCAAGGGGGCCTTAGGAAGCATCACTATGAACAAAGCTAGTGGAGGTGATAGAATTCCAGTTGAACTATTTCAAATCCTAAAAGATGATGTTGTGAAAGTGCTGCACTCAATATGTCAGCAAATTTTTTTTCCGTAAAGAGATGCTTCATCATTTATAATGGCATTGGTTTATGAAAGTATGTTTATATGAAAAATCATGTCAATTTTTAACATAAACGTAAGGCCTCAAAGAAACTCATGCTTAAGCAGACATTAATCACTAGATCAAACATGCCCCTTCCAAGTTGTACTTTAGAAAAAGAGGTGTAAATTTCTCTACTGTAACTGCTTCCTGAATTGGAAATGGGAGTACTGCAATACAACAGAATTTGTACCAAACAATTAATATTCCCTTCATTTAATTTTTATAATGTGAACAGACAATAGATAACTAAAATTTGAAGATAAAAATCAAAATTCCATTTTAGTGCTATCTTTATCCTTATCTAGTTGTTGATTGGTACTGATAATTGGTAGCAAAATCAACTGGCTTTAGTTTCACCTTCTTTTATCCACATTTTCATCCCCAGGAGGATCCCCCTACAGAGATCAAAATATCTGTACTACCTGACCCAAGAACAAGAAAACTGCTGTGGTCTAAATATTTGTAATTCCTTCAAATTCATATACTAAAAACCTAAAGCCCAATTAGCAGATGAGGTCTTTGGAAGGGGGTTAGATCATCAGTGGAATTGGTGCCCTTATAAGAGCGACCCAAGAGAGCTCTCGCACTTCCTTGTGAAGTTCTAGTAGGAGACAGCCTTCTATGAGAAAGTGCGTCCTCATAAGACTGGTGGTGAGTCTGGTGGTGTCTTGATATAAAATCCTCAGTCTCCAGAAGTATGATAAACCAATTTATGTTGTTTACAAGCCACCCAATTTATGATACTTTGGGTAAGGCAGCCTGAACAGTCTAAGACAAAAAATACCAAGAGTGGAAAGGACAGTCATTGCTCTTAAAAAAAAAAAAAAAAAAAAAAAGATGGAAGTCTTCCGTGTGTGTCGTTATTGCTTTTGGGCCATTTTTGATGTTTTCAGCATGAAACATACAGCTCGGACATTTCTTGTCACATCTAGGTTTCACCTGTCTCAGTTAGAAAGAAAACTTACTCTGAAGACTAGTGCACTCTTAATGCTAATGGCTTTTGAGATTCTCATTTGATTGGGATATAAATGAATTTTGTGAAGATTGGTGGTTTAACCAATGATAGATAATACTTAGGAAAGAAATTAGGAGTATAAATTATTGACTAAAAATAACTACCTCATAGGGACCTAATCCCACTGTGAGGAGGAATGAGTAAAGCAGAGGTCCTTCTGGGAATAAAGAACTTTTTGAGATGAATTACAAGTAATAAAAGAAGAAAGCCACATTCTTAACTGATGAATGGCAATCCCTGAGGAGAAAAGCTCTCATTTGCACTTTTCTCCTTTTGTGTGAGGCTGATTTCTGAAACGTTAATTTTATTGTGTGAGCCACTACTTTTCTGCTCTCAGATTTGTCTGGACAGAGAAGACTGTCATATAACTACTCTAATTATTTTAACTCAGCCTTACTTAGTGCTACAACATTTAATCAGTTCTTTACATCCTTTAATTGACATATCATTCATGTTAGAAGCTATTACAAAGATGCATAAAATATACACTCACCAAAATAACAAAGAGAACTTTTCCTCCTCAGCCCACTCTCATTCACATGGCAACACCTGCTCCCTACACATCAGCTTGACAGATCCTGTCTCCCTCATTTTATTTTTCTCCCTAACATTTATCACCAAATGATGTGCCATGTAGTCAGTAGTGTGAAAGTGAAAGTTACTCAGTCATGTCTGATTCTTTGTGACCCCATGGACTATATAGTCCATGGAATTCTCCAGGCCAGAATACTGGAATGGGTAGCCTTTCTCTTCTCCAGGGGATCTTCCCAACCCAGGGATCGAACCCAGGTCTCCCACATTGTAGGCAAATTCTTTACCAGCTGAGCCACAAGACAAGCCCTTATAGTGGGTAAGCATAGTTCTAAGATGACCCTCAGTGAATCACATCCAAGTATACACTCATGCCCTTTGTAAAAATTGATATTTGTTTATTTTCTAGTTTTACTGAGACATAATCAATGTAACATCACTGTATATGTTTAAGGTGTATAGCATGATGGTTTGATTTACATGTATTGTAAAATTATTACCACAATGGTTAGCTAATACCCATCACCTCATTTGGATACAATAAAAAGAAAAAAAAAATTCTCCTTGTGATGAGAACTCTTGGGATCTACTCTCTTAACAACTTTTTGATACCTTATATAGCAGTACTAACTCTAGATATCATGTAGTACATTATATCCTCCTCCAGGGTATCCTCCTGACCTAGGGATCAAACCCACATCTCTTATGTCTGCTGCATTGGCAGGCAGGTTCTTTATCACTAGTGCTACCTGGGATTCCCAGAATAAATCCCTACTCTTTTTTTTTTTAAGCTTCTTTTTTTCTTTTTGAATTTTGTTATTTGCTTATTTTTGGCTGCACTTGATCTCCGTTGCTCCTTGCCAGCTTTCTCTAATTGTGACAGTGTGGTCTACTTTCTAGTTTGGTGCTTGGGCTTCTCACTGTGGTGGCTTCTGTTGCTGCAGGGCACAGGCTCCAGATACGCGGGCTCAGTGTTTGTGAGGACCCTGGTTACCCTGCGGCATGTGGGATCTTGCAGGAACAGGGGTTGAATCTGTGTCCCCTGCCTTGGCAGGCAGATTCTCAACCACTGGACCACCAGGGAAGTCCCTAAACCCCTCGGATCCAGGCAGGACCTGTGACTTGCTTCTAGAGGATGAAAAATACACAGGTGAAGGAATGTTACTTCCTTGAGTAGCTTACATTATTTAGGACTTCTCAGCAGACAGGAACAAGGAATTCTCCTGGCCTTGAAGAAGGAAGCTACCAGTTTGTAAGAGGCTGTGAAGGACCACATGTTAAGGAATGGTAGGAGCCTCTAGGGACATAGAGTGATCTCTTGTTTACAGGTAAGAAGGACATAAGGGACCTCAGTCCTACAGCTTCAAGCAACAGTCTTCTGCCAACAACCACGTGGACCTGGAAGAGAATCCCAAGCTCTAAACAGGAATGCAACCCAGCCAACACCTTGAGTGCAACCCTACAAAGGACCCAGCTAAGCGGGGCCCAGATTCCTGCCCATGGACACTGCAAGATAAGTACGTGTTGTTGCTAACTAGGTTTATGGTAATTTGTTACATAGCAATAGAAAACTAACACCCTGCGTGATTTATTCATCTATATATCTTTACAGGTATTGTCTGCCCTCTCTTCCTCCCAACACTTTTATCAGCCTATAAGCATTATAAGAACAGGATTTTTTTTCAACTACTGTATCTTCATTGCCAAAAAGATTACTCAACACCTGGTAGGCTTTCCTTAAATATGTGTTAAGTGAACAAATATTTTCATAAAGTTCTAAGTTTTCATCAGTGAATATATCTTATATCAAAGCTGCCATAAAATTAAATATAACATGTTTTAAAATGTATGGCCTATTAATCTGTAGAGAATTGGGTTACCTTCTGTCCCATGGTTCTATTTTAAATTTTGATTAGAAAGTTCTTTTGTTTTTGAACAGAAGTAGGACAGTCAAAAATTATTTACTCATGCATTGAACTAACATATCAAACTTCCAGCGAGTGGATTACTGCACCAGGTATTGGGGAATACAGAGAGGAAGGAGACTCACTTCTCTCTTCTCTTCAATCCAAATGTGGGAGACACACAAGTTCTGCGATATTGCATAAAAGTATAAAGAATTCCATTATAGAGAGACTAGCAAAGTGAACAAAGAACCACAAGAGTAGCAACAAGCTAGTGTTACTGAAATTTCCTGGGTACCACAACCTCTTGCAAAGCACTTTGCATGCATTTTGTCACTTTGCTCTCCACTGTTCCAAGCTCTGTTTTAGAGCTGAACAAATTTGGTTTACAGAGTTTAGATAACAAATGCCTGGTCTTGCAGTAAGTGACCAAACTAAGAGTGGGACTTGTATATGCTTAACTCTAGAGCCAAATATACAATCACTACTAATAGTTCTCAAACATTAATGTGAATAAGCATCAGCTGGAGAGTTTGTTTAAAATGAGGATTCTAGAGATTTTTCTCTAGGGATCTAAGAGAAGCTCAGAAATACACTTCTAAAGAAAGCAATTATCTGATTGAGTCTGATTTGGGGCATTTAGAACTCTAAGTAACATCACATATTACTATAAATTCAATTTTAGGGAGATCTAAAAATGAAGACTTCTTCAAAGAAGTAACCCTTTGTAAGATATAAGTCAGATAGGAAAGGGAAGAAGAGAGCCTAGGGCAATATCATACTTTACATGAAAACACGTACCTTAGGCACAAGCTGCATGCCCCAGGAATTTCAGTGAATGCAGAGGGGGTTTGGGGTGGGTATGGACATGTGTGGAGCTTCCCAGGTGGTGCAGGTGGTAAAGAACGCGACTGCCAATATAGGAGACATAAGAGACACCAGTTCAATCCCTGGGTTGGGAAAATACCCTAGATGAGGACATGACAACCCACTCCAGTATTCCTGCCTGGAGAATCCCATGCACAGAGCATGGTGGGCTACAGTCCATGGGGTCACAAAGAGTCCGACACAAAGTCACTTAGCACACACTCATGAAGATATGCAGGCATTTAATAGGAGAGGCAGACAGAAGCCTGATCCTGAGAGGCCTATTTGCTGCCCTTGACAGGATTGTCACGTAGTATGTAGAAACGGGATCTGGAGACAAACTACCTGTAGTCAATTCCAAGCACTTCTTTTAAGAGATTTGAGATTATGGATAATTTACCTAATTGCTCTGTGACTCATTTTCCTTATCTATAATTGGAGATAGTAATCCTACCTTATAGACTCATTATTTGCCTGGAACATAAGCACATACTAAACATTAGCCATTAATTTTATGCTGAAGTCAATGTGTTGCCCCTGAGTAATTTTTAAGCTAAGTCCATCTGGTATCCTTTTAGTGGTTAGAGTCAATGGGGAAAATGTTGAAAACAAAATGACCAGTTAAAAGACCATTTCACGTGTGCTAAGAGTACACATTTGGAGGAGGAATGGAGGAGGGTCAGATTTGAAAAATATTGAAAGCATAAAGTTACAGAGTATAGTAATGATTGGATGTTGGGAGTGAGAGAAGGATGATTCCTGGATTTCTCACTTAGGCCACTAGGGGTTTCACTAGTGAATTCCCCTCACTATGTCCCGGATGTCTGCTTGGCTAGGTGATGATAGCAGATGCTGGATTTCCCCCTTTTCATTAGCTGACTGTCTAAGGAGGTTGGCAATTTTCTCTGTGCTGAAAGTAACATCATTGCTTCCTCTGCCCCAGGGACACTAACATAGCCGATTTCACAGTTTTCTCAGTCTGCTCTGGCTTTGCTTCTGGCTATGTCTTGATTTATATTAACATACTTAAAGCCTCGTTAATGTCACCCAGGGTAGACTGTCAACTGAAATAAATTTTCTAGCAAGTTTTCTCCCATCTCCTCTCACTTTCAGGTTCATCAAACAAGGTATATGTTTCTGTCATTGTCAAATTACTGACACACACCCCCAAAAATGCATTCCCATTAATTACAGGGCTGTGTTAGAAACACCTTGACACTGAAGCTGGCAAAGGTACCCATTATACATGCACTAATGGTACACCTTGTACCTATCCCCCAAAGCCCAGCTACAAATGCCAAGCATTTGTCATCATGAAGTGAAATCATTAGAGAATATGGGTGACTTTTGACAAGTGCCTACACTTGAAGAACTTCTAGTGAATAGCAAATCAGGGTAGCATATTTTTGGAGAGAATGAACCTTACAAATAAATATCCATTTTCACATACATTAGTAAGTAAAGAGAAGTCCCTCTCTTTATATGAGGGTTTAGTCTTTACTCCATGTTAACAACTTCTCTCAGTATATCCTGTTATTTATCTGTAGAGAATCAGAGGCAATGGACTACAGGTTTATATGTAAAGATGTGAAATGTCAGTAGGGCAAAAAGTCAACGATACAGGAACCAATGTATATTTTATAACATCAATATGTGGAATGATGAAGGATGGATTTGAAGAACAAAGATTGGAGACATGGTGATCAGTTGTGATTACAGCTGATAAGAAAGGATGAGGGCCTGAACTGGACCAGCAGTGGTGGAGATTAATTTGGATGTCACAAGAGGGAATACAAACACAGTTTATTGCTCAGCCAGAATCCACAGGTATCGTTCAGCAACTTAAAATAATTCTTAATGGTTCTGCTCTCTAAAGAATGAAGTTCTGCCTTATTTTTGCTGTTCTAAACCACCCATTCTCAGAGTGATCTTCTCACACTTATTCTGTTTTTTGGCACACAGGATTAATCTTATCATGCCACTGTCGCTAACTCATTTAAAAATCCTAGTCAACAACCATTGGTTGAGTGCCTGCTATGCGCCAGGTCTGTTCCTCCTATGTCCTCTATTCTAGTGATACACCCACTCAATAGGAATTTGAAATCTGAAAATCACTTAGTTATGTAACTGAAAAATATACTGAGCACCTACCCTGTTTCTGGCAATATTTTAAGTGCTGCGAATGTGGTAATGAACAAAACAGATTAAAGTACCTTTGCAGGGGACTTTCAGTCTAGGTAGGGGGACCAAAATCACGAAGAAAAATAAGCAAAATATTTGTTGTACCAGATGACTCTAAGCCCTGTGGAGAACAATGAAGTGGGGGAGTGAAGAGTGTCAGGAAATGAAATTTTAAATGTGATTGTCACGTAAGACCTTACTGCCAAGCTGTATTTAAGTAAGACCATGAAGAAGGTAAAGAAGCATGCCATGCAGATATCCTAGAAAGGAGTATCCCAGACTCAGAGAGTGTGAGTGCAAAGCTCAGCAGTGGGAACATGTTTAGGACCTGGGGTATCCAGGGAATAGCAAGGAAATACAGTGAGACCAGAGCAGAGTGAGCAAGGTGGTGGTGGGGAGAAGTAGAAGGCGAGGTGACAGGAAATGAAGGGCCAGACTGCATGGACCGTTAAAGCAAGAATTCTGAGTAAAAGGATAATACAATATGACCCAGACTTCCACAAATTGCAAAGATTGAAGGCTAGTCAGGAGGTTATCGCAATAACCTGACAAAAGGCATTATTATTGTGGACTAAGAGACAGACATGCAGGTGGAAGAATCGGTTAGATTCTGGATGAAGTTTTGATTGGTTCACTGATAAGATGTGGGGTATTAGAGTATGAAAGAACCCAAGGAGAACTCAAAAATCAAGTTGTCATTTATTGATATTGAAAAGATGTCAGGAGAAGCAGGATTCAGGGGAAAGTCCAAAAGTTGGATTTTATTTTATTTATTATTTTTTTTATTGGAGTATAATTGTTTTACAACTCTGTGTCAGTTTCCGCTGTTCAACAACATGAATCAGCTGTAAGTATACATATATCCACTCCCTCTTGGACCTCCCTCCCACTTTCCTCCTATCTCACCCCCTAGGTCCTCACAAAACCCAGAGCTCTCTCTGCGCTATACAGCGGCTTATATAGGATCTATTTTATGATTGGTAGTGTATATAAGTCAGTCTTATTCTCCCAATTCGTTTCACCTTCCCCTCCCTACCCCAAGTCCACATGTCCGTTCTCTGTGCAGAAGTTGGATTTTAAACTGCTAATCTAATGTCCATTAGAAATCTAAGTGGGGATACTGTGTAGATAGTTGGAGATTGCCTTGTGTTGAAAGGAAATACCTAAGCTAGAGAGAGAAATTTAGGAAATGTCATTTTTGCTGCCCAATATGGTAGTCACTAGGTGCATATGGCTATTTATTTAAAAATTTAAATGAATTATAAAAAAAAAAAACACTATTAATTTCTTCTTTCATACTCGTTAGTGTTTGCCGCACATATTGTGGTGCTCCTATGTTGGGTGCATATATATTTATAATGTTATATCTTCTTCTTGGATTGATCCTTTGATCATTATGTAGTGTCCTTCTTTGTCTCTTTTCACATCCTTTATTTGAAAGTCTATTTTATCTGATATGAGTATTGCGACTCCTGCTTTCTTTTGGTCTCCGTTTGCATGAAATATTTTTTTCCAGCCCTTCACTTTTAGTCTGTATGTGTCTCTTGTTTTGAGGTGGGTCTCTTGTAGACAGCATATATAGGGGTCTTGTTTTTGTATCCATTCAGCCAATCTTTGTCTTTTGGTTGGGGCATTCAACCCATTTACATTTAGGGTAATTATTGATAGGTGTGGTCCCGTTGCCATTTACTTTGTTGTTTTGGGTTCAAGTTTATACAACCTTTCTGCATTTCCTGTCTAGAGAAGATCCTTTAGCATTTGTTGAAGAGCTGGTTTGGTGGTGCTGAATTCTCTCAGCTTTTGCTTATCTGTAAAGCTTTTGAATTCTCCTTCATATCTGAATGAGATCCTTGCTGGATACAGTAATCTAGGTTGTAGGTTATTCTCTTTCATTACTTTCAGTACGTCCTGCCATTCCCTTCTGGCCTGGAGGGTTTCTATTGATAGATCAGCTGTTATCCTTATGGGAATCCCTTTGTGTGTTATTTGTTGTTTTTCCCTTGCTGCTTTTAATATTTGTTCTTTGTGTTTGATCTTTGTTAATTTGATTAATATGTGTCTTGGGGTGTTTAGCCTTGGGTTTATCCTGTTTGGGACTCTCTGGGTTTCTTGGACTTGGATGGCTATTTCCTTCCCCATTTTAGGGAAGTTTTCAGCTATTATCTCCTCGAGTATTTTCTCATGGCCTTTCTTTTTGTCTTCTTCTTCTGGAACTCCTATGATTCGAATGTTGGAGTGTTTCACAGTGTCCCAGAGGTCCCTGAGGTTGTCCTCATTTCTTTTGATCCTTTTTTCTTTTTTCCTCTCTGCTTCATTTATTTCCACCATTTTATCTTCTACCTCACTTATCCTATCTTCTGCCTCCGTTATTCTACTCTTGGTTCTCTCCAAAGTGTTTTTGATCTCACTCATTGCATTATTCATTTTTAATTGACTCTTTTTTATTTCTTCTAGGTCTTTATTAAACATTTCTTGTATCTTTTCAATCTTTGTTTCCAGGCTATTTATCTGTAACTCCATTTTGTTTTCAAGATTTTTGATCATTTTTATTATCATTATTCTAAATTCTTTTTCAGGTAGATTCCCTATCTCCTCCTCTTTTGTTTGACTTGGTGGGCATTTTTCATGTTCCTTTACCTGTTGGGTATTTCTGTGCCTTTTCATCTTGTTTAGATTGCTGTGTCTGGAGTGGGCTTTCTGTATTCTGGAGGTCTGTGGTTCCTTTTTATTGTGGAGGATTAACCCAGTGGGTGGGGTTAGACGATTGGCTTGTCAAGGTTTCCTGGTTAGGGAAGCTTGCATCAGTGTTCTGGTGCGTGGAACTTGATTTCTTCTTTTGGAGAGCAATGGAGTGCCCAGTAATGAGTTTTGAGATGGGTCTATGTGTTAGGTGTGACCTTGGGCAGCCTGTATGTTGATGTTCAGGGCTATGTTCCTGCGTTGCTGGAGAATTTGCATGGTATGTCTTGCTCTAAAACTTATTGGCTCTTGGGAGGTGGTTGGTTTCAGTGTAGGTATGAAGGCTTTTGGACAGCCACTTATTACTTAAAGTTCCATGTAGTCAGGAGTTTTCTGGTGTTCTCAGGTTTTGGGCTTAAGTCTCCTGCCTCTGGATTTCAGTTTTATTCTTCCTGTAGTCTCAGGACTTCTCCAACTATACAGCCCTGATAAGAAAACTTCTAGGTTAATGGCGAAAAGATTCTCCCCCATTAGGGACACCCAGAGAGGTTCACAGAGTTACATGAAGAAGAGGAGAGGGAGGAGGGAGATAGAGATGAGCAGGAGGAGAAAAAAGGGGACTCAAGAGGAGAGAGACAGATCTACGCAGCTGTCTGTTCCCAGAGTGTACTCCGTAGCCCAGTCACCTACAAAGATTCACAGAATTGGATTGGGAAGAGAAGGGGAAAGGAGGAAATAGAGGTGTTCTGAGGTAGAAAACAGAGAGTCAAGATTGGGAGAGAATAATCTTCGGTTTAAAAATAGGGCTTTTCTCTCTTTTTTTTTTTTTTTTTGTAAGGTTATAGTGTATTGAAAATGAAAATTAAGGAGTAGTAGAGGAGTACTAGAGGACTTTAAAAGAAATAAGAGAAAAAGAAAAATAGAAAATAGAAAAGAAAAAGGAAAGACAAAAAAGAAGAAAAAGGAAAAAAAAAAAAGAAAGAAAAAAAAATTTTTTTCCCCTAATTAAAAAAAATCGTAAAAATCTATGGAAATGAAAGTTAAGGAGTAATGGGGGAGTAATAGGGGATTTTAAAGGAAAATAAAAGAGAAAAAATAAAAAAGAAAAAATAAAAAAAGAAAGAAAAAAAAGAGAGAGAGAGAAAAGTAAAATTATATCTAGGAGTTTCTCTGGAGCTGTTGCGGTCAGTGTGGGTTCGGCTCAGTTTCAGATAGCTCCTTGTTCCAGCTTACGCTTCTCGATATCTACAGGCCCGTTCCGGTGTAGTCAGTGTTTTCTAGAGGGATTTTAATCTGTTGCACCAGTCCCTTCTGAAGCGGTTCCCTTTGTTTATTTGGCTTCTGTTTGCTGGTCTCTTCAGAGCCTCATTTCCGCCCTGACACAGGTGGGCGGAGGTGGACTCTTATTCAGGTAGCTAGTTCCGTCGCTCAGCGGGGAGGGGCTGGTGCTGCCGGGAGGGGCTGACGCTGCTTTCTCCGTCTGCGCTGCTCAGGCTCCCGGCTGTTCTATATGGAGCGCGCCCCGCGCTGCGCGAGGTTCCAGCCCTCGGGTGTTCCACAAAAGCGCGGAAGGAAAAGCTGCGCCTGCTCTCTGTGCCTTCCCCGTCAGAGCGGTCCAGGCAGCCAGGGGCTTGGTGGGCGCACTCTCCCCAGGTGTGGCGTGCCCACTCCCTTCCGCAGACCCAGTCTCAGTTTCCGCTGGCGCCAGTCGGGTGCCTGCACCTTCTGCCCTCCGCGTCCCCAGCCCCAGTCCCCGCCCGTGCCGGTCGGGTGCCTGCGCCCTGTGTCTCGCCGGGACCTTCCCCTCCCCCCTGCCTCCTGCCTCCGGCGGGGCTGGGCCGGTCCGCAGCCTGCGAGCTCTTCTCTGGACTTTCTCGGTCTCTTTGTTCTGCGAACGGCCGGCAGTGTGTTCGGGCCGGTTAATTTACTCTCTCTCTTTTGGTCTCCCACAGTTCAAGTTGGCAACTCACAGAAGCTCCCTCCGATTGTCCTCAGGGCACTCAGGCCCAGACCCTACCCCAAGCAATGCTGCCTAAGACTTCCCGGGACGGGTCTCCGTCCTTAGCTCTTTTGTCTCACTTTTTATCTTTTATATTTTGTCCTACCTCCTTTCAAAGACAAAGGGCTGCTTTTCTGGGCGCCTGATGACCTCAGCTAGTGATCAGAAGTTGTTTTGCCAAGTTTGCTCTGCGTTCAGTTATTCTTTTGATGAATTTGTAGGAGAGAAAGTGGTCTCCCCGTCCTACTCCTCTGCCATCTTGGCTCCTTGCTCTAATAGTGGGAGACTTTAATACCCCACTCACAACTATGGATAGATCAACTAAACAGAAAATTAACAAGGAAACACAAACCTTAAATGACACAATGGACCAGCTAGACCTAATTGATATCTATAGGACATTTCACCCCAAAACAATCAACTTCACCTTTTTCTCAAGTGCACACAGAACCTTCTCCAGAATAGATCACATCCTGGGCCATAAATCTGGTCTTGGAAAATTCAAAAAAATTGAAATCATTCCAGTCATCTTTTCTGACCACAGTGCAGTAAGATTAGATCTCAATTACGGGAAAAAAATTGTTAAAACTTCAAACATATGGAGGCTAAATAACACGCTTCTGAATAACCAACAAATCATAGAAGAAATCAAAAAAGAAATCAAAATATGTATAGAAATGAATGAAAATGAAAACACAACAACCCAAAACCTATGGGACACTGTAAAAGCAGTGCTAAGGGGAAGGTTCATAGCATTACAGGCTTACATCAAGAAACAAGAAAAAAACCAAATAAATAACCTAACTCTACACATAAAGCAATTAGAGAAGGAAGAAATTAAGAACACCAGGGTTAGCAGAAGGAAAGAAATCTTAAAAATCAGGGCAGAAATAAATGCAAAAGAAACTAAAGAGACCATAGCAAAAATCAACAAAGCTAAAAGCTGGTTTTTTGAAAAAATAAACAAAATTGACAAACCATTAGCAAGACTCATTAAGAAACAAAGAGAGAAGAACCAAATTAACAAAATTAGAAATGAAAATGGAGAGATCACCACAGACAACACTGAAATACAAAGGATCATAAGAGACTACTACCAGCAGCTCTATGCCAATAAAATGGACAACTTGGATGAAATGGACAAATTCTTAGAAAAGTATAACTTTCCAAAACTGAACCAGGAAGAAATAGAAGATCTTAACAGACCCATCACAAGCAAGGAAATCGAAACTGTAATCAAAAATCTTCCAGCAAACAAAAGCCCAGGACCAGATGGCTTCACAGCTGAATTCTACCAAAATTTAGAGAAGAGCTAACACCTATCTTACTCAAACTCTTCCAGAAAATTGCAGATGAAGGTAAGCTTCCAAACTCATTCTATGAGGCCACCATCACCCTAATTCCAAAACCAGACAAAGATGCCACAAAAAAAGAAAACTACAGGCCAATATCACTGATGAACATAGATGCAAAAATCCTTAACAAAATTCTAGCAAACAGAATCCAACAACATATTAAAAAATCATACACCATGACCAAGTGGGCTTTATTCCAGGAATGCAAGGATTCTTTAATATCCACAAATCAATCAATGTAATACACCACATTAACAAATTGAAAGATAAAAACCATATGATTATCTCAATAGATGCAGAGAAAGCCTTTGACAAAATTCAACACTCATTTATGATTAAAACTCTCCAAAAAGCAGGAAGAGAAGGAACATACCTCAACATAATAAAAGCTGTATATGACAAACCCACAGCAAGCATCACCCTCAATGGTGAAAAATTGAAAGCATTTCCCCTGAAATCAGGAACAAGACAAGGGTGCCCACTCTCACCACTACTATTCAACATAGTGTTGGAAGTTCTGGCCACAGCAATCAGAGCAGAAAAAGAAGTAAAAGGAATCCAGATAGGAAAAGAAGAAGTGAAACTCTCATTGTTTGCAGATGACATGATCCTCTACATAGAAAACCCTAAAAACTCTACCAGAAAATTACTAGAGCTAATCAATGAATATAGTAAAGTTGCAGGATATAAAATTAACACACAGAAATCCCCTGCATTCCTATATACTAACAATGAAAAAACAGAAAGAGAAATTAAGGAAACAATACCATTCACCATTGCAACAAAAAGAATAAAATACTTAGGAGTATATCTACCTAAAGAGACAAAAGACCTATACATAGAAAACTATAAAACACTGATGAAAGGAATCAAAGAGGACACAAACAGATGGAGAAACATACCGTGTTCATGGATTGGAAGAATCAATATTGTCAAAATGGCTATTCTACCCAAAGCAATCTATAGATTCAATGCAATCCCTATCAAGCTACCAACAGTATTTTTCACAGAACTAGACCAAAGAATTTCACAATTTGTATGGAAATACAAAAAACCTCGAATAGCCAAAGTAATCTTGAGAAAGAAGAATGGAACTGGAGGAATCAACCTGCCTGACTTCAGACTCTACTACAAAGCCACAGTCATCAAGACAGTATGGTACTGGCACAAAGACAGAAATATAGATCAATGGAACAGAATAGAAAGCCCAGAGATAAATCCACGAACCTATGGACACCTTATCTTTGACAAAGGAGGCAAGGATATACAATGGAAAAAAGACAACCTCTTTAACAAGTGGTGCTGGGAAAACTGGTCAACCACTTGTAAAAGAATGAAACTAGAACACTTTCTAACACCATACACAAAAATAAACTCAAAATGGATTAAAGATCTAAATGTAAGACCAGAAACTATAAATCTCCTAGAGGAGAACATAGGCAAAACACGCTCCAACATAAATCACAGCAAGATCCTCTATGACCCACCTCCCAGAATATTGGAAATAAAAGCAAAACTAAACAAATGGGACCTTATGAAACTTAAAAGCTTTTGCACTACAAAGGAAACTATAAGTAAGGTGAAAAGACAGCCCTCAGATTGGGAGAAAATAATAGCAAATGAAGAAACAAAGGATTAATCTCAAAAATATACAAGCAACTCCTGAAGCTCAATTCCAGAAAAATAAATGACCCAATCAAAAAATGGGCCAAAGAACTAAACAGACATTTCTCCAAAGAAGACATACAGATGGCTAACAAACACATGAAAAGATGCTCAACATCACTCATTATCAGAGAAATGCAAATCAAAACCACAATGAGGTACCATTACACGCCAGTCAGGATGGCTGCTATCCAAAAGTCTACAAGCAATAAATGCTGGAGAGGGTGTGGAGAAAAGGGAACCCTCTTACACTGTTGGTGGGAATGCAAACTAGTACAGCTGCTATGGAAAACAGTGTGGAGATTTCTTAAAAAACTGGAAATAGAACTGCCATATGACCCAGCAATCCCACTTCTGGGCATACACACTGAGGAAACCAGATCTGAAAGAGACACGTGCACCCCAATGTTCATCGCAGCACTGTTTATAATAGCCAGGACATGGAAGCAACCTAGATGCCCATCAGCAGATGAATGGATAAGGAAGCTGTGGTACATATACACCATGGAATATTACTCAGCCATTAAAAAGAATTCATTTGAACCAGTCCTAATGAGATGGATGAAGCTGGAGCCCCTTATACAGAGTGAAGTAAGCCAGAAAGATAAAGAACATTACAGCATACTAACACATATATATGGAATTTAGAAAGATGGTAACGATAACCCTATATGCAAAACAGAAAAAGAGACACAGAAATACAGAACAGACTTTTGAACTCTCTGGGAGAAGGCGAGGGTGGGATGTTTCGAGAGGAATCGGGTGGAGAGGGAGGTGGGAGCGGGGACTGGGATGGGGAAGACGTGTAAATCCAAGGCTGATTCATATTAATGTATGACAAAACCCACTGAAAAAAAAATAAAAAATAATAAATAAATAAATAAATAAAACTCAAAATGAAAAAAAAAAAAAAAAGAAATTCAATGAGTCCAACTAACCACATGTCAAGTGCTTGGTGGGCTGGTGGCACATGTGCCTAGTGGCTGTTATATTAGACATCTGGGTAGAAAATTTGCATCAGCTCAGAACGTTCTATTGGACAGCACCAGATTGGTAGAATTTAAAGACAAGAGTTACGAGACTGAATGAAATCAACCCAGAAGAGGAAAGATGTTTGTGGGGAGGGGCTCTTTTTCTCACAATCCCACAAGCAGTTGGTTGAAAAAAACTCCTGATTTTACTCTTAAACATTTATCTAGTTAAACTGCCCCTTGTCCCCACTTCTTCCTCCACCTAGTATTTGCAGCCTCCCTTACCTCTTACTGGGCTTCCCTGGTAGCTCAGCTGGTAAAGAATCTGCCTGCAATGCAGGAGACCCTGGTTCAATTCCTGAGTCAGGAAGATCCACTGGAGAAGGGATAAGCTACCTACTCCAGTATTCTTGGGCTTCCCTGGTGGTTCAGTTGGTAAAGAATCCACCTGCAATGTGGGAGACCTGTTCTATCCCTGGGTTTGCAAGATTTCCTGGAGAAAGGAACAGCTACCCACTCCAGTATTCTGGCCTGGAAAATTTCATGGACTGTATAGTCCATGGGGTCGCAAAGAGTCAGACACAACTGAGTGATTTTCACTTTCACTTTACCTCTTGTTGATTACAGTAGCCATCTAACTGAGCTTTCCACCTCAGGTCTGAGCCCCTCATAGTCACCTTCAACAACCCTAAGATAAAGAGCCTACTAAGTCATTCTCCAGTTTAAAATCTCCCAATAGCTTCATTACAACCTACAGTGTAAAGTCCAGATGTGATTTTATTGCATGTGAGGCTTCTCTTTCTCTTCAGCCTCATGTCTCATATGCTCTATCTTTAAGTTCGTGATCCAACAATAACGAATTCCTGGCAGTCCTATTCCTAATTGCTATTCCTTACTTAGCTCCTTCTAGTTCCATTTTTCTGAGATAAATGTCCCACCTTTGAAAGGCTAATTTTTCCCCATCTTAAAAGGCAGAGCTCAAATGTTGTCTCCTCTAGATTTGGGTAAGATGTTCCATATCTGTGCTCTTATAACATCTCACACTCTTCTCTATGTTAGTAGTCAACGCCTGTTACAGAAATGATCTGTTTAGACATCTCCCCAGCGGACTACAGCTCCAAAAGGTACATTTTTCTGTTTTCAAGGCTGAGTATATTCTTGGCACATGCAGGGCAAGCCATGGCTGCTCTTTGAACTGAAATGAAAGTAATAGGAGACTTTGTAGCTTCCTGGCTCATGCCTGAACTATTCTCATGTGCTTGCTCATGCTACTCTCACACTCTTCTTAGTCCCTGAATTGTCCAACCCCTTCTCATCCTTCCAGACGCACCTTAAATGTCATTTCCTCTGTGGCGCTTATGTGTCCTCACCTGAGACAATCTCATCCTTACTTCAAAAAGAAACCTTTAGCACTATTCACATGTCTTCAAGATAGTACTTTTCTCAGTAATAACCATGTCTTTTTGGCTTTTTAAGTAAGTTTTATGGCCAGACAGTTGTGATCCATTTATTACACCTTGTATCTTCTGTACTGCTCAGCACATAGTAAACATTCAATAAGTGCTTGTTGAATAAATCTCTTAATTAATGATCATGTTGATTTACTAAGAGCTCCTGAAGTGAACGATTGGATTACAAATAAAAAGCTGTGATTAGAAGCACATAGGAATGTTAATGATTTCTTTAAAAAAATTAAATCCGGAATGAACTTTGAAATTAATCTAATTTTACAGTTGAAGAAACTAATGCCAAGTGAGTTAAAATTATTTTTTGAGTCAAAAGATTTTAAGAATCCTAGCCAGCACACAGAATCCTGTGTGCCTTGCCTACTTTCCATTTTCTCACATTGCTTCTCTCTGATTCTTCCATACCTAGCTTTTCTTTTCAGCCTCTCCACAATGCAGTGCTTGCACAGACATTTGATATGATGGACAAAGATAAAAATATCTATTTCCCCAGCTATGTATGATAGTGACAGTTTGATTACCAGGTTAATATTTCTGCCTGAGTAGAAACAAAAGCTAATACAATATTTAATTTAGAAATAATATGAATCACAAGCCCAATTTCTTTCACCTCATAGGAGTCTAAAACCATCCTGTACTTATTCAATAAAAAGAAATGGAATGATCAGGCTTCTTGCAATAAATTGTTTCAGCCAGAACAATGTTTAGTGGGAGCTGGAAATACTTCTGTCTCCTGAATGTGCAGTGAGATTAACAACTGCCACATAGAGAGCTGAGCTTCTTAATACCCTTCTCACAAACAGGTTAATTTCATGGGAGTTGAGTTTTCAAAGATAAAAACCATCTGTATATATAACCTCCATTATTTAATCACACACACACACACACACACACACACACACACACACACACACACACACACACACAGTGGGCATTGTTCAGAAATAACTATAGTAATTTCTCCCCAAGAAGCTATGAGATATATATATGTGATCATACCAAAGAACATTTAGAGATCTAACAATGAGCATTTACCATGAGTAAAGGTAAGCTAATTACTACTTTCCAATTAAAAACATTTGAACAAATAGCAAAATTACTCATAAATGTGACTGATCCAGAAACTTAACCATTTGTCCTTTTCTTGAAAAACAAGGGGGCATATGTTAAGAAATAGTCTCTAAAAACATTAAGGAAATGACACAGCCATAATTCTAAATTAAAATTATTAAGACTATCTTTGGTTTCCAAATAAACTTAATTATAGTATGCCTGAATTGCTGCAGTATGCGTGCTGCAGTCCACGGGGTCGCAAAAAATCGGACACGACTGAACAACTGAACTGAACTGAACTGAAATTTTTGTTCGTTTGTTCTACGATAACTTTGTTCCAAGGTTTTTGTCTTGAATAACTTTTAAAATATATATCTTTTTTATGGAAAAAGTGTCAAATTAATTTTCTATTTTTTCATGTATGTACAATTATCATAAAAGGGAAACGTTTGTGAGAAACTCCCAGGATCTTTTCTCCTATGGGATTTGGTCATGTACAGTGGAAAAGGATCTGAAATAATAGGTTTTATAATTAGAATAATGTATCAGTATTTAGTCTTTAAATCTTATTCTCCAAATACTGCAGATTTTGTTACTCTTGATTGATTAATCAAAAACTCTGATCCCAGTTCAAAGGACAGACCCAGTTCAAGGTTGCATTTACTATGGTTTACTCCCAGAGCAATTAATAATTTTTACAATAAATCTAAACTAGAAATGAAGCAAAGGGTGGACATTACTTGCCATTGCCTCTTCTATTCCTTTTAAGCATGTCTTCAAGTTAAGAGCTCTCAAAAGCCTCAAGGAGGGACAAACCCTCAGGGTCAAAGGCTCATAGAATGGTGAGGTCCCTGACTTATATTCAGAATCACATGAGCACATAACATCAGCTCATATTTTTATTTTTTTATTTTATTAGTTGGAGGCTAATTACTTCACAACATTTCAGTGGATTTTGTCATACATTGATATGAATCAGCCATAGATTTACACATATTCCCCATCCCAATCCCCCCTCCCACCTCCCTCTCCACCCGATTCCTCTGGGTCTTCCCAGTGCACCAGGCCCGAGCACTTGTCTCAGGCATCCCACCTGGGCTGGTGATCTGTTTCACCATAGATAGTATACATGCTGTTCTTTCGAAACATCCCACCCTCACCTTCTCCCACAGAGTTCAAAAGTCTGTTCTGTATTTCTGTGTCTCTTTTTCTGTTTTGCATATAGGGTTATCATTACCATCTTTCTAAATTCCATATATATGTGTTAGTATGCTGTAATGTTCTTTATCTTTCTGGCTTACTTCACTCTGTATAAGGGGCTCCAGTTTCATCCATCTCATTAGGACTGGTTCAAATGAATTCTTTTTTAACGACTGAGTAATATTCCATGGTGTATATGTACCACAGCTTCCTTATCCATTCATCTGCTGATGGGCATCTAGGTTGCTTCCATGTCCTGGCTATTATAAACAGTGCTGCGATGAACATTGGGGTGCACGTGTCTCTTTCAGATCTGGTTTCCTCAGTGTGTATGCCCAGAAGTGGGATTGCTGGGTCATATGGCAGTTCTATTTCCAGTTTTTTAAGAAATCTCCACACTGTTTTCCATAGCAGCTGTACTAGTTTGCATTCCCACCAACAGTGTAAGAGGGTTCCCTTTTCTCCACACCCTCTCCAGCATTTATTGCTTGTAGACTTTTGGATAGCAGCCATCCTGACTGGCGTGTAATGGTACCTCATTGTGGTTTTGATTTGCATTTCTCTGATAATGAGTGATGTTGAGCATCTTTTCATGTGTTTGTTAGCCATCTGTATGTCTTCTTTGGAGAAATGTCTGTTTAGTTCTTTGGCCCATTTTTTGATTGGGTCATTTATTTTTCTGGAATTGAGCTTCAGGAGTTGCTTGTATATTTTTGAGATTAATCCTTTGTTTCTTCATTTGCTATTATTTTCTCCCAATCTGAGGGCTGTCTTTTCACCTTACTTATAGTTTCCTTTGTAGTGCAAAAGCTTTTAAGTTTCATAAGGTCCCATTTGTTTAGTTTTGCTTTTATTTCCAATATTCTGGGAGGTGGGTCATAGAGGATCTTGCTGTGATTTATGTTGGAGCGTGTTTTGCCTATGTTCTCCTCTAGGAGATTTATAGTTTCTGGTCTTACATTTAGATCTTTAATCCATTTTGAGTTTATTTTTGTGTATGGTGTTAGAAAGTGTTCTAGTTTCATTCTTTTACAAGCGGTTGACCAGTTTCCCCAGCACGACTTGTTAAAGAGGTTGTCTTTTTTCCATTGTATATCCTTGCCTCCTTTGTCAAAGATAAGGTGTCCATAGGTTCGTGGATTTATCTCTGGGCTTTCTATTCTGTTCCATTGATCTATATTTCTGTCTTTGTGCCAGTACCATACTGTCTTGATGACTGTGGCTTTGTAGTAGAGTCTGAAGTCAGGCAGGTTGATTCCTCCAGTTCCATTCTTCCTCCATCCATCTTCAAGATTACTTTGGCTATTCGAGGTTTTTTGTATTTCCATACAAATTGTGAAATTCTTTGGTCTAGTTCTGTGAAAAATACTGTTGGTAGCTTGATAGGAATTGCATTGAATCTATAGATTGCTTTGGGTAGAATAGCCATTTTGACAATATTGATTCTTCCAATCCATGAACATGGTATGTTTCTCCATCTGTTTGTGTCCTCTCTGATTCCTTTCATCAGTGTTTTATAGTTTTCCATGTATAGGTCTTTTGTCTCTTTAGGTAGATATACTCCTAAGTATTTTATTCTTTTTGTTGCAATGGTGAATGGTATTGTTTCCTTAATTTCTCTTTCTGTTTTTTCATTGTTAGTATATAGGAATGCAAGGGATTTCTGTGTCTTAATTTTATATCCTGCAACTTTACTATATTCATTGATTAGCTCTAGTAATTTTCTGGTAGAGTTTTTAGGGTTTTCTATGTAGAGGATCATGTCATCTGCAAACAATGAGAGTTTCACTTCTTCTTTTCCTATCTGGATTCCTTTTACTTCTTTTTCTGCTCTGATTGCTGTGGCCAGAACTTCCAACACTATGTTGAATAGTAGTGGTGAGAGTGGGCACCCTTGTCTTGTTCCTGATTTCAGGGGAAATGCTTTCAATTTTTCACCATTGAGGGTGATGCTTGCTGTGGGTTTGTCATATATAGCTTTTATTATGTTGAGGTATGTTCCTTCTCTTCCTGCTTTTTGGAGAGTTTTAATCATAAATGAGTGTTGAATTTTGTCAAAGGCTTTCTCTGCATCTATTGAGATAATCATATGGTTTTTATCTTTCAATTTGTTAATGTAGTGTATTACATTGATTGATTTGCAGATATTAAAGAATCCTTGCATTCCTGGGATAAAGCCCACTTGGTCATGGTGTATGATTTTTTTAATATGTTGTTGGATTCTGTTTGCTAGAATTTTGTTAAGGATTTTTGCATCTACGTTCATCAGTGATATTGGCCTGTAGTTTTCTTTTTTTGTGGCATCTTTGTCTGGTTTTGGAATTAGGGTGATGGTGGCCTCATAGAATGAGTTTGGAAGCTTATCTTCATCTGCAATTTTCTGGAAGAGTTTGAGTAAGATAGGTGTTAGCTCCTCTCTAAATTTTTGGTAGAATTCAGCTGTGAAGCCATCTGGTCCTGGGCTTTTGTTTGCTGGAAGATTTTTGATTACCAGCTCATATTTTTATATAAGAAACCACATCACAAAGCTTGCTTTGAGAGATCTGCAATTCTCATTGTATTAGCTTGGAGAGAATAACCTCTTCTCTCTGTGTGCAGACTGTGTACAATTCACAGATTTTGCATGTTTTGCTTTTGTTTTTGTTTTACTTAATTCACACAGGGGACTTCCTGAAGAAGACTAATCATAGACTATGATACTGTTCAAGGGAGAAAATTTTAATGCACTTGAATCATCCTTATAGGATGGTTCATCCTTATCCTTATAGGAAAATAAATAAGAGCAGAAGATGATTGGTGGTCACAAGACCCTTCATTACCCCAGCTCTTCTCCTATAAAGAGATAACACTAGGCTAAACTTTTTTAAAAAGGAATACTGTCTCCATGTTCTCAATGTGAATTATATAGAGCAGCAGTCCCCAACATTTTTAGCATCAGGGTCCGTTTCCTGGAAGACAATTTTTCCATGCACAGGGGGAATGGGGAGAGGAAGGATGGTTTAGAGATGATTTGAGCACATTATATTTATTGTGCACTTTATTTCTACTTTGTGGCAATATCAGATATTCTGCCTTGACTCAAGGGTTAGGGTTCAAGCTCCTATGAGAATCAAATGCTGCCACTGATCTGTCAGGAGATGGAGATCAGGTAGTAATGAAAGCAATGGGGAGCAACTGTAAATATAGTTTGCCTGCTGCCCACCTCCTGCTGTGAAGCCTTGTTCCTAACAACCATGTACCGGTAGCAGTCTATGCCCTGGGGGTTCAGGACCTCTGATACAGAAGGACCTTTAGATGAAGTTCCGAAGTGATTTTTTTTTTTTTTTTAATTTAAGCCAGTCTTTAGAGACTGTCAAAAGTCCCAATTAGTACCAAATAGTACAACATTTTTATTTTAGAGCAAAATCAATTTTATAATAAACCAATATATGTTAAGTGCTTTATATTATTCAGTTGAAAGAAAACTACAAAAGAAAGGAAGCAGATTAATATTCTGGTAAACAATTTTGAAGTCTACCACCATGAATTATTTAAAAACTTGTAAGAGGCTATTATATATTTCCAAGGGATATTTTAAATTAAAAAATTAAATATTCTTACTCCAGATGCCATATTGTAAATAATAAGACAGTCACTTCAACAGATTTCTTCCTTTGTCAAAAGAAAATAAAGAATTATATATAATTCTCCTTTAATATCCTCTATCTTGTGTAATGATCTTCTGAGTGGCTAGGGACTCAATTTATTTGGAAGGAGTATTATCAATATTAATGAACTGGGGAATCTGCCCCAGATTCTCCAAAACTGACAGATTGACTCTCTAATATACAAAAGGGCTTCCCTGGTGGCTCAGTCAGTAAAGAATCTGCCCGCAATACAGGAGACCCGGGTTCAACTCTTGGGTGGGGAAGATCACCTGGAGAAGGAAATGGCAACCCACGCCAGTATTCTTGCCTGGAGAATCCCATGGACAGAAGAGCCTGGCAGGCCACAGTCCATGTTGCCAGTTCAGATGGTTAGAGAGACATTGAGGGGAAGGATAGTACTTAGCCAGGCGAAGATTAATTGACACTTTAGAAAGAAGAATTATGTCAAAAAGAATAGAGAACTGATATTTTACAGGTGAGAAGGTAAGAAACACTGGCTAGGATTAGGTTCTGGAGGGTCTTATCTGATATATCAAGCTGGGACTCTATCCAGAACATTGGAATGAGTCAAAAAATAATTTACCTAGAGCAGAGAAAGTGAATTCAATGGTATTTTAGAAAGAGAACTATGCAAGCAATGTGGAGAATAGATTCAATCAAATTAAGACTAAAGACTTGGTTTAGAAGTAAACTAACATGTATTTCTTCCCCAGGGAGACATGACAACTGACTGCATCAAGGCAATGGCTATGAGAATGGATATAGGATGGATTCCAGAAACGTGAGCGAGATTAGTCATCAGCAAGATGGAGAAGGTAATGGAGAAGGAGAAATTCAGAATGATTCCGTAGTCATTGACTTGAAAAACTATATAGATGATACCACTATTAAATGGCTGCCTACTTCAATATTCTTGGGCAGAGGAAAATTTTTTCATGGACAGAGGATCTTGGTCAGCTATAGTCCACAGAGTTGCAAAGAGTCAAACATGACTGTGACTAACACTTTCACTACTTTTTTCACTATTTACAGAGATGTAGACTCAGAGAAACAGAAGGTGGATTTAGGGGGTGAGGTGGAGTGAGGTGGAAACGATGAATTTAATGAAACTGTGGATTGTAAAATAATACTAAAATTCATAATACAGGCCAACAAGCACTATCATAATCTACTTTTATCTTTACCTCATTTTCTCTGTGAGGTTATTATTACTATTATTACTTCATGTTAAATAAGGAAATTCAAAGAAGCTAAGTAATCTTTTCAAGTTTACCCAAACACTTAAATTCCATGCCCTGTAGACTGTTGTGAATACATAGTTAAATTCAGAAGAGAACATGCTCATGGACACATTAAGTGTAGAACTTACTAGCTTTGTCATTGATGTCATGAAAGTAGACATGTCCACCCAGATATAATGTATAGAATGAGAAGGGAAGTCTAAAGGCAAACCTCTGGGAAATAGCAATCTCCCAGGAACAGAGTGAAAAGACAAGATGTGTAAGGGCAGGAAGTCTGTGTAGGAAACATTATTAATGATGAAATTCTTTAAAGTTGAGAATCTGCACGTTGATCAGGTACTATAGCATGGAATACATTGTCTGGATTGAGCATCTAGTATGTTAGCTACGCTAGTATGTTAGCTATGGTTTTCCCAGTAGTCATGTATAGATGTGAGAGTTGGACTGTAAAGAAAGCTGAGCATCAGAGAATTGATGCTTTTGAATTGTGGTGTTGGAGAAGACACTTGAGAGTCCCTTGGACTGACTGCAAGGAGATCCAACTAGTCCATCCTAAAGGAAATCAGTCCTGAATATTCATTGGAAGGACCGATGCTGAAGCTGAAACTCCAATGCTTTGGCCACCTGATGCAAAGAACCGACTCATTGAAAAAGACCCTGCCTGATGCTGGGAAAGATTGAAGGCGGGAGGAGAGGGGATGACAAAGGATAAGATGATTGGATGGCATCACCAACGCAATAGATGTGAATTTGAGTAAGCTCTGAGAGTTGGTGATGGACAGGGAACTCTGGCATGCTGCAGTCCGTGGGGTCGCAAAGAGTCGGACACGACTGAGCGACTGAATCGAACTGAACTTACGTTAGGAGTAGCTTGGTGCAGAGAAAGGGTGTTGGATTTTTCAAGTCCAAAGTCAGATAATGGTGTGTGCGGGCATGATTAGGAGGAGAGAGAAAACTAAAAATGAAGTTTTAAAGTAACTTTGCTGCAGATGCAGAGGAAAGACTAGCAAAATCTGGTGAATAGGTTGTTTTTTCGTGGCATTGTTTTCAGACAGGTGAAATTTGAAGAGAAAATGTCAGTGTATGAAGTTAGGGATAAAATGAGAGGACAACTGCTTGAATGGTGTTCTTTAGGAGACAGGATTTTAGTAAAAATGACCTAATAAACCTCAAACAAAAGCAAGCATTCCTTTGCTCTAAATAGAAGGAAAGTTCTTTTCTGTCAAGATCTGCATTCACTTAAGCTTTCCAAACAAGGCAGAGGGCTATATAAGTGAAGTTATTTATTTTTGTCTTAAAATATTTTAAGTAATTTCAAGAATTTAAAATCCCTTTTCCCAACAATAGTCTCCAGCTAATGGCTGAATTTTCTAAACCAGATTCCTTCCGTTTTGCTTATCACTGACTATATCTCTTTTATTTCTAAAATAGTTGTGGAAAACATAATATATTCAACCTTCTAGTGCAACTGTGCTTTGTTTTGTTTTCAAACTACATTCTTCCATTGGAAGCTTAATAGCGATTATAGGCAAAGGATGAATTACCTCAGGAAAGGATGGGGGATGTGTATTAGAAAGTTTTGTTCACTGTACAGTCCCTGCTGCCTCACAATTCTAGATTATATTTATTTTTCACTCTTTGTGACTGACTCTGTGCCTCCAAACCACATTTCTAATCCTTAGTTGCCTTAGTCTCCCCAGACTGTCACAACATAATCCCATAGGCTGGGTCGTCTTAACAAGAGAAACTCATTTCTTCATAGGCTAGCGGCTGGAAATCTCAGATAAGGGTTTCAGCATGGTTGATTCTGATGAGGACTCTCTTCCTGGATTGCAGATGGGCACCTTCTGTCTCTGTCCTCAAATGGTAGAGAGATCTCTCTTTCTCTCCTTATTAAGGCCACACTCCTACTGAATGAGAGCTCCATCCTTATGACCTCATTTAACTTTAATTATATTCCAAAGACCTTTCCACCAGATACAGTCAAATTGGAGGTAGGGCTTCAACATACAAATTTTGGGGGGACACAATTCTGTGTTATTGGTATTAATTTTTTTTTAATCTACCACCACCATTAATTTTATTTTATTTTTGCTTGGAGGATAAGTGCTTTACAATGTTGTGTTGGTTTCTGCCATACATCAACATGAGTCAACCATAGGTATGCGTATGTTCCCTTCCCCTAGAACCTCCCCTCCACCTCCCAATGGTATTAATGTCCAAGTTAACATCTGTCATTAAATGACCAACCTGCCATTCTAGCTTCATCAGCTATTGACGACTTGAGGGTACATATGCAGATAGTATATTGATCTCACCTGGAAGAGTGTTCACTGGGGAGAACTTAGTAATGAGTTCACAATCCTCCCATTGTCCATAACTCTGAGGAAGCACAAAGGGACTTGGCAGGACTTGTCGACAAGGAGAGGGGTCCTGGCCCTTGTACTGTGGGACTTATTATCTGAAGTTAAAGGAAACACTAGTGCTTCCTCTAGAGAGTCAGCACCTGGCCAAGGCTTACACTTAGAGTAGCAAGAGGTAGTGAAATCTTGTTCTATCAACTAGGTAGTCTACCAGAATACACACACCTGATGTCTTTTTCCATTTATTGACTTTCCCTTTCCAAGCAGTCCTTCTATGCTTAAGACTCCTGTTTCCTCTGGGCTGCAGCAGTATGGGACCAATTTCACATCTGGTTAACCTTAACCTCTCATTTTCCTACTGTACTCACAAACCAATCACTCAGAGCTGATTATTATTCAGAAGTAGTGACACTCATCACAATTCCTAGTTTTTGAGTTCTTTCTCTTCATGTCAGATTTCTCTTTTTTTTTTTCTTCTACTTGGGGAGCATCTTCTGATCACCTAAGACATTCTCTGTCCACCACAACAGAGCCAAGAGAAATCTCTCCAACTTTGTTCCCACACTGTTTGGAGTACTCTTCTGTGATGGCACTTATCAAAGTATTTATTTATTGAATATGAATTTATGAAAGAGAAATCATGTCTCATCCTTCTTGTATTCCAGGGTTTTATTACCATGCTTGGTCTTTGGCAAATGCCTGATAAATCTATGTTAACTAAATCATTAAGTGAAATAATTTCCCCAGTCTTGGAATTCTTAAAACATTTGTAACTGGTACTTCACATTGTATTCATCCATTCATTTATTCTTCCAGCAAAAAGCTTTTTGATACTCTGTATTCTAAGCATCATGCTAGGTCCCCTGTGTGCAATCATGGACAGCAAAGGGGAGTCTGGTGTCAGAACTGAGCTCACTTCTGGGTTTTTCCACAGTGCATGACTGTGAGTGAGATATTTTACCCCTTCACGTTTCAGTTTCACTATATATAAAATGGGAGGAATCAGAATGATTTCTTATGAAGTGTGTTATTAGTGGTCAATCAATTTTAAAAGCTTAGTAATTTTTTGCCACCTAGGGCTTCCCTTTTAGCTCAGTAAGGCTTCCCTAGTGACTCAGAAGTATAGAATCTGCCTGCAAGGCAGGAGCTGCAGTAGACATGGGTTTGATCCCTGAGTTGGAAAGATCCCCTGGAGGAGGACATGTCAACCCACTCCAGTATTCCTGTCTGGAGAATTCCATGGACAGAAGAGCCTGGTAGGCTACAATCCAGGGAGTTGGAAAGAGTCGGACACAACTGAAGGGACTTGGTGCTCATGCATGCAAATGCTCAGTAAAGGATATTCTTTTTCTTCTTCTCTTGCTACTTCTTACTTAACACTGCTACTTGAAAAAAAAATCACTATTCTCATGTATTCCATCCGTGGTAAGTACATAGAAGCCCTTTGTGTTGACATAAAGCTGTTTCACATGTGTAAATATTACTTGTATGATTGGATTGCAAATTCCTTGGAGGCAGGGATTCTGTATAAACAGAAACTCTGTGAAGAGCAATTTCTCCTTCATTATGACACTGTAGCATCTGGTCACAATATTCGCAAGGATAAAAGTTAGTTGTTCGATGTATGCATTGAAAAGGGTGAAGAATCAGGGAAGAATCCCATCCAATGGATGAGCAAGTACAATAATAAAAACGTACATTGACAGAATGATTCCTAGAGATCAGATGGTGTGCTCGAGTTCAGTTGTAGATC
Source organism: Dama dama (assembly GCF_033118175.1). Lineage (NCBI taxonomy): Eukaryota > Metazoa > Chordata > Mammalia > Artiodactyla > Cervidae > Dama > Dama dama. The sequence goes on along the minus strand of NC_083700.1, from coordinate 37,356,994 downwards.
ATATTATTTTATTCTCATAGGAACAACTTCATATACATATACTATATTCTTCTGGAAACTGAGTCAGAAGTATTAAGCAAGCTGTCCACAGTCACTTCTTATTCCACCCATACTTTTCCAGGCTAGTGATTCCCAGATTTTAACATAGCTAACAACATCTTAGCATTTTATATTTTATTTTGTGTTTGTCTTTCTGTCTTTCTCCTTCCATCTTTCTGTCCATTCCTAGACTATAAAGCAATATTTAACTCATCATAGTTTTTCTTTAGATGCACAAAGTATTTTTGGTTTGTGATTTTTCTTTTAAAAAAGTGTTGTGCTCTAAAGAAGAAGAGAAGTTCTCTAGGAAATAGAAAAATCTAGGTGGGTAAATATGATAAATCAATTAAAACATGTTTAGCACATTTTCGACAAAGATAATTTTTTTGACAGCAGAGAGAAATAAAGCCCTTTGTATTGACAGTAAGTTGTTTCACATGTGTAAAAATTACTTGTATGGTTGGATTGCAAATTCCTTAGAGGCAGGGATGCTATGTAAACAGATATAACATTGTACATGTTGGATATGGAGAGTGTCAAATATGGACTGGAGCTATCTGTCCCTGCGTGCACCAGTGCTAAGTCACTTCAGTCATGTCTGACTCTTTGAGACCTTATGAACTATAGCCCCCAGGCTCCTCTATTCATGGGATTCTCCAGGCAAGAATACTGGAGTGGGTCACCATGTGCTCCTCCCAGGGAACTTCTTGACCCAGGGACTGACCCAGAGTCTCTTATTTGTTCTTAAATATGGGCCAGAGGAAACAAATGTAATCAATGGATGTAATGGGGAATCCCATTAGTTTGGTCCTTTTGTCTTATCTTAAAGTGCTTTAAAGTCTCTGTTGATGATTATTATTTAGATTTGGAGTTTTTTGTTATGTAGCATGGGTGTATTTATAGTGAATGACTAATTGGATACAGTAATCATATGCCTTGATTTAGCAACTGCTCTGTATTTTTCATTTTTTTAAATAAAGCACTATTGTTAATATTTACAATAAAATGATGCAGCATAGATCTGGAAAACTCCTGCTTTATTCTTCCCACTGCTAGCATGACTACATCTGCTGATTTGTGAAGCTTGTATGTAGTGAACAGAAATTACACTAACACATGGTTAAATCAGAGATGAGCGATGTTTTTTTCTCAACTGTTTTTGTAAGCTTATTTGCCAAGTCATGTCTGCCTCTTCGTGACCCCATGGACTATTGCCTGCCAGGCTCTCTGTCCAGCTCTGCTTTGGGGGCAATGTCACCAACACCACCTTTTCAAGGGAAACATGCAATGTATTTTCTGATAAAAGAAGTGATTTTGGACACAATGGCTAACAGCAGCAAATTCCTTCTGGTCTTTAATAAAGGTGGAGAAGTAGTCACCACTGCTCCCACTATGAGACATTTGGTAAGCCAGCTATTGTACTGGGGCACATGCAATGACCTAAGAGATAAGGTGAAGTGGCAGATTATCAGTTGGCCTGTAATATGCTGGGCAGGTAATAAAATAATAATCATTAAATTATACATCATAGAACAATGGTCCCCTTGGGTCCCTGTGTGTACATACTAAGTCACTTCAGTGGTGTCTGACCCTTGGAGACCCCAGGGGCTGTAGCCTGCCAGGCTCCTGTGTCCATGGAATCCTCCAGGCAAGAATACTGGAGTGGGTAAATACGATCTCTTCCCTAGGTCTCTTAGTAATCATTATTCTGGTGTTGAGAGGTCAGGATCACTGGAGTAGACATCTGTAGTATTATTAACAACCTAAATCAACCCATTCTCTCAGATAATGCTTCTCACTCCTGGTAATCCACTGTTTATCATGTCCATTGGTAACAAAAGAGGTTGAATTCAATTTCAATCTCCATTGTAAATGCCCCTGTTTGACATCTCTTAGACGGTGTAGTCATGACATTCTTGCAGTTGTCCTTCTCAGGAGATGAAGATCTGGGATTCTGTTATTCATTATCATTCTTCCTGAATATAAAGGCACCCTCATGTTGACTACTGAGTGTCAGCTCATGCCTGCATTTCTACTCAGATGCTCTGAAGTCCTGGAGAGAACTTCTCCTTATTTTAAAGCACCTGTTATTTGTTTATTTGTCTTAACTTTGAGTAAAGTTTGCTGCAAACTTTGGGTTGTGTGCTTTGGCCTACAGAAACTAAGTTTTGCTAGATTTAAAAGATTCTCAAATACTTGGTTGGCTCTATCAGACAAATCTGTGTTCAATAAAGACAAAATCTGTGGGGGGGAAGTAAAGCAGAGAAGAGAAACACAAAGTTCTTGGACTTCAGTTTTAAGTCAAGTAGTCACAGAAGTTTTCACTGAAAAGATAGTATTAAAGAAAAGACATAGAGAAAATGAGGAAGATATCATGAAATGTTAGGAAAAGAACATTTTAGACTGAAGGAAAACTAAAGCACAAAGGCCTTGCATCAAGAGTTTGCGAGATAAGTTCAGAGACAAGCAAGGAAGACAGTTTGGTAAGAAAGGTAAAGAAGTAGCAGGTCAGAAAGATAATGAAGCATAGATTGTTTTGAGCAGCACTGTCTAATGGATATCATAAGTCACAGAGGTAATTAAAACTTTTTCAGTAGCTACTTAGTACAGTGAAAAACGGAATATGTGAAATTAATATTTTAATAAAATGATACTTAATCTGATATATGAAAAGTGTTATCATTTTAATTTCAATCAATTACAAATATTGACATATTTTACATTTTTTTGTACCAGGTAGGTCTTTGGAATCTGGCATATATTTTTTACTTACAGCACATCTCAATTTAGACTCCACATCTGGAGTGTTCAGCAGCCACATGTGGAGGTGACTGTGCTGGACACTGCAGATTAGTGACTTGAGAGCTATTTTAAGGGCCTTGAATTTTACTATGAGATGGAAAGCTACTGGAGGATTTTTAGAACAAAAATGAGGTGAGATTTGACTCACACATTTTTAAGGATCACTCTGACTATGGTGTTAAAAGACTGAAGAGTGGAGACTACTGCAATATCCCATGTGAGATATGATAGTAGCTGAGGTGACAACTGTGGAGACTTTGGGGGGTGTTTGTATTCTGGATCTATTTTGAAAGTAGAGCTCGACATAATTTTCTGGCATATGGGCTGTCAGATGTGGAAGAAAGCACTCAAAAATACAAATTGGGCCAGATATATATATATATATATATATATATATATATATATATATACATATTCACACACACACACACACACACACACACACACATAAGCATCTCTGATATTTCCAACGTGCATTACCGGTCTTGTGGCAGTTCCTGTTTGTCTATCCTGATGCAATCCCCATTGCTTTGCTTTTCTAATGAACCTCTAGACCTAGAAAATTTCTATTTTGGACAGAGATATAGTGGGATTTGGAACTGGAAAAGTATTTACTTTTATTACACTAAGGGCTTCCTAGAGCCTTAAAAATTAAGCAGCTGGGAAGCACAGTGTCTTTAAGCAGAGAAATTCCTTGATTATAGTTTAGAAAGCAGCAATGAAGAGATATGGAAATTACTTTGAGGTCTATTTCAATGACCCAGGTAAGTGGTCCATAGCCTTACTTGGACTAGGTGGGGTTTAGGGTGCTAACCACTTCTTTTTCTTCATCAAGATTCTGGTTACTGGTTATTGTCAGTGTCTAAGCTCATGGAGCCATACAATAACTTTATGTAATATATTATTCAAAAAAAAAACAAAATAAGTTGACCAATTTCACTGAAAAGTATCAACATTCACCAAGCTTATAATATAAAGCCAGAAGGCCAATGTTTTAATTTATAGAGAAAAATGCAAGTTTTATTTAGACTGAAAAATTGTCTTAACTGAATCTGCAGGTAAAACTACGTAAGAACCCAAAATACAATCAGAAGCTGGCTGGGTGAAAAAGGAATCAGAACAAATAACGTTATTAAAACAAAACTGATTACTGGTGTAATTGAGCCCTGAGAGCATAATTCATCCATTCTCACTAGAGACATAAGTCTTAAATATTCAGGTTCAGAGCTGGGCACTGTTTTTAATGGAGGGTGCTGAAAACTGTTATGTCTCATTCTTCTGCCTTTCTTTGTTGAGTCATCGACCAAGATTGACATATGTTTTGTTGTTGCTTCCTTGAAATATTTTAGCACCTTAATGAAACCTGGAACTAAAGGTTATTTAAGATTACTTTCTAGATCCTTTTCTAGAATATCTATATTATGACTCGACTGAGGAAAAAAAATTTTTTTCAAAGCTTTTTAAAGAAAGCCACATTGTTTTCCTCACATAAAACTTACAGCATCTTGGTGAGATGCTAGACATAGCACTGAAAAGGCAAAAATGACCTGGAAGATCCTTGCCTTGGAGCATATTATTTCCTTTCATTAGGTGAGATAAATAAGGCAGGAGGAGGAGCAGCGTTGGGGAGGATGGTGATAGAGGCACTTAAAAACTGTAAAGTTTGGGACTTCCCTGGCACTCTAGTGGTTAACTTTTCACCTTCCAATGCAGGGGGTGCAGGTTTGATCTCTGGTTGGGGAATTTTAAGATTCCACATGCCTTGCAATCAAAAAAATGAAACATAAAACAGATGCAATACTGCTAACAAATTTGATAAAGACTTTAGAAATGGTCCATATCAAAAAAAAATCTTTAAAAAATGTAAAGTTTGAGGTGATCTATCCAACTGAGTTTACTCTGGATCTCAGACATCCTAGAGGACAGGACAGTTTGAGATATAAATATGTTGATCATTTTGTTCTGAGGGAGACTAAAACTGTGAGAATTATTGAGATCACTAAGGGAAAGAGTGGGCTTCCCTAGTGGCTCATTGGTAAAGAATCCACCTGCCAATGCAGGAGATGCAGATTTGATCCCTGGGTCAGGAAGATTCCCTGGAGGAGGAAATGGCAACTCACTCCAATATTCTTGCCAGGGAAATCCCATGGATGTAGGAACCTGGTAGGCTACAGTCCATGGGGTTTCAAAGAGTCAAACATGACTTAGCGACTAAAGAACAAGAAGGGAAAGCGGAGGAAGAAAGAAGCATGGAAAAATGGAGAAAAGTGAGGTTTGAGGAAACATTGCTGCTGGCCTTCAGACTTTCAGTGACACAATACACAATGTTTTCTCTGGATTAATGAAATAGCTTAGGGTTTTGAGATAATTTGAAAAAAAAAAAAAACCACTGTAACAGATTGTTAAGAGGCTATAGGTGTATGTACACAGGAATTGCTGAGCCATTTTTAAAGAGCTTGTATAAGGTTAGACCATATAAAGTTATCCTTATTTTTTTTAAGGGAAGCTTTCATAGGTTTCATAGCAAAATTGAGTGGAGGATACAGAGATTTCCATTATTCCCTTTGCCCATGCTGCTGCCCATAGTGAAGTCTTTTAACATATTTAAATCAGTTTTTTATAGCACCACTCAATAGCTATGACTGTACAATATTTTACAAATAAATGGAAATAGGGAATATGAAGAGCGAGTATTAATAATATAATCACCATGTTGAATTCCTTAGAAAGAAAACTCAGGGTTCAAGTCTTGAAAGTGGTAGGTTTTGGTTTGGGTTTTATTTATTTTGGTTTGCTGTTTGACGATGAGTTGGAAGATAGTGGGTTGCAGACAAGAAATGCTGAAAAATTTCATTAGAATTTAGGAGATAAAGTAAATGACAGGTGAAAACTTTTGAATAGTTGGCGATTGGAGTTTTGAAGTCATCAAAAATAACCACATAGAAGATGAATATATGGGCATGTTATGTGCTTCAAGTGTTTTGGGGATGAGTGTAAAAACAGAAGGAAAGATTGGGGAAGGTTGTACAACAAAGAATTAAAAGAGTGAGAGATGATAACAAAACAAAACACCTCACTAGGAAACAAGAATTCCACATACTTCTGGTGATCAGGGTTTTGCAGATGTAGTATACCTATCCTTACTACAATAGTTTCAGAGAAAAATGTGTTAGTTGGTTTGTTTAATTTAATAAAGACGATAATGGTTAAAGTTGTATTTAGGGAGTTCTGTTGCTGTCTCATTAGACATTTTTTTCTGAACTGTTTATTTGCAGGTTTCAAAGGTGAGTTATAATGATTTTTTACATTCTACATTCAATTTAGACAGAAAAGTTGTATGTTGATAAACTTACTGACATTCAATCTGCTTATCATTGCTTCCCTTCAAACCCCAAATTGCATATAAACAGAAAAACTAATCAACTGAAGCAGAAACACAGTATCAATTATGTTGATGCCTGGGAACTGAACAAAGAGCAAACAAAATTAATTCCAATCAGTTTGGTAATAAAAAAAAATAAAAAATGTGTAGTAACTCAAGATGACTATGCCAGAAAGTAGTTGTATTTTGGCAATGAGTTTTTATATAAGTGCTTAGAATCCTTCAAAGCTGTATTCATATATGTATCTTACTGTTTCTTGTTATTGCTTTTAAATTATTTTCAGAATCACTGTTAAGATGGTTAAGGCTGTATGAAACAGAAAACTGAGCTTTCCAAACATCTATTTCTTTTTTGGTGGCTTCAACCACATGTTATTTCAAAGTGAAAATAATAGCTAAACATTTATTTAGCATTTATTATGTACTTTATGAACTTCACACACTTTAAAAAATCATTGTGGTATTCATTCAAAGCATGGTGGACATTACTTTTCCATGCCTTGGACAATTTTTCTGAAACTATCAAGTTACTGGTAAACACTCACTTGTCAAGACTCACCCCAGTTGCCATCTCTTGTATGAAAATGTTTTGAATGCCTCCATGAAAACTCTCTGAGATCCCTCTGTTACATCATCTACATCATACTTTAGATCAAGAGGGTAGTAGTTCTGTATGTCTTGTCCTTATCTTCCATGACTAATAGTATTCTCAACATACAGAATCATAGCTATCACTATGAACTAAATATCACAAAACTAAGTATCACTCAGTGCAACCAAGTTGCACTATAATTAGAAGGTTTGAAGCCTGGCTCCATCAGTTAGTAGCTATATAACTTTAGGCAAATTATCTACCAGTCGGAGTTTTCTTGATCTCATCTTCTAAATGAGAATAATGTCTAGTACAAATTATACTGTGAGGATTAAATAAGAAAAAAATAAATAATAGTAGAAATGGTAGTAATATCAAGAACATAGAAAATGTAGAAGAAAGTGAAACTTAGGTGTACAAGATTAAACTAATGAGCTCTGAGAATTTTTCAGAATGTGTATATTTGTATGACTTGGTATATTTCACTAGACCATAGAAAGATTCTTAAATGAGAGTCAAAAATGTCAGTTTAAAGTCTACTGAAAGCAGATGGTGAAAAAGCACAGATCTTTTACTTTATAAAATATGTTAATCAGAGTAATTCACAAGGCAATTCAAGTTTCTTTAAAAAATTTAGCTCCAAAAGAAATTTATATGTTTTGTTCTTTTAGTTTATAAACTACATTCAATGCATTTCGTGGAATTGTGTAATCTTCAGACCCTCATTTTTTCCAAAGGAAAAAACCATCAAAATATGATAGTTATTTTTATGAAAATATGACTTAATCAGTGAGAACTTTTTATCTTAATGATTATATAAAAAACACAAGGAATGATGCAGGAGAAATTAAGAGACATTGTGATACCCAGCTGTTTACCTAACACACATCTTAGTGTTCACACTGAAAGAAATATAGCACTTTGATTCAGAAAACCTACTCTGTTAATTTTCTTCCAAACCATCAGCCTTCTCATTTCAAAGGAAGAATGAACAAAAAGTTAATTCTGTTTTAAAGGCAGACAAAATGGGAGTCAGAAATATGACAATAAATCACTTGAATTCTTCATCAAGGTTTGTCCACAACCTGATAGAACAGTCACCATCAAAACAAGAGAAAAAAGTAATATCAACCTATTCTCAAAGGAGGTATACCACTTCCCCACAACAGTTTAATTCCAGAAAAGTTTTCTTCTAAGTTGGAGTTTTGTAAATTGAGTCATATGTTAAAATTGTGGGAAGGACTAATGATTCAAAGGAATCCTTAGCTCAACCTGTCTTCATAATGCCAAAATGCAGTGGTTTTTACCTTTTCCCTATTTTATGAACTTGTATCTCCTCAGAACAGAATCGGGAGTTAGCTAATTAGGATTTTTGTTCTGAATATTCAGAAAACTAAGATCATGACATCCAGGTCCATCACATCATGGCAAATAGATGGGGAAACAATGGAAACAGTGATGGACTTCATTTTCTTGGGCTCCAAACTCCCTGCAAATGGTGACTGGAGCCATGAAATTAAAAGACACTTGCTGCTTGGAAGAAAAGCCATGACCAACCTAGACAGCATATTAAAAAGCAGAGATATTAATTTGTTAACAAAGGTCCACCTAGTCAAAGCTATGGTTTTTCCAGTAGTCATGTATGGATGTGAGTGTTGGACTATAAAGAAAGCTGAGCGCTGAAGAATTGATGCTTTTGAACTGTGTTGTTGGAAAAGACTCTTGAGAGTCCCTTGGACTGCAAGGAGATCCAACCAGTCTATCCTAAAGGAAATCAGTCCTGAATATTCATTAGAAGGACTGATGCTGAAGCTGAAACTCCAATACTTTGGCCATCTCATGTAAAGAACTGACTCTTTGGAAAAGACCCTGATGCTATGAAAGATTGAGGGCAGGAAGAGAAGGGGACAACAGAGGATGAGATGGTTGGATGGCATCACCGACTTAATGGACATGAGTTTGAGTAAGCTCCGGGAGTTGGTGATGGACAGGGAAGCCTGGCCTGCTGCAGTCCATGGAGTCACAAAGAGTTGGACACTACTGAGTGACTGAACTGAACTGATTGTACATTCTGATACCAGATTTGGAATGCCAGTGTATGACCATGAATTGTGATATCATGAATAATAAATATATCTAATTTACTGAGTGCATGCTTTTTGCCAGAGTGCCAGGTGCTTTATATGAACTATGTCATTCGATCCTCACAATACACAAATGAGGTACTTTTTTTTTTTTAACAGAAAGGATCAGAGATGAGGGAGTTTGCCCAAATTGCAATGATGGAGCCTGGATCAGGCAGAGTTTAATGCCAAAGCCAAAGTCCTTAGCAGCTCTACCATCCAGCTTTCCATCTTAAGAGAGGTTGGGAGAATAGTCACATGAAAAAAATAATATGATTATTAACCATCCAAAGATAAAAACCCTCACTTTCAGTGCCCTGATATAAATGAGCTTAAGTAAAAAGATTTCTTTCTCCTCTAATCTTAAATGCCCTTTTTTGGGAGTATGGAGGAAGTAATGCTTCCTTTATTTTTAGTTTTTCTTGAAAGGATTTGGGTTGCTTTGACTCAATTTGTATAAATGCAAACCAATTTAGAAACTTGTTAAATCTGTTAAATTCACCTGCTACTGGTGGGTCTAATTTTGCGGTATAATGAAACATCCTAAAGAGTAAATAATGAGCTGAATGTGTACTTTCTCAAATACAGCTAACAGGGCTGATAAAGGGGTCAACTTGGTAGAACTGTAGGAAGCCTCATCAGGATGGCTATGGTTTCTATCTCATATATTTCTAGCAGAAATACTGCATAATTATACTTTATCTATTCAGAGGAGTACACTAGAAATCCTAAGGGGAACAGACTTCTTCTTTAAAAATAATGACTAATTAACATAATAATCATCTCAGGGTTTCAATTAATAAGAAATTTTGTTGAAACCCAAGAGGTTACAAAAATGAGGTCAGACACTAAAAGAGATGAGAGTGAATAGGTAGCTTTTCAGTAAATTGTAGTCAATTCTTCCCAGCTATTTAATTTTCCCCTTTCCTAGTCCTTCTATGAAATAGTGAGCTGGAGGCATATGACTATTGGCATTGCTTTGACAACAGGAATATAATCTAACAGAAAACAAAACAGTAAGAAATTGTCCAAAGATGGGGTGCAGTTATAGTAAGAATCACTTTGTTGTCTTGAAGAAAATCACTGAAACTTAATCTTCCAGAATTTAAATTTTAGGTGTCTTTTTAGAGCTTTATGGTGAAAAGACTCACTTGCAAATGACTCACTTTGGGGTCCTAAGTATATAACTTATAATTGCTGATTTTTAAATTTTGCAAAAAAAGTGAAAAGGAAAATGAGGCTAATAAGAAGACTCATTAATAGAACTGAAAAATGAATAATATGAAGAATTTTAAAGCTTGCTACAATAATAGCAATTGATGGCATTAGGACCTGACTGAGTCTATCATGTGTAATGATCAAAGCATTTTAAATTTTGGAGGATTAACATATTAAAATAAGAGCTAATCCAGCTGTTTTAATTGCCTTGTCAATTATCAGTTATTTAAACTGGATAATTTATAAACCAGATTTGTATCTAAACCTTTTTTTTCTCTTAGAGTTAAGCCAGGGATCTAGAATTAGTGGCTTAAATCAAACAGTTCTATTTGGCTGCTCTTGTAAATGTGAAATCTTTTAAACCACAAGGTGCTTTTGGTATTTAGTAATTCCACAGGTAAAAGGGTTGGGTATATGTAACTGTGTGAGAAACCATTCAACTCCTCATTTCTCCAAAAGAGAAGCATGTGTGTGTGTGTGTGTGTGTGTGTGTTAAGTTGCTCGGTCATATCCAACTCTTTGTGATCCCATGGACTGTAGCCTGCCAGGCTCTTCTGTCCATGGGATTTCCCAGGCAAGAATACTAGAGCACGTTACCATGCTCTCCTCTAGAGAATCTTCCCAACCCAGGGATCGAACTCACATCTCCTGCACTGGCAGGCACATTCTTTACCGATGATCCACCAGGGGAGCCCCACAAAGGAGATGAAACCTGAACAACCCTACATCTCTTTTTTTGTCATCTTAATTTACTCACTGACAACAAGTACATTTTCTGCTTTCTTGCTAAATGTAATTCTCAAGCCTTCAAAACAAACTTCCTTTTTCATGCCACAAAAGGTCATGTCATTTAGAAACAAGTCACTAAGAGCAGAGTGGATGTTGCCCCCACCTCTCAAGAATGATGAATCACAGTGAATATGGCTTCACCTGTAATCCATTATCTCCAACATAGCTTATAACATAACAAAAGCAAAAAGGAAAAACTAATGTCCTTCTCATGGACAAAATATTAGTAGGTGCATCATTTTCTTTCTTACATTACGCATGCCAAAGAGAAAGGTGAAATTTGAGTGGCATTGTATTCCAAAGTAATGAGAATGTATCTGCAATCAAAAAAGAAAAAAAGACAAGGTTTTTTAAAATTACAATTATAACCAGTGCAGGTTGAGATTCTCAAGTTGGAATGTGTCTTGCAGAATAATAAAAAGTATTTCCTTTCATCACCATCAAAGTACTCACAGCTAAGAAATCTGCCATTAGATAAAAGATTAGCAGTGAGACTTATTTCACTGTTTACATGATTAAGTGCCCTTGTATGGTCTAATGTATACTGGGAGATGCCTGGGTCTCTGAAGGTCAGAGGTTGAAAATACAAAGTAACAGTGAGGAAGAAGAAAAAAGCTTGCTTGGGGCAAAAAACATTTCAAAGAAAAAAAAATCTGGTAGGGACTATCATATTTATGGGGCTAGAATCTATCTTTACGAACCTTACCAAAACTCATAGGAAAAATGAGAATATATTCTTCACATGATATGAAACGACTGTTGTGCATGCGTGCTTAGTCACACAGTCATGTCCAACTCTTTGCAACCCTTTGGAGAGTAGCCCACCTGGCTACTCAATCCACAGGATTCTCCAGGCAAAAATAGTGGAGTGGTTGCCATGCCCTCCTCCAGGGATCTTCCCAACCCAGGAATCTAACCTGTGTTTCCTGCATTGCAGGTGGATTCTTTACCTCCTGAGCCATCAGAGAAGCCCAAACAATTGTCAGTTAATTCAATAAACTAGGTGTATATATGTTATTGATCAGAAACAACAGGAGAAATATAACAGTGTATTGGTCTCTCCTTGCTTCTGTAATGAATCACCACAAACCAGAGTGGCATAAAACAATAGAAATTTATTCTTTTACAGTTCTGAAGTTCCAAGGTCTAAAATCAGAGTCATCTGAGCTATGTTTCTATGTTTCTCCTGAAGTCTTCAGAGAGAAATCTTTTTCTTTGTCTGTTTCAGTTTATAGAGGTTGCCTGCATTTCTTGGGTTGTGGCTCCTTCCTCATATTACTCCAACTTCTTCCTTCTGTCATCACATCTCCTACTTACCATCATCTCCTTTCAAAAGGACCACTGTGGTTATATTTAGAACCCACCCAGATCATCCAGGATCATCTTCCCGTCTCAGAATCCTTAATCATATCTCCAAAGTCACTTTTGCCATACTAGGTAACATATTTGCAGATTCTAGAGATTAGGCAGTAGCTACCTTTGGGGGTATGTTATTTAGCCTACCATTAAATCACCAATGATAAATATTAAGTGGTAAAATTATTTATGATTTTCACTAATTCATTCATAACTTATTACTGTTCAGTCACTAAGCCATGTCTGACTCTTTGCAACCCCATTAACTGCAGAAAGCCAGGCTTCCCTGTCCTTCACTATCTCCAGAGTTTATTCAAACTCATGTCCATTGAGTTAGTGACGCTATCTAACCATCTTCAACCTCTCCCTTTCCTTTTTTCCTCCTGCCCTCAATCCTTCCCAGCATCAGGGTCTTTTCCTAATTACTCATTCATTATTCTTCATTTCTTCTACATGGAAAATACTGTATTAGGTAGTAGAGATACAGAGGGAAAAAGTACAATTCCTATACTAAAGAATTTAGTGTCTTGTTTGAAGAAAGACAAAAAAGTGAAATGTGATGAGTGAATGAGAAAACATGTAACTCATGATTGAGGGGAAGGAAGATGTCAAGGATATTTCCTAGGAGAGATCAGGACTGACATGTGAAAACAAAGTTGGCATCAGTCAGCAAAGTGATAGAGCACTGGATGAGTTAAGGCAAATATGACAGCGTGGAAAAAAAAAGCATTCCTTATATTTTTAGTCACATGTTTTAATATTTCAGAGAAAAGTGTGATTGCAAGTTATAATAAATGTTAAACAGCCATTTCCTTTTCCTCTACTGATCTTAACATTCAGTCTTACACAAAAATATGTATCAGCTTCTGTCACCACCCATTGCTAATTAGACCATGTTTGGACTTGAGGACAAGCAAATTTTGCCATTAATAATTACTCAAATTTTCACCCCATGTGTTGAAACCAAGAGAAACACAGGCTGAGGTTACTTGATGGTAGGTACTAGGCTAAAATACTCTGATGTAAAGTAGTGGTATACAAGAATCACCTGCAGAACTCTTTACAAAGGTATATTTAGAATATCATGCATAGTTTTGTGTCTTGAATTCCCACATACAAAAGGACAAACTAAATGCAAAATCAAAACCACACAGAGAACTTGTAAGGCAAAACTATTTTATGAGTTATCCTTAGAAACCCCGATATATTCTTTACCAGCTGAGCCACAAGGGAAGCCCAAGAATATTGGAGTGGGTAGCCTATCCCTTCTCCAGCAGATTTTTGCGACCCAGGAATTGAACCAGGGTCTCCTGCATTGCAAGCAGTTTCTTTACCAACTGAGCTATGAGGGAAGCCCTGTATATTCACAGGGGGACACAAATTGCCAACAACTACAGAAACATATATTACTGACATGAGATCTGATAGAAGCAAAGGGGTGTCTGACTTGAAGATGAGAGAACACCAAATGGCCAAAAGATACCCTTCGGAACATGCAGCAGGACAATTCGAGAACAACAGCTAAAAATGAGGCAGCTTCCTCCACAACAGCAGGTGAGTGAACTCCAGGGGGACCTGGTGAGATCATTGGAGGGGCTAAAGCAGCTTGTCCCCTGTGAACTCTCAACCTCACCCATGAGCGCTGCCTTCCAGAATACAAATCCACATGAGGAGAAGTAAGAAAGGGAAACCATCCAGGGGAAAGCCGAAGGAGCCAAAGCAGCCAAGAAAGCAAGCTGCAACATATGTGGGATTTTTTTAATGCTAAACATAAACACACAGGTAGAAGAAAAAGCTCCGTGACATTAGCTAGCTAGTTCTGTGAAGACAAGTTTCCTAAACCGAGACATTTTCTAAAGATTCAGGAAAACAATAAAAAAATGAGCAAAATATAAATATCAGACTCAAATTCCATACAAAATTCAAGCTTCCTAAAGAATTACGTGGGGAGTTTGTTAAAAATACAGAAATCTGGCTCCTTTCTCAGGGGGTCCCGGCTATCAATTATTCTCTGTAATATCTCCTCTCCCAACACATATCCAAATTATTTCCTTATTCATGCAAATATTCAAGTATTCTCCATCTTAATCAGCAATAAGCCTCCGACTACACTCTTTATATGTGTGTCTTACTAGTTTAATTCTCAAAAGGCAACATTTTTTCCTACTTTTTTTCTATAAATTCATTGCATCCTACTACATTTATAGGATCATATTTACCCTCTTAAAATACGGTTTACTTCTCCAAATATACCTTGATCAGCCTTAATGAAAAAATGTGAAGACAAAAGCATTCAAGGTTAAATCTAATTCACTAGATTACATAGTGCAAGAAATGTTTTTAAACATATTGGAAGAAGTTAATGGTGACTCTAAATATATGCTTACTAGCAGAGATGGAGTGAAAATATTATTTAAGTAACAGATATAAAAAAACACATAACAAAACACATAAAAATAATTAACTTGATATTTTGACTGTAAAGAACATAATCAAACATAAATGGAGTAAAGTACCTATGCTTTCAAACTTTTTATGACAAATGGCCTGTCAAACCAACCTCCTAAGTGACAACTAAAAGCATATCATCACTTTAAAATATTGCATTAAATTTTATAGCTTAGTTCAGTATGGCTTAGGTAGAGTGATATGACTTTTGTATAATCTGAACATATTAAAACAAAGCACTGAAGGAATGGCAGGTCAATATGCAATTAAGCAAAAAAAAGTATTTATGATAGTGTCAAATATATTTGTTACCTGGGAAATACTCAGGGTAGATGTTAAAACCAAATGATGATATGAAGTGATGCTTCCAATACATCAATTATGCTCTGAACTTAATGAAACTGAGCATGACAATCATTCAAAAAAGAACTTAAGAACTTGATGTATAAAATGAATTTCTTACTATTGTATTTCCTATATTCTTATATTCATTTTCATGAATATTCCTAGAACTTCTGCAATTGCCACAAACTAAGGAAAAACAGCTTTTGGAAGACTCTAATTGATATTGGATTTCTTATGTTCAAAATTAATTTGTAAAATAAATATAATAATACAAAATGTATAGAATCTTGCTAGTATAAACCTTCTGCTGGTAATCTTCATTCATAGCAACTATGTGCATCACCAGTCTTCTCTGAAAACATTATCTACTATATTAATAAGTTTAAATACTCAACATTATAAGAAAATCAGTACCTTTGATTCATGCCATAAATTTAACCTACTGTGCCACTAAAATCTCCTGAGTTACAACCTCAATAAGTATTCTGGATGTCTACATAAGAATGAACATCGACATCTTCTAATGTTATCACAGATGTACTTTACAAAGTGATGTAAAGGCAAGTTGTCAGGTAGTATGATCAATATTTACATGCAAATTTGTCCACTTTGACTAATATCCTGAAAATAGCTGTTGACAATTTGCTTCCTTTTATGTTTACCCTTACTTTTCTATGATTTTCAGTGAAGCATTCAGTTTTTTTCTTATTTCTTTCACTCTTAATTTTATGAACTCAAGGTGGAAAGTTGTGTTTAGTTTAATATTCCCCAAATTTAAGTTGAGCTGTGACCCAGATCAAAAGAGTTATTTTATTTTCCTCCAATCTGAAAAATGTTGATTCAATCTCTGTATTTGGGGAAAAAAAGATTAAGAAGTTAAAAATACAGATCCTGAGTACTTTTTTTTACCTGTACGCCATAGGTTTACTTTTTTCCTGGATTTAAAATGAATCTTTATTCATTGAGATTCTCAAACAGTTTATTAAATATATTTCCTCCACAACTAAAATTAACACTAGGATTTCTCAGAAAAGCTAAATGAGTTAAATGTGTAGTAAATTCACTGTGTTTGAAATCTGTTCATTGTAAAATCTGAGTCTGAGTGTTGAGCTTTACGCCAACATTTTCACTGTCCTCATTCACTTTCATCAAGAGGCTCTTTAGTTCTTCACTTTCTGCCATAAGGGTGGTGTCATCTGCATATCTGAGGTTATTGATATTTCTCCTGGCAATCTTGATTCCAGCTTGTGCTTCATTCAGCCCAGCATTTTGCGTGATGTACTCTGCATATAAGTTAAATAAGCAGGGTGACAATACACAGCCTTGATGTACTCCTTTCCCAATTTGGGATCAGTCTGTTGTTCCATGTCCTCAGTTCTAACTGTTGCTTCTTGATCCGCATACAGATTTCTTAGAAGGCAGGTAAGGTGGTCTGGTATTCCCATCTCTTTCAGAATCTTCCACAGTTTGTTGTGATTCACACAATCAAGGGCTTTGGTGTAGTCAGTAAAGCAGAAGTAGCTGCTTTTCTGGAACTCTCCCGCTTTTTTTTTTTGAAGATCCACCAGATGTTGGCAATTTGATTTCTGGTTCCTCTGCCTTTTCTAAATCCAGCTTGAACATTTGGAATTTCACAGTTCACATACTGTTGAAGCCTGGCTTTGAGAATTCTGAGCATTACTTTGCAAGCATGTGAGATGAGTGCTATTGTGCAGTAGTTTGAACATTCTTTGGCCTTTCCTTTCTTTGGGATTGGAATGAAAACTGACATTTTCCAGTCCTGTAGCCACTGCTGAGTTTTCTAAATTTGCTGACATATTGAGTGCAGCACTTTCACAGCATCATCTTTTAGGACTTGAAATAGCTCAACTGGAATTCCATCACCTGCACTAGTGTTGTTTGTAGTGATGCTTCCTAAGGCCCACTCAACTTCACATTCCAGGATGTCTGGCTCTAGGTGAGTGATCTATAGCTTCCTTGAATGGTCCATTTCAAGAAATAGTGGCCTTCCTTTAATGGTTCCTTACAAATAGCAGTTGCCAGGTATAATCCTATTTAGGCTGGCATGTCCATGATGGAGATCAAATTGACCCTGGGAAGAAAGGACAATGAAGCAAACGAGAGTCTGCCTAGCCTAGGCTGGTGCTTGGGGCCCCAGCTTATGATGAAGGCAGACCTCAGCGAAGGCACTGACTTAGGGACCTCAGCGTGGGGCTTGGAGCACTCCCCATGGGTGTTTATATGTAGAATTCAGAAAAAAATCCATTTTATATTTTCAGTATATGTTATCAACTCAATTTAAGATCCTTCAGATTTTTATAGAGGTTTTAAACCATTCAAATATATTATTCTAATTGTTATTTAGATGTCATCTTCTATAATCCTGTTTTATGCTCTTATTTTACTGATTTCTTTTTAATTACCTAATTACTTATTTTGTAATATATTACAAGTTTTGAAATTCTAGGGTATTCTTTTTTCCATGCTGCCTTCAAAAAAAGAAGAGTTGAACATTTTTATAGCTTCTAGCTTCTCCCTTACCTTCTGACTCTTCCCATATATCTGTATTTTATCTTGACGTTAGAGTCCATTAATTGCCACTTGTTTTTCTTTTGTTTCCTACTCTGATCCAGCAGTTATACCAGTTAAGATTTCAGTACTAGCCTTCCTTTAATTTTGATGTTCTGTATTCTAATTTATTTGTATTAGTCTTTCTCCTATCTTAATGATGTGGTTTAATTAAACCTAATTGTTTCTTCTCAAAAACAATAGCCACACTTAGTGGATATTCTATTATTGGTACAAAATAATACCTATAACTTTGAAAAATCAATCATTTAACTCTTCATGTTCATCAGTGATTCCATGATTCTTTTTGAATTTCTGGAGACATATTTAGGTATACCCTATACAGTATGTTTTTATATATAAGACTAAAGGATGATCAATTTAGATAAAACAGGAATTTGTTCTAAGTGAACAAAATGCTAAAAAAATATAAAAAGAAAAAAGACGTTGTTGAGCTCAAAGTGTGGAATTCCACATTTAAGATTGTAGATTACATCTCCCAGTGTTTTATTCAGGAGAGGATATTTAAATAAATGGTGCAATCCATATTTGTTTGTTATGTTATTTAATTGTGTTTAGCATTGAAAATTAAAGTTAAAATTGTTAATACTTTCAGTAGTAGCTTATATTCGTACATTTTACTTTGAACATACTAGGTCATTTTTAAATTTCTCTTAGTTCCCAATATTGAAAATTTATTTCTTCTAGTTCTAAGTTTTTTTGTTTTATTTATTACATCTTTGCTTATTTACTCATCGTTCTTTGTTCTGTGTTTTTCTCTGGGGACTTCTCTTACTTACACAGTATATTTTTATTCTCCATTTCCTAGTGGAATAAAATTGCTCCAATCTGTTTTCTATTTCACTTACTTGATTTTCTTCAAGGCTAATTCTATGACACTATGTTAAATGTTTTCAATGTTTTTTTTTTTAATACAGAAATTATTTCCATCTTTCTGGGATCAGTGTTACGATCCAGCTTCAGTTTACTAGCCATTGATATGCATTGTTTTTATAAAACTTTCTAGGAATTCATATGAAAGTCCCTCTTTAGGAATTCATATTATCTTTAAATTTTGTGATTTTTCTTTTTCTTTGATGTTATAGAATATTTTGCTTGCCTATTTGTTTTAAAGTGAGAACTGAATTTTAAAAATTAATACTCTCTATTAAATATTAATACTCTCTATTAATCTTCTGGGATACAGAACTTGAAACAGACATAAAAGTCCCAATGTTTGTAACTGGAAAATGGACCAGCTTAAGAAGTTCCCTTTATTTGACTTCAAAACTCAAATATTTCCAGAAACACATTTCTCTTAAAACAACAACAACAACAACAACACAACTCTGGATTTCATGTTGGCAATTTAACATCCCAAGGGAGGAATAAATGAATGAACAAAAATGTATTTATAAATGGTTACTGAAAGCCATATGTTAGAATGTAGATAGCAGCACTCTTTCTAATAGCTCAAGCTAGTAAACCAAACAAGTAGCAAAAGCAAATTTTCAAGAACAGCAGAATGAATAAATTGTAGTATATCCACAAAATGTGATATTAAACAACAGTACTAATGAATAAACTACTAACAGTGCCAGTACTCACACACATAATATTGAGTGAAAGATTCAGCCACAAAACCTTATCTATGGTGAAGAGAAGTGGGCTCTTCAGTGAGAGCACTTGTGACTGGGAGGGAGCAAAAGGCCCCACTTTGGAACTGGGAAGGTTTTTTTTATTGCTCTGGAAAGGTGTTATATGAACATGTTCACTATGTGAAAATTTATTGAGAAATGTGATTTATGCAACTGCATGTGTGACTTACACAGTTGTTTGTGTGCTTGTTATACTCAATAGCTTATCTTAAAAATGTGTGGAATGTAGGGGTAACCACTTGCATCTGTATCTGCCATACATGAGTAATTAATCACCTGCATTATCTGTGACAGATACGTTGTCTAATGATAGCAGGTATCATATGCCATAAAATAAGAATAAGTGTTATGCCATAAATGAATGAAGAGAGGCTGAGATAATTTTGATGAGAAAACAGAAATGACTTCATACAGGAATTGTCAATTTAGAGGATTGATTAGATGCATAGAGAGATAAAATGAAAGGAAATCAGTTAAGAAACTACTATAAAACTACAAGGATTGTATCTTAAGATTTAAGGGTATTGTGTCTTGAGAAGTTAGGTGATTTCTAAATATTTGCCAAATGTGAACAACATTATACTGAATGCTATCTTTGACAATAAACTGAATTACCACATGAAGGAAAGAAAGCACAAACTTTTCTCGTTATTTATACAAATTATCTTTTGGGAAAATTCTGGCCATGAGCATGGGCTTTTGAAATTTTGATTCTCATTGAGCAAAAACACATTGAACAAAATTTTGTTTATATGGTCATTAGCATGTTGGAAATATGGGAACTAATAAACATCAAAAAAGTGACAAAGTAATTGCAAATTACACATTATGAAGATTTCCAACTCAGTGAACTCATTGATTTATCTTTGCACTTGTTCTTTTTCTTTATTTAAAAAGTGTAAAACAATATTCTAGAAATGCAGATGTAAGAAAATATAAGAAGAAAAAATTGCATATACCCAAGCAGAGACATTACTTTGTCAACAAAGGTCCATCTAGTCAAGGCTATGGTTTTTCCAATAGTCATGTATGGATGTGAGGGTTGGACTATAAAGCAAGCTGAGTGCTAAAGAATTGATGCTTTTGAACTGTGGTGTTGGAGAAGACTCTTGAGAGTCCCTTGGACTGCAAGGAGATCCAACCAGTCCATCCTAAAGGAGATCAGTCCTGGGTGTTCATTGGAAGGACCGATGTTGAAGCTGAAACTTCAATACTTTGGCCACCTGATGCGAAGAGCTGACTCATTGGAAAAGACCCTGATGCTTGGAAAGATTGCGGGCAGGAGGAGAAGGGGACGACAGAGGATGAGATGGCTGGATGACATCACCAACTCAATGGACATGAGTGTGGGTAAACTCTGGGAGTTGGTGATGGACAGGGAGTGCTGGTGTGCTGCGGTTCACAAAGAGTCGCACATGACTGAGTGACTTCCCTACCATGGATTAAATGTATCCATTCATCCACTGAGACAGTGTCTGTTGCAGAGGGTCTAACTTCACTTTCAGCAGCGTTATTCAAAGAACAAACAGAAAAACCCAGCAAGTCCACTAAATGTGGACTTCATCAATCAGCTAGCAAACACAACCAAGTCTAAAAGAAGTCAATGATTATTTCTATTGGTTCAGAAAGCAGAAAATCAAATATGTAGCAGCTCTGGATTTCTTCAAGAATGGCACATTGTCTGAGGTCAACAAAACTTTCTGCCAACGTTACTTCTCCCTGCAAAAGATCTTATCAGTATCACAACTGCAGACAACCCTGTCATTTTAAATGAATTTGGAAAATGATGTCACTTACAACACTGAACTGTGAAATATAAATGAGAAAGGAAGCAGATGTAGACTCAAAAGAAGAAAAATAACTTAAAAAAAAAAACCCTCCAAATTTATTCTTAGCTCATGTAGAGGTGATGGTGACAAATAAGAATCCATAGAAGGGAAATAGAGAAGGAGACCAGTGGGGTGGGGTGAGACTCAATGAAGAGAGACAGGAACAGCATCAGAAAGCCAGGCCACCTCCTCTCCCACCCCATTCTCATTCTTGCCTCATACTTCCCTGGCTTGGCACTTTATACAAATATGTAACTGCTTGGGGAACTCCTTGAAGAGGAATTGTGGGGGGAAAAAAACCTCTATCCACTTGTCCACAGTGGACAACCTGGTTAAATAAGCTTGCTTTACTGCAATCTCCAATTGAAAGTAAGTAAAATCAAATGAGGAGTATATGAAAAAATAAGATGTATAAATGTGGGAAGGAAAGAACAGTACATGCATAGTTAGTAAAAGAAATTTCTAAAGCCTCATCATGTGTGCAGACTGTAACAAACTGATCATTTCCAGATATTTTAAGTCAAGACAGTACCAGATCACTGGCATTCCATAAACCAGAACAGAACTCTGACCTGGTGACATCAATCATCCAATTAAGTCATGCAGAGCAGCTTAAAGAACCATGCTTCAGTTTGTAGCTCATAGTATAATTCTCACTGTAGCCTTTCTGCCCATAAAAAGCAAAGATTTTAGAGCAGAAAACCTTCATGTCAATAAAGTGTATATATATATATATATATGTGTGTGTGTGTGTGTGTATTTAGATTGGTTCATTCTTAGGCTCCTGTACTGAGCTAGATTAATAAAAAAGCCTCATGAGCAGAACTGATAGAGAAATGCCCAGATTTTTGTGTTTTATGCTTTGTTTTGTTTTGAGTTGGGAAATCCATCTTGTCTCAACTCCTAATACCCAGTAAAGGCAAAGGGGACAAGTCCTCAGGATAAAGGGTATGGGAGGCAATGCCTTGTTTATACACTTACTCTGTGACCTTAGGCAAGTCATTCCCCCCCTCTCAACTTCAGTGCACCCTTGTAGAGTGTGGTTGGTAATAATACCTCTTCCTGGGATTGTTTCAAAAATGTAATTAGATAATGCCTACGAAAGCACTTTGAGAACTCTAAAGTGCTCTGCAAATATAAAGGATAAAAGATTGGAAAGCAGCCTCTGGGTGGCTCCTTCTCAAATATGCCCAGATATTAACATTTTAGTGGTGAAAAAGGAGTGCTAATATTTCTCATTGGCACTTTTGTACTGCAGAAGTCCGTAATCTAAGTAGAAGGAATATATTTTTCCTTGAGGCTCAATAAAGCTATTTTCATTTTAATTGGGAATTTGTGACACATAAACATTTTTACTTTCCCTGAATTGACCCTGTTGGAAAAAAAAAAAAATTCAAACGTTGCTCACCACTTGTCTAATGGAAAAATCCAAAAGTCAAAGGAACCCTGTCCTTATCTTGCCATCAAAACCTTGAGTGTGACCTTGGACAAGTTACTATTCTTCACATCAATCAGTTCTATGCAACAAATATTTATACAGTCCCAAATGTATGCCAAGTTCTGGGCTAAGCTTGGCCTGAAGAACAAAGAAAAGAGCAGAAGACATCGTCCTTTACATCTAAGAAGTTTACAGTTTAATAAATTTTTTCATCTTCCAAACAGAAGGGGTCTCTCAGATGTGTTATGAGGATAAAAGGATTGCATGAGAGAGTGCTTGACAAAATTGGAAAGTGATACATATGCAAAGTGATATTATCACTAGACATGAAACCATCAGTGGCATGAAAATGGTTAAAGAATACTTAAAGCTAAGGGATTGTTTATAGAGCTTCTGCTCCATATAAAGAGGCCTACATATATTACTTCATCCACACAACAAACTGGTTAGATAGACAGTAATGACTGCTTTTGACTAGTGGAAAAATTGAGACTCATTGGTTAAAGTGACTTAGCTAATGAATTAGAACTACTATGCAAACCAAGGTCAGTCTCATGCAAAAACTTACAAAAACAGTTGATGCAGACTGTGCATTGCTTCAGAAATCCACACACATTTTCACTGGAAAAGGAGTTGCCCAAACTTAACAAGCAGCAATAATCAGCTGTATAAATAGCTAAGAAGATATTTTTTTCAACTTATTTTTTTAAATGTACTTGAAGAAAGGGAACAAACGAACTGTAAGTTAATTTCACTAGCTTAATATATCAAGGTAAAGGAATATAAAAATGGTATCACTGTTTTCTTAACTTCCTAGACACAAGTCATGCCTAGAATAATTTTTGTCTAAAAGCAAAACTAATGTTGTTTTCTGAATCCTTAAGTAGCTAGAATGGATGGCAAGACTACACATTTCAGCACTCATAAGGTTAAAAGAATCATTTAGAGAGGACTTGGTGAAATAATTTCTGTAATGCTTTCTGTGTGGATTAGCATACCAAGCAAAATACAAAAGGTAGCTTAATGCCTAGATATATTAAAATCAAGAGCTTAACGTCTAATATCCTCTCTCCAATCAGGTATGGATTTACAAAACATTTTACTATGGTTGTTATTTTTCCTGGCTAAAACTCACAACTAAATCCACTAGCCTGAAAGATTGCTGAGTTATATTGGTATGATTTCAAAATTTATCTTCAACCTATGGAGCAGAATGATATAAACTCTGGGGGTATGTAAAAGCTTGAAACTGCTTAGAAACAGCTAAGAGGGGTGCATGTAAATCAAGCAGTCTGGAATTATAAATATGTAATAACTATTTAGGAAAAAATAAACTTAAATGATTGACTCCCTTGCTGACCTAAATGGCTATGAATTAACATGGTTCCCTCACAGCAGGAAGAGAGCTACTAATATTTATCTAGCATCTACTAAATGCTAGACCCTGTGGTACATGCTTTTTATACATTATTTCATTTACCTCCCATAAAAACCCTACGAAGCAAGTAATGCTGTCTTTATGTTCAGGCCAGATGATGGAAAATCCTGATGATAGGAATGGGATTTGTAAGTTAAATAATGATCCAAAACACACAACTCATAAATAGCAGAGTCAAGATTCATCGCCTAGTCTGTCTAGTCGCTTCAATATCCTGCATCCCTTTTCATATTAGCTGCCTTAGAAGCTGTCATCTCTTCTCTGTTTGCCATGTGCAAATACAAAATCCTTGAAAGGCAATGAAAAGGCAATGAAAAGAATTCCCATTACAGGTTCATTCATTCACTTAACAAATAATTATTAAGTACCTGCTCTTTGTCGAGCCCAGTGATGGGCAACACAGTGGTGAAGAAAGCATATATAGGTTTTGTTCATATGGGGTGTTTTTGTTTAGTCACTAAGCCGTGTCCTACTCTTGAGACCCTGTAGACCGTAGCCTGCCAGGTTCCTCTGTCCCTGAAATTCTCCAGGCAAGAATACTTGAGTGGGTTGCCATTCCCTTCTCCAGGTGATCTTCCCAACCCAAGTATCGAACCTGTGTCTCTTGCATTGGCAGGCAGATTCTTTACCACTGAGCTATCAGGAAAGCTCTCTTATGAGGTTTACAGTATGAATTGTTTTACATTTTGAACTCAAGGAGTCTCAAAATAACTCAGAATTGAAAATAAACTAGACTCCACTTTGTGAACGGGATGTTTCTAGTCTGTCATTCACTGTCTGGTGACTCAGGCTAAACATTAAGCACATTGAGTGCTGTTGTATCATCTATAAAATAGAGATAATAAAAATTGTAGTGTTTACCTCAAGGTGGTAATATGAGGAATATATAACACAATGCATATGAAATCACCATCAACAAAGATAGACAGATGCATATACCCATATAAGGATTATCATTCAGCTTATTAAGGAAAAGATACACTTTTAGGTTATGAAAAAGTAATTATGTGACATGATGGCGACAGTTTCTACCAGACTGCATAGTTTTGAAGCTCTTGCTCATGTAGACATATAGATGATAAATTGGAAAAATGAATTGCAGAAAAAATGTTTGTTTTTTTTAATTATTCTAATTATTTGATTACAGTACCAAGGCAATTTGGAACCTCATAGAGCATAACTTTGGAGTTTTTATCTTGTGGATTTAGATTTAACTGATCAACCCAAATGCTTTACCAACACTGGGTGGTGACAGTATACCAGCTTAACAGAAATATTTAACACAAAGAGATGCTCATTGTCCAGTGTGCCAGGCACTGTGATGGGCACAAGAGATGGGCCATATTATCAGGGAACCTGTGGTCTACTGAGGGAGACAGATGCTATTCGTCATTGCTGAATGTTAAAGGAGGAATGTTTAGGGCATTACAAAAACACAGTCTGAAGTCATTTAAATCCATTCTGTTGTTGTCGTTACTTAGCCACTCAGTTATGAACAACTCCTTATGATGCTATGGACTGTAGCCTGCCAGGTTCCTCTGTCCATTGGATTTCTCAAGCAATAATACTAGAATGGGTTGCCATTTCCTTTTCCAGTGGGTCTTCCCAACCCAAGGATTGAACGTGTGCCTCCTGCATTGCCAGGTGAATTCTTTACCACAGAGACAACTGGGAAGCCCTAAGAAAGAGCTACCCTGGGCATAAAGACTTCTGAGGATGTGTTGAGGAATGTGAAATTTCTCCTCACAGTAAATATTAGGAGACTTTGATTCTGAGTTGAATTTTGACTTGAGGACAAGCAATAAGATTACAATCAGACTTGCTCTTATGAGCCATCCCTCAGGTATCTGGGTGAAGAATGAGTTGGTAAAGTTAAGCCAGGAGGCTGATCAGGAGCATGCTGAAATCTCTCAGCTGGAATTTCTGCTGAGTTACCATGATCCAAGATGAATAATAAGTGACTACCATAAAAGTAAATCATAAGCATAGTGAATTATTTGCCAGAGAAAGGAAATGCTAACTGCAATGCAGGAGACTCAGGAGATGTGGGAAGATCACCTGGAGGAGAAGGACATGGGTTCACAAAACAGCAAAAGTATAGTGAATCATTTGCCAAAGAAATGAAATACTAATTGAAAAGCCAGAAGTGTACTGAGTAAGATGAGGAAGATCACAGAGGTGACTGAAGTGACTTCCTTTGGCTTAGATTGACTGGACTTCCAGGATTGACTGGAACAATATTCCTTGCTCTCACCTCTCTGGGCCTCCCAATTATCCTTTTGTCAGGGGGAGAAGTGTGATTGCTGCCCTTTCAGTAAGTGAAATGCAGGCCCCATCTGTGGGATGCTGAAGGCCAGGCTGATACAGCATTTACTTAGTAGGGGGCAAGGGTCTTCTCTGGCTGAGAATTCATTTGTGGCTTTCAGCCCTCCCTTTCTCATCACATTCATAGCACTCAGACTATTTCTCCTCTGCACACATCACTGCTGTAGAACAAGGTATTTTTTGTCTCCCACAGGAGGATGGATTTATTCATTTCAGTGGTATCATAATATTGAACAGCTGGTCATTGTACCTCACTGTCTCCCTTCTCACACACTTCTGCTTTGTCAGCCACAGTCCCATGGCCAAAGGCTGTGAAAACCAAAGAAAACGTGTTACAAAAGCAACTATGCTGTTGAACAAAACATATAAACCCTTTGGATATAAGTGAAAAATCTAACAATTCATTTATCTGTCCTTTTCTTAATGGACTCTTAAAAAATAAGTTTCTGTTGATATAAAGCCTCATATTTAAATGATCTATCTCATATTTTTATAGTTATAATAATTATTGACCTAACTTAATTTGTGACTTTAAAAGGAGTATATTACTAGGTAGATCAGTTATGCAACCAGAACATGGAAATGAAATAAACTATTCAGAATTCACAGATAAATTTAATAACTGCTGATACATAACAGCAGGACATATGACTCCAGGATGAATTGCCAACTCCCACACCAGGTATAACCCCGGAAAAGAAAATGGCAACCCACTCCAGTGTTCTTGTCTACAGAATCCCATGGACAGAGAAGCCTGGCAGGCTACAGTTCATGGGGTTGCATAGAGCTGGACACAACTGAAGCAATTTAGCACACATGCAAACCAGGTCTACAGGCTCTGGTTAGCTAAACTGACCCTTTGATCAAACTGTAAAACAGGCTCAAAGATAATCTTTGTTCAAAGTCAAAACTCCATGTGTAAGTCTTCCCATTACTATCTTTATATTATCTGTGGACTTTTGATTGATATTGGAATGATAATAATAATAATATAGTAGCAATAACAAAAACAATGATAATTGAGCAGTTGTCACATAATGGTTAATATTAAAACAACAACAACAATAAGGAAATAACAACCCACTCCAGTATTCTTGTCTGGGAAATCCCATGGACAGAGGAGTCTGGTGGACTGCAGTCACAAAGAGTCGGACACAACTTAATGACTAAACAAGAGCTGCAGCAAGATGATTAAATAGGCAGGTTCTGGTTCACATTTCTAGGTTTAATGTACTGGCTCCAACACTCTAACACAATGTGTGAGCTCAGGCAAGTTACTTATCCTCTCTGATTTTCTGTCTGTCTGTTTCTCTTTTTCTAAATAACTGTCATTAATGTGTAAGAAAAAAATGTTCTGTTATGGTTACTGAGGGAAAGATGGGGGAAAAGAATAGCTATGGATTTTGGGATGGGCATGTACATCACTTCTACATTTAAAATAGATAACCAACAAGGACCTATTGAATAGCACATGGAACTCTGCTCAATATTATATGAGCCTGGATGGGAGGGGAGTTTGGGGGAGAATATACATATACATGTATATGTATAGCTGAGTCCCTTCACTGTTCACCTGGGACTATCACAACATTGTTAATCTGCTATACACCAATCCAAATGAAAAGCTAAAAAAGAAAGAAAAAAATGTTGGTGGATTATAATAATACCATCTAACCGATGTCTTTTAAGGATTAAAAAAAATAATACCTATTAAGTGCTTAGAAAATTATCTGGTACATAGTAAACATTCAATAAATGTTGCCTACAATCATTATTTTTAAAATATATTACTAAAGTATTATTAGTATTATTGTCATCATTGTTACTACTAGAAGAACTGACTTATTTGAAAAGGCCCTGATGTCGGGAACGATTGAAGGTGGGAGGAGAAGGGGACGACAGAGGATGAGATGGTTGGATGGCATCACCGACTCAATGGACATGAACTTGAGTAAACTCCGGGGGTTGGTGATGGACAGGGAGGCCTGGCGTGCTGCGGTCCATGGGGTCGCAAAGTCAGACATGACTGAGCGACTGAACTGAACTGAATCATTATCTGACCTCCTTCTGGCTCACAACAATCTCATGAAATAGGAGGGAATAGCTCTGCAGTTATTCAGCTTATTGAGGGATTGAGTCAGGGTTTGAATCAGATATGCCCAATATCAAAGTCTATAAGGCCTTACTTATTAATTTTTTATTGCTCCTATCACAATTACCAAAAGCTTATTGTCTAGCATGGGTCTCACTGGGCTAAAATTAAAGTTTGGCAAGCCTATGTCCTTTTCTGTGTTTAGGGGAGAACCCATTTGCTTGCTCATTCATGTTGATGGCAGAACTCAGTTCCTTGTCGTTATCAGACTGAGGTTTCCATTTCCTTGCTGTCAGCTAACTATTCCCAGCTTCTAAAGATCAACAAGACTCTGTCTCATAACATCCTTCCTTCAATGTCAAATTGAACTTCACAGAGCAAAGGCCCTTTCATACCTCAAATGTCTCCTGCCTATTCTTCCAATCACATTTCTCTGACTCCTCTGCCTTCCTCTTCCACTTTAAAGGGCCCATGTAATCAGACCCACACAGATAATTCAAAGTAGTCTCCTTATCTTAAGGCCATGACCTTAATTCCATCTTCCAAGTCCTTTTTGCCAAGTAGTGTAACTTATTCACAAGTTTCAGAGCCGAGGGCATGGGCATCTTCTGTGGGCCATCATCCTGTATATTATACTGTGGCACCTCTGATTTGTGTGGGGGATCAGCTGGAGTCAGAGCAGTAAAACTGAAAGTGATACAGGAAGAGGAAAATGAGCATTATAAGCAAGAGGATAGGTCAATCAAACTTTCTAAAGATAACTCTAATTGCATACTAAGTATGAGACCAATGGTGAAAGCAAGAGTGTGGGTACAATAGATCAGTTTCTTGAGAAACAAATCACAAACTTATTAAAGTAATAAATAGGGAAAAGCAAAAAACCTAAAAGAAATTATGGATACATATTAATTTGACAGTACTAATTAATTGGTTGAAAAGAAATGAACTACAAAGAAAAATTAATAGAGTTGAGCAAATAAGATGTGTATACAAGAATATTTCAAGGGACTAACATCACAAATTTATTAATATCTCTTACCAATCAATAATATGAAAACTCCAGTAGACATGTAGGCAAAGGAAATGAATAAACAGGAAATTCATAACTGAAGAAGCATCAGTGTTCAATCAACATATGGAAACATACACGCACACACGCACACAAATACACGTATATGGAACTTAGGCAAAGATAAAAATTTGCCTATCAAACTTAGGCAAAGATAAAAATTTGCCCAAGTAAGAATGTTTCCCTGGTGATATAGCTTCTAAATATTTATCTCCGGGAACTAAGCATAAATATACACCAAAATATGTATAAGGATACACATCAGAGCATTATTTACTTATAATAGAAAAAAAATTAAGAAAAAGGGTATGTGCACCTAAAATGTTCCCTTATGTTTGCAATGGATGTCTTATATAACCACTGTTTAATGTTTTTGACCAAGCATGTGAACATAATTTGGTATAGAAAACAAATAAAATAAAAATCTATTAAACATGTTTTGAGGAGAAAATAAAAATCAAGTTATTGAGATTTTCCTAAGAATAAAGATTTGAAAAGTAATCAGAGCTATCCAAGCCATAGTGAACCCAATAGGAAGCTGCTTTAAAACCTTTTGGAAGAGTTCAAGGTACAAACACAGAACTATTAGGGAAAAATAAACCAGGATAAAAGCTAAAATACAAATGTGAAGCAAGTGCATAAATACATCTGGTTTAATGGAGACTGGAACAAACACGGAATTTAGAAAGATACTATCATAAGCTGAGTAAGATTTAGTCATCAGTTTTCATTTAATGATTCAGAATTAACCATGATTTTCACTTAACGAGTAAGATTTATGGTACTCTACAAGACTGAAAATATTAGTAATTAATACAAAAGGCTTGGTAAAGAAATATGATCACTCACTCAAAGACAATTCAATATTGGAAATGAAGCATGATTACTTTATATCCAGCAGAAATTTATAATACTAAATTGACAGTAACATTTAACTATAGGAAGAGAATTTAATTTCACTCAGATTTCACACTATGAGTAATGAATAATCAACTCGGGAATAATTGTAGTCATAAAACATCATTATTCATATACTTCACCTCCCAGGGCATCTCTGCACAATATTGACTATGAGAATCCTGAATCAAAAAATGGGGAAATGGTCATTCCCATTGGCATCTGAAACAGTTTTAACAGTAAATACGAAAAATACACAAGATCATAAATGATCAGTCAATAAAGAACAAGAGATATTAACCAAAAATATGTTTCCCTTACTTCAGGATATCTACCTGGAAAGAATGGAGCTATACTTTTCAGGAAGATTAAATGTGAAGGCACTTCCATGTACAAAAACACTAATACTTTGATTACTACCATCTTCCTCTGAAGAGCATTTCATTTCCCCCATTATTCCTCTTCTTAAAATCCATTCTTTAGAAAATGTTTCAATTCTGTCCAAAAAATTATTTCCAATAATCTTGTCACTTTAATATTGTTCACATGCTACAATTTTATACACAGTGTGTGAATCCCTGTATCCTGTGTTAAGTTTACATTTTCAAGAGTAGATGAGTTCTACTGTCCTATGGAAATAGTATATTACTAAGAAGAAGAGAAATTCAATAGAAAACCTTTGTAATTCCTTGCTTCCCTTTTCATTTAAGTAGTAGTCAAGAAAGGTCAAGCTCCCTACCCAGATCTGCCCTAAATCAAGTACTATGTGAAACTGCCTAGGAAAGTCCAGTGAATCGAAAAGACAGGTTATCCCCAAAGTCAAAGAATACAAACTTCTGATACTTAGGATCTTCCAAAGAGACATCATAGCCTTTCTAAATCAGTATTTAATTATAAGCTGGAGAGTCCATGTGAGTCACCTAACAGGGATCACTTTGCTAAGAGACTCAAGAGGCTCTTCAATTAAAGTCTTACAGTAAAACTGAGCCTGGGTCCACTGTCATCATGGAATAAATACACTACCAAAATGCCAAAGGACTAAAATGAAGAATTGAGAATCCATAAACACATAAATATACATTTGTAAACCCCATTTAAGCCACAGGGATGAAAAGAAGGAAGAGATGACTGTTTCAATGACTAAGAAAGTTAATACATTTCTATTTGCTCTTTAGCTCCATCAGTTAAAGCGTTAGCACCAATGCTGTCTATGTGCTGCAATGTAGCCATTCATACTCAGCCTGTAAAGACCACAGGGCATGACTGGGAGTTTGTCATGTTTTCTGCATATTCCAAAGGGTTAGGTACTACTAGGAGATTGCACTAATAATAAAGCATGCTCTCATGAATTCACACTAATAACTACAAAACCAACACGAATTGCAGAATTGGAGAGATTAATGGAAATGCGAAGACACACAATGAGCAAATCAGCCCTACTTCATCAAGCAAATGTACTTTGCTGTACAATAACAAAGATAATTGAAGACTGTGCTGGAAGGGAGCCTAACAGTCTAATAAGTACTTGGCTGCAATTCACTTGCCAATCAGAAACTGAGACATGACAAGTTCTGAAACAGGTAATGCCTGATTTGAGCAGCAGCCTTATTGTTCATTATTTCAAATTTGACTTAGAGGGTTATACTAGAGAAAAAAAAAAGATTTTGGAGGAGGGACCAATTGATCAACATGAATTTAACTTAAAGTTCTACCATATCTTAAATCCACTTTTTTTGGTCTCCCAGTAATCAAGATATTACTTTTTTTATATATGTAAAAGAGGAATGCAAATCAAAGTAATCAAACTGCTGCAGTTTCCCACTCATGGAATAGGCTGCCAACATTTTTGAGTAATGGAATCTTACTAGTTGTATACCTTGAGCTAGTTTTCTTTAAAGTTTAGTACACTCTGCTGGAAAACATAAATAATAGTGCCCACCCTGTAGGGTTGCTGTAAGGATTAATTAAGATGCACCATGGATTTATTTGGTTGGTAGCAAATAAAGATGGGATGTGTAGGACCAATGATAGCTCCCAGCATTTCTTTGCATAAATCTATATGAATGACAAATTTTATTTTTGGGTTGCAAGAGGAAGAAAGAGGATGACCAGAGGCAGAGGATACCAAGTTGAGAAAATAGAAAATGAAGTCAATTATCCAGCCACCTCAAGTTCTAAAAAAATAGAAGTGTGTGAGGCAGAAGACAAGGGGTTATTTTGACAAAGAGTAGTCTGCCACTAGTGGTAAAGAACCTGCCTGCCAATGCAGGAGATATAAGAAAAGCAGGTTTGATCCTTGGGTCAGGAATATCCCCTGGAGGAGGGCATGGGAACCCATTCCAGTATTCTTGCCTGGAGAATCCCATGGACAAAGGAACCTCAGGGGCTACAGTCCATGGGGTTGTAAAGAATCAGACACAACTGAGCGACTAAACAATAACAAAAATGGCCTCTCCTCCCTGTAGCTGCATGCCTATGGTCCTTAGAGTCACAAGGAGTTGGACACGGCTGAGTGACTTAGCACAACAGTGAAAAACTAGATGTGTAGTCAGCCACACATCAGGGCTTAGGGAACAGAGATTTAGGAAGAGCAAAATCCTTCCCATTTTTCTACCAGAGTGGCAGCATCAAGCCAGAGAGTAGAGCAGACAAGAAGTATCAGTAGTGCCGGCCATGCCCGACAAAGAGGCAAAAATTTCAACACACTGAGAGCAGTGGCCATTGGTGAAATCTCTTTCAGAACATTTTTGGGCGATAAATACTCAAGAGAACTCTAACAGAAAAGAACATGAGTAGACTTTTCTTAAGAAAAGTTTTAGAAATTCCAGAGCAATGGAAGAGCTTGGTAGAGAACTGAAGAGGGCTGCTAGAAGGAACTAGACAGACATTAAAATCTGGAGCTTAATGTATTTGGTACCAGCAACTAATAGCACCTGGGTCGTTTGAGTTGCATGTTCTCCATTTTGTTGTTGTGGTGGTGGTTTTTGCTTTTTATTAATACCCCAGCAAAAGACAAGCTCCTAGAGATAGGAGCACACCTCAAAGGTTTTGTATTGCTCAAATGTTTTGTGTTTCTCACATTACCCAGCACTGTGCTGGGCACAGGTTAGTTGTTTTACATTCATATTGACTTTCATAGTGCATAGGCCAGAGGAATGGATCAATAAGCAAATAAGTGGAGAGGATGCTTTAGAAAAAAATTGACAAACAAGACATAAATAAATCACCAAGAACAGATGGCATCCAACCAAATGTTTTTAAAGCAGTCAGAGGACACTGGAATTGCTGGCTGAAATGTTTAATCTTTCATTAGGATTGGACAGTGTACCAATCCATTGGCACATCGCCATCTCGGGTTTTGAGAAGACTTGGAAAGTGACCTTGGAACTGGTTTGCTGCTACAGAGTTGAAAATTACTAAATTATGTTGTAAATATTAGTTGTGAAATAAGCAGCTTTTAGTTGTTTTATAGAAAGGTAAAATAGGCCAAAAATGGAATTAAATTTAACTAAGTGGTGTGTGTATTTTGATGAGTAAGAGGACAAAGGGGGAACTAATGGGAATCATTTATTTCAACCTTTAGAAAGTCTTGGGACATTTCCAGACCGACAAATTCACTAGAAAATTAGGGAAAATGCTTACTCATGAAGAGAAATCTGACTTCAATAGAGGAAACAAAGGTAAGACTAAATTGTTTTTCTTTATCCGTATAAATGGTGACTTTGAAGTATGTAAGGAATAGTGACAGAACAGATATATACATATATATGTACATATATACATAATATTTTCAAAACTGATTTCAAAGAGGATGCAAACAACTTTTAAGAATGAGTGAGCTTTTGCCAAATAGAGAAGAGAGAGGACAGTTCAGGTGCAGGAGACAAGATGTTTCAAGGATACAGAGATTTAATGCTTCTATTGTATCAGGGAATAGCCTCAGCCCAGTAAGGAAGGAATGGCAAGAGTGGAGTTTGGTCTGGGCCAAATAAGCCCCCACTTAGAAACTGGCTGTATACTTTAGGCAACAGGGAAGGACAGTATTTCCAAGCACAGAATAGAGGTGATGCTATTAGACTTTCTTTAAGAAAATAATTTTGGAAATAGAATTTGAATGGAAGTCAGAAGAGATGAAGAGTTGACAGAGATTAGCAGCAATTAAGGTAAAAAGGGCAGGTTTTTTTTAAATTTATTTTTAATTTAAGGATAATTGCTTTACAATATTGTGTTGGTTTCTGCCATATATCAACATGAATTAGCCATAGGTAGACATATGTCTCCTCCTTCTTGAACCTTCCTTTCACCTCCCACTCCATCCCACCCCTCTAGGTTGTCACAGAGCACCAATTTGAGATCTCTGCATCATATAACAAATTCCCACTAGCTATATATTTTACATATGGTAATGTACATGTTTCCATGCTACTCTCTATATTCTTCTCACCCTCTCCTTCCCTAAAGGACAAGTTTTTGATGAATTTTCAGGTAGTGAAAAGGGGAACTCAAAAATGAAGCTGATATGTTAGAACTTGAGAGATTGAGGCATGAGATAGATAAGTCATATAGTCAGAGAGTAGGCAGAGCAAGCTATAATCCATTTAGTACAAACCACTTTAATTACAAGTAGAAATGTTCAATTGGCAGAAATATTGGTTGATAAAAAATAAGAGTGTAGACATGTAGACTTGTATCAAGATAAGAGTAATTGATATCTGAACAATGTCTATTTTATACCAACTTTTTGAAACACTTCTTATAGATCATAGCATTGAAGATTTCTTTCCTAATCTATCATTCTCCCATGTTTAAGGCATAGAATGATCATCTCCCCTTGGACTATCTGAATAATCCATTTACCATTCCCTCTGCTTCCAGTCCGTTTACCCTCAAAATCATTTGCATTCTGTAGTGTGTTCTCACATCTCTGATTCAAGTCGAAGAAACGCTGTCTACCTCCTCGTCTGGGATATTTATGTGGAATATCAACTGTCTCTGAAGGCTCTGGAAGCCCTGTAGCTTAGATATACGCTTCTCTTCATTTAACTCAGCATTTCCCAAATTTATGTGACTACAGAAATGCTGTATTATTTATTCTCACTTTTTGAAGTAAGGTTTTCAATACCTGAGAAACTAACTTTGGACTTCAATCCACTAAATACAGCAATTAAAATGCCACCTTATTTCTATCACTCTTGAATTGAAAGGAAATTTTTCTAGTTTCCTATGCTTTACTAAATCAAGGCCAAATGCACAAGTTTTCCATTCAACCCTCCAGAATCTAACACAAATGTACCTTTAAAATCTAATCCTGATTCTTTATGAACCTTTCCCAGCCCTTCCCCTGGGAACACGGTATTCTTGAGAGACTACTATGTTACAGCTATTTGTTCATATCAAAATTTTTCCAACAAGACCATTTTAACTGAGTGTTTTGATGGGAGTTGTTTTGAGATAAATAAGTGAAAATACCAACATTCAACTATTTGATTCTGGAAAACATTTTACCTTATCCTTCAGCCTCACTCCATCTCACCACTTTATGGTCAACTCAAGGTGGAGAACTGAATAACACAGAGGCCAGGGTGGGTGTGGAAGGAAATGGGCTGAAGAATGAAATGACTTGTGAGAAACACCTAGCAGACAAACAGCATATAGTCAGGAGTCATGTCACTATATTTTCTCCCCACTCAGGAAAACCATATATCACAGTAAACTGTTTGCTTATTCTTTCCATAGTAACATATACCTTGTATGAACTCTCTCTTAGCCTTTGATTTCTCACTTAAAAACAGCACTTCATAATGGAAATAGAATAAATAGCCAGCTTAATAAGGATACTTTTCCTATATATACAGGAAATTGTTTTTGATAAGCTTCCTGATTTGGCCTGTCAATGAAAACTATTGCCTGCCATATGAGTAAATAATAATGCTGCAGCCATCAAGCCATCACACTACAGCTGCCCAGTAAGGGGCCTAGTGAGCCCTGAGGGACCACAGAGTGGAGGCAGGATATGCCCTCCATCTAGCAGTCAGCTGTTGCAGTCACCCTGAGGGTGTACCCTTAAGGAGACTCAGGATAAGAAAACACAGGATACTGGCCCCAGATAGATGAGGTGCATATCAAAGGAATGATTTCAGTGAGCCCAGACTCTTGTATCTTCCAATACATAGAAAAGCATTACATTCACTAAGTTGAGATATCTGGTTTTCCTTAAGTGACAATAATCACTGTTGCAACTACCTGGTTTTTGTTGCAAATCTCCTATACATATTGGGTCTCCCACTTGCCTCCTTGGCGCAGCCTCTCAGAGTTATCTGAGATGCTGTGTCCCAGGTTTAAGTCCTCAGTTTTTCCCCCCCAATAAAACATAACTCTCAACTTTTAGGTTGTGCATTTTTTTCAGTCAAGAGGCCAATGCTATTTCATTGAAAATATTTATCTGAGAAAGGTGATTTATGGGGAAATAGGAGAGAGAGTTGGGTCATAATATGATCAGGTATCTCTGCATCAAATTGCACAGAAAATTCTCAATGATATTTCTATTATTTCTCTTAATAATAATGGCCTTCATATATTGCATTTTGTTAAATATTTTTTATAATAACAAAAATATCAGGTGTTAAAACTCCTAAACTGCTTTCCTGGTATTGGTTGTTTTCTTGTTGTAAAAAAAGTAATGCTCATTGAGCATCAGAAATGGAGGTTAAAAAAGAAGTCAGGATCAAAGAGATGTGTTGCAGCTTGACGAACTAATAAAAACAAACAACCTATGTAACCCAAATGAGTCTGTGTTTTAAAACAGATTAGAGGCTCATCTTGGCCTTGTCACATCTAAAGAAACAAATCTAACTCCAGTAGCCTTGAAAAAAAATCATACAATTCTCTACAGAAATACCTTGAAGAGATGGTGAAGGAGGTGAAGAATATCACACAAAGCCCTCCAAACCCTAACCAGTACTGTTTACCCATTTGATGCCCCCCAAATCCTTTTTGCCAGACAGCTGCTACTCCTTAAACCTCCTTTCTCTCTCAGATCACCAGCCCCCTTTCTCTGATTCTTTGCCCTGGGAATAAATGTTCTTGTTTTTTACACAAATCAATCACACCTTTCCTGTCCTCCAATTCCTCTCTACTGGAAATAGAGATGTTGGCAATATGTCTCTAATGGGAGATAATTATCATTATCTGATCACCACAACAAAATGGAGAAAGGAAAAAGAGAAAATCCAGGCACTTCTCTTGCAGCCGTAAGAGAAGAAAAGCCTCTGAATATTTGTCATTTGATATAGTTGTCATTGTTCCATCTATTTTGCCAGAACCATTTTGATGCAAACACATAAAAAAAAAAAAAAAATCCAAAAAACTAGAGCATCAAAATGGCCCTATCAAAATGTCCTGCTTTACATCCTGCTATCGTTAATGCATTTTGAACTCTAGCCAACTACCTTCAAATATTTATTGTGTTACATTTGAGCTTAAGTTAAATTATTGCTGGCCCTACCAATCCACAGTCACTTCAAGCTACTTTCTATGCTTTTATTCATTCATTCAAAAGTTATCTACTGAAAGCTTGTGATTACAAGAGATCTTGGGAGGGAAGAGGTAACCAACAACAAGACAAACTTCAGTGTAGCCTTTAGGATATTTTATTTTCTACCAAAATAGAGTGGGAAAATAAATGGCAAACACATTCAAGTAAACAAACTAACAAGAAAATATCAAATAGCATGAAGTCTTAAAATTTAAAATTACAATAGCTTTATATTCTAGACGTGAACAGGAAGCTGCTTTTGAGGTGTGGTCTACCTGAAATCAGAATGACAGAAAGGAACCAGTCATGAGAAGATCAGGAGAGTGTAACAGGGAAAGAGAAAACTAGTGTGAGTAAGTAGGAGTGAGTTGAAAGGAGGTAGGGAATAGAAAAGAGGCTCTAGAATAGCTGAAGATGCAGTCTGAGAAAAGCCCAGATTAGGACACAAATGACAGATTATGAAAGGCTTTTTAAGACAGGGTCTTGGCAGGTAGATCCTTAACAGCTAAGCCACTGGGGAAGTGCCCCCCACCCCACCCCTCACCTTCCAACAAATGAGTAACTAACAACAAATAACAAGTAACTGGTTCACATGAATAGATTTAAGGATATTGTTTTGAATCCAGACTCTAGAGCTCTCAACACCTACACATCATAGTCAGTTAAACAAACAAAGTACAGCTGGGCCACAGGGCTTAAAACTCAAAAGCTAAACAGCATCTTATATTTTTCATGTGATCTGATGGCCTCAGTGAGGTGGTTCAGTGGTAAAGAAACCACCTGCAATACAGGAGACACAGGTTCAATCCCTGGGTCGGGAAGAATCCCTGGAAAAGGAAATGGCAGCCCAACTCCAGTATTCTTGCCTGGGAAATCCCATGGACACAAGAGCCTGGTGAGCTACAGTCCATGGGGTTGCCAGGAATCTAACATGACTTAGTGACTAAACAATAAATGGCCTATCCTCCCTGTAGCTACATACCTATGGTAGGTTCTTTCCCCTAGAGATCAAGTTCCATTGGAAGGAAGGCTATTTGTCCAGTTAACCTGCCTCTCAAAATTTTTATTTCCTTTTGCACATCCCACAATGTAAAAGTTACCACTTGCCCATCAAAAAAGAGAACTCTGGCCAATTTTTCTGTTTAATAACCCACTAAAACTCTGTCTGATTTAGAAATAGTTTTACATATGTGGATTTTTGCTGTTTCTCCTTTCTTTTTCCACACATCATGTTCTTGCTAACTTCAAAGCATGGAGGTCACTTTAAATTCTCTTTTAGGTTGAGGTTGCACTCATTCTTCACCAGTCACTGTTTGTTTCTTTCTTTTTCTTTTTGCTTCTTTTCAGTACAGAAAATGCTGAAAACACATGTATTATTAAGCTCCTCCTTAACTCAAAACTGTGCTGAGTCCTAGATTAACCAAAAATACGGCATCGCTGCCCTATAGGAACTGTAAATATATGTGAGAATCACATCTGATTCTATAATCTAAAAGATACACCTATCTAAACAAAAGCAAACAGATTCATCTATGCACTAAAAGGTCAAATGGGCAGTCTATCAAAACTATTGCCTTGTTAGTGGAGCCACTGCTTTCCATTTTAAATGGAAGCTAAACTCTATTGGTGCTTTTGTTGTTTTGAAATGAGAATGTGCCCTTTCCTGTTTATTCCAGAGGCAGCAGTTTTATGAGTTCGGCTGTAGCACTATATTTTTGCAAGGGACAATTATGACCATAAAGGGAATTGTGTGGTAAAAACTACAGAATCTGCCATTAGGCAAGAAGATGACCTTTTTACTCAGCTGGCTGGCCAAATTTGAACAGGTTCTTAGCATTTGGGAGAGATTTATGACCACTAAAGGAAGCCTGCTACCAACCATACGACTGAAAGTCCTCTCTTTAGGAAAAAAAAAAAAAACTATGAGCAAACAGTAACAACTCCTTGATTCATATTGGTTCAAGAATGCTCTCTTCACTAACACTTTTCTCCTGAGCATTGAGACTTGGAGTTTCTTCTTATACTCCATGGCCTGCCCCTCCGCTCAAGGCTATTTCCTCCCTTAAATCCCTCAAGCGTGCACCTATTTAGTGGCTGTCTCCATACACATGTGGAAAAGTTAAATTTGCAAGAGTTGAATCTCCCAGGAGAAGCCTCTGATTCAGACTGGAAGGAATAGGCTAGAAATTTCCCAGTCTACTTACTCCAAAGTTCTTGGGAATATATCATAAATAACTTAGCTTTTCCTGATAAACAGAAAGAAAGAACATTAGGGGCCCAGAGCAGGTGATGAAACGGCCTGATTCTGCATCTTTCTGGCCTGAAGCAAGCATTGATTACTGGCTAGTAAACGCAAGTTGATGTCTTTGCTAATAAAGGGCATGAAGGAAGACAATGTAATTAAGATCCCAATCAAATTATGAAATAATAACAAATCAATTCTTTAAATATTAAAAAAAGATAATTGATTAAAATGGGTGGATTGAAAGATAATCTTGGAATGATAAACATTTTTATGAGAAACTCACTGCTATAAATTTTAAAAAGAAAGACCATTACTTATTAAAAATTAATGATTTCCCATGGCTATTTGTTTTAAGTAGAATATAAAGACTACTTTAAAAAATGTTTGTAGCACATGTACATTTTTAAAGAATATATAAAGTAATAGTAAGAAAGATAATTAGTCCAGTAAAAATAATAAAGAATATAATGAAGAAGTATAAGTTGACTTGGGGCCTAATCCAATATCTAGTGTTTTCAGAAGACAAGGAACCATGGGACTCACAGACGCACAGATTAGAAGGGCACTAAAGAAGGAGCAGAGATTATAGTTAATGTTGTCACAAACCATTCCAGAGATAACAGAAGCTGCAAGAGACAGGAAAGGATTCAGCCATAGAGGTTGCAGAGGGAGCATGACTCTGCCAGCACTTTATTTCAGGTTTCTGATCTCCAGAACTGTGTGAGAATAAATTTGTTGTTTTAAGCTACTCAGAGTTGGTAATTTGTTACAGCAACCCTAGGAAAGTAACACACACCAAGCGAATGGCATTAAAAAAAAAAAAAAAAAAGAACAAAAACAGCACAAGCAGTCAATAAAAATGAAAAGTCAGTTTGAGCATCTTTTTTATGAAATATTGGCCATTTGTAATTTTGCCTCCATCTTGGCCATCATGTATTCCATTCTCCACTGAGCACAAGAATGTTCTTTTAAAAAGTATATTGGATTAAATCAAACTCCTGCTAAAAAAAAAACAACAATCAATATTCAGTTTGCTTACAAGAAACAAAATATCCAAATATCAGATGCTTAAACAAATAATGTCACTTCAAATGGGGACTGAGGCACATAGGTCAGCAACTCAACAGTGACTGGCTGCTTTAAATCCATGAATCTACTCCTCCATTTTCAGATTAATACAACACTACTTCCTATTGCCTGGAAAATCCCATGGACAGGGGAGACTGGTAGGCTACAGTCCGTGGGGTTGCAAAGAGTCGGACACGACTGAGCGACTTCACTTTCACTTTTCATTTCCTACCCCTTCTCTACTTATCCTTGCTCTCTGCTTTCTGCATTCAAAATCATCAAATCATTATCATCAAAATCCTTAAATTACTTTAACTTCTTAAAATGTTTCCTTCCTTTGGTTGTTTGAATCCTTATCTGCTCTCCTTGGAAGACTGCTTTCTTTTTTTTTTTTTTTTGACTGCTTTCTTTGCACTCACTTGTTAGTACTGACTCCATTTCTCCCATGCTCCTCACACTTTGAAACTGTGAGTGTCAGATGCCCTCCCTGCTGTTCATTAGTGAATGATGGCCATTTCCTTCCTTCTTCTTTAAATCTCCCAGCTGTAAATTATATGCCATTAAACTACACCACTAGCATCCTCTCCAGATTGCCATCATCCACAGGTCCTGAAACATGATCACTCTCTCCAATGTCATTCATCATGCTGTTGTTGTTCACTTGCTGAGTCCTCTCCAACTTTTTGAGACTCCATGGACTGTGGTATGCCAGGCTCCTCTGTTCTCCACTATCTCCTTGAGCTTCCTCAAATTCATGTTCATTGAGTCAGTGATGCTATGCAACCATTTCATCCTCTGCCACCTCCTTCTCCTCTTGCCTTCAATCTCTCTCAGCATCAGGGTCTTTTCCAATGAGTCGGCTCTTCCCATCAGGTGGCCAAAGTATTGGAGGTTCAGCTTCAGCAACAATCCTTCCAAAGAATATTAAGTGTTGATTTCCTTTAGGATTGACTAGTTTGATCTCCTTGCAGTCCCAGAGACTCTCAAGAGTCTTCTCCAACACCACAGTTTGAAATCATCAATTCTTCAGCATTCAGCATTCTTTATGGTCCAGCTCTCAATCTGTACATGCCTACTGGAAAAAAACATAGCTTTGACTATGGATCTTTGTTGGTAACGTGATGTCTCTGCTTTTTGATATGCTGTCTAGGTTTGTCAAAACTTTCCTTCCAAGAAGCAAGAGTCTGTTAATTTCATGGCTGCATTCACTGTCTGAATTGATTTTGGAGCCCAAGATAATCAAATCTGTTACTGCTTCTTCTTTTTCTCCATGTATTTGTCATGAAGTGATGGGACTGGATGCCATGATCTTAGTTTTTTGAATGTTGAGTTTTAAACCAGCTTTTTCACTCTCCTCTTTCACCCTCATCAAGAGACTCTTTAGTTCCTTTTCATTTCCTGCCATTAGAGTGGTATCATCTGCTTATCTGAGCTTGTTGATATTTCTCCTGGCAATCTTGGTTCCAGCTTGTAATTCATCCAGCCCAGCATTTCACAAAATGTACTGTACATAGAGGGGCTTCCCAGTGGCTCAGTGGTAAAGAATCTGCCTGCAATGCAGAAAACACAACAGACCTGGGTTCAATCCCTGGGAGGGAAAGATCCCCTGTAGGAGGGCCTGGCAACCCACTCCAATATTGTTGCCTGAAGAATCCCACAGACAGAGGAGCCTGGAAGGCTACAGCCCATAGGGTCGCAAAGAGTCAGACATGACTAAAGTAACTTAGCATGCACTCACTGCATAGAAGTTAAATAAGCAGGATGACAGTAAACTGCCTTATTATACTATACTTCTTTTCCACTTGAACCAATCAATTGTTCCATGTCGGGTTCTAATTGTTGCTTCTTTACCCACATACAGGTTTTTCAGGGGACAGGTAAGGTGATCTGGTATTCTCATCTCTTTAAGAATTTTGGAGCTTGTTTGATCCAAACAGTCAAAGGCTTTCATGTGGTTAAAAAAGCAGTAGATATTTTTCTAGAACTATCTTGCTTTCTCCATGGTCCAACAAATGTTGGCAATTTGATCTCTGGTTCCTCTGCTTCTTTGAAACCCAACTTGTACATCTGGAAGTTCTCAGTTCATGTACTGATGAAGCCTGACTTGGAGGATTTTGAGCATAACCTTGCTAGCATGTGAAATGAGCACAATTATACAGTAGTTTGAACATTCATTGGCATTGCCCTTCTTTGGGATTAGAATGAAAACGCATTTCCCAGCCCTGTGGCCACTGCTGAGTTTTCCAAATTTACTGACATATTCAGTGCAGTTCTTTAACAGCATCATCTTTCAGGATTTTAAATAGCTCA
The DNA here is from genome assembly GCF_033118175.1 of Dama dama. Lineage (NCBI taxonomy): Eukaryota > Metazoa > Chordata > Mammalia > Artiodactyla > Cervidae > Dama > Dama dama. The sequence goes on along the minus strand of NC_083700.1, from coordinate 37,313,429 downwards.
TTTGAAATACCATCACCTCCATTAATTTTGTCTGTATTAATGCTTCCTAAGGCCTGCTAGACTAGCTCTAGGTGAGCGACCACACCACTGTGGTTATCTGGGTTATTAAGACCTTTCTTGTATAGTTCTTCTGTGTATTCTTGCCACCTCTTCTTAATCTCCCCTGCTTCTGTTAGATCCTTACTGTTTCTGTCCTTCATCATGCCCATCGTTGCATGAAATGTTCCCTTGGCATCTACAGTTTTCTTGAAGAGATCTCTAGTCTTTCCCATTCTATTGTTTTCCTCTGTTTATTTGCATTGTTCATTTAAGAAACCCTTCTTATCTCTCCTTGCTGTTCTCTGAAATTCTGCATTCAGTTAGGTATATCTTTCCCTTTCTCCCTTACCTCTCACCTCTCTTCTTTCCTCAGATATTTGTAAAGCCTTCTCAGACAACCATTTTGCCTTCTTGCATTTCTTTTTCTTTGGGATGGTTTTGTCACTGCCTCCTGTCACTCATCATAACTCTTAGTAATTTAATTCTCCATTCATATAATTCTTCCAGTCTCTTGGCCTTTCAGTTCCTTGACCTCCTATCAACCAAAAATTTCATCTTCTATCCTACTTCAGCCACTTGATCCCATGGTTTATTCCTTAGACTTGTATATTAGTAATAATTGCATCCCATTCATAAACTCAGTTTCAGGCATTTACTCTACTGAAAATAATCTCCTATTACTCCATCTTAGTGTCTCACTTCCATGGGAATTTAAAGCACTGAACCTACTTTTTCAATGACCATCCATTGTCCTCGGTTTCTGACTTCCATCTTCATTAACCTTAACCTTAACCATTGCCATTCATTGTAATCATATTCATGTAAATTCATGACCCCCAAGGTCAAATGCCTGTTAGTGTTTTCAAATAATCCTGAATTTCCCTAGTGTATTCAATTTTCCATATTCCTAGATAAGTATTTATTTCACACTTTTTACCTTCTTCTCAAATGAGTGGCTCTCTCACGAGGTCTAATATTCCCCACTGCTTCACTAGACATGTTTAAAATGTCTAAAACTAAACTCTTCACCTACCATTGAAAATATGTTCCTTTATAGGATTCCCATTACAATGAATGACAACTCAATTTTCCTCTTTTTCATAGACCAAATATTGTTGAATAAATAAATTTTCAAAAAATTAGGGGTGTCTTCATCAGTTCATGGTTTCAAGATAGCTACCATAGTGTCAGATATCATTAGAATATTCAAAGCCAGGAAACAGTCAGGAAAAAACTTGTGATTCACATCTTGTTTTTTATCAGAGGACAAAACAGGGGAAAAACCTTTTATCAGGGAAAAACTTCCTCTTCACAGTTGACTTCCCCTTATACATTATTGGCTAGAATTAGTTTACATTGCCAACCCTAGACACAAGAAGGCTTGGAAATTGGAAATTGAATTTCTATGATTTATTTAAACCAATTGTAATTCATCCCTTTGTTCTGGGCCCCTTTTCTATCAAGCTGTAGAACTGGAATTCTATACTCAGAAAAAAAAAAAAAAATGCATTCCTGTATACATACTTGAGTTGTGTTCTAAGATACAGTTGTTTTGAAATAGGTTGATCCTTTCAAAGCTAGCTTTCAAGCTTTGTTAGGTTGGATTAAAGTAGTCTTTAATCTTATCTCACTAATGAAACAGCACCACCTAAGTACTCTTCAGGCCCATGTATTATGCAGTTTGCCACTGACTGTCCTGTGATGTATCTAGTCTCATATTAGCCCTAGGAATTCTGTCTCCAGCTCTTTTCCTGTGGCCCCTTTCTCACTCTTGTTCTCATAAGTACTCAGAAACAGACTCATGGGAAAACTATCAGGTTTTCCTAAATTTTCTCTGGAAGTTTCTCTTCTCTCTATTATCTTCCCTGCATATTTTGCCTGCCTTTTCCTCCTTGAATTCTCAGCAATATCTCCTTGATTCAAGATGACCCCCAGTCTCTGTTTATGGTCTCCTTCCCAGGCTGCAACCTGGAAATGCTCTAGCCAGTTCACTAGGGCAATCATATAATCTCATTTACTTCCTTTCTTCAGTGATCACTGCCCTATGATATCTATTACCGAAAGTCTGAAAACTTGATTATGTGTCTGTGTATAGGTATATGTGTATATGTGTGTATACATGTATATATGTTGTTTTCTTTTTTGTTAAACATTCTTAATTTCTATAAGTACTCCACTGAAAAGTAGTTTTGAGAAGGGACTATTTTTCAACTGCATAAAGTTTTCTACCATCTATTTTATATTATGGGTATTATTTTATAATAACAACACTAAACATTTTTAAAACAAAATTTTCAATAAGTTTGGAATGAAATAAAATCCAATTTTAAGAAACCAAGGAGCATGAGTTGGATTGTGTAAAATGTCAAAAAGAATCATGTGAAATATTACTCAGCCATTAAAAAATAATGAAACAATGACATTTGCAGCTACTTGGATGGACTTAGAGCTTATTATACTAAGTGAAGGAATTGAGAAAGAGAAAGAGAAATATATGATATCATCAACATGTGGAAACTAAAATATGACACAAATGAACCTATGTGTGAAACAGAAATAGATTCACAGATATAGACAACAGGCTTGCTGTTGCCAAGCAGGGGTGGGGCAGGGAAGGATTCAGAGTTTGAGATTAGCATATGCAAACTATTATGTATAGGATGGATAAACAGCAAGGTCTCACTGTATAGCACAGGGAACTACATTTGATATCTTGTGATAAACCATAATGGAAAAGAAAATGAAAAAGAATATATAGGTGTAATTGAGTTTGTCTGCTCTACAGCAGAAGTTAACAAATTAACACAGCATTGTAAATCAGCTATATTTCAATAAAATCTTTAAAAAGGAATTGTGCACTTTTTCAAGTTAAAATCATGCTAAGTAATATTGCTCAAGAAAGAAGAATTCAGATCCTCTCATTTAGAACATGAAAACTCATGTTTGCACCAATAATGAAAGAAAGGACACAATGACTGAGAGAGAGAGAATATGCTGCTATTTAGAGCTGCTGGCATAAGCAGAAGGTACATATGCTTCCTGGAATGTGAAACTGAACTGTGTTTGAGACTTTTAAGATTCAACAATGCAGAAGCCACTAAAAAAAAAAATGGCTTTACTTCTATGCTACATTTGCCAACAACATCACGGATCCTAAATGGGATGGAATGCACTTGATAAATTTTCAATGATCAATCAAAAATTTAATTGAAATTCAAAGGGAAGGAAGAAAAGCATTCATTTTTTCACCTGTAAGCACATTAAATTTAAATAAGAAAACTGATGAGACAGAAAATCAAAATAAAGAATGTTTCCAACATTCTTAGGATTTAAAAAAAATGTAGAGATGATCTAAACCAAATTGGAATTACTTAACTCCATTTTTTTCCCCACTTGCCTGTAGTTCCATAAGAACAGAAAACATGGCTATTGTTATTGTCTTATCTTCATCACCTAGCACAATGCCTGGCACAGAGTTCTGACTCAATAAGTAAACTCTACCTAAGCCTAAACTATATTTATGTCATTGCACAAAGAGTAAGTAAAAATTTGAGGGCTTAACTTTTTAACACAAGTATGCAAATATAGTTTTTACATGATAACATAGTTTGGTACTATGGAGTTGACAACAAACATGTTAATAAAAGGAGATGCTTCAAGTAAATATGTTTCATAGAAAGAGGAATGGCAATACTTAACAAGACGTTTGTGTGTGTTCATGTGTGTATCACAAATCTAAAGCTAAATCCTTGTGGTTAGAAGATTGTTAGGATAGTACACCGATGATTTCTTAAAGAGAAGTCAGAGAGAGGCTACATTTTCTTAATCTATACTAGAAAAGGAGCAAAAAGGAAGAAACTGAGTATTTATGGGGGAAAAAATAACTTCTCAAAGACTCATTTGACTGAAAGCAGAATATCAGAAAAAATCTTGATGTATCTCTGACAATATGTATACTCATAAGAACAATACCAATTCTACACAAACTCTTTTAGAAAAAAGAAGAGGGAAGAACACTTTCCAACTCATTTTGTAAGTTTCAACTCATCAATTTAAACTAATATGAAAAGTGGACAAAAATATTACAAGAAAACTATAGATCAGTATTTTTCATAAACACAGATTCAAAGGTATACCCCAAATTATTAGCAAGCTGAATCCATCAAATCCACCATGATCATGTGGGGTTCATTCCAAGAACGCAATTTTGGGTCAGCATTTGAAAATCAATTTAAATCACCATACTATTAACAGCAGACTAAAGAAGAAAAATAATATGATCATTTCAAAAGATGCAGAAAACCACTTAATGACATTCAGCATTTATTAATGATATGGAAAAGATTTCAGCTATCTAACAATTAAAGTGTATTTCCTTAACCTGATTAATAGCATGTGCAAAAGAAACTTAACAGCTATTGTCATAATTATCATTAAAGTAAAAATGTTTCTCACTAAAACCAGGGACAAGTCAAGGATATTTTCTTTGATCTCTCATTTCAACTTATAAAAATTGAGCAAAACATTCATAAAAACACTTCACCAAAGAGGACAAGAGGACGTATGGATGAAAAATTAATTCATGAAAATACACTCAATATCACAAATCCTTAGAATGAAAATTAAAATCACAATGAAATACCTCTACAAATATAATAAAATGGCTAAAACAAAAAATAAAACTGCTACACCATGTCTTGGTTGAGGCTGCAAATCAGCTGGAACTCTTTAACACATTAATGATAGGAACAAAAAATGCAGCCACTTTTCAAAACAGTTTGCTAGTTTCTTATACAGTTAAACTTATACTTACCATGAAACCATATAAATTCCACCTTTGGTGTTTAACCAAAATGGGAAAAGTATATGCCCACAAAAAAAAATGTTTATAAACATTTAGAGTGGCTTTATTATAATCACTCAAGTATCCCAAATGCTCATCTTCTGATAATAGATAAATAACTGCACCTGCCAACAAAGGAGACGTGGGCTCAATCCCTGGGTCAAGAAGATCTCCTTGAGGAGGGACTACCAACCCAATCCAGTATTCTTGCCTGGGAAATCCCACGGAGAGAGGAGCCTGGTGGGCCAAGTCCATGAAGTCACAAAGAGTGGGACAAGACAGCATGCACACCTTTTGGGGCATATACATGGAATGGAATGTGTGTGTGCATGCTAAGTCACTCCAGTTGTGTCCAGCTCTTTGCAACCCTATGGACTGTAGCCCACTAGGCTTCTCTGTCCATGAGATTCTCCAGGCAAGAATACTGGAGTTAGTTGCTATTCCCTTCTCCAGGAGATCTTCCTGACCCAGGGATCAAACCTGTGTCTCCTGCAGCTCCTGCACTGTAGATGGATTCTTTACCCAGGGAAGCCCTAAAATGGAATAATGCCCAACAATTAAAAGGAATTTACTGCTGTGTTCAACAACTTGGATGAATCTCAAATACATTATATATGGAGTGTAAGAAAGCCGATACAAAAGGCCACATACTACATGATTCCATTTATATGACATTCTGGAAAAGGCAAAATCAGAGGGACAGGAAACAGATCTGTGTTTGCCAGGGGTGAGGGAAGGGCAGGAAGGGATTGATTAGAAAGTATCAAGAAAGAACCATTCAGGGTGAGGTTGATGGAAATGTTCTGTATCTTGATTGTGGTGAGGGCACAAAGCTGTACACATTTGCTAAAACTCAAAGAACTGTATACCTAAAAAGGTGAATGAACTATACTGTAAAAACCTGCACTAGTCATCTATTACAGTCTAACAAAGCATCCTAAAACTTAGTGGCTTAAAGCAATAAACATTATCTCACAATTTCTGTGGGTCAGAAATGCAAACTCAGGTAACCCCGGCTCAGAGTCTCTCTCACAACGTTGCATGTTAACTTCTGAGCTGGTACAGTCATCTCAAGGTTCTCAGTGTAGAGACAGGATCCACTTCCAAGCCCACTCAGATGGCTGTTGGCAGTCTTCCATTCCTCATTGCTTATTGACTAAACACCTTCCTCTGTTCCTTGTAAGGGGGTTTCTCCATAGAGCAGCTCACAGCATGAAAGCTGGTTCCATAAAGTGAGTAAACAAGAGACAGAGAGATCAGCTTGACACAGAAGCCACAGTGTTTTTCAGTCTAACCTTGGTAATGACTTCCTGTTGAAGTGAAAGTGTTAGTCGCTCAGTAGTATCTGACTCTTTGTGACCCCAAGGACTGTAGCCTCTGTACATGAAATTCTCCAAGCAAGAATACTGGAGCGGGTTGCCCTTCCCTTTTCCAGGAGATCTTCCTAAACCAGGGTTCGAACCTGGGTTTCCTGCATTGCAAGCGGATTCCTTACCATCTGAGCCACCTACTTTTGCCATATTCTATTCATTAGAAGCAAGTTGCCACATCTAGCTCACAAGTGAGGGAAGGAGATTACACAAAGACATGAATACCTGGAAGTAGATCACCGAGTACCAAGTTACAGCCTGTCCACTGCACAAATTATACCCCAATAAGCTTGCCCCTTGAAAAAAAAAAAAAAGAAAGAAACATTAGAAATAGGATTAAAGTGAAGTGTATACTTAAGGGCAACTAAGGTAAGGAGACCAAAGTAAAACAGAATGTGTTTAACAACATGTGTCCGAGATGTATGCTTACATGTCAAGATTGATATCTCTATGGAGAAGATCAGACAGCTGAGGAGGTGGAGGGGAGAATGGTTAGAAACAAGACTTTATTGATTAGACACAAATGGGGTTTTAAGAGCAAGACCTGAGACAAAGAATGAAGACAGAGGTCTCCGGACTTGGAGCAACAAGAGATGATGCCAGCTTTAATATTAATCCTTCTGGGAAAAACTTCAAAGAACAAAGCAAAACAATCAAGCAACAAAAACAACAAAAAACTAGTTACAATATTAGTCAACAAAACCATGGATTAGTAAATGCTAAATTGCCAAACCCCAATGATAGCATACTAGTGGCTCTCACTCAGATCCTCAGGACTGGCATATGATGGGGACAGGAGCCATGTAGATCATTACAGAGACTTGACTTGACAGCAACACATGTGAAGAAACTCTGAAAGGCTTTAACTTACAGCAAGTTCAATATGTGCCAATAGTGAAATTAATTTGCTTGAAAGGTCAATTCAATAATAGGCTGTACTCAAAGACTACCATGTCCATGCACCTTTATGGTAAGATCATACTAGAATTAAATGACTTGGCAGATGTTTTCTGTCACTGAGATCAGTCTTTGAGATTTAAATGATATGACAAAAATTTTAATAGGGAGTTGAGACCTAAAATGTAAGATAGCTAAAGAGATTTTAATGGGTTATATAGCATGATCACAGACCATGGAAACATACAGATTTATTTTTATATATTAATACATAATATTCATTGTACTTAATATATAATATAAATTTTATTTATATATAAATATGAAACATTTCAAATATTCTGCCCCATTGCCAAAAAACAGTGATTTTTCCCCTCTGATGTGGATAATATTCTGGGAGAAGTAAGAATTCTAGTTCAGTTATTTTGCAGATTGAGGAATGCTAAAGACTTCAGCAGAAAGCAATACAGTAGCAGTGCTGTTCTAATCAATAAAGCCTGTTCCTTTAAGGGCTGAAATATATATTAATATATAAAGTTTAAGGAGAAGCTAGTGATTTATTTCTCACATGTAGATAATGGGAAAGAATATTTGCTATCAGGTTTCCCTTTGTAAGTGTTTAAACATGCCATTAAAAATAATAATAAAATAAACATGCCATTAATTTGATTGCCTTCTAATTGATGAGTTGTTGTTCAGTTGCTAACTTGTGTCTGACGTTTTTTGCCAGGCTACTCTGTCCATAGGACAGCAAGAATACTGGAGTGGGTTGCCATTTCCTTTTTCAGGGAATCTTTCCAACCCAGGAATCAAACCTGAGTCTCCTTCATTGGCAAGAGGATTCTTTACCACTGAGCTACCTGGGAAGCCAATTGATGAGTAGAAGAATTTAATTTTCACTTATGACTTCAATAAGAAATGGAGTCATTTGGGTCTGGAAAGTTTTTTGGTTAGTCTTGATATCCCTTTTCTTAGATGTAAGATCCAGAAGATTAGGGACTGGATGTTTACCCTACAGTAAACCTTGCTATATGGTAGGTAGTCGATGTTTGCCTCAGAACTAGGTGATAGCCTCATTACTTTTCTATTCTCTCACTATAATAAGATGAATTCTTATTGGTATAAGTGTCCTTGTCCATCTCAAGTGTTACCATAAGTTAATATTTTTTTCCACAACAATGCATTTTTTCACATAATCATCCATAAAATGCATAATTATCTACAAAGTTAACCTCACCCTCTTAAACAATGTGGAGAAGCCTGGAAGAGTGGGGGAAACAATTACAATAATTTTTCTGAAGATACAAAATTTCCATTGAAAAAATGCTGAGCAAACATGCACAAACATTAAAGATTAAGTTCAATCAAATTATAAATTAATTTGATGTATAAATTTACAAATTAATTTGATGTATAAATTTATAAATTAACTTGAACTATAGCTTAAAGAAGACTGTGATAATTGACTGGATTTTTAACTCAGATACCAATAAAAATAATTTTAAAAACCTTTGGTATCTATAATGACAGCATATCAATAAAAAGAGCAAGCATTTATTTTTGGCCAGAGTTCACATATATGACAACATAGGTGTGTACCATACAACGTCAGGGTGCAATTTTTATACCTCAAGGTGAATGATGAATCACTATTTGCCAAACACAGAGTGATTTGCATGCAACATTTCATTTAACAGCAATCTCATGAGCAAGACATTACAACCTCAATTTTACAGAAATGGAAATTGAGGTACACAAAGTTTAGATGGTATCCCCAAGTTCACACAACTAGTAAACAGTGGAGCTGAAATTAAAACCTCATCTGTCAACCCCTAGATGATTCTTAAAGTTGATTCAATTCCTTTTCATTTAGCATCTCTATTTGAAATACTACTACCCAATTAATTTAGCTACTTAAACCAATATTTATTTGATATGCAGAATTTTATGGTCTGATTTCATTTATTTAAGATTATACTAAGGTATTAGCCTTGTATGTAAATAAAGTTTTAGTTAAAATGATATTTATCATAATATTGTTTAAAAATAAAGCAACAACAATTAACAGAAATATAAATAGCCTAAAATTCCAAAATGGGCAAGCAGTTTAAAATATTATGAAATACAGGGTATTCTCAAATAGAATGACATGTAAAGTGTTCACCAAGTATATAATCTTAAGTGTTTATAAGTACTAAGAAGCTTACAAAGTAGTCTCACAGTAAACTTATAACTCTACTGTCTTTTTCCTTGAATACTGCATTCATGAAATTCCATTCAGCATCTTACTTTTTTTTAAATGACACTGTCTGACTCTTAAATTCTCCTGATCCTAGCTCCATATAGGAAATATATCCCTCTTCTCTACAAAAATAACAAATTTTAATAATAGAAAAAATATAAGTATTAAATAATCCATAGTTTTAGTGGAAAACAAAGGGGTCTTTTTCTAAGCAGCTCTGAGAAAAACTGTGAAAATTTTAGGAAACTGCATTGGGTTAATAACAAAACTTTACAGCACCAAAAAAAGAAAGAAAGAAAGAAAAATTTCATCAAGCAAATACAAAAAATAAAATTGCCTTTAGAAAACCTGAACCCAAGGTCTAGATCCATCACTACAGGATAGTGAGAGTAAGCCAAAAAGTAGTCAGCAGGTTGTTCTTTCATGTCAAGCCCCATATTCCATATGCTTGGCTGTGATGTTTGTTCTCAGCGAATGCTGTGAAATTAACTCTTGAAATAATGTAGAACATGTTTCTTGATAAAGTTCAAGGATAGATTTTATAGCCCGAGAATTAGTGGGGTTCCTTAGGTAATTTTACCACGGAATAAGCAAAGGTTACACAAAAGTTCTTTTTACTTTCACAGAGCTGATCATTAAACATTTAACAGAACACCACATAGCTGCAAGGGAGACTGGAAAACAAAAGCTTTTCTTTTTATTATGTTCTAAGCTGATCATATTTCCATCCCATATTTTGTTGGCAAGAGAGGATGGAATGGCAGAAAACTAACAGTAACTGATACACGGAGAGATGTGATTTTAGTTTTTAGAAGTTAAAAACTTGATTACTAAAATAATTTCAAATCTCTACATAAAGAATGACTTCTTGAAGAACAAATAATACCTAAAATGGAATTAGTAATCTAGAAAAAATATTTATTTTTTTCCACATGCATGCTCAGTCACTCAGTCATGTCAGACTGTTTGAGACCCTATGGACTATAGCCTGCCAGGCTCCTCTGTCCATGGGATTTTTCTGGGCAAGAATACTGGAGTGGATTGTCATTTCCTCCTTTAGAGGATCTTTGTGACCCAGGGTTTGAACCCCTATTTCCCGTGTCTACTACACTGGCAGATGGATTCTTTACCACTGAGCCACCTGGGAAGCCCATTTGTTTCCATAGTATAGTACAAAGTAAAACTAACATAAAACTACAAAGAAAATTTTAGCACACAGAGGGTAGATCTGAAAGATTCACTATCTGTAATAATAGAAATTCCACAAGCAATGTAAGTATTCTACAAACAAAGAATAGAAATAATGGAAGAAGAAACATCAAATAGTTAACATAGAAAACTTTCCCTTAGAGACACATATCTAGGACAAACCTTCTTGTAATCTGGGATGTCAAAGGATAAAGAGAAATCTCTATCATATTCACAATAAGAAAAATAAATTACCTATGTTAGATTGAAAATCAGACCATAAATAACTAACATTTACTTAAGAGTGAAAAATGAACTTGATTTTAACTATGGATGGAGTATAAATTGGGGGCAATTTGACACATTTTACATACCTGTTAAAAGTGCATATCCTTTGAGTAATGAGACGATTATTCTGGTAGCTATCTTTTGTGAATATTGGCACACATGTGCAAGGACATATGTAAAAAATTGTGTCACTGTGTAGCAAAAACTAGAGTCAACCTAGGGTCTTCTTGCCCAAGAATAGTTAAATACACTTTAATATTTTCATATTATAGAAATCTATATAAGCAGTTAAAAGAAAAAGTGATATCTCAATGTGCTATGAGGAAGGATTCTATACATTAAGTTGGAGCAAGTTGCAGAACAATGGATAGAATTTGCACATGCAGATAAGTGTAAAGGATACACAAAATGTCATTAATAGCAATTAATCTTAGAATTGGTAAAGGGAGATAACTTCCACTCTTTCTTTCACACATTTGTTTAACCCTTGATTTTTTCACAAACAGCAAACACTTCTCTAGTATTATTTTTTAAAGTTATACTAGAACATATTTATGAGTAAAGGCTAGATTTCCAAGAAATATGGATAGTCCAAAAATGGTGGGGAAAATACAATAATAAAAAAGCTGATATCCTTATGAGATACAGTTTTCAAACTTAAGCAGAAATCATGACATTTGATAAATTTGGTCATTAGAAAAACTAAAACTATAAAACAGCTCCCACCACTAAAGAAAAATAAAAGAAAAAGTATATGGAAAACAAATATCATAAGAAATTGAAGGAACAAAAGCATATAACATGCATTATAAAGTACTAGATATATTCATACATATATACATATGTACAATATTTAAAAGTTCTAAGTAGAATGAAGAAAGTTTAAATAGCTTATCCAAAATAATATAGCTAAGAAAGCAAAGATCTGATAAGATTGGAATTTTACTCAGACAACATCAGAGAAGGGCTCAAGGCCTGACCACCCTGCTGCCCGCTTCTAACTAGCAAGTGCTGGCCACAGGGGCAAGGCAGAGCCAAGAGTCAGGACACAACAAGCTCTCTCAGGCCATACTGGTAAATGTTTAAGTCAGTTCACAATTTCTGGACATAAATCTATAAAATAATTAAAATACCTTTAAAATATGACTACCCTTTAATTCAGCAATCTCACGTGTAGAAATTAACCCTAAGAAAATAATCAGATGAATATTTAAAACAGTCTTGTGAAATTGTGACGACCACTTGAGTATCCAACAATAACGGATTGGTTAAAGTAATCATGATATATAGATAGATAAAGATCTAGATATACAGAGAGATATCCACACATAGGCATAGAAATTTGTTAACTTTTACATATTTTAAGAGGTGAGAATGTAAGATATTTCATGTGCTTCTGTTAATGAAACTATATGTATATAGAAGTGTATCTGGAAATATATTAAATTTCCTCCAGACATATTTATTGAGCATCTAATAGAGAAGCCAGAACTATATAGTGGTTATAAGTACCCTCCCTGCAACCAGGTAGCCTAAATGAATCCCAAATCTGCTGCTTGCCTGCCCTATGGACTTTGGCAAATCATGCGTGATCTCTCAGTGGAAAAGAATGCTGTGAAGAAAAGTGCATCAGGGTAAGAATAGAGAATGACGGTAGATCAGTTAGAGTGGTTATGGTCTCAAGAGAAAAACTGTAAGGAGTGGGGGAACAGAGAGTAAGCTCCCCAGATTTCCAGGAAATAGAATCCTATGCAGAAGGAATTTCAAATGAAAAAGCCTGAGGTTTGGGAGTTTGTGGAGTGTTCTGGGAGGAGCAGGAGGTCAGGGTGGCCACCATATTGTAAATCATGCCCAAATGTTCATAGCTGAATGCCTGGAGCTAGTTTTCTTTGCATACTTGTTCAGATTTTTGCAATTAGCATGAGGTACTTCTACAATGGAAAACAACAAAAATATTCACATTGGGAAAAAGAAAATAGCAAGTTATTCTATTTCTGATTACCCTCTGCAACCAGTGTTATCAGTGTTCCATTTCTTAAAAGTGCATACTCAAACTTTCTAAGTAAAATTCAAAGCCATCTGCTTCTTTAGGCTCTCATGGGAGGACTTAACAGTGAGAAGTGTGTGCACATGAGTCTGCTCAGGATAGGGCTGTTTTAATGCTTTGCTCTTTACCATGCCTCCACCCTCCAACCATGTTTGATTACAAACCATTTTTAACTTTAAATGACTTTTTCAAAATTGGCATTTCCCTCATGTGCCAAAAGTAATAAGCATATATTTTAAAAGGAGAAAATGAATTTGATAAAATATTTGGCTTGGCTAGAAATGTTTTCAGTAGTTTATTAACTGCAAAGTAATTCCCTACTGAATGCCAGAGATCCTGTGCAAGATGTTGCCTGGGGCTAAATAATATGTGTTCACCTTTTAATCACACTGACAGAAGGGAAATGGAAAGCAAATCTCCCAGTACTCAACATGCAGTCTTTATTTCAGTGGAGAGGAGCATTAGGCATGAATAGCACCAAATATCACATAATTCAAAAAAGTTTATTATTTTGTTTGGTAGTATAGTATATAGGTATTTCCAATAATCTTGAAATTCACTCCCATTCAAATAATGAAACCATATCGTCAAGTTGAAAGTCCCTGTCTTATTCATCTTGCTTATTTCTGCCTGATCTTCAAGCTAGTAATGGACAGCATCCTTTCCTTCCCAGATTATACATTCATCATTTTCAAGAGCCATGACTTGAAAAAAAATTATAGGTTTCTTTGGTTCATCTTTGCAGTCAGGTTCACAATATTACCAGTGTGACAGGGACCCTAGACCTTATTTACTGAGCTGTTGTACAGGTGCTTGACTTTACAGCTCTATTATAAGCAGATTGAGGGCAGGAAATATTGTTGTATTTACACTCTAATCCTGAGCAACTATCACATTGTTTGGCAGGTAATAAATGTACAATATTTGTTTGTTAAAAGACAATTAAAAGATAATTCTGGACTACAGTAACTTTTTACATCATATTGTTATAATGTAAATTTAAAATTTTATTTCAATAGCAATTTTCTTCCTGCTCTACGTCTAATTCTCCAAGTCCAGTAAGAAGGTCAGCAAGAGCACAATCTAATTGAAGAAATTTCTTTATTAGTGAGAACCATTCCAGTCTGAATTTATATTTTCAGTTTTATATCTTTAATGTTTAAAAAAAATTATTTTCTAGAGGAAGCCAAAAGTAGTTATAGTGAAAACTCAACTCATTAACTATTCTGAACTAAAACAGGTCTTGTTTATTGTTTGGCTTTGGACACTATTATGTAAACTTGAAATATTTGGTTTTTCTTTCATTTATTTTTATTTACCTATTATTCCTCTCTATATATTGTCATACAATTTTTAAAGGTTTGCTCCCTTTACAGTTATAAAATATTGATTATATACCCCATTTGTACCATACACCCCTGTAGCCTTATACCAAATAGTCTGTGCCTCATTCCCGCAACTCTATATTGCTCCTCGCCCCCCACTGAAAACCCCCAATTTGCTCTGAATATCTGTGAGTCTGTTTCATTTTTGTTATATTTACTAGTTTGTTGTATTTCTTAGGTTCCACTTATAAAAGATAGCAGAGTATTTGTCTTTCTCTGACTTATTTCACTTAGAATAATGCCCTTCAAGAGCATCCATGTTGCTGCAAATGGCAAAATTTAATTATTTTTTATGATTTGATACTATCCCATTGTGTATATGCATATCATATCTTCTTTATCCTGGAGAATTTGGTTTTGTTTTGCTTGGGGAAAAAAAAAACACAGAGTATAAGAGATTTAATAGAATTAAGTGGATTATCTATTTTAAATGCACCTCCATCCTCAAACTCATCCCTTATTCTATGGTGATAATTAATCTTCCTATGAAAGCAACAAAGAACAGGGAGGGGACCAATTTAAAGACAATCATCAGCCCTGTCATTAACAATATACCTCACAATATACCTCTCAATATACCTCTCAAAGCTTCTATTCAACATTCTCTTCTTACCTATAGGCCATTAAAATACCTTAGTGCAGCCTTCAAGTGCACTCCAGTGGCTACCTTCAGAAGTAGCTCTATATATTTCTGTTTTTTTACTGATAGTTTCTTTTCTTCTATTTATTTGTTTGTTTATTTGGCTGCATTCGGTCTCAGATGCAGCACTTGGAATCTTTGTGGAATCATGTAGGATCTTTCACTGTGTCACACAACTCTCCAGTGGCGGCATGCAGGCTTAGATGCTCCACGGTGAATGGAATCCTAGTTTCCTGACCAGGAATCGAACCCACCTCAATTGCAAGGCCAACCCCCAACCACTGGACAACCAGGGAAGTCCCAACCCCTATACATTTCTTTTTATTCCTTGAAATCCCCACTTCTGTAAAAAATTTAAAGGATAGAGGCAGAGACAATAATCAGCAACCTTTGACAGCATTATTGAGATTTTTCTTCTTCTAATACATTCTGCCAAACTCTAGCTACTAGTCGCTATTAACAAGTGGCATCTCTCTCTTTCACACAGTGGTATACTTCTCTGCCTTTCCTTAATGGGTCTTTGATTTTAACATATCTCAAACAGCAACTTCTGAGTTTCACTGTAGTGGTTAGAAGATTTTATAGTTCCTGTCCTTTTATCAGAAACTTCCATTTTGTATATAAATGAAATTCACCTCCCTCCATGCAGCAGTTATGAGTCTCCTAACACCTCCCATCTTATTCTCACTGTATGCAGCAGCTCTGGACTTCTGAAACACCACATTCTCTATCAGACAATCTACACACTGACATCCAACAAAACAGCAGCTAAAGTCTTTCTTTTTAGATCTAGAACCTCATTCATCATCTGCTAGCAATTTAAAGTTTTAAAATTATACTGTATCATAGTCTTTAGGAATGTTCTATTTATGACACATTGCTCTCATTTCAATATAGTTTTGTGGGTGGGTGCGTCATAGTAGGAGCTGAAGCAGAGAGAAAGTTCATTAAATAATCATTTCACACTTTATAATATATGCACCTAATAAACACACTGAAAGATTTAAAATATTCCAGGGAGGCTGTATTCATAGAGGCAGTTTGAAATATGATTTGAGCAATTATGAAAATATATTTATCAAATGCAGACAACCAATCTCTGTATTTCATGGGAAAATACTTTTATTTAAACTCTGACTTCACTTCCTATCCATCATTATATCCATCATATATAGCCAGTGTTCTAATGTTCTAACATTTTTATTTCTACCACAAACTTATCACCATTTATTTTGTCTTTATCATATCCTGCTTAAGAAAAATAATATATATTTAATATAGGCATGTGTATATGCCTACATTAATATAATCAAGATATACAGAGAGTTTGTAACAAACATGGGGTGAAAATGAAACTGAAAATAAATTAGTGAAAAAGCTAAATGAAACAAGTTATTAGTATGGATTATCTTTTTGAATAGATTAATCTGACAGCACAACAAATAATGATTAATCTACCTTTGAACACATATCTATTTTGTCTTTCCTTTCTCACTGATAAAGGTTAATATATGTGTTAAAGAATGTCTGCTTAGGTGGTCATCTAATATTTTGTTAGCACTGTTAGCAAAAGTCTGGCATTTAAAGAGATCAAACCCTCTAGATCTAACACAGACATAAGTCTCCTTGATATTACCATTTTTGCTTTGTCAAGAATAATTCATGTGACTTTTTGAATAACAGATACAAGACAGTGAGTGCCCATGGTTTTGGAGAAAGCTTTTGCATGTTTTATTCATTTTTGTATTTGTTTTTAACAGAGGTTAATTAACCCCAAATTTCTTGGGATATAAAATTTAATTTTCTGGGTATAATGTAAGAACCTTTGCATAAGACATGAAGAAGCATAAGACATCTGAGAAGAAAATGATTCAGATACCAACCTCTAATCTTTAAGAGAAAGTACATTGGACAGATGATCTGGTTCAGTTCTCTGGTGGGTTTCACCAGAGGCCCTCAGACAATTCCATGGAGACCTCAGGAGAGAAGGTGGCACTTCAGTTTTCCCAAATTGAAGCACAGGGTCCAGGACTTGTTGTCCCCCCAACAAACAGACACTGGATGCAGGCTGCTTCACAGGAAGGGGCACACCTTTAATTGGGGAAATTGAAGGAATGCATTTGCAAGCAGCTTGGCAGCCTTAGCTGTAAGTTCCTTCACTCTGGAGAGAATATTCTAGGTGAAATTGGCAGGTGTTACACAAGGTTCTTTCAACCATCAAAATAAAAATAGAAAGATGAAGAAAATATCCAGATGAAAATTCTGGAAAAAATATTACATTGCATGTTTTCTGATCAAAGGAAGAGAAGAGAGCAAAAGAGAGAGAGAAAGAGAAGAATGAGGTAACATCTTTATATACCTATTCTCACAAAACATCATGCCTTATATATAATAGATATGATGAGTAAATAAATGAATGATAAAAGCTACTCTTTTCATTCTATAAAAATATCCCTGCATTTGATGTTTAGATTATAAACATCTTCAGTCAAGAAACTCTGCC
Source organism: Dama dama (assembly GCF_033118175.1). Classification (NCBI taxonomy): domain Eukaryota; kingdom Metazoa; phylum Chordata; class Mammalia; order Artiodactyla; family Cervidae; genus Dama; species Dama dama. The sequence goes on along the minus strand of NC_083700.1, from coordinate 37,295,987 downwards.
TCACTCACTGTCATTCTGAAGATAGAAGCTTGGCTCCTTGTAAACTTTTCTGAATATTATCTTATAGGAAGAATTAATTTATATAGACATATTTAACATTTGACAGGAAATTTACTTCCCTTAATCAATACAAAGCAGACAACTGGGCTTTACTTTTTTGAAAAGAAAACAGAAGTAAATGAAACATATTTAGTAAATTGTTTTGTAGTCTTCATTGGTCTATATCTAGCCATGTTAATGGTATCTTAAAATCAGTAATTAAATGTGCTTTGAAATAACTCTTTAAATATTCAACCATTATCATAATTTATATAAATAATATCTCCTCACTTCTAACCAAAGGGCTTTTTTCTTAGTTTCCTTTGTATTCATATCAAATTAACCTTTTTTTGTTTGCAGGTATACTAAAATTTTGAAGAATGATAAATATTTACCAAGTATATTTAGATTTTATGATTTTCCTTTAGAAGCAGTTTACTTTTGAGCTATTATTCCATATAATTTCATATTTTTCCTTTATAGAAAGTTCAGTGATGCTGCCATAATAATTCATAATCTTTAATTAAAAGGAGTTATGAAACATGAAACATAAAACACCTACTTACAAGCTATATCAAATAGTCTTAAATGTAAAAGCTTCAAAAAATTTTCACATTCTTTGTAATAGAAAGATTATTTCAAGAAGAAGCACCGTTATATACCAATAAAATACTAAAGTTTTACTCTGTAAATCTTTGAGGTGTTACCTGGTCAAAACATTATGCTAGATGCTACAGAAATAAAGCAGTAAATAAGTTCTTTTATTTGTATGCATAAATGTTATAACACTGCAACTAATGTATCATATTGATACATTATGAAAATAGTGTATCATATTGCAAAATAAATTAAAATAAATAAAATTAAATTAGTATAAGCAAAGGGAAATGGTGAAATTATTTCAATCATAGGGACAAGGGAAGATTTTATATTAACCTCTGATGAAATATTTATCCATTGCAACTGTTTCATTTTCTGCCTCTTCCACTAAACTGTGAATTTATAAGTGGGATTAAGTCTTCATCTCAGTATTTCCTAAGCCTATCACAGAGCTCTGAGCTAACAGAGGACTTTTTAGCTTTTAGGTGAATTAATATGTAAATTACTTACCTCTTGAAGGATGAGTTCCAGTTCCATAGAGAACTTTCCAGGTTGAGCTGGAGGTATTGGCTTGTTCACACAGTCAGTTGCTATATGTTTAATGTTCATTTTGAAAAATGCAGAGGCAAATGTTGCTGAAGTAATAGGTTGATGGCATATTACAGAATACCTTGAATGTCATACAACAGAATTTGATGTTTACTTCTTTTGTAGGTAAAGCATTAGGAATTTTATTCACTATTGAGTGGAAGTATAAGCAAAGGAAGGAGGTTAGAATGATCCGTGTGGTAAGAGACTCTAATGAATTCATGTTTAGTTTAATACAGACACAGGTAGGTATTTACAGAGAAATATTTGTAGATGTGTATGTATAAGAGAGTTAGTATAAGCACATACGTCCGTATCAGTTTAGAGGGCCTAAAAACAAGAACTCAGTAGTAATAAAGACAGTGTACAAATCTTGGTTTCTTATACCATTTTTCTATAAGAAGAATCAGAGCTCCATTAAAAAGCATTGAATCTAGAAATGGGGTAGGAAGTATTTAAGATGAACCTACAGCATCTTTAGTGCCAGAAAACAAGCACTCAAAAGAATATAATGATCAGGTCAGTTCTGTTCAGTCACTCAGTCGTGTCTGACTCTTTGCGACACTGTGGTCTCCCTATCCTTCAACAACACCTGGAGCTTACTCAAACTCATGTCCATCAAATGGGTGATGCCATCCAATCATCTAATCCTCTGTCGTCCCCTTCTCCTCCTGCCCCCAATCCCTCCCAGCATCAGGGTCTTTTCCAATGAGTCAGTTCTTCACATCAGGTGGCCAAAGTATTGAGGTTTCAGCCTCAGAGTCAGTCCTTCCAATGAACATTCAGAACTGATTTCCTTTAGGATAGACTGGTAGGATCTCCTTGCATTCCAAGGGACTCCTGAAAGTCTTCTCCAACACCACCGTTCAAAAGCATCAACTCTTTGGCATTCAGCTTTCTTTATAGTCCAACTCTCACATCCATACACGACTACTGGAAAAACCGTAGCATTGACGAGGTGGACCTTTGTTGGCAAAGTAATGTCTCTGCTTTTTAATATGTTGTCTAGGTTGGTCATAGCTTTCCTTCCAAGGAGTAAGCATCTTTTCATTTCATGGCTGCAGTCACTATCTGCAGTGATTTTGAAGCCCCCCATAATACAGTCTCTCACTGTTTCCATTATTTCCCCATTTCCATTCCCAATGACGTGATGGGACCAGACGCCATGATCTTAGTTTTCTGAATGTTGAGCTTTAAGCCAACTTTTTCACTCTCTTCTTTCACTTTCATCAAGAGGCTCTTTAGTTCTTCTTCACTTTCTGCCATAAAGCTGGTGTCATCTGCATATCTGAGGTTATTGGTATTTCTCCCAGCAATCTTGATTCCAGCTTGTGCTTCATCCAGCCTGACATTTCACATGATGTACACTGCATATAAGTTAAATACACAGGGTGACAATATACAGCCTTGATGTACTGCTTTCCTGATTTGGCACCAGTGTGTTGTTCCATGTCCAATTCTAACTGTTGCTTCTTGACCTGCATGCAGATTTCTCAGGAGGCAAGTCAGGTGTCTACTGTGAAGAATTTTCCACAGTTTGCTGTGATTCACACAGTCAAAGGCTTTGATTTAGTAATAATAATAATGATGATGATAATCATTATCAATGATGATGATGACATATATCAATATGATGATATATCAGTGTCAGTTTACAAATAGTGACAAATGTACCCAGTAATCCAAGTTGTTAGTAATAGGGGAAACTATGGATTCAGTATATGAAGACCCTCTTTAGTCTTTTTATAGTAATTCTGCAAACCTAAAACTATTCTAAAATAAAAACATTATTTTTAAAAACATCACACTCTCTAGAGATACATATATGTTTATGATTTGAAATATCTATGGACAGAAAACAAAATCACATCCCAAATATCATTTAAAAGTCTTATACTAAAAATAAAATAAAATAAAATAAAATAAAGGTCTTATACTAAGATTTCAAATCCATTAAACCTACATGAAGCTCTAAATACGTAGTCTAAGCCAATTTTATGCCAAAAAACAAGTCCCAAAACATTTCCAAAACAATTTTTAAAATGCGTTTTTTATCCATAAAGTCAAAACTAATGTTGTGCATTTTCTGTTGATTAAATTTTAAATTTCTTTTAATCTTTATTGCTTGTATATGAAATACAGTGCAGGTTTCAGAACAAAATTCACTTAGTCAAGTAAATGACTTTTGTGCTGTATATTTTCACACATTAATGGCATAATTTGCATGCTAAAGAAATGAAATTTTACTCTGCTGTGGCCACCAAGGATTAATTTAATGAATTGAATATATTGGATTGCCTTCTGAGAAACAGTAGGTTAAAAGACACATTTTGCTAAATATTTAAAATCTTTAACCTTTGTGGTATACATCTCCACGATTTAAAAAAGAAAAAAAAACAGGTAAAGCACAGTTGCATTTTATAAATATAATTTTATTACAGAAGACTATCCAAATGTGTTTTTCAGATTGTCTATGCTTCTGTCTTACCAAACCTGGGTGTATAAAGGAAACATTTATATGTGTGCAAATGTCATAAAGAGTCTCTTCCGCAGCAACACATGGGATCCTCTGAGAATACAATGATTCCATTCCTAAATGAATGGCCTTCATAGTTCTAGTTAATTTTTGAATTGCTTACTTGTGGAAAACTTGAGAACTATTTTTTAATTTGTGTTCTTGAAACTTTTGTATCAGTTTATTAGTTGACATCTGGTATTCTTATCACAAAATGTCAAACATAAGGGTAGCTCATGTACTAGAGGCTTTTATGAAGCAATGGACACCATATAGAACATCATATTTTTCTTTGATTAAATAGTCTCTTCACACAATTAGTATGTTACAGAAAATCTGTCAAATGCACAAGATAACAGGTATCTCTGTAAATATCTAATGTAGTGTTCTGAGAAAAATTGATTAGAACAATATCATGATAGGAAGGAAGAAAAATAAGTTTTAAGTGAGAAATCAACACAAAATGTGCTTTATATTCTTGCTGTAATTAGAAAAGCATCTCTGGGATTCAATATGTAATAATAAAGACAAGAATTTAAAGTAATATATTTTCTTGAATCATGAAATTTTATCCAACTCACAATATTTCTATTTATTATTTCATTTAGCATAAAGTAGGCTCCTTTTGAGGGCTTCCCTAGTGGCTCAGATGGTAAAGAATTTTCCTGCAATGCAGGAGACTTGGGTTCAATTCCTGGATAGGAAGATCTACTGGGGAAGGGAATGGCAACCCACTCCAGTATTCTTGTCTGGAGAATCCAATGGACAGAGGAGCCTAGCAGGCTACAGTCCACAGGGTTGCAAAGAGTCAGACATGACTAAGTTGACTGAGCACCCATGCAAGCTCTTTCTGAAGTTTGGACCTAAATGGACTTTTTATACATAAATATACTTTATTGTTTTGCTATTTTTATACTTTTATATTATAAATGTGTGTGTTGTGTGTGTGTTAAGTTGCTTCAGTCATGTTTGACTCTGCTACTCTATGGAGTGTAGCCTGCCAGTCTCCATTGTCCATGAGATTCTCCAGGCAAGAATACTGGAGTGGGTTACCATTTCCTATCTTCCCAACCCAGGGATCAAACGATGTCTCTTTTGTGTCCTGCATTGGCAGATAGGTTCTTTGCCACTAGCGCAACTTGGGAAGCCCTATATTAAAAATGTGTGTTAGTTGCTCAGTTGTGTCCAACTATTTATGACCCCATGGACTCTAGACTGCCAGGCTCCTCTGTCCATGAAATTCTCCTGGCAAGAATACTGAAGTGGATTGCCATTTCCCTCTACAGAGATCGAACCCTGGTCCCCTGCATTGCAGACAGATATTTTACCATATGAGCCAGTATATACATGTTAATATCTGAAAGACAAAACATTTTTTTTTAGTTTTTAAATATTAACTGTCTACAGAACACATTGTAGTTACTTACTACCCCAGACAGCAGTCTTTTCATCACTGTCATTCCAGTCCTTTTCCAGAAGTCTTTGGACAAGAATATGTAGACTTGAACTGCTGGAAAGCCTTTCCATTCCAGCCAGATTGAACCTGATTCTTTCCAGAAGGATCTTTGTTTGTCTAAATATAATATCTGGCCCCTCTCACATGAAATTTCTGTTGTGTGCTTTCTTTCTCTACATATGGGTCATATCTGTTTGTTCCTTGCATATATCATTTTTGTTGTTGTTGTTGGCAACTGGACATGCTAGGTAATATATTGCAGCAACTCTAGCTTTTGCTTTCCAAACCCCTCTCCAGTGCTAGCTTTCATTATTATTGGCTTTTTTGTTTAGTGACTAGGTTAGTATATTTCTATGAAATGTATTAATACCATTGTGTGAAATCGAATTGCTCCTCCTAAGGTATAAGAGAAGTCACTCAGTTGTGTCTGACTCTTTGCAACCCCATGGACTGTAGCCCACCAGGCTCCTCCCTCCGTGTGATTTTCCAGGCAAGAACACTGGAGTGGGTTGCCATTTCCTTCTCCAGGGTCCTAAGGTATGGTCCTGGGTAAATGTACATCTCTGTGAGACCAGGGTTGTTTTAACAGGGCCTCTGTTATCTGTCTTTCTCTAATCTCAAGCTGTCTGCCTCTACTGTTACCACACCCAGCTCTTACACTCTGCTAGTTATGGACTGATTTCTCTATTGTTTTTGACAATATCCTCAGACATAAACTATTCCACAGCCTAATCCAATTAAATAAGGGCAGGTGTAGTTTTAAGGCCAAGTTTCTTCTGACTCTAGGAGGGCTTTTCTCATCCCTGCTTTATCTCTGGTAAACTAGCTGGTCAATGGTTTAGGTTGGTGATCCCACAGAGCTAACAGCCTCTTAATTATTTATCACCTAAATTTCCATTGTTTTGAGAGTGTTCTTAGTATTAAAGTTACTCACACTTTCTACTGAATTAACTCCTTTGGTGAAAGCTTTGGAGTTCTCTTTTTCTGGACTGTCCCTGAGCAACTGCTCTGGACAATGGGAGGTGGCAGTAGCCTCTGTTCTTCTCAGCTTGCTTCTCCTGGCTTTGAACATTTGCTGAGTGACCTAGGGTAAAGGTGATAAAAGCCCTAAGATCCTTGGCTTTCCATACCTAGGTGGAGCATCTACCCTACGAGTAGAGTCTCTGACTTCTCAGTTGCACTCACCAATAATTAGACTCTCCAACTCAGAGTTGAAGGGAATTAGAAATGCTGATAGCCTACTCTTCCTAGGAGATACAGTTTCCCTTGATTGAAAGCTTAGAAGAGAGGAAGTGCTGTCTTCTTGGTCTCCTCTACCCCAGTTGGAGCTTCTGTCAAGCTGAGCTGGTGGTGGGGAGTAAGTGAATGAGGGCAGAAGAGGGACGTGAGATGTGGCTCACTTCCACAGTCTCAGTGTATTTATCAAGTTTTAAGTATATTTTCTTAAATAAATGTTTATTTTTTTATTTGCTGTACAATCTTAGGATAATTTCCAGAGTCTTTAAATACTTATGTACATGTATATGTACAGAACAGATATATCATTCTGCTTATATATGTATGTATGTATGTATATATCCATGTATCTATTTCATGACCTTTCGGTATGGAGCAGATCCATGGAGCTCCTCCTGCTGCCAATCATAAAGTGGAATGCCTATCAATATTGTTAGTATTTGAGCCAGCTGTGCAAAGCTATCATCAGTAGTAACAAGATCTTCTAATCATGCATGCTTTTTTTTTTTTTTTCAACCAAGTCAATCATAGGGTCTTGTAAGAGTTCAATGCCGGTGCCTGCAGCTTCAGAGCTCTTTCTTTTCCCTCAAATTTTCCCAGAACAAGAGTCTCAACCTCTCCAAAGCCTGATGTAGACAGAAAATATGAGTTTTAGTAACTTTCTATCATGAGGAAATATGCAGTAAATTCTGTTATAGACAATATATTAAAATCTCTAGCTTGTTTTGCCCAACAAAATAATTTTCTAATGAATAAACACAATGTGTCATAGTCATATGATAAAATACTATTCAGCAATAAATAGGAAAAAACTGTTGATCCATGATTCAAGGTGGATGAACCTCAAAAACATTATGCTAAGTGAAAGAAATCAAATACAAAATACTACATATTACCTCATTTTATTTTTCTGAGATGTTCAGAGAAGGCAAATCTTTACAGACAAAGAAATTAATGTTTGCCTGAGGTCAGGGGAGGGAAAGGAGATTGCAAATACACACAAGAGATCTTTTGGGGTGATAAAAATATTCTCAAATTGAATTTTAGTGATAGTTCCAGAATTCTGTAAATTTACTAAAAGTCACTGAATTGTACACTTAAAATTAGATGATATACAGTATTAAAATTATACTTTATAGAAGTCATTAAAATATGATTGTCTTATTTGTCTCTATAATCCCTATATTTTGCACAATGCCCAGGGCATATTTACCTGCTCAATAATGCTGATTAGTTGAATGAATGAATCAATTAATTAATATAACATCCCACTAGACACAGAGATCAACTCCTTTCCCAGATGGTAATGTCAACAGAATTGGAGCATCAGGCATCCATGTATTTATATAAGTTCACCAAAAAATAGGAGATTAAAATGAGTAACAAAACACACGAAATGGAAATAACACAAAATTAGAGGCAAATCCTATCTGGGTCTAGTTCTGATTATCAAGTAGGTGTTTACTTTAGGACTGATCTACCCCCAATCCACACATCTACTAGGGAGAAATGTACACAAAGAAGGATGAAAAGCTGAAGAGGAAAAGATACAGTATTCCCTCTCCACCCACCATGTTTCAGTAAAAGGAGATCACTACTCTCTGATTTTGTACTGTTAAGATGTCTAAGTTTTCATTTAAAGAAACTCTGTGTGGCCAAAAAATAGACAAACAAAAAGTATATAAGCAATTTTGAGTAATAACACATTTGTGTTGATCTCAACACAAATTGATTTTAAACAAAGTATTTCCTGATTGACTTTAGAGATCATTTCTCAGGAAGTCCACTTTGACCTCAAGTATTAGTATCCTTTGGTTATCTGTTTAACATAGGGCCAAACATACATCAAGTTGGGAAGAGGTAGGCAAGTGCTTTCTCATTCACCAGTCTTCTTCTGGGAACAGAAAAAAGGTTCTTGAATAAATGTTTATTGCATGATTTAATTAAATCTTGATGTGACTATAACACAGTGCCAAACAGACAGTATTGCAACATATCTTGCAACTCTTCAATGGCTGAACAAATCATAAAATAATAGCCATTTGCCAATTTGCCATAGGTTCCATTACCCTCTTATACCCGCATTGAGATGTTGGCATGTTAAGAAATTTATTGAATAACCAGTGACAGTTTATGTATATGCTATTCTGTTCACAGGACCATTTTGCCTGACAAAAACCTATGTTAGATAAGTATGAAACTATTTTTTTCAAAGTTGAAGTTTTATAAAGATTAGCCTCTAATGATAATACAAACCACTTAAAGGTAAATTTTTTTTTTCATAAAATTTTCAAAATTACTCCACTAACTACATTTAAAAGGTTTTGGTTTAATCACTGTTTTAAGTACTAGAAATGTTCTTGGCATCCAATCTCTGACCTGCCCCTAGATAGAAGACAGGTGCCTTTTTGCCTTCTGCTCTTTATTAACTTAGGCATTTCTATTTTCACTGAAGTGAGAAGAGAAAGGAAGTGAAATTTAAATGAGAAACTTTTGTTACATGATTATAATGCCAATAAAAAATTTGGTATGGGTTGAGGTTGAGAAATATTGCTAAATGCAGTTTTAGCAATTATCTATGGATTTCATTTATCCAGGGACCCCTCTCCTTTATTAGAATAAATAACTGTGAGTTAATGTAACTTATTTGGATAGAATTTAAATCTCACCATGCTCAACTTCATTATCTGGAACTGGGCTTTCATTTTCAAATACTGAAGAGAATTTAGGAAATTACATTATTGTTAGTTTTTCCTTTCTTTGAAAAAGCTGACATAATGTGTTTCATGCATCAAGGAAACAATAAACCAGAAAGATTGTCAGTTAGTCTCTTTTTAGTACTTCATTGATTTTAAGATATATTTTATCATATTCATGAAACTTTAATGACTATGATACTTGGAAAATATGTTGAGACATAAGAATATGCATAGATATAAAAGTTTCATTCTTGTATATTACATACACATACATGAATATGTGTGCATATTCATATTGCTCTAGTACCAAAGTCTTGGAAGAAATGTCTACTTAAATAATTATATATGAAAAAATTCCACAAATGTTTACTTCCTTCCTGAATAAAGGTTCAACATTAACTCATGGCTTTAGAAGGCACTGATTAAATCATGGTTAAGAAAATGTGATATAAAAGAGCTTATTTACAAAACAGAAACCTAGACACAGAAAATAAACTTATGGTTACCAGAGAGAAAAGGGAGGGAGGTAGTAAAAATTAGGAATTTGGGATTAGCAGATACAAACTACTGTATATAAAATAAACAATAAAGTCCTACTATCTAGTATAGGGAACTATGTTCAATAACTTGTAATAACGTATAATGGAAAATAATCTGAAAAAACATAACAAATCATTTTGCTGTACGCCAGAAACTAACACCATATTATAAATCAACTATACTTCAATAAAAACCAAACAAACAAACAAAAGAACATGAGCCTAGGAATTTGATCATAATTTCTCTGTGTGTCAGTTTCCTTCTGGCTAAAACAGATGTGAAATGTTTTTTTGTAAGAATTAAATTATAAGTGTGTGTGTGTGTGTGTGTGTGCGCATGCTTGTGAAGGCACAGTGCCTTATGCATAGCTAATTAGTAGTTGCACTGTAGTTGTTATTTCTTTCTTCCTGATAACTTTGCACTTTGCTTTTTGGGTTTTTTTCCTGATTCTTTTGCTGTTCAGTCGCTAAAGTTAAGTCGTTCAGTCGTGTCCGACTCTTTGTGACCCTGTGGACTGTAGCCCACCAGGCTCCTCTGTCCATAGGATTTTCCAGGCAAGAATACTGGAATGGGTTGCCATTTCCTTCTCCAGGGGATGTTCCCGACCCAGGGATCGAACCCAGGTCTCCCGCATTGCAGGCAGACGCTTTAACCTCTGAGCCACCAGGTTCAGCTGCTAGGTCCTGTCCAATTCTTTGCAACCTGATTGACTATAGCACACCAGGCTTCACTGCCCTTCACTATCTCCCTGAGTTTGCTGAGATTAATGTCCATTGAGTCCATGATGGTACCTAACCATCTCAACCTCTGCTGCTTTCTTCTCCTTTTGCCTTCAATCTTTTCCAGCATCAGGGTCTTTTCCATTGAGTTGGCTCTTCACGTCAGGTGGCCAAATATTGGAACTTCGGTTTCAGCATCAGTCCTTCCAATGAATATTCAGGGTTGATTTCCTTTAGGATGGACTGATTTGATCTCCTTGCAGTCCAAGGGACTCTCAAGAACTATCTCCAGTACCACAATTTGAAGGCATCAATTATTCAGCACTCAGTCTTCTTTATGGTCCAACTTTAACATCCATACACGTTGCTTTGTTCAGTCGCTCAGTCATGTCCAACTCTTTGTGACCCCATGGACTACAGCACGCAAGGCTTCCCTGTCCTTCACCATCTCTCAGAGCTTGCTCAAACTTACCACTATTGAATCAATGATGCCATCCAACCATCTCGTCCTCTGTTGTCCCCATCTCCTCCTGCCTTCAATCTTTCCCAGCATCAGGTCTTTTCCAATAAGTTGGTTCTTCACATCAGGTGGCCAAAATATTGAAGCTTCAGCTTCACCATCAGTTCCTCCAATGAATATTCAGGATTGATTTCCTTTACGATTGACTGATTTCCTTGCAGTTCAAGGGACTCTCAAGAGTCTTCTCTAGCATCAGAGTTTGCAAACGTCAGTTATTTGGCACTCAGCCTTCTTTATGGTCCAACTCTCACATCCATACATGATTACTGCAAAAACCATAGCTTTGAGTAGATGGACCTTTGTCAGCAAAGTAATGTCTGTTTTTTAACATGCTGTCTAGGTTTGTCATAGCTTTCCTTCCAAGATGCAAGCATCTTTTAAAGTCATGGCTGCAGTCACCATCCGTAATGATTTTGAAGCCCAAGAAGATAAAATTTTTCATTGTTTCCAATTTTTCCCCTTTCATTGGCCATGAAGTGATGGGACCAGATGCCATGATCTTAATTTTTTGAATATTGCATTTTAAGCCAGTCTTTTCACTCTCCTCTTTCCTCTTCATCAGAGGCTCTTTATTTCCTTAGTTTTTTGCCATTAGAGTGGTATCATCTGCATATCTGAGGTTGTTGATATTTCTCCTGGAAATCTTGATTCCAGCTTCTGATTCATTGAGCCCAGCTTTTCACATGATGTACTCTGCACATAAATTAAATAAGCAGGGTGACAATATACAGCCTTGTTGTACTCTTTTCCCAATTTTGAACCAGTCAGGTATTTCATGTAAGGTTTTAACTGTCAATTCTTGACCCATATACAGATTTCTTAGGAGACAGGTAAGATGATCTGGTATTCCCATCTCTTTAAGAATTTTCTACAGTTTATTGTGATCCACACTGTCAAAGGCCTTAGTGTAGTCAATGAAGCAGATGTTTTTCTGGAATTCCCTTGCTTCCTCTAGGATCCAATAAATGTTGTCAGTTTGATCTCTGGTTCCTCTACCTTTTCTAAATCCAACTTCTACATCTGGAAGTTCTGGGTTCACATAATGCTGAAGCATACCTTGAAGGATTTTGAACATAACCTTACTAGTATGAGAAATGGGCACTGCAAGGTAGTTTGTAAATTCTTTAATACAGGCTTTCTTTGGGATTGGAATGAAAATTGACATTTCCCAATCCTGTGGCCACTGCTGAGTTTTCCAGATTTGCTGACATATTGAATGCAGCACTTTAACAGCATCATCTTTCAAGATTTTAAATAGTTCAGCTGGAATTCCATCACTTCCTCTAGCCTTGTTTGTAGTAATGCTTCCTAGGCCCATTTGACTTCAGACACCGGGATATCAGGCTTTAGATGAGTGACTACACCACAATGGTTATTTGGGTCATTAAGACCTTTTTGTATAGTTCTCTGTATTCCTGTCATCTCTTTTTAAGGTGGTAGATTAGGTTGCTTATTTGAATTTTTTTTTGTTTGTTTGTTTCTTGAAGAAGGCTTCTTTCCCTATGAACTTCCTTCTAGGACTGCTTTTGCTTATATCCCATAAATTTTGGGAAGTTGTGTTTCCATTTTCATTTGTGTCAAGGTAGTTTCTGATTTCCTCTTTGATTTAATCATTGACCCTTTGATTATCATGTTTTTAATAGCATGTTGTTCAGTTTCCATATGTTTGTTCTCTTCCTGTTTTGTTTCTAGTTTCATACAATTGTGGTTGAAAAAGATGCTTGATATAATTTTTATCCTTTTAAATTTGTTGAGGCTTGCTTTGTGACCTATTATGTTGTGGAAAACATTCCATATAAACTTGAAAAGAATGTACAGTAAGTCCCCTACACATGAACTAGTTCTGTTCCAAGAGCACTTTTGTGAGTCCAATTTGTTCAATCAGCTATATAGTATTACACTGTATAATACTTTCACACAAATAAAATACAAAAACAAGCAAAAGTAAACATTTTAAATGTTATAGTACAGTAACTTGAGAAGTACAGTAGTACAGCACAGCAGATGGCATGCAGGCTGGCACTGAGTGAACAGGCAAGAAGAGTTACTGATTGGAGGAGGGAGAGGAAAGAGGAGATGGCAGACCTGAAGGATCATTGGCAACAGGAGATGGAGAGCAAGTTGCAATTTCACTTATGCCTGATGTTAATGGCATGGGTTCCAGGTCTTTGCTGAATTCAATTCTATCTACCCTCTTGAAAAAAATGATCCAGTGATGTCTTGGTAGTAGCTTTATTTTTCTTGTCATAGATGACAGGGTAGCACTGTACTATATTCTGAATAGCTGCTGCAACCTTTGTGTACCATACTGCATTCAGGTCCCGTGACTCAAAACTAACAGTGCTCCTCAAATAAAGAAAATTCCCTCACCATTTCCTGCATCATGAATCTCTTAGTTCTTCTGTTTCTTCTTCTCCCTTTTGTCTCTCTTCATCCTTTCTCTGGGCATTCAATTCCATCAGGTCTTCATTAGTAAGCTCCTGGTGTTGTACAGCAAAAGTGCTATACAGTAAAATACACAAAAGCACAATCCCTTGTAGATGATGCACACGTGTTGCAATGTACACCAGACATGTGAACTAATATGATTCCACGTGCAAAAGCACAGTCACATCTTTGAAAGTTCACAATTTGAAGGTTTGTATGCAAGAGGCTTACTCTGCAGGCTCAGTTGCTAAGTCATATACAACTGTTTGCAACCCTATGGACTGTAGCCCGATGGGCTCCTCCTTCCATGTGATTTTCCAGGCAAGAATACTGGAGTGGGTTGCCATTTTCTCCTCCAGAGGATCTTCCCAATCCAGGGACTGAACCTGCATCTTCTGCATCTCCTACATTAGCAGGGAAATTCTTTACCACTGAGCCACCTGGGAAGCCCAGGGGACTTACTGTATACTCTGCTTTTCTTGGAGGTAATGTCCAGTAGATATTGGGTTGACCAAAAAGTTCATTTGGGTTTTTCTCTAAGAAGTCAACAGTTAAGTCCAACTGTTATATTGCTCAATTAAGTGGAGTGATCTATTGTGTCATTTAAAATCTGTTTCCTTATTGATTTTCTGTCCAGATGATGTGTTCTTTTATGTCAGTGGAGTGTTAAACTCTCCTACTATTACTGTAGCATAATCAGTTTCTTCCTTTAAGCCTGTTAATACTTGTTTTATATATTTAGCTGCTCATCCATGGAGTGTATATATGTCAATGAATGTAAAATGCTTTTCATGTATTGATTCTTTTATTGTTATATAATATCCTTCTCTATTTTTCATTATAACTTTTGTTTTAAAGTCTATTTTGTATAATATGAATATTTCTACCCTTGCTTTATTGTTTTTGTTTGTGTGAAATATCTATTTTCACCCTTTTGATTTTAGTCTTTGCATGTTTCTTGCCTTGAAATGAGTCAGTCTCTTATAGGCAGTATATTTAGTAGTCTTTTTTTTTTTTTAATTTAATCAGCCACTTTAGGTCTTTTGATTATAACATTTAGCCCATTGACATTCAAATTATTGATTAGTATGTGCTTATTGCCATTTTATCCCTAGTTTTCCTTTTATTTTTGTAGTTCTTATTTCTTTATTTCTTCTTTTTGTTTCTACCATTGTGGTTTGATGAATTTCTTTGTGGTATTGTTGAGCTCCTTTCTTTTTGGTTTTTGTGTATCTATCAAACTGTTTTTGATTTGTGATTACCATAGCATTCATATATATTGACCCAGAATCATATCTACTTGCTTTAAATAGATAATCATTTAAGTTTAAACACATTCTGAAAATCTATGTTTTTACTCTCTTCATCCACATTTTGTGTTTTTGATATTATTTACATCCTCTTACTTATCACTTTACTATTTATCATAGTTATTTGTTTTTGTTGTTCAGTAACACAGTTGTGTTCAACTCTTTGCTGCCCCATGGACTGCAGCATGCCAGACTTCCCTGTCCTTAACTATCTCCCAGAGCTTGCTCAAACTCATGTCCACTGAGTCAATGATGCCATCCAATCATCTCATCCTCTATTGCCCCCTTCTCCTCCTGGCCTCAGGGCCTTTCCCCAGCATCAGGGTCTTTCCCAGTGAGTTGGCTCTTTGCATCAGGTGGCCAAAGGACTGGAGCTTCAGCTTTAGCATCAGTCCTTCCAATGAATATTCAGGGTTCATTTGCTTTAGGATTGATTGGTTTGATCTCCTTGCAGTCCAAGGGACTCTCAAGAGTCTTCTCCAACACCACAGTTCAAAAGCATCAGTTCTTCAGCACTCAACTTTCTTCATGGTCCAACTCTCACATCCGTACGTGACTACTGGAAAAAACATAGCTTTGACTATATGGACCTTTGTCAGCAAAGTGATGTCTCTGCTTTTTAATATGCTATAGGTAGGTGATTTTATAATTTTTTGTTTGTTTTTATTCTACTTACTGGCTTATTCAATGACCTTCGATTCTTAGTATATATATGTCTTTTCTGTTGAGATTTTCCCTTTCATGTAAATTCTTCTTTTCCATTTAGAGAAGACCTTTCAACATGTCTTTTAGGATAAGTTTAGGACTGTTAAATTATTTTAATTTACTTGTTTGAGAGATTCTTTATCTCTCCTTCTGTTCGAAATGATCATCTTGTTGGGGAAAGTATCCTAAATTGCAAGGTTTTTCCTTTCAGGACTTTGAATATATCATGCCACTCCTTTCTGGGTTGCAATATTTCTTCAGAGAAATCAGCTAATAGCCTTATAGTGGTTCTCTTGTCTTAGACTCTCTGTATCTCTTGTTGCTTTTAGAATTCCTTTTTTACCATTAACTTCTGCAATTTGGTTATATGTCTGGTATGGATCTGTTTGAGTTCTTCTTGTTTGGGACCTTCTATGTTTCCTATTTCTGGATATCTGTTTCATTCCTTCGGTTTGGGAATTTTTCATCCATAATGTCTTAAAATACATTTTAAATACCCTTCTTTCTTCTCCTTCTGGAAACCATATATTGTGAATGTTGAAACACTGAATATATCCTGGAGATCTCATATGTTGCTTTTGATTTTTTCACTTGTCTTTCTTTCTGCTGTTCTGACTGGGTGATTTTTAAAATTCTATCTTTGGGATCACTTGTTCATTCTTCTTTGTCATTTAGTCTGCTTTCTTTGCTTCTAGAGTGCTTTTATCTCAGAAATACTCTACTTTTAATTAAGTCTTTTTTATAGCTTCTAGTTCCTTATTAAAATGATCCATGTTCAGTTCAATTCTCTTTCTTAGTTCAGTTAGAATTTTTATTTACCAGCTTCTTGAATTCATTGTCACATGGACTAATTATCTCTGTTTCATTGCTTTCCCCCCAAGGGTCTTCTCTTGCTCTTTCAATTGGGTGTAATTCCTCTACCTTTTCTTTTTTCTTTTAATTAATTAATTTATTTTAATTGGAAGCTAATCACCTTACAATATAGTAGTGGCTTTCATCATACACTGACATAAATCAGCCTTGGGTGTACATGTGTCCCCCATGCTGAATCCCCCTCCCACCTCCCTCCCCATCCCATCCCCCAGTGTCATCCCAGTGCACCAGCCCTGAGTGCCCTGTCTCATGCATCAAACCTGGACTGGAAATCTATTTCACATATGATAATATACATGGTTCAATGCTATTCTCTCAAATCATCCCACCCTCGCCTTCTCCCACAGAGTCCGAAAGTTTGTTCTTTACCTCTGTGTCTCTTTTACTGTCTTGCATATAGGGTCATCATTATCGTCTTTCTAAATTGCATATATATGCATTAGTATACGGTATTGGTGTTTTTATTTCTGACTTACTTCACTCTGTATAATAGGCTCCAGTTTCATCCACCTCATTAGAACTGATTCAAATGCATTGTTTTCTAATAGCTGAGTAATATTCCATTGTGTATATGTACCACAGCTTTCTTATCCATTCATCTACTGATGGACATCTAGGTTGCTTCCATGTCCTAGCTATTGTAAACAGTGCTGCGATGGACACTGAGGTGCACGTGTCTCTTTCAATTCTGGTTTACTGGGTGTGTATGCTCAGCAGTGGGATTTCTGGGTAGTACGGCAGTTCTACTTCCAGTTTCTTAAGGAATCTCCACACTGTTCTCCATAGTGGCTGTACTAGTTTGCATTCCCACCAACAGTGTAAGAGGGTTGCCTTTTCTCTGCACCCTCTCCAGCATTTATTGTTTGTAGACATTTTGATAGCAGCCATTCTGATGGGTGTGAGATGGTACCTCATTGTGGTTTGATTTGCATTTCTCTGATAATGAGTGATGTTGAGCACATTTTCATGTGTTTGTTAGCCATCTGTAGGTCTTCTTTGGAGAAATGTCTATTTAGTTCTTTGGCCCATTTTTGATTGGGTCACTTATTTTTCTGGAATTGAGCTGCATGAACTGCTTGTATATTTTTTAGATTAATTCTTTGTCAGTTGCTTCATTTGCTATTATTTTCTCCAATTCTGAAGGCTGTCTTTTCACCTTGCTTATAGTTTATAGTTTTCTTCATTGTGCAAAAGCTTTAAGTTTAACTAGCCCCTACCTCTTTTTTTTTTTTTTTTGCTTTTATTTCCATTACTCTGGGAGGTAGGTCATAGAGGATCCTGCTATGATTTACATCAGAGAGTGTTTTGCCTATGTTTTTCTCTAGGAGTTTTATAGTTTCTGATCTTACATTTAGATCTTTAATGCATTTTAAGTTTATTTTTGTGTATGGTATTAGAAAATGTTCTAGTTTCATTCTTTTACAAGTGGTTGACCCGTTTTCCCATCACCACTTGTTAAAGAGATTGTCTTTTCTCCATTGCATATTTCTGCCTCCTTTGTCAAAGATAAGGTGTCCATTAGGTGTGTGGATTTATTTCTAGGCTTTCTATTTTGTTTCATTGATCTACATTTCTGTCTTTGTGCCAGTACCATACTGTCTTGATGACTGTAGTTTTGTAGTATAGTCTGAAGTCAGACAGGTTGATTCCTCCAGTTCCATTCCTCTGTCTCAAGATTACTTAAGCTATTCAAGTTTTTTTGTATTTCCATACAAACTGTGAAATTATTTGTTCTAGTTCTCTGAAAAATACTGTTTGTAGCTTGATAGGGATTGCATTGAATCTATAGATTGCTTTTGGTAGTATACTCCTTCTCACTATATTGATTCCTCTGATCCATGAACATGGTATATTTCTCCATCTATTTGAGTCATCTTTGATTTCTTTCATCAGTGTTTTATAGTTTTCTACATATAAGGTCTTTTGTTTCTTTAGGTAGATTTATTCCTAAATATTTTATTCTTTTCATTGCAATGGTAAATGGAATTGTTTCCTTAATTTCTCTTTCTGTTTTCCTATTGTTAGTATATTGGAATGCAAGGGATTTCTGTGTGTTAATTTTATATTCTGCAACTTTACTATATTCATTGATTAGCTCTAGTAATTTTCTGGTGGTGTCTTTAGGGTTTCCTATGTAGATGATCATGTCATCTGCAATCAGTGAGAGTTTTACTTATTTTCCAATCTGGATTTCTTTTATTCCTTTTTCTTCTCTGATTGCTGTGGCTAAAACTTCCAAAACTATGTTGAATAGTAGTGGTGAGAGTGGGTGCCCATGTTTTGTTCCTGACTTTAGGGGAAATGCTTTCAATTTTTCACCATTGAGGATAATGTTTGCTGTGGGTTTATCATATATGGCTTTTATCATGTTGAGCTATGTTCCTTCTATGCCTGCTTTCTGGAGGGTTTTTATCATCAATGGATGTGGAATTTTGTCAAAGGCTTTTTTTGCATCTATGGAGATAATCATATGGTTTTTATCTTTCAATTTGTTAATGTGGTGTATCACATTGATTGATTTGCAAATATTGAAGAATCCTTGCATCCCTGGGATAAAGCCCACTTGGTCATGATGTATGATCTTTTTAATATGTTGTTCAATTCTGTTTGCTAGAATTTTGTTAAGGATTTTTGCATGTATGTTCACCAGTGATATTGGCCTGTAGTATTCTTTTCTTGTGGCATCTTTGTCTGGTTTTGTTATTAGGGTGATGGTGGCCTCATAGAATGAGTTTGGAAGTTTACCTTCCTCTGCAACTTTCTGGAAGAGTTTGAGTGGGATAGGTGTTAGCTCTTCTCTAAATTTTTGGTATAATTCACCTGTGAAGCCATCTGGTCCTGGGCTTTTGTTTGTTGAAAGATTTTTGAATACAGTTTCTATTTCTGTGCATGTGATGGGTCTGTTAAGATTTTCTATTTCTTCCTGGTTCAGTTATGGAAGGTTATACTTTTCTAAGAATTCATCTATTTCTTCCAAGTTGTCCATTCTATTGTCATATAGATGCTGATAGCAGTCTTTTATTATTTCTTTGTATTTCTGTGTTGTCTGCTGTGATTTCCCCATTTTCATTTCTAATTTTCTTGATTTGATTCTTCTCCCTTTTTTTCTTGATGAGTCTGGCTAATGGTTTGTTTATCTTATTTATCTTCTCAAAAACAAGCTTTTAGCTTTGTTGATTTTTTGCTATAGTCTCCTTTGTTTCTTTTTCATTAATTTCTGCCCTAATTTTTATGATTTCTTTCCTTCTACTAACCCTGGGGTTCTTCATATCTTCTTTTTCTAGTTGCTTTAGGTGTAAAGTTAGGTTATTTATTTGATTTTTCTCTTGTTTCTTGAGGTAAGCTTCTATTGTTATGAACCTTCCCCTTAGCACTACTTTTACTGAATCCCATGGGTTTGGGGTTGTCGTGTTTTCATTTTCACTTGTTACTCTACATATTTTGATTTCTTTTTTGATTTCTTCTGTGATTTGTTGGTTATTCAGCCTCCATATGTTTGTATTTTTATTAGTTTTTTTCCCCCTGTAGTTGATGTCTAATCTTACTGCATTGTGATCAGAAAAGACGATTGAAATGATTTAGACTTTTTTGAATTTACCAAGGCTGCATTTATGGCCCAGGATGTGATCTATCCTGGAGAATGTTACATGTGCCCTTGAGGAAAAGGTGAAATTCATTGTTTGGGGGTGAAATGTCCTATAGATATAAATTAGGTATAGCTGGTCCATTGTATCATTTAAAGTTTGTGTTTCCTTGTTAATTTTCTGTTTAGTTGATCTATCCATAGGTGTGAGTGGGGTATTAAAGTCTCCCACTCTTATTGTGTTAATTTCCCCTTTCATACTCGCTAGCATTTGCCTTACATATTGTGGTGCTCCTATGTTGGGTGCATCTATATTTATAATTGTTATATCTTCTTCTTGGATTGATCCTTTGATCATTATGCAGTGTCTTTCTTTTCACAGCCTTTATTTCAAAATCTATTTTATCTGACATGAGTATTGCTACTCCTACATTCTTTTGTTCTCCATTTACATGAAATATCTTTTTCCAGCCCTTCACTTTCAGTCTGTATGTGTCCCTTGTTTTGAGATGGGTATCTTATAGACAACATACATAGGGGTTTTGCTTTTGTATCCATTCAGCCAGTCTTTGTCTTTTGGTTGGGACATTCAACCCATTTACATTTAATGTAATTATTGATAAGTATGATCCCATTGCCATTTACTTTGTTGTTTTGGGTTTGAGTTTATACACCTTTTCTGTGTTTCCTGTCTAGAAAAGATCCTTTAGCATTTGTTGAAGAGCTGGTTTTGTGGTGCTGAATTCTCTCAGCTTTTGTTTGTCTGTAAAGCTTTTGATTTCTCCTTCATATTTGGATGAGACCCTTGCTGGGTACAGTAATCTGGGTTGTAGGTTTTTCTATTTCATCACTTTTAGTATGTTCTGCCATTCCCTTGGGGCCTGAAGAGTTTATATTGAAAGATCAACTGTTATCCTTATGGGAATCACTTTGTATGTTATTTGTTGCTTTTCTCTTGCAGGTTTTAATATTTGCTTATTGTGTTTGATCTTCATTAATTTGATTAATATTTATCTTGGGGTGTTTCACCTTGGGTTTATCCTGTTTGGGACTCTCTGGGTTTCTTGGACTCGGGTGGCTATTTCCTTCCCCATTTTAGGAAAGTTTTCAACCATTATCTCTTTAAGTATTTTCTCACGCCCTTTCTTTTTGTCTTCTTCTGGGACTCCTATGATTCGAATGTTGGGGCATTTAACATTGTCCCAGACGTCTCTGAGGTTGAACTCATTTCTTTTAATTGTTTTTCTTTTTTCCTTTCTGCTTCATTTATTTCCACCATCCTATCTTCCACCTCATTTATCCCATTTTCTTCATCAGTTATTCTACTGTTGGTTCCCTCCAGTGTGCTTGTGACCTCAGTTATTGCATTATTCATTATTGATTGACTTTTCTTTATTTCTTCTAGGTCCTTGTTGAACATTTCTTGCATCTTCTCAATCCTTGTCTCTAGTCTATTTATCTGTAAATCCATTTTGTTTTCAAGATTTTGGATCATCTTTACTATCATTATTCTGAATTCTTTTTCAGGTAAACACCATATCTCCTCTTTGGTTTGGTGGGCATTTATCATGTTCTTTTAACTGCTGAATATTTCTCTGCCTTTTCATTTTGTTTAGATGGCTGTGTTCGCTGTTGGTGGGAATGCAAACTAGTACAGCCACTATGGAGAACAGTGTGGAGATTCCTTAAGAAACTGGAAATAGAACTGCCATATGACCCAGCAATCCCACTGCTGGGCATACACACCGAGGAAACCAGATCTGAAAGAGACACTTGTACCCCAATGTTCATCACAGCACTGTTTATAATAGCCAGGACATGGAAGCAATCTAGATGCCCATCAGCAGATGAATGGATAAGGAAACTGTGGTACATATACACTATGGAATATTACTCAGCCATCAAAAAGAATTCATTTAAGTCAGTTCTAATGAGATGGATGAAACTGGAGCCCATTATACAGAGTGAAGTAAGCCAGAAAGATAAAGACCAATACAGTATACTAATGCATATATATGGAATTTAAAAAGATGGTAACAACAACCTTATATGCAAAACAGAAAAAGAGACACAGATGTACATAACAGACTTTTAGACTCTGTGGGAGAAGGGGGGGGTGGGATGTTCAGAGAGAACAGCATTGAAACAAGTATACTATCAAGGGTGAAACAGATCATCAGCCCAGGTTGGATGCATGCTCAGGGCTGGTGTGCTGGGAAGACCCAGAGGGATGGGATGGAGAGGGAGGCAAGAGGGGGGATCGGGATGGGGAACACATGTAAATCCATGGCTGATTCATGTCAATGTATGGCAAAAACCACTAGAATATTGTAAAGTAATTAGCCTCCAACTAATAAAAATAAATGGGGAAAAAAAGAGAAATAGATGGCTGTGTTCAGGCTGGCCTTTCTTTAGGCTGGAAGTTTGTGGTTCCTCTTTATGGTGGAGGTTGCTCCCTGTGGGTGGGGTTGGACGAGTGGCTTGTCAAGGTTTCCCGGTTAGGGAAGCTTGCGTTTGTGCTCTGGTGGGTGGAGCTGGATCACTTCTCTCTGGAGTGCAATGAAGTGTCCAATAGTGAGTTTTGGGGTGTCTGTGTGTTTGGTGTGACTTTGGACAGCCTGTATTTTAATGATTAGGGTTGTGTTCCTATGTTGCTGGAGAATTTGCGTGGTATGTCTTGCTTTGGAACTTGTTGGCTTTTGGGAGCTTGGTTTCAGTGTAGGTATGGAGGCTTTTGGATGAGCTCTTGTTGATTAATGTCCCCTGGAGTCAGGAGCTTTTTGGTGTTCTCATTTTGAATTTAAGCCTCCTGCCTCTGGCTTTTAGTCTTATTCTTACAGTAGCCTCAAGACTTCTCCATCCATACAGCACAAATGATAAAACATCTAGGTTGATGGTGAAATGACTATCCACTGTGAGGGACACCCAGAGAACTTCATAGAGTTACATGGAGAAGTGAAGAGGGAGGAGGGGAAAAGATGTGACCAGGAGGAAAAGAGGGGGAATCAAAACGGGGGAGAGCAATCTAGCCAGTAATCAATTCCCTATGTGCTCTCCACAATCTGGAACATCCAGAGAGGTTCACAGAGTTATATAGAGAAGAGAAGAACAAGGAGGGAGATAGAGGTGATAGGAGGAGAAGAAGGGAAGTCAAAAGGGGAGACCAATCTAGCCAGTAATCAGTTCCCTAAATGTTCTCCACAGCCCAGAATACCCAGAGAGATTCACAAAGTTAAGTGGAGAGGAGAAGGGGGAGGGAGGAGATGGAAGTGACCTGGGAGAGAAAAGGGAGAGTCAAAAGGGGAGAGAGCAATCAAGTCAGTAATTGCACCCATAAGTAGAATTGGGTACTAAAGATTATATTCTTAAAGATACAAAGTGGATAACAAAAACCACAAAGCAAAGATTAAAAATCTAGTATAGAGGTTAGACTCTCAAAACTGCAATATTAAAAATACAAATCAAAATCAATCACAAAAATTATAAAATATACATATATGAAATATGCTTTAAAAGTTGTGTCTCTTTTTTTGCAAGGTAATAGTAGGTTATAAAAGTGAAAGTAAAAGGAGTAATAAATAATGTAAAAATAAAAATATTTTAAAAATTTCTAAATGATAATAGTAAAAATATATCTAAGAATTTCTCTGGAGCTGTTGAGGGCAATGTGGGGTCAGTTAAGTTTCAGATAGTTCCTTGTTCCAGCTTATACTTCTTCTCAAGGTCTATGGGCCCCTTCCAATGCTTCAGTTCAGTTCAATTCAGTCACTCAGTCGTGTCCGACTCTTTGAGACCCCATGAGTGGCAGCATGCCAGGCCTCCCTGTCCATCACAAACTCCCGGAGTTTACTCAAACTCATGTCCATCAAGTCGGTGATGCCATCCAGCCATCTCATCCTCTGTCGTCCCCTTCTCCTCCTGCCCCCAATCTTTCCCAGCATCAGGGTCTTTTCCAATGAGTCAGCTCTTCGCATCAGGTGGCCAAAGTATTGGAGTTTCAGCTTCAACATCAGTTCCTCCAATGAACACCCAGGACTGATCTCCTTTAGGATGGACTGGTTGGATCACCTTGCAGTCCAAGGGACTCTCAAGAGTCTTCTCCAACACCACAGTTCAAAAGCATCAATTCTTCGGTGCTCAGCTTTCTTCACAGTTCAACTCTCACATCAATACATGACCACTGGAAAAACTATAGCCTTGACTAGCCGGACCTTTGTTGGCAAAGTAATGCCTTTGCTTTTTAATATGCTGTCTAGGTTGGTCATAACTTTCCTTCCAAGGAATAAGCATCTTTAATTTCAAGGCTGCAAACATCATCTGCAGTGATTTTGGAGCCCAAAAAACTAAACTCTGACACTGCTTCCACTGTTTCCCCATCTATTTCCCATGAGGTGAGGGGACCAGATGCCATGATCTTAGTTTTCTGAATGTTGAGCTTTAAGCCAACTTTCACTTTCAACTCTCCTCTTTCACTTTCATCAAGAGGCTTTTTAGTTCCTCCCTTACTTTCTGACATAAGGGTGGGGTCATTTGCATATCTGAGGTTATTGATATTTCTCCCGGCAATCTTGATTCCAGCTTGTGCTTCATCCAGCCCAGCATTTCTCATGATGTACTCTGCATATAAGTTAAATAAGCAGGGTGACAATATACAGCCTTGATGTACTCCTTTTCCTATTTGGAACCAATCTGTTGTTTCATGTCCAGTTCTAACTGTTGCTTCCTGACCTGCATATAAGTTTCTCAAGAGGTGGGTCAGGTGGTCTGGTATTCCCATCTCTTTCAGAATTTCCAATGCTTAGTCAATGCTAACTACAGGGTTTTAATCTGTTGCACCTGCCACTTCCAGAACAGTCCCCTCTTCCTTGTTTATTTTGGCTTCCTCTGTTTGCAAGTCTCTTCAGTGTCTAGTTTCTGCCCTGACACAAGGAGGTGAAGGTGGTCACTTATTTAGGCTCACTTGTTCAGCTGTGTTGTGGGGAGGGAGGAACACTGCAAATAAATATCACTGGCATGTATGGGGAGTGCTTGCAGTCTATGGTCCACACTGGGTTTGCCCCAGCTCACAGCGGCATGTGCTTTCCCAGTCTACACTGCTCACGCTCCAGGTTTCTCTGCAGGGGTAGTGTCCAAAGTGGGCCCGGCATTTTGTGCACTTCCCAGATCTAAGCTGCTCAGGTTCCAGTTCTTGGGTACTCCACAAAGGCACAGACTTGGTTGGGTGTGCGTTTTGTGTCCTTCTCAGGTCCGAGCAGCTCAGGCAACCAGGTGCTTGGCGAGTGCACTGTCCCAGGTGGACAGTGCATCTTAATCACCTCCCTGGTCCCAGCCACTCAGTTTCCCGGGTGTGCCACAAGAGTGCCATCTCAGGTGTGCTGTGCATTTCCTCTGTGAGCTGATCTCAGGCTGCAGCCCTCCTGGCAGATGTCAGCCATCCAGGATCCCAGGAAGACTTGGTTAGCAACTGGGAGCCTGCTCATAGTTTGGCAGAGGATGCCATCTCTGGGGCTGAGATTGCCCCTTGCCTTCCAGCTCTGGCTGTCACCCACCTGCCTCTCTGCTTCTGGCGGGGGGAGGGGCCACTACACAGCCAGATGGCTTTCCTTTGGCATTGGCTCAATCCTTTGTTCTGTGAGTGGCCCAGGCTGCACCTTAGGTTAGAGCTTTTCATGGGAAAGTTCTCTCTCTCTTTTTTTTTTCCCTCTCTGGCTATCCCACAGTTTGGGTTGCTATCTCACGTTAGCTCCCTTAGATTGTTCTCAGGGCATTCAGGCCCAGTCCTTACCCTAAGCAATTGCAGCCCGCACCTTTCTGTTCAGCCCCCACTTGCTGGTGGCAGACGTGAGCATCTGGGCTACTTCTCCACTGGGAGTTACAGTTAGACGTGTATTCTGTGGGTGGGTTCTTTTTTTTTTTTTTTTTTTTCTCCTCCCAGTTATGTTGCCCTCTGAGATTCCTAAACTCCCCACAGACCCATCAGTGAGAGGGTTTCCTGCTCTTTGGAAACATCTCCTCCTTCACGACTCCCCCCACAGGATGGGTTTCCATCCCTAACTCTTGTCTCTCTTTTTGACTTTTATATTTTGTCCTACCTCCTTTCAAAGAGAATGGGCTGCCTTTCTGGGTGCCTGGTGTCCTCTGCCAGGGTTCAGAAGTTCTTCTGTGGAAGTTGCTCAGCATCCAAATGATCTTTTGATGAATTTGTGGGGGTGGTCCCCTTGTCCTATTCCTCTGCCATCTTAGGACCACCCCCTAAATTTTCATTTTATTTCACTTTTTATTTCTCTATGAATTTAGATGAAACAGTTATCTGTTGTGGTGTTGAA
The DNA here is from genome assembly GCF_033118175.1 of Dama dama. NCBI lineage: Eukaryota > Metazoa > Chordata > Mammalia > Artiodactyla > Cervidae > Dama > Dama dama. The sequence continues at coordinate 37,269,851 of NC_083700.1, read as the reverse complement.
GGGGTGTTTTTACGTGGGAGCATCAGTGGACATGAACTTGGGTAAACTTTGGGAGATAGTGAGGGACAGGGAGGCCTGGCATGCTATAGCCCATGAGATCGCAAAAAGTCACACTGACCGTGCAACTGAACACCACCACCAACCCCTGTGTAGACTGTGTGAGCCCAGTGTCTTTGATGTGAGGGCTGTATTTGATGTGGATGCCAGCAACATTTTTCCTCAGGGTGGGCTAGCCACTATCTCCTTGATAGGGAGTGTGGCTAGCATTGAAGGAGCTACAGTCTACACAAGATGTAAATGGGAGTTCCTCTCTGCTTAGTGAGAGTTGCTGCTCTGTGAGGGTTTGGGGTCTGCTCCCAAGTTACTGGAGTGAATGCCATGAAGATTTGGCTCAAGCTGGCTCTGTTCTCTTTAAATGTGTGTGTTTTTCCCTCTCCCCACCCTGGCACCTTTGCCTGAAAAAGGGAAGTGCTGAAGCAAGTGGGGCTGTGTCCTTACAGAGATTCGATTTGTTGCCTATGTATGCATCTGTGGCTATGCTCAGACATAGCTCAAGATCTCTTCTTTTCCACTGTTATTGTCCTTCCGAACCTAGTGCAAAATTGTGGCATGGGTTGACGGGGATGAAGCATTTGCTTGGCTGGGACTGGGGGTTGCAGTGTACTGGTCATATGAGTTCAAGTGGCTGTACTGTCATAATAAGTCTGAGTTGCTTCTGTGGCTTTTTTTGAGTAAGCATCAACTTTGGCCACCTCCACTTTTCCTGGACCACATTGCACCCCCCTCCCCCCAGGTCATTAGATCCAGTGCCAAACTGTGGTTTAAAGCAAATGGGGCCAGGGTGTTTTCTCAGCTCAGATTGGGGGCACAGTGAGGCAGCAGTCACTAGAGCAGACCTCTCTCTGCCATGTCTGGTGGCAAGCCAGCACCCACACATTTTTCATAAGTGAAGTCTAGGCCTTTCCAGACTTTCTAGTTGTCCCAGCAGTTCTCCAAGCAGCCAAGGGGAATTGTCTCCTTTGTGAAGGACCCCAGGACTGGGACACTCAGTCTGTGGCTCAACCCACTCACTCCTCAGAACAAGTGTCTACCCATGCACTCTCCCTTTTTTTCTTAGTCCCCTCCCAGGGGCACAAGTCCCAACCCAATGCCATTCTTTCCATCCTATCCAACTACATGGGATCTTTCTTGCAGCCTTAGGCTGTGTAGGAGTTCTTATGCCAGTTTGCAGTAGTTTTCTGTGAGAATTATTCCACTTATAGATGTAATTTTGAACTCTTGGTTTGGAGGGGGAGGGCAGAAAGTTGAGATCCATGTCCTCCTACTCTGCTGTCTTGATTCCCCCTCTGAGCACCATGGATCTTATTAGTGACTTTGACTCTTTTCTTTCCCTCACATCCATATAAAGTCAGCTGAAAAATCATCTCAAGAAGTCAATTTCTATAGTGTCTTTCAAATATGTCCAGTCCTCTTTTTCCATTCCACTATTCTTACCTAAGACCATAGAACTGCTTCTGGGTTTATTAAGATATTCCCATAACTATTTCTCCAGTTGTCCCTCCTTTAATCTACTCACAGTCCTGCAAGATTTATCTTTTAAGGATAGAGTTTTAAGGATGTGTTACTCCCTGGAATGATAGCTTTATTGCTTCACCATATGTCATTAAAATCAGAGCCTTACTTTAGCATTCAAAGTCACAACATACTCTAATCAACATTGCAAATGTCTTCACCCTCTGTACCATCTTCTATCTTTCTCCCTCATCCATCACCCCAAAACACATCCCAAATCATGCTCCCTGCCTAAGGACAATATCTGAATTTTTCCAATTCGCAGCTTTGGCTTGATATGTTCTCGTTCCTCTTAAAATTCCTCCATTTATAGTGAAGGTCTAAACATCCTATAAAGAGACACCTAATGCAGAATTCTGGTCTTTGCAGGCACTGGCTCTCATCCATCTTCCAAAATTCCTATATTGTGCATTTTGGCATGTCTCACATTTGCTGGAGCTCTGAATCAGAGCTGACTTTTGTTTATCTGAAGATTCCTTAGATTGACACTTTATTATGATTGCATGTTTGATTTTTCAATACAATTCTGACACTAGACAAGGGCTTTTAGATTTCTTAATAATGCTCTTGAAAAAGCCTCATACTTAAAGCACTCACTAGCTCTAGAACACCAGTCTGAACAAAGCATCCAAATCCCATTTTACATAAGAGGGAATTTGGGACAATCTGTTCCTCTCTTCCTCCTTTACTCCAACTAATGTATCTCTCAAATTTCTACTATGTATTTTATCCCTCTCAAGAAGCATCTCACAGCCCCTTTAGTTGAAGTGCTTTTCCTCTTATCATTAAGTTGAACTTGGCATCTTTCCTACAACTCAGATCACATAATCCTTTTTCAGAATTTTTATATTTGCACCCTTTACTTTTACTATATCACATCTGTTTTAAAAAGGTATTTATTTTACTTTCTAGAATGCCTACATTAGTATCTCTCACACAGCAAATATCCAATAAATGCATGTTGAACTGAATTAATAAGATTATCACTTATTATTTATAAAATAATTTATACTTTTGAAAGTAAAACTGTAGATATAGACATATAGCCAAGCAGGTAATAATATCAGTACTCAGTTACAGACAAGAACATTGAGACACAGTGTTATAAATATGTTACTTCAAAATAAGAAACCTAGTTCTGACAACTTGCCCTGAGTTTTTCCACAAGACCAGCTTTCTAGCTCAAATATAGCTATGATTCAAATTTTTGTGGAGGCATTCTAATATCATAGAGAGACATAATAGAAATCAAGTTGTTACATATGCATCCTTCCTTCCCCAAATGAAAATAATCTTATTGTGGATTAAGAAAGAAATGATTAAAATAAAAGAAGATATATGGTCATACTGCATGATGGTATGTATTTTGGAAGGAAGAGGTAGAACTAAATATGTTAACATGGAAGTGTCTCTTAGACATATGGTTGAGTTAAAAATTGTTTCAAAATGACAAAACAGTGTTACCTCACTTACATATTAAAGTTATAAAGTATATGAGACTATGTATTCTCTAAGAGTACATATGTATATATGCAAATGCACAGCAAAAGACCTGGAAGAATATGCACCAAACTGCAAAGTTGTAACCTTTGAGGAGAACCAAGGAAAGGTAGACTGGGGTTGGGATGCTGGTCATCAAAGTGAACTTTAGTTTTTCTCTTTTTTTTAATTTAAATAATATTCAGAGTGTTTTTAACAAGAAAAGGGTATTTTGAGTGTAAGCCAGATGCCACAATTCAAATCTTTGCCATTTACTACTCATGTGAACTTGAGCAATATATTCTTTCTATATGTTTCTCATCTGAAATATTTATCATACAGCTACATAATAGGCAATGATGCCTTCATGAACATACAAATACCTTCTAAAAGAGTCAATTCTTTTGTTAAATGGCAGAGTCTTTTGTAGAAAAACTATGTCACCACTCCCTCAAAATATATTTACCTTTTAGATATTCCACGTTACATCTTTACATATGTATACTAGAGACAAGAACCTGAAAATGAATTTTCCAATTTAGAGATGCAAATATGTTTTGATCATTGAATTGAATTACAGCCTAATAATAGACTGGGGCTTCCCAGGTGGCACTGGTGGTAAAAACTTGCCTGCCAATGCAGGAGACACAAGAGACCTGGGTTCAATCCCTGGGTCAGGAAGATCCCCTGGAGGAGGAAATGGCAACCCACCCCAGTATTCTTGCCTGGAGAATCCCATGGGCAGAGGAGTCTGGCCAGCTAGAGTCCATAGGGTCATGAAGAATCGGGCATGACTGATGCAACTTAGCACACATGCACAGCCTAATAGATGAAAACATCATCCCAACAATGCTTACCACTGAGACCTTCAAGTGAAAAATGTCAACAAAAATTTCATAAACTCTCCTTCCATTTGAATAATTATATTGAAGACACCTTCCCATATATAGAAACATCAACTTCCTACTCTTGGCTACATTTTTTCTTATAAAAGAGTTCTCCTCAATGGTTTGAATTTATTTTTATTATCACTGTCCTCTCAAGTTTAGAAAGTTTTGACACATGGCAAAATGATTTCCTAGCGTCTAAATATATATGCAAATATGGCAAAAGCTGCTCAAATAATTAATCCAAAATGAAGCCTAGATCATACTTGAGTGGGTCTTCAAAAACTACTAACTGCTGTATAAAGAAAACAAAAGAATTACTGTGTTACCCTCTGTCACTGTTACTTTATCTTACATTTCCAGTTTAATTAAAAATGGAGCTGTCAGGCCTTGTTTTTCCTGGCAACCAAATTCCCTTAAAACTTAAGTCTCTACCGATTTTTTGTTCCTTTTGCTTTTCTAAATGCTCTTGTTGTTGAGAAAACCCCTATTGGAAATATCTTTGTTTGGTACCATCATACAATGTTTTCTGAGCAAATTCATGGGCCAGAAATTGTTTCAGGTACTGGTAGTAGAGATAAGCACAAGTGACATTCCTTGCTTTTTGAAATATGGAGAAAAAGACAAGCAAACAAGTGATTTTTTGAAATAAATTAATCTGCAAGAACTAAGGCCCATTGGCTATCAGTTCATTCTTTCAGTTGTGCCCTACTCTTTGCGACCCCATGGACTGCAGCACACCAAGCTTCCCTGTCCACGGGCTATACCCACAAATAACAACCAGTTCTTTAAAAGCAATAATCAGTTCAGTTCAGTTCAGTTCAGTTCAGTCACTCAGTCATGTCTGACACTTTGCAATTATATTAAGCTGTAAACATATTATTCTGGGGGGGGGGGGGGGAATGGCAAATTTAACCCTAACAGTGCCAATTATGTTATATATTAATTCTCTGTTATCAATGAATTTTTTCTTAAGGTCTGACTTTCTGGCTTAAGACATTATTCTTCAACTATTTTCTGCCTTGATCTATGCATGTGCATGCTCAGTTGCTCAGTTATGTCCTACTCTTTGTAATCCCATGGACTGAAGCCCACCAAGCTCCTAGGTCCATGGGATTTTCCAGGCAACTATGTTGGAGTGGGTTGCCATTTCATTCTCCAGGTGATCTTGCCCATGCAGGGATCGAATGTCTCATAGTTAGCAGGCAGATTTTTTTACCACTGAGCCAGCTAGGAAGCCCTGCCTTGATCTATAACTACAGTCTAAATATTCCTCCAAAATGTATTATGAAAATATTTCAATCAAAGGATCAATTCACTACATGACTTCTTTTCAGGCTCTGCCTTATCTTAGATCAGAAGACTTAGATCTTAGTTAGCATAACACCTTTTGTCATGTAGCCACAGGATATCTGGAGTTCAAAAATCTTAGCATTTAAGAAACAGTTGAGAATCTGTGAAGATTACTGTCCTGTGGACATCTGTTATAATTCTGAGTAAGCAATAGCTTGGCAACATGACTTATTTAATGTAATCAGGGTTGACCACCAGCTTATGTTTCTGCCAAGTCTATTATGTATAATTTTTAGATGATACAATTCTCTTAAAGCCAAATCAAAATGCTGTGCTGTAAATAAAGCTCTCTCTTCTTCACAGCAGGCAACTGTGTGATTATTCCTACTAACTTTATTTCTTTACCTCTGCAGAATCTTTCATATCACCAAGGAAGTGCCCCGGGTGTAAGAGGAAAAGAATGGCACATTCTTGCACTGTAATGGTGTGTACTTAACAGCCATTGACTTGTACAATGAAAGACACAGTGATTGCCTAATACTGTGTCAGGTGACTTTGGGGTTTTATAGATAAAAGGACTCAGAGGCGATAATACATAATAGCAAAAGTGATATTTTCAATATCACAGCTGGATCAGGGCAACCTACTATTTAGTCTACTATTTCCATGTGAACACCTAGTGTTTATGCAGGCTTTTGCATCAAGTCACAAATTTGACCGCATTATTTAGAATTCTGAAAAGTTGTAAATAAGCAGGATGGTTACTAATTTCGAGTAAATGACTCTGGTCATGGATATTTGCAGTGCTTCCATTCCCTGAGATCTTATAGTGTTTATACTCTGAATCACTCTACCCAGCACTTAATTACATGTAAGACTTTAATTGTGTTCTTGGGTATAAAATAGAACCTTCTATGTCTGTCCCAACACTGATTAACTTGCACATAGTAGATTTTTGATGAAAATTTTAAGATAGGTTGAATCTCATAGTTTCTGACCTATTACACTCAGTACTCAGATGGTGAAAATAATGCATCAGGAAGGGACTTTAGTCAACTTTGCAGAGGACAATCAAGCAATTTTCAAAGGAAGATTAGGTACTTGGCAAAAAAAAAAAAAAAAGAAAGAAACATAAATCTTAAGAAAATTTCCTTTCTGCTACTTATGGGATATCATGTAGTTTGATACAAGAACCAGATGTACTTTTAGACCACTAAATATTTCGCAAGAGAAAAGAAAAAAGTGCTTGCCACCCTCAGGAGAAATCAAAGGAGACACAGCATTCAAGACCATATTGAAAAAACTGTCTGCTTCTAAATTTAAAAAACAAAAACAATGAAGTATTATGTTAAAAAATCCAAGGAAGTTTGAAATATATTAAAAATGAAGGAAACTACATTGATATTTTTATCAAATAAAAAGTTAAATTAATAAAAGTCTCTTATTTATTGAGTGCCTGTGTTGACCCTGTACAACATTATTCCACAGGTAATTGGGACCCAGATATTAATTTCCTTCCTAAAATATTCTAGCCAACATTAATATGTATTAAAGAAAACATGGAATCTCTATTTCTTAATAAAAAGCTATTTATTAACAGGCCAAAAAAAAAGTCCTTATTTCTAATGTATGTGAAGCTATTCATTAAAACCAAAGTATTCTGAGGCATGGGACATAGTTCCTAAGCATTTTAAAGAGGAATTGGACAGCTGTCCAAACATAAAGTAAAACAAATAAAACTTCTCACGGGTTTATGCAATCTCATCTATTTCCAACTGTTTCTTTGTTAAAGCAACATTTACCTTACATTACCCCAACAGAATATCAGAAAGTTCTGTTTTCTCCCCCTGTGATTGCCAGTTAAGAATTTTAATGGCACTTTCAGATCTGGATGAAGGATTAACATAAATCCTCCTCCAGTCTCCTTTCTATCTTGGCAAATATCTCTTACCACTAAAACCAATGTGGTTTCCACTCAATCCCTCAAGCCACTGAACTCCCACCCTTGAAAGGTAACTCCAGAAGCCATCAGGCCACTTTCACAGGGACAGTAATTCACCTCAATACACCCTTCAAATATGTTAAATAAATGAGAGTAAACCTGGTGTTCCTTTTGTGCTGTAGTTCAACCATGAACTCAAACAGCTGTTGAAAGCTAAAGTGGAGATACAGCAATAGCATGACCACCTGCTGGTGTTTGTGACAGGCACCGCTGCTCCCTGACCCTGAGAAGCATAGCACTGTCACCCAAAAACCAGGCATCTCAGAAGTTTGGGGATACACACACACACACACACACACACACACATGCACTGCAGTGTGTATTATCTGAGGATTTATGCTGTCATTATAGTACTAAGTGTACCAATAATCTTTGTTTTCAAATGTGTGTTTGCAAAATTGTCAAGCCAAATGATTGTTTTTTTGTTTTTGTATTAGTGGAAATAGCTGCCTTTTCCAACATCAGGCATAGATTATTTTTGTAATTTTAGGTCTAAATTAAAGCAAATGATGGATCTTAAGATTATATGTATGAAGAAGTGTAGCTCTCCTCTCACTTTCGGGGGAATTATATATCATAAACGTAATTTTTAGAGTCCTGCCCAACTACAACATCAAGATCCTTTTCTAAGTACCTAACGATCTATTATTCAAGCCAAAAGGTTGTAGGCTTTTTGGTTTTCACTTATTATTCAGATCAACTGTCTCATGACTATGTAACATCTCATATCCCATCAGTGTCTCAAGTCTGAGAAAAGATAGATGTGTTTTTCTCTTATCTGAATTGTTAGATTCCAATAAATGTTAATTAAAAGATTTAACCCTTTTATGATATCAGTTATTATGGTCTGCTGGCTGACAGATTAATAACAGAGACAGTCCAGATCAACTCAAGTCATGTTCAACTCTTTGCAACCCCATGGACTGCAGCATGCCAGGTTTCCCTGTCCATCCCAATTCCCGGAGCTTACTCAAACTCATATCCATCGAGTTGGTGATGCCATCCAACCATCTCATCCTCTGTAGTCCCCTTCCTTCTACCTGTAATCTTTTCCAGCATCAGGGTATTTTCCAATGAGTCAGTTCTTTGCATCAGGTGGCCAAAGTATTGGAGTTTGAGCCTCAACATCAGTCCTTCCAATGAATATCCAGGACTGCTTTCCTTTAGGATTGACAATTTGGATCTCCTTGCAGTCCAAGCAATTCTCAACAGTCTTCTCCAATACCACAGTTCAAAAGCATCCATTCTTTGGTGCTCAACTTTCTTTATAGTCCAACTCTTACGCATGACTACTAGAAAAACCGTAGCTTTGACTAGATGAACTTCTGTTTGCAAGGTAATGTCTCTGCTTTTCAATATGCTGTTTAGGTTGGTCATAGCTTTTCTTCCAAGCAGTAAGCATCTTTTAATTTCATGGTTGCAGTCACCGTCTGCAGTGATTTTGGAGCCCCCCAAAATAAAGCCTCTCACTCTTTCCATTATTTCTTCATCTATTTGCCATGAAGTAATGGGACCAGAAGCCATGATCTTAGGTTTCTGAATGTTGAGTTTTAAGCCAACTTTTCACTCTCCTCTTTCACTTTCATTAAGAGGTTTTTTAGTTCTTCTTCACTTTCATAAGGGTGGTGTCATCTGAGGTTATTGATATTTCTCCCGGTAATCTCAATTCCAGCTTGTGCTTCATCCAACCTGGCATTTTGCATGATGTACTCTGCCTATAAGTTAAATAAGCAGAGTGAGAGTATACAGCCTTGATGTACTCCTTTCCAAATTTGGAACCAGTGTGTTGTTCCATGTTCAGTTCTAACTGTTGCTTCTTGACTTGCATACAGCTTTCCCAGGAGGCAGGTCAGGTGGTCTGGTATTCCCATCTCTTGAAGAATTTTCCATAGATTTTTGTGATCCACACAGTCAAAGGCTTTGGTGTAGTCAGTAAAGCAGAAATAGATGTTTTTCTGGAACTCTTGTGCTTTTTTAATGATCCAATAGATGGTGGCAATTTGACCTCTGGTTCTTCTGCCTTTTCTAACAGCTTGAACATCTGGTAGTTCGAGGTTCACTTACTCTTGAAGCCTGGCTTGGAAAATTTTGAGCATTATTTTGCTAGCGTGTGAGATGAGTGCAATTGTGTGGTAGTTTGAACATTCTTTGGCATTAACTTTCTTTGGGATTGATATGAAAACTGATCTTTTCTCAGATCAAACAACAGGGAGGGAAGACAGCCCTGCCTATGAATAGAAAATTGGATTAAAGATTTACTGAGCATGGCCTCACCCATCAGAACAAGACCCAGTCTCCCCCTCAGTCAGTCTCTACCATCAGGAAGCTTCCATAAGCCTCTTATCCTTATCCATTCTCTGATGGATGAACAGAATGAAAACCACAATCACAGAAAAATAATCCAACTGATCACATGGACCACAGCCATATCTAACTAAATGAAATTATGAGCCATGCCATGTAGGGCCACCCAAGACAGATGGGTCATGGTGGAGAGTTCTGAGAAAATGTGGTCTACTGGAGAAGGGAATGGCAAACCATTTCAGTATTCTTGCCTTGAGAACCCCATGAACAGCATGAAAAGGCAAAAAGATAGGACATAGAAAGATGAACTCCCCAGGTCGGTACATGCCCAATATGCTATTGGACAAGAATGGAGAAATAACTTCAGAAAGAATGAAGACACGGAGCCAAAGCAAAAACAACACCCAGTTGTGGATGTGACTGGTGATAGAAGTAAAGTTCTATGCTGTAAAGAATAATATTTCATAGGAACCTGGAATGTTAGGTCAATGAATCAAGGCAAATTGGAAGTGGTCAAACAGTAGATGGCAAAAGTGAACATTGACATATTAAGAATCAGTGAACTAAGACAGACTGGAATGGGTGAATTTAACTCAGATGACCATTATATCTACTACTGTGGGCAAGAATCCCTTAGAAGAAATGGAGTAGCACTCACAGTCAGCAACAGAGTAGGAAATGCAGTACTTGGATGCAATCTCAAAATCAACAGAATGATCTCTGTTCATTTCCAAGACAAACCATTCAATATCACAGCAATCCAAGTCTATGCCTTGACGAGTAATGCTGAAGAATCTGAAGTTGAATGGTTCTATGAAGACCTACAAGAACTAGAACTAACTCCCAAAAAAGATATCCTTTTCAATAGGGGACTGGAATGCAAAAGTAGGCAGTCAAGAGATACCTGAAGTAACAGGCAAATTTGGACTTGGAGTACATAAAAAGTTGGTCAAAGGCTAACAGAGTTTGCCAAGAGAACACACTGGTCACAGCAAACACCCTCTTCCAACAAGATAAGAGAAGACTACACATGGACAGCACCAGATGGTCAACACCAAAATCAGATTGATTATATTCTTTGCAGCCAAAGATGGAGAAGCTCTATACCATCAGTAAAAACAAGTCCAGGAGCTGACTATGGGTCAGATCATGAATTCCTTATTGCCAAATTCAGACTGAAATTGAAGAAAGTAGGGAAAACCGCTTGACCATTCAGGTATGACCTAAATCAAATACCTTACAGTTATAGAGTGGAAGTGACAAATAGATTCAAGGAATTAGATCTGATAGACAGAGTGCCTGAAGAACTATGGAAGGAGGTTTGTGACATTGTACAGGAGGCAGTGATCAAGACCATCCCCAAGAAAAAGAAATGCAAAAAGGCAAAATGATTGTCTGTGGAGGCCTTACAAATAGCTGAGAAAAGAGAAGTGAAAGGCAAAGAAGGAAAGGAAAGATATACCCATTTGAAAGCAGAGTTGCAAAGAATAGGAGAGATAAGAAAGCTTTCCCCAGTGATCAATGCAAAGAAATAGAGGAAAACAATAGAATGGGAAAGACTAGAGTTCTCCTCAAGAAAATTAGAGATACCAAGGGAACATTTCATGCAAATTTGGCACAATAAAGGACAGAAATGGTATGGACCTAGCAGAAGCAGATGATATTAAGAAGAGGTGTCAAGAATACACAGAAGAATTATACCAAATAGATCTCCATGACCCAGATAACCATGATGGTGTGATCACTCACCTAGAGCCAGACATCCTGGAATGCAAAGTGAAGTGGGCCTTAGGAAGCATCACTATGAACAAAGCTAGTGGACGTGATGGAATTCCAGTTTAGCTATTTCAATTCCTAAAAGATGATCCTGTGAAAGTGTTGCACTCAATTTGTCAGCAAATTTGGAAAACTCAGCAGTGGCCACAGGACTGGAAAAGGTCAGTTTTCATTCCAATCCCAATGAACGACAATGCCAATACAGAGACTAATGAAAAATTATATTCAAAAGCAATAGCAACTCCTACATAGCAGTCTCATCAGAAGTAAATAGAAATATGTGGATACAAACAAGACTTCATACTTTCTACTTCCATGTGGCTCTCCTTTGACAGGCATAGTCACTAGATAAAAGAGAAAAAAAGTAAAACTCTCATTATCATTCTTTGAACACATTATGGTTATGTAACTGAAATGAATAGGAGAAATAATGTGTTGAATTTATTTATAACATGGGAATAGAGTTACCTATTTTTAGTTTAAGAAGAAATATGATACCTGTTTAATGCTGCTGTTGATTTAGCCTGTGTCCTTATCTTTTATGGAGCACTTACAATGACTAAGCTAAAGGGAAATTTGGATAACTCATAAACACTCTAACATGATTAAACGTGTTCCCTGTATTTTTTAAAATGTAGAATTTACAGGTGGATACCAAGGAACCCTGTGATGGTGCATTGGATTAATTCATCAGCCTCTCATGTCTTTAAGTTTCTAAAAGAGTATATCTTTAAATCTGACATATGGGAGAGAGGCGATATATTGGATTAATTCTGTAGTCCCTTACTTTCATTTGAAGTCCCATGTGTTTCAGTGGACATTTGTCTCCATCACAGCCACACCACACTAAACATTTGATTCGTCAGTTCATTTGGTCAAATACCACTCAAATCTTGAAGTGCTTAGGACGAGAAGAGCCTAGCTCAAGAGCTGCAGCCCATTTATGAAGTTGGTCTAAGAGGTTTTTCTCCTTGCAGTTACTCAGAATCCTGACTCTGTATTAGATCCATCCAGGACTTCAAAGGCATATTACTTTCTGTTTCTTTTCTCATTGATGGATCGACAAGTACATATTTATATGAATTTTCCCATATTTTGTTTAACATTAAACAATTGTTTTCAGGGTTTTTAGTCTCACTCCCTCGGGTGTCATTCTTTTTGCTATATAATCTCTGCCTAACCTTGTAGTTTAAATATGCTTCTCACATTATTTTTACCATGACAGGCATGGAATATATGTTTATATGGACAAATAACAAGAAGAGATCAGAGAAAACATTAAGAAATATATATACATTCTGTCATCATCTTTGAAATATTCTGAAACTGGCTATAAAGCAATTAATATCTGTAGTTGTATATGAAAGAATTTTCATATGCAGTATTTCACATAACCTCCATGGCAAAATGCAGTGATTATCAATCCCAAAATAAATTTACATATGGAGAAATGGAGTCTGACAGGTTAAGTAACTAGTCCAAGACCACACAGCTGGTGAAGGGCAAAGCTGGGAATTTAACCAGGTGTAGTGAATCCATGTAATTCCCCCAAATCATTCTGCTCCTCAGTGATAAATAAATTGTGATTTAAAACAATAAGATATAGATTAGCATCAATGAGAACAGGCAATATACAAGAGTAGCTATGATCTATTGCACCGTTCCAGCCCAGTAGAACAGAAGTGAATACATATGAAGTATGTATATCATTGCACTTACAAAGATGAAATATGAACCCTTTCAGAATATGTGAGCCAAACACAATGTAAAATGCTCCCTATGGTTGCCCTTTTGTGAAGCTCACACAATAATCACATATTCAATGCCTATCTTCCCCACAAAACGGTAATCTCCACAATTCTCCTAAGTGTACACACTGAGCAGGAAAATAATTTCACTTTTCATTCTATATTCTGGCCATTGTCAACTCTGGAGTCTCTAGGTTGCCCAGGACTGTACCAAAAGCTTCTATTTCATCCTAAGCACAATATTGAAAAATACACTTAAGCTGTGAACATGAATTCTCTGAAAAGTGTTCCTAAACCCAGGCTTGGAGTATCTAACACAAGGCACATACATTTAATACTTTTTCAGTGAGAACTCTGAAAAGAATCCCTTAAAAGGTGGCAAACAATTTAATCAATGTGAAATGGCAAGCTGTGTAGATATGTGGGCATCATTAAAAAATGCTTGATGGATAAAACATGATAAGGTGTGTATACTTAGAGAATTGTCAAGAAATGAAGTCAAGAGTTATGCAAAATTAGGTGGAAGAAGCAAGGAGGCAGTTTCTCGTGAGGTGTCCAGTGGAAGCTTTGCCAGAAGCACTGTAACATGTTGGAAAGAGCTTTTGAGGCAGAAGGAATGGTTTCCCTATATACTAGCCATGCAGCTTTAGACAATCCATTTAAATTCCCTGATACTTTGTGTGGACTTGGTTTTGTTGCCTGGTCCAACACAAAAGCATTCAGAGAACCATAGACTACAGCAAGGCTTGTTAGTTTTATTTTGTTTTGTTTAGCTATGTAGGTCTACTGACCACTACTACTGTGTTTAAATTAGGCTCATGCTTCCTTCTGTTAACAAAGACAAAGAAAGACCAGACCTATCCTGATTACCTCAGGAAATGTTGCTTTAAAGATAATAAGCTTTTTTGGCTGTGAAGTAATCAATCCATTCGGAAAAACTGCCACAGAAACAGGTTTTGAAATGAGGCATGAGCAGCCTTCCCATCATTAGGTAGGCCTACAGGAGATAGATGGGGAGACAGTGGAAACAGTGTCAGACTTTATTTTTTGGGGCTCCAAAATCATTGCAGATGGTGATTGCAGCCATGAAATTAAAAGACACTTACTCCTTGGAAGGAAAGTTATGATTACCCTAGATAGCATATTAAAAAGCAGAGACATTACTTTGTCAACCAAGGTCCATCTAGTCAAGGCTATGGTTTTTCCAGTGGTCATGTATGGATGTGAGAGTTGGACTGTGAAGAAAGCTGAGCCCCCCAAAATTGATGCTTTTGAACTGTGGTGTTGGAGAAGACTCTTGAGAGTCCCTTGGACTGCAAGGAGATCCAACCAGTCCATCCTAAAGGAGACAGTCCTGGGTGTTCATTGGAAGGACTGATGCTGAAGCAGAAACTCCAATACTTTGGCCACCTCATGTGAAGAGTTGACTCATTGGAAAAGACCCTGATGCTGGGAGGGATTGGGGGCAGGAGGAGAAGGGGACAACAGAGGATGAGATGGCTGGATGGTATCACCAACTCGATGGGCATGAGTTTGAGTAAATTCTGGGAGTTTGTGATGGACAGGAGACCTGGAGTGCTGCGATTCATGGGGTCGCAAAGAGTCGGACACGACCAAGCGACTGAACTGAACTGACAGGAGACCTACCTTCCTTTTATTATCTGACACTTTGTGACCCATGGCCTGTAGCCTGCCACGCTCTTCTGTTCATAGACTTCTCCAGGCAAGAATACTGAAGTGGGTAGCCATTCTCTTCTCCAGGGAGAAGGATCTTACCAATCCAAGGAGCAAATCCGGGTCTCCTGCATTGCAGGCAGATTCTTTACCATCTGAGCCACCAGGGAAGCCCTTGTCTGGTGTAATAAGGAATATTCTTGGGATCTTGTCAGGGGACATAATGGTGGATGAAGATGAACTCCAACTACATCACAGTAGGCAGACTGAATGCCTGAGTCCCCCAGTATGTTGAGAAGTGTGGAGTTACAAGCTACCTTCAGGCAAATTTACCTGGACAAAATTCCTGAAAGATTATTGAGAATTACAGAGACCTGACATGCTGTTTTCAAATAGGATTTAAGCAAAAGAGAAGGTAGGTTAAAGATAACATGTTGCTGTTGTTTAGTCACTGTCATGTCCAACTCTTTGCAACCCTATGGACAATAGCCCTCCAGGCTCCTCTGTCTATGGGACTTCCCAGGCAGGAATACTGGAGTAGGTTGCCATTCCTTCTCCAGGGGATATTCCCAACCCAGGGATAGGTCTTCTGCATTGGCAGGTGGATTCCTTACCACTGAGCCGTCAGGGAAACCCAAATGTGAACAGGCAATATACAGAGTAGCTATGATCTATTGCACCTTTCCAGCACAGTGGAACAGAAGTGAATACCATCCATTTTACAGTGCAACACAGTTGAGGGTGAGAAATCGTGGGTAGCAGATGTTTAATTTGGCTTCAGGAGACCTGGATTATAGTCCCAGTTCTTTCAATAAACTGAATGTGAATCTGGGAAAGGCTGGCAGAAGTAATATTTTAATGAATTTAAAATTATAACATTGTATCACACTCAAGAACCAAAGAAAACACCATTGTTCATCTTTTGGCCAGTCCCAATGGTTATTTCTATTCTAACTCTGTCCAGAAGGTCAGAAGCAGAGACTGAATTAGGACATCCCTCAAAGACAAACAGCATGGGGTATATTCAATATTAGTTTATTCAGGGCACACCAAAGGTGTGATCTAAAGTTTACCCTCTAACTAAACCCTGAGTAGAGACTTTGAAACTGTTCTGTGTTTTCAGATCTCTTTATTTAATGTTTTATAGAATCTGGAAACTGTAGAGCAGAAAGAATCACTTCTTTTTTTTTTTTTTTTTTTTTTTTTTTGGTCAGTCAACGTGACACCATGACAACAAGTTGAAAAGTGAGAGATTGTCAAATCAACAATTATTTTGTCTACAAGTAACAACCAGTTTGATTGATTTGTTTTTTAAGCAGAACTTCTTTCACTTGTTGAAGCATGTAGCTACCAGACTTTAAATAATCATACCTTTTATTTTCTTCACAGGGTACAGACCACTTTCAAACAAATTACCTCATTTTTATTCTGAATTTCCCAACAAGCTCAAGGCTATCAGTAGAGCAAATATTATTACATTCATTTTACAAATGAAGATTATAAATGGGGTTTACATAGCATAGACATAACTATCTCAATTAATTTGCTCTACTTTCTCTAGGTGGAACTGAAAAAACTACAATGCTTTGCACACAAAATAGTAGTGTGTAAATTTTGCCTGGCCCAAATAAAATGTTCAGTAAACAGTATTCAATTAGATTCTCTTATTTTCTATCATCAAAACAGCAGTCTCCACTTCCTTGCAGGATCATTGCCCTTCCATCTACAGGCATATATTGAATACCCTAATTGCCTTAAATAGTCTCTATCCTGTAAAAGCAAAGTTGTGAGAAATACTGCTCTAGGGATAAATGATGAAACTAGTTGTCCTATGATGCAAGACTGAGCAGGAAGAAGAAAAATCAGACTTTAGCCAGGCTCTCAGATACTCTCCAATTCCAGTAGGTTATGATCTGGAACTTTGGATGGTCAAACTCTCCAACTCATCCTAACTATGAAGTCTTCAGTTCCTCACTTGACAATCTGACCTTAGACTTGCTTGTTCTAGTAAGACTTATACACACATATTCATGCTTTTCAATCAACAAAATATTATGAACTAGAATTTCTTTACTCTCTCTATTTTACTGGTGAAGGAACTAAAGCACAGAGGGTTAATGAACTTGTGTAAGGCTGTAGACCAAGTATATAGTGTTGATCATCAAAGTCAGGCACCTGGCTGGAGTCTGCACACTTAACCACTATAAAGCCACCAAGGTGTACTGCCTCACGGACTCTACATTTTGGATATACTGACTGCATTCCTTTCCCAGCTGCTAGTATCATTAAAATCAAAGAATAAGTATTCAACACCTACTTTGTGTGAGATGCCATGGTAAGTGCTAGGCATACAACCCAGAATAAAACTCCATCCATTCCTACCTTTAAGAAGCCTGCATTATAATGGAGAATCCAGGCAAGTATACTAACATAAAACCAATGTGTGGATAAGTGTTATCATAGGAATAAGATCAGGACGTAACAGGAGGACACAGGAAGGGAACCTATCTTAGTCTTGGGAACTAGAAAGACTTCCCAGAGGAAATGTCATTTTATCTGACATCTGAGAGAGTTCCTGTATGCAAGTTAAAGTAATGGGCTCATGGTGTTTGTGGTGTTTAGAAGAGAGTGGTCATTAGAGAATGTTACCGTCAAAGGCAGAACATGTGCAAAAATACAAGATAAAAGAAAATGTGGTACATTCTAGGAACTTTAAGTAGCTTGTCACTGTAGAATAAAAAAAGACACATGGTAACAGACAGGTGAAGGAGGAAAGCTTTCAAATATATTTTCTTGATTTCTTTCTTTCACTGCTAACTTTAAGAGATCTGCTCAAACTCTTGATTACTCTCTGTGCTCAGTGATCTAGTTGGAAGGTTTCTTGACCCATGAAATAGAATTAATCAAATCCTAGTGGCTTAGTGGAGCTCACCTTAAATCTTTTCATTGACATTAAGATGTGCTGATGATTAATTAGTCTAATAAATGGATTTCTGAGAATATCAGGCATATAACAGAACATAATCCTCCTCAGATACCAAAAATATAAAAGAGAATTCAGAACTCTATGTGTAAATATATCCAATAAACAAAAGCTTAATCTAATACTTGAATACTTTCTGAAAGTTGTTAAACACTTCTAATTTATAGTTAGAGACCTTTGTTTTCAATCTTCATTAACAAGTACAGGGCAATAAAAATGGATCACTATATTAATAAAACAGAATTATTATGTGTTATTTATACAGGACAGCAATAAAATTAGACCAAGAAGATTAACCACTCTAACATGCTGTAATTGATGTCAAAGTAATGTCCTACTTTGAAACCAGATCCTGTCTTAAACAATGAAGTAGTACAAATATTTGAAACAGCAAGGGGGCTAGAAAGTTTAAAAGCCAGCTTCATGTTGAATATTGAAAATTCTTTGACCAATATTAAGGAGAGACCATTTGAGGAATACAATCTGAGACAAAGGAAGGCTTATGACAGCTCATCCTTTCTCTTTTAATCTTCCATATTTAGTCAATGTCATTTCAAAAAGTACCTTCATAAGAGCAAGCGAGGTAAAGTGTTTCAAATGTCCTCTGACTACTGTCTGATACTCTGGTTGGCCCTGACTCTCTGAGACACTAAAAAAAAAAACACTTCAGTTTGACTCTTTGTGAACCCATGGACCGTAGGGCACCAGGCTCCCCTGTTCATGGGATTTCCCAGGTAAGAATGCTGGAGTGGGTAGCCACTGCCTTCTCCAGGAGAATCTTCCTGAGCCAGAGACTGAATGCAGATCTCCTGCACTGCAGGCAGATTCTTTACCACCTGAACCACCAGGAAAGAATTCAGAAATTATCAGTTTAGTTCAGTCACTCAGGGATGTCTGACTCTATGACCCCATGGACTGCAGAATGCCAGGGTTCCCTGTCCATCACCAACTCCCAGAGGTTACCCAAACTCATGTCCATGGAGTCAGTGATGACATCCAACAATCTCATCCTGTGTCATCCTCTTCTCCTCCCACATTCAATCTTTCCCAGCATCAGGGTCTTTTCTGATAAGCCAGTTCTTTGCATCAGGTGGTGAAAGTATTGGAGTTTCAGCTTCAGCCTCAGTCCTTCCAATGAATATTCATGACTAATTTCCTTTAGAATAGACTGGTTGACTCTCCTTGAAGTCCAAGGGACTCTCAACAGTCTTCTCCAACACCACAGTTCAAAAGCATTAATTCTTCGGTGTGCAGCTTTCTCTATAGTCCATCTCTCACATCCATATATGACTACTGAAAAATCATAGCTTTGACTAGATGGACATTTGTTGGCAAAGTAATGTCTCTGCTTTTTAATATGCTGTCTAGGTTGGTCATAGCTTTTCATCCAAGGAGCAAGTGTCTTTTAATTTCATGGCTGCAGTCACCATATGCAGTGATTTTGGAGCCCCCTAAAATAAAGTTTCTCACTGTTTCCATTGTTTCCCCATCCATTTGCCATGAAGTGATGGGACCGGAAGCCACGATCTTAGCTTACTGAACGTTGAGTTTTAAGCCAACTTTTCACTCTCCTATTTCACTTTCATCAAGAGGCTCTTTAGTTCTTTGTTTTCTGCCATAAGGGTGGTGTCATCTGCACTATGAGGTTATTGATATTTCTCCCGGCAACCTAGATTTCAGCTTGTGCTTCATCCAGCCTGATATTTTGCATGAGGTACTCTGCATGTAAGTTAAATAAGCAGGGTGACAATATGCAGCCTTGACGTACTCCTTTCCGGATTTGGAAACAACCTGTAGTTCCATGTCCACTTCTAACTGTTGCTTCTTGACCAGCATATAGCTTTCTCAGGAGGCAGATCAGGTGGTCTGGTATTCCCATCTCTTTCAGAATTTCCCCAGTGTTTTGTGACTCAAATAGTCGAAGGGTTTGGTGTAGTCAGTAAGCAGAAGTAGTAATGTTTTTCTGGAACACTTTTGCTTTTTTGATGATCCGATAGATGTTGACAATTTGATCTCTGGTTCCTCTGCCTTTTCTAAATCCAGCTTGAACATCTGGAAGTTCATGGTTCACATACTATTGAAGCCTGGCTTGGAGAATTTTGAGCATTACTTTGCTAGTGTGTGAGATGAGTGCAATTGTGCAGTAATTTGAGCATTCTTAGACATTGCCTTTCTGGGGGATTGGAGTGAAAACTGATCTTTTCCAGTTCTGTGGCCAGTGCTGAGTTTTCCAAATTTGCTGGCATATTGAGTACACCACTTTCACAGGATCATCTTTTAGGAATTGAAATAACTTAACAGGAATTTCATCACTTCCACTAGTTTTCTTCGTGATGATGTTTCCTAAGGCCCGCTTCACTTTGCATTCCAGGATGTCTGGCTCTAGGTGAGTGATCACACCATTATGGTTATCTGGGTCATGGAGATCTATTTGATATAATTCTTCTGTGTATTCTTGCCACCTCTTCTTAATATCGTCTGCTTCTGTTAGGTCCATACCATTTCTGTCCTTTATTGTGCCAAATTTGCATGAAATATTCCCTTGGTATCTTTAATTTTCTTGAAGAGAACTCTAGTCTTTCCCATTCTATTGTTTTCCTCTATTTCTTTGCATTGATCACTGAGGAAAATTTTTCTTATCTCTCCTTGCTATTCTTTGGAACTCTGCATTCAAATGGGTATATCTTTCCTTTCCTCCTTTGCCTTTCACTTCTCTTTTCTCAGCTATTTGTAAGGCCCCCTCAGAAAACCATTTTGCCTTTTTGCATTTCTTTTTCTTGGGGATGGTCTTGATCACTGCCTCCTGAAAAACACCATGAACCTCCGTCCATAGTTCTTCAGGCACTCTGTCTATCAGATCTAATCCCTTGAATCTATTTCTCACTTCCATTGGATAATTGTAAGGGATTTGATATAGGTCATACCTAAATAGTCCAGTGGTTTTCCCTACTTTCTTCAATTTCAGTCTGAGTTTGGCAATGAGTTCATGATCTGAGCCACAGTCAGCTCCCAGTCTTGTTTTTACTGACAGTGTAGAGCTTCTTCATCTTTGGCTGCAAAGAATATAATCAATCTGATTTTGGTGTTGACCATCTGGTGCTGTCCATGTGTAGTCTTCTCTTATCTTGTTGGAAGAGGGTGTTTGCTGTGACCAGTGCCTTCTCTGGCAATGCTCTGTTAGCCTTTGACCTACTATTTTTGTACTCCAAGTCCAAATTTGCCTGTTACTTCAGGTACCTCTTGACTTCCTACTTTTGCATTCCAGTCCCCTATAATGAAAAGGATACCTTTTTTGGGTGTTAGTTCTAGTTCTTGTACGTCTTCAGACCTACTTCAACTTCAGCTTCTTCAGCATTATTGGCTGAGGCATAGACTTGGATTATTGTGATATTGAATGGTTTGTCTTGGAAACAAAGAGAGATCATTCTGTTGATGTTGAGATTGCATCCAAGTATTGCATTTCCTACTCTTTTGCGGACTGTGAGTGCTACTCCATTTCTTCTAAGGGATTCTCGCCCACAGTAGTAGATATAATGATCATCTGAGTTAAATTCTCCCATTCCAGTCCATTTTAGTTCACTGATTCCTAAAATGTCAAAGTTCACTCTTGCCATCTCCTGTTTACCACTCCAATTTGCCTTGATTCATGGGCCTAACATTCCAGGTTCCTATGCGATATTATTCTTTACAGCATAGAACTTTACTTCTATCACCAGTCACATCCACAACTGGGTGTTTGTTTTTTTGTTTGTTTGTTTGTTTGTTTGTTTTTTGTTTTGCTTTGGCTCCATGTCTTCATTCTTCCTGGAGTTATTTCTCCACTTTTCTCCAGTAGCATATTGGGCACGTACTGACCTGGGGTGTTCATCTTTCAATGTCTTATCTTTTTGCCTTTCATACTGTTCACGGGTTCTCAAGGCAAGAATACTGAAATGGTTTGCCATTCCCTTCTCCAGTGGACCACATTTTCTCAGAACTCTCCACCATGACCCATCTGTCTTGGGTGGCCCTACATGGCATGGCTCATAATTTCATTTAGTTAGATATGGCTGTGGTCCATGTGATCAGTTAGATTAACTTTCTGTGATTGTTGTTTTCAATCTGTTGGCCCTCTGATAGATAAGGATAAGAGGCTTATGGAAACTTCCTGATGGTAGAGACTGACTAAGGGGGAAACTGGGTCTTGTTCTGATGGGTGGGGCCATGCTCAGTAAATCTTTAATTCAATTTTCTTTTGATAGGTGGGGTTGTGTTCCTCCCTGTTGTTTGACCTGAGGCCAAACTATGGTGGAGGTAATGAAGATAATGGTGACCTCCTTCAAAAGATCCCATGCACGCACTGCTGCACTCAGTGCCTCTGACCCTGCAGCAGGCCACTGCTGACCCACACCCCTGTCAGAGACTCCTTGACACTCACAGGCAAGTCTGGGTCAGTCTCTTATAGGGTCACTGCTCCTTTTCCTTTCTCTTGTGTCCTGGTGTACACAAGGTTTTGTTTGTGCCCTGCAAGAGTCTGTTTGCCCAGTCCTGTGTAACTTCTGGTGGCTATATGCTGGGGTTAATTGTGCCCTCCTTTAAGAGGGCTTATGCCATACCCAGGTCTTCTGCACCCAGTGTCCCTGCCCTGGCTATAGGCCACTGCTGACCTGTACTTCCGCAGGAGACACTCAAACACAGTTCTAGCTCAATCTCTGTGGGGTCTCTGAGCCTTGGTGCACACAAGGTTTGTTTGATCCCCCCGAGCATATCCAAAGGGTATGGGGTTTGATTCTAAACTCAATTTTGCCCCTCCTACCATGTTGCTGGGGCTTCTCCTTTGCCCCTGGACATGGGATATCTTTTTTTGGTGGGATCCAACATTATATCAGCATATATAGAGATATCCAGGTCTTAAAAGAAGAATTTCCACAATCAAAAAATGGCTTAAAAAAGAAATTTAGTGCTAAAGAACAGGCTGGAGACTTTATCCTACTGTGTTTATCTGGACTAAAACTATAATGTATCTCTTTGAAATACCATTTTGAGAATAAATGAACAATATGGTTTACTGCAGTGTTTCTGAGCTCTGATTTTGAAAAATGCTTTTAGACTGTAATTTTTAATCTGGGACCCCACCAAGAAGTGTGCATCCATATATCAGAGGGAAGTGATAGCCTGAGATATAAATCTGTTGTGTCAGTCTGGAGAATCAATTTCACCAAATAATTTTGGGAAAAAGTTTTGCTCTTTTTTTACACTTTGAGATTTTGTCACACCTACATACAACCAAAATTACTTTTTGGGCATGAGCCTAGAAAGCAGAAATTTTTCTGGGCAGTAACTGACTGTCAAATTTTGTCCTTTTGTGTTCTAAGCCTAAGATATTAACACTGCAGCTGAATTTGTGAGATTGAGTCTTCAGTGGAAAACAGAGTATTAATAGATTATGGTCTTTTCCTAGTATTCAAAGTTCATGTTTTTTTCAGAACTGAAATTTGCCATTCTTTTGTCCAAAGTGCCCTTTTTTATCATACACACACACACATCTTTGGGTCACCAAAATTATCTCAATTTCATGTCACAAATGTATATATATATTTATAAAATTCAGGACTTCAATTTTCCATTATTGTAGAACAACTAAAAGTTCTGAAGTTTGACAATGTATGTGATTTTAGGTTCATGTTCCTTTTCTGTTTTAAAAGTTGAATGTTTTTTACAATGAACAAGGATTTATGGTTCAGAAGGGAAAATATGAAAGAAAAAAAAACTTCTCTGAATCTCAAATATTCTTATCTGTGAATGTGGATAATACTTGCTATAAACTTTCACACAGTATGCAATGCATGCAGGTACATTAAAATGTGTAGATCATAATACATGTCAAGTGAGCCCATCAATTAGAGAGATTGAGTCCTCAATGGAAAACAGATCATTGCCTGATCATACTCATTGCCTCATTTAGCCTTCTCATACATACATAAAAATATAAAAATAAAAAAATAATTCAGAAACATGTAGTCAATATTTCCTTAAAAACTAATGCAAAAGACAGGAAGAACTTGACCATCGTTACTAGTGACCAGTACAATGTCTGACACTTTGCAAATATTAAAAAAAAAAAAAAATCTGAGTATTATATTTTCCATCTGCAGTCTGGGGATATAAGCCACACCAGTTATTGTAGCTGTACTGTACTAAAGAATTCAAAATGTATACAGTAAACGTTATGGAGAAGACTCTTGAGAGTCCCTTGGACTGCAAGAAGCTCAAACCAGTCCATTCTAAAGGAGATCAGTCCTGGGTGTTCATTGGAGGGCCTGATGTTGAAGCTCAATGTGTCAGCAAAATTGGAGAACTCAGCAGTGGCCACCAGACTGGAAAAGGTCAGTTTTCATTCCAAGCCCAAAGGTAATACCAAAGAATGTTCAAACTACTGCACAATTGCACTCATCTCACACGCTAGTAAAGTAATGCTCAAAATTCTCCAAGTCAAGCGTCAGCAATATGTGAACCATGAAATTCCAGATTTTCAAGCTGGTTTTAGAAAAGGCAGAGGAACCAGAGATCAAATTGACAACATCCGTTAGATCATCAAAAAAGCAAGAGAGTTTCAGAAAAACATCTATTTCTGTTGTATTGACTATGCCAGAGCCTTTGACTGTGTGGATCACAATAAACTGTGGAAAATTCTGAAAGAGATGGGAATACCAGACCACCTGACCTGCCTCTTGAGAAACCTGTATGCAGGTCAGGAAGCAACAGTTAGAACTGGACATGGAACAACAGACTGGTTCCAAATAGGAGGGAGTACTTCAAGGCTGTATGTTGTCACCCTGCTTATTTAACTTATATGCAGAGTACATCATCAGAAATGCTGGATTGGAGGAAGCACAAGCTGGAATCAAGATTGCCGGGAGAAATATCAATAACCGCAGATATGCAGATGACACCACCCTTATGGCAGAAAGTGAAGAAGAACCAAAAAGCCTCTTGATGAAAGTGAAAGAGTAGAGTGAAAAAGTTGGCTTAAAGCTCAACATTCAGAAAACTAAGACCATGGCATCTGGTCCCATCACTTCATGGCAAGTAGATGGGGCAAACAGTGTCTGACTTTACTTTCCTAGGCTCCAAAATCACTGCAGATGGTGACTGCAGCCATGAAATTAAAAGACACTTGCTCCTTGGAATGAAAGTTATGACCAACCTAGACAGCATATTAAAAAGCAGAGACATTACTTTGCCAACAAAGGTCCGTCTAGTCAAGGTTATGGTTTTTCCTGTGGTCATGTATGGATGTGAGAGTTGGACTATAAAGAAAGCTGAACACAGAAGAAGTGATGCTTTTGAACTGTAGTGTTGGAGAAGACTGTTGAGAGTCCCTTGGACTTCAAGGAGATCCGAACAGTCCATTCTAAAGGAGATCAGTCCTGGGTGTTCATTGGAGGGCCTGATGTTGAAGCTGAAACTCCAATACTTTGGCCACCTGATGCGAAGAGCTGACTCGTTTGAAAAGACCCTGATGCTGGGAAAGATTGAGGGCAGGAGGAGAAGGGGATGACAGAGGATGAGATGGTTGGATGGCATCACCAACACAATGGACATGAGTTTGGGTGGACTCCAGGAGTTGTTGATGGACAGGGAGCCCTGGCATTCTGCAGTTCATGGGGTTGCAAAGATTCGGACATGACTGAGTGACTAAACTGAACTGAACTGATGGTATCATGGATATAGCAACTTCCAAAAGGAAGATGTTGGAATGATGTAAACTTAGAATCTAAGGAAGAGCCACATAGCTGACATTCAGACTTCTGAGGATAGAGATGCTTGGCTGGTGCATCACCAAGCTTAGTGGGAAAGAGAAAAGACTGCTAGGTTGAGAACTCTGAGGTTGTGGAGGAAATCCTTCCTTCATCCAGCTCTTCAGCCCCCCTCTTGAATTCCATATTGGTGGTGGTTTAGTCGCTAAGTCATGTCCAACTCTTGCGACCCCATGCCAGGCTCCTCTGTCCATGGGACTTTCCAGGCAAGCAGGAATTGAACCTGGATGTCTTGCATTGCAGGCAGATTCTTTACTGACTGAGCTATGAGGGAAGCCCAGAGTCAGATACAAGCTGGAAAAGCAGCAACACAGTGAACAGGGTTCCAGCACCAGCATCACAAAGCAGAATTTGGAAGGGTGGGTTTGGAGCTGACACAGTAGTTCACATCTGGCTTTGATACATAAATGGTAGACTGAGTGAAAGATAAGGTAATGAAAGAAGAGTAAGAATGAAGGAATGAATCATTTATTTAGTCAGTGGCTAACTGTTTAAGAATCTAAGCTCCCTGTAGAGCATTCTAAAACTGAATCCCCCAAAACTAGATATAAGCTGAAATTTATGAATCATATCACATTTAAATTCTCTAGGGAAGTTTGCTATTTAGAGAAATTTTATGGCAAATTGTTTT
Organism: Dama dama; assembly: GCF_033118175.1. Lineage (NCBI taxonomy): Eukaryota > Metazoa > Chordata > Mammalia > Artiodactyla > Cervidae > Dama > Dama dama. The sequence goes on along the minus strand of NC_083700.1, from coordinate 37,243,703 downwards.
ACAATACAAATAATCACTCACTAATTTAACCTGTGCATAAATAACCATTTTAATACATTTGGTTTGCTTGAGCAAATTGGAACTATATTGTAAAATATGAGATTCATGAAAAAACCATCATTATAAAACCTCTAATACCTTTTGGCTCCCAGAGAACTTTCATATGTAATAATGGGCTATGTTGTGGTAGCATAATTTTAGTCCCTGGTAAAATGATAAAAAGGAATCTTCACTCCTACCTGGCCCAGCACTGAAGATGCAACAGAAGAGATTGACAGAAATTGATTGAATTGATAAAACAACCTTTTAAACGGTGAGGAATATTAAGAAAGAAAAGATATTTGTCTGTGTGTGTGTGTTAGATTAATTGCACTGAAGCATCCGGGAACAGAAGGTATGATACTTCAAGAAGAATGGACTGTGGGACAGCAATTTGGTTCTCTTATTTTGCCTTACTGCATACTCTCCTGTGCAGATCTTTGTTTTCTTTTCCTTCACATCCATGACCACCAGGAGTTTAAAAATTATGATACTAGCAAAGTATGATCATAGATATGACATAATAAGTACAACTGGAAAGCAACGTAGTAAGTCTTAGAGCATTCATTCTACCATATCCCACTCCCTCTAGAAAGGAAGGATAAGTAATTATATCCTTATGAGAAAATTTTTGGAAAATATAATTTCTGGAGATAAACAAGTGAAAATTACAAAGTAGTCAAGCAAGAACTCTGCGTTACATTGCACCCACTTCTGACTTCCACATTGTAATTCCACTGGGAAGTATATAAACTAGGACATGACTTTAGCTTTTCAACCTGATTACACATTTCCGGACAACATAGTTAGTTGCTCAGTCATGTCCGCCTCTTTTGACCCCATGGACTGTAGCCCATCTGGTTCCTCTGTCCATGGAATTCTCCAGGCAAGAATACTGGAGTGGTATTTTCTTGCAGCACAAGAAATAAGTAAATAATTGAGAAGGGCAAAAACTACAGTACAAAGATAATTCAACAACTGAGATGAAGCTTAAGTATATTACAGTAAAGACAAAGAGAAAATATAAAAAAAAATTTCAGAAAGAGTAGTTGCCAAAAAAGAAAGACAAAATAGATTGGCAGCAAACATCTCAAGAGCAAGACTAGGTGCAAAAGAGACAATGGAGCTTTATTTTTAAATATTTAGAAGAAAGAAACTTTGAGTCTGAGCATTATAGCTAGCTAAATTCTCATTTTAAGTATGTCAGTCTGTATATACAAACCTTAAGAATATTTTGCATGCAGAAATCACCATCGAAAACATTCTTGGAAAAATATAAAAAATCCAGGATCTTTCTAGGATGTGTGTGATAATTGGTAAAATTTACCATTACTTTATAAGTCAATCAAAACAACACCACTGAAATAAATCCAAACAATCTTTTACTATTCATAAAATTATAGATGATACCAACATGGCAGAGTAGTGGAAAGTGGATGGCATGGGGGAAATGAGAAGGAAATGAGTATATAGATAAGTCTTATTTGGAACAAAAATATAAACATTATTAAACTTAGGATATTTAAAATGAAAAACTAATAGCATATGTATGAGATTTATTCTATGTAAGAACACAATTAGAATATGTAACATCTATGACAGCAGTAGAACTATACAAGATATGCAGGAAAAGAGGAAAAAGGGAAAAAAACATATATGGTAAAAAGTCTGTATAAAACAACAAGCAAAATACCTTAAAATTTTTAAATTCAACAGCTAAAGTAGTTAATTATCATATTGAACAATACTAGTATTCTACTACACATTACATATAAGTAAAGGATTAAAACTAAAATAGTAAGAAAGTTAAAATTAAGAGGAAAGGAAAACATCTGCCACATGATTATGAATCAAAACAAAGATTAGTTAAGCATTTTAATATCAGAAGTTAGACTATATATACATGAATATTATGCATGCACACATATGTACAAATATATAATAAAGAATGCAAGGTAATGTCAAAAGAAAAATGGATCAAAACAATATAAGACTCATATATATGTATGAACCTAACAACTTAACCTTAGAAAGATATCACAAAAAAAATAACAACCACCAAAAGAAACTGGAGACTAAGAATTAGTTAGTTCATGTTGTTTTGTTTTGTTCTCATGGAGAAAAAGAAATCAAAGTGCATCTTTACAGAAATAAGTTACAGGTGGATTAAAAATCTAAATGTAGAAAAAATAAAGGTAATAGAAGAAATTTCAGAACATTTCTGTGACCTTTGGAGGAAAGGACTTTTTAAGTTAACCACTAACAAAAACTCCATAAAGTATATGGCAACAACAAAAATGCTTTTGATTACTTCAAATGAAACTTTGTGTTGAAAGACAGTATAGGTAATGTAAACAATGAGTGATATCCTAGGGACTAAAACTGTAAAACCTAAAACTAGAAACATATTAATACTGGAATATAAGTGGAATTCTAGAAAAAAAATTAAAATCCAATACAAGTACAGAGAAGGAACAGGAATCAGCAAATTTCAAGCTTTTCAGAAAAAGGCAAATTAAAATAAACATGAAATGTAAATTTTTATCCACTAAAATTGGCCTGGGCTTCCTAGGTGGCACAGTGGTAAAGAATCCACCTGCCAATGCAGAAGATGCAAAAATGTGGGTTTGATCCCTGGGTCAGGAAGATCCTCTCGATTAGGAAATGACAACCACTTCAGTATCTTGCCAGGAAAATTTCATGGACAGTGGAGCCTGGTGGGCTACAGCCCACGGGGTTATAAAGAGTTGGCTACGATTGAGCATGCACACAAAGTTGGGCCCCTTCCCCCCAAAATACATCCAAGTGTTAGAGGGAAGGTAGAAAGGTTTGCATATTGCTGATGGAAATATTCTGGAATACCCCTCCTAGACACCTTGTAGCGACTGAACAAATAACAACAATCCCTCCTATAAATCTGAAAACTACAATAAATACAGTGTATAAAATGAGTCATTAATTCAACTCCCAGGAATATATACCCCAGATAATAGAGTATATTTATTTTCCATGTTTTGCTGGTAATGATCGCATACTCTATTATGCAATATCTTATAGCTGTAATGAATTAGAAGTTTACACTATAACTTGAGCATTTGAAAAATAGAGTTAGAAAGTATATTCACAGATGCAAGGGTCCAGGGGTGGGGGAATGGGGAGGAGGAATGGGCAGTTAGTGTTTAATGGGGACAGAGTCTCAGTTTAGGGAGGTGAAAAATTCGAGAGATGGATGATGGTGAGAGCTGTACAACAATGTCAATGTATAGTGTCACCCAACTGTATAGTTAAATATGGTTAAAATAGTATGCTTTATATTATGTAACTTTTATCACAATTAAAAAAAAGTTAATAAATACATAACATTGAAGGTTTAATAAAGTAAACTGATTATATAACAAAAATATCAATATTTATAAAATATAACAAAAATCAAAATATTTTTAAAATTTATGCACACAAAAACAACACTGTAATGGATAAATATTGAGTTGACCAAAAATTTCATTTGGATTTCTCCATAACATCTTATGGAAAATCCCTAATGAATTTTCTGCCAACCCAATGCACATCCAAGGTCTCAAAAAGATAAAAGATAAATGGTAAGTCCATTGGAAAGGATGTCCATGGGAAAAGAGAAGAAAGGTAGTCAAATTAATGAACTGAGAGGAAAATAAAATAAGAGAGATTCCTTGCATGGACTGATGATGTGAGCAGGCCATAAACAGAAGAAAAGTATTTATTTAATTTTCTGTATGTTTTCTAATCTTTTAATTCAAACAAAAGTAGAAAAAATGGACTTTGTGGAGTTTGTGTCACACATTCTCATACATTGCTGGTGAAGGAAAAAGTAGGAGCATTTTTGGCAAAAAAAATTAAAAACTCATTACTAAGTACTTTCTGATACTTTGAAATGTGGCCCAAACTCATCTATCTAACCAAGATTTAAGGACTTCCCTGGTAGCTCACTACTGGTTAAGAACCAGCCTGCCAATGCAGGAGACACAAGAGATGTGGGTTTGATCCCTGGGTTGGGAAGATCCCCTGGAGAAGGGAATGGCAAACCACTCCAGTATTCTTGCCTGGAGAATCCCATGGACAGAGGAGCCTGGCAGGATACAGTCCATGGGATCGCAAAGAGTCGGACATGACTGAGTGACCAACACTGGTAGCACAGATGGTTAAGAATCTGCCTGCAATGCGGAGACCCAGCTTCGATCCCTGGGTTGGGAAGATCCCCTGGAGGAGGGATAGCCACTCCAGTATTCTTGCCTGGAGAATTCCATGGACAGAGAAGCCTGGTGGGCTATACCCACGGGGTTGCAAAGAGTCAGACACGGCTGAGAGACTAACACAACCAAGGGTTAAGCCAGGCGGAACAATGGCTCAATGCGGGAATCTGAGATACCCTAATGCCACTGTGGGGAAGCAGCGAAATGGGCAGGTTCTGAGACAGAGAAAAACAAACAAAAAAAAAAACTGGAGTCCAAAATCCAGAGTTTCAAAACATGTGAAGGACATTCAAAATCTAATAACATTAGTAATAAAATACAATGAATATAATACACACTTGAAGATTCTACAGTGAATATGCTTAGAATCTCTCATAGACATATGATTGTTTGCCACTCCTTAAAGAAGTATTTTAATTACTCACTCTGTTGAACTCAAATATGGCTAAGTTACTTGCCAAAAAAGCAAAAGTAAGCAATAAAATCCCTCCGAGTGTTCCTGCTTGATGAACTCAGATCCACTTTCTACAGCTTCGATACAGTAATTCTGTTTTTTCCTTTAAGAGAAATAAAACACAACTCTTTCTTATACATTATATCTCCTTGGATATTCTATAACAAATACCCGTATCTTCTTTGTCTTCTGTTCTACCAACTGAACATCTCCGACCTCACAGTTTTTCCTTTTCTGGCATAGAAGTCGAAGTTCTTACTTTTGTGCTTACCTTATTTGTCTTTCCAAAATATTTTGTGTGGAAATATTAAACTTGAGGAATCAAACTTTACACTGTTGGGGAAAAAGTTATGTAAAACCATTATAAGCCTGGGACCACAACAGGCTTGTGGTACTGATTTTGGTACTTAGTACTCATTTTTTTCATAATCATTTAAAGAAATATCATAAGAAATATGGCCCTAAAATCAGAACAAAGAAGCTCAAGTATGGTGGTAAAAAACATATTATTCTTAGTGAAAAATCTGGATAAAAGTTTTATTTCTGCCCTTCATAGGTTGTATGTGTCCATGAGCAAGTTATTTAACCCTTATGACTCTTGGTTCATATGAGGATTCAAAATATTTGCTTCCGTCATAGCTTATGGTGTAAGGAATTATATAAATAAACTCGAGTTCTGCTTCAGAATATTTGACAGTAATGACAGAATATATTTCAAGAAAGCACTACAAAACTGAATCATGCATTTTGACAAAGTATTTAAGTTCAGCTCTTCCCAAAGTGTGAATTATATTCACCAAATAGCATAGATTATTTTTGAAAAGATATGTCTCAGCAGCAGTCATTTTAATCTAGCTCATTTGGATTATTTCTTGAGGCAAGCCAAAACAAAAAAACAAACAAAAAAAAACCTCCTCATCTATTATTTTTCCATGATTATTCTTTCCAGTTCTCGTGTTTCTGTATGATGTACATAATTGAATGGGACTCGGTGATGGAAGGGATACAATATTTCATAAACTTAGTTGACAGTTTGCAATTGATGGGGAGGGTGCCTCAATAAAAGAGAAGTCTGGAGCTGGAAGTCAATAGAGGAAAAATGTGAGAAGCATAAAAACTCCATGTATATAAGAAAATCGCTGATTTTTATTGGAGTCAGAAGAAAAATTATTATTCTAAGTATGAAAGTGTCATGTAGTATCTTGATCCATCTTGGCTACCTGAAAGCAATCTTTTAAAGACTGTTTAAATCTGTACAGACAAACACGTCATGAATATCCGTGGGGATGCAATAAAGCAGAACATAAGTAGGCACTCACATCTCCAAAATTCTGGGAGGAAAACACTGTTGCCCAAATGTGACAATCTGTGATTGAATTAGTCAGGCAGTCGTTGATGTTTTGGCTTCAGAAATGGGTCATTGCTGTCACCCAGGAAGGCAGAAAGGGATTTTAGGTGGTCAAGTCAAAGAACAATCTTAAAGTCTCAGGTCCTTGAGCAAGCAGAATGTGATGACTTCCTGAATGAGAGACACGTGATGACAAAGGAGAGACTTTCTCAGCCATTAGACTGCCTCTACAAATGGATCCTTTACTCCGCCTTAGAAACAACAGCAGCCGTGGGCTGCCCTTTTCGTCAAGAAAGAAAAAGAAAGTGGCCATAACAGCTGTCACTGCCAGAAAGGGGATATGGAGAATTCAAAATGGGATGAATAAGTGTTGGCACTACAATAAAGATGTAGAGAATTAATAATGCACCAGGCAACTTCTCTCAACCTCCCTAGCCTTCCATCAAAAGCAACTGAGACTAATTAAATCAAGCCAAGTATTTCAATTGACAAATAAAGGACAGGTCTAGTGATGAATTCTTCCCTCTGTTTGGTATGATTAGTGTTGCATTATACAACAGAAGGCCACTTGATAAGTGGTTAAACTATGATACATTTGACATTTATGAAAGAATTTTGTCATGTTGCAATGATGTGTTTAAAGCTTGACCACACAGTGTTGAGTTAGCTTTGATAATGCCCTGCTGAAAGCCGTCTGTGGGAAAATAGTAAAATAGTTTTATCCAGCATGTAGTCAGCCCTGCTGTTATCAACACTGAGGCAAGATGTTAGAGCATCTTTGCTAAATTTCAGATCAAAGAAACCATCCTGACTTACATTCCCATATATTTCTTTAAAAAATGCTTAACAAATTCTGTTGACAAAAGTTCAAGTAAATAGTATTATTATTACTATTACTATTTCATTGATCCTCGTATGCTTGTGCGCTCCATGTTTATTGACCTCGTGTGTGTGTGCTCAGTCACGCCCAACTCTTTGTGACCCAAAGGAATGTAACCTCCGTTCATGGGATTTCCCAAGCAAGAATACTGGAGAGGGTTGTCATTTCCTCCTACAGGAGGTCTTCCTGACCCAGGGATCGAGCCCACATCTCTTGCATCTCCTGCATTTGCCAGGTGGATTCTTTACCACTGCACCATCTGGGAAGCCCATAGTAGCTCATACTTTTATTTAAAAAATTATTCTACCAGTTTTCTCAATTTTGTACCTCCACTCTAATTTTTAAAACAAATTTGCCATCTTCAGCATATTCATGTTACATGGAATGCTATATATATTACCATAAAAACATTAAGAAAGGACCACAAATACCCAAAACTTCTCAAACCTAACAAACCTTCGGCTGTTGAGCAATGGAATCGTTAAGAGTTAATACAAGACTGGAAAATTAATGTGTTATTCTTAACAAATGAGTTTAGAGACTAGGGAATACTTTTTTAAAAAACATAATGAATGTTACAGGAAAAGAGAAAGAGATGTTATTATAGAATGTGTACAAGTACCACTACCACAAAGACAGACTTACGTGAGAATCTATTTCTAAGCAATGCTTCCCTTTAATGATGTCCATTTCCATAAGACCTTTCACTTTAAGTTGAACCCTTTCCAAATTTGCATTTGTCATTATGGGCTCTCTTTTTTTCTAAATTCATTTTGGAAAGCTAAAGATGGCCAACCTAATTAGTCTACAGGGTAATAACTTCTCACACATAAGAAAAATATTCATATTTTCAGGCTCAGATAGAAGAAAAATTATTTATATGGAAAGTACATGGTAAATTTAGCATAAAAGAAACTTAGAAGAAAGAATTTTGATTAACCAAGGCTTGCATTCAAATAATTAGGAATAAACCATTGCACACTATAGACTGGAAAGGTGAAAAAGGAGCATGCAATGTTCTTCAATGTATTGTACATCTCATATTACATTATTCAGTGTTTAACACCTGCTAAAAGAGAGCATCAATACACATAACAGTACTTATGTCTCCCAGACCACAACAATATTACATTCTCAAAACAGCAAGCAACATTAAGATTGGTATGACAGTAGATTTTAAAACATCCAAGTCTATGTATCATTGTGTGGCTATTGTTAATGGACGTCGAGGCACCACCTCCAAAGGTACTGCAAAATTCATCAGGAATATGCCTACTTGCTATATATTTCTCAGCCTTTTCCCAGAAAATTTCTGTGTCTTCAGTGCTCCTTCTAATTGTAAATTGAAACAATATACCTGACCTGGTTTATAAAGCAAAGAACATGCATTCAGCTAAGTGGAAGCTCCCAATGGCATCACCTACCACCTTGACATGAGCTGAGCAGATCCTCCTCTAGTTTAGCTTGTTATCTGAAGTCTTCTTTCCAGATGTTAGCCCAGTCAAGTAGAGTGGTTAGTATTTCCCAAGAATAAGGCTTATTTCTGAGTTTTCAAGTTCACATTTGATTATAAGGTTGGCACTCCTAACAATCTTCCTCTTACTTATTCTCTCTTCCTGTGCAAAAGACCACTGGTAGCACAGCCAGGCTAATGTTGAAGAAAACTTCTGTTCTTGAGAAGTTTTAAGTGTAGGAGAAATTGTTAGGAAAGTTACACCATAAAACTTGACAAGATCCATTACTGATTTGTGTTATTTGCTAAATAAAATTCCAAGATTGCCTGCATTATTTGGTTTATTTCATTTGAATGATTTTTGTGGGGAGGATTTATAAATCAAAGATAAAAATTATATTTTAAGTGCACTAGTATATATACAATATCTCTAAAGAATTAAAAGACATGATCAACTTTTCTAGAAGTGTTTGTATATGTATAAAATGCATATTTATACTTATACATGTATCAAGTTCTAATTTTAAGGTGATTATTGTTTGTTGTTTGTTTTTTGTTTTTTTCATTTGGATCCTGAGTTTTGATCCGATTTCTAAAACTAGCTAAACTCCTGCATTATACCTTCTCATTACTGGTTGCCAAGATTATACTTTTAATTTTCTTCAGTTGAATATCATGATTCAAGTTTATCTAGTTAAAGATTTATAATTATTCCAGGAAGGATTCAGTGAAACTACCTACCTTGCCAGGGAAAAAAATTCAACTTTTGATTACTTACTTTTATTTTTTATGCTAGAGAGTATCTGAATCTTCCCTTTAGATGATTCTGTAATCACTATTTAGATGAACCTTTTCATCATTTAGATGAATGATTCATTTAGATGAATCTGGAATCACTGCTTTCCAGAGCAAACTGCCAAGACCCTCCCATTATCATTCACCTTTCTAAACACTTCCATATCATCTCTCCTGTGTGTACTTTACCAGGATTATAGAACAAGCCAATTTACTCTCTGATACTTTACAATATCTTTACAGTATATTTCACATTGGCCTCTCTTTTACACAATAGTTATATATATAGATAGATCAAATAAAATATTTACAAAAGGCTGGTTTTACAAGAGAAACTTTGATTATACAAATTTACACTATAAAGTCCGTGCACACTGTCTTCTATCTACATCTATATATATCTAGATACATATATAAAGGATAAATAGAGGCTCTCTTACCTTTATTTTATGTAAGTCAAATTGCCTGTATGCGGCCATGTGTTTACTTGACTATCTTTAAGGCAATCTAGGTTATTTTGTGTGTGCATATGTGTGTGTGTATCTTTCTGTTCTTGTAGCACAATTTCTTTTGCTTTATGGCTTAATAAATAAAACATCCCATCATTTAAACCAGCTCTAACAATTTATATTACCTAGACAAGGATGTGGTGAAAATGCTATTACATAGTCACGGTTTCAGTGGGAGCTAAATAATAAATTCTCACATTCTCTATTTCCTAATATTTTACCCTTCCTTATTGGGCTGTTACTGGCAGGTAGGAGATGAATGATATATATTTGATAAGAAGAAACTGACTACTCTCAATATTCTAAAATATAACCTTACCTTTTTTTGTTAATGTTGAACTAAATCTTTTCATCATTTACTAGTTCACCCAGAATTATGGTCTTATTTACAAGTTTTTCTCTTATGATGAGTGTAGGGCTGGTTTCATTTCATTTTGTCTTTGTATTAACTTCATTATGGCATTGTTAACCTCATCTAAAGACCAATTAAGTAATTTAAACTCTTCTACTCTTCTGAAGGAAATGCTGGAGAAGGAAATGGCAACCGATTCCAGTATTCTTACCTGGGAAATCCCAGACAGAGAAACCTGGTGGGTTACAGTCTGTGGGGTTGCAAAGAGTCTGACACGACTTGGCAACTAAACAGCAACACCACCACTGTTCTTAGTCTTTTACTCTCACCTATTCTAACAATTTTTTCTAGTCTATTAACAAGTTTTTTCATTGAATATTTAAATTAGAAAGCACCATAAGTCACTTATTACACACACCAAACTTTAAACAAAAGTAACCATCATAATAGTATTTTAAAAAAACAGAACAGAGTGAGGATTTATTCTCTCCCACTTTGTTCTGTATTCCAGTTTGCTATTTGTACCCACATCTTCTCCTCTCCCAGAGAAAACAGTCTCCTCCTGCTAAGGGATGCTATTTCCCCTCCCATTCCACTTGGGTACAGTGCTTTTCTTCCTTTTAAGGAATTGGAATTCAGTGCATTTTCTTTTTGTTCTTTTCTTAACCTCACTGCTAGTGGTTCCTTCCCATCTAGTAGTCACTTTGAAGTACTTACATTACTTAAACTTGTTCTGTGAGTAAAGTGAAAAGTCACTTAGTCACATCTGACTCTTTGTGATCCCATCGACTATCGCCCACCAAGCTCCTCTGTCCATGGAATTCTCCAGCAGGAATACTGGAGTGGGTTGCCATGCCCTTCTCCAGGGGATCTTCCAGATCCAGGGATTGAACCTGGGTCTCCTGCATTGCAGGGGATTCTTTACCATCTGAGCCACTAGGGAAGTCATTAAACTTGTTCTAGTTCATTATTTTTAGTAACATCTGACACTATTAACTAAATCCATGTAGTTAAAATATTATCTTTCCTCAGTTTTTCCCAACCCTTCACACTCCTCAACTTTCTTCTACTTTGAGGGGTACTTGTCAGTTTAAACTTTATTGCAAAGAGTTCTTAAAGGTTGCAGTTCTCCTGGATTCTCTTTGGGGAACTCGTCTCTCTTCATTCTACATTCCCATGGATGTTCTCTTCTAACCTCACTGCTTCCAGTGCCAACTCATTGTGGTGATTCTCCAGGCTCATTTTATCTTTATTTGTTCCATGTTCCTAAACATAATTTTGACTCTTTGACAGTTCACTGCTTAAAGTTCATCAAAGATTCTTCATTTCCTTCAAAATAAAAGACTAGCGAACATTAGAAGACTACACCATTTCCCTCAAACCTTATTCCTCCCCTTGCTGTCTCATTTCCATTTCCCTCTTTCTTACTGAATTTAATAGTTTCCTGAACTCTCCCAGCTCCATGTCACTCATGATAAAAGTTATTCCTTCTGGACTTTGTCCTATCTGAGTCCACACTTCACATCGACGGCTCCTATCACATGTGGCTTAGTGTACATGACATTTACCCCTAAGCATGTTTCTTCTTCTCTGTGCTCAGACTAGTTGCCAACTAGTTGTTCCCATTGCACCCTGAACTTTACCAATTCAGCATTATAAGGTAATGCAGGTTTCTTACTTGTATCTCCCTCTATATCATATGTTCCTGGAGGATGGAATTCATGTTTGCCAAGGTTGTGGTTCATCTCTGTGGACAGCACAGTGAAGTACAAGGGCTTAATATGTCTTGTTGAAGAAATGAATTTGCAAGAAACTGCATCATTTCTCTGAGACTAACTGTAACTGAAGAGTTTAATACTGATCAATATTCTATAAACCATTTGGTGTGAAGCCATTCCCATGAAACCAGTTCAAGCTTGTTTTAGAAAAGGCAGAGGAACCAGAGATCAAATTGACAACATCTGCTGGATCATCAAAAAAGCAAGAGGGTTCCAGAAAAACATCTATTTCTGTTTTATTGACTATGCCAAAGCCTTTGACTCTGTGGATCACAATAAACTGTGGAAAATTCTGAAAGAGATGGGAATACCAGATCACCTGACCTGCCTCTTGAGAAACCTGTATACAGGTCAGGAAGCAACAGTTAGAACTGGACATGGACCAACAGACTGGTTCCAAATAGGAAAAGGAGTATGTCAAGGCTGTATATTGTCACCCTGCTTATTTAACTTCTATGCAGAGTACATCATGAGAAATGCTGGGCTGGAGGAAGCACAAGCTGGAATCAAGATTGCCAGGATAAATATCAATAACCTCAGATATGCAGATTACACCACACTTATGGCAGAAAGTGAAGAACTAAAGAGCCTCTTGATGAAAGTGAAAGAGGAGGGTGAAAAAGTTGGCTTAAAGCTCAACATTCAGAAAACTAAGATCATGGCATCCAGTCCCGTCCCTTCATGGCAGATAGATGAGGAAACAGTGGAAACAGTGACTGACTTTATTTTTCTGGGCTCCAGAGTCACTGCAGATGGTGACTGCAACCATTAAATTAAAAGACGCTTACTCCTCGGAAGGAAGGTTATGACCAACCTAGACAGCATATTAAAAAGCAGAGACATTACTTTGCCAACAAAGGTCCTTCTAGTCAAGACTATGGTTTTTCCAGTAGTCATGTATTGATGTGAGAGTTGAGCTATAAAGAAAGCTGAGCACCGAAGAATTGATGCTTTTGAACTGTGGTGTTGGAGAAGACTCTTGAGAGTCCCTTGGACTGCAAGGTGATCCAACCAGTCCATCCTAAAGGAGATTAGTCCTGGGTGTTCATTGGAAGGACTGATGCTGAAGCTGAAACTCCAATACTTTGGCCACCTGATGTGAAGAGCTGACTCATTTGAAAAGACCCTGATGCTGGGAAAGATTGAGGGCAGGGGGAGAAGGGGATGACAGAGGATGAGATGGTTGGATGGCATCATTGACTCAATGAACATGGGTTTGGGTGGACTCCGGGAGTTGGTGATGGACAGGGAAGCCTGGCGTGCTGCAGTTCATGGGGTTGCAAAGAGTCAGACATGACTGAGCAACTGAACTGAACTGAACATTTCCATGAAACAGTGAACATTTAAAATTCTTATTGTACACAGAGAAAATCCAACTCAATTAATGTGATGAAAATTATAGTCACAAGACACTGTAAGTGATTATTAAAAGTACAAAATTCTCCTAAAGTGCTAATAAGAAATAAATGCTAATGTAAAAAATAAGAATGCAATATACAATGAGATCCATGCAGTAAGAAAAGTTCACAAGAACTACAGAAAAGGGGAAAAAATTATTACAATATGTTAGTGCGTTGAACCACTCAAAAGTCTAGATTGTAAAGACTAGCAGGCTGGAGTTAGAGCCCAATAACACCATCAAGACAATAAAGGATAAGATCTGACATAGACATTACCCCTCAACTAGCAGAGGCTCATCTCTCCAGGCAAACAGTGGGAAGATGGCCTCGTCTTTCTGATTACACCACCCATAGTTGACTCTGAATCTGAAGGAGCTGCTATTAATTCTTCAAATTTGAATTCACTGTGTCCAAGAGGGTATTATTCTGCATAATTGCCGTTTACTTAGTTTACATCTAAAATTTGCCAGTGGCCATAAGAGCTGAACTCTTTTAAAATGCTGTTGCATGATAACAAACAACCAAAGAAAGCATCTTAAGGAAATAGACAATCTATTATTCTTCTTTTAAAAAACATAGACTCTCTCTGGCCTTTGACATATGTGTGTAGCAACTTTAAAATATGGCCCAAAAATCCTTGATCCCTCATCAAGATATGTGGTCATTGCCTCTGCATCTTGTATCTAGACAGATTTGACTTACAGTTTTGCTTAACCAAAAGAGCACAGTAAAGGTGATATCATGTAACTTCTGAAGGTAAGTCATAAAAGGCCACAAACTTCCTCCCAGTTCTCTTGGAATGTTGTCTCTTGACTCTAACTTTTGGGTTGTTCTCTCTCAGAACCCAACAGGCATGCCATAAGAAAATTTAAGACATATGGAATGTGTCCCAGCTGACACCAGACATTTGAGTAAGAAAATTTCCAGATTGTTCAGACATTTAAATCTTCCCATACAGGGCTCTAGTAATTGTGTTGAGATAAGTAATACTTTCAGTGCTTTGTCCAAATTCCTGACTCATAAAATTCAGGAGTATAATAAAATAGCCATTGTTTTTATAATGTTGATATTGAGGTGACATGTCTGAGAAAGGTATTTCCTGGTTTCACTTCTTCATTAAATAGGAAGTGATGTAGTGATGCTGTGTTGATGATGGGTCATCAGCACACCTGGCAAGTCCTAGCAAATAATGTGTCAGTGTGGACAGACACAGGGCATACTCAAAAAATAGCAAATCTATGCCTAAACTGGATTCTTTATTAGGGCATAAGAATTGAAAAATAAGTTGAAGCCAAGTGTGTACTCTTTTTCTGTAGGAACTAGGAAAACAAACAGCACAGAAAACAAAGTATCTGGTAGAGAAACTGCAGAATAATAACTAATAAATAAAACTTGATGATTGCTCATGTTGTATCTGGAACTGAGATTAAAAGTTAAAGATGCCAAAGCTAACAAAAGCTATACTTTCTCCTCTAAGTCAGTGTTTTCTATATTTCAGATTTTTTCATCTACCATCTTGAAAATTTTTGCTAAATCAATGTATCACTCATAGTATTACTTATTTAATATTTTTCTTTAAATAAGTTTGTTGTTGTTGTTTAGTTGCTAAGTCATGTCCAACTCTTTTGCAGCACCATGGACTATAGCCTTCCAGGCTCCTCCGTCCATAGGATGTCCTAGGCAAGAACACTGCAGTGGGTTGCCATTTGGGATCTTTCCAACCCAGGAATCAGATCTGAGTTTCCTGCATTGGCAGGCCGATTCTTTACCACTGAGCCACCAGGGAAGCCCAAATATGTTCATTACATTAAATTAATAATTTTATCTCACAAAGAAGATTTAAATCCTGGTTGAAAAATGGAACATATATATCACTCTATAAAATAAAAGATATTGATATCAAGCTTGAATCTTGGTAAATAATTCCTGATTATTTATGCAAATAGAAACTGTTTTCTTTCTTTAGCAGAGGTCGGGGGCTGGGGGGGCAGGAATGGAATTAAACTATGACTATAAAGAACGTTACACCAAAATTTATGCCTTCTTGCCTAAGAGACAAATTGTATATATATTACCGCAAGGAAAGAAACCATGTACTATTTGGGAAAAGCTCCTATAAGAGGCTTTCCTGATGCAAGATCATGCATGTTGTTTTTTTTTAAATATTTGTATCAGTGAATGGAGAGCAACTTGCTCCCAGAGAAACCACTACAGGGATGCCACAACTCTGCTAAACTGAAACCAGAGAAGTGTGGTGGGAGGTCATGCAGGCTTGTGACTTCTGCCTCCAGGGGCTTCACAGAGGCTCCTTGCAGGGATTGTCCGATCATGTGCCTGCAGCAGGGCTTGGGACCAAGCACCCACCCCTCTCTAGTTCAGAGGCCCTGCTGATGGTTAAGGTCATCCCACTTTTGACCAGAAAACTAAAGCACTGCAGGTAGCAAAGCCATGCAGTTGAGCATTGTCTTGGACAGAGGAAAAGAAAAATGGGTGAGGAGTAAAAACAAACAAAAATCTTCAAAAATCTTTGACTGGTGTGTATCTCTTTTCTATGTCTACCTCACTGAAACTAAAAGTAAAAAAGGAGAGCTTAGCCCAGAAATGGAAGATAAGTCTGGTTTGGAGAGTCCTAAAATAATTAGAAAACAAAATAATCTTTCTAAAGTTTGGCAACATATTTTTACCTGTGAAGGTGTTACCCCTGAGATATTTTCATCTTCATCCTTTCTCTTAAAAAAAGATGATTATCAACTGTCACAGAAGCATAAAGTCATACAACCATCAAATATTCTGATTTTCTTTGCTGTAATCAGGGCCTGAAAGAACACTGTAAAGAAATACTTGGTGAGACAGTTTTACTTAATGTTGCCTGAGAAACGAGACCAAGTTCATTGTTGTCTATCTTGGCATTGTTGTTTTGCGGGTGAGACAGATCATTCTAGAAGCAGTTAGAATAATCCCTGGTGGGTGGGAGTTCATTTTAGAAAGTTATTACAGAAATACAAGTAGGAATAAGACCAAGTCTAATTTATTAGTAACAGAAAAACTAGGCTGGATTATCTAGAAAATATTTTAGTGAGTGATGTGGTGGTAGTGAGACAGAGAGGATTTGAGAATAGCCCAGAGGTTTCTAGATTAGAGGCTATTTAAATAATTATGTTGCTAGTATGAAGTAAGAGTACAGGAAGGAGGGCAGATTTTATTTTGGACAGGGGGTTAAAATAAATTTCTTTTAGAGTTCAAGTGCATATAGTGCACCTTGTTGGATGTACCCAGGAGGCAGCTTATATGCTGTGCTTGGAAATGCTCAGATCTAGTGACAGAGACTTGTGATTTGACACCCTCTGCTCCCTGGAATCACAAAATCGAAGAGAGAGCCCACAGAGGTGGGGCCGAGCAAGAACATGAGAAGACCAAAGGCATATTCTGCAGTTAAATCCTACAGGTAGGGGGATGTCAGGGAAAGTGAGGTGTAACCAAAGATCAGAGTGGCAGGAGAACACCAGATGCAGGTAACTCTGTCAAAAACAAAATGGTTAGAAACAAATTGATTGAAAATCAGTGACCCAGCAATACCACTTCTGGACATACACACCGAGGAAACCAGATCTGAAAGAGACACGTGTACCCCAATGTTCATCACAGCACTGTTTATAATAGCCAGGACATGGAAGCAACCTAGATGCCCATCAGCAGACGAATAGATAAGGAAGCTGTGGTACTTATACACCATGGAATATTACTCAGCCATTAAAAAGAATTCATTTGAATCAGTTCTAATGAGATGGATGAAACTGGAGCCCATTATACAGAGTGAAGTAAGCCAGAAAGATAAAGAACATTACAGCATACTAACACACATATATGGAATTTAGGAAGATGGTAATGATAACCCTATATGCAAAACAGAAAAAGAGACACAGATGTACAGAACAGACTTTTGGACTCTGTGGGAGAAGGTGAGGGTGGGATGTTTCAAGAGAACAGCATTGAAACATGTATATTATCTATGGTGAAACAGATCACCAGCTCAGGTTGGATGCATGAGAAAAGTGATCGGGCCTGGTGCACTGGGAAGACCCAGAGGGATCGAGTAGAGAGGGAGGTGGGAGGTGGGGATCGGGACGGGGAATACATGTAAATCCATGGCTGATTCATGTCAATGTATGACAAAACCCACTACAATAAAAATTAATTAAAAAAAAACACAGAAAAGGAGAAATAAAGTTTTGTGAGATACTAAAAAGAGAGGGAATAGGGTAGGAGTTTAATACCTGTTGTACCTGATTTCTCAACTTGTTCTATGAGTTGTCATGCTGTCTGTTTATCTTTGTATTTCTTTCTTTCTTTCTTTGGTAAGATTTTGTTGTTGTTGTTGTTGTTGTTATGGACTTTCTCTAAAGTCTTGATTTAATTTGTCAATATTGCTTCTATTTTATGTTTTGGTTTTTTGGCCATGAAGCATATGGAATATTAGCTCCCCAACCAGGGATTGAACCCCCAGCTGTGGAAGGAAAATTCTTAACCACTGGACTACCAGGGAAGTCTCCTCTCTTTGCATTTCAAACCCACTAAATGCTCTGGGTCAAGCATCTCCCCTTCCATCTTCATCCTGGCTAATTCCCACTCATACTCACTTTTGCTTTTGTATAACCTTCAAATGAAGTGCTTCCCTGGTGGCTTAGCAGTAAAGAATTCGTGACAATGCAGGAGCTGAGGGTTCGATCCCTAAGGAAGGAAGATTCCCTGGAGAAGGAAATAGCAACCCACTCTAGTATTCTTGTCTGGGAAATCCCATGGACAGAGGAGCTTGGAGGGGCTACAGTCCGTGGGGTTGCAAAGAGTCAGACACTACTTAGCGACTAAACACCACATGAAGTGCACATTTCATTAGCGACTAAACAACACATGAAGTGCAGATGTTGCCCTTTCTCCATCATCTTATAAAAACATGTACCACACTTCATTTGATACTGTATGGCTTCCTCTGTGGAAGCCTGTATGGCTTCCCCGGTGGCTCAGACAGTAAAGAATCTGCCTGCAATTCAGGAGACCTGGATTTGATCCCTGGGTCCGATCCCTGGATCGGGAAAGTCCCCTGGAGAAGGGCACGGTTACCCACTCCAGTATTCTTGCCTGCAAGATTCCATGAACAGAGGAGCTTGGTGGGCTAGAATCCATTGGGGTCACAAAAAGTCGGACACGACTGAACAACTAACGTTTTCATTTTCATGACTGATATACTTGTCTATTTCCCCAACAAAAATAGGAACTCTTGGAAGACAGGATGTTGTGTCACTTTCTGAATGGAGCAATACTTGACACATTGTAGATGCTTCACATTTCACAGCCTCTTGATCAGAAGTGAGAGAACTTGGCTGGAGGAGGCTCATCTCATACAGTTTTGATGGTATTCATTGGAGGCGAAGAAGGACTTAAGCAAATACATTAGGGAAAATTACAGCTTATCAGTGAAGTGTACATAGTGAGAGTGGGTTTGTAGGGAGAGACAGAAAAAAAATGACTAATTACCTAATTTTCATTTCTAATGCAATATTCCCTGGTTGTTTGACCACCAACTTCTGGGAACATCCTGTAATCAGTATATTTATTCTCTACCCTTAATTTGTGTCTCCAAGTTTTCCTTGGCTCTCTCACCCCTGGCTTGTTGCCCTAAAATATCCCATTGCCTGATGGAACACTGCTTAGCATATAAATCAGTGACACTTTTGTCTCCCAGCATGGGTACTAGGAACCATATACCCTTTGAAGAACCTCAGTAAAACTGGAGAGGTCAATACGTCTTACTTCCAAGGAGGTGAATAATTGCTTACCCATACTAGTATTTGTTACTAGATTTTTTTTTTTTTTTTAAGATATCTAGGTAAAAAGCCTTTCAACCACTGTGAGTATAACTTGTATGAACCACATAGGACAAAACAATATAAGGCTTAATTCTGCTTTTTTTGAAGGTGACCTGAGAATACATCTCAATATAAATTTAGGGATCCAAACTTCAAGTCAGTTCCAATCACCTTAAGTAGTATTTGTTATTCTTCTGTAAATGTCAGATGCTATGCTGATTTGCCAGGATGAGAAATAAGATAGACACACAACTTCTTTCATGTTTCTTACAATCTGGTAGGGAAATCAGATGAAGGTTTAATTAAAAATAAACAAGCAGATAGACAAATAAATAAATGATAGCATAAAAGACAAAAAGTTTATAACATGTTGACTTAGTGATAAGATAGTCTGATTTTTTTTTTTAAAAAAAACTACAGTTTTAAATTTTCTTTGTTTTTTTTTTTTTTTTTTTGTCACTAAATTGTGTCCAACTCTTTTGTGGTCCCATGGACTGTAGCCTGTCAGGCTCCTCTGCACATGGGATTTCCCAGGTAAAAATACTGGAGTGGGTTGCTATTTCCTTCTGCAGGGATCTTCCCTACCCAGGGATTGAGCCAGGTTCTGCTGCATTGGCAAGTGGATTCTTTACCACTGGTCCATTAGAGAAGCCCTAAAGTTTCTTAGAGACTCAATTAATTCTATAAACCTCAGTAAAACGTGAAGATTTGAAAACTGTCATTCACATTTTTCCTTTCCTTTAGAAAGCAATGCTATTGTTATACCAAGAACAAGAGCAAGGTCAAAAGGATTCTCAAACTCACCTGTCCCTTTCATCCACTTACCCTCAGGTTTCGAAACTGCCAGTATGATCACACATTATCCCCCTGCTTATACATTTTCAGCAGGCTCTTGTTACCCACAGACCAAGCTCGAGTTCTTTCACATAGCCTATGGGTTTGCTTGTGTTTTTGTCATCCAAAAACTAACTCTAGTCTTTCAGCGCTGTTTCTACCAAATACCTCCACCACCTTAATGTACACATCACACACACAAACACTTTATGTTTCGTAACAGAAAACCAAGAGTTCTTGAAGTATACTATGCAGGCTTACAAGGTCTTCCTGGCACAAAATTTTATCATTGCCTGAAAGTTTCTCTCTACCATGTCTGCTCTCTCTTCCTTACTTCACACTCCAGACTCCTTCGTCCTACTTTAAGATACAGTTGCTGTGTCCTTATACTCACCTAGGAAATGTTGGAAGAGTTCATGCTCCCTCTCCATGCTCTGTGTGCTCCCATGGCATCCTTTGCATGCTGTGTCTCAGCATTTGCCATACGGGGTTTATTCATGTATCTCCTCCACTAGACCACAGAGACTGTTTGTTATAGTATTTCCATCTCTCTAGTGCATAAACCAACACTTGCCATATAGTATGTACTCAGTACACATTTATTGAATAATGCATTTGTCCAAAACAAATTTGCGCCACTAACAATAATAAATATTTCACAGAAAGCAATGATGCTTAAATTTAAAAATAAAAGCTATTAATAAAAGATTATTCAGTTCAGTTCATTCACTCAGTTGTGTCTAACTCTTTGCCACCCCATGAACTGCAGCACGCCAGGACTCCCTGCCCCTCACCAACTCCCGGAGTTCACCCAAACTCATGTCCATTGAGTTGACGAGGCCATCCAACCATCTCATCTTCTGTCATCCCCTTCTCTTCCTGCCCTCAATCTTTCCCAGCATCAGGGTCTTTTCAAATGAGTCAGCTCTCCACATCAGGTGGCCAAAGTATTGGAGTTTCAGCTTCAACATCAGTCTTTCCAATGAACACCCAGGACTGATCTCCTTTAGGATGGACTGGTTGGATTTCCTTGCAGTCCAAGGGACTCTCAAGAGTCTTCTCCAACACCACAGTTCAAAAGCATCAATTCTTCGGTGCTCAGCTTTCTTTATAGTCCAACTCTCACCTCCATACATGACTACTGGAAAAACCATAGTCTTCACTAGATGGACCCTTGTTGACAAAGTAATGTCTCTGCTTTTAAATATACTATCTAGGTTGGTCATAACTTTCCTTCCAAGAAGCAAGCGTCTTTTAATTTCATGGCTGCAGTCACCATCTTCAGTGATTTTGGAGCCCCCCAAAATAAAAGTCAGCCACTGTGTCCACTGTTTCCCCATCTATTTGCCATGAATTGATGGGACAGGACACCAAGATCTTAGTTTTCTGAATGTTGGAGCTTTAAGCCAACTTTTTCACCCTCCTCTTTCACTTTCATCAAGAGGCTCTTAAGTTCTTCTTCATATTCTGCCATAACAGTGGTATCATCTGCATATCTGAGGTTATTGATATTTCTCCCGGCAATCATGATTCCAGCTTGTGCTTCCTCCAGCCCAGCATTTCTGATGATGTACTCTGCATAGAAGTTAAATAAGCAGGGTGACAATATACAGCCTTGACATACTCCTTTTCCTATTTGGAACCAGTCTGTTGGTCCATGTCCAGTTCTAACTGTTGCTTCCTGACCTGCATACAGATTTCTCAAGAGGCAGGTCAGGTGGTCTGGTATTCCCATCTCTTTCAGAATTTTCCACAGTTTATTGTGATCCACACAGTCAAAGGCTTTGGCATAGTCAATAAAGAAGAAATAGATGTTTTTCTGAAACTCTCTTGCTTTTTCGATGATCCAGCAGATGTTGGCAATTTGATCTCTGGTTCCTCTGCCTTTTCTAAAACCAGCTTGAACATCTGGAAGAACACGGTTCACATATTGCTGAAGCCTGGCCTGGAGAATTTTGAGCATTACTTTACTAGCATGTGAGATGAGTGCAATTGTGCAGTAGTTTGAGCATTCTTTGGCATTGCCTCTCTTTGAGATTGGAATGAAAACTGACATTTTCCAGTCCTGTGGCCACTGCTGAGTTTTCCAAATTTGCTGACATATTGAGTGCAGCACTTTCACTGCATCATCTTTTAGGATTTGAAATAGCTCAACTGGAATTCCATCACCTCCACTAGCTTTGTTCATAGTGATGCTTCCTAAGGCCCACTTGACTTCACATTCCAGGATGTCTGACTCTAGGTGAGTGATCACACCATTGTGGTTATCTGGGTCATGAAGATCTTTTTTGTACAGTTCTTCTGTGTATTCTTTTTTTTTTTTTTTTTCAATTATTTTTATTAGTTGGAGGCTAATTACTTCGCAACATTGCAGTGGGTTTTGTCATACATTGACATGAATCAGCCATGGAGTTACATGTATTCCCCATCCTGTCTTCTGTGTATTCTTGCCACCTCTTCTTGATATCTTCTGCTTCTGTTAGGTCCATACCATTTCTGTCCTTTACTGAGCCCATCTTTGCATGAAACGTTCCCTTGGTATCTCTGATTTTCTTGAAGAGATCTCTAGTCTTTCCCATTCTATTGTTTTCCTCTAC